>NC_141875.1:284084328-285334328 GCF_056163025.1 Triticum urartu | reverse complement strand
AGCATAGCTCTATTCTTTGAGTCACTCGGGATTTATATCTGCTGGACACTATGAAGAATTTGAAAGACGCTAAGACAACAATTTATCCCCCAACTACGAGGGGAGGTAAGGAACATCCATCTGTTATGTTGAGTCATCACCCTCTTATTAAAAGCTGGTACACCTTCTTTTATGAGTAAGCTTGCGACACCTAAACCTGCTTATGTTATACGTTCTGATATGTCGCATGTTATTGATGATGCTACTTCTGCTATACATGATACTTATGATGAAACTACTTCTATGCTTGATACTACTGTGCCACTTGGTGATTTTCTCGAGGAACGACTTACTAGGGCTAGAGAGATTGAAAATATTGAATCTGATTATGATGATGAAAGTGATGATGAAGAATCACTTGTTATTCCTGAGGGTTATTTATTTCATCAAGAAGCTTCTTTAGCTATGTTAGCTTTTAAAGATAGATATGAACTCAAAAGGTTATTAGCTAAATGGAATAAGCAATCTCTAAATGCTAGGATGAAACCTGACCCTACTTTTGCTACTTCACCTATCTGTGTTACTGATAAGGGTTATGAATGCTCTGTTGATCCTGATATAATTACTTTAGTTGAATCTGATCCTTTTCATGGCTATGAATCTGAAACAGTTGTGGCACATCTTACTAAATTAAATGATATAGCCACCCTGTTCACTAATGATGAGAGATCTCGCTACTTTTATATCCTTAATATATTACCGTTCTCATTAAAGGGTGATGCTAATATATGGTTTAATTCTCTTGATCCTGGTTGTGTGTGTAGTCCCCAGGATATGATTTACTACTTCTCTGCTAAATATTTCCGTGCTCATAAGAAACAAGCTGCTTTAAAGGCAATATACAACTTTGTGCAAATTAAAGAAGAGGGTCTCCCACAAGCTTGGGGGAGGCTTCTCAAGTTACTTAATGCTTTGCCTGATCATCCTCTTAAGAAAAATGAAGTACTTGATATCTTTTATAATGGACTAACCGATGCTTCCAGATATTACCTGGATAGTTGTACTGGTTCTCTTTTCAGGGAAAGAACACCGGATGAAGCTAGAGGTCGGTGTTCGTACTTTTTCATTTTATCATCCATGCTAGTTTATTTCCTTTTATGCTTTGTTCTTGTGTGTTTGATAAACCTTAAGAAAAAAATTAGTAGTAGTTTACTTTTCTTGCTATAGTAATAATTAAAAAGAGAACCCAAAAATATTTTCCATTCTTCTTTTGCTTGTTGGGAGCTTTCCTGTGTAAATAGTTTTATTTCTTTTCTTTTCTTTGGGGGTCAGTAGGAGAAGACCATGATTAAATTGTTGAAGTGGCTCTTATATGCTTTATTGTTGATTTAACCAAGAGCCCATATTGCTTTGTCTTCTCCTGTTTACTGAATGCTCGCAGATTCCAGCTTAGTCCAATGCACGTGCACTCTTATTATTATTCACATCGTTCGGTCGTGCAAGTGAAAGGCAATTATGATGATATATGATGGACTGACTGAGATGCGAAAAGCTGGTACGAACTCGACCTCATTTGTTTTTGTAAATATGATGAGTTCATCGTTCTTGATTCAGCTTGTTATGAATAAACATATTTGCAATGACAATTAGAGATCATAGTTGCTTGTGCCATCCTTGATTAGCTATGAGTAATAATGGTTTACCTTGCATGCCAACATGCTATTGAGATGGTTATGACGTGGTATGATGGGGTGGTATCCTCCTTTGAATGATTTAAGTGACTTGACTTGGCACATGTTCACGCATGTAGTTGAAACAAATCAACATAGCCTTCACGATATTTATGTTCATGGTGGATTATATCCTACTCATGCTTGCATCCAATGTTTATTAATTTTAATGCATGTACATGGCTGTTGTCGCTCTCTAGTTGGTCGCTTCCCAGTCTTTTGCTAGCCTTCACCTGTGCTAAGCAGGAATACTGCTTGTGCATCCAATCCCTTAAACCGCAAAGTTATTCCAGATGAGTCCACTATACCTCCCTATATGCGGTATCTACCTACCGTTCCATGTAAATTTGTATGTGCCAAAGTCTAAACCTTCAACTAATCATTCTGTTTTGTATGCTCGAATAGCTCATGTATCAACTAGGGCTGCCTGTATTTTCCATGCTAGGCGGGTTATTCTCAAGAGGAGTGGACTCCGCTCCTCACTCACGATATAAATGGTAGGTGACCGGCATGCCCAGTCCCATGCTTTATGCAAACTAAATCAAAATAATTGCAAAACAAAACTCCCCCTGGGATTGTTGTTAGTTGGAGGCACTCGTTGTTTTGAGCAAGCCATGGAATGATGTTTGTTGGTGGAGGGGGAGTATAAACTTTACCATTCTTTTTGGGAACCCCTATAATGTGTGTAGCATGGAAGATATCGCCATCTCTTGGTTTTTATGTTGACAATGAAAGTATACCACTCAAAATATTAATTATCTCTATTTCAAAACCGAGCTCTGGCACCTCTACAAATCCCTGCTTCCCTCTGCGAAGGGCCTATCTATTTACATTTATGTTGAGTCATCACCCTCTTATTAAAAGCACTAGCTGGAGAGCGCAGCTGTCATTTGCATTCATCAATGTTAATTTATATTGGGTGTGACTATGATTGGATCTCTTTTACCATGAATTACAATGTCTAGTCAGTGCTTGATCTTTAAAGGTGCTCTGCATTTATGTTTTGCGGTCTCAGAAAGGGCTAGCGAGATACCATCTTCTTATATGATATTATGATTGTTTTGAGAAAGTTTTGTCATCTGAGATTTATTATTATGGCTTTCTAGTTGATTATGCTATTGATATGGGTAATCATGAGACCTGAGAGTTATTGCAAATATGGTTAGTTATAGTCTTTGCTGAAAACTTGAATGCTAGCTTGACATATTTACAACAACAAGAGCAAACAGAGCTTGTAAAAGTTTTTCTTTATTTCTTTCAGTTTGTCAACTGAATTGCTTGAGGACAAGCAATGGTTTAAGCTTGGGGGAGTTGATACGTTTCCGTTGTATCTACTTTTCCAAACACTTTTGCCATTGTTTTGGACTCTAACTTGTATGATTTGAATGGAACTAGCCCAGACTGACGCTGTTTTCAGCAGAATTGCCATGATGTTGTTTCGTGTGCAGAAAACAAAAGTTCTTAGAATGACCTAAAACTCCAAGGAATGTCTTACAATAAATAATAAAAAATCCTCGCCAAAGGTGAAGACCAGGGGGCCCACACCCTTTCCACGAGGGTGGGCGGCGCGCGGGGCGCCCCCCCTTAGGGCGCGCCCCTACCTCGTGGGCCCCCTGGAGACCTCCCGACTCCAACTCCAACTCTATTTATCTGCTTTAGGGGAGAAAAAAATAGGAGAGAAGATTTAATCATGTTTTACGATACGGAGCCGCCGCCAAGCCCTAAAAGCTCTCGGGATGACTGATCTGGAGTCCGTTCGGGGCTCCGGAGAGGGGGCTTCGTCGCCGTCTTCATCATCAACCATCCTCCATCACCAATTTCATGATGCTCACCGCCGTGCGTGAGTAATTCCATCGTAGGCTTGCTGGACGGTGATGGGTTGGATGAGATTTACCATGTAATCGAGTTAGTTTTGTTAGGGTTTGATCCCTAGTATCCACTATGTTCTGAGATTGATGTTGCTATGACTTTGCTATGCTTAATGCTTTTCACTAGGGCCTGAGTGCCATGATTTCAGATCTGAACCTATTATGTTTTCATCAATATATGAGTGTTCTTGATCCTATCTTGCAAGTCTATAGTCACCTATTATGTGTTATGATCTGTTAACCCCGAAGTGACAATAATCGGGATACTTACCGGTGATGACCGTAGTTTGAGGAGTTCATGTATTCACTATGTGCTAATGCTTTGTTCTGGTTCTCTATTAAAAGGATGTCTTAATATCCCTTAGTTTCCATTAGGACCCCGCTGCCATGGGAGGGTAGGACAAAAGATGTCATGCAAGTCCTTTTCCGTAAGCACGTATGACTATATTTGGAATACATGCCTACATTACATTGATGAATTGGAGCTAGTTCTGTGTCACTCTATGTTATGACTGTTACATGATGAACCGCATCCGGCATAATTATCCATCATTGATCCGATGCCTACGATCTTTCCATATATTGGTTTATGCTTATTTTCTTTCTCGTTGCTATTTTTACAACCACTACATAATACCAAAAATATTACTTTGCTTTCATTACTGTTTTGTTACCGTTACCACCACTATCGTATTACTTTGCTACTAAACACTCTGCTACAGATACTAAGTTTCCAGGTGTGGTTGAATTGATAACTCAGCTGCTAATACTTGAGAATATTCTTTGGCTCCCCTTGTGTTGAATCAATATATTTGGGTTGAATACCCTACCCTCGAAAGCCGTTGCGATCCCCTATGCTTGTGGGTTATTAGGAGGACTCGGCCGCGAGTCGACGAGCTCGACCAGCAAGGTCGCGCGGCGGGGCGAAGCGGCGTCCGGGCGGCGAGGCGGGGCCAGGCGGTCATCGAGGTGGGGCGCAGCACAATGGGAAGACGGCAGCGGCTGCATGGCGCCAGCGGCGGGCCGGATCGAGGAGGAAGGAGGCGAGGGGATCGGGACGAGGGGTGCAGCGCGAGGAGGGAGAGATGAGGAGCGGGCGCTGCGGGTGGGAGAGATGGGATCGAGAGAAGAGAGAGATCGAAAGGAGGGAGGATCGGGCACCGGTTCGATCTTCTACGCGTGACGGCGCTAGGAGGAACGAGGGAGTGAGGGGAGATGCGAGGGGATCGCCAGGGTTACGGGGGGAGCAATCGGGCCTTAGGCCACTAGAGGCTGGGCCTGGGAGGTCCAAGAGGCCGGACTAGCTGTAGTTGGGCCTGAGGTTAAAAGGGCTGGCCTCTCTCTTCTCTATATTCTTTTCCCATTTAAAACAAAACAGAAAAAGAGAAAGAAAAGAAAGAGAAGGTAGGGGTGGAATCTGGGCATGGGGATGATTTTCACGGACTCACAAAAATGTGCTCGTTCCGAGAAAATAGAAATGGCCAAGATTGAAAGATTAAATTCAAACTCATTTGAATTAAATTCAAATGATTTGAATAGGAAGTGAGGTTTGGGAAGGTCCAAAAATGTTGAGAATTTTGGTAGATCTCCTGAAAATGGTAAAAGAATTATTGGCAAGGCTAGAGAGTCGAAACTTGAGGAAGAAAAGGCCAAGGAATTTAATATGAAAGTGGGTTCATGGGTGATTCCAAAACAATGGAATTTTTAATATAGCTCCCTAATAATAGTAGGAGACTTTTATATGTTATAAAGAGAATTTCACCATGTGAACTCCCTCGATTTAAATGGATCAACGATCCACACAATTTATTTATAAGAGTTATAAAATTAATGATATGGTGGCATGATGACATGATGTAATGCAAGAGAGCAAAAGAAATTCATGGAGAAAATCAGAAAAATATGGAAGGCATCTGAAGCTCCGGTCTTGGGGCGTCACAACACTCCACTACTACGAGAGGATCTCGTCCCAAGATCTAGGATGGCATCGGAGAGAAACAAAACAGGAAGAGGAGAGGTAAAATAAAGTTGCTTCTTTGACAAACGAGTGAAACCATGAACCTTTGGAGGTTAAACAGTTTTTGAGAAGAGAATACAACAAAGATGAATGAAGTTGAAAACACTCCGTTAGAAAAAAGGAACAAGGAACATTACGAGAACTTTGTAGGTTGAAAGACATAAGAAAAGGGTTGCAATGGACAAGAAGTACATGCAAGCACTCCAGTAGAAATGAGATGTACAAGGAACGATAAGGATCAATTTCGACAACACTCCGGTTGGAAATGTAAGGCATAGAATATGAACTTGGCAAAATTATAGAACTTGGATGAGACTCCGGTTAGAAGAGGACTGATAGATAGAACACTCCGGTTAAACAAGATAGAGAAGGAATAAGAATGATGTAATTTGGGCAGCACTCCGACTATAAATGGAAAGAATTCAACATGAACTTCACAAAACAAGATGATGAGTCGAAGAGAGCAACATCACAATGCCTCCAGAACAAATGTAAGAATGGAATCAAAAGAACGGAGGAGAAAACAACATATTCTACCTCAAATGAGCTTGAAAAAGCATCTTTAGTAGAAGGGTCGAACGGAGTTGTTGGAAAAACCAACAACGAAAAGAGTAAGCTTGTACGGGGCTTATGGAAAACATCTCAAAACTAAGGTGAAATTCTGCCACCGAAAGCAATGATTGATCGGGAACAAAGAAGAGACGAAAACTTCTTCCACCAAGATGATAGAGAGATAACTTGAATCATTGATAAGCACCACAATAGCAACATTCCTTAGGGAAGCCTTTAGGTGAAATATGACACAAGATAACTCCAACGAAGAGATTGGTGGGTTAAAAATATCTCAATCTTGACAACATGGCAATCATGAAACACAAACTCAAATTGTCAAGAGTGACATAACACCACCTCAAAAGATAAGATAGGAAGAACTGCACTTAGAAATGCAAGATGAAGAATGTTTGAACTCCTCTGAAAAGAATCTCAATGAACACTTCGAGAAGGAATTAAATCCTTTATGAACCATCCTATAGAGCCTCCATGAAGAACTCCGGTAGCAAAAGGATGATGAAATGAAAGGAAAGAGAAGTTCAAAACACAAGGTGAAGCCTTGCGAAGATTTAGATGGAGCTTCATGACGAGATAATGCGGAAAAACTTGGAACTCCAAAAAAGAAAGATGAACAAAAGAAATCAAGAATTTTTGATGAACCTCCGAAATAAGGAATTAATTGCTTGGATGAAACAAGAATAAGAATTACATTATGCTTATCCTTCACCAATTCAAATTGATTATAGGCAACGGATTTTTCATACTACTTATTCTCGTAGAAAGGATTAAGATAGGTATAACACAAACTTGAGAAGGTCTTCAACGAACCACCGCTAGGATTTAACCAACGAATAAATTGATATGATAATAAAGGAAGAGAAATCTTGAACGAACCACTGTAAGAATTGAAAATGAATGTAGCACAGGAACAATTCACCGGGAAGAATTGGAAACGACGAAGGAAGATACTTGATGGAATTTAGATACAAGTGAAACGAAGAGATCGTGAGCTGACTAGAGCTGAAAGTTGGAATCAATAATTCTGAGATGATGGGCTCCGGAGAATCAAACTTGAAAGAATCTTGAATTGCTTTGGATGGGTGAAAAGAATTCTCACAATCGAAAACAATTATGAGTGAATGGCATCAAGCTTGAATCACGAATCTTTGAAAGAACAGGTAAGGATTTAAGAGGAACTCTTCTTCGGTCTTCAAATCCGAGAATGACGACGAGAAACACCACCATGAATTATTGAGATACTCTGGGAGAATGAATAATGAAGAAGTTGAGCCGACGATGAAAAGAATTTGAAAAACGATATTGGAGAAGGCGATTGACTGATGAAAATTCATTCTTACGTCAAGCTTGGAGAAGTATTTGAGAATAACTCCGGAAAAAGACGAGTCAGGTAAGATCCTGGAAAAAGACCTGTGGGTTAGGGCTCACTCAAAAGAAACAACGTTGAACGATTTACTTGAGAAGGATATTGCACCCATTGATTTAAATGGCTTGAACAAGATATCCCCGTCGAAATAACTTGAACGGATTGAGAATGGAAAACGTGAATCTTCTGAGGCATCTTCAGCACTCTAGGACAATTTAATAGCAAGTGGGGAATGATTATGAGGTGCACCGGCATGAGAAGACATTTGAAACAAGGAAAGGATATGATCAACAAAGCTTGACTTGAATCCACCGGAGAAGAAAAGAAAGAAGAATGGCGAACTTGAAGCTCCGTTAGTATCTTCCTGAGAATCACCAGATAAGAACATTGGGGAAATAATGAAGAAACTTCACATTCATAAGATGGATACTTGATTAAGAAATCTCAGTCCTTAAGGAAAAAGGGTGGGAGGGTGGGAAGAACAAAGGCAAATTGGGGACGGATGCAATGAACAACATTGGGAAAAACGAGAGGTGATCTTGCGGATGTTAAAATGATTGGATCCACTTGAAGAGAAAACACACCGGTTGAAAAGGATTGACATGACAATCTCAATTATCATGAAGAATTGGTATTGATATAGGAGTATGAGAACACCATTTGGGGAAGGTATGGAATCAACACTTGACATTGAAGCAACACGAATACCACAACTCAAAACAAAACAAAGGATTGGCTTGCAAAATAAGCCAAAACAAACATATGATAGAGATTTCGTCCCAAGTTTTCATGGTGGGGCCCACACGGGCTCAATCGTACAGCACCATCGTGTAAAAGGTAGTGCGCATCACATACGAAGCGTCCCCGAGTCAGCATAGCCAAGGGCTCTTTAAGACACAACGAGACCACTGTAAAACCAACCGTGGATAGGTGGACCACTAGACATCGAACCCCAGTCTCATATCATGCATCTGTCGGAAAGATATCCTAGGAGCTACTTCAATTCGCACTTATAAACTCCCGAAACTTTCTGGTTATGCAATCAGATGTTGGGGATACAGGGGAAGCATAATATCTCACCCAAACTAACAATACCTACATCCAGCTATATCCATCCTTCAACACATAACCAAGAAACCTTCGGAAATGATTTACCTCAACCTTCGAAAAGCATCCTATATACGAGTTATGGCAATACTCGCAAACTCCCGCCCCAGTACCGGGTGGCGTCGAGGTTATCTCACCAACAACTGCATAAAAGAGATTTTCGATGTCGGCGAACTCAGGTATTCCAGAACTGCAATGCTAAAATTGTGACGACAACACCTCGAAGCTCAACTCCCCGGGACAGTGACACAAACCCTAAATGTTAGGAGGCACCAAGAACAATGTTCTCGTCACAAAACCATCAGAACGATCCTAAGATACCCGCGTGATCCTAAATTTTTTTTGATGAAATTTAAGGAGAGAAGAGTTAAAACTCTACGTCAGGGGGCCTCACCAGAGCGACAAAGGGACTAAGGAGTAAAAAGAATCCTACTCTCCTATAAGACATGAAACATTTTTTTCTAGACTCAACAACGCCAGCGATTCGATCAAGCAGGGGCTCCTAAGTCGGGGAAGGCTATGATTACCAACTTGTAACACCCACGATGCGGCTATATCTCCCATGTGTCGGAGCACGACTTAGAGGCATAACCTCATAGTAGGCATGTTGCAAGAGGGGTAATCTTTACACATCCCATGTACTGAATAAGAATGGGATAAATAGTTGGCTTATAATCGCCCCTTCACACAATACATATATATAGCATTACATCATCCAGATACAATCAAGGTCCGACTATGGAACCAAATAAAGAAAGACAACCCCTAATCCTAGATCCCCGATCGCCCCAACTAGGCTCCACTACTGATCAACTGGAAATGAAACAACACAACGCACACGATCTTCATCGAGCTCCTCCTTGATGTTACGCCCTCGATGCGGCTATAGCTCCCACGTGTCGAGGCACGACTTAGAGACATAACCGCATTGAAAGCAATGTCGCAAGTTAGGTAATCATCACAACATCCCATGTAATATATAGAATAAAAGGGGAGATACATAGTTGTCTTACACTCGCCACGTCAAACAAAGTACATAAATAACATACATCCAAATACTCATGGCCCGACTCTGGCGCAAAAATAGGAGAAAACCCAACATGCGACACGGTCCCGATCAACCCCAACTGGGCACCACTACTGATCATCAGGAAAAGACACATAGTATCGCTGAGAGTCCTCGTCGAACTCCCACTTGAGCTCGTAATCGCCACCTGGAGTGGAATCACCTGGACCTGCATCTGGTGTAATAGGAATCTGTGAGCCACAGGGACTCAGCAATCTCGCACCCTCGCGATCAAGACTATTTAAGCTTATAGGAAGGGGTAAGGCAAATATATGTGGAGCTGCAGCAAGCGACTAGCATATATGGTGGCTAACTTATTCGCAAAAGAGAGCGAGAAGAGGAGGCGAAGCGCGAGCGAGAATCTAGAGAGAGCAACCTGCGCAAACATAACTCAAACACCGTGTCCACTTCCCGGACTCCGCTGAGAAGGGGCCATCACGGTAACACACACGGTTGATTCCTTTTTAATTAAATTAAGGTTCAAGTTATCTACAACCGAACATTAACAAATTCCCATCTGCCCATAACCACGGGCACGGCTTTCAAAAGTTCAAACCCTGCAGGGGAGTCCCAACTTAGCCCATGACAAGCTCTCACGGTCAATGAAGGAATAGACCTCCACCCGAGACGTTCCGATCAGACTCGGTATCCCGGTACAACAAGACATTTCGACAGGTTAAAACTAAAGGAAATATGCCCTAGAGGTAGTAATAAAGTTATTATTTATTTCCTTATATCATGATAAATGTTTATTATTCATGCTAGAATTGTATTAACCGGAAACATAATACATGTGTGAATACATAGACAAACAGAGTGTCACTAGTATGCCTCTACTTAACTAGCTCGTTAATCAAAGATGGTTATGTTTCCTAACCATGAACAAAGAGTTGTTATTTGATCAACGAGGTCACATCATTAGTTGAATGATCTGATTGACATGACCCATTCCATTAGCTTAGCACCCGATCGTTTAGTATGTTGCTATTGCTTTCTTCATGACTTATACATGTTCCTATGACTATGAGATTATGCAACTCCCGTTTACCGGAGGAACACTTTGTGTGCTACCAAACGTCACAATGTAACTGGGTGATTATAATGGAGCTCTACAGGTGTCTGTAATGGTAGATGTTGGGTTGGCGTATTTCGAGATTAGGATTTGTCACTCCGATTCTCGGAGAGGTATCTCTGGGCCCTCTTGGTAATGCACATCACATAAGACTTGCAAGCATTGCAACTAATGAGTTAGTTGCGGGATGATGTATTACAGAACGAGTAAAGAGACTTGCTGGAAACGAGATTGAACTACGTATTGGATACCGACGATCGAATCTCGGGCAAGTAACATACCGATGACAAAGGGAACAACGTATGTTGTTATGCGGTCTGAACGATAAAGATCTTCGTGGAATATGTAGGAACCAATATGGGCATCCACGTCCCGCTATTGGTTATTGACCGGAGATGTGCCTCAGTCATGTCTGCATTATTCTCGAACCGTAGGGTCCGCACGCTTAATGTTACGATGACAGTTATTATGAGTTTATGCATTTTGATGTACCGAAGTTAGTTCGGAGTCCCGGATGTGATCACGGACACGACGAGGAGTCTCGAAATGGTAGAGACGTAAAGATTGATATATTGGAAGCCTATATTTGGATATCGGAAGTGTTCCGGGTGAAATCGGGATTTTACCGGAGTACCGGGAGGTTACCGGAACCCCCCGGGAGCCATATGGGCCTTATTGGGCTTTAGTGGAAAGGAGAAAGGGGCAGCCCAAGGTGGCCGCGCGCCTCCCCCCTCCCCTAGTCCTAATAGGACTAGGAGAGGTGGCCGGCCCCCCACTCTCTCTTTCCCCCTCGGGGATTCCTAGTCCAACTAGGATTGGGGGGGAGTCCTACTCCCGGTAGGAGTAGGACTCCTCCTGCGCCCTCCTCCTGGCCGGCGGCCCCTCCCCTTGGCTCCTTTATATACGGAGGCAGGGGGCACCTCTAGACACACAAGTTGATCCTTGAGATCGTGCCTTAGCCGTGTGCGGTGCCCCCTGCCACCAAATTCCACCTCGATCATATTGTAGCAGTGCTTAGGCGAAGCCCTGCGACGGCAGAACATCAAGATCGTCACCACGCCGTCGTGCTGACGGAACTCTTCCCCGACGCTTTGCTGGATCGGAGCCCGGGGATCGTCATCGAGCTGTACGTGTGCTAAGAACTCGAAGGTGCCGGAGTAACGATGATTGGATCGGTCGGATCGGGAAGACGTACGACTACTTCCTATACGTTGTGTGATCGCTTCCGCAGTCGGTCTGCGTGGGTACGTAGACAACACTCTCCCCTCTCGTTGCTGTGCATCACCATGATCTTGCGTGTGCGTAGGAATTTTTTTGAAATTACTACGTTCCCCAACAGTGGTATCAGAGCCTAGGTTTTATGGTTTGATGTTATATGCACGAGTAGAACACAAGTGAGTTGTGGGCGATATAAGTCATACTGCCTACCAGCATGTCATACTTTGGTTCAGCGGTATTGTTGGACGAGACGACCCGGACCAACATTACGCGTACGCTTACGCGAGACCGGTTCCCCCGACGTGCTTTGCACATAGGTGGCTTGCGGGCGACTGTCTCTCCAACTTTAGTTGAACCAAGTGTGGCTACTCCCGGTCCTTGCGAAGGTTAAAACGGAGTCTATTTGACAAACTATCGTTGTGGTTTTAATGCGTAGGTGAGATTGGTTCTTGCTTAAGCCCATAGCAGCCACGTAAAACTTGCAACAACAAAGTAGAGGACGTCTAACTTGTTTTTGCAGGGCATGTTGTGATGTGATATGGCTAAGACATGATGCTAAATTTTATTGTATGAGATGATCATGTTTTGTAACCAAGTTATCGGCAACTGGCAGGAGCCATATGGTTGTCGCTTTATTGTATGCAATGCAATCGCGATGTAATGCTTTACTTTATCACTAAGCGTTAGCAATAGTCGTGGAAGCATAAGATTGGCGAGACAACAACGATGCTACGATGGAGATCAAGGTGTCGCGCCGGTGACGATGGTGATCACGACGGTGCTTCGGAGATGGAGATCACAAGCACAAGATGATGTTGGCCATATCATATCACTTATATTGATTTCATGTGATGTTTATCTTTTTATGCATCTTATCTTGCTTTGATTGACGGTAGCATTATAAGATGATCTCTCACTAAATTATCAAGAAGTGTTCTCCCTGAGTATGCACCGTTGCCAAAGTTCTTCGTGCCCAGACACCACGTGATGATCGGGTGTGATAAGCTCTACGTCCATCTACAACGGGTGCAAGCCAGTTTTGCACGCGCAGAATACTCAGGTTAAACTTGACGAGCCTAGCATATGCAGATATGGCCTCGGAACACAGAGACCGAAAAGTCGAGCGTGAATCATATAGTAGATATGATCAACATAACGATGTTCACCATTGAAAACTACTCCATCTCACGTGATGATCGGTTATGGTTTAGTTGATTTGGATCACGTGATCACTTAGAGGATTAGAGGGATGTCTATCTAAGTGGGAGTTCTTAAGTAATTTTATTAATTGAACTTAAAATTATCATGAACTTAGTCCTGGTAGTATTAGCATATCTATGTTGTAGATCAATAGCTCGCGTTGTTGCTTCCCTATGTTTGTTTTGTTCCTAGAGAAAAACTGTGTTGAAAGATGTTAGTAGCAATGATGCGGATTGGATCCGTGATATGAGGTTTATCCTCATTGCTGCACAGAAAGATTATGTCCTTGATGCACCACTAGGTGACAGACCTATTGCAGGAGCAGATGCAGACGTTATGAATGTTTGGCTAGCTTAATATGATGACTACTTGATAGTTTAGTGCACCATGCTTAACGGCTTAGAATCGGGACTTCAAAGACGTTTGAACGTCATGGACCATATGAGATGTTCCAGGAGTTGAAGTTAATATTTCAAGAAAATACCCGAGTTGAGAGATATGAAGTCTCCAACAAGTTCTATAGCTACAAGATGGAGGAGAATCGCTCAAGCAGTGAGCATGTACTCAGATTGTCTAGGTACTACAATCGCCTGAATCAAGTGGGAGTTAATCTTCCAGATAAAATAGTGATTGACAGAATTCTCTAGTCACCATCACCAAATTAGTAGAACTTCGTGATGAACTATAATATGCAAGGGATGACGAAAGTAATTCCCAAGCTCTTCGTGATGCTGAAATCAACGAAGGTAGAAATCAAGAAAAACATCAAGTGTTGATGATTAACAAGACCACTAGTTTCAAGTAAAGGGCAAAGGGAAGAAGGGGAACTTCAAGAAGAATGGCAAGCAAGTTGCTGCTCAAGTGAAGAAGCCCAAGTCTGGACCTAAGCCTGAGACTGAGTGCTTCTACTACAAAGGGACTGGTCACTGGAAGCGGAACTACCCCAAGTGATTGGCGGATAAGAAGGATGGCAAAGTAAACATAAGTATATTTGATATACATGATTATTAATGTGTAATTTACGAGTGTTTATGGCAACCCCTCAGTATTTGATACTAGTTCAGTTGCTAAGATTAGTAACTTGAATCGGGAGTTGCAGAATGAACAGAGACTAGTTAAAGGGTGAAGTGATGATGTGTGTTGGAAATAGTTTCAAGATTGATATGATCATCATCGCACACTCCCTATACTTTCGGGATTAGTATTGAACCTAAATAAGTGTTATTTGGTGTTTATGTTGAGCATGAATATGATTTGATCATGTTTATTGCAATACGGTTATTCATTTAAGTTAGAGAGCAATTGTTGTTCTGTTTACATGAATAAAACCTTCTATGGTTATACACACCAACAAAATGGTTTGTTGGATCTCGATCATTGTGATACACATATTCATAATATTGAAGCCAAAAGATGCAAAGTTAATAATGAGAGTGCAACTTATTTGTGGCACTACCGTTTAGGTCATATTGGTGTAAAGCGCATGAAGAAACTCCATGCTGATGGAATTTTGGAATCACTTGATTATGAATCACTTGATGCTTGCGAACCATGCCTCATGGGCAAGATGACTAAGACTCCGTTCTCCGGAACAATGGAGCGAGCAACAAACTTATTGGAAATAATACATACTGATGTATGCGGTCCGATGAGTATTAAGGCTCGCGGCAAGTATCGTTATTTTCAGAACTTCACAAATGATTTGAGCACATATGGGTATATCTACTTGATGAACATAAGTCTGAAACACTTGAAAAGTTCAAAGAATTTCATAGTGAAGTGGAAAATCATCGTAACAAAAAGTTTCTATGATCTGATCGTGGAAGAGAATATTTGAGTTACGAGTTTGGTCTTCAATTAAAACAATGTGGAATAGTTTCACAAATTCGTGCCACCTGGAACACCACAGAATAATGGTGTGTCCAAACGTCATAACCGTACTTTATTGGATATAGTACAATCTATGATGTTTCTTACCGATTTACCAATATCGTTTTGGGATCATGCATCAGAGACAGCTGCATTCACGTTAAAAAGGGCACCATCTAAGTCCGTTAAGACGACACAATCTGAACTGTGGTTTGGCCAGAAACCAAAGTTGTCGTTTCTTAAAGTTTGGGATTGTGATGCTTATATGAAAAAGTTTCATCATGATAAGCTCAAACCCAAATTGGAGAAATGTGTCTTCATAGGATACCCAAAGGAGAAAGTTGGGTACACCTTCTATCACAGATCCAAAGGCAAGACATTCGTTGCTAAGAATGGATCCTTTCTAGAGAAGGAGTTTCTCTCGAAAGAAGTGAGTGGGAGGAAAGTAGAACTTGATGAGGTAACTGTACCTGCTCCATAATTGGAAAGTAGTTCATCACAGAAATCTGTTCCTGTAACTCCTGCACCAATTAGTGAGGAAGTAATGATGATGATCATGTAACTTCGGATCAAGTTACTACCAAACCTCGTAGGTCAACCAGAGTGAGATCCGCACCAGAGTGGTATGGTAATCCTATTCTGGAGGTCATGTTACTTGACCATGACGAACCTACGAACTATGAGGAAGCGATGATGAGCCTAGATTCCGCGAAATGGCTTGAGGCCATAAAATCTGAGATATGATCCATGTATGAGAACAATGTATGGACTTTGGTTGACTTGCCCGATGATGGGCAAGCAATTGAGAATAAATGGATCTTCAAGAGGAAGACGGACGCTGATAGTAGTGTTACTATCTACAAAGCTAGAATTGTCGCAAAAGGTTTTTGACAAGTTCAAGGTGTTGACTACGATGAGAGTTTCTCACTCGTATCTATGCTTAAGTCTGTCCGAATCATGTTAGTAATTGCCACATTTTATGAAATCTGGCAAATGGATAAACAAAACTGCATTCCTTAATGGATTTATTAAAGAAGAGTTGTATATGATGCAACCAGAAGGTTTGTCAATCCGAAAGGTGCTAACAAAATGTGCAAACTCCAGCGATCCATCTGTGGACTGGTGCAAGCATCTCAGAGTTGGAATATACGCTTTGATGAGTTGATCAAAGCATATAGTTTTATACAGACTTGCGGTGAAGCCTGTATTTACAAGAAAGTGAGTGGGAGCACTATAGCATTTCTGATAAGTATATGTGTATGACATATTTTTGATCGGAAATAATGTAGAATTATTTTGTAAAGCATAAAGGAGTGTTTGAAAGGAGTTTTTCAAAGAAAGACTTCGGTGAACCTGCTTACATATTGAGCTTCAAGATCTATAGAGATAGATCAAGATGCTTGATAAGTTTTTTTTTCAATGAGTACATACCTTGACAAGATTTTTAAGTAGTTCAAAATGGAACAGTCAAATAAAGAGTTCTTGCCTGTATTACAAGGTGTGAAGTTGAGTAAGACTCAAAGCCCGACCACGGCAGAAGATAGAAAGAGAATGAAAGTCATTCCCTATGCCTTGGCCATAGGTTCTATAAAGTATGTCATGCTGCATACCAGATCTATTGTATACCCTGCACTGATTTGGCAAGAGAGTACAATAGTGATCTAGAAGTAGATCACTAGACAGCGGTCAGAATTGTCCTTAGTGAAATAAGGATATGTTTCTCGATTATGGACGTGACAAAAAAGGTTCGTCGTAAAGGGTTACGTCGATGCAAGTTTTTGACACTGATCCAGACGATTCTAAGTCTCAATCTGGATACATATTGAAAGTGGGAGCAATTAGCTAGAGTAGCTCCGTGCAGAGCATTGTAGACATAGAATTTTGCAAAATACATACGGATCTGAATTTGGCAGGCCCGTTGACTAAATTTCTCTCACAAGCAAAACATGATCACTGTTTGGGTGTTAATCACATAGCGATGTGAACTGAATCTAGTAAACCTTTTGGGTGTTAGTCACATGGAGATGTGAACCAATCACATAAAGATGAGAACTATTGGTGTTAATCACATAGCGATGTGAACTAGATTATTGACTCTAGTACAAGTGGGAGACTGAAGGAAATATGCCCTAGAGGCAATAATAAAGTTATTATTTATTTCGTTGTATCATGATAAATGTTTATTATTCATGCTAGAATTGTATTAACCGGAAACATAATACATGTGTGAATACATTGACAAACAGAGTGTCACTAGTATGCCTCTACTTAACTAGCTCGTTAATCAAAGATGGTTATGTTTCCTAACCATGAACAAAGAGTTGTTATTTGATCAACGAGGTCACATCATTAGTTGAATGATCTGATTGACATGACCCATTCCATTAGCTTAGCACCCGATCGTTTAGTATGTTGCTATTGCTTTCTTCATGACTTATACATGTTCCTATGACTATGAGATTATGCAACTCCCGTTTACCGGAGGAACACTTTGTGTGCTACCAAACGTCACAACGTAACTGGGTGATTATAAAGGAGCTCTACAGGTGTCTCCAAAGGTAGATGTTGGGTTGGCGTATTTCGAGATTAGGATTTGTCACTCCGATTGTCGGAGAGGTATCTCTGGGCCCTCTCGGTAATGCACATCACATAAGACTTGCAAGCATTGCAACTAATGAGTTAGTTGCGGGATGATGTATTACAGAACGAGTAAAGAGACTTGCCGGTAACGATATTGAACTAGGTATTGGATACCGACGATCGAATCTCGGGCAAGTAACATACCGATGACAAAGGGAACAACGTATGTTGTTATGCGGTCTGACCGATAAAGATCTTCGTGGAATATGTAGGAACGAATATGGGCATCCAGGTCCTGCTATTGGTTATTGACCGGACATGTGTCTCAGTCATGTCTGCATTATTCTCGAACCGTAGGGTCCGCACGCTTAACGTTACGATGACAATTATTATGAGTTTATGCATTTTGATGTACCAAAGTTAGTTCGGAGTCCCGGATGTGATCACGGAAATGACGAGGAGTCTCGAAATGGTCGAGACGTAAAGATTGATATATTGGAAGCCTATATTTGGATATCAGAAGTGTTCCGGGTGAAATGGGGATTTTACCGGAGTACCGGGAGGTTACCGGAACCCCCCGGGAGCCATATGGGCCTTAATGGGCTTTAGTGTAAAGGAGAAAGGGGCAGCCCAAGGTGGCCGCACGCCTCCCCCCTCCCCTAGTCCTAATAGGACTTGGAGAGGTGGCCGGCCCCCCTCTCTCTCTTTCCCCCTCGGGTATTCCTAGTCCAACTAGGATTGGGGGGGGGGACTCCTACTCCCGGTAGGAGTAGGACTCCTCCTGCGCCCTCCTCCTGGCCGGTGGCCCCTCCCCCTTGGCTCCTTTATATACGGAGGCAGGGGGCACCTCTAGACACACAAGTTGATCCTTGAGATCGTGCCTTAGCCGTGTGCGGTGCCCCCTGCCACCAAATTCCACCTCGATCATATTGTAGCGGTGCTTAGGCGAAGCCCTACGACAGTAGAACATCAAGATCGTCACCACGCCGTCGTGCTGACGGAACTCTTCCCCGACGCTTTGCTGGATCGGAGCCCGGGGATCATCATCGAGCTGTACGTGTGCTAAGAACTCGGAGGTGCCGGAGTAACGGTGCTTGGATCGGTCGGATCGGGAAGACGTATGACTACTTCCTCTACGTTGTGTGATCGCTTCTGCAGTTGGTCTGCGTGGGTACGTAGACAACACTCTCCCCTCTCGTTGCTGTGCATCACCATGATCTGGCGTGTGCGTAGGATTTTTTTTTGAAATTACTATGTTCCCCAACAAAAACAAGACCAGCAACACCGCCCAAATGTGCCGACAAATCCCGATAGGAGCTGCACATATCTCTTTCTCAGGGCACACTCAGATTGTCTTAGGTACGGTAGGCCAGCCCAGAGTTTCCCCTGGTGGCCACCGGTAGCTGACAGGTGGACCAACACTCAGAGGAGCACTAGCCCGGGGGGTTTAAATAAGATGACCCTAGGGCTCCGGAACCCAAGGGAAAAAGAGGCTAGGTGGCAAATGGTAAAACCAAGGTTGGGCATTGCTGGAAAAGCTTTAATCAAGGCGAACTATCAAGGGGTTCCCATTATAACTCAACCGTGTAAGGAACGCAAAATTCGGGAACATAACACCGATATGACGGAAACTAGGGCGGCAAGAGTGGAACAAAACACTAGGCGAGAGGCCGAACCTTCCACCCTTAACCAAGTATATAGATGCATTACGATAACATAGCAATATAATGATATCCCAACAAGTAAATAAATGTCCCAACAAGGAACGGCTCCAATCTTCACCTGCAACTACCAACGCTATAAGAAGGGCTGAGCAAAGCGGTAACATAGCCAATCAACGGTTTGCTAGGACATGGTGGGTTAGAGGTTTGACATGGTAATTGGGAGGCTGACAAGCAAAAGGTAGGCATCGTAGCATTGGCATAGCAAAGAGCGAGCAAACTAGCATAGCAAAGATAGTAGTGATCTCGAGGGTATGATCATCTTGCCTCCAAAGCTGTCAGAGTTGACTGGATCCTGAAAAGCAAACTCAACAGGCTCCTCGGTAGCGAACTCGTCTCCCGGCTCTACCCAAACAAGACAAACAAGCAACAGGGATAGAATCAACCACGTGCAAGCTCAAACAATAAGATGCAATGATGGTATGCTATGCGGGATGGGATGCGGGACGCATATGCAAGATATGACAGGAAATGCATCACCCTGGCCTCAACTTGGAAAACCAAGTGTGCCACTGGAAATATGATATGAAATCGCTTGAAAACGATATAAAGAACGCCGGAATCGGAGTTACGGTTTGGAAATGGCAAGCGATTCAAAATTGGCACCGGTCTGCGATTTACAGCAAGTAGGCCTCTAAATGCAATGAAATGAACATGCTACAGCACTCAAACATGACAACAAAATACATGGAAGGGAAGCATTCAAGATGCTTAACAAAAGACTAGCACTGAGCCACGGCCAATTCATTCATTAATAGGTTCAAACAAGCATGGAAAAAACGCAAATGGTAAACAGATCTCAGACTTATTGAAATTAACACTTGTCTGAAATTTCAGATCATGAAGCCCTCTTCGGAGCAACAAAACAACATGCTACAGGACCTGATCATGACAAAGTAAGACATGGCATGGAGCTACTCAACAATCTTAACAAAAGTCCCTTAGTGACCTTGAGCCAAAAGGGATCAAAAAATATACTAACAAGCACACGAACATAGCTAAAACATAATCAGTTTTCAGACTTAGTGAAAACTGACACATGCTGAAATATAACTCACGAAGGCATGTTTACGAGCTCGATGCACTCACTACGGTGCAAGTCATGTCAAGGCAAGCATATATCCATTAAGAAGGCAAAAATGCAAGATAGACATGGCAAGAAAAATGGCATAGCATGCACGGATCAACTACAACAACACCGGCAAAATCGCAAACAAGTTGACAATCTGCCCAGATTCACAACGAAGCAAAAGTAGAGCTCGATTGACTCAAGCTAGGGTGCTCCATAATTGCAAACAAAGACATGGATGGATAGAGCACTACAATATTAACAAAACTCCTTCCTTAACCATCCTCAAAAGAGGCACGGATCACTAGGAAACAACCTGAACATATGGAATCATGAACTAAACAAACCCAGGACTTAGTGAAAATCCTAAGTCCGTGAAAACAGATTTACCGGGTGCCTCACTTCGCAAGCTTGCACAAGACACCACACACATCCTAAAAATACATGAGTTGCACCTCTGGAAGGATGACAAAACCCTTAACAAAACATATGAAGGACTCACGGGCATAGCAGGCACACAACAATCATGGCAAAAATGACAATGTCTAAGATGAACTAGCAGATCTGACAATTAACTCACGAAGCCCTCTTCTAACAGCATTTCAGGCATCAAGATGAACTCAAATGAAAATGATGCAATGGAATTAAATGATTTACTCGTTGAGTCGAACATTTTGATATGATGTATGTCCAAAACGGAGCTACGAATGAGGAGATACGACATGACGAACATTGCATAAAAAATTAGGGTACCCTAGGAAAAAGTCAACCCTAAAAATTCCAGATCTCAGATCTGCATGGATTACGAGGATCGCCGGAAAACACTGTTCACGCCAGAGTTCATAGATCGCCGGAGAGGAGGAGGCCGGCCGGGTCGACGGCGTGGAGGGGCGGCGAGGCCGAGGCGGTGGCGGACGGCGCCGGCGATGGCCGCGGCGGTGAGGCGCGGCACCGGCCGGAAGGAGCGTGGCGGTTGGCAGGCTCGCACCGGCAAGGAGCAGCGGCGGCACGGCTCGGGGAGCTCGGCCACCGGCCGCGGGGAGGATGACGCGGGCGCGGGCGGCGCTCTCTGGCCCGTGCGGCGGGGACGGAGGGCCCGCTCCGGGCCTGGCGGGCCGGCGGGAGTGGCGGCGGCGGGCGATGTGGGCGCGAGGGCGGCGGCCAATGGATGAGCGCCACGTGGCAGCGGCGGTCGGGTCGGACACGTCCGGCCCGGCAGTTTTCGTCCGGCGGCGGCGTGGGAAATGGATCTAGGTTTTAGGGGGGAAGAAGAACCGTGAATTTTTCGAGGGGGGTGTATATATAGGCATAGAGGGAGGTAGGAGAGTCCAAATGAGGTGCGGTTTTCGGCCACGCGATCGTGATCGAACGCTCTAGGTGATGGAGCAGAGTTTGGTGGGTTTTGGGCCAAATTGGAGGGGTGTTGGGCTGCAACACACACGAAGCCTTTTCGGTCCCTCGGTTAACCGTTGGAGTATCAAACGAAGTCCAAATGGTACGAAACTTGACAGGCGGTCTACCGGTAGTAAACCAAGGCCGCATGACAAGTCTCGGTCCAATCCGGAAATGTTTAATCCCCACACACGAAAGAAATCTTGAAATGACCACCGGAGGAGAACGAAGCGCCGGAATGCAAAACGGACAACGGGGAAAATGCTCGAATGCATGAGATGAACACATATGCAAATGCAATGCACATGATGACATGATATGAGATGCATGACAACTAAAACAACACACGGAGACAAAGACCCGAGCCCGAGAAAATAAATATAACATAACGCCGGAAACGGCAAGAGTTGGAGTACAAATTGGGAAAGTTATATCCGGGGTGTTACACTTGAGCTCGGTTGCGTCACCTGCACGGTATCATCGGCACCTGCAACTGGTTTTGGAAGTAATCTGTGAGTCACGGGGACTCAGCAATCTCACACCCTCGTGATCAAGACTATTCAAACTTATGGGTAGGAAAAGGAAGTGAGGTGGAGCTGCAGCAAGCACTAGCATATATGGTGGCTAACATATGCAAATAAGAGCGAGAAGAGAAGCAGCGCAGCGGTCGTGAACTAGAAGTGATCAAGAAGTGATCCTGAAACTACTTACGTTCAAGCATAACACCAAAACCGTGTTCACTTCCCGAACTCCACCGAAAAGAGACCATCACGGCTACACACGCGGTTGATGCATTTTAATTAAGTTAAGTGTCAAGTTCTCTACAACCGGACATTAACAAATTCCCATTTGCCCATAACCGTGGGCACGGCTTTCGAAAGTTCAAAACCCTGCAGGGGTGTCCCAACTTAGCCCATCACAAGCTCTCACGGTCAACGAAGGATATTCCTTCTCCCAGGAAGACCCGATCAGACTCAGAATCCCGGTTACAAGACATTTCGACAATGGTAAAACAAGACCAGCAAAGCCACCCGGATGTGCCGACAAATCCCGGTAGGAGCTGCACATATCTCGTTCTCAGGGCACACCGGATGAGCCAGACATCGGATTGGCATAGACCCTGGTTGCCCAGGGGGCGCCGGACATCGCTCAGGTTGGACCAACACTTAGAGAAGCACTGGCCCGGGGGGGGGGGGGGGGTTAAAATAAAGATGACCCTCGGGCTCCGGAAACCCAAGGGAAAAGGCTAGGTTGTTAGTCCAAAAGTAAAACCAAGGTTGGGCCTTGCTGGAGGAGTTTTATTCAAGGAGAACTGTCAAGGGGTTCCCATTATAACCCAACCGCGTAAGGAATGCAAAATCAAGGAACATAACACCGGTATTACGGAAACTAGGGCTGCAAGAGTGGAACAAAACACCAGGCACAAGGCCGAGCCTTCTACCCTTTACCAAGTATATAGATGCATTAAATAAATAAGAGATATTGTGATATCCCAACACACCCATGTTCCAACATGGAACAAACTTCAGCTTCACCTGCAACTAGCAACGCTATAAGGGGGGCTGAGCAAAGCGGTAACATAGCCAAACAACGGTTTGCTAGGAAGGTGGGTCAGAGGCTTGTCATGGCAATATGGGAGGCATGATATAACAAGTGGTAGGTATCGCGGCACAGCAATAGATTGAGCAACTAGCAAGCAAAGATAGAAGTGATTTCGAGAGTATGGTCATCTTGCCTTAGATCCCGCAAGGAAGAAGAACGAGTCCATGAAGAAGGCAAACAGATGTAGACGAACAGATCCTCACAAACACGACGTTATTGGAACTAACCTGAAGAAGCATCACCGGAAAGAAGCAAACAACATGGTAAACAACGATCACATAAACATGGCATGATGCAGAACCAAGTATGATGCATGTCCAGTTTAAAGAGGCATGGCATGGCAATATGCAACAAACAATACTACAAATTAAGTGGAGCTCAATATGCAACGAGTTGCATATTGACGAAGCACCACATTCGTTTATTTAATTCACTCCCGGTTATGTAGTCAACAATATTAAATGTTGTTTAAACATGGCAAGAGGTGAAACATGAGTAAAAAAACATGGTTAGGCATTTTAAATGAGGCCGGAAACATCAAACAACAATTCCGATAAATCCTCATGTGCATTAGCAATTTAATGCCACAACAAATTAAACATTTTAATGTTGTTATCATGATGCGGATGACATGTGCAAGTTTATGCAATTTCTATGAAAATATTGATAAGAGCATTATGAAGCATTTGTCACTGTGGTGAAGAGAAAAGGGGTGCCACGACAACGACAACAGAAATGGTGCCATGGCAACATATCGGTTCCGGTAGCTCATGGAGATACTGGTGCAAAGGATGGTGGGGTGATCCCGGTAACCGGGTCCCCACGAGTTAGTGGCAGAAGAGGAGGACTGAGCAAGTGACAACTCGGACATGGTGCAAACACGATCAACTCATACAACACATACATCCATTCACGGGCGGTTGTCTCGGGGTTATACCTTCGAAGCGTGTGTTTTCGGGGCGGAACGAGTTTGACGGGATGTAGTTGTTATCGCGACGGTAGTCGTTCACGTTCATAGTGGAAGTAATCGTTCATGGCCGTTGTGGAAGTCGCGGTTCACGCGACGGTAGTTGAACTTGACGTTTGCGTTACACGTGTCTTCGGCGACAGTCGTCGTACATGGTTCGGAGTGGTACTTGCATCTTCGGACTTGTCGGTCTCGATTCTTGCGACGATAGTGGTATACGTTTCGTTTGCAGAGAGGTACTTAATGAATCCAATGTCCTCGGGGCGACGGTAGTTGTACACCGTCCACGAGTCGTCGATCGTTCAGGGTCCGACCTCCGGGTCTTGCCGACATGAGGGGTACTTGGCGTTTCCGTGTGGTGTATGGGTACATGTCGATGGTCGTCTTGGTACATGGTGTTTCACACTTGCCGATCCCGTCAACTCAAAGGGGGTACTTGGTACAATCCGCATAGTCATGCACTTGTCGTCGAGGGACTTGCCGGATCCGAGGCTCTGAGCGTCGTGGTACTTGGCGCAATCTGAGACAACGGTACTTGACGAACCGGATACGATCTTGATGATCCAAAGTGGAACAAGTGAGATGCACATCCATGGAGTCTTCTGGCTTGCGCTCTGGGTAAGTTTGAGCGTCTCGTTCAGGAGCACTCATGCAGAGAAGTGCCCGCGACCTGGTGGTGCTTGCCGGAGTAGCGGTGGCGAGGAGGAGAACCTCGGGTGGCTGAAGGCGCCAGCGAGTGCAGGGCGATGCAGGGAGCAACATCAGCTCTAGGTACTTGACGTGGCGATGAAGCCGGCAGCCAGGAGAAAGGAGCAGGGGCACGCCAGAGTAGCAGGTGGCGCCTAGTCACCGGCGAGGAGACTAGCGCGGGGTCGGGCGCTGCTGCAGGGGTACTCGGGACCTGACGACAGCATGGCGCGGGCGCCGGGGCCGCCGGACTTGGCCCCTCGGGTGGTGGCGCCGGGAGGACTCGGCCGCGAGTCGATGAGCTTGACCAGCAAGGACGCGCGGCGCGGCGAAGCAGCGTCCGGGCGTCGAGGCGGGGCGCGGCGGCCAAGGAGGTGGGGCGCAGCACAGCTGCAAGACGGCGGCGGCTGCAGGGCGCCGGTGGCGGGCCGGATCGAGGAGGAAGGAGGCGAGGGAATTGGGGCGAGGGGTGCAGCGCGAGGAGGGAGAGATGAGGAGCGGGCGCTCCGGGAGGGAGAGATGGGATCGAGGGAACGGAGAGATCGAGAGGAGGGAGGATCAGGCACCGGTTCCATCTTCTACGCGGGACGGCGCTAGGAGGAACGAGGGAGTGAGGGGAGATGCGAGGGGATCACTAGGGTTACAGGGGGAGCGATCGGGCCTTGGGCCACTGGAGGCTGGGCCTGGGAGGTCCAAGAGGCCGGACTAGTTGTAGCTGGGCCTAAGGTTAAAAGGGCTGGCCTCTCTCTTCTCTATATTCTTTTCCCATTTAAAACAAAACAGAAAAAGAGAAAGAAAAGAAAGAGAAGGTAGGGGTGGAATCTGGGCATGGGGATGATTTTCACGGACTCACAAAAATGTGCTCGTTCCAAGAAAATAGAAATGGCCAAGATTGAAAGATTAAATTCAAACTCATTGGATTTAAATTCAAATGATTTGAATAGGAAGTGAGGTTTGGGAAGGTCCAAAAATGTTGAGAATTTGGGTAGAGCTCCGGAAAATGGTAAAAGAATTATTGGCAAGGCTAGAGAGTCGAAACTTGAGGAAGAAAAGGCCAAGGGATTTAATATGCAAGTGGGTTCATGGGTGATTCCAAAACAATGGAATTTTTAATATAGCTCCCTAATAATAGAAGGAGACTTTTATATGTTATAAAGAGAATTTCACCATGTGAACTCCCTCGATTTAAATGGATCGAAGATCCACACAATTTATTTAGAAGAGTTATAAAATTAATGATATGGTGGCGTGATGACATGATGCAATGCAAGAGAGAAAAAGAAATACACGGCGAAACTCGGAAAAACATGGAAGGCATCAGAAGCTCCGGTCTTGGGGCGTCACAGACGCCACTTTCTAGAACATCTCAGCCTTGGGAGGACCTCCCGTAGCCGCCTGCCACAGGAGCCCCAGCCTGTGGCCCGACCTCGGGAGCGCGCCTACTCTTGGCGCTCGAGCCCGGGGAGGATGCTGGACCAAGGAATCCATCAATCGGCAAGGCATTCCGCAGCGGATTCTACTAGCCTACAGCGCTCAATGATGCAGCTGAGCTGGTGAAGTCCTGCGAGGCCTGCCAATTCCTTGCCAAGCAGATCCATCAGACAGCTCAAGGCCGCCATTCCACTCTCGTGGTCGTTCGCAGTCTGGGGACTACAAATCCTGGGCCCGTTCCCTCAGGCGCCTGGGGCTATCGATACCTCTACGTCACCATCAACAAGTTCAATAAGTGTGCGGAGGTGGAAGTCGTCCGCATCATCCCAGCTGGCTCTGCGGTCAAGTTCATCAAGGGTCTCATGAGCCGTTTCAAGGTCCCCAACCACATCATCACCGATAATGGTTCGCATTTCACCAGTAATCTCTTCAAAATGTATTGTGCTAACCTTGGAACGCAGATATGCTACGCTTCGGTAGCGCACCTGTCGGATGTGGGGTTCGGCAAACCCTTAAGGTTCGAACACTAGGGTGCGTGCGAAGTCTTTTCCTCCCACTGATCAACGCCCTAGCTCGCTATGATCTCGCGAGCGAACTCGACGAACTCGCAACACAGAAAGACACAAGATTTATACTGGTTCGGGCCACCGTTGTGGTGTAATAACCTATTCCAATGTGGTGGTGGTGGATTGCCTCCAGGGCTGATGATGAACAATACAAGGGGAAGAACAGCCTCCTGAGGTTGAGGTGTTCTTGTGCCTGGCTAACTTGTGTTGTTCTGGATGGTCTAAAATGGTCCTCCTTGCCTATGGTGGTGGCTAGTACTACTTATAGAGGCCCTGGTCCTCTTCCCAAATATTGAGCGGGAAGGGAGCCAACAACGGCGGGCAAATTTGAAGGGGGACAGCTAGTACAAGCTATCCTGACAAATGCGGTCTCCGCCTGCGAAAGGTTCTGGTGGTGACGCCGTCTTGGGCTCCACGATGACCTCCATCTTGTCGTCCTTCTAGTCCTGGTCTTGTTGCACCGATATGGCAACCATTGCCTGATGCCTCGGTACTCCTCGCTTGCGCAGGCCTCCTTAGCACCAAAGAGGAAACAAGGACAATGCGCGCGCTGGCGCCCGCCTAGCGCCCGCCTGGTGTCGATCGTCATGGCTCACATCACGAGAGCCTCGTGAGGTTTGCCTCGCCTTGTTATCTCCGCTCCTCGTGAGCCTGCCCGACTAGGCCACTCCAGAGGAGGTCTTGTGTCGTCCGCCTCGCGAGGCTTGGCCCCTCGTGTGGGTGTTGGATGCCTTGTTGATGAAGATGGGCTGTACGGCCTGCTGGCTTCACCACGCCGCAGGCCGCAGGCAGGCAAGTCTGGGGACCATCGTTCCCAGAAGACAACACCCCAGGAGCAATGGCCAGGCCGAACGTGCCAACGTGGAGGTCCTGAGAGGCTTAAAGACTAGGACCTTCAAGAATAAGCTCGAAGCCTGCCCCCGGGCCCAAGGTGCAATCGGGCTTGGCTTCGCGGCGAAGCCAAGGGTCAAGTACGGAGCACCGCTGGCCCCCAAAAGCCTGCGGCCTCGGTTGACGCGTGGCAGTTGATTGGACGTGGCGTCTCCGCTTCCCCATGCTGCCTCGGCAACTGCACGACTTGACAAGTCCCTGCGACATGCAAGGAAAACCATCATTACCTGCGATCGTGAGAGGTGCGGTTGGCCTTGTCTTGCTATAACTGGGGAGGGGGGCTGAGCCCCCGTTGCCCATCTCTTCCTTGCTCGCTTGCTTCTTCCTCCTTGCTCCACTGCTAACATCAATGGCGCATATCAGAAGGTTCTCCGCCGAAGAAAAGGGGAAGCCCCCCCGAGATGACCCGGAGCCACTTCCGCCGAAGAAAAGGGCGATCCACCGCCGTGACGAAGCGGCGATGCAGGTGGTGACGAGGCGTTGGTGCGAGCGGCCTCCCCCAGGGTATCCGCTACCCCTGTGTGCCCAAGCCGAGGACTCAGGAAGGCGGAGCGACGAGCAGCACCACCGGCGCCGCACCCGCGGTCCCCGCGCCGCGGCGACGCGCGCCGTCGACCCAGGAATCCATGCCACGGACTCCTCGCACAAGCTGGTGCTGTGGGCGCCGATGCCCCAAGCTCTTCGATCCGCTTCCCGCAGTTCTTCTCCGACGTGATGCCGCCGAGGGGGCCTCTCGAGCTCTGGTTGTAGCCACTCCAGCAGCAGCAACCCTTTGGAGTCCAGCAGCTCTCCTGAGCTCTACGAGACTCTGGAGAGGAGCGACGACAGCTATGTGCCCCCACGCTCTCGCCGTGCTCGGAGCAGTGCCGCCGCGTCCGACCGTCGCAGCCGCTGATCTGGATGGGGTTGGCACCGGCCTCCCGTGGCCCACTGTTGATGATGGCGTCTGCCATAGGAGAGTGTAGATAGGGTCCTTCTTAGTCTTAGCTTTCATTCCCTGCGAACAATCATGAAGCGCCCCGTGGGGGCATATAAGGGTCTGTAATGTCTTTTGTGCTTATTTTCCCTGTCATGAAGATTTGGTGAACGCGCATCCCATTAAGGCTCGGTCCCCCCTTTCTTTCCTCACGATGGCTTGTTGCTCTACGCCGACAGGTCCCGGTCCCCAGGAAAGCTACATCCGTCGCTGGTATGCCAGGTTGCGTGTTGTGGTCAAGGCCAGGAGGTGTGCGGCCCGAGGTCCAGTAAGAGCCCCTGAGGCGCGATGCTCTGGAGGTCCCCTTTAGCGCTCAAGCAGCCGCGGTAAGGGAAGAAAGGGAGTTGACGTGGCCGCAACGGGGTTGCGGCAAGGCGTGGGTGACCATAAGGCTCAGACATTTAGCCGATTCGAGGGTGAGACTTATCTTGTGAACTTCGTGGCGATTCCTGACGTTGTGTTAGGGCCGCGCGCCAACTTGCGCCGCATAGCTAGCCCGGCCCATACGGGTTTCCCTCCTCCCATGCTCTCCTTAGTGCTCTGCGTCCTCAGGTCCCGTCCCTCGAGCGAGCTCAGCCGCCGCTGGTATGCCAGGTCGCGACGTCGTGGTCAAGTCCAGGGGGTGAGTGCTGGAGAGCAAGTAAGAGCTCCTGAGTCGCAATGCTCAGGAGCCCCCCTTTTAATGCGCAAGCGAAGCGCACGAGAGAAAAGGAGACTCGCGGTGCCGCCTGCTATCCTCCCCGCGGGTCCCTGTAAACAGGCACAAGAAGAACATGGTTTGCCGTTACAGCCGTCAGCCGCTGGTTGGTCCGGATGAAGCGAAGACACTGAGGGCCTGGTGAGGTGGCGTGCATGGGGCGTGCCGTGAGCCAGAGCTCGATCGCTCAGATTTGTCGATGTGGCAGGGACGGACCCATGCACCAGCGCCGTGCCTATGAGGAGGCCCCGTGGGAGGCGATGATCGAGCAGGTGATAATCGTAGGTAGGTTAAGCAGGGATGGCAAATCAGCTGTGGTAAATGCAGGAAGATACATGCCACTGCGTCCGGCCCGAGTGGCTTGGGGATGATGTAGCCCGAAGGGCGCCCCCAGCAAGGCAATATAAAGACATGAGGAAAAGGGATACATGCCGCAAGGACGGACCCACGCAGCCTGGGAATAATACAGCCCAAGGGGCGCTCCCAGCTAAAACGAGCTTCGAGGATGTCACCTAGTTCTTTAGAGGAAGCAGACTTGGTGCAGCTGAAGGCGTGCGTCAAAGAAATGACTCCTCATGGGCCACCAGAGCCCTGAGCCTCGGGAGGCTCTGGGGGCTCAGGAGGCTCCCCGAAAACTGTCTCCGTTTCCTCCATGACAGCGCGGTACCTGGCGTCTTGAGCCGCGAGGTCATGCCGCATGTTGCACTGATAGGCCGACGCCACGCTCGGCAAGCCGAGGGGCATGCGAACGTAGCTGTGTGGCGGGCCCTCGCAACGGCCCACACACGAAGGCCTGAAGAGCTCCTGAAACGCAGCCCTGTTGAGCCCCAGGATGTTGATGCAGACACACATCTCAGCACCATCGCCTACTTTGGTGAGCTGCGCCCTGTGAGCGGCTATCGCCGTGCATGGCTCTTGCATCTTGCAGTTCCTGTGTGGTCTTGGCGATGAACTCCTGAGTGGTGGGCACCCCTTAGCCTATGTTATCTTGAGGAAAACGTGCCGCGTAGCACGCCTCCAAGTGGTTCCCAAGCGCCTCCCTGGTGAGGTTGTCGAGGCCTGAGGCTCTCCAAAAGAGAGCCCCCGATCCCTCCCCGAGGAGGGCGCTGGGCGCGCCTTCCTATGCGATGGAGGGAGGCACCCCTGGGATGGACGTTGATCCTGCCGAGGCTCCCACCGCGACATCATCCTCCTGAGGTCCTGCGCGGCGCAGCTGCCTCTTCTTGGGGATGGCCTCCAGAGGGCCCTCACTTCTGCTGTCGGGGTCGTCGATTGCTGCAGCTTGGAAGGCGCGCTCGAGGGAGCACACCGCATCCCTTTCTTCACATGGGACTGTGATGACCCCGCCGCTTCCAGGCATCTTGAGGATGTTGTAGCCGTGGTGGGTGACCGCCATGAATTGGCTAGGGCCGGGTACCCGAGGATGGCGTTGTACAGCAGGCAGATGTGGGCGACGTCGAAATCGATGAGCTCAGTGTGGTAGTTGTCGCATGTGCCGAAGGTGACAGGTAGGCGGACCTGCCCTATCGGTGTGGTGGAGCCATCGGTCACTCCTGAGAAAGCTTTGGTAGGCCGGAGCTGCTCATATGGCACTTGGAGGTTGTCGACTGTGTCGACGGACAGGACGTTGAGCCCTGGACCACCATCGATGAGGGTCTTAGTAACCTGCACATTGCTGATGACTGGGGAACACAACATCAGTAGGACGCGAGCGGTGGCCGCGCACTTGGGCTGATCTACCAAGTTGAAAGTGATGGTGCATTGGGACCACCTGAGCGGGCTTGCGGCCTCAAGCTTGGGGAGCACCGTGTTCACCTCGCGAGCGAACCGTTTGAAGAAGCGCTGAGAGGCTGGGGCATGGCCGCCGCCTAAGATGCAGGTGATTGCACGCGGCTCCTGGAAACCACCAGCCCCCTTGTCCTGATTATGATCGTCGTTCCTTCTTGGTGGCGGCAGCGGGGGAAGACCGGCGTTGCTTTGGGGGCGATCCTCATGAGGCTGGTCCCTCTAGGCCCCCTCGTGAGGAAGGTCTTGCAAGCAGTCCTCACGAGGCGTGTCGCGCCATTCCTAGCACGGGCCACAGTCGTCCCAGCGCCTGCCTCCACGTCCTCCTCTGCGGCCATAGCCCCGGTCGCTGCGCTCGGGGCGTCGACCGTAGCATCCTTCTCGTATGGCTCTGAGCTCTTGGTAGTCGCTGGTGTTGTGGGTGTTCAGGTTGTGGAAGGCGTAGAATGGTCGGCTGTTCTTGGATGACTCGGGCTGATCTCTGCCCCGTTTGGTGTCGGGCTCCGCTGCTAGCACCGCTGCTTTCTTGCGCATCACGTCCTTGGCCTTTGCTTTCTACTCCTTTGTGCCTGCGGCTGGCAGCTCAAGGAGAGAGAGATGCCCCTCCTCAGCTCTTGCGCACTTGGTCGCCAGGTTGAATAGCTCCTAAGATGTGCAGAGCTCCTCGTGGATAGCGAGCTCTTCCTTCATCTTGACGTCACGGACGCCGTCGGAGAACGTGGAGATAATGGCCTCATCCGTGACCTTGGGGATCTCGAGGCAGGTGTTGTTGAAGTGCTGAATGTATTTCTGGAGGGTCTCCCCTGGCTGTTGCTTGATGCGGCGTAGGTCGCGCACGGCCGGCGAGCGGTCGCGACTGCCCTGGAAGTTGGCGACGAAGCGGTCGCGCATCTCGTCCCAGGAGGAGATCGAGCCATGCTGCAGGTTCAGGAGCCAGGAGTGGGCTCCGTCCTTGAGAGCCATGACAAACCAGTTCGCCATGACTTTCTCATCGCCATTGGCTGCTTCGATGCTCAGCTCGTAGAGCTGCATGAACTCCGCCGGGTCGGCGGTGCCGTTGTAGCAAGGAGGCAAATCCTTCTTGAACTTGCCAGGCGAGCCGACGCTGTGCAGCTCGGGGGTGAAGGCGCAGCAGCCATTCATAGTTATTTGGGCCCGCTTCGGAGGTGGAGCTTGGTCTTGACGAGGTCCGTGTGGCGGCGCCGCGTGCGACGCGCGGTCTTGACGAGGCAGCACGGGAAGCGCGGGTGCAGCTCCTCACGGCCGAGGGATTTCTTGGCAGCTTCTCACTTTGTGTGCGGGCACCGGGCATGGCGGATCACACCGCGGGGCCGCACGCCATGGTGTCAAGGCGTCGTCTTTGGGCTGGGGTGGTGAGGCGCGCCCCGGGCCTCGTCGCCCGTGGCCGGCTGAGGGTGAGGCAGAGAGACGGATAGCGCCGAGGAGCACCCTGCGGCTCGGATGAGCTCGGCGACACGGTCAAGCCACTCCTCGTAGAGGTCGTTTACTGGGAGGTAGCCCAGTAGTTTGTTTGCGGCGAGGAGTGCGGCCCGCGCCTCCATGGGAGCATGGCGTGCATGGGACGAAGAACCGGCCAGGGTCAGCAATGGAGTGGCAGTGTGGCCATCCTACCGTACCGAAGGATGCAGCAAAGATGTTTGCTTCTCGTTCCCCACCGGGCCGGTGGCAGCGTTGGAGGCGGGAGACTGAGAACGACGAGGTGGCCCGCCGATGGGAGCCGTCTGAGCAACGCGGGCGGTGAGGGCAGCCCGACGCTCCGCTCGACCACAGCGAGCGTCCGCCATGGACACGATGGAGCGATGAACTGATGGAAGGGAAGCTATGGCGCACCCCTATGTAGCGCACCAAATGTCGGATGTGGGGTTCTCACAAACCCTTAAGGTTCGAACACTGGGGTGCGCGTGAAGTCTTTTCCTCCCACCGATCTACGCCCTAGCTCGCTAAGATCTCGGGGACGAACTCGACGAACTCACAACACAGAAAGACACAAGATTTATACTGGTTCGGGCCACCGTTGTGGTGTAATACCCTTATCCAGTGTGGTGGTGGATTGCCTCCAGGGCTGATGATGAACAATACAACGGGAAGAACAACCTCCTGAGGTTGAGGTGTTCTTGTGCCTCGCTAACTTGGGTGGTTCTGGATGGTCTAAAATGGTCCTCCTTGCCTATGGTGGTGGCTAGTCCTACTTATAGAGGCCCTGGTCCTCTTCCCAAATATTGAGCGGGAAGGGAGCCAGCAAAGGCGAGCAAATTTGAAGGGGTACAGCTAGTACAAGCTATCCTGAAAAAAGGCGGTCTCCGGTTGCGAATGGCTCTGGTGGTGACGCTGTCTTGGGCTCCACGATGACCTCCGTCTTGCCGTCCTTCTGGTCTGGTCTTGTTGCACCAATATGGCAACCTTTGCCTGATGCCTCAGTACTCCTCGCCTGCACTGGCCTCCTTTGCACCAAAGAGGAACCAATGACCCTAGGCGCGTTGGCCCCCGCCTGGTGTCGATCGTCATGGTTCATGTCACGAGAGCCTCATGAGGTTTACCTCGCCTTGTTATCTCCGCTCCTCGTGAGCCTGCCCGACTAGGCCACTCCAGAGGAGGTCGTGTGTCATACGCCTCGCGAGGCTTGGCCCCTCGCGTGGGTCTTGGATGCCTTGTTGATGAAGATGGGCCGTACAGCCTGCTGGCTTCGCCACGCCGCGGGCCGCAGGTAGGCAAGTCTGGGGACCCCCGTTCCCAGAACACCGTCCGTACCCCAGGAGCAATGGCCAGGCCGAACATGCCAACATGGAGGTCCTGAGAGGCCTCAAGACAAGGACCTTCAAGAATAAGCTCGAAGCCTGCGCCAGGGGCTTGCACGATGAGCTCCAGTCCGTGTTGTGCTCCATCCGCACCACCGCCACCAAGCCGTCGGGCAAAACCCCATTGTTCCTCGTCTACGGAGCAGAAGCACTCCTCCCTCACGAGGTTAGACATCGCTCCGCATGGGTATTTGGCATTCGATGAAACGTAGCAGGACGCCAGGCGGGGGATGGACCTCATGCTGGGGGAGGAACGTCGCTGCAAAGCTGCACTACGGGCGGCAAGGTACCAGCAGGTGCTGCGGTGGTACCTCTGTCGCAGCGCCCGCTCCCAGACACTAGAAGTGGGTGACCTCGTCCTGAGGCGGTTGCTCTCCAGGGAAGGGATGCATAAGCTCTCACCCATGTGGGAGGGCCCGTTCAAGCTCATCCATGTCTCCAGGCCTGGCGTCGCACGCCTAGAGACACAGGACGGGTTACCCATCCAGACCGCCTGGAACATCAAGCACCTTCGGAAGTTCTACTCGTGAAGCAAGGCAGAACGCTTGTGAAGCAAGGCCCCGTGCCTGTGAAGATCGCCGCCCGTGACACTCTCACGTAATAACGAGTGGGGTTGTACACGCCCCAGAGTCTCAGGAGTGCTGCCCTCGGTCCTCGGGGGCTCTCTCCCACGTCCAAGTGGCAGCACTTAGCTCCGCGCTGGTGAGAAGATTTGAAGACTAGACTAGGTTTCTGACGCGGCCTCTTTTAATTGAAGTTTGCTTTTGGTGTTCTTCACTGATTTGGTTTCGTCGCCTTCTGCCTCCATTTCCATCTTCAGTTTAGCCTGTACTCTCTCTCTCTCTCGCATTCCTCACGAGGGGGCTGTACGGGTGCCCCCGTGAGCGCCTTTCCTTTTCAACCTTTTGCCTACTTTTCGCGAGTCACCCTCGTTCGAGCTCGCAAGCTGGCGCACATCTCCTAATCCTTGCCCCTCGGGTACCGCGATACGAAGCGCTGGGTCAAGGCCAGCAACACCTGTAACCAAGGCTCGGGTGAACGACATGCCTCTTAACGAATTTTTTGCAGTTCCTAAGCACCTATCAGTCCAAGGAGGCCTCGGCAGGCACCAGGAAGCAAGCGCCTTGTAAGGAGGAGGCTACTCCGAGCAAGTCAAGCTAAGTTATCCCTACATAAAACGACGATCTGGCGACACAACACAGAAACAACTAACATAGCATAATGATTGAGATCATAGTTCGATACACGCCCCTCCAGGGTCCATTCTGGTTTATTTTTTATGTAGGAAGGAAAGGAAGAACAAAATAAAATTGACGTCTGGCCCTACAGCGGTCCACGGGGGCAGGCTCCTGCCGCCGTCCTAAGCTTAGTCGGACCCCTCCTCGCACTTCATGGAGGCGCGGTGTCGAGACGACCCGCTACCACCTTCGAAGCGGGCACGGCGGCATGGCAGCTGGTCGTAACCGCCGCTGCTGGAGCTGTCGCCGGAGGAGAGCCGCCGTAGCTGGACGAGGCGTGGTTGGAACCAAGGGCGGGTTCACCCTCATCCTCGTAAAGACCGTCGCCAAGGCCGAGCACCTCCTCACTGTCGTTCACCTCGGGGTAGCACCCGGCGCGGCGACCATCTTCCCCAAACACCCTCACATAGAGGGTCGCATCACCGTCGTAACTGAAATGGAGGGTGTACCGCCTGCCCAGGCCGCGCGCATGGGTGAACATCTGCCAATAGCGGGCCAGAGCTATGTTGCCCGTGGCGGAGACCTCGACCGCGACCCAAGAAGCCCTGCTGCAGCAACCGTCCGCATGCAACCAGAGCCCGCCTGGGCCAGAGGCTGGACGCTCGTCGACAAAGAAACGCGGGAGCTGAAGCCAGTTGCTGGCTGAGTTCTCCAACCAGACAACGAACTCTGGCAGCACCTCCGCCGAGTGGAAGCGCGGCCGGGGAGGCCGTGCAACCACGGCATGTCTCCCTTCATCTATAGGGCTGTCGCGACCAGAGCGACCCCTGCGACACGAAGCATCACCGTCGCGGCTGCGGGGGCTGCGGCGGGGGTCACGGTGTGCTTGCAAGGACGACCGCGTCCATGCTTGGGCGCCGGAGAGCCGGGCCCCTCGCGAGGGGCCTTCCGCTTCTTAGTGGCAGAGAGCCTCTTCGATGGCGCTATTGGTGGCGACGATGGAGCAAAGGGGGAGAAGCAAGTGGAATGGGAAGAGATGGGCGAAGGGGGCTCTACCCCCCCTCCCCATTTATAGCAGAAGAAGGCCAACCAGCGCCCCCCACGATCACAGGTAATGATGGATTTTCCTTGCATGCAGCAGAGACTCATCAAATCGGGCAGTTATGGAGGCGACGTGGGGAAGCGGAGGGTCCCATGTGCAATCAATCGCCACGCATCGACCAAGGCATAGGCTAATGGGTCCCGCGGCGCTCCCCACTTGCCCTTCGGCTTCGCCTCGAAGCCAAGCCCGAGCGCGCCTTAGGCCTGGGGGCTACTAACGGCGTTCTAGGAACAGGGGTCCCCAGGCTTGCCTGCCTGCAGCCCACGGCGTGGCTCTGCGGGCGAGCTCGTACGACCCATCTTCACCAGCAAGGACTCAAGACCCTCGCGGTGGGCCAAGCCTCACGGGGCGGACGACACATGGCCTCCTCAGGAGCGGCCTCACCAGGGTGGCTCGCGAGGGGTGGAGAGATCAAGGCTAGGCAAACCTCGCGAGGTTCTGATGACGTTAGCCATGACAATCGGGATTAGGCGGGCGCCAGCGCGCACAGTTTCCTTGTGTTCCTCTTTGGTGCTAAGGGAGCAAGCGTAGGCGTGGAGTATCGAGGCGTCAAGCAAAGGTTTCCATATTGGTGCAACGAGACCAAGACCAGCAGGACGACAAGACAGAGGTCACCGTGGAGCCCAAGACGGCGTCACCACCAGAGCCTTTTGCAGGCGTAGACTGCTTTTGTCAGGATAAGTTGTACTAGTTGTCCCCTTTCGAATTTGCCGTTGTTGGCTCCCTTCCCGCTCAATATTTGGGGAGAGGACCAGGGCCTCTATAAATAGGACTAGCCTCCACCATAGAAAGGGATTGGCTCATCTAGCAAGCTGAGAGAGAACTAGATCAAACCCATCCACACACTCACCTAGCACAAGAACACCTCACCTCAGGAGGCTATTCATCTTCAGCCCAAGAGGAAATCCACCACCACCACACAGGAGTAGGGTATTACACCACAACGGTGGCCCAAACCAGTATAAATCTTGTGTCCTTTGTGTTGCGAGTTCATTGAGTTAGCCCTTGATGATGAGGACATGACTACCTTGGATACGACCAAAAATATTGCATACATGCATATTTGTCAGGTGATTTCTAATGCAAACTATTCAATAATCTATTTATGTTATCCGGAACAAAAATACTTCACACACTTTTGTGTTTTGTCTAATTGCAGGTGTATGGGACATTTGTATAATCCACATATGAAGATAAGGGAAAAGGAGAAGTTTATGTTGTGTTCAAAAAGTCCTCTCACGTCACTTTTGGGCCAAGAGAAGATAGAGTCCAACTCTTTCACGTTCTGGATTCAGATTCGGACTGCACAGACATACCTAACTCAAAACGCCAACAACTTTTTCATACGGACTCCGAATTGGGTGATTCTTTTTTTGTTGGAAACTAGATTTCGTGCTCTTTCCAACCCAATTGGATTCACCTTCAAATTCGTCTGGAGCATTGATTTACGGACGAAACAATCTGATGTTGCAGCAGAATCCGAGTCACACTACAAGCCCAAAGGTGTTGCATCACCTCCACTTGGGCCCATGAGCCTTGTACGACCTAGGGTTAGTTTTAGGCTGCCTTGGGACGTCCTCCCACCTCCTTGGCCGCCACACCTTGCTCCTATATAAGTAGATCCATCTAGTAGCTTTTTCCTTGGGATTTGTTTAGTTAAAAGTTAGCCATTGCAACTTCGTGTACTTCGTTTGTGTCCAACGACCAGACCAAGACCGCTTACGGATCCCCACCATTATCAATACTTCATATATATATTTGCAATATTGAGATTGCTTTATCATATTCTTGCTCGTTCTTCGATTGCTTGCAGGAATAGACCTTCGTGGTCAGGCTGACCGTGCTTCCAGCATCGTCAGTAACCTCAGGAGATTGGTTTAGCGATTGCTAAGGCGCAACGTCGTGCACGTTTGTAGTCGGATCGTCAAAGTCGTCTCCACCAAATCGATAGTTATCATATCATCGAAACATCGGGACCCTCGCCTCTATCACTTGAGATCTTAGCAAAGCTAGGACGTGGATCGATAGGGGAAGATCTTCACGCGCACCCTAGTGTTCGCACCTTCAGGGTTTTGCTGGAACCCGAGATCCGACACTAATCACCCCCACCCCTCTAGACATACTTTTGATCCTACAAATTCCTCAAGAAGAATTCATATAATATCCTCCCAGACAAGAAACCAAATGTGAGTCATTTCAAAGTTTTTGGTGCTAAATGTTGGATTAGATATCTACATCACAATTATAAATTTGCACCTAAAGCAGATGTGGGTTTTATGCTTGGTTACGAAAAGGACTCGCACACCTACAGAGTCTTCAACACCTACCAAAATAAGGTTGTTGAAACTGTAGATGTGCGGTTCGATGAGAATAACGGCTCAGAAAGAGAGCTCCTACCTCCCCTGCTAGATGAAATGCCTCATGCGGAATCTATCAAGCTTATGGGCACTGGTGAAATTATGCCGTGTGAAGAAATAGATGATGAAGAAGTGATCATTCCCCTTTGTGAAGAAACTGTTGATCCTGAAGAATATGACACCGAGGAAAATGCTCAACAACAAAAAGGCCCTCGTCCAGCTCCTCCACGAGTGGTGAATGAAGTGCTGATCGAGATGATCCTCGACCACACCAATGCACCTGGTCCCCTGACTCGCTCAAGAGCTTAACATTTAGCTAAATTTTGTGGACACTTTGCATTTTCTCAATCACAAAGCCCACCAATGTTGATGAAGCATTTTTGGATCCTAAATGGATTCAAGCCATGCAAGATGAATTGCATCAATTCGAACTAAACAATGTGTGGGTGCTTGTCAAGCATCCCGATCCACGCAAGCACAATGTCATCGAAAAACCAACTTGATCTACCACAACAAACAAGACGAAAATGGTCAAGTGGAGAGGAATAAGGCCCGGCTTGTAGCACAAGGCTACACTTAAGTTGATGGTATTGATTTTGATGAAACATTTGCACCTGTCGCTAGGCTTGACGCTATTCGTATACCTGTTAACCATCACAACATTCTCTTATATAAAATGGGTGTAAAAAGTGCATCACTCAATGGTAAGCTCAAGGAAGAAGTATATGTTTCTCAACCACTAGGTTTTGATGATCCAAAGCATCCTTACAAAGTCTTTAGAATCAACAAGGCTCTCTGTGGCCTCAAGCAAGCCCCACAGGCTTGGTATGATACCCTGGAGGAGTTCCTAAAGAGAAAGGATTTCAAACCCGGTTCACGTGATCCTACCGTTTTCACAAAATCTTATGATAGTAAACCATTCATATGCCAAATATATGTTGATGATATTGTCGTGGGAAACCATGACCACCTATAGGACCAAGAGTCCCTTTCTAGTTCAGCAGGGGGATGGCACGTTGCACAAAGAGCAGTGGAGGGTGGAACATCACGGCGGAGAGCACACGGGCAGTCTTTACATAGGTTCGGGCCGCCGTGAGGCGTAAAACCCTACTCCTGCTTTGGTGGATTGACGGTGGGAAAATGGTGGTGAGTGGAGCACGCTTTCCCGGCAGGGTTGCCTCGGGGCGAAAACGGCTACGCACATATGAATGTGCGAGGGTGTGCTTAGCCATCCCTTTCTACGGTTGCCTTGGGCCTCCTTTTATAGATAAATGGGTCACCAGAGTGGCAAGTTAGTCATTATACACTGGTCAGATAGCAAAGAGTGCTATCATACCTAATTCTCCAGGCTGACAGGGTGCATTTAATGCGCCGCTCAACGTCACATCACAGCTTGGCCGGCAGGCCCTGCTGGGCTGTTTTGCCAGCTTCGCGCCTGCTTGCTTGACACGTCGCAGGACGGGTGTCGCTTGTAGGTATTTTCTATAGGAAGTGGCTGCCATGTGGCGAATAGCAGCCACTTAGTCACTTTGGAGCTTGACACCGCACTGATCAATGACGTGCGTGGTGATGAGGTGGTGTGGTGGGGTGGTTCGGCCTCCGTAAGCCCCGGCAGGCCTGTCGAGACAACCCGAAGGCTTGCTTTCGGGGGTAACCCCATCCTCGCCAGGCTCGCCTGCCCGACAAGGGAGGTTTTTCCCATAGCAACATCTTACTTCTCTGGATAGTCTTGGTCTTCTTGTGCTGCATGCCGGTCCTTCGAAGAACTGATCCCTTGTGCTTCAGTCTGTCCTTGGTGGAGTAATCTTGTTCTCGTGGCTATGTACCGTCTAGGCAATGGACTGTGATAGCCTGGATTATTAGGGATTATAGACTGCTTATATCAATAAGGAATTCCTTCTTTTCTGGGAGCCCATTCGGACAGAACTCCAAAGTTAAGCGTGCTCGGCTTGGAGTAGTTTTAGGATGGGTGACCGACCAGGATGTTGCTCCCGGGTGCGCATGAGTGAGGACAAAGTGTGCAGAAAAGACTAGTATTGATATGTGGGGACAGTCTAGATCCCGCCAGGAGTAACGTCCACCTGCAGGTGTGTCCGGGGCGTTATAAGTTGGTATCAGAGCCGACCTTCGCCCTTACACGGATATTTGCAGAGAGGTGCGCGGTCATGTTGTGCATGACGTTTGTGACACGTCGTGGCACACGGCATGGCACATGTGCCGGACTAGAAGCACATACATATGTGCTAAGAGGGAACGTTCCTGTGGCCTGACGAGGATGTCGGTTCCTCTGAGTGGGGTTGTATGTGATAGCCTGGCTTATTAGGGATGATAGACTACTCATATCAATAAGGAATTCCTTCTTTTCCAGGAGCCCAATCGGACAGAACTCCAAAGTTAAGTGTGCTCGGCTTGGAGTAGTTTCAGGATGGGTGACCAACCGGGAAGTTGCTCTCGGGTGTGCATGAGTGGGGACAAAATGCATAGAAAAGACTAGTATTGATCTGTGGTGCCAGTCTAGATCCAACCAGGATTAACGACAACCGGCGGGTGTGTCCGGGGCATTACACAGACCCAGGGTTTGTTGCACCGACAAAAGCCCCCGAGCCTGGTCCGAACGTGCTACCAGGCATCGTTGGTGTAGGCCCTAACAAGTGCACAGGTAGGGGCGTGGAAGCGGCAGGCCCCTTGAGATCTTCTTTGGTTCCTCATTAGCTTGTGTCGGGGCCAGTTTCATGTTTTCCCGCGCGTTCGTGGTGGGGGCAGGTGTGTCCGGGGCATTACACAGACCCAGGGTTTGTTGCACCGACAAAAGCCCCCGAGCCTGGTCCGAACGTGCTACCAGGCATCGTTGGTGTAGTCCCTAACAAGTGCACATGCAGGGGCGTGGAAGCGGTAGGCCCCTTGAGATCTTGTTTGGTTCCTCATTAGCTTGTGTCGGGGCTAGTTTCATGCTTTCCCGCGCGTCGCATAAAGCCAATCGTGGTGGGGCCACTCTTGTAATTTCCCGTGAATGACTTTATCGCACGAGGGAGTAACTGCCAATTCACTTTTCCCACCATGCCATTACCCTCAACCACGTATGCTGTATGGATTGTGCAGGGTAGGTAACGGAGGTGCGTGGTGCGGGAGAGCATCAAGGCAGGGGCCCGGTCTTCTAGAATTGGTGGAGAAGAGTGGTGGTTACCCGTTGAGGGATCATCTCTCTTCCCCGACCCGCCGATAAAAGGACGGGTGGGGGAAGAGCAGAGGCATTCATCCTCGCAACACTCCCCCCAATCTTTTGCTTTCTCCTGGATATGCTGATAAGGAGAACCCGGGGCTAGGTCCCGGGCCCTACCTTAGAGCTTCGCATGGGCCTCAGGGGGGCACTCGGGCGGCACGGTGATAGCACTAGAGGTGGAAACTCCGGTGCGCTCGTCGCCGGGTCACCCGTAGCTTCAATTCTAGTGAGAGGCGACACAAACGACACCACGCTGAAGTCCATAATGGACGCGGGGCAAGGTAGTCGGTCGTGGACCATCCCTCCTTCTCTCACAACGCCGAAGAGGGGTCACGGAATGGGTTTGTCATCAGCAAAGGCGAACATGACCCCCCCAGCCTGTGCACCGTTCGCTTGTCGCGCAGAAGGGCTCTTTTCTCCGATACAAGTCTCCTGACCGTGCAGTGGTTTCTGATGTCAGGGCCTTGGGGGATGGCCATGCTCTTTGTGGGATTACCCGGAGAGCATGGTGCCCGACGTGGCTGCCATGCTGGGATCTTCGGATGGCAGTTATACGGAAGGCGGCCGCAACCCAAGACGCGTCAAGAATGGGTATGACCGTTCCGACGAATCATGTTTGCTGGTGACTCTGTCTCTCCTATCCGGGCCTCCGGCGGCATCAACATCCATGCCCGCCCTCCGGTTTCTTCCTCCTAGCCGGGAAGCGTGTGATGGCCTGATTTTTGGCCCTTTCTTTTTCTTTTGTTTTCTGAGGTTTTTGCTTGAGTTTCCTTTTTCCGGGGCTATGTGGTCTGGAAGCTGAACAAGATGCCCTCTTCTTTGCTTCCAGAGTGGCTTGTCATACACAAATCCTTCCCTAGACCTTGTCATTTTCATCCTAGCCCAAATCCCAATATTCTTATTATTGGGAATATTCCTTTTGTACTAAAGGAATAACTCAAATTTCCCTAAGTTGTGAAGCAACCTTTATTTCCATCACTCCTAAAATTCCCAAATAATTCTCATAAATTGTCTGGGTTATATCTTTATCAAATATGGAAAAATATTTCATTTGTCATGTTTATAATCATGCTCAAGTAATTCATTTCATATTCTGACCTAAATGGCACATTGTGAAGCAAGTGCTATTTTCATTTTCCCAATTGACCTCAAACTCCTTGGACACCTTTTCATGTCTATATCATTGCCACATGCCAAAATGTAACCTCGTTTGCCTAGTAATTATTTATTTATGATTTCCAAAGTTTCTATCCAGAAAGAAGCTTTGTGAAGGAGGTGTAAGCTAGGCATATCCAAATGAGTTGCCATTTTGCATGGTCCCTCATATCATCATATCATAGCCCTCCAGCAAAGTAGAGCTCATGTCATGCCTTCATGTGAGCTCATATTCTATTCTTTGATTCTGTCCAAAATTTCAGTTTGTGAAGCAAGTATATTTTATCTTGCTCCATTATGGCTGCCATTTTTCTAGGTCTTCTGTTATCCATATAACCTACCTCCACCCATTTTGGGCATGGTTCATCAAGCTATTTTTCCTCTAGAAGTTTTGCAATTTCTGTCCAAAGGAGATGTTTGTGAAGCAGGTACCAGTTTGTCTTGGCCAATTGGTATGAGACTTTTTGAGCATCTTCATAGGACCAAATGACTCTGCCTTGCCCAATTTGAGCTCAAGTTGATGCTTCATCAGAGTGCATCATCCTAATCTAGTTTCTGGACCAGTTTATGTGGTTGTTAAGCAACTACATTAAATCCTAATCCTAATCCTCTCCAAGTTTACAGGGTGAAAGTTCTTCTTACCCTAGACCTACCAGACAACTCCATTGCCTCCAAATTCCTTCCCGTTGATCAGCAGTTCGTATCCAAGTTTACTGCAGTAAACTTCAGAGGTGGTTTACCACTTAAGCAGAGCACTTTTAACCAATCTACCATCGCAGTTGCAACCTACCCAAGAAGGGCAAACCCCCTGACATCGTTTGGTTTCGCTTGTGGCATTGAGTACACCAGTGCGCGCAGTGACCACCAACTTGGCATTAAGTGGGCGCGTCCAGAATGGCTTCTTGCTCGGGCCCCTCCCCTGCTCGGCGTCCCAGCGAGCACGGGCATGCCCCTTAGCTTCCTCTCATCGTCGCCGTTCTCCTGGACCCCTCTCCCCCTCCGTAAGCCCCTCCATCAGCACTCGTCGCCGCGCGCCCACGGGCGCATTGTGGCCGACTGCGCCTTAATGGCGTTCGGCCGCGTCTCTCCTGCGCTCCCTTGGCCGCCACTTCCCCGTGAACTCTCCCTCCTGTTCCCTCTCGTCAACTCCACCAGAGTCCATGCGTGAGCACACGCGTCCACGGTGCCGGCTGCGTGTCCACGGCGACGACAGCACGGTACCTCACCCCGCGGCTATATAAGCCCACCCCGAGCGCCTCCGAGCTCACCACCAGCCTGACAACTCTCGTCCGGTCCCGCCCGGCCTCTCAAACGAGCTCGAGGAGCACTCTGTGTCCACCATGGCCGCCATGGCTGCCTCGGGTCTCCTCTCGAATCCGAGCCACCCGAGCCACCCCTCCACTCCCTGACCTCTCCACGAGCTTCCCCACACGCCGGAGACCCTTCCCTCACCTCCATTCATTGCCGGAGTCCCTCCATGGCCGTTTCCCTCGAGAACGGCCACCGCCTTCCGTCCCTGCCTCCTCCCGTCGCTGTGGCCCCGCTCCCTCTCCGGCGCCACTGCTTCTCCGGGCGGGAGCGGCACTCCGCCCGTGCCGTCCGCTGGCCTCGTCTCGACCGGAAGTGACCGGAGCCGGTCGGCCCATCACCGGCACTGTGCCCTCCCCTGCCTCTCCTTTGTCTCTTATTGGGGAGGCAGTGAGGAGGAAGAAGACAGGCGCAAGGAGAGGGAGATGGATAAGGCAGGCCCCACGTGTCATTGACCCAGAGCCCAGCCCCGCCACGCTGACCTGGATAAGTGACGGGCCCCACCCGTGGGACCCACATGTCAGCTGCCCAAGCCCGGCCCCGCCACTTTCCATGTGGATAAGTGGAAGTGTACTTCATAGAAGTATGTTTTCACCTTCAGAAAGCCTATTTCTCTTCTGCTCTAGCCATAAGTCCGCTTTCATAATTCGAAAACGTATTTTCTCCTTAGGCGCCTTCTGTTTTCTCACTCAGGGGCCTTTTTGTAGAGATTCTTTTATAGATCGGTCCCTGAACTTTGACGGGCTATAACATTTTGCTCGCAACTCCAAATGAGGTGATTCCAAAGCCCACGTCTTTGTTTCATCGAACCCGTTCAGTTGGTATCATTTTCACTATGGTTTGGCACTGTGAAAATGACCATTTTGCCCTTGCACATAAACAGCCCCTCCGAGAGAGAACTTCTTCCGACAAATCTTTCCGCGGCTTCACCGCACTTCTCCCCGGTGCCTTCTTCATCCCTAGGCAAGCCACAATACCCTCTTGCATGATAGTCATGCAGTAGCCATGGTTTTCAACTTGAATATTTATTAAATGATTGCCTGTTTAAAATATGGTTATCGTTGTTTCGGTAATGCTTTTGGGTTAGTGCTTAGTTTCTTCCTATTTTGTTATGCACCTGGTTATCATGCCCTACTAGTTGCTAGTATTCTTTTCATATGCTTATGCTTGCTAGTAGTACATGTTGATATTGGTGATGGTCTTCGGTGCATGACTGTCGTTTGTCCTGAGTACCGTTGTTATGCATGTTCCATTGCATCAAGTTGGTTAAATGATTGCATGGTAGCATTGTTGATATGTCTTGCATGATATTTATTGTTGATGCTAGTGGTCATGCTAGGTTTCAATGACTAGTGTTGTACTTGTGATCTTCATGCTCGTCATTATACTATGTTCAGTTGGATATGATTCATTATGGATATGGTGGATAATTATGTTGCACCCCATGCTTATGTTGATATCATGTTTATGCATTATTGCATCATGTTATTTTATCATGGCTCAGCATATTGCATTCAAGTTTAACCGGATTAAATTGAACTTGAACAATTGTTGGCTGAGTCATGGTGCCACCATATCGAACTGACCAGTGCAACCACGCTTACCTTTATGGGAAGGTCCTAACTGGGTCTATTGTCGTGCCTCTCGCAGGTGCCTCCAACTAGGGAAGGTTATGTGCATGCTTACCTGATCAGGTAGGCGGACATAACCTTGTGTTCCCGTAGATTTGATGATAAGCGCTTTTGTCCCTGTTTGGGACGGGCCACGATGGTGGTCGTTGTGTCTTTGGTAGGCACGGGTCCACCCATGACTTAGCCCAAAGGGGAGTTGGTCGGAGTGGCTGGGAGAGTGTCATGGCAGTAGATCGGTTTTGTTGGAATGCCTTTGGTCCACCCGAATGGGAGTGCGAGGCTATGGGCTCCGTGGTGTGGGTACAGTGTACTAACCTCTGAAGAGTGTATATTAAATCTATCGATAACCGTGCCCACAGATAAGGGCCCAGTTCGTAGTTGGTCACACTATGTGTCAACAATATTAATAATAACGTGATTAATGACAAACCTGGTTCGATAATGAGATAAGTTGGTTGTGATCGCCAGAAAGATCGCCGTTTGAGACCAAGTGTTGGTCATGGTTGTGATCGCCGGAAAGATCAGCGTCGTATCGAGGATACCGAGTTGTTGTACATTCGTGATGTTGAGCAAGAATCATGGGTAAAGATCAAGCTCCTTGTGGTCATTTAATGATTACTCCGATATTGTTTATACCAAGCTTGATTTGATCCTAAGATGATCGTGTGATATCCGAGCATGGTAAGTGATGCATGTGATGGTTATGAAGTAACCCGAGCAGAATAAATAGTCCATATAGTGTCATCATGTTGCATGCCAGTATCGTTAGATTTATATGCTCATGCCATTCTCGTGTTGTTCTAGCTGTATCATGTTCATATTGTTGCTGCCATGTTATCCTGATGACCTCATGAATATTTCCTGCTTAACCTGTAATTGCATTACTGTTGTTTGTCTTGAATGCTTCTAGTTATTGTGAGCTTTCAAGTACATTCAATGTACTGACCTAGCGTGTCATGCCAGCTTGCAGGTCGTGCCTGGATTGCTTGCTTGTTTTGTGTTGTTCCTGTGTTCGCGAGCTAGGATAAGCGTTCCAGCCAGAGTCCCTGCGGAGTGGAGTTCACCACCGTTGTCATTGTTCCGCTGCTATAAGTTTTTCCGCTGCTTCAAGTTGTTCCATTGCTTGCATAGAGCAACTGGGGATGGCGTAGTGTCGTCGTGCCGATGTTATTCATTGTAGTATCCGAGATCTTGTAATCATATTCGTGTAATAATAGGTAGCTGGTTTGTTCTATGCTAAGCAGTGCCGTATTCTAGAAGACTTCTCCTCGATCTCTGGGCTGGAATACGGGGCGTTCTGGTTTTCTCTGAGCCGGCGTGCCACAAAGCGGTCCCATACTGATCCTGGGGAGGCGCCGAGTCCTAGCCGGGCCTGCCTCTTACCTCCTTGGTCCCTCCCTGTAATACCCTGAAGGAGATGGACAAGAGCAAAGGCATCATGGGGTACTTATCTTTTTTCAATCTTAAATCTATAGGCACTTGCCAAATCTTAGTTCAAATAATGTAATCCCTTGAATCCATGTGTGTGTTCTGTAAGGTTTGTACTTGCTTGATCAGCATATTAATGAAAAAGATGAACCTCGCGGGGACTCATGCATGTATATGTCCATGCAGAGGTGGGATGCCTCTATACTTAAAAAAATGAGTTTCCCCCGGCAGGCTATCTTGCCGGTACCCTCTATTTTGTTGCCGGGGAGATAAGCCTACCGAGCACAAATTGTGATGAGGGACCAGCCCCTTGCCAATCTTTTTTCATCAAAGGCCACCGCGACCATCCTGACCGAAGCATCGTTCGAGTCAAGGGATGGGAGCACCTGAGTTTCAAAAAGCGGCGAGGTTCTCTTCTGCACAAGTATTTGCTTACGGAACACTTATGGACAAGTGATAGAATTTATCTATTTGGCTTGCCGAAGATCACAGGCTTGGTCCATCTACAGCTTCCCTTAGAGGCCATGTTCTCAGCAGGAACTTGCAGGTTTATGCAGATGGAAATGATGCCAAATGCGTTCTTATCTACATGAACATGTGGTGCTCATGAAATGCTTGTGCATGGATGCAACTTGTCGGGATCCCCCCAGCGCTTCATTTATTTCTCTGTTGCTCAGGGTCTGCGCCTGGCTTTGTACAAGGGGTTACACACAACCGAGGCAGTGTCGGACAGTCGCTCCTAATGGGTAGAACTTGCGGAGATGCTCAATATTCCATGAGTGTTGCAATTGAATGACATCTCCTGTATCCAGACGAACTGCGCCAGATCTAGTGACTCAAACTACCCGGTAAGGGCCTTCCCACTTCAGCGTCAACTTGTTTGTACCCTTGGCAGACTGAACGTGCCTAAGGACAAGGCCGCCTTCCTTAAAACAACAGGCATGAACCCTACGGCTGTGATAGCAACACAGGGCTTGCTGATAGCGTGCAACACGCGTATCAGCCCGGAGATGGTTCTCCTTGAGAAGCACAGCGTCGTCACGCCGGTGCTTATCCTACGCCACTTCATCGTAGGCAAGCACTCGATGCAACCTGTAAATGAGTTCCATGGGGTGAACTGCTTCTGCCCCATAAACTAGGGAGAAGCTAGTCTGCCCGGTAGGTCGATTTGGTGTCGTACTGAGGGACCAGATAACTACCGGCAACTCATCGATCCATTGCCTGCTGCACTTCTGCGGCGTATCAAAAGTTCTTGTCTTGAGTCCTCACAGCACTGTAGGGTTTGCCCTCTTAGCTTGTCCATTTCTTCTGGGATGTGAAACAAAGGCAATGAGATCCTGCTTCCGAGGGCATTAACATATTGCATGGAGGCGCGGCTCGTGAACTGGGTGCCATTGTCGGTGATGCTCCGGGTAGTGATCCCAAAGTGGCACACCAATCCTTTCAAGAACTTGATAGCTGACTGAGCAGTCACCTTTCTCACGGCATCTACTTACGGCCACTTTGTAAACTTGTCGATGGCAACGAACAAGAATTCAAAGCCCCCGACAGCTCGGGTGAAAGGGCCGAGGATATCGAGCCCCACACCAAAAATTCCCATGATAAAGGGATTGTCTGAAGAGCTGGTGTAGGCAGATGAATGTTCTTGGAATGGAACTGACAGGCTTCACACTTGGTGACAAGCTCGACCGCATCTTGGAGGGTTGTGGGCCAATAGAATCCTTGTCAGAATGCTTTCCCAACTAATGCCCTTGACCCAATCTGGGAGCCGCACATCTCTTTGTGTATTTCTGCCAATAGTTCCTTTCCTTCTTCCCGACAGATGCACTTCAATTTCACACCATTGGGCCTTCTTCTATATAGAATGTCATCGACAAACTGATACATACTGGCCCTTCGAGCTACTCTTTCAGCTTCCTCTTGCTCATCAGGAAGTTCTCCAGTTTGGAGGAAATGGACTATGTGCCTTGCCCAAGTTGCAGCCTGGGGCTCAGGAAAAAGGACTAGCGGCACCTCCTCATCTGCGGGAGGGTGTTCCTCAATTGCGGGGACCAGTGGCCCGGCAAGAGAGCGCAGCCCAGCAATCGATGGGGAGTTGTTTCCGGCAGGGTCCCTACTAGGAGCCCTGGGGGGCTCTACCGGGAGAGGCTTACCGGAGTCCAACTTCCTCCTCTTTCGGGCCATTGTTGACGGCGATACAGAGGGCTGAGTAAGATGGAGAACAAAAGTTCCTGGTTCCACAGGAAGTTTTTGTGCAGCACACTTTGACAGATGGTCAGATATGCTATTTTCCACACAGGGTACATTCTTTGTTTCCAATCCATCAAAGTGTTCCTCCAATCTTCTCACGTCCTCAACATATGCCTCCATCAATGGAATTTGGTAATCCTTGTTGACTTGTCTCACCAGAAGTTGTAAATCTCCTCGAATGATCAGCTTCTTGATTCCCTATTCCGTGGAAATCCTGAGCCCGACAAGGAGCCCTTCATACTCTATTGTATTATTGGCTGCCTCCTCCCATGGGAAAATGCATTTGGATGTCGTACTTCAAATGCTCCCCTGTGGGAGAAACGAGAAGCAATCCAGCTCCTGCACCTTGCAGGGAGAAGGCAACATCGAAATACAAGATCCATTCTTGGGGCGCTGCCTTGCCGGCGGTAACTATTTATAGTACTTATTCATCACGGGTTGGCATCCATTCTGCAATAAACTCCGCTAATGCCCTTGTCTGAATTGTTGATGTGCTCTCAAATTTTGGGCCAAAGTTGGATAACTCCAAAGCCCACTCCACTATTCTGCCGGTAGCCTTAGGGTTTGGGAGTATCCTTTGCAACGGGAAGGTGGTGACAACTGTGATCTCATGGGCTTGGAAGTAGTGGCGTAGTTTCCTGGCCACAATGAGGCCAAAAATTAACTTTTGCACACCAGAGTACCTCGATCTAGCCCCCTATAGGGAAGTAACGAAGTATACTGGGCACTGCACAACTTTCTTCCTTGTCGCGTCCTTGGGGTTGCCCCTACTGCCGTGCTCTTCTCTGTCCTGATCCTCATCCGGTTATTCTGGACTTTGTTCACTCTCTGTTTACTCTACTTCCCCCTGTGCCACTAGGGCTGCACTAACCACTTGATTAGTTGCCGCTAAATACAGTGGTAATGGGTCTTGTGGTTTAGGGGCAACCAAAGTGAGCACAAAGGATAAGTCGGTCTTCAAATCTTGCAAAGTTGTGTCTGCTTCTGGGGTCCACTTTATGGGCCCTGCCTTCTTCAAAATTTTGAAGAACGGCAGGGCGCGCTCAGCAGACTTGGAGATGAATCTTTTAAGTGCTGCAACGCGCCCTGTTAGATGCCTTACATCTTTTACTGTCCTGGGCACCTAGATCTGCTCGATAGCCTTGATCATATCGGGGTTGGCATCGATCCCATGATGCGACACAAAGAACCCAAGTAGCTTGCCGGAAGGAACGCCAAACACACAATTCTCTGGATTTAGCTTCTAGTAGATCTTGCGCAGATTAGAAAATGTTCCCTCCAAGTCCTGGATGAGGGTTGATCTGTCTTTGGTCTTAACCACAATATCATCCATATAAGCCTCAATGTTTATGTGGAACTGTGGATCAAAACCAATCTGGACTGCTCTTGCAAATGTGGACCCAACACTCTTTAACCCGAAAAGCATGCGCACAAAGTAGTACGTACCACATGGGGTGATGAACGAGGTCTTCTCTTCGTCTTCCTTCGACATGAAGACTGATGATACCCAGAGTATGCATCCAGAAAGGAGAGCAAATCACAACCTGAAGTGGAGTCCACAATCTCGTCGATGTGCGGCAAGGGAAATGGGTCCTTCAGGCAAGCCTTGTTGATATCTGTTAAATCTATGCAAAGCGTCCATTTTCCATTAGCCTTGCGTACGACCACTGTGTTTGCTAATCATGTCAGATGCAGTACTCCTCTGACCAGACCAGCTGCCTCAAGCTTCTTAATCTCTTCGGCAATGAACTGCTGCCTCTCCAAGGCCTGCTTTAGAACCTTCTGCTTGACAGGTCGGGCATGAGGGCACACAGCAAGGTGGTGCTCGATTATCTCCCTGGGAACACCGGGGATGTCAAACAGTTTCCAGGCAAACACATCTATATTCGCCTGTGGGAAGGCAACAAGCGCGCTTTCCCATTTGTCATCAAGGGTGGCGCTGATAGTAAAGGTACCATCAACACCAACCAGCCCTACCAGGACCTTTTTCACATGTGGTGCACCAACCTTGGATCTCTTTCTGTTGGAACTCTCCGGGAAGTCATCAATGGGCACGGTGCACTCTGAAGAGGTACGCTTCCTGGATTCCTTGCTGGTGTCCCTGCTATCCTTCTTCTTCCCTATGTTCTCCTTGGCGGGAACTACCGTTGCCGCGGCCTCTGCCACGTCTGCGTCCCGGTACATCTTATCCATGCAAATGATTGCGTCTTTCTCATCCGACGGAATGAAAATTACTACTACCGGCCCTTGCATCTTCAAGGTGTTGTAGGCAAAGTGGGATGCCGCCATGAATTTTTCCAGAGCTAGGTGTCCAAGGATCCCATTGTAAGGCGGGGGGAGATCAACCACATCAAACATAACATTCTCAGTGTGGTAGTTCAATTCTCCCCCAAATGTCACTAGCAACATGATCTTTCCCTTAGGATGACTCCAGCCGGGATTGACTCCTCGAAACGTGCTCGTGACCTTTAGTTATTCCTTTGCTATCTGAATCTTGCTGATAACCTTTCAGGAAATCAGATTCAACCCGGCACCGCCACCAACCAACATCTTTGTGACTTTGAGGTTGTGAATTGCTGGAGAGACCAACAATGGCAAACACCCTACCGTGGTGGTACGGTTAGGATGGTCATCTTCGTCAAAGATGATGGGCGTGCATGAACATTTGAGCCACTTCCGAGACTTTGTCGCTAGCTCCATGGCATTGACCTCACGCGCCCACCGTTTAAGTTGGCGATGAGAGGAGTGCAAAGATGCGCCCCCGTCAATGCACAGGGTATCAGTGGCCTTCTGGAATTCCTGCTCGCTGGTTTCTTCTTCATCCCCTCCATCAATCTCATCATTGCAAACTTCCTTCTCTCGGCCCCAGGCGGGCTTTCCTTGGTTCTGAAAAGCCTTGTCGGGGTGATTTATTTCACCGCCTCGGCTCTTCCCACCAGTGCTATTCTGACCTTTTTCCTTATCACGCTTCTCATATTCAGCCCTCTGCCTCTTGACGAGCTACTCAACCTAATGAAACTCTTGGATATTGTGGACTTTGGTCTGATGGATCTTGCAGTACAACCCATCACCTTTCCCAGCCCTCTCGGCAGCCGCAGCCTCCCTGTAGTGAGCGCATGTGGCAGCTTCCTTGCCGGGGGCTTCGGCCTTAGCCTTCTTGCTGGTACCAAGCATGCCTGATCCTTCGACGGTCATCAGTGCCTTAACCTTGCACCTCTTGTTGCGCTTCTTTTTCTTCTACTTTTGACTGGTGGATTCATCATCATCCTTTGAGTTGATATTGAAACAATCCTCCTCTCCAGGGAGTTTCCTTCCCTCCTCCACCCGAGCGCATTTTTCCACCAAGGTGTAAAGCTCCACATTGGACTGGAAGGTAGTTATCACAGCCGTTGTGTGGATATTAGGGATATTTCCGTGGACTCTACTAAATTTCCGCAAATACTTGCGGTGTGTCTCTCCTTCTTTCTGTTGGAGAATCTGCAAGTCGTTTGGCCATCCTGGTTCTTGATGGCCGCCCGTGAAGGCGCCAATGAAGTCATGGCACAGGTCAGCCCATGATGAAATGGAGTTCTCCGGCAGGTGCATCAGCCAAGACCTGATGTTGGACTTGAGTGCCAAAAGGAAATAGTTGGCAAACACATTCTCTTCTCTTCCCACGGCAGCTTGAACAACGATGGTGTAGATGCTCAAGAACTCTGCCGGGTTCAGCCTCCCATCATACTTCTCGGGTATCTTTGGCTTCAACATGCGAGCGGATGGCCAACGGACTTGCCGCAACTCACGAGTAAAGGCAGGGCACCAAAGCTCCAAAGGCAGGTACCCGCTATCCTCGAGCGTAGGTTCGTCTACGTCGGGGCCATCGTACCCACTGGTCCAATGGTGGTCGTTGCGGCGTCACTCGATGACGATGCGCGCCCTCCCCTTCGCCTGTCCTCTAGAGCTTGCCATTTGCTTGGTCGTGCTCGTGGGTCGGAAGAGGCAATCAAGACGTCATCGGGTTCTGGATTCTACAGCACCTGTGTTGGTTGCCGTGACGGGGGCTGCACATTGGGGGTGGCCCCTTCCGCATGGCCGCTGGCGCGAGCCATTGTTGTCGCTTGGGGAGGCCGTGGGAGGCCAGCAAGCTGTGAGCCCCCAGCCTCGGCGAAGCCAATCAGACTCTGAATGATGGCTCTCTATTCATCCATCTCATCAACCACCAGTGTGAACCTCAACCGCAGTTGGGCCGCACCATGGCCTCCATGGCGGTGCTTGGCATTGGTGATGATGACGTAGATCGTACCATCGCCCGGCTTCTGATGGTGTCGGTGGTGACTGCACCGTGTCCTCGCTGTTGTGAGCTAGCCACTTGGATGGCACGATGACGCAGTGATGGTGCTTGAGGGCAAGTGGCCCCATTGGGCACGGTGGCTGGGTCAACCTGCTCCAGCGGAGGCGCGCACCCTACGGTCGCGCCCGTGGCGGGGGCAGCCGGAGGGTGGCGATTCGCCCCAGACCAGGTGCCACCACTCTGGATGTGCCCTTCGGCGAGGGTAATAGGTACAGATGGAATAACCCCTTCATTTGTACCTCACGGAGCGTGACCACCGGGATGTTGCTGATGCTGCTCTCCTCCAGTGCCTCCTACTCCTGCTTCAGCCGCGGGGGAGATGGTGACAATGCCGCCTACGCCGACCGCGTCCCCCGCAGCGCCCACATCCTTGTGTGCCTCCGTACTCCCCCCCGGCTTTGACGGCCACGGGCGGCAGAGCCTTCGATGTGGACGGGTGAGCTGCAGCACTGGGTTTCTTCTTGGGAACCATAGTCGATGGAGCTGTTCGATGATGAAAATGGCAATGAAGATGACGCGCTGCTCACGCTTTTAGGTTCGCGCAAGTGACCCCCCTACCTGGCGCGTCAAAGATGTCGTGGGAAACCACACCCACCTATGGGACCAAGAGTCCCTTTCTGGTTTGGCGGGGGAGATGGCACATTGCACAAACACTACTATAGGATGCTGCTAATGCGACATGACGATCAGAGACCCTTCGACGAAACTATTTGCAATGCAATAATCGCAAACGGTGGTGTAAAAAATCTTCAAAAGGGTGCAAAACGTTTCCGATCACCGATGCATCAAACACATTTCATATTTTAGTTGCGTGTGCGATGCAGGGCATACAGTTCAGTTCAATGAACTGTTTGCGATGAGGAGGAACAAAAGAAACAGGCGGACAGATGAAGGTTTGTGCGATATACAGCATATGGTTCACTCGGATGAACTGTTTGTGATTAGGCAACACAAAAGTAACGGTCAGCCAGATCAAGGTGTGATGCCATACACGGCATACGGTTCACTCGGATGAACTATTTTCAATTAGGCAACGCAACAGGAACGGTTCAACCAGTTCAAGGTGTGTGCAATGGAGGGCATGTAGTTCATTCTGACAAATTGTTTGTGTTGAGCCAAGAGAACAAAAACGTTTCAATAAATAAGATGTGTGTAATACGCTGCAAACATGCAATTACATAGGTGGCTAATACACACATGACATGTCCACACACCAAAGTAACTATTACATGCATATTTAACTAGGATAAACGATCATATGATTATCATCTACTTCTTGTGCTAGCTCGATGTTTCCATTCATTTATGGCATTTTATGAACACGCCACAGTTTCCTGCCATTTCTCACCGGTTTCCCGCCACCGAGCGATATTGCGCATAAACCTTAGCGGCGCGTGATGCAAGGAGGCAACAAGCACAACCTATTGCACATCCACCTTTTCCAAGCATGCCAACCCAGCAAAGCACCGCCTCTAGCATCAACCTCATCGACGATGAAAACGAGCAGGCGCCATGGCCCGTCGATGCCGAGGTGCTCCCCGGCAACGCGATCGACGACGCCGTGATGGGCGTCCTCGCCAGGGTTGAGTAGACCCTTGGCACATGGCGCTTCAACACTATGGATCAAGATAGGCATGTCAGCACCGATAGGCTGCAGCTCACTGCCCAACATGATCGATGGCGTGCCACAGAGCAAGCTAGGCGCGTCCACGCCGATAGGCTGCGGCTCACCACACGTCGAGACAGTTGGAGCACCGTAGAGTGAGAGGCACTGCGCACGACACAGCAAAAGCGGATCCATCGGCGCTTGCCTGCTGTCGACAAGGCGTGGCAACTGGGCACACGTCCTGTTAGTACCCCCATTCCTGGCCAGGAGTGGGCAGAGGCGCTCTGTCTATACTTCCACCAGAGGCCGGCCGCGCCATACTTGCACCAGACGCCTGCCGCGCCATTCGCATGGGTCGCGGCGTTCGCCTTCTCCACGGCGCGCTCGATGCCAACGCCCTGGTCGGTAGGCTGAGTAAATTGCACAGAAGTACCACAGTTGGGGCATTGGAAGCAGATTGGTACCAAGATTGTTAATTTTTACATGTCAGTACCAAGTTTTGGGCGAGATGTTGCAAAAGAGGCTAAAAGTGTGTTTTATACGTATTGACAGGTATTCTAATCGGTTGGACCCGTCCTTCAGGCGCCACGCTGGCCAATGAGCGCGTGCCCGCGTGCTGACTAGGACGAGCCAGTTTAGGCGTGGCTGGTGCGGCCCGAGGCAGATCCCGCTCTGCTCTGCCTTCTTTCCGCCTCGCCGCCGCCTACGCCCGCCCCTGTCGGCCGCCACACGACGTCGCCACAGCCATGGTTTTGGAGGACGAGAGCAACGATGACAACTCAAGCCTCCCGTACATGCACTCCGAAACCTCCACCGATGGGCTCAACCAGGTCAGTTACTCCATTGGACCTAGGGTTATGGTTAGGTTTAGAAAATTTGGGGATTTTTCTGTGTAGGTGGTATTTGTTGTGAGGGTTTCGTTTGATTTGCTTTGTAAATATGATGGTAACTTGGATTTTGCTTGGGCAGGTGCCTTCCTCTCTTGAGGACCCATATTACAAGGGTCTTGAGCTAGATCTGATAGTATTGTGCAAGAAGCATGGGAAGCCATCAGAGAGGCTTGTTGCATTTGAAGGAACAATGACTAGGATAAGGTTCTTAGCATGTGTAGAGCCGGGACTTTTCTTGCCTTCTTGATTATGCACAGGATGTGTTCATTGAAAGTGATATAGTCTTGTTTGCCAAGTGTGATTCAGTTATGTCTATGGTAATTTTGTTAGTCATATATGCCCTACTGTAGTGCTCATTATAGGAATGTTGTATATTAAGTTCAGTGTAGTGCATTTTTGCTAAATATAGGCTCAAGCATGCTCGGTTGTGTGCATATTCTATTTTTTATACGTGTATGTAGTGTTGCTTAGTACTCACATTAGCCCCTCCATTAGCTGATGTGTTACTCCTAATAAGTAACTGTTGCTTACTACTGACAGTAGGTACTGTCATTAGCTAGTTTGTTGCTGCAGGCTAATGTAGTGTATTTAGCTAGGCTGATGTAGTCTTGTTTAAGAACTCTTCATTCAGTGATGTCTATGTTCCATTTGTTAGTGATATATGGCAAAGTAGTTAATTGGTAGAGTGGTAGTGCACATTGTAGGATTCCATTATATTAATGGCCAATTCTAAGTTGGTTATTATGCTAAGTTGAATGGAGTGTTACTCTGCTAAATATATACTGATCACCCATTGTAGGATTACATTAAGTTATTTTACAATGTGCTCATGTTGCTTAGCACATGGCTGTGCAAATTTAGTGTCGGTCAGTACCAACATTAGCTACTGCCATGAACTAACTGTTGCTTACTACTCATAGTAGTTGTATTGTACTAAAATTTTCCCTTGGTATTTTTCCAGGAAGGTCAGAATTGTGGGTTTGTTCAGTGGGTTGATGAGCGGTTGCCCCCAACAATGGAGAATGCATTGTTGAAGCTTTGGTCAATGGTTGAAGAGAGCAAGTGTGCTAGGGTGAATAATAATCTTGAAAGTGCTTTAACTATTCACCATTTGACAGAAGAAAAGAACAAACTGGATGCATACTATGACAAGTTAGTGAAAGATGTGCATCAACTTGTGGACTTTCCGGAGGAGAGGGTTGTGGATTTTAGTTATCTGCAGTCCAACATCTCATATCAGCACCAATGTAGAGCTCTATTGGTGGCTAGAATGAAGGCAGAAATGGCAAAGAAAGATGCAGTTATAGAGAAGCTTCAACAGAAGTATGAACTCCTGTGCAACCTGACAAGTTCTCAAGCAACTGCCATCCAGAAACTGAAGTTGAAGAATATGAAAGAGAAGGAATTGCTTAGTGAGGCGAGGATGAATTTGGAGTTGAAGAATGCAGAGTTCACAAAGTTTGAGGAGAAGCTGATCCAAGAGAAGGTAGAGTTGAAGTTTTAGGTTGCCGATTTGTCGAAGCTCAAGGAAAACCATAATGAAGAGAAGTACATGCGAGAGCTTAAGATTTGTGAGCTCATGAAGGCAGAGGAGAAGCTTAAGGAGAAGATCAAGGGGATCCAGGCAATCTTACAGAACTGAAGAAGATGAAGTGAGCTTAGTGGGCATTGCAGACCTTTTAGGAAGGATGGTTGTGAAATGACCTAGTAACTTAGAATTATGGTTGTGTAATGTATGGTTCTAGTAATTGTGAACTCTGGCTGCTTCTCTACCTAGTAGTTATTCTATTCATCCTTTTGTGAGAAAAGGATGGATTGTGCATTTGAACTCCGCTATGTATTGTGAACAATGGTTGTGTATGCCTATAACGTGTTTAACTACAGTTAGTATTGTTTGCTTATGTTATACTGATGCTGAAAATCGTTGCTAGTTTGTTGCTGAAAATGATGACATACAAAGCATTGGAAAATGCGTATGTTACACTGATGCTTAAATGCTTACATGCATTTGCAAAAGGAATAGTTTCTTATGCTTAAATGCTTCCTCATCATTCTTTTGTTACGTTGCCACCCAAAACCCTAATTGATTCTTTTAGGTGGTTTCGTCGACCCCGAGCCACCATAAGCATTTAGGTTTAGGTGTTTTTTGTCGACCCCACGCTACCAAAACCCTATTTGATAGGTTTAGGTGGTTTCATCGAACCTGAGCCACCCTAGAGCCTAGATGATAGGTTTAGGTGTTTTTGTCAACCTCGAGCCACCAAAACACTAAATGATAGGTTTAGGTGGTTTCGTCGACCCCGAGCCACCAAAAGCCTAAATGACAGGTTTAGGTGGTTTCGTCGACCCCGACCCACTAAAACCCTAAATGATAGGTTTAGGTGGTTTCGTCGACTCTGAGCCACCAAAACTCTAATTGATAGGTTTAGGTGGATTCGTCGACCTCGAGCCACCCTAGAGCCTAGATGATAGGTTTAGGTGGTTTCGTCGACCCCGAGCCACCAAAACCCTAATTGATAGGTTTAGGTGGTTTTGTCGACCTCGAGCCACCCTAGAGCCTAGATGATAGGTTTAGGTGGTTTCGTCGACCCCGAGCCACCAAAACCCTAATTGATAGGTCTAGGTGGTTTCATCGACCCCGAGCCACCCTAGAGCCTAGATGATAGGTTTAGGTGGTTTCGTCGACCCTGAGCCACCCTAGAGCCTAGATGATAGGTTTAGCTGTTTTTGTCGACCCTGAGCCACCAAAACCTTAATTGATAGGTTTAGGTGGTTTCGTCGACCCCGAGCCACCAAAACCTTAATTGATAGGTTTAGGTGGTGTCGTCGACCCTGAGCCACCCTAGACCCTAGATGATAGCTTTAGGTGTAGTTGTCGACCTCGAGCCACCCTAGACCTTAAATGATAGGTTTAGGTGTTTTTGTCAACCCCGAGCCACCAAAACCCTAATTGATAGGTTTAGGTGTTTTCGTCGACCCCGAGCCACCCTAGAGCCTAGATGATAGGTTTAGGTGGTTTTGGCGACCCCAAGCCATCCTAGAGCGTAGATGATAGGTTTAGGTGTTTTTGTCGACCCCGAGCCACCAAAACCCTAATTGATAGGTTTAGATGTTTTTGTCGACCCCGAGCCATCCTAGAGCCTAGATGATAGGTTTAGGTGTTTTAGTCGACCCCAAGCCACCAAAACCCTAATTAATAGGTTTAGGTGGTTTCCTCGACCACGATCCACCAAAACCCTAATTGATAGGTTTAGGTGCTTTCATCGACCCCGAGCCACCCTAGAGCCTAGATGATAGGTTTACGTGGTTTCGGCAACTATCGGTGTCAAAACCGGCGGATCTCGGGTAGGGGGTCCCAAACTGTGCGTCTAGGAGGATGGTAACAGGAGACATGGGACACGATGTTTTTACCCAGGTTCAGGCCATCTCGATGGAGGTAAAACCTTACTCCTGCTTGATTAATATTGATGATATGGGTAGTACAAGAGTAGATCTACCACGAGATCAGAGAGTCTAAACCCTAGAAGCTAGCCTATGGTATGATTGTTGTGATTGTTGTCCTACGGACTAAACCCTCCGGTTTATATAGACACCGAAGGGGGCTAGGGTTACACAGAGTCGGTTACAATGGGAGGAGATCTACATATCCGTATTGCCAAGCTTGCCTTCCACGTCAAGGAAAGTCCCATCCGGACACGGGACGAAGTCTTCAATCTTGTATCTTCATAGTCCAAGAGTCCAGCCAATGGTTATAGTTCGGCTGTCCGGATACCCCCTAATCCAGGACTCCCTCAGTAGCCCCTGAACCAGGCTTCAATGACGACGAGTCCGGCGCGCAGATTGTCTTCGGCATTGCAAGGTGGGTTCCTCCTCCGAATACTTCATAGAAGATTTTGAACATGAGGATCGTGTCCGGCTCTACAAAACAAGTTCCACATACCACCGTAGAGGGAGAGAGTAACATTTCCACAAATCTAATATGCTGATGTATTGTGTAGCGTGACATCACACCATAGCCAAGCCTTTATTCGAATCGTTTTTTACTGTCCCACCTCAGTGCGTTTTGCGAGTCGGCTTCCTTGGCATGTCTTGTCAAAGCAGAGATCGTGTCCCCTTATCACGGCATTCTCATCAATACGGGCGTGGGTAACCCAACCGTGCCATTAATTACGGTGCTTGGGTGATAAGTGAGTTTTACCAGGCTGGTGGAGACGCATAGTTTTGTCTGCCCAAATAAAGGGATAAGGATTCACCTTTTCATCCACGCTTCTTCCTCCTTTGCTCATCCATTTTCGCACACTCGAGCTCTAGAGCCCAAGTCCGCACTTCCCACCTCAACCCTCTCCAACCATGTCCGGTGCGGGAGGCAGGTGGATGGTCTCCTTCATTACGGAGGGACACATCAAGAAGCTGAGGAGAGCCGGATACCTGTCCGACGACATCATGCACCGGCTCCCAAATGAGGGGCAGCTCATCCCCACCCCCAGGCCCCACAAGGGGTTAGTGTTCCTTTATTGCACAACTTCTCCTAACGCTGAATATAATCATGCAGTCCGCCCCGAGCCCAAGTCGACATATCGTCGAGTGGTTCCTTGGATTCGTCGGATGTGAATAGCTTTTCGCTTCCGACCGCTTCCAACCCCGCCCTACGGATAACGCCGAGGTGCTGTCCCGATGGGTTCCAAGCCGAGGGGAGGTGGTCCTGGAGGCGCTGCAAGGCGACCTTCCGGACTGCAGGCACAAGGGGAGCAAGGCTCCCAAGGGCACCAAGTCCGTCCCTGGGCCGAACATCGCACTGGAACCTTCAGTGGTTCGGGACTCCGGCAGGCGGCCCCCCACTAAGAAGGGCAAGCCTACCGCGCAGGTGACCTCCGTCCAACCGGAGGCACCAGATAACTTGCTGGAGGTGCTTAACGGCGCCTCCATCGACAAGGAGCACCGCACTATTATGAGTGCGGTGATCCAGAAAGTTCAGTCCGCCAAGAGCGGGCTGACTGAAGCCTGTGCCAGCCTTCTAACAGGCTTTGAGGTATGTAAAAAATATATGAAAATATTACCGCATAGACAGTAGCCCCTGATGTTCTCTTTGGTGTTCACAAAGAAAAGCCGAATAGAGGATCTAATAATAAACACAGGAGTCTAACATAAGTATGTCAATATGGGTATGCAGGCTGCGGTGCTGACCTCGGCCGTACTGACTGCGGAGGTCGAAGCATTAAAGCAGAGCATCGAGCGGTCCGAGAAAGAGCTTGGCCTTGCCAAGAAGCAGCTCAAGGAGAAATAAGGTAAGTAATACTTTGTGTAAGTATATTAAAAAGATGTGGTTGCGAAAAATCACAGGATCATCGTGGCTATGGCAGGGGCCACGAACGAGGTTGCGACCCTGAAGCAAGCGCTGTCCGAGGCCGAAAACAAAGCGGCCACGGAGCGCACCGAGCGAGGGAAACAAGAAGCGCGGGTGGAGGAGGTGCAGCAAGAGCTCCAGGCTCTCGTGAAAAAACATGAGAGTTTGGAGCTTGACTCGAAGATGCGAGAGTCCGAAGCCCAAAAATCCCTCTAGGAAATTGAGGTGATAAAGAAGATAGCGGCGGGTAAGGCATTCATTATGCAAAGCAAGCACGTGAAAGTGAATCACTTGTTACTTACCCGAGTCCGGAGCTCTCCAGGAGCATTCGCAGATTTGCCCCGCAGCATGTCAGATGCGGCCACCTACTACCGGGCCGAGGAAGGGAGCTCAAAAGAGAAGGTGTTCTGGTCTCAGTATGCTGAGGCCGGACACCCGGTTCCCTTGAGCGACCAGCTGAAGCAATTGGTCGAGCTCCATATGGTGGTCAAACAGGCCATGAAGGGTCTCATTGTCCGGCTGTGGCCTGGAGAGGTCATACCTAGGAGCTACTTTGGGCTGGTGAGGCGGCTAGCGGATGCCTGTCCGTGGCTTGAAGTCATCAAGCACTCTGTCTGCATAGAGGGCGCCCGCAGGGCGCTTGCCTGTGTTAAAGTACACTGGGGCAAGATGGATGCTGAGAAGCTGGTGGAGAACGGGCCACCGCAGGGCAAGGAGCATCGCAACCCCGAGATGTACTATGAGGGCCTCCTAAAGGGTGCCCGCCTTATGGCGGATGAATGTTCCAAGGATGTAATTTTTGAGTGAACTCGCATTTGTGATCCTGTACGGTGAAAACTTTTTCATATGCGCTATACAACACTTGTTTGAATTTAAAATATTACATTCTATACGGCCGTTTATTAAATCTGAGAGATGGCGAGTCGTCGGCTTCTGCCCCCATGCCACGAGTGCTGGGGTGTTCGGGATAAACCTGAGCACTCTTTTTCCCATTCTTGGGTCCTTCGAGGGAGGAGCTCAACGCAACGAACAAGGCAATCGGACTATAATGCGTTATCACTCTCACTTAGCCAGAGAATTCTATAATTTTAAATTTTGGCGAAGCCCCTAGTGTTCGGAAGACCGAGTTCGGGCCGCTATACACGCCTAGGCCAGACAAAGCCGGCTCCTCGCCCTAAGTGGCATAAGTCTTTAGGGACTCGAAACCTCTCGAACAGCGACTAGCTCTCGCCCTATCATGACAGTCAGTTTTAGGTTTCTCTACTGAGGTCCTTAGCCCAGCTGAACCGGGGCACAACCGCAGTTGTTCTCCCAGTGCTACCTTAGCCGATATAGCGGAACTGTGATGGCCTGGATTATTAGGGATGATAGACTACTCATATCAATAAGGAATTCCTTCTTTTCCGGGAGCCCATTCGGACAGAACTCCAAAGTTAAGCGTGCTCAGCTTGAAGTAGTGTCAGGATGGGTGACCGATCGGGAAGTTGCTCCCGGGTGCGCACGAGTGAGGACAAAGTGCGCAGAAAAGACTAGTATTGATCTATGGGGCCAATCTAGATCCCGCCAGGAGTAACAACCACCGGCGGGTGTGGCCGGGGCGTTACAAGTTGGTATCAGAGTTGACCCTCGCGGTTACACGGATGGTTGCGGACAGGTGCATGGTCATGTTGTTCATGACGTTTGTGACCCGTCGTGGCACCCGGCTTGGCAAATGTACTGGACTGGAAGCACAGACGTTTGTGCCAAGAGGGAACGTTCCTGTGGCCCGACGAGGACGTCGGTTCCTCTGAGTGGGGGTGTATGTGATAGCCTGAATTATTAGGGATGATAGACTACTCATATCAATAAGGAATTCCTTCTTTTCCGGGAGCCCAATCGGACAGAACTCCAAAGTTAAGCGTACTCAGCTTGGATTAGTGTCAGGATGGGTGACCGACCGGGAAGTTGCTCCCGAGTGCGCACGAGTGAGGATAAAGTGCGCAGAAAAGACTAGTATTGATCTGTGGGGCCAATCTAGATCCCGCCAGGAGTAACGTGTCACGACCGGGTTTTCCGGGCATAAATTTCCAGAAAATGGCCGTTGTGCTCACCAGCCCCAGGATTACTGTTAGCTGAGGAGGCACCAACTTGTTACAGAAATTCCAAGCAAAAGTACAAAATGTGTAGTACAAGACCATTGTGGCCTATGAGTACATCAAATGGTTTTCTAGTGGTCGATGGCGGAAGCGGTTTGTGAAACATCAGTGTCTATGGGACTCCATTTCCCACGGGAACAGCTGACCAGGCTAACTCCTATCTTTGCGAGGCTGCTATCACCATTGCTTAGTTTCCGGGGCTGTCACCGCAACGCTCCTCTCCATGCAGAAATCTGGCCAAGACAATAGCCAGGGACAAGCCAGTGAGTACTTTGAATGTACTCGCAAACATTATGAACACTGGGATAATATAATTGATAATCATGCACTGAAATATTCTATGATCACATCGTCAGTCACTAATAAAATATCTTTTATGCATGCAAGCAGGTTATTTATATGCAACATGAATAAGCAATAATGGAGTGGGAAATAAAATGCCGCAGTCGGGCGTCTGAGCGACACCACATAAAGGGCTTTTAAAAGAAATGCCGCAGTCAGGCGTCTGAGCGACACCACATAAAGGGCTTTTAAAGAAATGCCACAGTCGGGCGTCTAAGCGACACCACATAAAGGGCTTTTAAAAGAAATGCCGCAGTCGGGCGTCTGAGCGACACCACATAAAGGGCTTTTAAAAGAAATGCCGCAGTAGGGCGTCTGAGCGACACCACATAAAGGGCTTTTAAAAGAAATGCCGCAGTCGGGCGTCTGAGCGACACCACATAAAGGGCTTTTAAAAGAAATGCCACAGTCGGGCGTCTAAGCGACACCACATAAAGGGCTTTTTTTAAAAGAAATGATCACAATGAATATCCAGGAGGTAGAACCATCCCAGGGATACTCAATAATATAATTAATGCAAAGGGTTAGTCCATCACAAAATAATAATCATGGTTCTCACAAGTCACCAGTCGGTATCCAAGTTTGGTTTAACAATATCTCCTCCGAAGACCGACACTAAGACCAACACTTGACCCATCCCAGACTGTAATCCTTAACCATGGACACAGCTACTCGAATAGGTTTGATCTCTGCAGAGGGTGTACTCTTTACCCATGAGTAACGGATTCCTTTAGTCCATCGGGACTAATTCCGTCTACGGCCTTTTAGTTGAAAACACGCCTAACTTGCACACACCAGCTTAACTCATCGGTGTCAGGAATCACCCACGACACTTGTTAAGCAAAACTCTAAGTGGGGAGGCTACAACCTCGCGTAGCATGGGATCAAATTTATATCGCGCGCTCTAAGGGGTGGCCTCCCCTCTCGGTCTCAACCGGAAACACCCATGCCCCCGGACCAGGTGGCATGCCTACCGGCTACAACCGATATCTTCCACCATGGCCTCTCTGTACGGTGTGTGCTTGAAAGGGGTTGACGACTTACTAAACCCTACCCTACCTGCGGCAGGGACAAGTGGTAGTACATAGCAAGTATGGGGGTTACTGGAAACAAGACTCGGTCTACGGTCGACTCAGGAGGTTCATAAGTTTCCTGCATGACATGTAACCAAATATATTTCAATCAACAAAATCACCACTCAATATACCTTACCATGCCATACCGGACATAACCGTCTCGACGGGGACCGGCGACAAGCTCACTCCTACCCAAGGCCGAGGCTTTCCCGGATTCCTTTCCGGCATGCATGCAAGGCACATGAGGATGATTACCATCACAATTATATTCATTTCCAACAGCAAGGAAATCACTAGTATGCTTCCATGCAAATGATCATGTCACATGAAATAACAAGTCCTCTGAAATAAGGTGGTGTTATAAATGTGTCAAATAACACACCAAAAACATTATGCCAGGGTTCAGAATGCTTGGCTTTAATGGTGTGGAGAGGTGGGGGTGCTCTCCAAAATTTTTGAAAGTTTCTTCTCTCTCTCCAAAATCCTATTTTAAAATATATTTGAATTAACACACATTTCAAAAACAGTACAAAAAAGTTGTTTGGAAAATTTTCAAATAAATCTTAACATAAACTAGACAATATTTGAGAGATGTAGGAAAAAGAATTAGTTCATTTGGAGTTATATTTAAAAAGTTATAGCCAGTCAAAGTTCTGGTAAAAATCTGTTATTTAAATAAAACAGAAAAGAAAACATTTCGGAGGGGAATACGCTTTCGGAGCGGGGGAAAAGTACTGGGGGGATTACGCCTTCACTTAATCCCACGTGGACAGGCACGGGGTCGCTGACAGTGGGTCCAGAGGCCCCACTGGTCAGGTTTGACCAGTCTATCCCTCCCTCCTCTTCCTCTGGCCGAACGGAGGCGAGGCAACGGCGATCGTCGCCGGCAAACGGCGGCTCCCCGCGGGGCTCAGAGGGCGGGGATGGATCCGCCACTCCAGGGCGGTCCTCCCGGTGGTCGCCAGGTAGGTGGGGACGGAGGGAGCTGCCGGCGGCGAGCTTCTCGGTGGAGGTGGCCTCGGGAGCAAAGTGTGTTTGGGGATACTGGGGTTCCCGATCAAAATTGAGTAGGGGGACGAGTTCACGGGAGGATGAGGAGGTTCCTGGCGAAGAGAACGGAGAGGGGGAGGTACTGGAGGTGCCGGATTGGCCGGGGCAATGGTGGCGGCTGCAGTTGCCAGAGATGAGGAAGGAGGCCTCCCCGGGTCGATTGGTTGCCAATGGGTGTCCTCGGGAGGTGGCTTGGGTCTGCCTGCGTGCGGCGATGAGCTCGGGGCTCCTTATATAGGCGTGGCAAGGCGGTTCCGCGGCGACCATGGATAAGCTCTCCGGCGAACCGCCTCTCTGTAGCTAGGGCGACGTGGCGGCGACGAGGGCTAGCAGACACACTCGCGGATGAGCACGCGCTGTTCCAGGGGCCAGGTGGCGAGCGGAAGTGGCTTTGGCGGCGCCGACCGTGGCAGAGGCGTGTTGCGGACGCTGGTGTGCCGCCAAAAGCTCTGTCGGCGGCGCTGTAGGCTGCCAAGGCGGCTTGGCGCGTTGCTGCGAGGAGGGGAGCACATGTCGGGGCTCTGCAGAGCGGGCCAAAACCAGGGGGGCCAGCGTGTCGGCTCGGGCGCGGGTCGTGCAATACGCGCGCTCTGGGCGCGCTCCGGGCGTGCAGGGGACGTGATCGACACAATGCCAGAGCATGCTAGAGGTCGCGGTCGAGGCTGGCAATTAACAGACCCAGGTTAGGAGTAACGGGGAGTCTAGTGGACATGCTTGTTTGATCAGAGGTGCAAGTTCATAGTGCAATGCCAAAACTCATGTCAAAACTGGTCATGCTCTCCAGGTGTTTGACAAAATGCCACAGGCACCTAGGCTCTTCTTGGAGTGGTCAAAAACTCCAGATCAGAGTCTCCTTAGATGCAAGAGAGAGTGGTGAGGTTAGTTGGCCAAAAGCAGAAACTTGTTAGTGCAAGTTTTACAAAACTTCAATTCTGGACAGGAAATAAATGACATTATTTTAGGAACCAAAATTAATCCAATGGGTGCATGTTCCTGGATTTAGGGGTTTGGTAGGGCTGTCTACAAGTAGGAAAAAGAATCAAGAGCTAAAGAGCAAGCAAGAATATGGTTGCTGTACAAACCATCATGTTGGACCAGAATGAAGATGAGGTTGATTCACTCAAATTTTTCAAAGAACAACACCAGGTTTTTGCATAAACTTGAATCATATGCTACTACCAATATCCCATAATTTTGGTGGAGGCTAGAAAGAATTATTTAAATGGGTTGTAGTGCAAATTGCACTCTGGACCAGAGAAGACAAATTGAGTGTAGAGCTCAAAATATTTCATGAATAAGAGATATTTTTGTATAAAAATGATTTAAAAACATCACATGACATCTCCAAATTTTTGTGGGAATTTTAGGTGAATTTATCAAATGGTTGTAGTTCAAATATGGCCATTTAACCTTGAAAAACCCTTTTCAAGAAAGTAAAGATCAAGCAACTTAATTATTTAATTAGTTATATTAAATAAGGGAAAGTTTCTCTTGACAGATTAAATAAGTCCAATGACATACTTGAAAAGTTTTCTCTTTGGGAAAAACTCATCATAACTGGGAAGGAAATGATTTAAAAATCAAAATGGAGCTTAGAAATTCAAAGTTTTAATTCCTGGCAAAATTTTTAATTTAACAAAACAAGGCCAAAATTTTTGGGGTGTCACAACACTACCCCCCTTAAGAAAAATCTCGTCCTCGAGATTTGTTAAAAGCTGTGTTGAGAAAATATTACGCAATAAAGATGTGGCTATAGTGAGAGGGCAATAAGTGGTGAAAAACCACAGTGTGAAAACTGGTGCTGCGTGGAAAAGTCTACGGTTCGGGACAAAATCGTGGGATTCCTACGCTGGATATAAATTTAGAATAATTTCTAAATTTAAATATACGCTGGTCGTACCCGAGAGCCGAGTGCTCTCTCTGGCTGACAGGTGGACCCGGGGTCCACTGTCAGTCTCTTCTTCTCCCTCTGGTTCTCTCTCAATGCGTCCACCGGGAAAAGATGTCACTCCTCCGGGTGTTGCATGGCTCGGGAAGTAATAATACCCTCGTTCGCTGGCATAGGGTACTGCAAATCGAAGGCGAGCAAGCGCTTCGTATGCAACAACTTCTATGGCCATATGTGGGGTTGGCATAGATTTCCCCACGAAGGAGACCTCCGTTGGGTCTTGGTTTGAGTTTACGGGAGGGATGTGTACTGCTGCCCAATATCTCGAGGTGGAAGGGGTAATCCTCGATTTGAACAGCTCGTACTGGGGTGGCTGGGTAGCACCCATGGTACTGCAGGTAAAATCTCGCAATATCTTGACAAAACTACCTGGGGTTGCATCTGGGGTTCTCAGATAAATGCTAGGGCTCGGCATGGCAAGGAAATGGTTGTGAGGGTGGTGCACAAGGTGAGAGGTGCTTGGCAAGGTCACACGGTGGCCTTTTATAGCACTGGAGCTGGGTCAATTTTTTACCGAGGTGAATGGTAAAGAAAAATATTCAGCCCTGCTCCAAGGGTCGGGGTCAAGCCACAGATTCACACATCTCGCTATAGTGACGTGTCACTGTGGGGTTGACGGGGTGATTTTTGGTAACTGTGTCCGGGATAGAAATCTTATACTGCATACTGGCGTATCCAGGAAAGGACACTATTAAAATAGAGGCACGACAACAGGCGACATTTACTTACAAGGTCACACGATAACAAAGTGAGGGTACACTGGGACTCGACACTACTCGAGTGACTTAGTCTACCTCGTTTACATCCAAGCGGGCGTGCCTTGAGGCTCCTCCACGGGTCTCGTCGTCGGAATTAGCTGGAGTGGGTTGAGGGGCTATAGGCTCGGGGTAGCGATGAGGACCATCTCAGGGATTGTTGGCCACAATCCCGTTGGAGTGTGCTCCCAATATGCGACGAAGCACTTCTGGGGTTATCGCAGCACCTTGGCCTATGGCTGGGGCAGTCCTCAGGGACTCGATCGGGTGTCCAAACAGCACGACTGGGTTGTCGGTGTTGGGCTCGTTTTCTTCTCTCGCCGGGGCTCGACGAACCAGCTCTCCACGAGCTGCGATTAGATCAATAGTGATTTGATCGCACAGTTCCTCTAGTGCACTTACATAGCGCACCAAGTGCAACAATGCAGGATCCGTCTCGTGATCTCCGTTGGCAACTTGGGGTGGCCTACCATACCCTTCACGTCTGGGGTAGTAGTGGAACGAGCGACAGTTAACTCTGGGCGACAAGTGCCAGAGATGAACTATAGCCTCTCGAGCAGCTAGTTGGATGGCTTGAAGCTCAAAGGAAGTTGTCCTTCCGGTGAACCTGTAGGGGCGCTCGGGCTCTAGACCCCTACCGTAGATGTGTACAGTGGCCCAGAATTGACGGTTCTCACCGCTCATGGGTCCTTGGTACACAACATATTCTGGGGGCTGTTCTAACGCATAGGCATGACGGGTGAGGTTTGCGAGTATGGTCACAAAGCCTCCAAGGTTGGTTGCTGTGGTCTCATTGTGCACGACGGGGCCAGGCATTGTGGCTCGGTTTGGGGTAGAAGCTGTGCTGTGCTGTGTTGGGACTAGTGTGCCCCTTTTTATAGGAAAAAGGGGACGGAGTCTTCCTTCGCACGCTTGCGAGAAAGGACTATTTAGGGGCCGGTCACTGGCGCATGAGTGACAGGTTAGGTTGATAGGTTGGGCACCGACTGCCAAAAAGGTGTTGGGTCACTGTGTGGCTATCTTGCACGAGAAGCTTGGCTGGGGTTTGGTTATGGTTTGGTGGGTTGGTTTGCCTAAGTTTATAAACCCGGCTAAGATAGGATTAGCCAATGGTCAGCCTGGCTCTGATACCAAGTCTGTCACGACCGGGTTTTCCGGGCATAAATTTCCAGAAAATGGCCGTTGTGCTCACCAGCCCCAGGATTACTGTTAGCTGAGGAGGCACCAACTTGTTACAGAAATTCCAAGCAAAAGTACAAAATGTGTAGTACAAGACCATTGTGGCCTATGAGTACATCAAATGGTTTTCTAGTGGTCGATGGAGGAAGCGGTTTGTGAAACATCAGTGTCTATGGGACTCCATTTCCCACGGGAACAGCTGACCAGGCTAACTCCTATCTTCGCGAGGCTGCTATCACCGTTGCTTAGTTTCCGGGGCTGTCACCGCAACGCTCCTTTCCATGCAGAAATCTGGCCAAGACAATAGCCAGGGACAAGCCAGTGAGTACTTTGAATGTACTCGCAAACATTATGAACACTGGGATAATATAATTGATAATCATGCACTGAAATATTCTATGATCACATCGTCAATCACTAATAAAATATCTTTTATGCATGCAAGCAGGTTATTTATATGCAACATGAATGAGCAATAATGGAGTGGGAAATAAAATGCCGCAGTCGGGCATCTGAGCGACACCACATAAAGGGCTTTTAAAAGAAATGCCGCAGTCGGGCGTCTGAGCGACACCACATAAAGGGCTTTTAAAGAAATGCCACAGTCGGGCGTCTAAGCGACACCACATAAAGGGCTTTTAAAAGAAATGCCGCAGTCGGGCGTCTGAGCGACACCACATAAAGGGCTTTTAAAAGAAATGCCGCAGTCGGGCGTCTGAGCGACACCACATAAAGGGCTTTTAAAAGAAATGCCGCAGTCGGGCGTCTGAGCGACACCACATAAAGGGCTTTTAAAAGAAATGCCACAGTCGGGCGTCTAAGCGACACCACATAAAGGGCTTTTTTTTAAAAGAAATGATCACAATGAATATCCAGGAGGTAGAACCGTCCCAGGGATACTCAATAATATAATTAATGCAAAGGGTTAGTCCATCACAAAATAATAATCATGGTTCTCACAAGTCACCAGTCGGTATCCAAGTTTGGTTTAACAATATCTCCTCCGAAGACCGACACTAAGACCAACACTTGACCCATCCCAGACTGTAATCCTTAACCATGGACACGGCTACTCGAATAGGTTTGATCTCTGCAGAGGGTGTACTCTTTACCCACGAGTAACGGATTCCTTTAGTCCATCGGGACTAATTCCATCTACGGCCTTTTAGTTGAAAACACGCCTAACTTGCACACACCAGCTTAACTCATCGGTGTCTGGAATCACCCACGACACTTGTTAAGCAAAACTCTAAGTGGGGAGGCTACAACCTCGCGTAGCATGGGATCAAATTTATATCGCGCGCTCTAAGGGGTGGCCTCCCCTCTCGGTCTCAACCGGAAACACCCATGCCCCCGGACCAGGTGGCATGCCTACCGGCTACAACCGATATCTTCCACCATGGCCTCTCTGTACGGTGTGTGCTTGAAAGGGGTTGACGACTTACTAAACCCTACCCTACCTGCGGCAGGGACAAGTGGTAGTACATAGCAAGTATGGGGGTTACTGGAAACAAGACTCGGTCTACGGTCGACTCAGGAGGTTCATAAGTTTCCTGCATGACATGTAACCAAATATATTTCAATCAACAAAATCACCACTCAATATACCTTACCATGCCATACCGGACATAACCGTCCCGACGGGGACCGGCGACAAGCTCACTCCTACCCAAGGCCGAGGCTTTCCCGGATTCCTTTCTGGCATGCATGCAAGGCACATGAGGATGATTACCATCACAATTATATTCATTTCCAACAGCAAGGAAATCACTAGTATGCTTCCATGCAAATGATCATGTCACATGAAATAACAAGTCCTCTAAAATAAGGTGGTGTTATAAATGTGTCAAATAACACACCAAAAACATTATGCCAGGGTTCAGAATGCTTGCCTTTAATGGTGTGGAGAGGTGGGGGTGCTCTCCAACATTTTTGAAAGTTTCTTCTCTCTCTCCAAAATCCTATTTTAAAATATATTTGAATTAACACACATTTCAAAAACAGTACAAAAAAGTTGTTTGGAAAATTTTCCAATAAATCTTAACATAAACTAGACAATATTTGAGAGATGTAGGAAAAAGAATTAGTTCATTTGGAGTTATATTTAAAAAGTTATAGCCAGTCAAAGTTCTGGTAAAAATCTGTTATTTAAATAAAACAGAAAAGAAAACATTTTGGAGGGGAATACGCTTTCGGAGCGGGGGAAAAGTACTGGGGGGATTACGCCTTCACTTAATCCCACGTGGACAGGCACGGGGTCGCTGACAGTGGGTCCAGAGGCCCCACTGGTCAGGTTTGACCAGTCTATCCCTCCCTCCTCTTCCTCTGGCTGAACGGAGGCGAGGCAACGGCGATCGTCGCCGGCGAACGGCAGCTCCCCGCGGGGCTCAGAGGGCGGGGATGGATCCGCCACTCCAGGGCAGTCCTCCCGGTGGTCACCAGGTAGGTGGGGACGGAGGGAGCTGCCGGCGGCGAGCTTCTCGGCGGAGGTGGCCTCGGGAGCAAAGTGTGTTTGGGGATACTAGGGTTCCCGATCAAAATTGAGTAGGGGGACGGGTTCACGGGAGGATGAGGAGGTTCCTGGCGAAGAGAACGGAGAGGGGGAGGAACTAGAGGTGCCGGATTGGCCGGGGCAATGGTGGCGGCTGCAGTTGCCGGAGATGAGGAAGGAGGCCTCCCCGGGTCGATTGGCTGCCAATGGGGGTCCTCGGGAGGTGGCTTGGGTCTGCCTGCGTGCGGAGATGAGCTCGGGGCTCCTTATATAGGCGTGGCAAGGCGGTTCCGCGGCGGCCGTGGATAAGCTCTCCGGCGAACCGCCTCTCTGTAGCTAGGGCGACGTGGCAGCGACGAGGGCTAGCAGACACACTCGCAGATGAGCACGCGCTGTTCCAGGGGCCAGGTGGCGAGCGGAAGTGGCTTTGGCGGCGCCGACCGTGGCAGAGGCGTGTTGCGGACGCTGGTGTGCCGCCAAAAGCTCTGTCGGCGGCGCTGTAGGCTGCCAAGGCGGCTTGGCGCGTTGCTGCGAGGAGGGGAGCACATGTCGGGGCTCTGCAGAGCGGGCCAAAACCAGGGGGGCCAGCGTGTCGGTTCGGGCGCGGGTCGTGCAATATGCGCGCTCTGGGTGCGCTCCGGGCGTGCAGGGGACGTGCTCGACGCAATGCCAGAGCATGCTAGAGGTCGCGGTCGAGGCTGGCAATTAACAGACCCAGGTTAGGAGTAACGGGGAGTCTAGTGGACATGCTTGTTTGATCAGAGGTGCAAGTTCATAGTGCAATGCCAAAACTCATGTCAAAACTGGTCATGCTCTCCAGGTGTTTGACAAAATGCCACAGGCACCTAGGCTCTTCTTGGAGTGGTCAAAAACTCCAGATCAGAGTCTCCTTAGATGCAAGAGAGAGTGGTGAGGTTAGTTGGCCAAAAGCAGAAACTTGTTAGTGCAAGTTTTACAAAACTTCAATTCTGGACAGGAAATAAATGACATTATTTTAGGAACCAAAATTAATCCAATGGGTGCATGTTCCTGGATTTAGGGGTTTGGTAGGGCTGTCTACAAGTAGGAAAAAGAATCAAGAGCTAAAGAGCAAGCAAGAATATGGTTGCTGTACAAACCATCATGTTGGACCAGAATGAAGATGAGGTTGATTCACTCAAATTTTTCAAAGAACAACACCAGGTTTTTGCATAAACTTGAATCATATGCTACTACCAATATCCCATAATTTTGGTGGAGGCTAGAAAGAATTATTTAAATGGGTTGTAGTGCAAATTGCACTCTGGACCAGAGAAGACAAATTGAGTGTAGAGCTCAAAATATTTCATGAATAAGAGATATTTTTGTATAAAAATGATTTAAAAACATCACATGACATCTCCAAATTTTTGTGGGAATTTTAGGTGAATTTATCAAATGGTTGTAGTTCAAGTATGGCCATTTAACCTTGAAAAACCATTTTCAAGAAAGTAAAGATCAAGAAACTTAATTATTTAATTAGTTATATTAAATAACGGAAAGTTTCTCTTGACAAATTAAATAAGTCCAATGACATATTTGAAAAGTTTTCTCTTTGGGAAAAACTCATCATAACTGGGAAGGAAATGATTTAAAAATCAAAATGGAGCTCAGAAATTCAAAGTTTTAATTCCTGGCAAAATTTTTAATTTAACAAAACAAGGCCAAAATTTTTGGGGTGTCACATAACGACCACCGGCGGGTGTGTCCGAGGCGTTACAGGAACGTAAGGTACAAAAACATGGGAGTCGGGCAAACCCAACTATTGACCAAAGACATGATTCAGAGCTGATGCATATAATGCTATAAGTTCGGGGTGCCGCACTTCTGAAAGTGTTCGAACTTCTCACACCATATTGTGGGGTACTTAAGCCCCTGGTGTATTGGCCGTACCAAAGTGTACGGTTGCAAGGTGTCATTAATGAACACATATATAAAAGAAAAATGCAAAAACAGGCTGAAGCTATGCATTGTTTATTCGAAAAGATGCATTGAAGCAAAACGATAAAAGTAGTGCGATAAGTAGAAAATGGGACTATTTGACATGTCTCTTCCAAGGGTAAGCTGCGGCATGGTAATGAAAGCGGGTATTTTGCTCGTTATAGAGACTACTTGGGAGTTCCATGATGCGTCGTAGCTTCCGGCCCCCCTGGTCCTTGCATCGTGTGTTTGGCGATTATATTGCCGGACAGGGATTCTAGAGAGTGAAGCACTGGAAGAGAGAAAAAATAACAAAGTAGGGAGCCCCTATTGCGGTTGAGCCGCATTTTGGGGCGTGCCATAGTCGTGCCCCTCCCCTGTGCCCATGGTATTTTTAATGCGTAATTGTGGACGCATGGCATGTGTGTCGCCATTTGGATGGGGCTGGGGTAGGGGACGCATTGCTATGTGAGCTCAGAACGTGCCAGGCGGTCCTGTTGCAGATTACTTCGGGCACTCTTGACGGCGTCCCGACGTCTGATCGCCGGACTGGAGAATTGCCTTGATAGGCTGCTTTGCACTCCTGCTACGAGGGCCGCAGTGTGCTCCTCAGTTCAGAGAGAGCTATCTGTGTTTCCATTGACTGTGATGACCCCCCGAGGTCCTGGCATCTTGAGCTTGAGGTATGCGTGGTGCGGCACCGCATTGAATTTTGCAAATGTGGTTCGTCCGAGTAGTGCGTGATAGCCACTGCAGAACGGGACTATGTCGAAGTTTAACTCCTCACTTCAGAAATTATCCGGGGATCCGAAGACCACTTCTAGTGTGACTGAGCATGTGCAATGGGCCTCTACACCTGGTATTACGCCCTTAAAGGTTGTTTTTGTGGGTTTAATCCTTGAGGGATCTATGCCCATTTTGCGCACTTTGTCATGATAAAGCAGGTTCAAGCTGCTACCGCCGTCCATAAGGACTCGAGTGAGGTGAAATCCGTCAATGATTGGGTCTAGAACCAATGCGGAAAATTCGCCATGGCGGATACTAGTGGGGTGGTCCCTGCGATCGAAAGTGATCGGGTAGGAGGACCATGGGTTGAACTTTGGGGCGACTGGCTCCAACGCGTATACGTCCCTTAACACACTCTTCCGCTCCCTCTTGGGGATGTGGGTTGCGTATATCATGTTCACCGTCCGCACTTGTGGGGGGAAACCCCTTCTATCCTCCAGTGTTCGGCGGTTGGGGCTCCTCCTCGTCATCGCTATGTAGCCCCTTGTCTTTGTTTTCGGCATTTAACTTGCCGGCCTGCTTGAACACCCAACAATCCCTCTTGGTGTGGTTGGCTGGCTTGTCAGGGGTGCCATGTATCTGACACAATCGATCGAGTATACGGTCCAAACTGGACGGGCCCGGAGTGCTTCTTTTGAATGCCTTTTTCCGTTGACCGGGCTTAGAGCCTCTGAATCCGGCATTTACTGTCGTATCCTCGGTATTGTCGCTGTTAATGCGGCGCTTGTGCTTGTTGCGACGTGACCTGCCATTGCTGTCCTTGGTATCCGAATTACTAGGGTTCTTTGACATGTTATTGCTACGAGCTAGCCAGTTGTCTTCTCCCGCACAAAAGCGGGTCATGAGTGTCGTGAGGGCTGCCATAGATTTCGGCTTTTCCTGTCCAAGGTGCCGGGCAAGCCACTCCTCGCGGATGTTATGCTTGAAAGCTGCTAGGGCCTCTGCATCCGGACAGTCGACGATTTGATTTTTCTTAGTTGGGAACCGTGTCCAGAAATGGTTGGCCGATTCCTCTGGCTATTGAATTATGTGGCTCAAGTCATCGGCATCTGGTGGTCGCACATAGGTGCCCTGGAAGTTGTCGAGGAATGCGGCTTCCAGGTCCTCCCAAGAACCTATGGATTCTGCTGGCAAGCTGTTGAGCCAATGCTGGGCTGGTCCTTTAAGCTTGAGTGGGAGGTATTTGATGGCGTGTAGATCGTCACCACGGGCCATGTGGATATGAAGGAGATAGTCCTCGATCCATACCGCGGGATCTGTCGTACCATCATATGATTCAATATTCAAGGGTTTGAAACCCTCTGGGATTTGATGATCCATTACCTCATCTATGAAGCATAACGGGTGTTCAGCGCCTTTGTACTGGGCTATATCACGACGCAGCTCGAATGAGTTTTGTCTGTTGTGTTCGGCCCGGCCGGATTTACTTTTGCTGTATCCGGCGTGACGGTTATCATCTCGTGTCGTGGGGCACCCACGCGATCCGTAGATCGATCTTGTTTGCCTTTCTTTGTCCTCCAATATATCTCGCAGGTCTAGCGCGTTTCCCCGAGCCTTGGTATTTTTTGAGTGGCGCCGGGGTGTGGCTTGAGCTGTGGGCCGAGAGGCCTCTCTGTCGTGGCCACGAGGTGGCCGGTCAGCCGCGTCATATGCTGGGGACGTAGGTTTAGATGCTTTCTCCTCTAATCGGGGTAGCAACCTGCATTTTGGGTAGCTTTTGGAGGGGCGTTCGAGTTCATATTCCTCAGCCGCAAGGACTTCAGTCCATCTGTCGGCTAGCAAGTCTTGATCAGCTCTAAGCTACTACTACTTTTTCTTAAGGCTAGTTGCTTTGGCTATAAGCCGGCGCTTGAAGCGCTCTTGCTCAATGGGATCCTCAGGCACGACAAATTCGTCGTCGCCGAGGCTTGCCTCGTCTTCGGAGGGTGGTATGTAATTATTATCCTCTTCCTCTCTATCTGCCGCTCTCTCATGAGGGCTGGCTTCTCCATCCTCCTGTGCTGAATCTTGCTGGAGGGGGTTGTCTTCGGCACTGTCCGGGGTGTTATTATCTCCTGTGCCGGAATCACCGTTTTTGCTTTGGCGGGACTTAGAGCGGCGCCGCTGACGCCATTGCTTAGGTTGCTTCTTGGAGTGGTCATCCTCCGCTGTTTCGTCACCATTGCCTTCTGTGGGTGTGTCAACCATATATATGTCATACGACGAGGTGCCTTTCCAGTGCCCTATAGGTGCTGGTTCTTGTTCGTCTCCTGCATCGTCATCCATACCGTCGATGTCTTCGGAGTCGAAGTCGAGCATGTCGGTCAAGTCATCGACAGTGGCTATGAAGTGGGTGGTGGGTGAGTGTCGAATTTCTTCGTCGTCCGCATCCCAATCCTGCTGGTCATAATCCGGCCAGGACTCTCCTGACAAAGAGAGAGACCTTAGTGAATTCAGTATGTCGCCGAAGGGCGAGTGCTAAAAGATATCTGCGATAGTGAACACCATGATCGGCGCCCAATCGGATTCGATTGGCAGGTGCGCGGATGGTCTAGAGTCTGGAGGAGAGTCCGGTGATGGGGAGTCATGGGCCTCGCGAAGGATAAGGTTGGTGTTTGGTTTGATCTCCGTTGAGGCTACTGCCTCCGCGGCGGGGTCTAACCACCCGCCCTCGGATGGCGCAGTTGGCTCCGAATTAAAGGTCAGAGCGGCTGCAGGTGCGGTCTCCAGGACACTGTTCGGTGGCAGAGCTAAATCATGCCCATCATGACAGTGCGGCGCACTCGGCAGGGGCTCGAATCCGTCGAAGATCAAGTCTCCGCGGATATCGGCCGTGTATTTTGGGTTTCCAAACCTGACCTGATGGCCAGGGGCCTAGCTTTCAATCTGCTACAAATGGCCAAGCAAATTGGCCAGCAGTGCAAAGCCGCCGAATACAAAAATCTGTCCGGGGAGAAAAGTCTCACCCTGGACTGCATCGATAACGATGATCGAAGGAGCCATCAAGCCTGATGATGATGACATAGAGGAACTCTCAATGAAAGCACCAATGCCAGTGTCAAAACCAGCGGATCTTGGGTAGGGGGTCCCGAACTGTGCGTCTAGGCAGATGGTAACAGGAGACAAAGGACATGATGTCTTTACCCAGGTTCGGGCCCTCTCGATGGAGGTAAAACCACTCCTGCTTGATTAGTATTGATGATATGGGTAGTACAAGAGTAGATCTACCACGAGATCAGAGAGGCTAAACCCTAGAAGCTAGCCTATGGTATGATTGTTGTCCTACGGACTAAACCCTCCGGTTTATATAGACATCGGAGGGGGCTAGGGTTACATAGAGTCGGTTACAATGGGAGGAGATCTACATATCCGTATTGCCAAGCTTGCCTTCCATGTCAAGGAAAGTCCCATCCGGACACGGGGCGAAGTCTTCAATCTTGTATCTTCATAGTCCAAGAGTCCGGCCAATGGTTATAGTCCGGCTGTCCGGATACCCCCTAATCCAGGACACCCACAGCGACCCCGAACCACCAAAACCCTAATTGATAGGTTTAGGTGTTTTTGTCGACCCCGAGCCATCCTAGAGCCTAGATGATAGGTTTAGTTGTTTTCGTCGACCCCAAGCCACCAAACCCCTAATTGATAGGTTTAGGTGGTTTCGTCGACCCCGAGCCAGCAAAACCCTAATTGATAGATTTAGGTGGTTTCATCGACCCCGAGCCACCCTAGAGCCTAGATGATAGGTTTAGGTGTTTTCGTCGACCCTGAGCCAGTGAAACCTTAATTGATAGGTTTAGGTGGTTTTAGCCTAGACCTTAACAACGTATCCAACAATGTATCCAACAATAGAGTTACTCTATCCAATAGTATGCACCATTGTCATGAACATATCAATCATATAAAGATATAAAAAGAACCATCCACATGAACATAGTCCATTCCAAGCATTGATTAACTAATAAGTAGCAAGCTCACATCCATCCATATGAACGAATAGCCAGCTCCAGAAATGGCATTAACTAATAAATAGATCCATCCATCCACATGAACAAAAGCCATATATGACATTGATTCTTAAAGTACACCAGCAGAGTACAATAAGAGCACCAACAAAGTACACTGAGAGCACCAGCAAGATCACATTCTACCATAGGATGCAAGAACACACATAAAGTATCTAGTTTTGAACATTACATGGCACATGTGCCGTTTAGTGGTTACCACTTGCATAGAAGTAGGGTCTCCATCCTCTGTTTCTACCACTAGAAGGTGGAGGAGCAGTAGATGTAGAGGGAGAAGTAGATGTGGAGGGAGCAGATTGCCTTGGGGCATAGAATGCACCTCTCCCTCTCCCAGCACCTCTCCCACCACCTAGTGCTGCACCTCTCCAAGCACCTGTTGCAGCACCTCTCCCAGCACATGTAGCCGCAGCACCTCTTCCAGCACCTCTCCCTATCCCTCTCCTAGCACCTCCTGTTTGCAGCAGTTGGCGATGTTGTAGGAGCTGGATGAGATGCTCTTGGTGCTGGTGTAGGAGGAGCAACAGCACCAGCACTTGAATTCCTTGCAAGAGGCTAGCAGAAACATGGAAATGAATTAGCAAATAGTAAAATAAAGAAGGAAACCATGTTAGTACTTAAAAGAGGTTTACCACATGTTTGTTCTTCCTCAAAGCCAGCTCAGGCTTCAACTGTTTCATGTAGCTTGTGTACCTATGTCCTTGCAGTCCACAATAGCCACATGTTATAGTCCCCATTCTTGATGTGTCCTTTGGCTTTGGAACTTCATACATCCCCTTGATCCTCTTCTATTTTTTCTTCCCCTCTTCACTTTAAATGTAGGTGGGTCAATGTCTGGACCAGAGGTCCTGTTCCAATCATGCTCACTAGGAACTGGATAGATCATTGGTTCATAAGCTGCCACATAGAATTGTTTCTTGAAGAAATTGCTGACATAATCCTCTGGTTTTCCATTAACCTTGTTTACTGCTGATATGGCATGGTTACATGGGATGCTAGTGAGGTCCCATTTTCTACAACGACATATGTGAAGTTTCAATTTAAGATCATGGGTTTGTTGCCCACTTGTAACTTGCCACAAGTCCACACCAGCTTTAATAGGTTTGCAAAATTTGGCCCTCTCCTTCTCAGCCTCTAGCTTCTCACTATAATGGGGTGTTATCTCCCATCTAGCTTTCTTTCCACTCTCCCTATTCCTATGCCACCTCACCATCTACTTATCCTTTATCACATCACACATTGTCCTAATTGGTTTCCCCTCTAAACCATTAGACAAATTGTTAACTACAAGGTTAGTCTTACAGTTTGTGTCAAATGCATGCCTTGCCCATGTTTTCTTGGGTAGAACACTAAGCCACTTCCAAGCTTCCTCACATTCAGTTCTCAGGTCATTCATTGCAATGTTAAATTTGTGTTCACTATATGCATATGTAGCATTATCCATATACTTCATCAGATGTTCCCCTCTAAACCCAGCAGTTTGGAAGTTTGCATATATATGCCTAAGGCAGAACCTTTGGTTACACTTAGGAAAGACTGCATTCACTGCATTTAGTAGACCCCAGGACACACAATTAAACTACCTAAGCTACTATCTAGCACAAAACAACAATAAGAACAAGGTGAGATGATGAAAGCACATACCTTTTGTCTATCTGACATTATTGTATATGGACCAAACTATCCCACTTCTCCTCCTAGGCAGATTTTTAGTCGGTGTAGAAACCAACACCAGCTAGGTGTGTCCTCTTGCCCAACAATACCAAATGCTAGTGGGTATATATTGTTGTTGCCATCTGTATGATCAAAAGTATGTCTAGAGGGGGGTGATTAGACTACTTGACCAATTAAAAATCTATCCTTTTCCCAATTTTAATCTTTGGCAGATTTTAGCTAACTTAGCACAAGTCAAGCAATCTTAACACAATTCAAGCAAGCATGCAAAGAGTCTATGAGCAGCGGAAAGTAAATCATGCAACTTGCAAGAATGTAGAGGGAAGGTGGCGGTGTCAAAACCGCCGGATCTCGGGTAGGGGGTCCCGAACTGTGCGTCTAAGGTGGATAGTAACAGGAGGCAGGGGACACAATGTTTTACCCAGGTTCGGGCCCTCTTGATGGAGGTAAAACCCTATGTCCTGCTTGATTAATATTGATGATATGGGTAGTACAATAGTAGATCTACCACGAGATCAGAGTGGCTAAACCCTAGAAGCTAGCCTATGGTATGATTGTATGTATTGTCCTACGGACTAAAACCCACCGGTTTATATAGACACCGGAGGGGCTAGGGTTACACAAGGTCGGTTACTAAGGAGGACATATACATATCCGTATTGCCTAGCTTGCCTTCCACGCCAAGTAGAGTCCCATCCGAACACGAGATGAAGTCTTCAATCTTGTACCTTCATAGTCCAACAGTCCGGACGAAAGATATTGTCCGACGAGTCCGGCGCGCAGTATTGTCTTCGGCATTGCAAGGCGGGTTCTTCTCCAATTTCCAAGTTTTTGTAAATAGTATCCGGCCCCATAAATGATGATCCTCTTGGCTTCTGCGCCCAATAAGGGTAATTTCTCATGCATCGAATGAATATGAGGCGCCAGGGCATTTTTACATTCACACCCTAGCCAGATAAATAATTTGTATATTAAAGGGATTGGGATTCTTAGATCCTATCCACACCATCCTCCCCTCAGCGAGAATCCATCAGAGCGCGTTTCGGAAAGATTCATTCCAGCATGGCCGACCTCCGCAGCTCCTCCTCCCTCCCTCATAGCCCTAAGCTTGGTGATTGGGAGAGGTGTTCAGTCCCACATAGTCGATTGGTCGAACTGCAGACCATAGGATTTCTTCCTCCGACATACATGGTGCCCGTTCGAGCTGGGCTCGCCACCTACAATGGTGGGAAGCAAGCGGAGAACTTTCCCTGTCCCTCCATGGGGGAACGGGTTTGCCTTGTTCCTTACTTACTAAGGGAAATCAGATTTCCAATTCATCCATTCCTCCGCGGGATCCTGGAGTTCTACGGCCTCCAACTACACAATCTCACCCCTGCCTCCATCCTACACATCGCCGGCTACGTTGCTGTCTACGAGTTGTTCCTAGGCTGCAAGGCTCACTTTGAGCTGTGGAAAAGGCTATTTTGCCTTGTCCCTCGCACACAGAGGGAATCACTTTATCTAGTGGGCGGAGGCGAAGTATGGCACATCGCCGATACCGGATATCTGTCCGGTACCCCGAAGAAGCCGTCCGAAGACTGGCCTTCAGAATGGTTTTATATGGAGGACATTCCCCTTCCGGAACCTGTTCGGCGGGGTCTTCCTAAGTTCAAGAATGCTCCTCTGAAGAAGCGCCGAAGTTGGCGCCCATGGAGCCCCCAGGTGGAAGATGACAGAGAAGTCCTCTATCTGATGAACCGAATAAATGCACTGGCTCAGTCAGGATTGACAATAACTGAAGTTATGTCGATCTGCATAATGCGGGGAGTGCAACCACTTCAATATCGTGGGCACCCCTTGTGGGGTTTCAACGGGGAGGATGACGCCACCCGCTACGGGCGTAAGGGTCCGGGCGATGCTGCCGCATTAGCCAAAATTCTGTCCGAACTATTCAAGGGAGAGGAGGAGGAGTTCACCCGCATCAAGCCACGGGACGGATTCTCCATGTACAATCCTCCAAGCTGGGTAAGCTATATCCCCTTACTTGCATATTCCCGCGTTTTTCGTTGTAAGTATTCACTTTGCCAATTTACGGCAGGAACTACGAAAGGCCATAAGGGAGGTCAGCAGCCCTTCTACACAGCCGGAGGACCCGGACCGGGCCCTCGACTCCGGACTCGAAGAAGATCCGGTTATCTCCGTGGAGCTGATAAACCGACAGTTCTATCAGTTAAGCTGCGATGATGTGATGGTGGCCATTACGGCCGACTATCCCGAACTGCTCCCTGCATCGCACGTAAAAAAACCGAAAAGTCCCCTTTTAGACACTTCACCCATCATATTCACATGGCCTCTTTTACAGGGAAGGCATTCGGGACGCCCTGCAGCAACGCGCCAACAGGAGGCACCAAGGCCGGGTAGGCCAAAAAGGAAGGCGGTTAGGACGGAGAAACCCCGCTCCGTGGTTGTCGTCTTTCTCAAAATATAATGACGCCTGTGTTTCTTTAACAGAAAAAATGCTCGCCGGAATATGTCCGGCGATGTCGCCGATCACGCTTCCACCAGTTGGGCACCAGGACCGGACATGGAGATAGAAGCTGATATGGGGCGGGCGCCGGATAATCCCCCTACAGAGGATGCAGATAGGTTATCTGCTACAAACTCAGAAGTGGAAAGCGCCATGAATCATAGGCGTCGCCGGGCCGTACTCTGTGACGCCTGTTTCTCACCAGATGTGTTTGATGCCTTTAATTCTGGAGAGGCGTACCTCCGTGCTGCTCAAGATGGTCTAGCCAGAGCCACGGATCAGTATGTAAAGGATGTATGGGTGAGTGAATCTGACGATTTATATGTATCAATAGCCCCTGAGACTTGAAACAGATAACAGAACTGATTTAAGGATCATCTTTATTGTGCAGGTTCTTACAGAGAAGAATACTAGGTTGTCCCAGGAGCTGGAGGAATGCAAGACCCAACTGTGGGCCGCTATTGCCGCATTGCAGGAACAGAAAAAGCCTCCCGCTGGTAACATTTTAAAGAATGATGGTTACCATATAGTGCGCGGCGTGACTACCGAACTAACAATAGATTTTGCAGATGAATTCAGAGAAAATCCGGGGGACCAGCATGTTATGCGGCAGCTAGAAGCTGGCAAACGCATGCTGGCTGAGGTTAGGGGGAGAAAAACAATCTCCAAGACGCCAATATAAGGCTGAAAGTGGAACTAAAAGACGTTCGGGGCCAGCTTGCCGACTCCGAGAAGGAGAATAAGAGGCTTCGATACGGCATTTTTAGTAAGTGCTTGAACGAATCCTTTAAAGGTATTCGGCGAAGAAGCCGACTAACAGCATTATGTCTGTAGGTATGCTGACGGGTCGTCCCGTGGAGGAAAGGCCTGGGTCTGCGGGTGATCTTTTGTCCGAGCTGTCAAATCTGCACGACCAAGTTCGGCAGGTGATGCAGGGTGTTGCCCAGGCTTTGTGGCCATCCGTCTCCCTACCAGATGGTGTTGCGGAGCTTGCAGAGAAGCTCAAAGGAGCGCAGCGGCGCTTCCGATTATGGAAGATATCCGCCTGCCAATAAGGTGCCAGAGAAGCCTGGGCCATGGTGAAGACGCGACATACCAAAGCAGACCCAAACCACATGGCCGAGGTCGGACCTATGGGGCCCGACGGAAAAGAAATTCCCGTTAGCTTAGTTTATGTGCAGGTAGAATTAGCCGCAAAGTATTCCCAACAGGATTGTAAGCTACACCGCCTGTTGGATGGTATAGAAGAAGAAATTAGTCAGTCTGCATGACTATGTAATTGAAGTGACATGTATAATGCCTTCTAGCCAGATTGTAGATCATTTGTCATTGCGGACCTTTTCGCTTCAGCCTCCGGGCCCAATAGTCTGGAGTGTATCTGAATACCCGCTCAGTTATATAAGAACCGGGGTATGTGTCGTGGTTTTGTCAAGGTAGATGTCCTAGAGAAAGGACTTAGTGGTGGAGCCATCGCGACGGGTTATCTTGAAGGGGTTAAAGCGGACACAAGGACGCAAGAGAGTTTATACTAGTTCGGCCCCTTCGATGAAGGTAAAAGCCTACGTCTAGTTGTGATGGAATTGATGGGTGTTTCGATGACTAGGGAGCAAACAAGCTTCGCCTATGTCTCGAGTTGTTGTCTGTTGTCCTTGAACCGCCGCCGGGTCGTCCCCTTATATACATGGGTGACGCCCTTCGGTTTACAGAGTCCCAACACCGGCTCATAGATGTGTCCGTTTTGGTCTCTACTTATTCCTAACTTACAATACAAGTTACATATTGATGCCGGTTTACGGCTATAGGCTCTCAGCTGATTATGGGTCTTGTGCCCTCATCTACCTTCATGGGCTTTAACATGCTTAACTACTGATGAAGTTAACCCGGCCCAGATAGGCCGGTTTACGCCCAGTAGTAATATCCCCAACATTAGGCCTAGATTGATTTGAACAGGTTCATGTCAATCCTTAGCAAAAACTTTATCTTCAACATCTTCTTGTAGTTTGGTGAACCGCCGTGATGTCATCTTCTCTGATTGCTGTAAACCGGCGTGACATCATCTGTTATAAAGAAACTATCCATGATACCTTCTTGTTTAATAGATCTGCGATAATCGAGGCAACAGCTCTGTTTCCAAACTTGCAGCCCCTTGATTTTCACGCCTGACCCATGTCCCTTGCTTTATAAATAGGACCGAAGGGTCATTTCGTTTTCCCCTTCGTGCCCTTCTGCTTCGTGTTCCTCGCGTCGCCCCGCTTCGGAGCTCTGCCGCCACCGTCGACCTCTGCACCAACTTTGGCCGCTGCATCAACCTAAGCGTACCAGAACACCGCGGCGACCTTCCGCTCCTTCCTCAGCTCCGGTAAGTCTTCTGTCCTTTTCATCATAGATCTGTTCTAGGGTTTCCATGTTCTCTAGCGTTCATCGCTTGCTTCTTGTTCATATGATAGATCCTTAAACGAGTCTATAAATCTTCGCTCTGTGTAGCAGTAGTGTTTATCCTCCGTTTTCACTTTCGCATATTAAGACCATAGATCTTATCCGTACCTTTGCTTATTGATTCGCCACTACTCCTTTTGGGCCTTGAATATTTATCTCCTTTATAAACATGCTCCAGATCCAAAGCTGTAGTATAATCTTGTGAAATCTGTTTTTGCATACTTACTCATCTGCAGTCTTGACTGTTCAATGCTTAGGTTAGGCGGTTTAACTTTGTAGAAAAATTTGACAAACCGGTATAGACCATTAGTCCCTTGTTGAACCGCCATATGTTGGTTGCTTCATGAAACTACGGTTCAGATAGTTCTGTCTCCGGTTTAACAGTGCCCATGCCAACGTACCTTGATCAAATGCATTTTTGAACCGGGATCTTCTACCTTGTAGATTCCATCATGCCCGAGCAAGTATATGAGTGCAATTGGGTCCCTTCTGGCGTCACAGAGGATCAACTGGACGATTTAGTCCTGATTGGCGCCTTGGGCAGCAAAGATATCATCCATTGGAGGGCTCCTCGCAAAGAATGCCCCCCACACCTCGAGAAGGAGAGGTTGTTGTTTTCGTAGATCACTTAGCCCGGGGTTTTAAGCCGCCCGGTTCTAAATTTTACCGGGATGTTTTAGCCGATTTCCAACTCCATCCGCAAGACACTGGCCCCAACTCTGTTACAAATATGTGCCACTTCCAAGTGCTCTGTGAGGTGTTCTTTCAAGAGGAGCCCACAGTGGAATTATTCAGAGATCTATTCCATCTAAACCGCCGTCCTGAGTTTACTGATGGCTCTAATACGGAGTTGGGTGGCATGGCGATTCAAAAAAGGAAATAGGTCACATACCCTCACGCCAAGCTGCACAGTCACCCCAAGGAGTGGAATCAGACATGGTTCTACTGCAAAGACACCTCCCCTGCTGGTGAGAATCCCTTGCCTGGCTTTCGTCCGGAGCGGCTCAGCAACACACACGCTTTTCCTCAAAGATTGACTGCCCAGGAGAGAAGCAAATATGCTCCCCAGCTGTCAAAGCTCAGAGCCTTTATGGCCAACGGTTTAACAGGGGTTGATCTCGCTCGCTGTTGGATATCATGGAGCATACTGCTCCTTAGTCAGCGCTCCGGTTTGATGTGCGAGTATACTGATAGTGTTGATGACCCACTGCGACATTCAAAACTCTAGATCTCCGGTGAAGAAATCACAGAGGCTGTGCATAAGATACTGATTGAACCGGAACATGTCTGCGCTAGAACCGGCCTGCTTCCCTTCTGTGCCACCAACAAACCGCCAGCTGTAAGACTTTGATTTTTCTCTTTGCTGACTCTGTTATTGATATGTCTGGTCATTGTTTTTAATATCAGTGCCTGCATAATCAGGGTGATGATCCGTTTTGGAGCAAAAAGCTGCCGCAGGAGAAACCAGAGAAAACACACAAACCGGAAAGAGCAACCCGGCAAAAGACTAAAGCTGTGAAGAAGACTGCCCACCGGAAAAGAACCACTGCATCTTCTAATCCGGCCCCTGATGATGAGGTGGATAATCCGGACTTTGAGGTAGAGCTTGACTCACTTGGCTTATTTTTCATGCGTCTTATTGATGATGATATTTGTCAGGATGATGCCGAAGCCAGCCACGCGGATGTTGCAGAGGTAATTATTCTCTCTTCCGATTCAGAAAATTGGCCTTCACAAAAAATCCGTCAGGCAAACCGGAAAGTTAAATTTTCTCATCCTCTTGCTTATTTGGATCGTAAACTTCTTATGAAGAATCAACAACACGAAGCTCGCTGCACCACCCGGCACGGCGGCCAGGTAGTTACCTCCGCCGGTTTACCGAACAGTCCGGTTCGGAAACGTCATTCCGAGGTCTCTAATTCGCTTGTCAGTGCTTGTCCTAAAGCGGGCTGCTTTTGTCAACCTCTTAATCCGTCTGACTCCGATTACCAGGTTATTTCCCACTCATCTTCTGGCGAGTCATCGGCTACTCAGCTCCCACCGCTTAAAACGGTGCTTGGGTAAGCTATTTTTATTGTGATGTTTGCAGTACATTGCCTTAGAACATATGCTGTATTTAATTTTGTTATTCTTCTCAGGGCCAAACCTAGGCCAAGCTAGAAGGCCTGCCTGGACAAAGCGGCCGAAGAAGATGTCATTCTTGAACCAGGCAAGACAGCCAATCTTGAAGCGGCTATCTCTGAGGATATTCCCAACAATCCACCGCAGCCAGATGATGATCTTATTGCTAAAGAGAGACCTACTGATACCTCAGGTCCTATCCATCAGCCCACAGGTTCCATCCGGATTGAAAGCTCCACCGGTCCAGCAAAACCTACTGACAAGCCAACAGCTCCAGTGCAAACCGGCGGTACTAAGGATGATGAAGTTGTCATTACTGGCACTGGCCATACTGAGCCAAGCAATCCTGTCACTTTATCCAAACATTCTGCCAAGGAAGAATTTGCTGCTTTTGGCAAAGGCAAGTGGAACGCTGATCTGACGACTTACGCTGCTCTGAACGCCCAAGATATCCATTCCGGCTATCTGAACCGGCTGTATACCAGCTATGACTACGAAGCCGGTCTGGTTAATATGATGAAAGATATATATGAGGTAACTTCCATATGCTCCTTCCTGCTTGTATGCTTCCACTCTTGCTGACTCTCCTAGCCCCCAAGGGCCGGTTTGAACTATTTTTTCAAACCGGGACTTAATAATATAAATCTTGATGCTTTGAAATTTGCTGATGTAGCCCCCAAGGGCCGGTTCAACTTAGCGTAGTTAAACCGGTACTTTAAGTAATTGAAACTGCCGCATCAGAATACATATGATCAAATAGCCATTAGCCCCCAAGTGCCAAGTTGAATGCTTGTATTGATCTTGGGACTTTGTAAACAATTTAATGATGAAGATCGAATACGCATTAGCCCCCAAGTGCTAAGAGCATAACTTGTTATGTGGTTGGTACTTGAATCCTTCTACCGATTTGTTGAAACATATATCTGTATGCCTGCAGGCGGAGCTGAAGGCGAAAGAAAACCAAGTCATCGATCTTCAAGAAAACTTGAAAACCCAACAGGCTGAAACCTCCAAAGCAAAAGAGGAATTGGCCAGTGCCTTAAGCGCCATGGAACAACTTAAGGAGAACTTCAACAGAAACGAGCGGATTGGGCCACTGAAAAGTCCGCTTTGATCAAACGAGCAGAGGATGCCGAGGCTGCACAAAAACCAGTGACGGATGAACTGACCAGCATAAAGCGACACGTTCATGCCATGACCACTGCTATCTTTGGTAAGCCAGCTTGCCTTCTGAATTGGTTCTGCCTTCTTACAAAGTCGCCGGTTTATTAACCCTTTATGGTATTTCAGGGACACGCATTGGTCACTTGAGGTCAGATGTGCGGAAGAAATTGAAAGCCGCCTATACATTGGTTGAACAATTGTATACTAGTGCCCAGCGGATCATCTGTACCGCGTCTCATAACAAACCGGTGCCCACTTTGATTCAAGATACTCTGATGAAACTGACAGTGCTTCCTGCCCGGGTTGAAGAGCTGAAGAAATCTGCTGCTCGAACCGGTGCAATCAATGCTTTAATCCGAGCAAAAGCTTGGGTGCCGGATTTTGATCCTATTGAAGCGGCTCAGGGCTATCCCAGCTTGAAGGAAGACGGGTCAGAATTTGGTAAAGCGGATTTGCGAGCAATAAACCGGGAGGTACGTCCGCTAGCTTGTCAACTGGCTGAGGAAGCAGACTTGTCTCATTATCAAGCCCAATATGACAGTCAGAACAAGCGAATAGCTGCACCAATCCATGAATCGGAAAATCTGATCCCTCCAATCCATAAGAATACTTACGCTCCCGATATTGACCCGTCATTGCTAATCCATGGTGAGGCTGTTTTTCAAGCATTAATGGGAATCGACTGGACAACTGTGGATTTCCAGCCACTGGGTAGAGAAACAGAAGCTGAAGCGGCGCAAGATGACCCACAACCATCAGGCCAGGCTGGTGGCCAAGCATGAACCGGAAGCCGGTTTAAAAACTGCCTCTCCTTTGTGAAAAACAATTATGTTATTATGGGCACCATGTTGCCTTGTAATAGGCTAGCTGATACCTTTGATGTTGATATGCCTTCGTGCATAACTTGTTCTTCCTGCGGTAATGAACTTTCCAAAACACTTTCTGAAATAAGAAATTCGTCAAGTGCCACCGCGGTTGTACCATCAGGCGGAGTATTATGTCTGTATATATAAAAACATCCAAAACAAAATTTTGAGTATATGATCAAATTTTTGAGATACATAATACCTGCCATCGTTGAGTGTGAAGTTGGCTTGGCCAACCATGAAGCGGAGTTTTGCAAATCCACACTGTTGGAGGCAATAACAACTCCTATATATATATGACGCTGTTTATCATGTAAACCATGCCGGGTTATAATAAACACCGTGTTACTCCATAAGAGGATGTTAACAACAAGGATCAAACCGGACAAATAGTCTCCGGATTGACGTGAACTGTGTTCCGTCAATTGATTGGTTTTAAAAAACTTTGTCGGTTTAAAAACACAATGAAAAGCAAAAACCCCCCTTCAAAGAAAAGTATGATGCAAAAGCAACGACAAAAACGTTTGCCAAAAAAGATTTATTTAAGCTGATCAAATGGTGTTACCATGGCCAAACACGACCAAGCTCCCGTTAGGTGTAACTATGGTTCTAGTCAGCCAGGTCCCCAAGTGATTCTGTGGCATTTATGCCGACCAAATGGCGTGGTCATGGTTCGGGTTCGACCAAGCCCCCAATTGATTCTGTGGCCTTAGGCCGATCAAGAGGCATGACTGGTTCAGACATGACCAAGTCCCCAAGTGATCTGGTGGCTCTCGCCTATCAAGAGGCATGGTATTGGTTCGGACACGACCAATCCTCCAAGTGATATAACACGATGCTTTTAGCAAAGCGAACTCAAGGGGTAAACCGGAGGCCGCTTTGGAGCAACTCCGTGTAACCTCACATGATGTAAAAGAACAGATACCCCGCTTTAGCTGAGGTTCCGGTTTATTATATTTAATCATAATATATACATTGTCGTAATATGTACATAAGTATAGCCAATGGCTCAGGTATAGTAAGGCCGAAGATGAGCTATATTCCACGGCCTGTTAGTCTCCTCCTCTGATGTACGTGAGTCCTTATGCTCTCGAATATCGATCAGATAGTACAACCCGTTGTGCAGATTCTTGCTGACCACGAAAGGCCCCTCCCAAGGTGGGGATAGCTTATGCATATCAGTCTGATCTTGGATGAGCCGAAGCACCAAATCTCCTTCCTGAAAGGCTCTGGTTCTGACTCGGTGACTGTGATAACGACGAAGATCCTGCTGGTAAATCGCCGATCGGGCGGCTGTGATGTCACGCTCTTCATCCAACCGGTCCAAAGCATCTTGCCGTGCTGTCTCGTTGTCTGCTTCAATATAAGCCGTGACACTGGGGAGAACCGCCTCCGCTCCATAAACCATGAAGAACGGTGTGTATCATGTTGATCTGTTGGGTGTTGTATTGATGCTCCATAACACAGATGGTAATTCTTCTACCCAACAACCCGGCGTTCTCTGCAAAGGAACCATGAGCCGGGGCTTGATGCCTCTCAAGATCTCTTGGTTAGCTCTTTCTGCTTGACCATTGGACTGTGGATGTGCCAGTGCTGAAACGTCGAGCCGGATGTGCTCCCGTTCGCAGAACTCCTTCATAGCACTTTGGACAAATTGGTACCATTATCTGTGATAATACTGTGCAGAAAGCCAAACCGGAAAATCACCTTTTCGATGAACTGAACCGCCGTAGTAGCATCACAATTGCTAACAGGTTCTGCCTCCACCCACTTTGTAAACTTGTCAACCGCCACCAGGAAGTGGGTCTTCTTATCTTTGGACCTTTTGAAAGGCCCAACCATATCCAGCCCCCAAGTCGCAAAAGGCCAAGTAATTGGAATCATTCTCAATTCTTGAGCCGGTACATGAGCACGTCTTGAAAACCTTTGGCAACCATCACATCGTCTGACCAGATCCTCCGCATCAGCATGAGCAGTTAACCAATAGAAACCATGGCGAAACGCTTTAGCCACCAGAGACTTTGAACCGGCATGGTGACCACAATCTCCTTCGTGGATCTCACGCAAAATTTCACGGCCTTCTTCAGGAGACACGCAACGTTGAAAAGCTCTTGATACACTGCAATGGTGCAACTCACCATTAATGACAGCCATGGATTTGGATCGCCAGATTATCTGCCGGGCCAGAATCTCATCTTCTGGCAACTCGCCCCGGTTCTTGTACGCCAGGTACGGAAGCGTCCAATCCGGAATAACATGAAGAATTGCCACCAATTGAGCCTCCGGATTAGGAATAGCCAAATCCTCTTCACCAGGGATCTTCACCGACGGGTTGTGCAGCACATCCGGAAAAACATTGGGCGGGACCGGTTTGCGCTGAGAGCCCAGCCGGCTTAAAGCGTCCGCCGCTTCATTTTTCCGCCGGTCCACGTCGTCCACCTGATAGCCTCTGAAATAACCTACAACAATATCCACCTCACGACGATATGCTACCATGAGTGGGTCCTTGGAGTCCCAAGTGCTAGACACTTGCTGAGCCACAAGGTCCGATTCACCGACGCACTTAACTCGACTTAGATTCATCTCCTTAGCCATCCGGAGACCATGGAGCAAGGCTTCATACTCAGCTGCATTGTTAGTACAAGGGAACATTAAACGGAGAACATAACAATACTTATCACCTCGTGGGGAAGTTAATACGACTCCAGCCCCCGAGCCTTCCAACTGCCTGGATCCGTCAAAATGGATGGTCCAATACGTATGATCCGGCTTTTCTTCAGGTGCTTGCATTTCCGTCCAATCATTGATGAAATCAACAAGTGCTTGAGACTTAACCGCTGTCCGAGGCACATACTTCAAACCGTACGGCCCCAGCTCTATGGCCCACTTTGCAATCCGGCCAGTTGCTTCCCGGTTCTGGATGATATCTCCCAAAGGAGCAGAACTGACTACCGTAATTGAGTGCCCTTGGAAATATTGTTTAAGCTTTCGGCTTGCCATAAAAACTCCATACACCAACTTCTACCAATGCGGATACCTTTGCTTGGACTCAATGAGCACCTCGCTAATATAATAGACCAGATGTTGAACCGGATGCTCTTTACCTGCCTCTTTCCGCTCCACCACAATAGCTACGCTGACCGCCCGAACATTAGCAGCAACATATAGCAGGGCTCCTTGTCAAAAGGAGCGGCCAGCACAGGCGGATTGGCCAATTGCCGCTTTAAGTCCTCAAATGCTTCATCAGCAGCAGAACTCCAGATAAACTAATCTGTCTTTTTCAACATCTGATACGAAGGGATTGCCTTCTCAGCCAGGCGACTGATAAACCGGCTTAGCGTAGCAATCCGGCCTGCCAGGCGTTGAACATCGTTGATACACTTCGGTTTAGCTAGGGAGGTGATAGCCGTGATCTTCTCCGGATTAGCCTCAATTGCCCTGTTGGACACTAGAAAACCCAATAGCTTGCCCGCCGGTACACCAAAGACACACTTGTCCGGATTAAGAATCATCTTGTATGTTCTTAGGTTATCAAAGGTTTCTCTCAAATCATCAATCAAAGTCTCCTTCTCCCTGGATTTAACCACGATATCATCCACGTAAGCATGTACATTACGACCAATCTGCTTGTGAAGGCAATTTTGTACACACCGTTGGTAAGTTGCCTGGGCACTCTTGAGCCCAAAGGGCATAGACACATAGCAGAAGGCTCCAAAGGGAGTTATAAATGCTGTCTTTTCCTGGTCCTTAACTGCCATTTTGATCTGATTGTAGCCAGAATACGCATCCAAAAAACTTAAACGCTCACAACCCGCCGTGGCATCAATAATTTGATCAATACGGGGGAGGGGAAAAGGATCTGCTGGACAAGCTTTATTAAGATCTGTCTAATCCACACACATGCGCCAGGTGCCGTTTTTCTTGAGGACCAGCACCGGATTGGCTAGCCACTCCGGGTGAAAAACATCAACAATAAAGCCAGCTGCTAAGAGCCTGGCTACCTCTTCTCCAATCGCCTTGCGTCTTTCTTCGTTAAACCGGCGGAGTAACTGTTTCACCGGTTTATATTTAGGATCCACATTAAGTGTGTGCTCAGCGAGTTGCCTCGGTACACCTGGCATGATGGATGGCTTCCATGCAAAAATGTCCCGATTCTCACGGATGAACTTGATGAGCGCTTTTTCCTATTTCCGATCCAAGTTGGCACTGATGCTGAACTGCTTGGATGAATCGCCAGGTACGAAGTCAACAAGCTTAGTTTCTGCTGCCGATTTGAACTTCAGGGCTAGATCATGCTCCGTAGTTGGCTTCTTCAACGGAGTCATGTCCGCCGGATCAACATTGTCTTTATAGTACTTCAACTCCTCGGTGGCACAAACCGACTCTGCATAAGCCGCATCTCCTTCCTTGCATTCCAAAGCGATTTTGCGGCTTCCGTGAACCGTTATTGTCCCCTTGTGACCCAGCATCTTGAGCTACAAATACACATAACAGGGCCGAGCCATAAACTTGGCGTATGCCGGTCGCCCAAATAGGGCATGATATGGACTTTGGATTTTCACCACTTCAAACGTCAATGTCTCCGACCTCGAATCATGATCATCCCCAAAGGCCACTTCGAGAGCTATCTTACCAACGGGATATGCTGATCTGCCAGGCACTACACCGTGGAATACTGTATTAGACGGTTTGAGATTCTTATCTGTTACTCCCATACGATGGAAGGTCTCATAGTACAGGATGTTAATGCTGCTCCCTCCATACATGAGCACCTTGGTGAACTTATAACCTCCCACCTAAGGCGCCACCACCAGAGCCAACTGACCCAGATTATCGACCTGGGGTGGGTGATCCTCTCTGCTCCATATGATTGGCTGTTCAGACCAACGTAGATAACGGGGTATGGCCGGTTCAACAGAGTTGACTGCCCGCCTCTGAACCTTCCGGTCTCGCTTGTCCAAGCTAGTGGTGAAGACATGGTACTGCCCACTACTCAACTGCTTTGGGTTGCTCTGGTAACTTGACTGTTGCTGCTGTTGGTTGTAACCACCCTAGTTCTTCTGACTATTTTGACCATTATGTCCGCCCGGATTACCATTAAATCCTGAACCGAAACTTCCTCCACTGTAACCCGGCCCGGACCCTGAGCCACCGCCAGATCCATGATCATACCGGAAATTATTAGAATTCTTGAACTCCTGCATAATAAAGCAATCCTTCCAAAGGTGGTTTGCTGGCTACTCCTTCATCCCATGTCTTGGACAGGGCTGGCTTAACAAATAGTTCAGGCGGTTTGGGTTAGGGTTGGGTGCTCCACTATGATTTTTCGGCCTACCCTTGCGTGGCTGGCCATTGTCCTGTGCGTTAGTATTAGCCACAAAATCCATGTTACCATCCGCTTTACGCTTGCCTCCTCCGCCATTGCCTACCAAGTGATGCTGCTGACCTTTGGAGCTGCTGTTCTTCTTCCCTTTCCCTGTCTTGTCATCATCAGATTCAGGATCCTTGGTACTATCAAAATCAGCATATTTTACCAAAGTGGCCATGAGGGTCCCCATGTTGGTGCAATGACACTTCATCCGTCCCAATTTCAACTTCAGGGGCCCAAACCGGCAGTTGCCTTCTAGGGTTAATACTGCGGTGTCAGCGTTGATGCTGTCTGAGGAGTGCAACACTTGTGAAACCCGGCGCACCCAATGAGTCGTTGATTCTCCTTCCTCCTGGATGCATGCAGCTAAGTCCACTATCGACATAGGCTGTTTACAGGTATCCTTGAAATTGTTGATAAACCGGGCTCGTAATTGGGCCCATGAACTGATAGAATTAGCTAGCAAGCTTTTTAACGAAGTACGGGCCGTTCCTTCAAGCATCATGGTGAAGTATTTCGCACATGCCATGTCATCCACATCCAGCATCTCCATGGCCATCTCATAGCTCTCCACCCATGTCTCTGGAGGTTGATCCGCCGTGTAATTTGGTACCTTGCGTGGGCCTTTGAAATCCTTGGGCAGGCGCATGTTGCGTAAAGCGGGGATAAGGAAAGGCACCCCCAAAGAACTAGAAGTAACACCAGGTTCGATCGAGATGGTCAGACGAACCGGCGTGAGTTGCCGAGCCTGATGCTGTGCGGCTAACTCGGCCTCCCTGCGCGCTCGGGCCCGGTTCACCACTTCCTGAGCATCATCAGCACCACCCGTCGGGTTGTTGCCATGGGGTGCTCCATGTCGTTTATTACTCGATACTGCTGGCTCATCCATATGTCTGCTATAGCTCCGGCTTGGACGGGGGGTCGAGTGGATCCAGTCGCGGCTGTACGAGTACGCTTCCTGTTGGGCCAAAGCTATCCTCAGAAGTTCCTTGACCCGTCGCGTCTCTACTGCCTACGGCGAGTCACCTTCAATTGGAATGGCCCCCAGTCGTGTAGCAGCGGCAACAAGATTGTCCATTGGGTTGGAATTGTGACCCGGAGGTGTTAAAGCATCCTGAGGTACAACGGTGTTTTGACGAGGGGGGTCCATCTGACTGGGCTGAACCGGTGCACCAGTCCCAGGGGCTTCTGCCCGATTCACCTCCAGCGGATTGCCGGCTCTTGGTCCTGGAGTGTTGAAAAGGTCTCTGGACTCGCAAACCTGAGGTAAACGGGATCGGTGCTTCCTCCTCATGACTTCATGCGACGCGCTCTGGTCCAACATAAGCCTGTAGGCCTGTGCGTCTAAAGCGGCCCGCTTTGCGGCCATCCTGGTATCCTCAGCTGCCAGATCCGTCTTGGCCTGGGTGATTTGTTCCTTTACCTTTGCAATCTCTGTGTTGTGAACGTCTTGATCTGGCGGATTAACTTCCGCCATAAGCACAGCCAACGCATCAAATAGTTCTGATAGAAACTGAGCCGACGGGCGCACAGGGCCTCCTGCCTCGGCAGGCGTCGCCGCTGCTGAACCGGAGATCGTTGCCGTGGCTGTCGAAGAATGAAGTGCTGCTTGTGTTCCGGTCATGAATATTCCAACCCGGTTAGGCAGATCAGAGGGGTCCGGAATACTGTCACCATCGGAACAGCTCTCAATCCGGCCATCTTGTAGATGATAAAGAGATTCGGTTTCTCTGGTCGAAGATTCGTCACCGGAACAAACGATAGTCGCCCCGCGAAGCTCTGATCTATCCTCATAACTTCCTCCATGGATCACTCCCACGAAGGTACACTTCATGGCCGGTTTAACCCGGGCGGATTGCGCACGCTGAGCCGTCTCGACGAGGTCAGTGCAGATGTCCGGCTCAGGGCCCGGTTCTCCGATCTTGCCAATGAAAACGTGAATGCTACCAAAGGGGACCCAGTACGCGTACTCAATTGAGCCGGCCTCGGGGCCCAGCCTGCGTCGTCGATGTAGAGCTTGCCGCGACGACTCTTAGTCATCCGGCCTACAGCGTAGCCCTCGAGTCCTTCAAAGCGGCCCTCCAAGAACCGGAAACCATCATGCGATAGCCCCACGGTGGGCGCCAACTGTCGTGGTTTTGTCACGGCAGATGTCCTAGAGAAAGGACTTAGTCGTGGAGCCATCGTGATGGGTTAGCTTGAAGGGGTTAAAGCGGACACAAGGACGCAAGAGAGTTTATACTAGTTCGGCCCCTTCGATGAAGGTAAAAGCCTACGTCTAGTTGTGATGGAATTGATGGGTGTTTCGATGACTAGGGAGCAAACAAGCTTCGCCTATGTCTCGAGTTGTTGTCTGTTGTCCTTGAACCGCCGCCGGGTCGTCCCCTTATATACATGGGTGATGCCCGTCGATTTACAGAGTCCCAACACCGGCTCACAGATGTGTCCGGTTTGGTCTCTACTTATTCCTAACTTACAATACAAGTTACATATTGACGCCGGTTTACGGCTACAGGCTCTCAGCTGATTATGGGTCTTGAGCCCTCATCTACCTTCATGGGCTTTAACATGCTTAACTACTGATGAAGTTAACCCAGCCCAGATAGGCCAGTTTACGCCCAGTAGTAATATCCCCAACAGTATGCATGGAGACTAGGCGTAGGGGTCATTAGTGCTTTATCAGACAAGTGCCCAACTAGTTATGTTATATTACATGGGTAGTAAGAAACATCTTCCAGGGATAATGGTTTCGTTGAGGGTTCCTTTCCCTGGGCAAGCATGCCCTAAAGTGCATGTCCGAACTGCGATAGGAAACACAGGAAAAACATCTGGGGTAGATATGAAAAATAAAAATTATCTTTTGTTCACCGACCGAATATATCCTTACGAACGCTAGCTTTCAGCTTCACCCAGTCTGAGGTACACATCCGGCTGACTCGGCAGTAACAATCGCAGAGGTGCTCCCCTTATGCGCTAGCCGAATTAACGGGAACGTAGGGCGTAAATACAAGAGCCAGGCAACCCAGCTTGGCCAAAACTTAAGACATATCGATGCATATAATGGTGAAAAAAGGTACATGCGGAAGTATAACACATGTGTTGGGCATGAAGCCCGGATAAATAATTTAAGCTTCTGTGAAGGAAGCCCCCAGGTATGAAGAGTGCGGCTAGCGCATCTGTAATGTGCAAACAAGGCACAAGGTGACCCTTGAAGGCCTAGAGAAATAGGAAAAGAAAGAAAGAGAGGAAAACAAGACAGATAATGTATTTGTGAAAAAATGGACAAAGGGAGGGGACTAACATAGAGTCCGGTGCTAGGCGTAGAATCTTCGGAGCCTGGCCGCGTTCCATGGGTTCGGCTCGAGCCGACTAGTCGATGCATCCCGCAGTCGGTACGCTCCACCGGTCAGAACTTGGTCAATAATGAAGGGACCTTCCCATTTGGGCTCGAGCTTGTTCTTTTTCTTATCCGGCAGCCGTAGAACTAGTTTGCGAATGTTATAAGTTTTGGCCCGTACTTCTCTGCTTTGGTATCTGCGAGCCTGTTGCTGATAAAATGCGGAACAGGCTTTGGCTATGTCGCGCTCCTCCTCCAAGGTGTCCAGACTGTCCTGCCGATCGAGCTCGGCTTTTCTTTCTCCGTACATGCGCACTCTAGGTGAGTCATGAATTATGTCACAGGACAAGACTGCCTCTGCATCGTACACCATAAAGAAGGGTGTATATCCGGTACTACGATTCGGCGTGGTCCACAGCCCCCAGAGTACGGAGTCGAGCTCCTCTACCCAGTGCGTGTTAGACTCCGTTAAGGAACGCACTAATCTAGGTTTAATGCCGCTCATTATAAGACCGTTTGCTCGCTCGACTTGACCGTTGGTTTGTGGGTGATAGACTGAGGCATAATCGAGCTTGATGCCCATTTTGCTGCACCAGAGCTTTACCTCGTCGGCCGTGAAGTTCGTGCCATTATCAGTGATGATGTTGTGGGGGACGCCATAACGGTGTACAACCCCGGATATGAAATCTATCACCGGTCTGGATTCAGCTGTTTTAACTGGTTTGATCTCTATCCATTTGGTGAATTTATCCACCATGACCAATAAGTATTTTTTCTTGTGGGTTCCCCCTTTAAGGGGTCCAACCATGTCAAGCCCCCAGACCGCAAAGGGCCATGTAATGGGGATTGTTTGGAGGGCGGTGGGTGGCATGTGGCTTTGATTTGCAAAGAGCTGGCAACCGGCGCAACATTGGACCAAGTCCTGTGCATCTGCCCGGGCCGTTGGCCAATAGAATCCTGTACGGAAGGCCTTGCTTACAAGAGCCAGGGCTGCGGCGTGATGACCGCTGAGTCCGGCGTGAATTTCTACCAAAAGATTACGCCCATCCTCTTCGGAGCTGCACCTTTGAAGGACTTCGGTAGTGCTTTTCTTGTACAATTCTCCCTCATGGACCCCTTAGGCCTTGGATCGCCGCACTATGTAGCGTGCCTCATTTTGGTCCTCCAGAAGTTCCTGTCTAGTTAGGTAGGCCAGGAATGGTTCTATCCACGGGGTAATAATGGCCATTATTTCATGGGCTGAAGGTGTTATTTCGGTGGCGGAGCCTCTGATTGTGTCAGAGAGTTCAGTATCGGGTATTTTGGCCGGGTCCGGACTGCTATTACCGGTGTCCCCTTCCCATACTATGGATGGCTTGAAAAGCCTTTCCAAAAATATGTTGGGGAGGATCGCGTCACGTTTTGCGCAGATGCGGGCGAGGATATCCGCCGCCTGATTGTTTTCCCGAGCAACATTGTGAAATTCGAGTCCCTCGAACCGAGCTGACATTTTTAGGACGGCGTTTCGATAGGCTTCCATTTTCGGATCCTTGGTGTCAAAATCTCCGTTTATTTGGGATATTGCGAGGTTTGAATCCCCACGCACCTCCAGGCGTTGAATGCCCATGGAGACTGCCATCCGAAGACCATGCAACAGAGCTTTGTATTCGACTGCGTTGTTGGAGTCTGTATACAATATTTGCAGTATGTACCGAACACTATCTCTGGTTGGGGATGTCAGGACGACGCCAGCCCCTAGATCGGCCAGCATTTTAGAACCATCGAAGTGCATGATCCAATTGGAGTATGCGCCGTACTCTTTAGGGAGTTCGGCCTCCGTCCATTCGGCAATGAAGTCAGACAGTACTTGCAATTTAATGGCTCGGCGAGGTTTGTATGTTATGTCGAATGGGAGGAGCTCAATGGCCCATTTGGCAATCCGGCCCGTAGCGTCGCGGTTGTTGATAATATCATTAAGTGGCACTTCCGAGGCTACTGTAATCGAACACTCTTGAAAGTAGTGTCACAGTTTCCGCGATGCCATGAATACCGCATATGCTATCTTTTAGTAGTGTGGGTACCGTGATTTGCATGGAGTGAGGACAGTGGATACATAGTATACCGGCTTTTGAAGAGGGAATTTGTGTTCGTCTGCTTCCCGTTCGACAACGAGCACCGTGCTTACAACTTGATGAGTTGTCGCAATGTACAACAGCATTGGTTCGCCGATGTTTGGTGCGGCCAGGATCGGGTTGGTTGCCAGAATGGCCTTTATTTCTTCCAATCCGGTCGTGGCCGCGTCCGTCCACTCGAAGTGTTCAGTGCGCCGAAGGAGGCGATAAAGGGGTAAAGCCTTTTCTCCTGAGCGGGAGATAAAGCGGCTTAGAGCCGTCACGCATTCAGTTAACTTCTGGTTTTTGTTTGAGGTATGTTGGGGTAGCCAACTGTGACAAAGCTCGGATTTTGGCCGGATTAGCTTCAATACCTATACTGGAGACAATGAATCCCAGGAGCTTTCCAGCTGGTACGCCGAAAACACATTTTTCCGCGTTGAGCTTGATGTCATATGTTCGGAGGTTGTCGAATGTGAGCCTCAAGTCTTCTATCCAAGAGTCGACGTGTTTGGTTTTGATGACCACATCGTCTATGTATGCCTCTACTGTTTTGCCAATTTGTTTCTCCAGACATGTCTGGATCATCCGCTGATACGTTGCGCCGGCGTTTTTGAGCCCAAAAGGCACTGTGTTGAAATAGAAGGGAACGTATGGTGTGATGAATGCCGTTGCGGCTTGGTCGGACTCCGCCATTTTGATTTGGTGGTAACCGGAGTAAGCGTGGAGGAAACACAATGACTTGTGTCCTGCGGTAGCGTCAATGATTTGATCAATGCGTGGGAGGGGGAAGGGATCCTTTGGGCAAGCTTTATTGTGGTCCTTGAAATCGATGGAAAGGCACCAGGATTTGTCCTTGTTTGGTACCATCACCAGGTTTGCTAGTCAGTCCGGATGTTTTATTTCTCTGATGAATCCGGCCTCCAATAACTTGGCTAGTTCTTCTCCCATGGCCTGTCTCTTAGGTTCGGAGAAACGCAGAAGAGCTTGCTTGACCGGCTTGAATCCCTTTAGGATATTGAGGCTATGCTCGGCCAGCCTGCGTGGGATTCCTGGCATGTCTGAGGGATGCCAAGCGAATATGTCCCAATTCTCGCGTAGGAACTCTCGTAGTGCGGCGTCCACAGCGGGGTTTAACTGTGCCCCGATGGAGGCTGTTTTGGTAGGGTCCGTTGCACTTGGAATTTGACTATTTCATCCGCTGGTTTAAAAGAGGTGGACTTGGATCTCTTGTCGAGTATCACATCATCCCTGTCCACTATGGAACGTAGCGTGGTTAACTCCTCGGCCGAGAGGGCTTCGGATAATGCCTCGAGGGCCAATGCCGCTGTTTTGTTTTCGACGCGGAGTGCTGTGTCCGAATCACTGGTGAGAGTGATGATTCCGTTGGGCCCGGGCATTTTAAGCTTCATGTACCCATAATGGGGTACGGCTTGGAAGATTGTGAATGCCTCCCGTCCTAAAAGTGCGTGATAGCCACTGCTGAACCGGGCCACTTGGAATGTAATTTCTTCAGACCTGTAATTGTCCGTCGTGCCGAATACCACATCTAGTGTGATTTTCCCAGCGCAGCATGCTTCCCAACTGGGGATAATTCCTCTAAAGGTTGTGCTACTTTGCTCGATGCGGTTCTAGTCTATTTCCATTTTTTTAAGGGTTTCCTCATAGATGAGGTTTAGTCCGCTGCCGCCGTCCACGAGTACTTTGGTGAGTCGAAAGCCCTCCACGATTGGACTGAGGACTAGTGCGGCTGGTGCTCGGGCTATTCGGAATTTGGGTTCATCACTGGCATTGAAGGTAATAGCCGTGTTACTCCATGGATTTGTTGCTGCTACGTGGCAGATTTCGGCCATGCTGCGGAGTGTTCGCTTGCGCCTATTATTTGACGCAAAGGTCTTGAACACTGTTAACACCGTATTGTTATCCACTAGATGGTCCTCTGTGGTATGTGGGATAAGAAGATCCTCACCACTTTTGGCCACCTGCGGGAGTATCCAACATGCTCTAAGGCTGTGCGTTGGTATTATATCCGCCATGCTATGAATTTTGCAGGGTCAGTTGAGCCATCCCTTCAGTACGGTTCCTTGCCCTGTAGAGGGTTTTTGCTTTTTGGTAGTTAACCCGGGTGTATTGTGATAACGCACCCTTTTTATTTTGGACTGGGTTTGTGTTCAGGGCCGGATTATCCCAAAAGTTTCTTTCGGTTTTGTAGGCACTTTCCATCGCACAGTACTTTCATACTATGGACGCCAAGTCAGCGAAGCGTGTCATCTCACGGCGATTTATGGCGTTAAGGGTTCCCTTGTCCGTGCAATTATTGCAGAAAAATAAGATCGCGTTTTCCTCGCGATAGTCCTTAACTTTGTTCATCACAAGGAGGAATCTGGCCTAGTAATGATGTACTATTTCCTGGGGCTCTTGCCTGATATGGGAAAGATAGCTTGTGTTTGGGTGGGTGGGTGGAATTGAATCCGAACCCCTACCCGATCTGGGATCCAGGGGCCAAGGAGTTTCCAATTTTGGAAGTTCCGGTTCCAGGGTGTTACCCGCTAATCCTGGTCCACTGTCTGACTCTTAGTTCAGGGATTGGATGTTGTCCTCCCGCGAACGGGCGTTCGGCTCGGAGAGCTCCGGAATCCGGACATAGTTGGTCCTCAGGATAGAGGAAAGGTCACCGCATTGTTCCTCCACCACTGCGATATGATGGGTGACCGGTGGAGAGTTAATCTCCCTTTGATCGGGTTTAAGCCCAATCCGATCATAGTCCGTAGCGGCTCCCAAGGCGGCAATGCGATCCAAGAGCTCGTTTAAGGAGGGGAGCTCCATTGGATCCATTTGTTCGGCGAGTGCCGATTTGACGTGGAGGCTGTTTTCGATGACCCAAGAATTCATCGTCGGCGCGGCGGCCGAACAGGTGGTCATGATGAACCCGCCTAGCCGGAGAGTTTGGCCGACAGCCAAAGCTCCCCCAATAGTAGTACCGTCTTTAAAGACGAGATGAGGCATCCTTCCATCTGGCGACGACACAGAGGAACTATCAATGAAAGCACCAATGTTAGTGTCTGTAGGATCGAAAGCATGTCTAGAGGGGGGGTTATTAGACTACTTGACCAAATAAAAACTTAACCTTTTCCCAATTTTAGTTGTTGGCAGATTTTAGCTATCTTAGGACAAGTCAAGCAATCATCATACAATTCAAGCAAGCATGCAAAGAGTATATTGGCAGCAGAAAATAAAGCATGCAACTTGCAAAAATATAAAGGGAAGGGTTTGGAGAATTCAAACGCTATTGGAGACACGGATGTTTTTCCCGTGGTTCCGATAGGTGGTGCTATCCTACATCCACGTTGATGGAGACTTCAACCCACGAAGGGTAACGGTCGCGCGAGTCCATGGAGGGCTCAACCCACAAAGGGTCCATGAAGAAGCAACCTTGTCTATCCCACCATGGCCATCGCCCACGAAGGACTTGCCTCACTAGCGGTAGATCTTCACGAAGTAGGCGATCTCCTTGCCCTTACAAACTTCTTGGTTCAACTCCACAATCTTGTCGGAGGCTCCCAAGTGGCACCTAGCCAATCTAGGAGACACCACTCTCCAAGAAGTAACAAATGGTGTGTAGGTAATGAACTCCTTGCTCTTGTGCTTCAAATGATAGTCTCCCCAACACTCAACTCTCTCTATTAGGATTTGGATCTGATGTAAAGAAGATTTGAGTGGAAAGCAACTTGGGGAAGGCTAGAGATCAAGATTCATATGGTAGGAATAGAGTATCTTGGCCTCAACACATGAGTAGGTGGTTCTCTCTCAGAACATATGAGTTGGAATTGTGTGTGTGTTCTGATGGCTCTCTCTCTGAATGAAGAGGAGGTGGAGGGGTATATATAGCCTCCACACGAAATCCAACCGTTACACACAATTTACCAATCTCGGTGAGACCGAATCAGAAAACTCGGTCGGACCGAAATAGTAAACCTAGTGACCGTTAGTGATTTTTGGTGGGACCGACATGCAACTCGGTAGGACCGATTCTGTTATGGTTTGGGCATAACGTAATCTCGGTGAGACCGATTACACAAACTCGGTGAGACCGAGTTTGGTAATAAGCTAACCAGAGAGTTGGTCAGGTGAACTCGGTGGGACCGATTCGCTCTTTCGGTGAGACCGAAAAGTTACAAAAGGGAAACAAAGAGTTTGCAATCCCATCTCGGTGAGACCGAGATCCCTATCGGTAGGACCGAATTGCTAGGGTTTGGCAGTGGCTTATGACAAATGAAAACTCGGTGGCGCCGGATAGAAAGAATTGGTAGGACCGAGTTTGGCTTAGGGTTTAGGTCATTTGTGGATATGGTAAAGTAGCTGAGGATTTTGGAGCATATCATTAAGCACATGAAGCAAGATGCTCATTAAGCAACACCTCATCCCTCCATGATAGTATTGGCTTTTCCTATGGACTCAATGTGATCTTGGATCACTAAAATATAAAATGAAGAGTCTTGAGCTTTTGAGCTTGAGCCAATCCTTAGTCCTTAGCATTTTGAGGGTTCCACTTTCACATCCATGCCATGCTAATCATTGAGCTTTCCTGAAATAATCATCTTGAAATAGCATCAGCTCAATGAGCTATATGTTGTTATGAATTACCAAAACCACCTAGGGATAGTTGCACTTTCAATCTCCCTCTTTTTGGTAATTGATGACAACATATAGATCAAAGCTTCCACAAATGATAATAAGCATGAAATATATCGTCGCTTTGAGAAGTATGTGATAAGTAAGAGCTCCCCCTAAATTTGTGCATATTTAAAATTTGCTTTGGACTGCAAATGCACATAGAGTTAGAGTCATGGGTTACTCTTCCATGTAACATACATCTTGGTGGAGCGCTTAAAATGATAAGAATGAAATACATGCACTCATCACCAAGAATAGTGAATGATCACAAAAGATGGATAGGATAATGATAATATTAAGCAAACATTAAGTGTAGCTTATGATCAAACACATGATCATCAATGTCTCACGGATAATGACGTAGTATCTCAAGCACTCAAAAGCAAACGAAGTTCGAAAAACCACCAAATAAAGCAAGAGAGAATAAAAGCAACACTCTCTCTCGAAGCCTATGATCTATACATTTTCTCCCCCTTTGGCAACAAGTTACCAAAAAGTTCCTAGAAAATGCATAGTGCTAAGTCGACACTCAGGCTTGATCTTCAGGTGGTGGTGGAGTCCGGAGCACTCCAAGGACGAAGCCTTATGTAGACGTGGTCGGAGTCGAGGCTGAAGTGGACGCTGGAGCTGGTGGAACTGAGGCTGTAGCTGGTGCAGACGTGGTGGCTCTGGAGTCAGCAACTAGCACTGCAGACGACCTCGGACCTCGTGGCACTCTGGCAAAGGCATCAGTTGTAGTTTTGCCTCTCCTCTCATGCATGTCATCCTGGAGCTGCTCCACTTCAGTCTGAATCTCTGTCACTTTGACATCCAAGTCATAGAATTTTTGTTCCATGATCCTCTCTAAGCTTGCCTGGTTCTGAGTTAGGGTGGCTAGTCCTTTCTCAATCCGCAGGGTGGATGCAATCAAGTAACCAAGCTGCTCTTGTTTGGTTTTCAGGAAATATTCAGATGCCTCCTCTTGAGTAGGCATCTTGGCAGCTTTCTCCTTCCTCGCCTTCTCCTTCTTGGCTTGTGCTTGGGCAGATGATGGCTCATTCTCAGTCATGACCACTTGATTATCTTCAAAATCTGGACGGATGGGCAGGTGTTCCTTGTCCAATAAGTATATGCCCATGCCCATCTTTGAGTTGATGAGCTCCTGAATCTATGGGGCATATCCACAGCTCCTCTTCTGGTCTGCTGCAGTCCTTTTGATTGTTTCCACTATGAGGCTCATGACCTTGAACTTCTGAGGCACAGCAAACACATGAAGCAAATTTATCGCGTGGCCTCTGATCATCTTGTGATCTCCAGACTTGTGCAACAGAGTGTGCCTCAAGATCCAATTGATAGTTGGCAGACCTGATAGAAGGTAGTGTACTGAGCCAAACTTGAAGGTATCAAGTGCTTCATTTGGGATCTCCTTGTACATGTTGGACATTGAGTTGTGGCCATCTTCTTCTTGGCATAAATGTCCAAGTCATCCTCATGCTCTTCTAGGGCATTGATCAGCTGAGCCCATTCAGCAACTGTAGACTGGTACCTCGTACCCTCTGACATCCATACAATCCTGCCATCTGGATAAAAATGGGCTGTGGAGTAGAACTGCATGATGAGTTCCTCGTTCCACTCTGTGAGCTTTTGCCCAACAAAGTCCTCTACACCACACGCCTTGAAGCTGTCCTGAACTCCAGGGTAGTACTCTTCGTTATCCTTGATGTATTGCCAATCGACCCATCTCATATCACAGACAATGGGCTTCTTGTCTAACAGCACTGTCGCATAAAAATCTTGCTGCTCCTTGGTGTGAAACCTGTAGTCAACTGCAGTCCTTCTTCTTGAAGCATACGAGTCTGCTTCTCTCCATTTCCTGAGCCCTGAATCTCTCCTGAGCTTCATATCCTTAGCCACAGGATGAGCATCGTTGTGGTCTGGGATCTTGGGCTTGAGCTTTCTAAGAACAATCTCTTCCTCTTCTTCTACAGCTTCAGGCACTGGGGCCTTGTTCTTCTCAGTAGCTGGGATGCTTCTTGTGTTCCTCTTTGGCTTTGACTTTGGAGCTGTCTTGGCCTTGGAAGTAGCTGCCCCTGATCTTATGGCATCACCCATCAGCTTGGGTGCCTTTGGTGCTGGTGCAGCTACCTCTTCTTCTTCCTCCTCATCTTCCATGATGGAAGCTTTGCCAAGCACTCTAGCTACAGTTTTCTTCACCCTTTCTTTCCTCTTCTTGCCTTCAGCAGCAACTGGCTCTATGGGCTTCTCAGTTGAAGCTCTGGCCTTTGACATATGCTGCCTGCCTGCTGGCCTTTTGATCTTCAGCCCTGGCTTTGTGCCCTGTGCTGGCTCAACTCTCTTGGAGGTTGCTTCTTCTTCTGCCACATAATCCTCATCTTCTGAGTCTGAGGTTCTCTTCTTTCTCTATCTTGTGGCAGCTGTAGGTAGATTGCTTGGAGTACTTCTGCTGCCATCATCTGAGGAACTTGAGGGACTAGTGCCCTCACTCATCTGCACTTGCTGCTCTGACAAGTTCTGGCTATCACTTTGGTCTGACATGTTGCAAATTCTGATTGCTGACCCTGTGAATAGGTTATAGATGAGATAGAGTGGATGAGCATCACAAAATGCAGAGATTTTTGCAAAAGGATAATTCAAAGACTTAGTTTTAGTTTCCCACTAAAAGCATCTCGGATCTACCGATTTCTAAACTCGGTGATACCGAAGCAGTTTTTGGCACCTAAACTAGTGAACTCGGTCAGACCGAGTCACAGTTCGGTGGCACCGAGACTGCTAGGGTTTCACAGAGTTCCAAGATCGGTCACACCGATAAGTAATTCTCGGTCAGACCGAGTTTCACTTGTGCAATGGCATAAGCCAAATCGGTGGGACCAAGTTTTTCAACTCGGTGGGTCCGAGATGGTTTCGGCGGAAACCTAACCCTAAATTTTTTGAATTAAACCTAATCTATGAGTTCATTGACTGGATAGGAGTTTATCAAACGTGGCAAGAATCATGATGATCACAATGTGCTAGGAATCGGATTGGAGAATAGCACAAAGATCGAGTCCATACCCTAGTTCGGCGGAGACTCGCTACGGCGGCAACGGCGGGGCTGAATTCCCGTTGACGGCGACGGAGACCAGCGACTGGAGGCGGCTGGCGGTGAGGAGACGATCCGGAGACCACAATGGCAGAGCAGGCTATCGCGCGGGCGAAGAGGTTCGGAGAAATTTCCAAATTTTGCCCGTGACTATATATAGCCCGACCCTGTTGGTGTGACCGAGTGGAACAACTCGGTGGCACCGAGATGCGAAACTGTATACAGTTATTGCAACTCGGTGTGACCGAGAGGTTCAAATCGGTTGCACCGAGATCAAAAACCTAGATCAACTTAATGATCTCGGTAAGACCGAAAGTGGAGTATCGGTCAGACCGAGAATCACAAAGAGGTTTTGGATGTTTAAGTCTATGACGAATCGGGGACTCCGAGCGCTCCTCACACAGAGTGGTTCGAATCTGACTTGATCAAATTTTGTGATGCAGCATGAATAGAGTTTGAGACGAGAAAAGCATAGATAGCTAGAGGAGGTTCTTAGGCATTCTTGTCCATCCACTTGGCAAAAGGAAATAAAACCAAACAACCAAAACAACAAGTGGATGTCCTCGAATGAGTAAAATATGCAACCAACATGCTCACACAATATGATGGCAAATGAAATATGTGGCAAAGCATGCACAACCAATTCTAGCATCTATCAAGCAATTTGCGATGACTAGGTCATCTATATATGATTATATTGACTTAGGAGTCAAGTGAGAACACTTGATAGTAGGTCATACTCATCGTTTAAGCTCAAGTGGGGTTACCACTTTTAAATAAAGCATTGTTGTGTTCACATCTTTAGAGTTGCTCTAGCTCAAGTTTTAGAGTAAAGCTCCCCCTAGATGTGATATCCCCCCTAAGAGGGATGAACTAACCTTGGGTTTTGTCGATGATGACTTCATGTAGATGTTGAAGATGTGGATGCTCAATGTTGATGTAGATCACTTGGAGCTATCCATTTGAGTGAATTGCACTTTCAATACCTACATGCGTTAGTCACACAAGGAACACACAAGGACATCCATAGACATAGAGTGATGCACACACAAGATGATGTCCATGAAAATTTTTGGGTTACCTTGTCCCTTGTCTTACCAACAATAGGGTTTGTGACTCCTTGAACTAGTGCAAGATGTGGAAGTTGATTGCACTTGTTCTTGCCAAAATGATAAGAGTGAAGTATGTTGGCGGAGTCACCCTCAAGAACTCTCTAGTTCTTCTTCTTTTGGATCCAGACCATCTTGATGGGAATCCATGGAGTTGTAGTCTCACTTGATGAAGTGGAACTTGAAGTAGTCTTGGGAATCCACTTGACTAAGGTCTTAGGAGCTTCTTCAAATGCATCAATTTCATCTTGAAGCTTGTCCTTGCCTTTTTGCTTGTAGTCTTGTGGTGGAAGATCATCTTGAGCTTGTGTCCCCTTGAAAGAAGTATCATACTTCTCTTGTTGAGGAACAAACTTTGTCTTGGGGTATTGATCTTCTTCCCACTCAACTCCATTGGCATTGAACTTTCGTTCAAAACCAACACCTTGATTCTTCCGGTTCATTCCTTGCTTGCTCACAATTTCCTCGAATTGCTTACTCCCGGCAAGGCTTTTGTACACTCCTTTCTCTATAATTCCCTTCAATAAGCTATTTTCTTGCTCAAGTGTAACTTGGCTAAGAGAATCATTAGTGGAATCAAGAGAACTACTAGAAGCAACAATATTGGATTTACCATGATCATTGTTACTACTAGAGGAGAAATCTTTCTTGTTCTTGTTACTAGACTTGACATGAGGCATGTAAGTGGATAAGAGTAAACGCTTGGCAATGTAAGAAGAACTTTTCTTGCGGAGATCATCATTGATTGCCTTTAAAAACTCATGCTCTTGCTCAAGATTGAGCTTTTCAAAGCGTAACTTCTCATGAGCTTTTAAAAGTTCTTGATGATCTTCGAAGATAGTTTCATGAGCTAACTTAAGAGTGTTTAGTTCTTTAGTTAGAGCCTCAATCTTCTCCTTGTCATTGTCATTCGTTTTATCTTGATTAGCAAGATTAATTGACGTTTCATCATAGTATTCATCACTAGAGTTGTCAACAAGTAAATCATCACCTAACAAGTCATCTTCATCACTATTGAAATCAACATACTCAGGGTGTGTTACCTTAGGACCTTTGGCCATGAAGCATCTTCCAATTCCTTCATTTGGTGAGTCAAATATGTCATAGGAGTTGGTTGACACAAGTGCTAGACCGGCAACACCTTCATCTTGAGTATCTTCGGAGTCGGAGTGATAACTTCTCTCGGAGTGGCTGTCGGAGTCGGAGCCGGATACCCATTCACCAACATGAGCTTGATGTCTTCGTTTTGTGTAGCTCCTTGATGATTTTTCCTTCCTCTCCAAATCCTTGCTTCTCCATGAGTATCTTCGTTCATAACGATCATCTCTACTCCTTCTCTCTCTTGGTGGTGATTCTTTACTTCTTCTTTTTGGAGAATCTTCTCTTCTCTTGTAGGGAGCCGTACACTCATTGGAATAGTGTCCGGGTCTTCCACAATTGTAGCAGTTTCACTCTCGACTAGAAGATCTTTTGTCATTGTAGGACCTTGACTTGAAGCTTCTATCTTTGCTTCTACTCTTGTAGAACTTGTTGAAGTTCTTCACCATTAAGCTCAATTCTTCATTGAAGTTTTGTTTCTCACTTGATGATGTAGGGGCTTCACATGAGGCTTTGTAGGCACCACTTGATTTGTTGTGAAGTTCCTCTTTATCCTTAATTGACATCTCATGAGGAACAATTCTTCCAATCACCTCCGTTGGCTTGAGATCTTTGTAATTTGGCATCATTTGGATCAATGTGCACACGGTATCATATTTTCCATCCAAGGCTCTTAGAATCTTCTTGATGATGAATCTATCGGTCATCTCCTCACTTCCTAAGCCGGCAATCTCATTTTTGATGAGAGCAAGCCTAGAGTACATTTCAGCGACACCTTCACCATCCTTCATTTTGAACTTGTCGAGTTGACTTTGAGGCACATCCAACTTGGATTCCTTGATGGAGTCGGTACCTTCGTGCATATCAATCAAAGTGTCCCAAATTTCCTTTGCATTCTCAAGACGGCTGATTTTGTTGAATTCTTTGGGGCACAATCCGTTGAAGAGAATATCACAAGCTTGAGCATTGTATTTCAACATCTTCAACTTATCCGCGGTAGCTTCATGATTTGGTTCTCTCCCATCAAAGAAGTCACCTTGCAAACCAACACACACAATAGCCCAAACGGTGGGGTTATGTCCAAGAATATGCATTTTTATTTTATGCTTCCAACTAGCAAAATTAGTACCATCAAAGTAAGGACCTCTACGGTGATAATTTCCCTCGCTAGATGCCATACTCTCCTAGGTTGTGAAACCAAGGCTATGATCACCAAAACCTATGGAGATCAAGGCAAATGGAGACCAAAGCTCTGATACCACTTGTAGGATCGAAAGTATGTCTAGAGGGGGGGTGATTAGACTACTTGACCAAATAAAAACTTAACCTTTTCCCAATTTTAGTTCTTGGCAGATTTTAGCTATCTTAGGACAAGTCAAGCAATCATAATACAATTCAAGCAAGCATGCAAAGAGTATATTGGCAGCGGAAAATAAAAGCATGCAACTTGCAAGAATATAAAGGGAAGGGTTTGGAGAATTCAAACGCTATTGGAGACATGGATGTTTTTCCCGTGGTTTGGATAGGTGGTGCTATCCTACATCCACGTTGATGGAGACTTCAACCCACGAAGGGTAACGGTCGCGCGAGTTCACGGAGGGCTCAACCCACGAAGGGTCCACGAAGAAGCAACCTTGTCTATCCCACCATGGCCATCGCCCACGAAGGACTTGCCTCACTAGCGGTAGATCTTCACGAAGTAGGCGATCTCCTTGCCCTTACAAACTTCTTGGTTCAACTCCACAATCTTGTCGGAGGCTCCCAAGTGACACCTAGCCAATCTAGGAGACACCACTCTCCAAGAAGTAACAAATGGTGTGTAGGTAATGAACTCCTTGCTCTTGTGCTTCAAATGATAGTCTCCCCAACACTCAATTCTCTCTCATAGGATTTGGATCTGATGCAAAGAAGATTTGCGTGGAAAGAAACTTGGGGAAGACTAGAGATCAAGATTCATATGGTAGGAATGGAGTATCTTGGCCTCAACACATGAGTAGGTGGTTCTCTCTCAGAACATATGAGTTGGAATTGTGTGTGTGTTCTAATGGCTCTCTCTCTCTGAATGAAGAGGTGGTGGAGGGGTATATATAGCCTCCACACGAAATCCAACCGTTACACACAATTTACCAATCTCGGTGAGACCGAATCAGAAAACTCGATCGGACCGAAATAGTAAACCTAGTGACCGTTAGTGATTTTTGGTGGGACCGACATGCAACTCGGTAGGACCGATTCTGTTAGGGTTTGGGCATAACGTAATCTCGGTGAGACCGATTACACAAACTCGGTGAGACCGAGTTTGGTAATAAGCTAACCAGAGAGTTGGTCAGGTGAACTCGGTGGGACCGATTTGCTCTTTCGGTGAGACCGAAAAGTTACAAAAAGGAAAAACAGAGTTTACATTGCAATCTCGGTGGGACCGATTCGCTCTTTCGGTGAGACTGAAAAGTTATGAAAGGGAAACAGAGAGTTTGCAATCCCATCTCGGTGAGACCAAGATCCCTATCGGTAGGACCGAATTGCTAGGGTTTGGCAGTGGCTTATGACAAATGAAAACTCGGTGGCGCCGGATAGAAAGAATTGGTAGGACCGAGTTTGGCTTAGGGTTTAGGTCATTTGTGGATATGGGAAAGTAGCTGAGGATTTTGGAGCATATCATTAAGCACATGAAGCAAGATGCTCATTAAGCAACACCTCATCCCTCCTTGATAGTATTGGCTTTTCCTATGGACTCAATGTGATCTTGGATCACTAAAATATAAAATGAAGAGTCTTGAGCTTTTGAGCTTGAGCCAATCCTTAGTCCTTAGCATTTTGAGGGTTCCACTTTCACATCCATGCCATGCCAATCATTGAGCTTTCCTGAAATAATCATCTTGAAATAGCATCAGCTCAATGAGCTATATGTTGTTATGAATTACCAAAACCACCTAAGGATAGTTGCACTTTTAGTGTCAAAACCGGCGGATCTCGATAGGGGGTACCGAACTGTGCGTCTAAGGCGGATGGTAACAGGAGGCAGGGGACACAATGTTTTACCCAGGTTCGGGCCCTCTTGATGGAGGTAAAACCCTACGTCCTGCATGATTAATATTGATGATATGGGTAGTACAAGAGTAGATCTACCACGAGATTAGAGAGGCTAAACCCTAGAAGCTAGCATATGGTATGATTGTATGTATTGTCCTACGGACTAAAACCCTCCGGTTTATATAGACACCGAGCTTGCCTAGCTTGCCTAGCTTGCCTTCCACGCCAAGTAGAGTCCCATCCGGACACGAGATGAAGTCTTCAATCTTGTACCTTCATAGTCCAACAGTCCGGACGAAAGATATAGTCCGGCTGTCCCGATACCCCCCAATCCAGGACTCCCTCAGAAGGGTTGGAGAATTCAAACGCAATTGGAGAGACGGATGTTTTTGTCGTGGTTCCGATAGGTGGTGCTATCGTACATCCATGTTGATGGATACTTCAACCCAAGGAGGGTAATAGTTGCGCGAGTCCACGGAGGGCTCCACCCATGAAGGGTCCACGAAGAAGCAACCTTGTTTATCCCATCATGGCCATCGCCCACGAAGGACTTGCCTCACTAGCGGTATATCTTCACGAAGTAGGCGATCTCCTTGCCCTTACAAACTCCTTGGTTCAACTCCACAATCTTTGTCGGGGGCTCCCATGTGACACCTAGCCAATCTACGAGACACCACTCTCCAAGAAGTAACAAATGGTGTGTTGATGATGAACTCCTTGCTCTTGTCCTTCAAATGATAGTCTCCCCAACACTAAACTCTCTCACACAGGATATGGATTTGGTGGAAGGAAGATTTGAGTGGAAAGCAACTTGGGAAGGCTAGAGATCAAGATTCATATGGTAGGAATGGAATATTTTGGCCTCAACACATGAGTAGGTGGTTCTCTCTCAGAAAATGTGTATTGGATGTGTAGGTATGTTTTGATGGCTCTCTCCATGAATGAATAGTGGGTGGAGGGGTATATATAGCCACCACACAAAAAATAATCATTACACACAATTTACCAATCTCGGTTAGACCGAATTGAAAAACTCGGTCGAACCGATTTAGCAAACCTAGTGACCGTTAGGGTTTTTGATGGGACTCAGATGCAACTCGGTACGACCGATATGGTTAGGGTTAGGGCATAACATAATCTCGGTGTGACCGATTACACAAACTCGGCGAGACCAATTTTGGTAATAAGCTAACCAGAGAGTTGGTCACGTAAACTCGGTTGGACCGATCGCTCATTTTGGTGGGACCGAAATGTTACAAAAGGGAAACAGAGAGTTTACATTGCAATCTCGGTGGGACCAATCGCTCATCTCGGTACGACCGAAACATTATGAAGGGAAACAGAGATATTACAACCCCATCTCGGTGTGACCGAATTCCCTATCGGTGAGACCGATTTGCCCAGGGTTTGTGGCAGTGGCTATGACGTTTGAAACTCGGTGGTGCCGGATAGATAGAATTGGTGGGGCCGAGTTTGAATTTTGGTTTAGGTCATATGTGGATGTGGGAAGGTAGTTGAGGGTTTTGGAGCATATCACTAAGCACTATGAAGAAAGAACCTCATTAAACAACACCTCATCCCTCCTTGATAGTATTGGCTTTTCCTATAGACTCAATGTGATCTTCGATCACTAAAATACAAAATGTAGAGTCTTGAGCTTTGAGCTAGAGCCAATCTTTTTGTCCTTAGTATTTTGAGGGGTCCACTTTCCTCATCCATGCAATGCCATTCATTGAGCTTTCCCTGAAATATTAATCTTGGAATAGCATTAGCTCAATGAGCTATATGTTGTTAGGAATTACCAAAACCACCTAGGGATAGTCGCACTTTCAATCTCCCCCTTTTTGGTAATTGATGAAAACATATAGATCAAAGCTTCGACAAATGATAATAAGAGTGAAAAACATGTCGCTTTGAGAAGTATGTGAAAAGCAAGAGCTCCCCCTAAATTTGTGCATAGTTTATGATTTTCTTTGGACTACAAATGCACAGAGAATTAGCCTCATGGGATACATCTTGGTGGAGCGCTCAAAATGATAATAATTAAATACATGCACTCATCACCAAGCAAAGTGAATGATCATATAGGGATAAAATGATAATGTCATCCAACAAGCATTAAGGTAGCATACGATCAAACACACCTGATCATCCAAGTATATCACAGACAGAAAGTATCTCAAACAAGCAATGCAAATAAAGTTCAACCACCAAAGGAAGAGAGAATAAAAAGCAACGCTCTCTCTCGAAGCCTATGATCTATACAATTTTCTCCCCCTTTGGCAACAAGTTACCAAAAAGTTCCTAGAAAATGCATAGCACTAAATCATCTCTCAGGCTTGGTCTTCAGGTGGTGGTGTCTGGATAACTCCAAGAACGAAGGCTTCAGTCGAAGTAGATGGAGCTGATGGAGTAGGTGCTGGAGCTGGTGGCACTAAAGCTGTAGCTGGTGCAGATGAAGTGGCTCTAGTGTGTGGAATAGGCACTGCAGCAGACCTCTGAGCTCTAGGCACTCTGGCAAATGCATCAGTGGTTGTCTTGCCCTTCCTCTCGTGCATATCATCCTGAAGTTGCTCCACAATAGACTGGATCTCAGTTACCTTCACATCCAAGTCATAGAACTTTTCCTCCACGATCCTCTCCAAGATCTCCTGGTTTTGAGTCAGGGTGGCCAGTCCCTTCTCAATCCTCAGAGTGGAGGCAATCAAGTAGCCAAGCTGATCTTGCTTGGTCTTCAGAAGATACTGAGATGCTTCTTGAGTAGTTGGCATCCTTGCAGCCTTTTCAGCCTTTGCCTTCTCATTCTTGGCTTGTGCGTGCACAGAAGATGGTTCATTTTCATCCATCACAAAAGTGTTGTCCTCAAATTCTGGGTAGATAGGCATGTGCTCCTTATCCAGCAGATATCTACCAGTGCCCATCTTGGAGTTAATCAGCTCCTGGATCTGTGGGGCATACCCACAACTCCTCTTCTGATCTGCAGCTGTCCTCTTGATAGTTTCAACTATAAGGCTCATGACTTTGAACTTCTGTGGGACATCAAAGATATGAAGCAAGTTTATTGCATGGCCTCTGATCATCTTGTCATCACCTGACTTCAGCAAGAGAGTGTGCCTGAGGATCCAGTTGATAGTAGGCAAGCCTGACAGAAGATAATGTACAGATCCAAACTTATGTCTCTCAAGAGCAGCATTTGGGATCTCCTTGTACATGTGTGCCATGGAGTTGTAATCATTCTTCTTCTTGGCATAGACATCCAAGTCATCTTCACTCTCTTTTGGAGCATTTATCAACTTCGCCCATTCAGCAACCGTTGACTGGTACCTCGTACCTTCAGACATCTAGACTATCCTTCCATCTGGCTAGAAGTGAGTTGTGGAGCAGAACTGCATGATGAGCTCATCATTCCATTTTGTGAGCTTCTGCGCCACAAACTCATCAACTCCACACTCCTTGAAACTGTCATACACACCTGGATAATGTTCATCATTCTCCCTGATGTACTTCCAGTCGACCCATCTCATGTCACACACTATGGGATTATTGTCAAGCAAGATGGTCTCATAGAAATCCCATTATTCCTTTGTATGGAACCTGTAGTCCACATCAGTCCTTCTCCTGGTGGCATATGGATCAGACTCTCTCCATAGCTTCAGACCTGAGTCCTTCCTGATCTTCATGTTCTCAGCAACTGGATGAACATCATTATGATCTGGGATTTTTGGTTTTAGCTTCCTCAAGACACGTGACTCATCATCTTCTTCTTCCATTTCAGCTTCAGGCACTGGGGCCTTGTTCTTCTCCTCAGCAGGGATATTCCTGGTGCTCCTCTTTGGTTTTGGCTTTGGAGCCGGAGCAGCTGCCTTAGGAGAAGTCTTAGGTTTAGATGGAACAGCCCCTACCCTGATGGCATCACCCATAAGCTTCTAAGCTTTGGGTGCTGGTGCATCATCTTCTTCCTCTTCAGAATCTCTCATGATTGAGGATCTCCCAAGCACTCTAGTAGTGGTCTTTTGACCCTCTCTTTCCTCTTCTTCTCTGCCATAACCTGCTCTTTGGGTGCAGATCCCAAAGTCTCTTGAGTAGATGCTCTGGCCTTAGACATTAGAATTCTCTTGGAAGGAACCTTTTGCTTCATGCCTGGCTTGGTGGCAGCAGCTATGCCATATTCCTTCTTCAGGTCTTTTCTCTTTGTGGTGGTTTCTTCTTCCTGAGCCACATAGTCCTCATCCTCTGACTCTGAAGTTCTTTTCTTGCTGGCCCTCGTGGCAGCTTTGGGTAAGTTGCTTGGGGTGCTCCTGCTACCATCATCTGAGCTGCTTGAGGGACTAGTGCCCTCACTCAAGTGAACCTGCTCCTCTGACTTGTTCTGGCTGTCACTCTGATCAGACATATTGCAAACACTGACAGCAGACCCTGTGAATAGATATAGATGAGATAGAGTGGATAAGCATCAGAAAATGCAGAGGTTTTTGCAAAAGAATGAGTCAAAAACTTAGTTTTAGTTTTCCACAGAAATCATTTTGGATCAACCGATTTGTAAAGTCGGTGATACCGAAGCAGCTGTTGGAACCTAAACTAGTGAACTCGGTCAGACCGAGTCACGGTTTGGTGGCACCGAGACTGCTAGGGTTTCACAAAGCCCTGAAATCGGTCACACTGATTTGCAATTCTCGGTCAGACCGAGAATCACACGTGCAATGGCCTTAGCCTAATCGGTGGTACCCAGTTCCACAACTCGGTGGGTCCGAGATGGTTTCGGCGGAAACCTAACCCTAAATTTTCAAATCATCTGTAATCTACGGAGTGTTTTGGCTGGATAGAATGATCTCAATCATGGCAAGATACATGGCGAACACAATGTGCTAGGAATTAGATAGGGATAGCACAGTGATCGAGTTCATACCCTAGTTCGGTGATGAACTTGCTATGGCGGCAACGGCAGGGTTGATTCCCGTTGACGGCGGCGGAGACCAGCGGCAGGAGGCAGCTGGCGACGAGGAGGACGATCCGGAGACCCTGGAGGCAGATCAGGCTAAGCGCGGGTTGTCGGTGGGAACGACACCTATGGGATCACAAGAATCCCTACTATGGTTAGCGGGGTGCGGGGTTGTGAGAAGAGCGGATCTAACAGGTAGCACACGGTTCGTTTATCCAGGTTCGGGCCGCGAGGATGCGTAAAACCCTACTCCTACTTTGATGGATTGTATATCTGTGTTCTTGAGCTAGCTATGGGGCGTGAGGAGCTCCAAAAAGCCGAATCCTTCTCCTGGTCGCCTCGGGCCTCCTTTTATACAAAAAGGGGTTGCCACAGTGGCACACAGGAGGTGGAAAGGGTACAATGATGCGAGTTTATCCCTCGCATTACATGACAAGGCGCATTTATCTTGTCCATCGCCGCTCCTTCTTGTGTCGACATGCACCCTGGCCAGCGATGCCTGAGATGCCACGTAGGTAGGCAGGCAGCTGAGGTGGCGCAGTGGTGGGTCTTCACGAAGATCTACATGCCGCCATGCAGGTGCCTGCCGGCTGGTTGGGTCGCTAGCTGCATGCATGCGGTGGTGGAGGTTTAGTCGGCATGGGCCTGATGGTGGCCCTGTGAGTGTCCTCGATAAGGACCTTGCCGGGGCCCCGACAAGGGTCTTGCCGGGGTGCCTGCTGTCATCCCCGGCAAGGCGCTTCATGGGGTCCTTGTGGTCTTCCTCGGCTGGGATCCCGCCAAGGGTTGTCGTCTCCTTAGTTCGTATCTGATCTTGAATATCTTGACAAAGAAATGCATGCCGCCACGGGGATGTCTCTTGAATCCTTGCGCTTTGGGGGCAGTGGACTCAAGGGTGATTTCCTCCGTAGGAGCGGGACGAGTTGCCGCGGCAAGGGTCTTACCGGGGCTGCTAGAACTGTCTCCCAGCAAGGATCTTGCCGGGGGAGTCTGCTTCATCCCCTTTGCTCTTCGTGGTCTTGGCCTTGGCGTTGTTCTAGTTCTCTTGAGCTTCGGTCTTACCCTGGCTCACCTCCCTTGCCTTGCTTGGTGCGGTGGTGCCCGTGGCTCAGACTGCCCGTGCACAGCTATAGGGTTACAAAAAGTGTACCCATCTTTTTGTACACCAACAGGAGCCCCTGGGCCTGGTCCACACATAAGCGCAACGCGTTGTTGGGCTAGGCCCAAAAATGGTGCGCGGGCAAGCGGGGCGGTTTTTACCGCGGTAAGGTTCTTCATGCGCTGCGCTTCCCACAACTCCCGCGCGTGGCGCGGCATGGGGAGGTGCATGTGACGTGGGCGCCATGCGTCGGGTTGGTTCCCGCAGGCATGCGTCACATCGTAGTAAAGGGGCGGGTCGCGCCTTCCCCATAAACGGAGGGAGGCGTGGAGGCGCGGCCCATTTACTGAATGGGGCTGAGGCGCGGTCTTCAAGGCGTCCACTCCCCATGATCACGGGGTGGGGAGTGGTCGTCTCACCTGTCCCCTCGGTTCTGCACGTCCGCCACGTGTCTCCCATGCGCCTGGGGTGGCAAACAATGGAGGCGGGAAACCGGGCCATCGCTGGTTGGGGCGGCGGGTCGGTCCTGGCTCCCTACGCCTTCCGTATCTTGATTGTCCGAGCGGGGCGGCCGAGCCCCAACCCCGATCCTTTATAAAGAGCGGGAGGGGGATGGCGTTCCGCATTCTTTCATCTTCTTCTTCCTTCAGCTTCGGCTCCTCCCTTCCATCCGTCATGGAGAGAGGGAATCCCGGTCCTTCAACAGTGGCGGCGAGGGTCGCCGCTCGACAATGCGTCCCTCCTTCTCCTACGCCTGCGGTGGCAGAGCCAGCCGCGAGGGGAAGGTGGAGGGTGCGAGGCCGGGGCGCTTGGGGAAGAGGAGGACGGGGCGGCGCGCCGGCCTTGCCTCCACCAGCAGCTCCTCCTCCAATGGAGGGCCATGTTGGTGATGACCCTTGCGAGTTCTTCGTCAAGCTGCGCCGGCCGCCGCGCCGTCGCCTTCCCCGACTCCATTTGCGCAGGAGATGGAGCTGGATCCGCAGGAATTGTTGTGGCTGCACATGAGGGGCTGCGGGATCAGTGGCACACGGGTCCGCGTCGACTTCCCTGCCCCTCACGTGATGTATCTTTGTCGGGGATGGAAGACCTTTGCTCATATCCTCCGCTTGACGGAGGGCTCACTCTCCATTTTAAGCTGATGGAGGGTGGCCTTCTCTCCGTCAAGGTCTTCGGGTGCTTTGTGACCCGGGCAAGGTGCTGCGTGGAGAGCTCTTCTGATAGTGAAGACTCCTCCTCGGACGGGAGTGACGAGGAGGACAGCAGCAGCGATGACGAGGGTAGTAGGCGGCAGGATGACGGGTCCTATTAGGTGTCGGGTGCCGCTCCGTGCGGCATCGGCGACCCCATCATCCGCGTCGCCGGCTCCTTGAACTTCTCGGGGTCGTCTCCTTGGGCGGCTGGCGTTGGGAGGCTGCGGAAGAGGAAGAGGGCGGTCGGCAAGGCCGTTAAGTCAGAGTACCCGGGCACCGATGCCTTAGACGCATGCTGACGTCCTGCCGCCTCATCTTCGAGCTCTGCTTCCGGCGCCGCCATCACCATCTAGCCTTTGGACGGCCACCAAGATGTTCTCTTGGTGTCTTCTACCACCCGTAGCTCGCCTAGGCGCTCCTTTTGTCCATTTCGCCTCCTTGACCTGCCTCCTGAGGAGAGGGACAAGAAAGGGATTACGGGCACCTTATCTCTTTTTAGTTTGTAAGCCTTAGGGCCTTTGCTGAATTTAAAACTTGTAATCCCATCATTCATGTTTTTCATTCCCTATGGATTGTACCTGAGTGGAATGTTTTTTTAATGAAAAAGGGATGCTTGCCGGGTCATTTGTTTGCGGGTGGAACCCACGACAAGGAGTAATTCCTTGATATCTTCAAGATAAACATTAACTTGCCCGGCAACAGGCCTTGCCGTCTCCCCACTTCGCTCGACCTTCCTCACGCCTTTGGCGAAGGCAGGGATGAGGCGGGTTCAGGCTCCTTGTTTCATCCTTTCGCTGCCGCGACTATGACCCAACTTGGCCCTAGGAACGAGCCCTAGGGCCTAGAGTTAGGGGAGCACGGTAGCTTAGGGGAAAACGAGGTTTCACATACCTCAGTCCATAATGGAATGCATGATAAGGGATGAAGAACTTATCTGAAGCTGTAGTCCCTGGCAACCCTGGTTCGCTATGGGTGAATCTTTGCTCTTGCAACCCCCAGCAATACTGGCTTGCCGGGGGCTAGACGCTGGTCTGTTCCTCTTTTTTTCTCCCCAAGTGGTTCGGCACGGATATCTGTGTGTCCTGTGAACCAAAGAAGACAAAAGAAAGACAAAGAGACGCACACTCGACCTCTAAGCTAGGGGTTAGTCACCGCTAAGCACTATCAACCCTAACCAAGGACGAGACTTGACCTAGCATGCATGCTGTAACTTAGGGCGCCAGCGCTTCATTTACTTATGCTCAGGGTCTGCGCCTGGCTTTGTACAATGGGTTACATGCGTCATCGGCAAGGCTCGTACAAAAGGTGGCTTGCCGGGGAGCCCGGCAAGCCGCGCCTCACGGGTAAAACTTGCGAAGATGCTCAATGTTCCAGGAATTACTCACCGGAACGACATCTTCGGTCTCCAGGCGGACTGCGCCAGGCCTGGTGACTCGTATTACCCGATAAGGGCCTTCCCACTTTGGCGTCAACTTGTTGGAATTCTTGGCCGATTGAACGCGCCGAAGAACAAGGTCGCCTTCCTCAAAGCTTCGGGCATGAACCTTGCGGCTATGGTAGCGGCGCAAGGCTTGCTGGTAGCGTGCTGCTCTCACAGCCGCCTAGAGACGATCTTCCTCAAGGAGCGTTGTGTCATCTTGCCCAATTGCTCTTGCTCAAGCTCGTCATAAGCGAGTACTCGAGGTGACCCGTATATGAGTTCCATGGGGAGAACTGCTTCTGCCCCGTATACCAGGGAAAAGGGTGTCTGGCCGGTGGCTCGATTTGGTGTCGTTCTGATTGACCAAAGAACCGCCGGCAATTCATCAATCCAGCGCCTTCCACTCTTGCGTAGTTTGTCAAAGGACTTTGTCCTTAGGCCTCGCAGTACTTCAGCATTTGCCCTCTCAGCTTGACCATTGCTTCGTGGGTGTGCAAGGGAAGTGAAATAGACCTTGCTGCCGAGGTCTTGAATATATTGCATGAAGGTGTGGCTTGTGAACTGCGTGTCGTTGTCGATGATAACCCTATTGGGTACACCAAAACGGCACACCAGTCCTTTGAAGAACTTGACGGCTAACTGTGTTGTGACCTTCCTCACTGCTTCCACTTCTGGCCACTTTGTGAACTTGTCGATTGCAACGTACAAGTACTCAAAGCCCCCGACAGCGCGGGGGAAAGGGCCCAGTATGTCGAGCCCCCAGACCGAGAAAGGTCAGGAGAGAGGAATGGTTTGAAGGGCTTGAGCTGGCTATTGAAGCTTCTTTGAATGGAACTGACACGCTTCACACCTGGTGACTAGTGTCGTCGCATCCTGGAGGGCAGTGGGCCAGAACAAACGTTGCCGAAACGCTTTGCTGGCAAGGGCCCTTGACCCGATGTGGGATCCACATATGCCTCCATGTATCTCCGCCAACAGCCCCAGTCCTTCCTCTCGAGGGATACACTTCAATTTCATGCCGTTCGGCCTCTTTCTGTACAGGACGTCACCGACGAACTGGTACATAGTAGAGCAACGGGCTACTTTTTCCGCTTCTTCCTGCTCCTCAGGAAGTTCCCCTGTTTGGAGGAATCGGACGGTATGATGTGCCCACGCTGGAGCCTGGGGCTCGACGGCGAGGACTAAAGGCATTTCCTCCGCTACAGGATCGGCTGTCTCAACGGCAAGAGCTTGATGCTCTGTCGGAGCTAGCCGTCCTGTGGCAGGCTCAGTGTCTCCAGCAACATCCTTGCCGGCGGCTTCGGGGAGCTCGGCGGGAAAGTACTTGTTGGGCCCTGATTTTCTCCTTTTGTTCTGCTCTGTTGATGGATCAACGGATGCCTGAGTTAGCCGAAGCACAAAGGTACCTAGTTCCACAGGTAGCTTGAGGGCAGCGCATTTTGACAGGTAATCGGCGATATCATTCTCCGCTCGGGGAACGTATTCTGCCTGTATACTGTCAAAACGCTCTTCCAGCTATCTCACTTCATCAACGTATGCCTTCATCAACGGGCTCTGGTAATCCTTGTTGACTTGCTTGACGACAAGTTGCGAGTCGCCTCTGACAACGAGTTTCTTGATTCCGAGGTCCGTCGCGATCCTAAGACCGGCAAGCAGCCCTTCATACTTAGCCGTATTGTTTGTTGACACCTCCCTGGGGAAGTGCATCTGGATCATGTACTTGAGGTGCTCTCCGGTGGGCGCGACAAGCAGTATGCCAGCCCCGGCGCCCTGTAAGGAGAAAGCTCCATCAAAGTACATGATCCAGTCGCAACTTGCCTCCTTGCCGGGGAGAGCAGTCTCTTGGGTTTCTTTGTCAGGCGTCGCGGTCCATTCTGCAACGAACTCCGCCAGGACTCGGCTTTGAATCGTCGAGGTACTCTCAAACTTGAGGCCGAAGCCGGACAGTTCCAGTGCCCACTCTACGATCCTTCCCGTTACGTCTGGATTGTGCAATATCCGTTGCAGAGGGAGGCGAGTGACGACAGTGATTTCGTGCGCCTGGAAGTAGTGACACAGCTTCCTCGAGGCCATAATAAGGCCGAAGAGCAGTTTCTGCACACCGGAGTACCTCGATCTAGCCCCCTGCAGGAGGGAACTAACAAAGTAGACCGGGTGCTGCATCATTTTCTTCTTTGGCGGCACATCAATTGGCTGCGTCGTCTCTGCATCAGTGGCATTGAGCTCCTTCGCTGCTATTACCTCATCATCAATTTCTCTCTGTGCCACTAGTGTGGCGCTGACCACCTGGTTCGTTGCCGCCACGTACAGCAGCAACGGTTCCTGTGGCCTAGGCGCAACTAGTATTGGCGCGGAGGAGAGGTACCTCTTCAAATCTTGCAATGCTGCTTCGGCTTCTGGCGTCCACTACATCGGGCCCGCCTTTTTCAAAATCTTGAAAAAGGGAAGGGCGCGCTCGGCGGACTTGGAAATGAACCTGCTCATGGCGGCAACACAACCAGCAAGCCGATGCACATCCTTGACTCGCTTGGGCGCTTCAATCTTCTCTATAGCTTTGATCTTGTCTGGATTGGCCTCTATCCCATGCTGTGACACAAAGAACCCGAGAAGCTTGCCAAACGGGACGCTGAAGACGCACTTCTCAGGGTTCAGCTTGAGATTGATCTTGCGTAGGTTTGCAAATGTTTCTTGTAAATCTGATATGAGGGTTGCCCTGTTCTTGGTTTTGACCACTATATCATCCATATAAGCTTCCATATTTCTATGGAGCTGGGGTTCAAAACCAATCTGGACCACTCTTGCAAACGTTGAACCAGCACTCTTCAACCCGAAAGGCATCGGTATAAAGCAATACGTACCACATGGGGTGATGAATGCCGTTTTCTCTTCATCTTCCCTTGTCATGAAGAACTGGTGGTAGCCGGAGTAGGCATCGAGGAATGACAACAGATCACACCCAGCTGTGGAGTCAACAATCTGGTCGATGCGCGGCAACGGGAAGGGGTCTTTGAGACAAGCCTTATTAATATATGTGTAATCAGTACATAGCCTCCACTTCCCGGTTGCCTTGCGCACTACCACCGGATTGGCCAACCACGTTGGATGGAGCACTCCTCTTACAAAACCTGCTGCTTCCAGTTTCCGGATCTCCTCTGTGATGAACTCTTGTTGTTCCAAAGCTTGCTTTCTGACTTTCTGCTTGACGGGCCGCGCATGAGGACAGACAGCAAGGTGGTGCTCAATCACCTCCCTGGGAACACATCGAGATTCGCCCACAAGAAGGTGACGAGCGTGTCTTCCTATATGTCGTCAAGGGTGGAGCTTATGGTAAAATCCCCTCCTGTGCCGTCCTCCTTAACAGAAACCTTCTTGGTTCCCGGCGGTGTGGCCCTGGACTTCTTGTTTCTGTCAACGGAGCTCTTTGGCACGTCCTCGACGGGAGCGCTTCACTCGAAGAGGTGCGCTTGCCGGAGTGGGTGCCTAAGGTCTCACCGGTCTTCTTGTTTCGCCTTCCCAGGGCTCCAGCGGCAGGAGCAAGCGCCTTAGCAGTGGCGGCTGCTGCAACTGCTTCTTGGTAGAGTTGGTCAGCGCAAATTAGCGCATCCTTCTTGTCTGGCGGGACGGTGATGATCGTCACAGGCCCCGGCATCTTCAGGGTGTTGAAGGCGTAATGTGACACCGCCATGAACTTGGCCAGCGCTGGGCGGCCAAGGATCCCGTTGTAAGGCAAGGGGATCTTGGCAACGTCGAACACAATCCTTTCTGTCCTGTAGTTCAGATCACTCCCAAAAGTCACGGGCAACGTGACCTTTCCCTTTGGTTGACTTCTTCCCGGGTAGACCTCCTGAAACGTGCCCGTCTCTTCGAGGTCTTCATTAGGAATCTGCAATTTCTCGATCACGGCAGGCGAGATTAAGTTCAGACCGGCCCCGCCATCGACTAGCATCTTTGTCACCTTGAGGTCGCGTATTGTTGGTGAAACCAACAATGGCAAGCACCCGAATGCAGTAGTGCGATGAGGGTGATCCTAAGTGTCAAAAATGATAGGTGTGCTGGACCACTTTAGCGGCCTTTGGGCATCAAACGACGGTTCTGCCGCTGTAATCTCACGCGCCCACTGTTTAAGCTGGAGGTGAGAGGTATGCAGCGAGGCGCCGCCATCGACGCACATGGCATCTATAGCTTTCTGAAATTCTTGGTCACCAGACTCATCGTCCTCTTCGTGATCATCGTCTTCTGGCTTTTTGTCACGACCCTGGGCGGGCCTCTCCTGCTATTTATCTTTGCCGCGCCGGCCCGCCTGGCCGTTACGCTTCTTGCCGGACCCCTCAGCACCGTCCTGGCCTTTATCCTTGTCCCGCCTCTCATATTCATCCCTCTGCTTCTCAGCAAGGAGCTCAACCTGTCGGCAGTTCTGGAGATCATGGCCTTTGGTGCGATGGATCTTGCAGTATTGCTTGTCGGAGTTTCCTGGATTCTCAGAAGCCGCCAAGGCCCGGTAGGAGACACATCTGGCAATTTCCTTGCCGGGGTCATCTGCCTTGGTTTTCTTGGCGGAGCCGGCGTCGTCAGATCCCTCGATGGCAAGCACAGCCTTACCTTTGCGCTTCCTGTTGCGGCGCCGGCCTTTCTTCGCCGGGACGGCAGTATCCTCATCTGAGGAGTCGGTTTCCACGCCGGCATCTTCGCCGGGGTACTTCCTTCCCTCTTCAGCTCGGGCACATCTGTCAGCAAGAACATAGAGTTCTGCCACATCTTTCACCTTGTTCATTGCTAGTTCTTCACGCATCTTGCGGTTACGCACGTTCTGATGGAACGCGCTGATGATGGCGGCAGGGTGAGCATCAGGGATATTGTACTGTACCCGGTTGAACCTCTTTATATACTTGCGCAGACTCTCGCCTCCCTTCTGGGGAATGACATGCAGGTTGCTTGCTTGTCCATGGGCTTGGTGACCTCAAGTAAAAGCGCCCACAAACTCATGGCACAAATCCGACCAGGAGGAAATCGAGTCTACCGGCAAGTGCATCAACCATGACATGGCGTTCGGTTTTAAGAGCCAATGGAAAGTAATTCGCAAGCACCTTATCGTCGCGGGCTCCGGCGGCTTGCATCGCGATGGTGTAGATGCTAAGGAACTCAGACGGGTGAGTCTTGCCGTTGTACTTTTCACGAACATCAGGTTTGAAGGTGCGGTGAGTGGGCCACTGGAACTGCCGCAGCTCACGGGTAAAAGCCGGACAGCCTACCTCGTAAGGTAGGCCTCCAGGGCTCTCCGGAGCCGGGTGGTTCATAGCAGGCCCTACTCGCCTGTCTGACTGGTGGCGCGCTCCGCGCCGGCGCACGATGGTGGTTCGAGCGTCTTCATGGGCTCGTTCCCAAAGAACTTGGCGCTGGTCACAGTGGGTCCGCGGGTCAGACGATGCTATGGAGATTTCGTCGCCCGCGACGTCGCAACGAGCCGGCGTCCGCGGTACCAGATGGGGAAGTGGTGAATGTACCGTGGTCGCGGCACCGCCGGCTTTTCCACCACTGGTCCGCGGGACTCCATCGGAGCATCGACCAGGGGGCCTCACCGGACTTGGTTCATCTTTGTTGGCCACCGCAACAAGGCTTCGGATACTGGCTCTCCATTCGTCGAGTTTCCCCGTAGTGGGAGGAATATCGAGGAGCAACTGCGCGCGCACCAGGGCCTCTGCTGGCATCGGTGGCAGCGAAACTAGCACGGATCACGATGCGCTTCGACTTCTAACCATGTCAGAAGGAGCTCTATCACGACCCCGCGGTCGCATGCCGTTTTCACCAGCGCCTCGATGAATGGGAAGGTCTTCTATGTCCCGGGAGTGGCGCTCGGGGCTCTTCCCGCCGCGACGCCCGGGATCTTCTGCATGATTACGCCATTCGTCGCGCGCTGCCTGGAGGAGCGCGCTTTTGGCGCCGGCGTGGGAATCTTGGAGGCCCTTGCGTCGCCTCCGGGCGGGGCGGCGATGACCCTAGAAGGCTCCGCTCCACCCGCGAAGGGCTTGGCTCCGCCTTTGGATTTGGCGATGTGTGGCCCGTTACCAGGCGCACAAACATCGCCACCTCCCAAACTCCGGCTGCTGGGATGGTGTTGGTGTTCGCGAGCAGCGCCCCAGGTCCTTTCTGTGACCGGTCCGCTGCTCGCCCGCGTCGGGACGGGCTGTCCGGCTTCCAACTGGCCAACCGCCACCGTCGTCTTCTTCTTGGGCGCCATGATGATGAAGAAGCGCCGAACTAACTGCTAAAGCCGATTCTCACAACTGGACCCGCCCCCTACCTGGCGCGCCGGAGATGTCGGTGGGAACGACACCTATGGGATCACAAGAATCCCTACTATGGTTAGCGGGGCGCGGGGTCGTGAGAAGAGTGGATCTAACAGGTAGCACACAGTTCGTTTATCCAGGTTCAGGCCGCGAGGATGCGTAAAACCCTACTCCTGCTTTGGTGGATTGTATATCTGTGTTCTTGAGCTAGCAATGGGGCGTGAGGAGCTCCAAAAAGCTGAGTCCTTCTCCTCGTCGCCTCGGGCCTCCTTTTATAGCAAAAGGGGTTTCCACAGTGGCACACAGGAGGTGGAAAGGGTACAGTGATGCGAGGTTATCCCTCGCATTACATGACAAGGCACATTTAATGCGTCTTGCTTAGGTGTCCTTGCTTTATCAGGGACGGGGGAGAGATCTGTCTCGTCCGTCGCCGCTCCTTCTTGTGTCGACACGCGCCCTGGCCAGCGATGCCTGAGATGCCACGTAGGTAGGCAGGCAGCTGAGGTGGCGTAGTGGTGGGTCTTCATGAAGATCTGCATGCTGCCACGCAGGTGCCTGCCCAGCTGGTTGGGTCGGCAGCTGCATGCATGGGGTGGTGGAGGTTTAGTCGGCGTGGGCCTGATGGTGGCCCTGCAGGTGTCCTCGGGAAGGGCCTTGCCAGGGCCCCGACAAGGGTCTTGCCGGGGGGCCTGCTGTCATCCCCGGCAAGGCGCTTGCCGGGGGCCTTGTGGTCTTCCTCGGCTGGGATCCCGCCAAGGGTTGTTGTCTCCTTAGTGCATATCTGATCTTGAATGTCTTCACAAAGAGCTGCATGCCGCCACGGGGATGTCTCCCGAATCCTTGCCCTTTGGGGGCAGTGGAATCAAGGGTGATTTGCTCCGTAGGCGCGGGACGAGTTGCCGCGGCAAGGGTCTTGCCGGGGCTGCTAGAACTGTCTCCCGGCAAGGATCTTGCTGGGGGAGTCTGCTTCGTCCCCTTTGCTCTTCGTGGTCTTGGCCTTGGCGTTGTTCTAGTTCTCTTGAGCTTTGGTCTTACCCTGGCTCACCTCCCTTGCCTTGCTTGGTGTGGTGGTGCCCATGGCTCAAACTGCCCGTGCACAGCTATAGGGGTACAAAAAGTGTACCCTCTTTTTGTACACCGACACGGGTCGAGGAGGTTCGGAAAGTTTTCCAAAATTTGACCCATGGATATATATAGCCCAACCCTGTCGGTGTGAAGGAGTGGAACAACTCGGTGGCACCGAGATTCATAACTGCAAGCAGTTACTGAAAGACGGTGTGACCGAAAAGTTCAAATTGGTTGCACCGAGATTGAAAACCTAGATCGACTTAGTGATCTCGGTATGACCGAAATGGGTAAATCGGTCAGACCGAAACGCACAAAGAAGTTTTGGAAGTCTAAGTCCATGACGAATCGGGGACTCCGAGTGCTCCTCACATAGAGTGGTTCGAATCTAACTTGATCAAATTTTGTGATGCAGCATGAACAGAGTTTGAGACGAGAAAAGCATAGATAGCTAGAGAAGGTTCTTAGGCATTCTTGTCCATCCACTTGGCCAAAAGAAAAGGAAACCAAACAATCAAAACAACAAGTGGATGTCCTCGAATGAGTAAATTATGCAACCAACATGCTCACACAATAAGATGACAAATGAAATATGTGGCAAAGCATGCACAAACAATTCTAGCATCTATCAAGAAATTGGCGACGACTAGGTCATCTATATATGAGTATATTGACTTAGGAGTCAAATGAGAACATTTGATCATAGGTCATACTCATTGTTTAAGCACAAGTGGGGTTACCACTTTTACATAAAGCGTTGTTGTGTTCACACCATTAGAGTTGCTTTAACTCAACTGTTAGAGTAAAGCTCCCCCTAGATGTGAGATCCCCCCTAAGAGGGATAAACTAACCTTGGGTTTTGTCGATGATGACTTCATGTAGGTGTTGAAGATGTGGATGCTCTATGTTGATGTAGATCATTTGGAGCTATCCTTTGGAGTGAGTTGCACTTTCAATACCTACACGGGTTAGTCCCACAATGAACAAACATGGATATCCATAGACATAGAGTGATGCACACACAAGATGATGTGTATGAAAGCTTTAGGTTACCTTGTCCCTTGTCTTACCAACAAGAGGGTTTGTGACTCCTTGAACTAGTGCGAGATGTGGAAGTTGATTGCACTTGTTCTTGCCAAAATGTTAAGAGTGAAGTATGTTGGCGGAGTCACCCTCAAGAACTCTCTAGTTCTTCTTCTTCGGGATCCACACCATCTTGATGGGAATCCTCGAAGTTGTAGTTGTACTCGATGAAGTGGAACTTCATGTAGTCTTGGGAACCCACTTGACCAAGGCTTTAGGATCTTCTTCAAATGCATCAATTTCCTCTTGAAGCTTGTCCTTGCCTTTTTGCTTGCGGTCTTGTGGTGGAAGATCATCTTGAGCTTGTGTCCCTTTGGATGAAGTAGGATCATACTTCTCTTGTTGAGTAACAAACTTCGTCTTGGGGTATTGATCTTCTTCCCACTCAACTCCATTGGCATTGATCTTTCGTTCAAAACCAATACCTTGATTCTTCCGGTGCCTTCCTTGCTTACGTACAATTTCCTCGAATTGCTTACTCCCGGCAAGGCTCTTGTAAACACCTTTCTCTATAATTCCCTTCAATAAGCTATTTTCTTGCTCAAGTGTAACTTGGCTAAGAGAATCGTTAGTGGAATCAAGAGAACTACTAGAAGCAACAACATTGGATTTAGCATGATTATTGTTACTACTAGAAGAAGAATCTTTCTTGTTCTTGTTACTAGACTTGACTTGAGGCATGTAAGTGGATAAGAGTAAACGCTTGGCAATGTAAGAAGAACTTTTCTTGCGAAGATCATCATTGATTGCCTTTAAGAACTCATGCTCTTTCTCAAGGTTGAGCTTTTCAAAACGTAATTTCTCATGAGTCCTTTAAAGTTCTCGATGATCTCCTAAGATAGTTTCATGAGTTAACTTAAGAGTGTTTAGTTCTTTAGTTAGAGACTCAATCTTCTCCTTATCATTGTCATTCGTTTCATCATAGTATTCATCACTATAGTTGTCAACAAGTAACTCATCATCACCTAACAAGTCATCTTCATCACTATTGAAATCAACATACTCGGGGTGTGATACCTTTGGACCTTTGGCCATGAATCATCTTACAATTCCTTCATTTGGTGAATCAAATATGTCGTAGGAGTTGGTTGACACAAGTGCTAGTAAGGCAACACCTTCATCTTGAGTATATTCGAAGTCGGGGTGATAGCTTCTCTTGGAGTCATTGTCGGAGTCAGAACCGGATACCGATTCACCAACATGAGCTGATGTCTTCGTTTTGTGTAGCTCCTTGATGACTTGTCCTTCCTTTCTGAATCCTTGATTCTCCGAGAGGGTCTTTATTCATATCGATCATCCCTACTCCTTCTCTCCCTTGATGGTGATTCTTCTCTTCTACTTCTTCTTTTGGGAGAATCTTCTCTTCTCTTGTGGGGAGCCGTAAACTCATTGGAATAGTGTCCGGGTCTTCCACAATTGTAGTAGTTTCGCTCTCGACTAGAAGATCTTTTGTCATTGTAGGACCTTGACTTGGAACTTGTCTCCTTGCTTCTACTCTTATAGAACTTGTTGAAGTTCTTCACCATTAGGCTCAATTCTTCATTGAAGGTTTTTTTCTCACTTGATGATGTGGGGGCTTCACATGAGGCTTTGTAAGCACCACTTGACTTGTTATGGAGCTGCTCCTTATCCTTGAGTGACATCTCATGAGCAACAATTCTTCCAATGACTTCCGTTGGCTTGAGATCTTTGTAATTTGGCATCATTTGGAACAATGTGCATACGGTATCATATTTTCCATCCAAGGCTCTTAGGATCTTCTTGATGATGAATTTGTCGGTCATCTCTTCACTTCCTAAGCCGGCAATCTCATTTGTGATAAGAGCAAGCCTAGAGTACATTTCAGCGACACCTTCACCATCCTTCATTTTGAACTTGTCAAGTTGACTTTGAAGCACATCCAACTTGGATTCCTTGACGGAGTCGGTACCTTCGTCCATATCAATCAAAGTATCCCAAATTTCCTCTGCATTCTCAAGACGGCTGATTTTGTTGAATTCTTCGGGGCACAATCCATTGAAGAGGATATCACAAGCTTGAGCATTGTATTGTAGCATCTTCAACTCGTCCGCGGTAGCTTCACGATTCGGTTCTCTCCCATTGAAGAATTCACCTTGCAAGCCAACACACACAATATCCCAAACGGCGGGGTTATGTCCAAGAATATGTATTTTCATCGTATGCTTCCAACTAGCAAAATTAGTGCCATCAAAGTAAGGACCTGTACGGTGATAATTTCCCTCGCTAGACACCTTACTCTCCTAGGTTGTGAAACCAAGGCTATGACCACCAAAAGCTATGGAAATCAAAGCAAATGGAGACCAAAGCTCTGATACCACTTGTAGGATTGAAAGTATGTCTAGAGGGGGGTGATTAGACTACTTGACCAATTAAAAATCTATCCTTTTCCCAATTTTAGTCTTTGGTAGATTTTAGCTAACTTAGCGCAAGTCAAGCAATCTTAACACAATTCAATCAAGCATGCAAAGAGTCTATGAGCAGCGGAAAGTAAAGCATGCAACTTGCAAGAATGTAGAGGGAAGGCTTTGGAGAATTCAAACGCAATTGGAGACACAGATGTTTTTGTCGTGGTTCCGATAGGTGGTGCTATCGTACATCCACGTTGATGGGGACTTCAACCCACGGAGGGTAACTGTTGCGCGAGTCCACGGAGGACTCCACTCATGAAGGGTCCACGAAGAAGAAACCTTGTCTATCCCATCATGGCCATCGCCCACGAAGGGCCTCACTAGCGGTAGATCTTCACGAAGTAGGCGATCTCCTTGCCCTTACAAACTCCTTGGTTCAACTCCACAATCTTTGTTGGAGGCTCCCAAGTGACACCTAGCCAATCTAGGAGACACCACTCTCCAAGAAGTAACATATGGTGTGTTGATGATGAACTCCTTGCACTTGTTTTTCAAATGATTGTCTCCCCAACACTCAACTCTCTCTCACAGGATATGGATTTGGTGGAAAGAATATTTGAGTGGAAAGCAACTTGGGAAGGCTAGAGATCAAGATTCATATGGTAGGAATGGAATATCTTGCCCTCAATACATGAGTAGGTGGTTCTCTCTCAGAAAATGTGTATTGGAAGTGTAGGTATTTTCTGATGGCTCTCTCAAAAATGAAGAGTGGGTGGAGGTTTATATATAGCCTCCACACAAAAACTAACCGTTACACACAATTTACCAATCTCGGTGAGACCGAATTGAAAAACTCGGTCAGACCGATTTAGCAAACCTAGTGACCGTTAGGGTTTTCGGTGGGACTGAGATGCAACTCGGTAGGACCGATATGGTTAGGGTTAGGGCATAACGTAATCTCGCGGTGACCGATTACACAAACTCGGTGAGACCAATTTTGGTAATGAGCTAACCAGAGAGTTGGTCAGGTAAACTCGGTGGGACCGATCGCTCATTTCGGTGGGACCGAAATGTTACAAAAGGGAAACAGAGAGTTTACATTGCAATCTCGGTGGGACCGATCGCTCATCTTGGTAGGACCAAAACATTACGAACGGAAACAGAGAGATTACAACCCCATCTTGGTGTGACCGAAATCCCTATCGGTGAGACCGATTTCCTAGGGTTTGTGGCAGTGGCTATGACGTTTGAAACTCGATGGCGCCGGATAGAATGAATTGGAGGGGCCAAGTTTGACTTTTGGTTTAGGTCATATGTGGATGTGGGAAGGTAGTTGAGGGTTTTGGAGCATATATCAGTAAGCACTATGAAGCAAGAACCTCATTAAACAACACCTCATCCCTCCTTGATAGTATTGGCTCTTCCTATAGACTCAATGTGATCTTGGATCACTAAAATATAAAATTTAGAGTCTTGAGCTTTGAGCTTTGAGCTTGAGCCAATATTTTTGCCCTTAGTATTTTGAGGGGTACACTTTCCTCATCCATGCCATGCCATTCATTGAGCTTTTCCTAAAATATTAATCTTGGAATAGCGTTAGCTCAATGAGCTATATGTTGTTAGGAATTACCAAAACCACCTAGGGATAGTTGCACTTTCACCATCTCTACCGGCGGCAGCAAGTAGTTGAGCACCAGTAGTTAACTTGTTGAAGCACCCGTCAACACCTGAATGTGCAAGCAAATTCAATATCTAAAACATTCAAATGAATTTAAAGATAAAACAATATGTAAGTAATGCAGAAGGTGAAAAAACTAACCAATGAAGGGTCTGCACCCATTGAGAAACCCCTCCCTTGCTCCATTGATGCAATAGAACATGGCATGGAATCTTCGGCCTGGATGGGGAATTTTTTCAGTGGGTGTTGGAGTTACAGTAGTGACTTCTACTCTACTCCCAGGGTTTGTATCCATCACTGTCTGAGCATAGTCTTTCAATCTAGGGTATTGCTTTTTGTGGTCTCCTAACACAACATCAATAGCTAGGTTCTTTGCCCTATATGCCATTGACTTGGGCACATCCAAACCATACTTCTCCGTGCAGGCATCAATCAAAGTCTGAATGCTAGTTGTTAGATCAGATCTGAATTGTGACTCATAGTTGTTGGCAAGCCACTTGGCACTTACCCTTGTTGTCTCTGTACTAATAGGGCAATTGTGCCCAACTCTCATCTTCTTAATTAAAAAATTAGTTTCACCTTTTATAACTTATGCCGCCATAAAGAAGTTGCAATGTTTTTGGTTGTATTCTAGAATTATCCTTTGATCTCAGTTCCTATGATATTTGAAGTTTCTGGCTTGAGTGATGTGTAAGTTCAACAAAGCCTCTCTGAATTGATGTTGATCCTTGAAACACATGTTTAGACATAATTTCTCATGTGGTGCCTCCATTTTCTCATTGTACCATTTCCTAGGAGGCCTATGCTTTGCCTTGCCCTTCCTTTTCTTTGGCGGCACAAATGACAATGGCTCAAAACCATCATCATCAACCTCCTTCAACCATCATTTCTCTTCTTCATCAGATGAAGGTTTGAAATCAGGATCCTCCTCTTGTACTACACTAGAATGTGACCTTGTTGTTGGCCCTCTCCTAACTGGAAGCTTCTATTTCTTCTTCTTCTCTTCATGTACAATTATAGTTTCTTCATCCTGTGAAACAACTGTGTCATCTTCATCCATCTGAAAAAGTTCCTCAACATCTATGTCACCCTCATAATGCAACACTTCTTCCTCCTCACATTCTTCATCATCTGATTCTTCCTCTTCTATTTCATCATACTCTCTCTGACTCTTTCCCCCATCCATCTCTATGTAATCAGCATCACGCATATAAAAAGGGTTTCCATCACTGTCATCTTCACCTTCACAATCAGAACCACCGCTTCCCTCATATCCCTCTTCTTCTTCTAGTTCCCAAACATCTTTTAGATTTCCTTTTACATTCTTGCTCTCCTATGTGCAAACACCAGTACCATGAGTTGCACTGTACTGCTACTTTGACTTTCAATGACAACTCCTTCTTGATCAACAACATAGATGGGTGGCTCACTGAGATCATATAACACATGCTCTTCATACTCAAGTGTGGACAATTCTTTCCTCTCAAACTGGTTGCAAGGAGGTGGACATGCCCTCACTAGCAAATTTATAACCTTACACTCCTGAACCTGCCTCTTTACTCTTTGCAACTCAGCATTACTCTCTACCATCTCCAATCCTTTCTCCCCTAAATTTGGATTTTCAATGTGAAAAACAAATCATATTCACTAAATCCTTGGGTTTCCATCACTGCAATCATATTCAGATATGTTACATCTGAACTGCAGAGCTTCCGCTCAAACATTTCTAAAGCATCAAAATGGAACGTAACATCCAAAATGTCATCATACAAACTGCAAAATGAAATAACAGACAAAAATGGTTAACAATTTAACCATGGCTAATAAAAAAATTTAATTAACAGATAGGTTAACAATGATTTTTCAACTATTCAGTACCCAAGTTTAACTTAAGCATAAAACATATTTTAGTTAACATTTAAGCTTTGTTTTACTATTCTCAGATATGTTAACATATAAACACTTTTAGTTAACATATGAAGAAAGCTTTGTTTAAGTTAACATATGAACAAAGCTTTTGTTTACCCTTTGCCCTAGTCAACAATTCCAATAAACACAATTACTTCAAATCAAACATATTATGAATAAACTAAGAATATGAGAGCAAAGCATAATGATAGTATACAATGTAAACAACTATCTCAATGGGTAGTTAACCCTATGACAGCAAACTGATGTTCTATATTTTTAGAGAAGTAGTTAACAGAATAATGCTGCTCTACTCTAGTTAGGTAACACCTAATGCCAATTTGGACTTAGAAATAACAATGTAAATTATATACAGCAGTAGCAATTACAGTGATCAACATGGAGGCATTAAACCCTAATCCCCTATTTTAGTTAGCAAAAATTGAAGAGTGGAGCACTTACAGAACACCGCTGATGGCATGAGTCAACTGATGGGCGGTGCTGGGGTTGGCCACCCAAATTCACGCCATCCGCAGCCTCTGCTCCATCGACAACGCCAGCTCCGAAAAATCATCGTCGTAGTTATTGTACTCCGACGTGGAGTAGCCACCACTGTCGTCGACGCCTAAGCGGGGGAGGACGCCGCCGCTACCACGGTCATCGCCCCGGCCTTCGCCACCTGCTGGAGTGGCCGACGCCATCATCTCCTAGGGCACAACAGCCGCCGGGAAGAGGAAGGCTGAAAGTGCTAGTGATCGACTAGAGGGGGGGTGAATAGGCAATTTTTATGAAAGTCTTCAAAACATGGAAGTTTCGAAGACAATCGATAGAAATGAACCTATTAACATGCAGCGGAAGGTAGACTACGCTAGGCAAGCCATAGTCAAGTATTCAATGAAGTGAAAGCACAAAGACTAATAGCAGCTAGGCAGTATGGATCAGGATGGAAGACAGTATGAAGCCAATCAGAACAAGCAGAAACACAGTGAAGACAAATAGATAATGCAAACATGCACTGACTTCACAAGGACCAACTGTAAATAAAGAGATGGAAATGATAGAACCAGTTGCTTGTTGAAGACAATGATTTGTTGGACCAGTTCCAGTTGCTGTGACAACTTTACGTCTGGTTAGGGAGGCTGAGATTAACTCAGAAGACCGTGTCTTCACCTTATTCCCCTTGAGCTAAGGACACCCAGTCCTCTCCCAATCACTCTGGTAAGTCTTCAAGGTAGACTTCCAAACCTTCACAGACTTCGTTCATCGGCGATCCACAATGACTCTTGGATGCTCAGAACGCGACGCCTAACCGGCCGGAGGATTCACAGTCCTCAAGTGTAACAAATCTTCAGATCACACAGATAGGAAGACTGCAGTGATGCCTAACACTCTTTGGCTCTGGGTGTTTAGGGCTTCGTCCTCGCAAGGATTTCTCTCTCAAACGACAAAAGTCGTGCACTAACTCTGAGCAGCCAACCAATTTATGGTGTAGGTGGTGGGCTATTTATAGCCACTAGGCAACCCGACCTGATTTGTCCGAAATGACCCTGGGTCACTAAGGAACTGACACATGTTCCAACAGTCAGATTTCAAACACACGCGGCAACTTTACTTGGGCTACAAGAAAAGCTGACTCATCCAGCTCTGGATAAGATTTTCTCTCATTGTCTTCGCTCAAAGACATAGGATTTTGGTTAATCATCACTTCAGTCACTCTGACTTTGTTCACTGGGACCCCACTTAACAGTACGGTGGCTCCTATGACTCAAGAAAGAAGAAAAGGAAACGACGAAACAGCTAAGTCTTCGCGCTCCATAGTCTTCACTCAATGTCTTCTCTTGTCATAGTCTTCAATGTGAATATCTTCACATACCACCTTTGTCTTCAATGTCTTTATACATTTTTAGGGGTCATCTCTGGTAGGAAAACTGAATCAATGAGGGACTACTACCTCTGTTATCCTGCAATTCTCACAAACACATTAGTCCTTCAACCAGGTTTGTTGTCAATACTCCAAAACCAACTAGGGGTGGCACTAGATGCACTTACAAAGGTGTGAGGGAGGAGCTGCTGCGGGGGAGAGAGAGGACAGCGCCTAAGTAGTTTGAGCCATGGCTACGGCGGCATGGTGTGGTGGCCAGCGGAGCAGGCGGGGAGGGAGGCGGCAGCGAAGGAGCGGGGAGGAGGAAGAGGGCAGCGTACGGGTCGGGGTCTCGCTCGAATGCACAAACAGCCGCTCAACGGTTCGACCTGGGCTCGTCCGAGTCAGCGCGCGGGCACGCGCTCACTGGCCAATGTGGCGCCTGACGGGCGGGCCCAACTGGTCAGAGTACCTGTTAATACCTATAAAATGCACTTTTAGCCTCTTTTGCAACGTCTCGCCCAAACTTGGTACTGACACGTAAAAATTACCAATCTACTTCCAATTCCCCAATTGTGGTACTTCTATGCAATTTACTCTGGTAGGCTCGACCACCTCCTTGGCCCAGGTGTCCACCTGGGTGCAGTAGAGGAACATGGCCGTCGCACCCTCGAGCTTGTGTTCTCCGATGAAATAGCCAACTTGGAGCTCAAGATCGCGCTCCAGATATACCATGAGCATGTCGACTGCTTGGACAAACGCCTACACGAGTTTAGGCAGAGCCAAGAGCTACCGTAAGCAAGGGCTACTGGTCATGGTCTCATGGACACGTTTTATTTTTTGATTCATTTCGACGTGGATAGCTATGTATTCACAGCTATCATAGTACTGCTCTGTTTCAATGTGTGCATCCTATTTTCCGTCCATATATGTTCTGTTTCAATGTGTGTGTATACGCTTTCCATTCTGTATATGTGGATGATAACAGCTAGATTCAAATTAGTATACAAAAAGAGATAGAAAATGGAATTCATAATATATATATATATTAATTGTTCATTAGTTCATCACATAATATATATAATATCATCACATATAGATGATGATATTTACTACTAGGTACAATGCATAAAACTGAAAATGAACAATACTAAAACTAATAATCCCTCCTGGGGCCAGTATTCCGTCAGCCCCTCGCTAGCAGCTCCCTGGTGGGCGGCGTCTTCCTAGTGCGGAGGCAGTACTCTGCCTCCTCTGCCTCGGACCGCGTGACATACGAATCTACCTCTTGATGGCAGACGAGCATGAACGATCTTGCCATTTCGTTGGGCACCCACCGGAGCTCCTCGTCGGTGGCACGCTGGAGCTTATCAGCCCACCTCCACGCAGCGACGAGGCGCCTAGTGCCTTTGACCTTCCTCGCGAAGAAACCGTCTTTATACACCTCCTCCGGACGATGACGCGCCCGCCCTCAAACCTCCGTCGCCTCACTTTTCCACGCGGAATCACGGGCTTCACAGGCCGCCTAATACCTGGCTTCCTCCTCCACCATCTCCTTCTTGAACGTCACTTCCCTAGCTTTCTCAGCCGGCGGCAGCAACTTCCAGAGTCAAAGATTGTACTCACCCCAAAACCAATCCAATGTTGGGGGGTCCGGTGGAACCTCGTCTATCGGCGCGTAGGGGTCCTCGTCGCTGCTATTCGAGTGAGCGTCCTCACGGGCGGCGACTCCTCGTCGGTGCATGGGCAAACTGGCGGAGCCATGGCAGAGATTTGAGAGAGAGAGAGAGAGGGCGAGCGAGGGGAGGATGTAGATGAGAATGTAGGCGGGACGATGTGAGCAAGGTAGTATTTATTGGCGGACGGAATCTAGATCGATGGGAACAGTTGAGGGAGTCATGGATTATGGGATCCTCGGGTGTCCGGGCTTTGTGACATGGGACGGACTGATGGGCGATGAAGATATGCTACCTCTTAGCACTGCGTTGGTTTTCCCTTGAAGAGGAAAGCGTGATACAGTAGAGCAGCGTAAGTATTTCCTCAGTTTTTGAGAACCAAGGTATCAATCCAGTAGGAGGCCACGCACGAGTCCTTCGCACCTACACAAAAAATTAATCTCCACGCAACCAATGCGATAAGATAATATTTTTGGTATTTTTATGATAGAGAAATAAAGATGCAAGTAAAATAAATGGCAAAGGAAATAACTAAATATTGGAAAATTAATATGATGGAAAATAGACCCCGGGACCATAGGTTTCACTAATGGCTTCTCTCGAGAGCATAAGTATTACGATGGGTGAACAAAATACTATTGAGTAATTGACAGAATTGAGCATAGTTATGAGAATGTCTAGGTATGATCATGTATATAGGCATCACGTCCAAGACAAGTAGACCGATTCCTGCCTGCATCTACTACTATTACTCAACACATCGACCGCTATCCAGCATGCATCTAGAGTATTAAGTTCATGAGAAAAGAGTAACACTTTAAGCAAGATGAGGGATAAACTCATGCAATATGATATAAACCCCATCTTGTTATCCTCGATGGCAACAATACAATACGTGCCTTGCTGCCCCTACTGTCACTGGGAATGGACACCGCAAGATTGAACCCAAAGCTAAGCACTTCTCCCATTGCAAGAAAGATCCATCTAGTAGGCCAAACCAAACTGATAATTCGAAGAGACTTGCAAAGATAACCAATCATACATAAAAGAATTCAGAGAAGATTCAAATATTGTTCATAGATAAACTTGACCATAAACCCACAATTCATCGGTCTCAACAAACACACCGCAAAATAAGATTACATCGAATAGATCTCCACAAGAGAGGGGGAGAACTTTGTATTGAGATCCAAAAAGAGAGAAGAAACCATCTAGCTAATAACTATGGACCCGAAGGTCTGAAGCAAACTACTCACACTTCATTGGAGAGAATATGGTGTTGATGTAGAAGCCCTCCGTGATCGATACCCCCTCCGGCGGAGCTCCGGAAAAGGCCCCAAGATGGGATCTCGTGGATACAGAAAGTTCTGGCGTTGGAATTAGGGTTTTGGCTCTGTATCTGGTAATTTGGGGGTACGTATGTATATATAGGAGGAAGGAGTATGTTGGTGGAGCAACATGGGCCCCACGAGAGTGCAGGGCGCGCCTGGGGGGGGGGGTAGGCGCGCCCCCTACCTCGTGCCTTCCTGGTTAACTGCTTGGCGTAGGGTCCAAGTCCTCTGGATCACGTTTGTTCCGAAAATCACGTTCCCGAAGGTTTTATTCCGTTTGGACTCCGTCTGATATTCTTTTTCTGCGAAACTCTGAACTAGGCAAAAACCAACAATTCTGGGCTGGGCCTCCAGTTAATAGGTTAGTCCCAAAAATAATATAAAAGTGTATAATAAAGCCCAATAATGTCCAAAATAGGATATAATATAGCATGGAACAATAAAAAATTATAGATACATTGGAGACGTATCAAGCATCCCCAAGCTTAATTCCTGCTCGTCCTCGAGTAGGTAAATGATAAAAAACAGAATTTTTGATGTGGAATGCTACTTGGCATAATTTCAATGTAATTTTTCTTAATTGTGGTATGAATATTCAGATCCGAAACATTCAAGCTAAAAGTACAATATTGGCCTAGCAATAATAATACTTCAAGCATACTAACTAAGCAATTATGTCTCTTCAAAATAAAATGGCCAAAGAAAGTTATCCCTACAAAATCATATAGTCTGGCTATGCTCCATTTTCACCACACAAATTATTTAAATCATGCACAACCCCGATGACAAGCCAGGCAATTGTTTCATACTTTTGGTGTTCTCAAACTTCTTCAATCTTCGCGCAATACATGAGCGTGAGCCATGGACATAGCACTATAGGTGGAATAGAATGGTGGTTGTGGAGAAGACAAAAAGGGGGAAGATAGTCTCATATCAAATAGGCGTATCAACGGGCTATGGAGATGCCCATTAATAGATATCAATGTGTGTGAGTAGGGATTGCCATGCAACGGATGCACTAGAGCTATAAGTATATGAAAGCTCAAAAAGAACTAAGTGGGTGTGAATCCAACTCGCTTGCTCATGAAGACCTAGGGCATTTTAAGGAAGCCCATCATTGGAATATACAAGCCAAGTTCTATAATGAAAATTTCCCACTAGTGTATGAAAGTGATAACATAGGAGACTCTCTTATAAAGATCTTGGTGCTAGTTTGAAGCATAAGTGTGGTAAAAGGATAGTAGCATTGACCCTTCTTCCTTTTTCTCTCATTTTTTTATTTGGGCCTTTTCTCTTCTTCTTTTTTATGGCCTCTTTTTTTATTTATTTATTTAGTCCGGAGTCTCATCCTGACTTGTGGGGGAATCATAGTCTCCATCATCGTTTCCTCACTTGGGACAATGCTCTAAAAATGATAATCATCACACTTTTTTAATTTACATACAACTCAACAATTACAACTCAATACTTCGAACAAAATATGACTCTATGTGAATGCCTCCGGTGGTGTACCGGGATATGCAATGAATCAAGAGTGACATGTATGCAAGAATTATGAACGGTGGCTTTGCCACGAATACAATGTCAACTACATGATCACCAAAGCAACATGACAATGATGGAGCGTGTCATAGTAAACGGAACGGTGGTAAGTTGCATGGCAATAAATCTCGGAATGGCTATGGAAATGCCTTGATAGGTAGGTATGGTGGCTGTTTTGAGGAAGGTATATGGTAGGCGTATGATACTGGCGAAAGGTGCGCGGTATTAGAGAGGCTAGCAATGGTGGAAGGGTGAGAGTGCGTATGATCCATAGACTCAACATTAGTCATAAAGAACTCATATACTTATTGCAAAAATCTACAAGTTATCAAAGAAAAGTATTACTGTCGCTGGGAAAGGACATCACAATACAATATAATACGTGCAATATGATATAAACCCCATCTTGTTATCCTCGATGGCAACAATACAATACGTGCCTTGCTGCCCCTACTGTCGTTGGGAAAGGACATCGCAAGATTGAACCCAAAGCTAAGCACTTCTCCCATTGCAAGAAAGATCAATCTAGTAGGCCAAACCAAACTGATAATTCGAAGAGACTTGCAAAGATAACCAATCATACATAAAAGAATTCAGAGAAGATTCAAATATTGTTCATAGATAAACTTGATCATAAACCCACAATTCATCGGTCTCAACAAACACACTGCAAAAGAAGATTACATCGAATAGATCTCCACAAGAGAGGGGAGAACTTTGTATTGAGATCTAAAAAGAGAGAAGAAGCCATCTAGCTAATAACTATGGACCCGAAGGTCTGAAGCAAACTACTCACACTTCATCGGAGAGACTATGGTGTTGACGTAGAAGCCCTCCGTGATCGATACCCCCTCCGGCGGAGCTCCAGAAAAGGCCCCAAGATGGGATCTCGTGGATATAGAAAGTTATAGCGGTGGAATTAGGGTTTTGGCTCTGTATCTGGTAGTTTGGGGGTACATACATATATATAGGAGGAAGGAGTACGTCGGTGGAGCAACATGGGCCCCACGAGGGTGGAGGGCGCCCCTAGGGGGGGGGGGGTAGGCGCGCCCCTACCTCGTGCCTTCCTGGTTGATTGCTTAATGTAGGGTCCAAGTCCTCTGGATCACGTTTGTTCCGAAAATCACAGTCCCGAAGGTTTCATTCCGTTTGGACTCTGTTTGATATTCTTTTTCTACGAAACTCTGAAATAGGCAAAAACAGCAATTCTGGGCTGGACCTCTGGTTAATAGGTTAGTCCCAAAAATAATATAAAAGTGTATAATAAAGCCCAATAATGTCCAAAACAGGATATAATATAGCATGGAACAATCAAAAAATATAGATACGTTGGAGACGTATCAAGATACAAGGTAGAAGGCCTTCCCCCATGTCCGGATAGGACTCTCCTTTGCGTGGATGGCACGATTAGCGTCTGGATGTATGCTTTCCTTTCTCTGTAAACTGACCCTGTACAACCCTAGGCCCCTCCGGTGTCTATACAGACTGGAAGGTTTAGTCCGTAGAGGCTATCAGAATTCATATAGGCTAGACATCTAGGGTTTAGCAATTATGATCTCGAGGTAGATCAACTCTTGTCACCCCTATACTCATCAAGATCAATTAAGCAGGAAGTAGGGTATTAGCTCCATTAAGGGGGCCCGAACCTAGGTAAATATTGTGTCCCCTTTGTCTCTTGTTACCTTCGAACATTAGACGCACAGTTCGGGACCCCCTACCCGAGATCAGCCGGTTTTGACACCGACATTGGTTCTCTCGTTGAGAGTTCCACTGTGTCGTCGGCAGAAGGTTCAATGGCTTGTCCGATCATCAACAACTATGTTGTTTCCGAGAAAAACCTTCCTCCCCGGTCAACTTTTTTTGTTCGGCGGCTTTGCTCTACTCGCCAATTCGATTGGTTACCTTGAACAGATTGACAGCTACGCCCCTGGTCATCAAATTAGATTCGGGAGCCTGAATTACGTCGCCGATGTCCAAGGAGACTTGATTTTTGCAGGGTTCCCGGCCTCGACCATTGTTCCTCTGCTTCAAGAGGGAAACTCGTCATCAGGCACCGCTCAAGGACCAACTACTATCCCTACCTTGGCCTTAGATCCATGGAAGACTGCTTCATCTGAAGATGCGTATCTAAAACCCACTGGACCCTCTCCTACTACGAAACTTTTCTCCGAAGACCCGAAGGCAGCTATGTCTTCGGCGAGCCTGGAGTCAAACAAGACTCTCCTTGTTATCGGACAGCCGAACCTGCCTCAGGATGCAAACTCCAAACTCTCGAGGCCTGCATCTGGTGAGCACAACCTGGAATCTACCTTGCATAGCCCTGCATGTCCTTGGACCCTGCCCGGCCTTTGCTCTTAAACGAGGGCCTATACTTAATGTGATCCCTCGCCATTATGGAAGCGTCACCTCCGAACTACACCCAGCTCCGATTAGGGGTTGAGAGCGGGGAATTTTACGCCCCACCCACGACCCACATAATAGCCACTGTCGAGGTTTTGACCGACATGTTGGATTACGCCTCCGAAGAAATCGACGGTATGGACGACGATGCCGGAGACAAACAAAGCCAAGACCCGCCATTTACCAGGCGCTGGAGGGCTACCTCCACATATGATGTATATATGGTGGATACACCCAAAGATGACGGCAAAGGCAAGAAAGATCCGAGTGAGGACAAGCCTACAGATGCAACACCAAAACATCGACGTTAGCGACGCCGCTCAAAATCGTGTCGCAAAAAGGACAGTAATACTGGCATTGGAGACAATTACACTTCGGACAATGCCAAGGATCCTGAAGACCCCATTGAACTTACGTCCGAACAGGATGATTGGGAAGAGGGACAAGTCAACCCTGACCAGCCAGTCAGGAATGAGGATTCGTAAGATAGTAACTATCTACTAATCTCCGAGGATGATGTCAGCCTCAGCAACAAAGACTTCATCGTGCGAGAGGAACCCCTCAAGCAAGAGCACTTTAAGCTTCAACTAATCACAACTGTGCGAAGCCTAAAGAAGAAGCAGCAATAGCTCCAGGCCGAACATGATACCCTTAATGACATATGGACCCAAGTCCTAGTTGCCGAAGAATACAACCTCGAGCGCCCAACAAAGAATTATCCGAAGCGTGGCTACTACCACAATTCAACGACGAGGCCCTTGAGCCAATACCGTCGAGATAAGACCGCGCAACTAAACCAAAGAGACCACCGCGTGGGTGAGGGAGTCCTGGACTAAGGGGTCCTCGGGCGTCCGGCCTGTTAGCCATGGGCCAGACTGATGGGCTGTGAAGATACGAAGACCGAAGACTGCACCCGAGTCTGGATGGGAATCTCCTTGGCGTCGAAGGCAAGCTTGACGACCGGATATGTAGATTCCCTTCCTTGTAACCGACCTTGTGTATCCCTAGATCCTCTTGGTGTCTATATAAACCGGATGACTTAGTCCGGATAGGACAATCATTATCATAGCCATACAAGCTAGACCTCTAGGGTTTAGCCATTATGATCTTGAGGTGGATCAGCTCTTGTAACACTCATATTCATCAATATCAATCAAGTAGGACGTAGGGTGTTACCTCCATAGAGAGGGCCCGAACCTGGGTAAACATCGTGTCCCTCATCTCATGTTACCATCGACCGTTGGCGCACAGTTTGGGACCCCTACCCGAGATTCGCCGGTTTCGACACTAACATTGGTGCTTTCATTGAGAGTTCCTCTGTGATGTCGCTAAAAGGTTTGATGGCCCCTTCGATCGTCAATAATGACGCTGTCCAAGGAGAAACCTTCCTCCCCGGACAGATCTTCGTGTTCGGCGGCTTCGCACTGCGGGCCAACTTGTCTGGCCATCTAGAGCAGATCGAAAGCCACGCCCCTGGCCATCAGGTCAGATTCGGGAGCTTGAACTACCTTGCAGACATCCGTGGAGACTTGATCTTCGCCGGATTCGAGACCATGGCAGCCGCTCCCGGTCACCCAGATGATCATGACCTAAATCTGTCATCTGTCCGCACCCGGGAGATTGCTCCCATAACCGCTCTGGCCCTAGATCCCGAGCAAACAATGCCATCCAAGGATGGGAGGCTTGATCCCACGATAGAGGTCACAGATTCCACGGTGTTGGAGCCGCACATAGACTCAACCTCTCATGATGTCTTGGTCACCGGAACTCTGAACTTTTCTCCGGCCGTAATATCTGAACCACATGAACCGGCGGACGCCGAGCTTGATCGTTTATCGATCTTCAAATTTAGCGCCGCGGACATCTTCCAGCACTCACCTTTGGGCGATGTGCTAAACTCGTTAAAGAACCTGTCCCTGACAGAGGAGTCACAGCCGAACTATATCCGGCTCGAACCAGGGGCTGGCGGCGGAGAATTTTGCTTCCCACCCACCACCTACTTCACAGCCACGGTCGAGGATTCGACCGATACACTTGATTGCGACTCCGAGAACATTGACGGTATGGACGACGATGCCGAAGACAGCGAAGACCCCGTTGATACAGCTAATTACCAAGACGAACAGGAACATGGGTAGGTTAGCCCTAGTAAGCAAGCCAAGTACGAAGATTCGGAGGACGACAATTACCTTCCGCTCTCTGAGGATGAGGTGAGCCTCGGCACCGAGGACTTCATCGTGCCTGAGGAACCCCTTGAATAGGAGCGCTTCAAGCGCCAACTAATAGCCACTTCAAGGAGCCTCAAAAAGAAGCAGCAACAACTTCAAGCCAACCAAGATCTGCTCAATGATAGATGGACGGAAGTCCTAGCCGCCGAGGAATACGGCCTGAGTGGCCCAGCCAAAAGCTACCCGAAGAGTAGATCGCTACCCCAGGGCGACGACAGGGCGCTCGAGCCCGCTCCATTATCGCACAAGATGTCAGGTCAACCACAACTTGGTCCGGGTAAAGCGGCAACTCAAGCCGAACACTAGACCGCCCCACCTCGCCGTAAAGGCAAGAACAAAATAGCTCGGGGTTGTGCACACGACCGTCACCAGGACCCGGGTAGCAGAGCAGGACACCCAAGAGCGACCTACGGATCGCAAGGACATACCTCGACACGCGACGGCTGCCACCTATTCGGATGTGGCAAACCTAGCCATGCTCGGGCCAAAAACCGCAAACGGTCTCCATCGGAGGTACGCCGCAGTGTGGGCAAACATAGAGGTGCCGCACACCCTCTTTGCTTCACAGACTAAGTAATGGATCATCAATTCACAGACGGGTTCAAACCTATAAACATTGAATCATACGATGGAACAACGGATCCCACGGTATGGATCAAGGACTTCCTCCTCCATATCCACATGGCCCGTGGGGACGACCTTCATGCCATCAAATACCTACCACAAAAACTCAAACGACTAGCTCGGTACTGGTTTAATAGTCTGCCCGAAAATTCTATTGGTAGCTGGGAAGATTTTGAGGACACCTTTCATGAAACCTTCCAAGGAACATATGTCCGGCCACCGGATGCCGATGACTTAAGTCACATTGTCCAGCAGCACGGAGAGTCAGCCAGGCAGCTCTGGACTAGGTTCTTAGTTAAAAAAACCAAATCGTCGACTGTCCGGATGTGGAAGCCCTTGCGACCTTTAAACATAGAGTCCGGAATGAATGGCTTGCACGCCACCTCGGTCAAGAAAGACCTAGATCCATGACAGCCCTTACTGCTCTGATGACCTGCTTTTGCACGGGAGAAGACAACTGGCTCGCTCGTAGAAGCAATAGCGCTAGCGACTGGGGCACTTACGAAATCCGAGACGGAAACGGCAAGCCACGACAAAGTAAACACAACAGTCGCAATGATTATGAAAGATCATGTGACATAACGGGTCAACGCCGGATTCAGCAATCCTAAGCCTGGTCAACGGAAAAAGCCATTCAAGGTGAACACAGACAGACCATCCAACCTAGACAGGATACTAGAGCGACCCTACCAGATTCATGACCACCCCAATAAACCAGCTAATCATACCAACAGAAACTATTGGGTCCTCAAGCAGGCTAGCGAGCTCAACGCCGAACACAAGGGAGGGGTGCCGCCAGGCAATAGGGACGACAGAGCGGTTCACCAGCCAAGTGCCGAAGGCCAGAAGCAATTCCCCCCCGAAGATCGATCAAATCCAGAGCAGAAATAGCAGTTTGGCTTCCGTTTCCCATCTCATATACCCGTTAAAACTATACCCTGCATACATAACTATGCGCTTAAGATACCATGGGCATTGGCGGAAACATAATATGGACAAGTCTGTAAGCACTCCGGTAACATTTTTTATCTACTTTCCTTTTTCTTTCTTTCTTCATTACCTCTTAAAAACAGGTGGCGCAAAGGAGAAACATCTAAAACCAACTCTTTCGGAATTCGGATCCGTACACTCACCTATGGGGCTACTTCCTTCAAGGATTCTCCTCGCCGAGGACAGGCGGCGCAGACGTGCGGCAGGAGGTCCAAAATAACTTTTGTAGACCGCACTCTTTTTCGAACCTGTAACATGCCTTTTTCCTCTACCTTCGACTCAGGGCATATCAAATAGCCGGGGTCGTGGCCTTTATATATATCAAGTAATCTTTGGCATATCGCTCAGGTCCCAGTTCACATTACAAGTATTATCGATCCGCATCTTTCCACAATCGAAAACACCTCCTATGGTTGTTTCACAGATATACCCAGGCTTAAACTTGCCAGGGGCTCGGTACGGGAACAATTGAGTTGCCAAGAAAGTCCAAACAGCTTTTGCAGCATACTTTGGCGTCGCGAGTTTCGCCTTATATGCGTCAGCTCCGAATCATGTCTTGGGTAAATAGTTGGGTTGCCCGGCTCCTGTGCTTGCTATCCTACGTTCCGCTCTATCGGCTAGGGTAGTAAAGGGAGAACTACTGCGATTGTGATTCCGGTTCACCTGGCTCAGCACCTCAGTAGAGAAAGCCGAAAACTGACTATCATGATGCGCCGAGAGCTGGTCAACCACTCGTCGACTTATTGGAATCTCTAGCGATTCCTCCGTTTCACATGAAGAACCTCTTTTCGGTCAAATATGTACACACATCGTATGAATAAGCCGCATACATACTAGGGGCTATGTCGTAGACCCACCATAAAACTCCTATGGCTAAGTGAAAGTGTTAACGCCCTATAGTCTGTTGCCAGGTTCGCCGCATTGACACCTCCTTCACGGACCAAGACGTTGGCTCAAGAGTGATCAACTGCTTTTCTGAACACCCCCATACTTCCCACGAGGGGGCTGAAGCCGATGACTGGAAAACTTTCAAATTATATTAAAACGGCCGCATAGGAGGAACACAAACTTTCGAGCAATATATTAAAACAGATTAACTATAAAATTGTCTCATACAATTTTTATACACCTCACTCGAACATTATGTATTTCGAGCACTGGCCCTCTATTAAGCAGGTAGCCACTAGGACGTCTTCAAAATAATGCTCCGTTTCTTGGTGGTCCTTGCCCTTGGGTGGACTCTTCACAGTAACATCGATGGCCTTCATCTTCCCCCAGAATGGCTTGAACCGGGCAAGGCAATTCGTGCACCCTCGATGCACACCGACTGCTTCACAACGTTGATACGTGGCACCGTGTCAACAAGCCGTTGCACCAAGCCGAAGTAGCTATTCGGAACAGGCTCAATTGGCCATAACCGGGTTATGACGTTCTTCATGGCAGCGCCGAATATCCTATGAAGCTCGGCCCACTGGGACATCTGCTCATTTAGCAATAGGGGGCGCTTCAACGCGCTGAATTGTGACCAGAAAAGCTTCTCCATTGCATACCCCTCTCGCGCCTGGTAAAACTGCGCCGCATCAGAAAAACTCTTCGGCAAGTCTAAAAACTCGTCTGGAGGACTCCATAATTGGTTAAGATGAGCTTAGTTTGGATCGCAGAACTTAGTCTGTAGCAAAAACGGCTCACCAGGTGCAATCTCCCTAGCTTGCCGGATCTCCTCACGGGCGGCTCTGGATTCAGACCGCGCTTGCCTCACCTCTCGTAAGGCCTTGTCAACATCAGCCGTTTTGGCTTCATTCTCCTTCTGAAGGAGGTCACAGTGGCTAGCAGCATTTTTAGTTCGACCGCCATCATGGATATCTTCTCCTCGTCTTGACGCCGAGCAGCTCATTGGGCCTTTAACTCAGCCGATGCCTTTTCGGCAGCCGTATTACTACACCGGGCCTGCTCCTTCGCCCATGCCTGCTCCGCCCGAAGAATTTCAACGGCGGGAGCACCATCTGCAGCCATGCATATTACAGTATATAAATTTCAGCATTATGCTTCTAACATAAACATGTATGTGAAGGAACTGACCCGAACACATACCTTGTGATTCGTCAAGATGCACATTGATTAATGCAATGTCATCCCCAGCCATATCAAGCATTCGTTGCAGCTCGGCAATATCCATAGTCTGGGAAATAGCCAGGGGGGAAGCATCCTGTTCAAGTCAATCAGATCAGTCATTGAATGTTTCTTCTTGGTCCTCCGTTAGCCTCCCATGGGAAGCCCACCTGAGTCTCAGGGGCTACTATCTATACATAGGTATATTTTGCGAATAAAACACAATTGCACATATTACAGTACAAACCTCGAAGCCTCTTAGTAGGCTCGCAAAGGCCTGATCCAATCCGCTCTTCGCGGACTGGACCTTTTCACCCATCGTACACACTAAGGTACGATGTTCCTCTAAGATGGATGCCTGCCGCAGCATGTTCGTCAAGATATCCGGCACCTCTGGGTCTCCGGAGGCTGCCATAGGAGTACGACCACACTTTAAAGGGATTCGTTCATACGTCTTCAGCTGTATATCGGATTGTCCAGGGCCCTCATTGTTGTCCACTGGACCTTGGGCCACCGAAGTAACACCTTCAGGCAATGTCTTCATCATCCCTTGCACCACTTGTTGGTCGGGAGAGACCCTCCGCGACGACACCTCCAAGTCGTCCGCCCTATTGGACAGGGAATCCGGTGTGGTCGTTTCCCTTTCCATCATCTCTGGGAGAAGGTACCCTGAGGAAAAGGATTGTCAAGGTAGACTGTGTGCTGAACTGCAAAAACAAAGAATATATATTCCGGGCATTATAAGGAAGGAACAGGACATGTTTAAAACAGCCTTGATTCACTTACGATTTGGCCCGAGGCTTGTCCTCGTCATGAGACTGCGCTTCGACGTCCTCCAAACCCGAGCCAGCCACCTGAGGCGTCTTGCCTCGTTTAGGAGCCTGCTTCTCCCCATCTTCGGAGGCGGCCCTTCTCTTCCTAGGAGGAAGGGAAACATTGGCCCCCCTTCACTTTTGTCTTCGGATGAGGGGACTTTGATTCCTCTAGACACAATGTCCCATGCACCCTTGGAATAGGGGACATCTTTGGTCCTCTCACTCTCCACCTCGCCCTCCTTCACAGCCATCTGGTATGGTGCCAGGGCCAGCATCCTTGATAGAACAAGATTCGCTGGGCCCTCAGGCAGAGGGGTTGAACACATAATTAGTTCCGCCTTCCTTGTCCAGCCCTGGAAGAAGATAGCTTGCTTAGTACCATATTACGGTATGCATAATTACAAATTGTTTGGGAGCCAAGTGCTTACCAGGGTATCCAGATGGTGACAGTTAAGGCTAGCATCTTTGGTGGTGTCCGGCCAATGTCTCCTCTTCCCGAAAAATAACTTCCATATCCTTTTTTGTGTGGTGCCGAAGAAGTGTTGGAGGGTTTGTGGTCCTTCTGGATTAAACTCCCACATGCGGTGAGACCTGTGCTGGCATGGCAGGATTCGGCGAACTAACATCACTTGGATCACGCTGACAAGATCGATGTCTCTCTCGAGGAGGGTTTGGATGCGGCTCTGTAAAGTCTGCACTTCATCAACTGATCCCCAGTCCAGCCCCTTGTTGACCTATGACGCAAGCTATAACGGTGGGCCAGGACGGAATGTGGGTGCAGCTACCCACTTGGTGCTGCGGGGCTCCATAATGTAAAACCACTCCCACTGCAAGTTATTGGAATTTTCGGTAAAAGAACCTTTTGGCCAAGGAGTGCCGGTGAATTGGCTGATCGTGGCACCGCCGCACTCCACCTGTTCCCCGTCGACTACCTTCAGCTTCACACCGAAGGTCTTGATCCATAAGCCGAAGTGTGGGGGGATTCGGAGGAAGGCCTCACATGTAATGATAAACACCGAGATGTGGAGGATATAGTACGGAGCTAGGTCATGAAAATCTAGTCCGTAATAAAACATTAGCCCCCGGACGAAGGGGTGAAGAGCAAACCCTAGCCCCTGGATGAAGTGGGAGATGAATACAACCCTCTCGCCAGATCTGAGGGTCGGAATAACCTGTTCTTGAGCAGGAAGCCTGTGGAGGACCTCCGCGGTCAAATATGTGGAGCACCTTCGTCCTTCTGAAGCTTTGCGATATCCTCCTCCGTGACGGAGGAAGCCACCGATCGGCCTTGGGAGCTGAGTCCGGACATGATGGGAGCCTTGAAACGATGAAGTCAAACCTTGGGTGCTAGAACTCGAGGTCAGGAAAGCCGAGGAGAGGTTTGGCATAAAAGACGGCTCTTGGATCCTTTATAAAGGCAGGGGGTATTGAACGCGTCCTCCCAAGCCTAAGAACTTGCCTATTCCTTAGGAATCTTTCCTGTAGGATGGTTGGGTTACCCACGCTCGTATTGATGAAAATCCCACAATTAGGGGACACGATCTCTGCTTCAACAAGACGTGTCAATGACAACCCCGCCCTGAAAAGTGGGACGGCGAGACGGGAAACGGTTCAAAATAATGACCGCGAAGCATGACGTCACATTCCTAAAAGTTATCAGCAGATTGGATTCATAGAATACCATACGCTCTACGGCTGTATGTTACAGGTCGGGACACAATCAATTCGTCCGAAGACTATTTTGGAGTTCGGAAGCAGGAACTTGCCTTGCAATGCCGAAGACAGCACTACGCGCCAGATACCTTGTCATTGAAGCCAGGTTCAGGGGCTACTGAGGGAGTCCTGGACTAAGGGGTTCTCGGGCGTCCGGCCTGTTAGCCATGGGCTGGACTGATGGGCTGGGAAGATACGATGACCGAAGACTGCACCCGAGTCCGGATGGGACTCTCCTTGGCATGGAAGGCAAGCTTGACGAACGGATATGTGATTCCCTTACTTGTAACCGACCTTGTGTAACCTAGATCCTCCCGGTGTCTATATAAACCGGAGGACTTAGTCCGGATAGGACAATCATCATCATAGCCATACAAGCTAGACCTCTAGGGTTTAGCCATTACGATATCGAGGTAAATCAACTCTTGTAACACTCATATTCATCAATATCAATCAAGTAGGTCGTAGGGTATTGTAACACCCTCGATGCGACTATATCTCCCACGTGTCGAGGCACGACTTAGAGGCATAATCGCATTGAAGGCATATGTCGCAAGTCAGGTAATCATCACAAACATCCCATGTAATATAAATAATGCAAAGGGATAACATAGTCGGCTTACACTCGCCACGTCAATCAAGTACATAAATAACATACATCATCCAAACACTCATGGCCCGACTACGGCGCCAAAATAGAAGAAAACCAAACATGCGACACGGTCCCAATCACCCCCAACTGGGTACCACCACTGATCATCAGGAAAGGAAACATAGTAACCTTGAGAGTCCTCGTCGAACTCCCACTTGAGCTCGTATGCGTCACCTGGAGCAGAATCACCTGGACCTGCATCTGGTGTAATAGTAATCTGTGAGCCACAGGGACTCAGCAATCTCGCACCCTCGCGATCAAGACTATTTAAGCTTATAGGTAGGGTAAGGAAAATATATGTGGAGCTGCGGCAAGCGACTAGCAAATATGGTGGCTAACTTATTCGCAAAAGAGAGCGAGAAGAGGAGGCAAAGCGCGAGCGAGAAACTAAAGAGCAACCTGCGCAAACATTACCCCAACACCGTGTACACTTCCCGGACTCCGCCGAGAAGAGGCCATCACGGTAACACACTCAGTTGATTCATTTTAATTAATTAAGGTTCAAGTTATCTACAGCCGGACATTAACAAATTCCCATCTGCCCATAACCGCGGGCACGGCTTTCGAAAGTTCAATCCCTGCAGGGGAGTCCCAACTTAGCCCATGACAACTCTCACGGTCAACGAAGGAATAGACCTCCACCCGAGACATTCCGATCAGACTCGATATCCCGGTACAACAAGACATTTCGACAGGTTAAAACAAGACCAGCAACACCGCCCGAATGTGCCGACAAATCCCGATAGGAGCTGCACATATCTCGTTCTCAGGGCACACTCAGATGAGACTAGCTATGAGTAAAACCAACCCTCAAGTTTCCCCGAGGTGGCCCCGCAGGCAGCTCAGTTCGGACCAACACTCAGAGGAGCACTGGCCCGGGGGGGCTAAAATAAGATGACCCTCGGGCTCCGAAAACCCAAGGGAAAAAGAGGCTAGGTGGCAAATGGTAAAACCAATGTTGGGCATTGCTGGAAAATCTTTAATCAAGGCGAACTATCAAGGGGTTCCCATTATAACCCAACCGCGTAAGGAACGCAAAATCCGGGATCATAACACCGATATGACGGAAACTAGGGCGGCAAGAGTGGAACAAAACACTAGGCGAGAGGCCGAGCCTTCCACCCTTTACCAAGTATATATATGCATTAATATAACAAGATAATATAATGATATCCCAACAAGTAAATAAATGTTCCAACAAGGAACGGCCTTCAATCTTCACCTGCAACTAGCAACGCTATAAGAGGGGCTGAGCAAAGCGGTAACATAGCCAATCAACGGTTTGCTAGGACAAAGGTGGGTTAGAGGTTTGACATGGCAATTTGGGAGGCTGACAAGCAAATGGTAGGCATCTTAGCATTGGCATAGAAAACGAGCGAGCAAACTAGCATAGCAAAGATAGTAGTGATTTCGAGGGTATGATCATCTTGCCTACAAAGCTGTCAGAGTTGACTGGATCCTCGAAAGCAAACTCAACGGGCTCCTCGTTACCGAACTCGTCTCCCGGCTCTACCCAAACAAGACAAACAAGCAACAAGGATACAATCAACCACGTGCAAGCTCAAACAATAAGCTGCAATGCTGGGATGCTATGCGGGATGCGATGCGGGATGCATATGCAAGATATGACAGGAAATGCCAGAACCCGGCTTCAACTTGGAAATCCAAGTGTGCCACTGGAAAGATGAGATGAAATCACTTGAAAACGATATAAAGATCATCGGAATCGGAGTTACAGCTTGGAAATGGCAAGCGATTCAAATATGACACCGGTCTGCAATTTACAACAAGTAGGCCTCTAAATGCAACGAAATGAACATGCTACAGCACTCAAACATGGCATCAAAATACATGGCAGGGAAGCATTCAAGATGCATAACAAAAGTCTAGCACTGAGCTACGGCCAATTCATCCATTAACAGGTTCAAACAAGCATGGCAAAAACGCAAATGGTAAACAGATCTCAGACTTAGTGAAATTAACACTTGTGTGAAATTTCAGATCATATAGCCCTCTTCGGAGCAACAAAACAACATGCTACAGGACATGAATATGACAAAGAATAACATGGCGTGGAGGTAGTCAAATAGCTTAACAAAAGTCCCTTAGTGACCATGAGCCAAAAGGGATCGGAAAATATACTAACAAGCACATGAACATAGCAAAAACATAATCAGTTTTCAGACTTAGTGAAAACTGACACATGCTGAAACATAACTCAAGTAGGCATGTTAACGAGCTCGATGCACTCACTATGGTGCACGTCATGGCAAGGCAAGCATACATCCATTAAGAAGGCACGAAATGCAAGCTAGGCATGGCAAGAACAATGGCATAGCATGCACGGATCAACTACAACATCATCGGCAAAATCGCAAACAAGTTGACGATCTGCCCAGATTCACAATGAAGCAAAAGTAGAGCTCGATTGACTCAAGCTAGGGTGCTCCATAATTGCAAAAAAATACATGGATGGATAGAGCACTACAATATTAACAAAACTCCCTTAATGATCATCCTCAAAAGAGGCACGGATCACTAGAAAACAATGTGAACATATGGCATCATGAGATAAACAGCTCCAGGACTTAGTGAGAATACTAAGTCACTGAAAACAGAATTAGCAAGTGCGCCACTTTGCAAGCTTGCACTAGTCACCACACACATCCTAAAAATACATGGGTTGCACCTCTGGAAAGATGACAAAACCCTTAACAAAACATATGTAGAGCTCATGGTCATAACATGCATACAATAATCATGGCAAAAATGACAAATGTCTAAGATGGAGTAGCAGATCTGACAATTAACTCAAGTAGCCCTCTTCTAACAGCATTTCGGGCATCAAGATGAACTCAAATGAAAAGGATGCAATGGAATGAAATGATGTACTCTCAGAGACTAACATTTTCATATGCTATATGCCCAAATCGGAGCTACGGATGCAAAGTTACGGAGCCATGAACAGGAGCATATGGACTAAAATTTTAGGGACTTAGAGAAAATCAACCTCGCGAAAATTTGGGTTTACTGTTCACCCAGATCTGGATCGGGCGCACGGGAACCGAGGCACGCCGGAGTAGGGGATGGCCGGGGCCGGCGATGGCGATGGCGGTGGCGGCGCCGACTCGGGCCGGCCGCGGTGGTGGCGGGCGGAGAGGCGCCGGCGTCGGGCGACGCAAGGAGGCGGTGAGGCGGCGCCCTCACCGGAGATGGCGTGCGGCGGCGGGACGGCCGGTGACGGGGAAGGAGGCGGCGAAGGGAGGAGCTCAGGCGGCGCGGAAGGCGCGGGCGAGGCTCGGCCCGAACTGGCCCGGGGCGGGCTCCCCGTGGGCCTCGCGGGCCGCGGCGGTCGCGGTGGTACGGTGGACACGTGGCAGGCGGCTAGAGGCTAAGGCACGGCGGCGGAATTCGTCCAGCGGTGGCGGACATGTCCGGTGCGCGCGAGGTGGATTTATGGTTTGGGACGAGGAAGGAGATCCGAAAACGAAGGTGTTCTTTATATAGGCATAGAGGGAGCTAGGAGAGTCCAAATTAGGTGCGGTTTTCGGCCACGCGATCGTGATCGAACGCTCTAGATGATGGAGCAGAGTTAGGTGGGTTTTGGGCCAAAATGGAGGGGTGTTGGGCTGCAACACACATGAGGCCTTTTCGGTCCCTCGGTTAACCGTTGGAGTATCAAACGAAGTCCAAATGGTATGAAACTTGACAGGCGGTCTACCGGTAGTAAAACAAGGCCGCTTGGCAAGTCTCGGTCCAATAGGGAAATGTTTAATCCCCACACACGAAACAAAGCTAGAAATGACCACCGGAGGAGAACGAAGCACCGGAATGCAAAACGGACAACGGGGAAAATGCTCGAATGCATGAGACGAACACGTATGCAAATGCAATGCACATGATGACATGATATGTGATGCATGACAATGATAACAACACACAGAGACAAAGAACCGAACCCGAGGAAAAAATAACTTAACGCCGAAACGGCAAGAGTTGGAGTACAAATTGGGAAAGTTACATCCGGGGTGTTACAACACTCCACCACTACGAAAGGATCTCGTCCCGAGATCTAGGACTGAAAGAACGCCGGGTACTCAGAACGGAGGTGATCCTCGCGTTCCCAGGTGGCTTCATGGTCGAAATGGTGTGACCACTTGACTTTGAGAAATTTGATTGACTTGTTGCGAGTCTTGCGTTCAGTCTCTTCAAGAATAGCAACTGGGTGCTCACGGTAAGAGAGATCTTCTTGGAGCTCGATGTCCTCGAAGTTGACTGTGCGGTCAGGAGTCTTGAAGCACTTTCAAAGCTGAGAGACATGGAACACATCATGAACATTTGCAAAGTTTGAAGGAAGCTCGAGTTGATAGGCGAGGTCGCCTCTCTTGCTGATAATCTTGAAAGGTCCCACGTATCTAGGGGCAAGCTTCCCTTTGATACCGAAGCGACGAGTACCTTTCAAAGGGGAGACGCGGAGGTAAACATGATCTCCGATCTCGAAAGCCAAATCACGGTGCTTACTATCATAGTAGCTCTTCTGGCGGGATTGGGCTGCTTTGAGGTTATCACGAATGACTTTGCACATTTCTTCTGCTTCTGTGATTAAGTCATTACCCAAAAGCTGGCGTTCACCGGTTTCAGACTAGTTGAGAGGGGTACGACACTTCCTGCCATACAGAATTTCAAATGGGGCCTTGCCCGAACTTGCTTGAAAACTGTTGTTGTAGGAGAACTTAGCATAAGGAAGACAATCCTCCCACTTCATGCCGAAGGAGATCACACAAGCCTTGAGCATATCTTCAAGAATCTGGTTGACACGCTCGACTTGACCGCTTGTTTGAGGATGGAAAGCTGTGCTGAAGCGGATGTTGGTGCCCATGGCCTTCTGAAAAGAATCCCAAAATTTCGAGGTAAAGATGCTGCCACGGTCTGAAGAGATCACTTGAGGAATACCGTGCAGAGAGACAATTCGAGAGATATAGAGTTCTGCCAATTGAGCTGCAGTGATTGACTCTTTGATAGGCAGAAAATGAGCCACTTTGGTGAGTTTATCGATGACAACGAATATAGCATCATTGCCACGCTTGGACTTTGGAAACCCAGTCATGAAGTCCATTTCAATGTGGTCAAACTTCCATTCTGGAATGGCAAGAGGTTGGAGGAGACCAGCTGGCCTTTGGTGTTCTGCCTTCACTCTTCTGCAGACATCACATTCGTTCACGAATTGAGTGATCTCGCGCTTCATTCGAGTCCACCAATAAGCTTGCTTAAGGTCCTGATACATCTTCAGGCTCCCAGGGTGGATGGAGAGGAGAGAATTGTGAGCCTCGTTCATGATCACTTTACGGAGGTCACCTTTGGGTACAACAATTCGATCCTCGAAGAAGAGAGTGTCCTTGTCATCAAGGCGGTAGCACTTGTACTTGGGTTGACTCTTGGCAATCCCAATCTTCACCTTTTTCACCATAGCATCAAGAAGCTGGGCTTGGCGAATCTGGTCTTCCAAGGTAGGAGAGACTAGAAGGTTGGCGAGGAAACCTTGAGGAACAACTTGCAGATTAAGTTTACGGAAAGCTTCACAAAGCTCGGGTTGATAAGGCTTAAGAATCAGACTGTTGCAGTAAGCTTTCCTGCTCAATGCGTCAGCGATCACATTGGCCTTGCCTGGAGTATACTCAATACTCGGATTATACTCTTGAATCATTTCGACCCATCGAGTTTGCCTGAGGTTGAGATTAGGCTGAGTGAAGATGTACTTGAGACTCTTGTGATCAGTAAAAATGTCCACTTTTCTTCCCAATAGAAGATGTCTCCAAGTCAAAAGAGGATGCACAACTGCCGCCAACTCAAGATCATGAGTGGGGTAGTTCTTCTCATTAGGCTTCAGCTGGCGAGAGGTATAAGCAACAAATTTCTTCTCTTGCATCAAAACTGCGCCAAGACCTTGGAGAGAGGCATCACAAAAGACCTCATACGGCTTGGATTCATCAGACGGAGTCAGAACTGGAGCAGTGATCAATTTCTCTTTCAAAGTGTTGAAAGCAATGTCACACTCCGAAGACCAAACGTACTTGACGTGCTTCTGGAGAAGATTAGAGAGAGGCTTTGCGATCTTAGAAAAGTTTTCAACGAATCTTCGGCAATAGCTTGCGAGACCGAGAAAACTGCGGAGTTGCTTCACGTTCTGAGGAGGTTCCCAATTCACAATTGCAGACACCTTCTCAGGATTCATGGCAATTCCCTTGGCAGAGATGATATGACCAAGGTAAAGAACCTCATCGAGTCAAAATTCACACTTGGAGAACTTGGCGTAGAACTTGTGTTCTCTGAGCTTATCAAGTACCAAACGCAAGTGCTTGGCATGATCTTCCTTGTTCTTTGAGAAAACCAGAATGTCGTCGAGATAGACCAAAACGAAGTCATTGGTGTAGGCGTTGATGATGAAGTTCATCATGCGAGAGAAAGTCGGAGGAGCGTTGACGAGGCCAAAAGATATGACAGTGTATTCATATTAACCAAAGCTAGTCCTGAAAGCCGTCTTGGGAATATCTTGCTCACGGATTCGAATCTGATGATAACCCATACGGAGATCAAGCTTGGAGAAAACTTGAGCACCTTTGAGTTGTTCGAACAACTCATTGATGTTGGGAAGTGGGTATTTGTTCTTGATGGTCTTCTTGTTCAATGGACGGTAATCAACACAAAGTCGGTCCGTTCCATCCTTCTTCTTCAAAAAAAGAACACCACAACCCCACGGAGAAGAACTAGGCCGGATGAGACCCATTTTCTCTTGAATATCGAGTTGCTTCTTCAGCTCCTTCAACTCTTCAGGTCTGAGCTTGTAAGGATGCTTGCACACAGGTTCCGTACCAGGCTCAAGATCAATAACGAATTCAACTGGCCGGTGCGGAGGCATTCCTGGAAGCTCTTCTGGAAAGACGTCTTGATATTCGCAAACGACTGGAATTTGAGAGATGGCATCCAATTCACCCCTCTCATTGAGAGAAAACATACGGATGGTATTATCCCGAGTGGCAAAGACAATTACATCCTCAGACGAATGAGTCAATTGAATCTGCCTGGCTGCACAATCAAGCTGAACCTTGTGCTGAGAAAGCCAATCCATCCCGAGAATAAGATCAATATACGAGTTACCAAGAACCATTGGAGAAGCCAGAAACTTGAAATCACCCAACAAGATAGAAATATCCGGAACCATCAAACTAGAACTCAGACGCTTAGACGGAGAGACTACTTGCATAGCTCTAGGTAAAGCCTTAGTGCTAAAATTGTTCTCCGATGCAAATGGGAATGACATGAAGGAATGCGATGCACCAGAGTCAAAAAGTACTCTTGCAGGAATATCATTAACAGGAAGGTTACCCATGATGACATCTGAAGAATCCTCTGCCTGAGCTGCGTTCATCAAATTAACCTTGGCGTGCTGGGGGTTATGCTTGACCACAGTTGTACTTGCCGATCTCACAGGAGGAGGAGGAGGAGGAAGACGCCTCTGGTTGAAACACTTGTTGGCATAGTGACCCTTCTGTTGGCACTTGTTGCACGTGACCTATGAAAGCGGACGGTGATACGGAGCACTCAATCTTGGAGCTTGAGACGAAATCTTGTTCTGAAAGCCAGGGTTGGGTGGGTGGGAAGAACCACTACCACCTTTGCTCTTCTACTGATACGGCTGACGAAATGGAGGAGGAGGAAGCCAAAACTTCTGTTGCTTGGCCACTTGAGTAGAGGAAGAAGGAGTAGCATCTCTGACTCGCTTCTTGGAAGCATCACACCTCAGCTGAGCAGCCTCTTGCTTCAGTGCCATGTTGTAGAACTCATCGTACCTCAAGGGCTCAAAGAGAACAAGAGCGAGCTGGATATCTTCTCTGAGACCACCCCTGAACTGATATATCATGCTCTTCTCATCAGGGACGTCCTGCTTGGCAAAGCGGGCGAGCTTCTGAAACTTGTTGTAGTCATAGACAGACAAAGAGCCTTGCTTCAGATTGCGGAATTCCTCACGCTTGCTTTCAACCACGCTTTGAGGAATATGATGAGCTCGGAAATCTCGACGGAAATCATCCCAAGTGATAACACATCCACCTCGGGAATCCTTGTACTGCTGGAACCATTCTGCAGCTTGATCTTTGAGTTGGAAGGAAGAGAACTTGACAAAGTCCTCAGGCCTGACGTTACTGCACTCAAAATGCTTACACAGATCCACAAGCCAATCGTCAGCATCGGTTGCCTCAACACAATTGCTGAAAGTCTTTGGCCCGTTAGCAAGGAACTGGTTGAGTGTAGCAAAGTGATTCTGATTGCTGCCTTGATTCCCTTGACTGCCTTGATTGCGCTCTTGAAGAACTTGCATGATCAACTGTGTGTTTGCATTGGTTGCGGCCATCACAGTTTACCATGCCTCCGGAGGAGGTGGAGGTAGTGGCGGATCTTGATTTTGATTCTGACTGGTGCTCTTAGCGGGAGCCATCCTGAAGAGGTTGGCCACCGTTAGCACATAGACAGATAAATGAAGCTAAAACCAACGGAATGAAAATTGCAACATAAAGTCTTCACATCCAAACAAAATGAACGAATGTATTCCTCTTGAAATGGTCACATATCCATAAATTGCGAAGCCACGAAGAATGAAGGTAGAGAACTAAATCAACAAGGTACGGATCAAGAACGAATAATCGGTAAGAAATCCCATCTCAAACCAATATCCGTGGAAGAAGAACTAGAGCTACAAGAATTCCCACCTATGAAACTCCCGAACCTTTCCGGTTATGCAATCAGGTGTTGGGGATATAGGGGAAGCATAATATCTCACCCAAACTAGCAAATCCTACATCCAGCCGTATCCATCCTTCAACACATAACCAAGAAACCTTCGGAAACCATCTACCTCAACCTTTGAAAAGCATCCGTTATACAAGTTAGGGTGATACTCCCGAACTCCCGCCCCAGTACTGGGTGGCGTCGAGGTTATCTCACCAACGAACTGCATAAAAGAGATTTTCGATGTCGGTGTACTAAACTCAAGTATTCCAGAATTGCAACGATAAAATTATGATGACAACACCTCAGAGCTCAACTCCCCGGGACACTTCCACTAAACCCCTGACAGGAGGCACCAAGACAATGTTCTTATCATAAAACCATCGGAACGATTCCAAGATACCCGCGTGATCCTAAATTTTTTTTTGTGAAATTTGAGAAGAGAAGAGTCAAAACTCTGCGTCAGGATGCCTTACTAGAGCGATGAGGAGACTAGGAAGTAAAAAGAATTCCTAAACTCTCCGATATATAATTCCTAAATGACTCAAAACATTTTTCTAGACACAACTCGGCTGCTAAAAACGATCAAGCAATGGGGCTCCTAAGGTCGGGGAAGGCTCTGATTACCAACTTGTAACACCCTCGATGCGACTATATCTCCCACGTGTCGAGGCACGACTTAGAGGCAAAATCGCATTGAAGGGATATGTCGCAAGTCAGGTAATCATCACAAACATCCCATGTAATATAAATAATGCAAAGGGATAACATAGTCGGCTTACACTCGCCACGTCAATCAAGTACATAAATAACATACATCATCCAAACACTCATGGCCCGACTACGGCGCCAAAATAGAAGAAAACCAAACATGCGACACGGTCCCAATCACCCCCAACTGGGCACCACTACTGATCATCAGGAAAGGAAACATAGTAACGTTGAGAGTCCTCGTCAAACTCCCACTTGAGCTCGTACGCGTCACCTGGAGCGGAATCACCTGGACCTACATCTGGTGTAATAGTAATCTGTGAGCCACAGGGACTCAGCAATCTCGCACCCTCGCGATCAAGACTATTTAAGCTTATAGGTAGGGTAAGGAAAATATATGTGGAGCTGCGGCAAGCGACTAGCAAATATGGTCGCTAACTTATTCGCAAAAGAGAGCAAGAAGAGGAGGCAAAGCGCGAGCGAGAAACTAAAGAGCAACCTGTGCAAACATTACCCCAACACCGTGTCCACTTCCCGTACTCTGCCGAGAAGACGCCGTCACGGTAACACACACAGTTGATTCATTTTAATTAATTAAGGTTCAAGTTATCTACAACCGGACATTAACAAATTCCCATCTGCCCATAACCGCGGGCACGGCTTTCGAAAGTTCAATCCCTGCAGCGGAGTCCCAACTTAGCCCATGACAACTCTCACGGTCAACGAAGGAATAGACCTCCACCCGAGACATTCCGATCAGACTCGATATCCCGGTACAACAAGACATTTTGACAGGTTAAAACAAGACCAGCAACACCGCCCGAATGTGCCGACAAATCCCGATAGGAGCTGCACATATCTCGTTCTCAGGGCACACTCAGATGAGACTAGCTATGAGTAAAACCAACCCTCAAGTTTCCCCGAGGTGGCCCCGCAGGCAGCTCAGTTCGGACCAACACTCAGAGGAGCACTGGCCCGGGGGGGCTAAAATAAGATGACCCTCGGGCTCCGAAAACCCAAGGGAAAAAGAGGCTAGGTGGCAAATGGTAAAACCAATGTTGGGCATTGCTGGAAAATCTTTAATCAAGGCGAACTATCAAGGGGTTCCCATTATAACCCAACCGCGTAAGGAACGCAAAATCCGGGATCATAACACCGATATGACGGAAACTAGGGCGGCAAGAGTGGAACAAAACACTAGGCGAGAGGCCGAGCCTTCCACCCTTTACCAAGTATATAGATGCATTAATATAACAAGATAATATAATGATATCCCAACAAGTAAATAAATGTTCCAACAAGGAACGGCCTTCAATCTTCACCTGCAACTAGCAACGCTATAAGAGGGGCTGAGCAAAGCGGTAACATAGCCAATCAACGGTTTGCTAGGACAAAGGTGGGTTAGAGGTTTGACATGGCAATTTGGGAGGCTGACAAGCAAATGGTAGGCATCTTAGCATTGGCATAGAAAACGAGCGAGCAAACTAGCATAGCAAAGATAGTAGTGATTTCGAGGGTATGATCATCTTGCCTACAAAGCTGTCAGAGTTGACTGGATCCTCGAAAGCAAACTCAACGGGCTCCTCGTTACCGAACTCGTCTCCCGGCTCTACCCAAACAAGACAAACAAGCAACAAGGATACAATCAACCACGTGCAAGCTCAAACAATAAGATGCAATGATGGGATGCTATGCGGGATGCGATGCGGGATGCATATGCAAGATATGATAGGAAATGCATGAACCTGGACTCAACATGGAAATCCAAGTGTGCCACTGGAAAGATGAGATGAAATTGCTTGAAAACAATATAAAGATCATCGGAATCGGAGTTACGGTTTGGAAATGGCCAGCGATTCAAATATGACACCGGTCTGCAATTTACAACAAGTAGGCCTCTAAATGCAATAAAATGAACATGCTACAGCACTCAAACATGGCATCAAAATACATGGAAGGGAAGCATTCAAGATGCTTAACAAAAGTCTAGCACTGAGCTACGGCCAATTCATCCATTAACAGGTTCAAACAAGCATGGCAAAAACGCAAATGGTAAACAGATCTCAGACTTGGTGAAATTAACACTTGTCTGAAATTTCAGATCATATAGCCCTCTTCGGAGTAACAAAACAACATGCTACAGGACCTGAATATGACAAAGAAGAACATGGCATGGAGCTACTCAAATATCTTAACAAAAGTCCCTTAGTGACCTTGAGCCAAAAGGGATCGGAAAATATACTAACAAGCACATGAACATAGCAAAAACATAATCAGTTTTCAGACTTTGTGAAAACTGACACATGCTGAAACATAACTCAAGTAGGCATGTTAACGAGCTCGATGCACTCACTACGGTGCAAGTCATGGCAAGGCAAGCATACATCCATTAAAAAGGCACAAAATTCAAGCTAGGCATGGCAAGAACAATGGCATAGCATGCACGGATCAACTACAACATCATCGGCAAAATCGCAAACAAGTTGACGATCTGCCCAGATTCACAACGAAGCAAAAGTAGAGCTCGATTGACTCAAGCTAGGGTGCTCCATAATTGCAAAAAAAGACATGGCTGGATAGAGCACTACAATATTAACAAAACTACCTTACTGATCATCCTCAAAAGAGGCATGGATCACCAGGAAACAACGTGAACATATGGCATCATGAGATAAACAGCTCCAGGACTTAGTGAGAATACTAAGTCCCTGAAAACAGAATTAGCAAGTGCGCCACTTTGCAAGCTTGCACTAGTCACCACACACATCCTAAAAATACATGGGTTGCACCTCTCGAAAGATGACAAAACCCTTAACAAAACATATGTAGAGCTCATGGTCATAACATGCACACAATAATAATGGCAAAAATGACAAATGTCTAAGATGGAGTAGCAGATCTGACAATTAACTCAAGTAGCCCTCTTCTAACAGCATTTCGGGCATCAAGATGAACACAAATGAAAAAGATGCAATGGAATGAAATGATGTACTCTCAGAGACGAACATTTTGATATGCTATATGTCCAAATCGGAGCTACGGATGGAAAGTTACGGAGCCGTGAACAGGAGCATATGGACTAAAATTTAGGCACTTAGAGAAAATGAACCTCGCGAAAATTTGGGTTTACTGTTCACCCAGATCTGGATCGGGCGCATGGGAACCGAGCCATGCCAGAGTTACTGTTCACCGGTGACAACGAGGACGGCGGCGGCCGGAGTAGGGGATGGCCAAGGCCGGCGATGGCGATGGCGGTGGCTGCGCCGACTCGGGCCGGCCGCGGTGGTGGCGGTCGGAGAGGCGCCGGCGTCGGGCGACGCAAGGAGGCGGCGATGCGGCGCCCTCACCGGAGATGGCACGCGGCAGCGGGGCGGCCGGCGACGGGGAAGGAGGCGGCGGAGGGAGGCGCTCAGGCGGCGCGCAAGGCGCGGGCGAGGCTCGGCCCGAACTGGCCCGGGGCGGGCTCCCCGTGGGCCTCGCGGGCTGCGGCGATCGCGGTGGTACGATGGACACATGGCAGGCGGCTAGAGGCTGAGGCGCGGCGGCGGAATTCGTTCGGCGGTGGCGGACATGTCCGGTGCGCGCGAGGTGGATTTAGGGTTTCGGACGAGGAAGGGGATCCGAAAACGAAGGGGTTCTTTATATAGGCATAGAGGGAGCTAGGAGAGTCCAAATGAGGTGCGGTTTTCAGCCACGTGATCGTGATCGAACGCTCTAGATGATGGAGCAGAGTTAGGTGGGTTTTGGGCCAAAATGGAGGGGTGTTGGGCTGCAACACACATGAGGCCTTTTCGGTCCCTCGGTTAACCGTTGGAGTATCAAACGAAGTCCAAATGGTATGAAACTTGACAGGCGGTCTACGGGTAGTAAACGAAGGCCGCTTGGCAAGTCTCGGTCCAATCCGGAAATGTTTAATCCCCACACACGAAAGAAAGCTAGAAATGACCACCGGAGGAGAACGAAGCACCAGAATGAAAAACAGACAACGGGGAAAATGCTCGAATGCATGAGACGAACACATATGCAAATGCAATGCACATGATGACATGATATGAGATGCATGACAACGATAACAACACACGGAGACAAAGACCTGAACCCGAGGAAAAAAATAACTTACCATCGAAACGGCAAGAGTTGGAGTACAAATTGGGAAAGTTACATCCGGGGTGTTACAGGTATTACCTCCATAGAGAGGGCCCGAACCTGGGTAAACATCGTGTCCCTCATCTCCTATTACCATCGACCTTACACGCATAGTTCGGGACCCCCTATCCGAGATCCGCCGGTTTCGACACCGACAGTGGGCGAAATAAAGTGGCTACTTATGCCGAACACCATCCCTTGCCACCTCGCCGTCGAGGCAAGGAGGTAGCAGCTTCGGGCTAAACCTATGATTTATGCCAGGACCTGGACAACAGATTCGGTCAGGCCAGATCAATCTATGGATCAATGGGGTGCGCTCCAATGCGAGATGACGGCCATCAAGCCTGGCGCGATAGGCATAACCTCAGCCGGGCCGAAAACCGAATACGGATGTCATCTGAACTCCGTCGCGACGTTGCCCGTTACAGAGGCGCCGCACACCCCTTATGCTTCACTATTGAGGTAATGCAGCATCAGTTCCCAGAAGGGTTTAAACCCGTAAACATTGAAGCGTACGATGGAATGATGGATCCCGCGGTATGGATTGAAGACTTTCTCCTCCATATTCACATGGCTCGCGGCGATGATCTTCACGCCATCAAATAGCTCCCCTTAAAGCTGAGAGGACCAGCCCGACACTGGTTAAACAGCCTCCCAAAGAACTCCATTGGTAGCTGGGGAGATTTGGAAGATGCCTTTAGAGACAACTTCCAAGGCACCTATGTCCAGCCGCCGGATGCCGATGACCTTAGTCATATAGTCCAGCAACCAAGAGAGTCAGCCCAAAAACTCTGGACTAGGTTCTTAATCAAAAAGAACTAGATCGTCGATTGCCCAGATGTTGAAGCCGTTCCAGCCTTTAAACATAGCATCCATGACAAATAGCTCAACCGATGATATGTCTCCAATGTATATATAATTTTTGATTTCTCCATGCTAATATATTATCTATTTTGGATGTTATTGGGCTTATTTTTACACTTTTATTATATTTTTGGGACTAACGTATTAACCGGAGGCCCAGCCCAAATTGTTGTTTTTTTGCCTATTTTAGAGTTTCGCCGAAAAGGAAAATCAAATGGAGTCCAAATGGAATGAAACCTTCGGGAGTGTTAATTTTGGAACAAACATGATCCAGGAGACTTGGAGTGGACATCAAGCAATCAACGAGGCGGCCATGAGGCAGGGGGGCACGCCCACCCCCCTGGGCACGCCCTCTACCCTCGTGGGCCCCTCGTTGCTCCACTTACGTACTTCTTCCATATATATATATATATATATATATCCATATACCCCCAAACATCCAGGAGCACCACGAAACCCTATTTCCAACGCCGCAACCTTTATACCGAAGAGATCCCATCATGGGGCCTTTTCCGGAGCTCTGCCGGAGGGGGCATTGATCACGGAGGGCCTCTATATCAACTCCATGGCCCCTCAGATGATGTGTGAGTAGTTTACTTCAGACATTTGGGTCCATAGCTAGTAGCTAGATGGCTTCTTCTCTCTCTTGGGATCTCAATACAAAGTTCTCCTCGATTCTCTTGGAGATCTATACGATGTAATTCTTCTTTTTGCAGTGAATTTGACGAGATCCGATGAATTGTGGGTTTATGATCCATATTATCTATGAACAATATCTGAATCTTCTGTAAATTCTTTTATGTATGATTGGTTTATCTTTGCAAGTCTCTTTCAATTATCAGTTTGGTTCGGCCTACTAGATTGATCTTTATTGCAATGGGAGAAGTGCTTAGCTATGGGTTCAATCTTGCGGTGCTCGATCCCAGTGGCAGAAAGGGAAACAACACGTATTGTATTCTTGCCATCGAGGATAAAAATATGGGGCTTATATCATATTGCATGAGTTTATCCCTCTACATCATGTCATCTTGCTTAAGGCGTTACTCTGTTCTTATGAACTTAATAATCTAGATTCATGCTGGATAGCGGTCGATGTGTGGAGTAATAGTAGTAGATGTAGGCAGGAGTTCGTCTACTTGTCACGGACGTGATGCCTATATAAGTGATCATGCCTAGATATTCTCATAATTATTCGCTTTTCTATCAATTGCTCGACAGTAATTTGTTCACCCATTGTAATACTTATGCTATCTTGAGAGAAGCCACTAGTGAAACCTATGGCCCACAGGTCTATTCTCCATCATACAAGTTTCTAATCTATTTTATTTTGCAATCTTTACTTTCAATCTATATCATAAAAATACCAAAAATACTTATCTTATTATTATCATCTCTATCAGATCTCACTCTTGCAAGTGGCCGTGAAGGGATTGACAACCCCTTTATCGCGTTGGTTGCGAGGTTCTTATTTGTTTGTGTAAGTACGAGGTGACTGGCGCGTGGTCTCCTACTCGATTGATACCTTAGTTCTCAAAAACTGAGAGAAATACTTACTATGCTTTACTAAACCACCCTTTCCTCTTCAAGGGAAAACCAACGAAGTGCTCAATAGGTAGCAAGAAGGATTTCTGGCGCCGTTGCCGGGGAGATCTACGCCAAGTCAAGACATACTAAGTACCCATCACAACTCTTATCCTTCGCATTACATTATTTGCCATTTGCCTCTCGTTTTCCTCTCCCCCACTTCACCCTTGTTGTTTTATTCGCCCTCTGTTTTCCGTTCGGCTCTTTTTCACTTGCCTTGTCGTTATGGCTTGTCCTTTATCTACTCCCTTGTCTCCCGAGAATGAAGTTCTTAATTTTTAACAAAGGGGGGAGAAAATCTAAAAGATGCTTGGTACATAATTTGCAGTGCACAAAATAGATCTACTAGGAAGCAATCTACTTCCGTTCTTCTTTGCAGTTTTTATGTAGGCATCATGCCTTGGAATAGATATATTCTTGATACCATTACCGGAGGAAATTTCTTGGGCAGCCATACTTTTGATTCTTATAATGCTATGATAGATTTGTTTGGCCCACCAACTCTTTTGGTTTATGGAACTATTTTAACTTTGGAACATGTGATCCAGAGGCTTGAAATTATTGAAAATAAAGTTGCTACCGTAGAGTTGATTGAAAATTTGGATAGAAGGATCCACAACCAAGTTAACCAATACGTATCTAAGGTAGGAGTGGCTCTTAAATTTTTTAAAGAAGAGGAACCTATGGTTAATCAAAAGATAGATCAAGATTCCACTAGAATTGATGAAATTGAGGATATTATTACCAACCTAGGATCTGCCTTTTCTTCCGTGAAAAACACTCCTTCTAATGCTAAGATTGGCAAATTGATGTATGTTCCTAAAATTAAGGGTGAAACTTCTAGTAAGGGAAATGCGGACCTCAAATCCATAAGTGTTCACCCCAACTTTCTTGCTATCCTTAAGGAACCTTTTGCTACAACGATTTTCTTGATTTTGTACCTAGAAGTTTGATAATTAATAAAAATAAATATACTCCTAGGGTTTATACGTATATTATTGAAGAATTGCTTACCAAAGATGGCAATACCTAGATCTATCCCTGCTTTTATGCCTAGCTAAGGGCGTTAAACGATAGCGCTCTTTGGGAGGCAACCCAATTTTATTTTTATTCCTTGCTTTTTGCTCCTGTTTAGTAATAAATAATTTATATATCCTCTTTTTTGGTTGTGTTTTTTGTGTTTAATTAGTGTTTGTGCCAAGTAGAACCATTGGGAAGACTTGGGGAAAGTCTTTTTGATCTTGCTGTAAAAAACAGAAACTCTAGCGATCACGAGAATTGCTGCCATTTTTTATTGGAGTGTGCTATTCAGTTAATTATTTTTTAATATTTTAATACATAAATTCCTCACGTCCATCTATTTATTTTAGAATTTTTGGGGTTCCATAAGTTTGCATTAGTTACAGATTACTACAGACTGTTCTATTTTTGACATATTCTGTTTTTCGTGTGTTGTTTGCTTATTTTGATGAATCTATGGCTAGTAAAAGAGTTTATGAACCATCGAAAAGTTGGAATACAATAGGTTTAAAACCAATATAAATCAAGAATGAGTTAATTACAGTACCTTGAAGTGGTGTTTTGGTTTCTTTCGCTAACGGAGCTCACAAGATTTTTCTGTTAAGTTTTGTGTTGTGAAGTTTTCATGTTTTGGTTAAAGATTTGATTGATTATGAAACAATGAGTGGCAAGAGCCTAAGCATGGGGATTCCCATGGCACCCCAAGGTAAAATACAAGGACACCAAAAAGCCTAAGCTTGGGGATACCCTGGAAGGCATCCCCTCTTTTGTCTTCGTCTATCGGTAACTTTACATAGAGCTATATTTTTATTCGCCACATGATATGTGTTTTTCTTGGAGCGTCTTGTATGATTTAAGTCTTTGATTTTAGTTTACCACAATCATCCTTGATGTACACACATTTTGAGAGAGACACACATGAATTGGAATTTATTAGAATACTCTATGTGCTTCACTTATATCTTTTGAGTTATAGTTTTTGCTCTAGTGCTTCACTTATATGTTTTAGAGCACGGTGGTGGTTTTATTTATAGAAATAATTAATCTCTCATGCTTCACTTATATTATTTTGAGAGTCATTTATAAGAACATGGAAATAATTAAAACTTTCATATAAGTGCATTGAATACTAAGAGAAGTTTGATACTTGATGATTGTTTTGAGATATGGAGATGGTGATATTAGAGTCATGCTAGTTAAGTAGTTGTGAATTTGAGAAATACTTGTGTTGAAGTTTCTGATTCCTGTAGCATGCACGTATGGTGAACCGTTATGTGATGAAGTTGGAGCATGATTTATTTATTGATTGCCTTCCTTATGAGTGGCGGTCGGGGACGAGCGATGGTCTTTTCTAAAAATCTACCCCCCTAGGAGCATGCATGTAGTACTTTGTTTCGATAACTAATAGATTTTTGCAATAAGTATGTGAGTTCTTTATGACCAATGTTGAGTCCATGGATTATATGCACCCTCACCCTTCCACCATTTGCTAGCCTCTCTAGTACCGCGCAACTTTCGCCGGTACCATAAACCCACCATATACCTTCCTCAAAACAACCACCATACCTATGTATTATGGCATTTCCATAGACATTCCGAGATATATTGCCATGCAACTTTCCACCATTCCATTTGTTATGACACGCTTCATCATTGTCGTATTGCTTTGCATGATCATGTAGTTGACATCGTATTTGTGGCAAAGCCACCATTAATAATTCTTTCATACATGTCACTCTTAATTCATTGCATATCCCGGTACACCGCCGGAGGCATTCACATAGAGTCATACTTTGTTCTAAGTATTGAGTTGTAATTCTTGAGTTGTAAGTAAAAAGAAGTGTGATGATCATCATTATTAGAACATTGTCCCAGTGAGGAAAGGATGATGGAGACTATGATTCCCCCACAAGTCGGTATGAAAAATAAAATAAGGAGAAAAGAGGCCGAAAAAAAGAAAAAAAAGAGGGCCCGAATAAAAAATAAGAGAAAAAGAGAGAAGGGACAATGTTACTATCCTTTTTCCACACTTGTGCTTCAAAGTAGCAGCATGACCTTCATGATAGAGAGTCTCCTATGTTGTCACTTTCATAAACTAGTGGGAATTTTACATTATAGAACTTGGCTTCTATATTCCAATGATGGGCTTCCTCAAATTTCCCTAGGTCTTCGTGAGAAAGCAAGTTGAATGCACACCCACTTAGTTTCTTTTGTTGAGCTTTCATACACTTATAGCTCTAGTGGATCCGTTGCATGGCAATCCCTACTCACTCACATTGATATCTATTGATGGGCATCTCCATGGCCTGTTGATACGCCTAGTTGATGTGAGACTATCTTCTCCTTTTTTGTCTTCTCCACAACCACCATTCTATTCCACCATAGTGCTATATCCATCGCTCACGCTCATATATTGCGTGAAGATTAAAAATGTTTGAGAACATCAAAAGTATGAAACAATTGCTTGGCTTGTTATCAGGGATTGAGCATGATTTAATATTTTGTGTGATGAAGATTGAGCATAGCCAGACTATATGATTTTGTAGGGATAACTTTCTTTGGCCATGTTATTTTGAGAAGACATGATTGCTTAGTTAGTATGCTGGAAGTATTATTATTTCTATGTCAATATTAAACTTTTATCTTGAATGTTTTGGATCTGAACATTCATGCCACAATAAAGAAAAATTACATTGAGAAATATGTTAGCAAGCATTCCACATCAAAAATTCTGTTTTTATCATTTACCTACTCGAGGACGAGCAAGAATTAGGCTTGGGGATGCTACATATGTCTCCAACGTATCTATAATTTTTGATTGCTCCATGCTATTATATTATCTATTTTAGACATTATTGGGATTATTTTTACACGTTTATCATATTTTTGGGACTAACCTACTAACCGGAGGCCCAGCCCAAATTGTTGTTTTTTTGTCTATTCTAGAGTTTCGTCGAAAAGGAATATCAAACGGAGTCCAAACGGAATGAAACCTTCGGGAGTGTTATTTTTGGAACAAACATGATCCAGCAGACTCGGAGTGGATGTCAAGCAATCAACGAGGCGTCCAGGAGGCAGGGGGCGCGCCCACCCCCTGGGACCGCCCTCCGCCCTCGTGGGCCCCTCGTTGCTCCACCGACGTACTTCTTCCTCCTATATATATCCATATACCCCCCAAATATCCAGGAGCACCACGAGACCCTATTTCCACCGCCGCAACCTTCTGTACCCAAGAGATCCCATCTTGGGGCCTTTTTCGGAGCTCCGCCGGAGGGGGCATTGATCACGGAGCGCCTCTACATCAACTCCATGGCTCCGCCGATGATGTTTGAGTAGTTTACTTCAGACCTTCAGGTCCATATCTAGTAGCTAGATGCCTTCTTCTCTCTCTTAGGATCTCAATACAAAGTTCTCCTCGATTCTCTTGGAGATCTATTTGATGTAACTCTCCTTTTTGCGGTGTCTTTGTCGAGATCCGATGAATTGTGGGTTTATGATCTAGATTATCTATGAACAATATTTCAATATTCTCTAAATTCTTTTATATATGATTGGTTTACCTTTGCAAGTATCTTCGAATTATCAGTTTGGTTTGCCCTACTAGATTGATCTTTCTTGCAATGGGAGAAGTGCTTAGCTTTGGGTTCAATCTTACGGTGCTCGATCCCAGTGACAGAAAGGGAAACGACACATATTGTATTGTTGCCATCGCGAATAAAAGATGGGGTTTTATGTCATATTGCATGATTTTATCCCTCTACATCATGTCATCTTGCTTAAGGTGTTACTGTGTTCTTATGAACTTAATACTCTAGATGCATGCTGGATAGCGGTCGATGTGTGGACTAATAGTAGTAGATGCACGCAGGAGTCGGTCTACTTGTCGCGGATCTGTTGCCTATATACATGATCATGCCTAGATATTCTCAAAATTATTCGCTTTTCTATCAATTGCTCGACAGTAATTTGTTCACCCACCGTAATACATATGATATCTTGAGAGAAGCCACTAGTGAAACCTATGGCCCCGGGTCTATTCTCAATCATACAAGTTTCCAATCTATTTTATTTTGCAATCTTTAATTTCAATCTATATCTTAAAAATACCAAAAATACTTATCTTATTATTATCATCTCTATCAGATCTCACTCTTGCAAGTGACCGTGAAGGGAATGACAACCCCTTTATCGTGTTGGTTGCGAGGTTCTTATTTGTCTGTGTAGGTACGAGGTGACTCGCGCGTGGTCTCCTAATGGATTAATACCTTTGTTCGCAAAAACTGAGGGAAATACTTACGCTGCCTTACTGGACCACCCTTTCCTCTTCAAGGGAAAACCAACGCAATGCTCAAGAGGTAGCAAGAAGGATTTCTGGCACCGTTGCCAGGGAGATCTATGCCAAGTCAAGACATACCAAGTATCCATCACAACTCTTATCCTTCACATTACATTATTTGCGATTTGCCTCTCGTTTTTCTCTCCCCCACTTCACCATTGTCGTTTTATTCGCCCTCTCTATTATGTTCGCCTCTTTTCGCTTGCCTCGTCGTTATGGCTATTCCTTTATCTACTCCCTTGTCTCCCGAGAATGAAGTTCTCAATTTTGAACAAAGGGAGGGAGAAAATCCAAAAGATGCTTGGTACAGAATTTGCAATGCACAAAATAGATCTACTAGGAAGCAATCTACTTCCATCCGTCTTCGCAATTTTTATGTAGGCATCATGCCTTGGAATAGATATATTCTTGATACCATTACCAGAGGAAATTTCTTGGGTAGCCATACTTTTGATTCTTATAATGCTATGACCGATTTCTTTGGCCCACCACTTCTTTTGGTTAATGGAACTACTTTAACTTTGGAACATGTGATGCAAAGGCTTGAAATTATTGAAAATATAGTTCCTACCATAGAGTTGATTGAAATTTTGGATAGAAATATCCACAACCAAGTTACCCAAGATGGATCTAAGGTAGGAGTGGCTCTTAAATTTTTTAAATAAAAGGAACCTATGGTTAATGAAAAGATACATCAAGATTCCACTAGAATTGATAAAATTGAGGATATTATTACCAACCTAGGATCTGCCTTTTCTTCTGTGAAAAACACTCCTTCTGATGCTAATATTGCCAAATTGATGTATGTTCCTAAAATTAAGGGTGAAACCTCTAGTAAGGGAAATGCGGATCTCAAATCCGTAAGTGTGCACCCCAATTTTCTTGCTATCCTTAAGGAACCTTTTCCTACAATGATTTTCTTGATTTTGTGCCTAGAAGTTTGATAATTAATAAAAAGAAAGAGACTCCTAGGTGTTATAGGTGTCTTATTGAAGAATTACCTACCAAAGATTGCAATACCTAGATCTATCCTTGTTTTTATGCCTAGCTAAGGGCGTTAAACAATAGCGCTTGTTGGGAGGCAGCCCAATTTTATTTTTATTATTTGCTTTTTGCTCCTGTTTAGTAATAAATAATTTATCTAGCCTCTATTTTGATTGTGTTTTTTGTGTTTAATTAGTGTTTGTGCCAAGTAGAACCGTTGGGAATACATGGGGAAAGTCTTTTTGATCTTGCTGTAAAAAGACAGAAACTTTAGCGCTCATGAGAATTGCTTCCATTTTTTATTGGAGAGTGATATTTAGTTAATTCTTTTAACAGATGATTAATAGATAAATTCCCCACGTCCAGAAATTTAGTTTAGAATTTTTGGTGTTCCAGAAGTTTGAGTTACTTACAGATTACTACAGACTGTTGTGTTTTTGACAGATTTTGTTTTCCGTGTGTTGTTTGCTTATTTTGATGAATCTATGGCTAGTAAAAGAGTTTATGAACCATACAAAAGTTGGAATACAGTAGTTTTAACACCAATATAAATCAGGAATGAGTTCATTACAGTATCTTGAAGTGGTGTCTTTTTTCTTTCGCTAACGGTGGTCACAAGATTTTTCTGTTAAGTTTTGTGTTGTGAAGTTCTCAAGTTTTGGGTAAGGATTTGATGGATTATGAAACAAGGAGTGGAAAGATCCTAAGCTTGGGGATGCCCAAGTGTAACACCCACGATGCGGCTATATCTCCCACATGTCAGAGCACGACTTAGAGGCATAACCACATTGTAGGCATGTCGCAAGAGGGGTAATCTTTACACATCCCATGTACTGAATAAGAAAGGGGTACAAGGTTGGCTTACAATCGCCACTTCACACAATATATAAATATAGCATTACATCATCTAGATAGAATCAAGGTCCGACTACGGAACCAAAATAAAGACAACCCCAAATGCATAAGATCCATGATCGCCCCAACTGGGCTCCACTACTGATCATCTGGAAAGCAAACGTAGTAACGTCCTGAGTCCTCATCGAACTCCCACTTGAGTTCAGTCGCATCTCCTGGAATGGCATCATCGACACCTGCATCTGGTTTTGGAAGTAATCTGTTAGTCACGGGGACTCAGCAATCCCACACCCTCGCGATCAAGACTATTTAAGATTATGGGTAGGGAAAAGTAGTGAGGTGGAGCTGCAGCAAGCACTAGCATATATGGTCGCTAACTTACGCAAAAGAGAGCGAGAAGAGAAGGCCAAAGCACGGTCGAGAATCTATGATCAAGAAGTGATCCTAGAACTACTAACGTTCAAGCATAACACGAGACCGTGTTCTCTTCCTGGTCTCCGCCGAAAAGAGACCATCACGGCTACACATGTTGTTGATTCATTTTAATTAAGTTTAGTTTCAGGTTTTCTACAACCGGACATTAACATATTCCCATCTGCCCATAACCACGGGCACGGCTTTCGAAAGTTCAAATCCCTGCAGGGGTGTCCCAACTTAGCCCATCACAAGCTCTCACGGTCAACGAAGGATATTCCTTCTCCCAGGACGGCCCGATCAGACTCGGAATCCCGGTTACAACACATCTCGATAATGGTAAAACAAGACCTGCAAAGCCACCCGATGTGCCAACAAATCTCGATAGGAGTCGCACGTATCTTGTTCTCAGGGCAACACCGGATGAGACTAGCTATGAGTAAAACCAACCGTCAAGTTTCCCCGAGGTGGCCCCGCAGCTCGGTTCGGACCAACACTAAGAGGAGCACTGGCCTAGGGGGGTTTAAAATAAAGATGACCCTTGAGTCCGTGGAACCCAAGGGAAAAAAGGCTAGGTGGCAAATGGTAAAAACAAGATTGGGCCTTGCTGAAGGAGTTTTATTCAAGGCGAACTGTCAAGGGGTTCCCATTATAACCCAACCGTGTAAGGAACGCAAAATCAAGGAACATAACACCGGTATGACGGAAACTAAGGCGGCAAGAGTGGAACAAACCACCAGGCATAAGGCCTTGCCTTCCACCCTTTACCAAGTATATAGGTGCATTAAAGTAAACAATATATAATAATGATATCCCAACAATAAACATGCTCCAACAAGGAACAAACTCCAATCTTCACCTGCAACTAGCAACGCTATAAGAGGGGCTGAGCAAAGTAGTAACATAGCCAAACAATGGTTTTCTAGGACAAGGTGGGTTAGAGGTTTGACATGGCAATATGGGAGGCATGATATAGCATGTGGTAGGTATCGCGGCATAGGCATAGCAATAGAGCGAGCAACTAGCAAGCAAAGATAGAAGTGATTCCGAGTTAACGTAAGCTTGATCCTCGTAAGCGTACTCAACGGGTTCCTCGATCACGTACTCGTCTCCCGGCTCTACCCAAAGCAAGAACACAAGCAAAATAAACAACAATCAACCACGGTGCAATGCGCAAGCAACATGATGCAAAACATGGCATGATATGCAGGATGTGATATGCAATGCATATGCATGCTCCGGAAGGAAAAGATTGAACCAGGACTCAACTTGGAAAACCAAGAGTGCCGCTGGAAAGATGAGTTGATTTCGGTCGAAATTGATATAAAGATCACCGGAATCGGATGCACGGTTTGCAAATGGCAAGCAAAACAATAATGGCACTATTCTAGGATTAACAACACGATGCCATCTAAAGTGCAACAAGAAAATAAGCTACTGCACTCTAACATAACAACAAAGCACATGACAGTGATCCACTCAAGATGCTTGACAAAAGATGAACACTGAGCTACGGCTAAATCACACAATAGCTGGTTCAAACAAGCATGGCAAAAGTACAAAAGATATCAGGTTCACAGACTTAGTGAAAAATAACAACATGTCAGGAATTAACATCAGGAAGCAATGTTTAGAGCAAGATAACAACATGCTACCGGTACATATCATGGCGAAGCAAGGCATGACATGAAACTAATCGAAGCATATTACAAACGTCCCTTACTGACCATAAGCACAAAAGGATCAGAAGATATGATGGCAACCATGTAAACATAGCAAGTTCCGTTAACAGATTCAGACTTAGCAGAAAAACTGGACATGGCAAAAACAGAGTTATGTAGGCATGTTTACGAGCTCGATGCACTCACCACAAGGCACTGAATAACAAACTAAGCATACATCCAGCAAGAAGACATGATCAATAAGCTAACCATGGCAAGAACAATCTCATATCATGCATGGATCAACTACAACAACCTTGGCAAAATTGATTAACACGTAAACAATCTGCTAGGAACATTTTATAGCAAAAGTAGAACAAAATTGAGTCATGCTAGGGTACTCCATAATTGCAAACAAAGACACTGATGGATAGAACACAACAATATCTCAAAATCATACTTACTTAACATGCTCAAAAGAGGCATGGATCACTCTGTAGCAACATGCATACATGGCATAAAAATAACATGAGGGAAATGACTTAGAAGAATTCTAAGTCCCTGAAATCAGCAACATCACGAGAGCTACTTCGCATGCTTGTGCTAGTCACCACATTGATCACAAAAATAAATGGCATACACCCCTGTAAAGATGGCATGGCATAGCCCAAAACACATGTAGGGCTCAAGTTCATAGGAGGCACACATTAAACATGGCCAAAATGAAAAATGTCCATAATCTGTTAAGAAACAGAAATTAACATTATATAGCACTCTTGCAACAACATTTAGGGCATCAAGATGGACTCAAACAAGCATGGTGCAATGGAATGAAATGAAGAGCACATCCAGACGAACAATATGATATATCATACGCGCAAAACAGAGCTACGGATGATGAGATATGGCATGATGAAATGTGCTAGAAAATAATGCAGACTTAGCGGAGAAACGAGGTCAACCCCTAGGTTTCGTCTCAGATCCAGATCCAGCATGCATGGTTCCCAAGGCTGACCCAGTGTCTCGCCAGAGACGATGGGGACGGCGGCCAGAGCTTGAGGTGGCAGAGAGGGGCGTCGGGGCAGCCGGATCTGGCACCGGACGGCGAGGGCAGCGAGGCGGCGCGGCTCGCGCGGCGCGGGCGGCGACCAGCGAAGTGGGTGCGGGCGACGCGGACATCGAGGTGGCGGGGCGCGGGAGGCCAGCGACGAGGGCGTGCGGCAGCGGGCGCGGGAGGAGCGGGGCGGCGCCGGCGAGCAGGTGGCGGGGTCGGGCGGCGCGCGCGCGGGACGGGCGGCGGCGATGCGTGGGCCAGCCTCGGGCCCGAGCGGGCCGACGGCGGCGGGCGATGTGGAGTGCCACGTGGCAGCCTGCGGTTGGCCGGGCGGCGGTGAGCGGACGCGTCCGGCGCATGCGGACGTGTCCGGCGGCGCGAGAGGAGCGGGGCTATGGTTTGGACCCAGGATTTTCGGAGGGGGCATATATTTATAGGTAGAGGGAGCTAGGAGAGTCCAAATGAGGTGCAGTTTTCGGCCACACGATTGTGATCGAACGACCGAGAGGATGGGTGGGGTTTAGGAGGGTTTTGGGCCACTTTGGAGAGGTTTTGGGCTGCAACACACACGAGGCCTTTACGGTTCCTCAGTTAACCATTGGAGTATCGAACGGACTCCAAATGGCACGAAACTTGACAGGCGGCCTACCGGTGTTGTACCAAGGCTACTTGGCAAGTCTCGGTCCAATCCGAGAATGTTTAACACCTGCACACGAAAATAAGCAAAAGGGGACGCCGGAGGACGTAGGAGTGCCAGAATGCAAAACGGACAACGGGGAAAATGCTCGGATGCGTGAGATGAACACGTATGCAAAAGTGATGCACATGATGACATGATATGACATGCATGACAAGGACAAAATGCAAAATGAAGACAAAACCAACCACGAGGGAATATCATAACTTAGTGCCGAAAATGGCAAGACTTGGAATACAAATATCTCAAGTTAGATATGGGGCGTTACACCATGGCACCCCAATGTAAAATACAAGGACACCAAAAAGCCTAAGCTTGGGGATGCCCCGTAAGGCATCCCCTCTTTCGTCTTCGTCTATCGGTAACTTTACTTGGAGCTATATTTTTATTCGCCACATGATATGTGTTTTGCTTGGATCATCTTGTATGATTTGAGTCTTTGCTTTTTAGTTTAACACAATCATCCTTGATGTACAGACATTTTGAGAGAGAGACACATGAATTGGAATTTATTAGAATACTCTATGTGCTTCACTTATATCTTTCGAGTTATATAGTTTTTGCTCTAGTGCTTCACTTATATATTTTAGAGCATAGTGGTGGTTTTATTTTATAGAAATAATTGATCTCTCATGCTTCACTTATATTATTTTGAGAGTCCTTCAGAAAAACATGGGAATAATAAAAACTTTCATATAAGTGCATTGGATACTAAGAGAAGTTTGATACTTGATGATTGTTTTGAGATATGGAGATGGTGATATTAGAGTCATGCTAGTTGAGTAGTTGTGAATTTGAGAAATACTTGTGTTGAAGTTTGTGATTCTCGTAGCATGCACGTATGGTGAACTGTTATGTGAAGTCGGAGCATGATTTATTTATTGATTTCCTTCCTTATGAGTGGCGGTCGGGGACGAGCAATGGTGTTTTCCTACCAATCTATCCCCCTAGGAGCATGCACGTAGTACTTTGCTTCAATAACTAATAGATTTTTGCAATAAATATGTGAGTTCTTTATGACTAATGTTGATTCCATGGATTATACGCACCCTCACCCTTCCACCATTTGCTAGCCTCTCTAGTACCACACAACTTTCGCCGGTACCATAAACCCACCATATACCTTCCTCAAAACAGACACCATACCTACCTATTATGGCATTTCCATAGCCATTCTGAGATATATTGCCATGCAACTTTCCACGGTTCCGTTTGTTATTACACGCTTCATCATTGTAATATTGCTTTGCATGATCAAGTAGTTGACATCGTATTTGTGGCAAAGCCACTATTCATAATTCTTTCATACATGTCACTCTTGATTCATTGCATATCTCGGTACACCGCCGGAGGCATTCACATAGAGTCATACTTTGTTCTAACTATTGAGTTGTAATTCTTGAGTTGTAAGTAAAAATAAGTGTGATGATCATCATTATTAGAACATTGTCACAGTGAGGAAAGGATGATGGAGACTATGTTTCCCCCACAAGTTGGGATGAGACTCCGGACGAAAAATAAAATAAAGGAGAAAAGAGGCGAAAAAAGAAAAAAAGGAAGGCCCAAATAAAAATATGAGAGAAAAAGAGAGAAGGGACAATGTTACTATCCTTTTCCACACTTGTGCTTCAAAGTAGCACCATGATCTTCATGATAGAGAGTATCCTATGTTGTAACTTTCATAAACTAGTGGGGATTTTACATTATAAAACTTGTCTTGTATATTCCAATGATGGGCTTCCTCAAATTACCCTAGGTTTTCGTGAGAAAGCAAGTTGGATGCACACCCACTTAGTTTATTTTGTTGAGCTTTCATGCACTTATAGCTCTAGTGCATCCGTTGCATGGAAATCCCTACTCACTCACATTGATATCTATTGATGGGCATCTCCATAGCCCGTTGTTACGCCTAGTTGATGTAAGACTGTTTTCTCCTTTTTTGTCTTCTCCACAACCACCATTCTATTCCACCATAGTGCTATATCCATGGCTCACGCTAATATATTGCATGAAGATTGAAAAAGTTTGAGAACATCAAAAGTATGAAACAATTTCTTGGCTTGTCATCGGGGTTGTGCATGATTTAATATTTTGTGCGATGAAGATAGAGCATAGCCAGACTATATGATTTTGTAGGGATAACTTCCTTTGGCCATGTTATTTTGAGAAGACATGATTGCTTAGTTAGTATGCTTGAAGTATTATTATTTCTATGTCAACATTAAACTTTTATCTTGAATCTTTTGGATCTGAACATTCATGCAACAATAAAGAAAAATTACATTGGGAAATATGTTAGGAAGCATTCCACATCTAAAATTCTATTTTTATCATTTACCTACTCGAGGATGAGCAGGAATTAAGCTTGGGGATGCTTGATACGTCTCCAACGTATCTATAATTTTTGATTGCTCCATGCTATTATATTATCTATTTTGGATGTTATTGTGCTTATTTTTACACTTTTATTATATTTTTGGGACTAACCTATTAAGAGGAGGCCTCGCCCAAATTGTTGTATTTTTTCCTATTTTAGGGTTTTGCCGAAAAGGAATATCAAACGGAGTCCAAACGGAATGAAACAGTCGGGAGTGTTATTTTTGGAACAAACATGGTCCAGGAGAATTGGAGTGGACGTCAAGCAATCAACGAGGCAGCCACGAGGCAGGGGGCGCGCCCACCCCCCTGGGCGCGCCCTCCACCCTCGTTGGCCCCTCATTGCTCCACCGACATACTTCTTCCTCCTATATATATCCATGTACCCCCAAACATCCAGGAGCACCAAGAAACCCTATTTCCACCGCCGCAACCTTCTGTACCCAAGAGATCCCATTTGGGGCCTTTTACGGAGCTCCGCCGGAGGGGCATTGATCATGGAGGGCCTCTACATGAACTCCATGGCCCCCCCGATGATGTGTGAGTAGTTTACTTCAGACCTTCGGGTCCATAGCTAGTAGCTAGATGGCTTATTATCTCTCTTTGGATCTCAATACAAAGTTCTCCTTGATTCTCTTGGAGATCTATTCGATGTAACTCTTATTTTTGCGGTGTGTTTTTCAAGATCCGGTGAATTGTGGGTTTATGATCCAGATTATCTATGAACAATATTTGAATCTTCTTTGAGTTCTTTTATGTATGATTGGTTTATCTTTGCAAGTCTCGTCGAATTATTAGTTTGGCTTGGCCTACTAGATTGATCTTTCTTGCAATGGGAGAAGTGCTTAGCTTTGGGTTCAATCTTGCGGTGCTCGATCCCAGTGACAGAAAGGGAAACGACACGTATTGTATTGTTGCCATCGAGGAGAAAAAGATGGGGTTTATATCATATTGCATGAGTTTATCCCTCTACATAATGTCATCTTGCTTAAGGTGTTACTCTGTTCTTATAAACTTAATACTCTAGGTGCATGCTGGATAGCGGTCGATGTGTGGACTAATAGTAGTAGATGAAGGCAGGAGTCGGTCTACTTGTCGCGGACGTGATGCCTATATACATGATCATGCCTAGATATTCTCAAAATTATAAGCAATCTTTACTTTCAATCTAGATCATAAAAATACCAAAAGTACTTATCTTATTATTATCATCTTTATCAGATCTCACTCTTGCAAGTGGTCGTGAAGGGATTGACAACCCCTTTATCGCGTTGGTTGCAAGGTTCTTATTTGTTTGTGTAGGTACGAGGTGACACGCGCATGGTCTCCTACTAGATTGATACCTTGGTTCTCAAAAACTGAGGGAAATACTTACGCTGCTTTACTGCACCACCCTTTCCTCTTCAAGGGAAAACCAATGCAGTGCTCAAGAGGTAGCAGCCGACACCTCGACCAAGAAAAACCGAAGACCATGGCAGCCCTTACCGCACTAATGACCCACTTTTGCGCGAGAGAATACAGCTAGTTAACTCATATAAGCAATAATACCAATGATCCCGGCACCACCGAGGCCAGAGATGGCAATGGCAGGCCACGACGCAACAAACACAAGCGTCGAAGCAACAATGAAGATACCGAAAACAAGGCGGTCAATGCCGGATTCAGTGGTGCTAAATCCGATCAGCGGAAGAAGCCATTCAATGGAAAAAAAGATGATCCATCCTATTTGGACAAAATACTCTATCAGCCTTGCCAGATTCATGGCACCCCTGATTAGCCTGCCAACCACAACAACAGAAATTGTTGGGTCTTTAAACAGGCCGGTAAGTCAAACACCGAACATAAGGGGAAAGGACCGCCAACCGAAGATGACGAACAGCCCCGCTCACCGAACACAAGGGGGCAAAATAAATTTCCGCCTGAGGTGAAAACAATGAACATGATCTACATCACGCATATCCCCAAGAGGGAGCTCAAACGCGCACTAACGGACGTCTACGCCGTAGAGCCCGTCGCCCCTAAATTCTACCCATGGTCGGCTTGTCCTATCAACTTCGATCGTAGGGACCACCCGACCAGTATCCATCATGGAGGTTCGGCAGCTCTGGACCTCGACCTAATCATTGACGGATATCATCTCACTAGAGTCCTCATGGACGGTGGCAGTAGACTTAACTTGATTTATCAAGACACGGTCCACAAAAATGTGTACTCACCCATCAAGAATCAAGCCTACCAACACCACCTTTAAAGGAATAACACCCGGCGTAGAAGCCCGTTGCACGGGCTCAATAACATTGGAACTAGTCTTCAGTTCGCCGGATAACTTCCGAAGCGAACACTTGATCTTCGACGTCATCCCCTTCCGAAGTAGTTCTCATGCACTGCTCGGACGATCCGCCTTCGCCCGCTTGAATGCGGTCCCGCATTATGCTTACTTAAATCTCAAAATGCCCAGACCCCATGGCATTATCACAGTCAATTGGAACCACGGAGCGTTCCTTCTGAGGAGCACACCACGGCCTTCACGGCTGATGTGCAGAGCGGCCTCCCTAGGCCGCACACCTCATTAGCCGTCAAGCCCCCAGACACTATTAAATGTGTCCGGTCTACTCTACATGATGATAGCTCGGTGACTCTAGAGCTAGACTAGCAGTTTGGCCTCTGTCGGACGCCACACACATCCACGGCATATGTACCGCGTGTGCATAATTATGCACTCAAAATACCCTGGGCAGTGACAGAGGCACAATACGGTCCATAGTGCGTCTCGACCCTATGTGACCTTGACCCTTTTTTCTTTGATCCTTATTTTCAAATACCACAGGTGCATTAAAACCTAGCTACTTCACGGTCGTGCAGGGACTCTTTCCGGGCCCGTTTTCATATAAACGACCATGGACCATTCCTCTCAAGGAATCTTTTCCACAAGGACAAAAGGGACGCAGACGTGCGGCAGGTTATCAATGAGATCTTCAAGACCATATTTTTTAGGCCCTGTATATAGCATTCCCTTGTGTACAAACTTTGGCATGTAAATAGCGTTGGAACTATCTGTAATAGCACTTCTTGACATATCAAACAGATTACAATGAAAACAGGTTTTTACTAACCCTCGTTCGGTCTTGGTTTGTTTCATCATCTGCATGTCACATCCCTAGCTTTACCTTGCACTAGGCTAGCACTTGTGTGTTGCATCATGTTTAAATTTTATGTAAAGCTAAAATGGGGATTGATCAAACCCTAGGACTAGAAATAATTAAATAGGTTCAAATAAATTTTTTTTCAAAGAACCCAAAATGTCATTGAAAATGTTCATGATTTCTGATAAAGGTGAAAACCTCTGCCAAAAATGATGAGCATATTTCTTGACCGTTTATGGATTTTTGAGTTAAATCGTATTGTATTTGAATTGGAGCATTTAATTCCTATAAATATTTTAAATGCTTCAACACTTCTGAAAACAATTGGGGGCTGTTGGAAATAATTCAAATAGTGCCCATAATTTTTGTCAGCATTTTAAAAAATGAGTTAGTATTTTTACTAATTCAAAACAGATCAAAAGAAATAGAAAATAACAACTAAAATAGAAACCAGAGAGAGAAACCCACCTGGGCCTTACCTGTAGCCGGCCCAGCTAGCTGCCAAGCCCACCAGGGGCAGGGGCGTCATCCTCCCCGTGCCAGTAGGATGCCGCGTGTGTGGTTGCCGCACGCCGGCACGCGCCGAGCCACCTCCTGCTTCTACTGATGTTGTTGTCTGGCTGGAGATGCCACGCAACCCCCCAAACCCTCTGGTCTACCCACTCCTACTCTCCCCTCCTCTGCTCTCTCCCCGCAGCTTACCCGAGTGCTGCCGTCTCTGCCAATTATTTCATTGAAATCTTGAAACCATGCACCATCCTAGCTAAGCGTGGAATTGTTGCCTACCAATTTGAACATTCGTCATCTGGTTGTTTCCTTCCCTCTTGAAGTGTGTTTGTGTCTCAGCAAAAGAGATGATTCAACGTCTCACTCCATGAGTTGATCCTGAGTGCTTGATCTTCAAGGAGATAGTTTCAAGTAGAGTTTCTGTATGTCGTCATCGTGTTGGATGAAGATCTAGAAAACAAAGGCGTCAAGATCAATTTTAAGCAATGTATTAACATCTTTGAGAATGGCAATTGGATCATGAAGATCGTGTTAGCCTTGTGTTCCCTTTGTTCTCTTACCTCACATCTTGAATCTCGGGACGAGATTCTTGTTTAGTGGGGGTGAGTTGTCACATCCCTAGCTTTACCTTGCACTAGGCTAGCACTTGTGTATTGCATCACGTTTAAATTTTATGTAAAGCTGAAATGGGGATTGATCAAACCCTAGCACCAGAAAGAATTCAAATAGGTTCAAATAAACTCTTTTTCAAAGAACCCAAAATGTCATTGCAAATGTTCCTGATTTCTGATAAAGGTGAAAACCTCTGCCAAAAATGATGAGCATATTTCTTGGACATTTATGGATTTTTGAGTTAAATCATATCGTATTTGAATTGGAGCATTTAATGCCTATAAATATTTTAAATGCTTCAACACTTCTGAAAACAATTGGGGGCTGTTGGAAATAATTCAAATAGTGCCCACAATTTTTGTCAGCATTTAAAAAAATTAGTTAGTATTTTTACTAATTCAAAACAGATCAAAAGAAAAAGGAAATAACAACTAAAATAGAAACCAGAGAGAGAAACCCACCTGGCCTTACCTGTAGTCGGCCCAGCTAGCTGCCAAGCCCACCAGGGGCAGGGGCGTCTTCCTCCCCATGCCAGTAGGATGCCGCGCGCGTGGTCGCCGCACGCCGGCATGAGCCGAGCCACCTCCTGCTTCTACTGACATTGTTGGCTGGCTGGAGACGCCACGCAACCCCCCAAACCCTCTGTTCTACCCACTCGTCCTCTCCCCTCCTCTGCTCTCTCCCCGCAGCTTACCCGAGCACTGCCGTCTCCGCTCGTCGTCGTCGTCGTAGCCACAACCACCGCCCCGCCTACCCAACACGTCCAGGAGCTCCGCTGTACCTTGCTGCCTCCTCTGTTTGATTCACACGAGCCCGTGAGCAACATAGCGTCGGCCTCGTCGTCATCTGCACCGTCAGCCATTGGAGATCTTCCTCGCCGCTCTGCTTGATCCATTGCTTCCCCGAGCAGACCGACCCGCCCAGCATGCTCACTATGATGCCCCGGTACATTTCCCCCTAACCACGTCGTCGATTTCATCCTGTAGCCACCGTCCCATGAGCTCCGAAGCTCGCCAGCGTCATGCCTCATCGCCGCCATGGCTATAGCCGCTGCAGCTTGTAGCAGAGCACACCAGTTGTAACACCCATGATGCTTCTATAGCTCCCACGTGTCGGAGCACGACTTAGAGGCATAACCTCATAGTAGGCATGTCGCAAGAGGGGTAATCTTTACACATCCCATGTACTGAATAAGAAAGAGATAAAGAGTTGGCTTACAATCGCCAGTTCACACAATACATAAATATAGCATTACATCATCCATTATACAATCAAGGTCTGACTACGGAAACAAATAAAGAAAGACCACCCCAAATGCATAGATCCTTGATCGCCCCAACTGGGCTCCTCTACTGATCGTCCAGAAAAGACACATAATAACGTCTTGAATCCTCATCGAACTCCCACTTGAGTTCGGTCGCGTCCCTTGCATAGGCATCATCGGCACCTGCATCTGGTTTTGGAAGTAATCTGTGAGTCGCGGGGACTCAGCAATCTCACACCCTCGCGATCAAGACTATTTAAGCTTATGGATAGGAAAAGGTAGTGACGTGGAGCTGCAGCAAGCACTAGCATATATGGTGGCTAACTTACGCAAATGAGAGAGAGAAGAGAAGCAAGGCACGGTCGAGAAGATATAAGATCAAGAAGTGATCCTGAAACTACTTACGTTCAAGCATAACACGAGACCGTATTCTCTTCCCGGACTCCGCCGAAAAGAGACCATCACAGCTACACACGCGGTTGATACATTTTAATTAAGTTAAGTGACAGGTTTTCTACAACGGGACATTAACAAATTCCCATCTGCCCATAACCGTGGGCACGGCTTTCAAAAGATCAAAACCCTGCAGGGTGTCTCAACTTAGCCCATCACAAGCTCTCACGGTCAACGAAGGATATTCCTTCTCCCAGGACGGACCGATCAGACTCGGAATCCCGGTTATAAGACATCTCGACAATGGTAAAACAAGACCAGCAAAGCCGCCCGAATGTGCCGACAAATCCTGATAGGAGCTGCACATATCTCGCTCTCAGGGCACATCGGATGAGCAAGACATCGGGTTGGCATAGACCCTGGTTTCCCAGGGGGCGCCGGACATTGCCCAGTTTGGACCAACACTTAGAGAAGCGCTGGCCCGGGGGTTAAAATAAAGATGACCCTTGAGTCCGCGAAACCCAAGGGAAAAAGGCTTAGGTGGCAAATGGTAAAACCAAGGTCGGGCCTTGCTGGAGGAGTTTTATTCAAGGCGAACTGGCAAGGGGTTCCCACTATAACCCAACCGCGTAAGGAACGCAAAAATCAAGGAACATAACACCGGTATGACGGAAACTAGGGCGGCAAGAGTGGAACAAACACCAAGCATAAGGCCGAGCCTTCCACCCTTCACCAAGTATATAGTTGCATTAAAGTAAAAAAGATATGATAATGATATCCCAACAATAATCATGTTCCAACAAAGAACAAACTCCATCATCACCTGCAACTAGCAACGCTATAAGAGGGGCTGAGCAAAGTGGTAACATAGCCAAACAACGGTTTGCTAGGAAAAGGTGGGTTAGAGGCTTGACATGGCAATATGGGAGGCATGATATAGCAAGTGGTAGGTATCGCGGCATAGCAATAGAGAAAGCAAAGATAGAAGTGATTTCGAAGGTATGGTCATCTTGCGTGCAAAGTTCTCCGAGTTGACGTAAGCTTGATCCTCGTAAGCGTACTCAACGGGTTCCTCGATCACGAACTCGTCTCCCGGCTCTACCCAAGGCAAGAACACAAGAAAAGGAAACCACAATCAACCACGGTGCAATGCGCAAGCAAAATGATGCAAAACATGGCATGATATGCGGGATGTGATATGCAATGCATATGCGTGCTTCGGAAGGAAAAGATTGAACCATGCCTCAACTTGGCAAACCAAGCATACTGCTGGAAAGATGAGTTGATTTCGGTCGAAATCGATATAAAGATCACCGGAATCGGATGCACGGTTTGCAAATGGCAAGCAAAACAAAAATGGCACAATTCTGCGATTAACAGCACGATGCCATCAAGAATGCAACAAGAAATTAAGCTACTGCACTCCAACATAGCAACAAAGCACATGGCAGTGATCTACTCAAGATGCTTCAAAAAAAATGAACACTGAGCTACGGCTAAATCACACAATAGCAGGTTCAAACAAGCATGGCAAAAGTGCAAAAGATATCAGGATCACAGACTTAGTGAAAATATTAACATGTCAGGAAGTAACATCAGGAAGCAATGTTTAGAGCAAGCTAATAACATGCTACAGGGACAGATCATGGCAATACAAGGCATGGCATGAATCTACTCAAAGCATAGAAAAAAAGTCCCTAACTGACCATAAGCCAAAAAGGATCACAAGATATGATGGCACCCATGTAAACATAGCGAGTTTCGTTAACAGATTTAGACTTAGCAGAAAACTGGACATGGCATAAACAGAATTATGAAGGCATCTTTGCGAGCTTGATTCACTCAACACAAGGCATTGCATGACAAGATAAGCATACTACCAGCAAGAAGACATGTTCATGAAACTAACCAAATCAATAACAAACTCATAGCACGCATGGATCAACTAGAACAACCTTGGCAAAATTGATTAACATGTATACAATCTGCCAGGAACATTTTATAGCAAAAGTAGAGCATGATTGAGTCATGCTAGGGCACCCCATAAATGCAAACAAGGGCATGGATGGATAGAGCACAACCATATGTCCAAATCATCCTTACTGAACATACTCAAAATAAGCATGGATCTCTGTGTAGCAACATGAATACATGGTATAAAAATAACAGCAGGAAATGACTTAGTGAAATTCTAAGTCCCTGAAATCAGCAATATTATGAGAGCTACTTTGCATGCTTGTGCTAGACACCACATTGATCACACAAATACATGTCATACACCCCTGTAACATGGCATGGCATAGCCCAAAACACTTGTAGAGATCGTGCCCATATGCAGCACACAATAATCATGGCAAAAATGACAAATGCTCAAGATCTGTTAAGTAACAGGAACTAACATATTATAGCATTGTTGCATCAGCAATTTGGGCATCAAGATGGACTCAAACAAGCATGGCACAATGGAACAAAATGAAGAGCACATCCAGATGAACAATTTGATATATTATGCGCAAGAAACGGAGCTACGATGATAGAGTTATGATGCGATGAACAAGGGCTCAAAATACTGCAGAAAATGTCTTAGAGGAAAAATAGAGGTCAACCCTAGGGTTTCTCAGATCCAGATCCGGGCGGCGTGGTTTACGATGTTCACCGGAGAAGGGGTTCGCCGGAACAGGAGGTGGCGGTGGCGGTGGCCGGAGACCGCAGTGGCGCCGGTGTGGCGGAGCTGGTCGCCGGGCGGCGCTGGTCGCTGGGCGCGGAGGAAGCAGGGAGGCGCAGCGATGCCGGATGGAGGAGCTTGGCTCCGGCGAGCTCTGGTGGCCGGCGGGAGGCATGGCGAGGTAGTGTGGCGGCGGTGCAGGCGCGCGATGCTCGGGCGGGCGGCGGTGGAGGCGACCGGGCCTCAGGGGCTCGACCCGGGCTCGGGCGGGCCGGCGGCACGGGGGCGGCGTGGTGGACACGTGGCAGCCCCTGGTTGGCCGAGCGGTGGTGGCGGATGCGTCCGGCTGCGCCCGGACGTGTCCGGCGGCGGAGAGGCACTAGGTTAGGGTTGGACTGCGCGAAAATTTCGGAAGGGGCACATATTTATAGGTAGGGGGAGCTAGGAGAGTCCAAATGGAGAGCGGTTTTCAGCCACGCGGTCGTGATTGAACGGCTGAGAGGATGCAGGGGGTTTGGATGGGTTATTGGGCCACTTTGGTGGGGTGTTGGGCTACAACACACACGAGGCCTTTACGGTTCCTCGGTTAACCGTTGGAGTATCAAATGGACTCCAAATGGCACAAAACATGACAGGCGGTCTAATGGTGGTGTACCAAGGACACTTGGCAAATCTTGGTCCATTCCGAGAAAGCTTAACACCCGCACACGAAAAAAGGCAAAAGGGGGCGCCGGGGTACGTAGGAGTGTCGGAATGCAAAACGGACAACGGGGAAAATGCTCGGATGCAGGAGACGAACACGTATGCAAATACGATGCACATGATGACATGATAAGAGATGCATGACATGAACAAAATGCAAAATGAAGACAAAACCCAACCACGGGGAAATCTCCTAACATAGAGCCGAAAATGGCAAGAGTCAGAGTACAAATATGGTAAGTTACATCCGGGGTGTTACACCACTGCACTCCGCGTGCTCCCATGAGCCTGCCGCACCCACTAGCGCATCCGGAAATGCGTCCCCGCATCTAGCCCGTGCTTGCACGAACTCCGGCAGACACAAAAGTTGCCGCCGCCGTCGATTTAGTCCACTCCGGCGCGAGCTACTGCCAGCGTTGGATGCGCGAGTCCCCCAGCGTCCCGTAGCTGCAATCCACGCTCCAAGCCGACGCCTGTAGATCAATCCCGAGCAGCCTCCGCCGCACTGGATGGTCACCGCCGGCCAAACTCCAGCGTGCTGACGTGGCCGTCATTAGCGCTAACCCTGCCAACTAAACACCCCTAATAGCCACTGACAGCGGGCCCTACCCCTGGTCAAACCCCAATCAGCATAGAGTTTGACAGGGATTAATTCCTGTGTCACTGACGTGTGGACCCCACATGTCAGGTTTGACCTGGACCAGCCCCGTTGACCCGCTGACATCATAGTGACATCATGCTGATGCTGTAAATGTTTTCTGGTATTTAAAATAAATCAGAAATGGTTTATTTATTTCATAAAAAGTTCTAAACTTCTAAAAATCATATAAAATGAAATGTAACTCCAAATGAGATAATTTATATACGAAAAATGATCAGAAAAATCCAATCTTTCCATCTCTATTGGTTTCATGCATGATTAAGCAACTTAAGCTTGCTGTTTAGAGAAACACATGATCAGGCACTATTGAAATTCGTAAGTTGAGTTTGGGATTGAACAATTGGTTCAAAATGACTCAAACCCATCTGGTTCTAGTTGCATTTGCCCAACACACTCATTTTGCCATGTCCTGATCATACATCATATTGAGCATTGCATTGATTGTGTTCTTGCTTGTTTGCCGGTAATTGTCCCCTCTGAGTAGACGACGTTTCGGCGATGAGTTCGATGACACTGATGAAGAGCTATACTATATTCAGAAGTGCCAGTCAAGCAAAACCCCCTTGTTCATTCTGGTACAATCCTACTCTCTCGCTCCTACTCTCTTTTATTGCATTAGGACAACATCGATTCAACTGTTACATGATGCGGTAGTTGAACCCCTTTCCTCTGCATGACCTGTCATTGCCACAATAAATAGATGAAACCCACTAGCATGAGTAGGAGTTGTTTGAGCCCTGATGTGCCTACTCATTCATGCTTGTTGTCATGCTTTCTACTACTTAGAGTTGAGTCAGGGATGATTCATCGGGGATGAATTGGAATGTGGTGAATATGTCTTACTGTGGAGAGCTAAGTGTGTGAACACAATTTGGTAAAGCTGGCGGTGAGAGGCCATGTAGGAGTAAATGGTGGGTTGTCTCATTGAAACTGTCCTTAGGAACTGAGTTCTATGTTTGTGATCCATGAACAGTTACTACCACACATTGGATTCTAGTAACTCCGCTCTCGACTTATCAATCGCCTCGATCTCTGTCCAGGAGTTGCAAGTAGTTTTTGGTGTTTGTAGGATATGTGTTGGGGGTCGTGCGTAGCATTGACACTAGGGGTGGGCTATGATGCGGTAGAGACACGAGGCACGGTGTACCAGAACGCCCGTTTGTTGCCCCGGGAACCCTGCTCTCGTCGTTTGGGGCCGTGAGCGACACTACGGCCGGATCTCCTTGCGGATGGAACCCGAATAGGTGATAAACTTGGACTAGAGACTTGCGTGGTTAGTCAGGTCATGGTCGACTCCCTCGCCAGGCTTCCGCTTGAAGGTTGCCGAGATACACGGCGTGTGCATGGTGGTAAGTGGCAAGAGCGTGTATGAAGAAGTACACCCCTGCAGGATTATAAATGATCTATTCGAATTGTCGCGTCCGCGGTAAAGGACTTCTGGGTTGCCTATACTGTTCCTAGACAAGTGAAAGTGGATAATCTAAAATGCGCAAGATAAGAGTGAGTGCTATGGATGACGTCCTCATAGGGAGACGGGAGTGGATCCATAATGGTGTATTGATATGGTGAATATGTGGACTCATGTACGCCAGCTCAAGAAAGTTACTTGCAGTCGTGATTTAGGATAGCCACCGAGTCAAAGCTGGCTTGCTACAGTTAAAATCCACCACCCCTTTGTTGATACCGATGCATATGTAGTTAGCTCTGATGTAAGTCTTGTTGGGTACATCTGTACTCATGTTTGTTAAATTTATGTTTTGTTAGAGAGACTTCAGTCTCGCTAGTAGTTCTGCGAGGGCTTCGACGTTTAGCTTGTTACCTCAGCTATGATCTTGTACCCTTGGGCGGGTCTTGTAGATAGTGAGGCTTCTCAGCCTTTTTCATTTGTAGTTGTCTGTACTCAGACATGTTAAGCTTCCGCATGTACTTTGACTTGTATGCTCTGAATGTTGGGTCATGAGACCCATGTTTGTAATATCTCTCTCCTCGGAGCCTATTGAATAAAATACTTGGGTTGTAGAGTCATGTTGTGATGCCACATTGTATTTGAACATCTCGAGCATATTGTGTGTATGTTATTGAAGTGCTTGGTATCTGTGGTATCTGACTATCTAGTTGTTTATCCTTGGTAGCCTCTCTTATCGGGAAATGTCTCCTAGTGCTTCCACTGAGCCATGATAGCTTGCTACTGCTTCGGAACACTTAGGCTGGCCGGCATGTGTCCTTCTTCGATCATGTGTCTTTCCCTTTGTGGAAATGTCACGCGGTATCTTTCGGAATCCTGCTAGCCCAGTTGCTACATCCCAAATTCACTCGCTGATGACCAACACGTTCGTTGCTGGGTTATGTGTGACGCCGTGAGACCGATGTGCCAGGTGTTCTCCAGTTATTCGCTGTTGTTGCCTTGTCATTGCTTGCGTGTCATGCATTGCATATCATGTCATCATGGTCATTTCATTTGCATACATGTTCGTCTCATGCATCCGAGCATTTTCCCCGTTGTCCGTTTTGCAATCCGGCGCTCCTATGTCACCCGATGTCCCTTTCTACCTCTTTTTCGTGTGCGGGTGTTAAACGTTTTCGGATTGGACCGAGATTTGTCATTCGGCCTTGTTTTACTACCGGTAGACCGCTTGTCAAGTTTCGTGCCATTTGGACTTCGGTTGATACTCCAACGGTTATCCGAGGGACCAAAAAGGCCTCGTGTGTGTTGCAGCCCAACACCTCTCCAAAGTGGCCCAAAACCCACCTAAACCTCATCCATCATCTCGGTCGTTCGATCACGATCGCGTGGCCGAAAACCGCACCTCATTTGGACTCTCCTAGCTCCCTCTACCTATAAATATGTTGCCTCCTCCCAAAAATTCCGCGGTACAAACCATAGATCCGCTCCTCTCCGCGCCGCCGGACAAATCCCTCACCGTCCGGACATGTCCGCCCGGCCGGCCACCTCACCCGGGCCAATCAGGAGACGCCACATCAGCCGCTGCTCCACCCGGATCCACTCACGGCGCGCCATGTGGCGCCGCCTCTCTCTCTCCTCTCACACGCGCCGCCGAGGCCCGCCGCGGCCCGCGCTCGGCCCTCCCGGCCCGGCGTCCCGCGCCGCCGTCCGCGCCCTGCGGCGCCTCCCGCGCGAGCTCACCGCGCCCTTCGCAGTCCTCGCTGGCGCCGCCGTAGGACTTCGCCGTTGCTCCGCCGCCATGCGCCTCCCTCGCCGGAACTGCGTGCCGCCGCTGCGCCCGTTGCCGGACTTCGCTGCAGTTGCCCACCGGCGAACTCCAGGCCAGTTTCTCGTCGGCCCCGTCACGCCCTCTCCTTCCCCTCGTCCTGTCTGCCTCACCGCTCTCTCCCTTGCCCGCAGGAGCCCTGCAGCCATGGACGCCGCCGACCGCACCCAAGCTCCACAGATCCTCACCAACTCCGGCCAGATCCGGCCGGGAATGGATGCCCCGCGGCCGGATCTGCCCGTCCCCGGTCTTCTCCGGCTCCTCCCGCGCCCCGACGACGCTGGAACGACGACTCCTTCGCCGACCCAGCCATTGACCTCCTGGAGGTGGAAGACGACCCGGCCACGTCGGACGTGTCCGCCCTAGACCGGAAATGTCCACCCTCTCTGAGGTCGAAATATCTCTAAGTCCTAGATCTGCTATATTTCTATGCCTCATTCTTGATGACATAATTTTGCATCCGTAGCTCCGATTCGTGCGTGTAGCATACCAAAATGTTCGTCTCGACGAGTAAATCATTTCATCTCATTGCATCATTTTCATTTGATCTCATCTTGATGCCCGAAATGCTGTTGGAATAGGGCTATTTGAGGAATTTGTCAGTTCTGTTTCAGCAAATGGCATTTTGTCATTTTTGTCATTATTAATGTGTGCATGCTATGACCCTGAGCTCTACATGTGTTTTGTTATATGACATGCCATCTTTACAGAGGTGCTTGCCATGTATTTTTGTGATCCTTGTGGTGACTAGCACAAGCTTGCAAAGTAGCGTAATCGGTAATGCTGATTTCAGGGACTTAGAATTTCACTAAGTCCTTGTCCTGTTTTTGTCATTATGCCATATGTTCATGTTGTTTCCTAGTGATCCGTGCCTATTTTGAGGATAATCAGTAAGGATGTTTTGTTAACATTGTGGTGCTCTATCCATCCATGTCTTTGTTTGAATTTATGGAGCTCTACTTTTGCTATTTCGTGAATCCTGGCAGATTGTTGACATGATTAGCGATTTTGCCGAGGATGTTGCTATTGATCTGTGCATGCTATGTTGTTGGTCTTGCCATGTCTAGCTCCTATGCCATGTATTCTTGATGGGTCTATGCTTAGTTTGTCATTCCATGCTCTGTAGTGAGTGCATCAAGCTCGTAAACATGCCTACTTGTTAACTAATTTGCATGGTCCAGTTTTTCACTAAGTCTGAGATTTGTTTATGTTTTTTTGCCATCTTCTCATGGTTGCAATTGTATTTTCTGATCCCTTTTGGCTCCAGGTCACTGAGGGACTTTTGTTAAGTGCTTTCAGTAGCTTCATGCCATTCCTTGATTTGCCATGCTAAGTTCGTGTAGCATGTAGTTTTCATGCTCTAAAGTGTGCTTCCTGCTGTTAAATTCCAGACTTATGTTAATTTCACCAAGTTTGAAACCTGTTATCATTTGCACTTTTGCCATGCTTATTAGAACCTGTTAATGGATGAACTAGCCGTAGCTCAGTGTTCATCTTTTGTCAAGATTCATGAGTGGATCCCTGCCATGTATTTTGTTGCCATGTTTGAGTGCTGTAGCTTATTTATCTCGATGCATTTAGAAGGCTACTTGCTGTTAATCGCAGACCGGTGCCATATTTGTTTTGCTTGCCATTTCCAAACCGTGCAACCAATTCCGGTGATCTTTATATCGATTTGAACCAAAATCGCCTCACCTTTCCAGTGGCACTCTTGGATTTCCATGTTGAGGCCAGGTTCAATCATTCCTTTCCAAATCATGCATATGCACTGCATATCGCATCCCGCATATCATACCATGTTCATGTGTTGGTTGTTTACTATGTTGTGTGCTTCTTTCCGATGTTGCTTCTTCGGGTTGGTACCGATAACGTCGCGTTTGTGAGGACCCGTCCGACTACGTCCGTTTGTCTTCTTCGTGGACTCATTCTTCTTCCTTGCGGGATTTCAGGCAAGATGACCATACCCTCGAAATCACTTCTATCTTTGCTTTCTAGATGCTCGCTCTTTTGCTATGACTATGCTGCGATACCTAGCACTTGCTTACCATGCCTCCCATATTGTTTAACCAAGCCTCTGACCCACCTTGTCCTAGCAAACCGTTGTTTGGCTATGTTACCGCTTTTCTCAGCCCCTCTTATAGCGTTGTTAGTTGCAGGTGAAGATTGAAGTTTGTTCCTTGTTGGAGCATGGAGATGTTGTTCCTTGTTAGAACATGTTTACTTGTTGGGATATCACAATATCTCATATCTAATTAATGCATCTATATACTTGGTAAAGGGTGGAAGGCTCGGCCTTATGCCTGGTGTTTTGTTCCACTCTTGCCGCCCTAGTTTCTATCATATCGGTGTTATGTTCCCGGATTTTGCGTTCCTTACGCGGTTGGGTTATAATGGGAACCCCTTGATAGCAATGCCCAACATTGGTTTTACCATTTTCCACCTAGCCTTTTCTTTCCCTTGGGTTCTGCAGACTCAAGGGTCATCATTATTTTTAACCCCCCCCCGGCCAGTGCTCCTCTGAGTGTTGGTCCAAACTAGAGCCCTGTGCAGTGCCCCCTCGGGGAAACTCGAGGTTTGGTTTTAGTTGTATAGGGAGCTCATCTGAGTGTGCCCTGAGAATGAGATATGTGCAGCTCCTATCGGGATTTGTCGGCACATTCGGGCGGTGTTGCTGGTCTTGTTTTACCATTGTCGAAATGTCTTGTAACCGGGATTCCGAGTCTGATCGGGTCTTCCTGCTAGAAGGAATATCCTTCGTTGACCGTGAGATCTTGTGATGGGCTAAGTTGGGACACCGCTGCAGGGATTTGAACTTTCGAAAGCTGTGCCCACGGTTATGGGCAGATGGGAATTTGTTAATGTCCGATTGTAGAAAACCTGAAGTTGACAATAATTAAAATACATCAACTGCGTGTGTTGCCGTGATAGTCTCTTCTCGGCGGAGTCCGGGAAGTGAACACGGTGTTGGAGTAATGTTTGACGTAGGTTGTTCTAGGTTCACTTCTTGATCATAATTGTTCGACCATGCCTTTGCTCTCTCTTCTCGCTCTCATTTGCGTATGTTAGCCACCATATATGCTAGTCGCTTGCTGCAGCTCCACCTCATAACTTTTACCCTACCTATAAGCTTAAATAGTCTTGATCACGAGGGTGTGAGATTGCTGAGTCCCTGTGACTCACAGATACTTCCAAAACCAGCTTGCAGGTGCCGAGGATACCGTGCAGTTGACGCAACCAAGCTCAAGGAGGAGCTCGATGAAGATCTTGTCCTTTGTCTTGTTTCGATCTAGTTGATCAGTAGTGGAGCCCAGTCGGGACGATCAGGGATCTGTGTAGCATTTGGGGTAGCCTTCTTTTATTTTGGTTCCATAGTCGGACCTTGATTGTATTTGGATGATGTAATGCTTTATTCATGTAATTGTGTGAAGTGGTGATTGTAAGCCAACTATGTATCTTTTTCCCCTATTGTGTTACATGGGTTGTGTGAAGATTACCTCACTTGCGACATTGCTTTCTATGCGGTTATGCCTCTATGCCGTGCTTCAACACGTGGGAGATATAGCCGCATTGAGGGCGTTACAAGTTGGTAATCAGAGCCTTCCCCGACCTTAGCAGCCCCCTACTTGATCAAATCGCTGGAGTTATTGAGTCTAGAAATGTTTTGACTCATTTAGGAATTATATATATATCGGAGAGTTAGGACTTCTTTTTGCTCCTCAGTCCCTTCGTCACTCTGGTGAGGCATCCTGACGTAGAGTTTTGACTCTTCTCTTCTAAAATTTCACTAAAAAAAATTTAGGATCACGCGGGTATCTTGGAATCGTTCCGATGGTTTTGTGACGAGAACATTGTTCTTGGTGCCTCCTGACATTTAGGGGTTGTGGCAGTGTCCCGGCGAGTTGAGCTCCGAGGTGTTGTCGTCACAATTTTATCGTTGCAGTTCTGGAATACCTGAGATTAGTTTCACCGACATCGAAAATCTCTTTTATGCAGTTGTTGGTGAGATAACCTCGACGCCACCCAGTACTGGGGCGGGAGTTCGGGAGTATTGCCATAACTTGTATAACAGATGCTTTTCGAAGGTTGAGGTAAACGATTTCCGAAGGTTTCTTGGTTATGTGTTGAAGGATGGATACAGCTGGATGTAGGATTTGTTAGTTTGGGTGAGATATTATGCTTCCCCTGTATCACCAACACCTGATTGCATAACCGGGAAAATTTCAGGAGTTTATAAGTGGGAATTCAAGTAGCTCCTAGGAAATCTTTCCGACAGATGTATGATATGAAATTGGGGTTCGCCGTCTAGTGGTCCGCCTATCCACGGTTGATTTTACAGTGGTCTCGTTGTGTCTTAAAGAGTCCTTCGCTATGCCGACTCGGGGACGCTTCGTATGTCATGTGCACTGCCTTGTACATGATGGTGATGTACGATCGAGCCCGTGTAGGCCCCACCACGAAAACTTCTGATGAAATCTCTATCATATGTTTGTTCCGGTTTATTTTGCAGCCAATCCTTTGTTTTTTTTTGAGTTGTGGTATTCGAGTTGCCTCGAAGTCAAATGTTGATTCCATACCTTTCCTAAACGGTGTTCTAATACTCTAATGTGAATACTAATCCCTCATGATAATCGAGATTGTCATGCAAATCCTTTTCAACCGGCGTGTTTTCTCTCCAAGTGGTTCCGATCATTTCAACATCAGCAAGATCAATTATCAGTTTTTTTTTCTCAACGGTGTTTGTTTCATCCGTCTCCAAGTTGCCTTTGTTTTTCCCTCCCACCCACCCTTTTTCTTCAAGGATTCATATTTCTTCATCAAGTATCCATCTTATTCGTGTGAAGCTTCTCTACTCCTTTTCTGTCAATGTTCTTATCCGGCGATCTCATGAAGATTCTAATGGAGCTTCAAGCGCATCATTCTTCATTCTTTTCCTTCTATGGTGGATTCAACTCAAGCTTTTGGTGTTGACCATATCCTTTCCTCGTTTCAAACGCCTTCTCATACCAGTGCACCTCTTAATCATCCACTTCTCGCTATTCAATTGTTCCGGAGTGCTCAAGATATCTCGAAGATTCGTGTTTCCACTCTGCATTATTTCAAGCTCTTTCGAGGTGGTTACCAAATTCAAACCATTTAATTCGACCGGTGCTTTCTCTCTTAAATCATTCAACAGTGTTTCTTTTCAGTGGGCCCTAACCCACAGGTCTTTTTTCCAGGATCTTACCTGACTCTTCTAATCTTTCCAGAGTTTTTCTCAAATCTTATAAAGTTTGACGTAAAAATGAATATCCATCAGTCATATGTATTTCTCCAAGATCTGTCAAATTCATTCATCGTTGGTTCAACCTTTATAATTTTCATACCAGAGCGTCTCAACAACTCATGGTGGTTTTTCTCGTCTTCATTCACAACATTTGAAGACCGAAGAAGAGTTTCTCTTATTCTTGCTCCATTCTCTTCAAGATTCGTGATTCTAGCTTGGTGCCATCCTCTCATAATTATTTTCGATTGTGAGAATTCTTTTCACCCATTCGGACCAATGCATGATTCTTTTTAGTTTGATTCTCCGGAACCCATCATCTCGGAATTATTCATTTTCAGATTTCAGCTATTGTTCTCCAAATCTTACCGGTACATCACTCAAATATTCTCTAATCAGTTCATGATCTCTTCGTTCTCTTGCATCAAATTCTCTCAAGTATCTTCATTCGTTCTCTAACTGTTCCCGATGTTTCTTTATCCTTTCTTCATTCATTTTCAATTCTTACGGTGGTTCATTCAAGATTTCTCTTCCTTTGTTATTGTATCAGTTCATTCGTTCTTTCCAATCCTACCAGTGGGTCGTTGGAGATTTTCTCAAGTTGGCGCGATATATATCTTAATCCTTTCTTCGAGAATAAGTAGTATGCCAAATCCGTTGCTTGTCATCAACTTCAATTGGTGAAGGATATGCATAACACAATTCTTATTCTTGCTTCATCCAAATGATGGATTCGTTCCTCCGGAGTTCATTCACAATGACTAATTCTCGCTGTCAATTTTTCATCTTCTCTTTCTCCCCGAGTTCCCACCTTTTTCAATTATTTCACCACGGACGTTCATATAAATCATTGCAAGGATTCAACTTGTGTTTTCGACCTCTCTTTCCTTCCGTTTGATCATTTCTTTTGTTAACGGAGTTCTTCATGAAGGTTATACATGATGGTTCATAAAGGATGTTATTTCTTCTCAAAGTTTTTCATCGAGATTCTTTTCTAAGAAGCTCAAGCTTTCTTCTTCTTGCAATCCGGAGTGCAATTCTTTCTACCATATTATTGGAGGTGGTATTATGCCATTCTTAATAATTTGAGCTCATGTTTCATGATTCACATGTTGTTAAGAATGAGGTATTTTAAATCCATCAATCTCTTCTTTGGAGTTATCTTGGGTTTATACTTCACCTAAAGCCTTCCCTAAGGATTGTTGCTATCTATGGTGCCAAATTCTTCTTTTATCCTCCCGGTGAAATAGCTTTCTCGTCTCCTTGTTGATATCAATCCGATTCTTTTCCCGTAAGTGCCTGATTGTCACCTCATAATTTGAGATGTATTCCATAAGACCACATCAAGGTTATTCTTTTCATTGTTGGTGCTCCAACAACTACGCTCGACCCGTCTCCTAAGGATGCCTACTCAAGCTCTTTTGTGGCAGAAGTTGGCATTTTCTTCTCCATTCTTTTATTTCAATTACCTATATTCGATTCTTTCGTTCCGGAGGCATTGTGATGTTGCTCTTCTCAACCCATCTTCTCGTTTGTCAAAGATCTTGTTCTTTTCATGCTTATCCATTTAACCAGAGTGTTGTGTCCTCGGCTCAAGTTCTTTTCAGCTTGTAAAGTCTTCCATCCCTTCTGAACCGGAGTGCTGCCCAAAGTTGTTCTTCCTTGTTCCTCTTTGCTAACGGAGTGCTTTCAACTTCATTTATCTCCGTTGTATTCTTTTCTCTAAATGGTTTAACCTTCTCAAGGTTCTTTGGTTTCACTCATTGGTCAAAGAAGCAACTTAGTTTTACCTCTTCTCTTTCTCTCCAGTTTTTCCCTCCAGTGCCATTCTAGATCTCGGGACGAGATCCTCTCGTAGTGGTGGAGTGTTGTGATGCCCCGAGACCGATGTGCCAGGTGTTCTCCAGTTATTCGCTGTTGTTGCCTTGTCATTGCTTGCGGGTCATGCATTGCATATCATGTCATCATGTGCATTTCATTTGCATACATGTTCGTCTCATGCATCCGAGCATTTTCCCCGTTGTCCGTTTTGCAATCCGGCGCTCCTATGTCACCCGATGTCCCTTTCTACCTCTTTTTCGTGTGAGGGTGATAAACGTTTTCGGATTGGACCGAGATTTGTCATGCGGCCTTGTTTTACTACCGGTAGACCGCCTGTCAAGTTTCGTGCCATTTGGACTTCGGTTGATACTCCAACGGTTATCCGAGGGACCGAAAAGGCCTCGTGTGTGTTGCAGCCCAACACCTCTCCAAAGTGGCCCAAAACCCACATAAACCTCATCCATCATGTCGGTCGTTCAATCACGATCGCGTGGCCAAAAACCGCACCTCATTTGGACTCTCCTAGCTCCCTCTACCTATAAATATGTGGCCTCCCCCCGAAAATTCCGCGGTACAAACCCTAGATCCGCTCCTCTCCGCGTCACTGGACAAATCTCTCACTGTCTGGACATGTCCGCTCGGCCGGCCACCTCACCCGGGCCAATCAGGAGACGCCACATCAGCCGCTGCTCCGCCCGCATCAACTCACGGCGCGCCATGTGGCGCCGCCTCTCTCTCTCCTCTCACACGCGCCGCAGAGGCCTGGCCCGCGCTTGGCCCTCCCGGCCCGGCGTCCCGCGCCGCCGTCCGCGCCCTGCAGCGCCTCCCGCGCGAACTCGCCGCGCCCTTCGCAGTCCTCGCCGGCACAGCCGCAGGACTTCGCCGTTGCTCCGCCGCCATCGCCTCCCTCGCCGGAACTGCGTGCCGCCGTTGCGCCCGTTGCCGGACTTCACCGGAGTTGCCCGCCGGCGAACTCTACGCCAGTTTCTCGCCGGCCCCGTCGCGCCCTCTCCTTCCCCTCGTCCTGTCTGCCTCACGGCTCTCTCCCTCACCCGCAGGAGCCCTGCAGCCATGGACGCCGCCGGCCGCGCCCAAGCTCCACCGATCCTCACCAACTTCGGCCAGATCCGGCCGGGAATGGATGCCCCGCGGCCGGATCTGCCCGTCCCCGGTCTTCTTCGGCTCCTCCCGCGCCCCAACGACGCCGGAACGACGGCTCCTTCTTCGCCGACCCAGCCATTGACCTCCTGGAGGTGGAAGACGACCCGGCCACGTCGGACTTGTCCGCCCTGGACCGGACATGTCCACCCTCTCTGAGGTCGAAATATCTCTAAGTCCTGGATCTGCTATATTTTTATGCCTCCTTCTTCATGACATAATTCTACATCCTTAGCTCCGATTCGTGCGTGTAGCATATCAAAATGTTTGTCTCGAGAGTAAATCATTTCATCTCATCGCATCATTTTCATTTGAGCTCATCTTGATGCCCGAAATGCTGTTGGAAGAGGGATATATGAGGAATTTGTCAGATCTGTTTCAGCAAATGGCATTTTGTCATTTTTGCCATGATTAATGTGTGCATGCTATGACCCTGAGCTCTACATGTGTTTTGTTATATGCCATGCCATCTTACAGAGGTGCTTGCCATGTATTTTTGTGATCCTTGTGGTGACTAGCACAAGCTTGCAAATTAGCGTAATCAGTAATGCTGATTTCAGGGACTTGGAATTTCCTAGTCCTGTTTTTGTCATTATGCCATATGTTCATGTTGTTTCCGTGTGATCCGTGCCTCTTTTGAGGATGACCAGTAAGGATGTTTTGTTAACATTGTGGTGCTCTATCCATCCATGTCTTTGTTTGCATTTATGGAGCACCCTAGATTGAGTCAATCGAGCTCTACTTTTGCTATTTCGTGAATCCTGGCAGATTGTTGACATGATTAGCGATTTTGCCGAGGATGTTGCTATTGATCCATGCATGCTATGTTGTTGTTCTTGCCATGTCTAGCTCCTATGCCATGTATTCTTGATGGGTGTACGCTTAGTTTGTCATGCCATGCTCTGTAGTGAGTGCATCGAGTTTACTGATTTGCGTGCTCCAGTTTTTCACTAAGTCTGAGTTCTGTTTATGTTTTTTTGCCATGTTCTCATGCTTGCAATTGTGTTTTCTGATCCCTTTTGGCTCAAGGTCACTAAGGGACTTTTGTTAAGTGCTTTGAGTAGCTTCATTCCATGCCTTGCTTTGCCATGTTATGTTCTTCCAGCATGTAGTTTTCATGCTCTAAAGTGTGCTTCCTGATGTTAAATTCCAGACTTGTGTTAATTTCTCTGTCTGAAACCTGTTATCATTTGCACTTTTGCCATGCTTGTTTGAACCTGTTAATGGATGAACTAGCCGTAGCTCAGTGTTAATATTTTGTCTAGATTCATGAGTGGATCCCTGCCATGTATTTTGTTTCCATGTTTGATTGATGTAACTTATTTATCTCGATGCATTTAGAAGGCTACTTGCTGTTAATCGCAGACCGGTGCCATATTTGTTTTGCTTGCCATTTCCAAACCGTGCATCCGATTCCGGTGATCTTTATATCAATTCCAACTGAAATCACCTCACCTTTCCAGTGGAAATCTTGGATTTCCAATTTGAGGCCATATTCAATCATTCCTTTCCAAATCATGCATACGCACCGCATACCGCATCCCGCATATCATACCATGTTCATGTGTTGGTTGTTTACTATGTTGTGTGCTTCTTTCCGGTGTTGCTTCTTCGGGTTCGTTTCGATAACGTCACATTTGTGAGGACCCGTTTGACTACGTCCATTTGTCTTCTTCGTGGACTCGTTCTTCTTCCTTGCGGGATTTCAGGCAAGATGACCATACCCTCAAAATCACTTCTATCTTTGCTTGCTAGATGCTCGCTCTTTTGCTATCCCTATGCTGCGATACCTACCACTTGCTTATCATGCCTCCCATATTGTTGAACCAAGCCTCTAACCCACCTTGTCCTAGCAAACCGTTGTTTGGCTATGTTACCGCTTTTCTCAACCCCTCTTATAGCGTTGTTAGTTGCAGGTGAAGATTTAAGTTTGTTCCTTGTTGGAGCATGGAGATGTTGTTCCTTGTTGGAACATGTTTACTTGTTGGCATATCACAGTATCTCTTATCTAATTAATGCATCTATATACTTGGTAAAGGGTGGAAGGCTCGGCCTTATGCCTGGTGTTTTGTTCCACTCTTGCCGCCCTAGTTTCTGTCATATTGGTGTTATGTTCCCGGATTTTGCGTTCCTTACGCGGTTGTGTTATAATGGGAACCCCTTGACAGTTCGCCTAGATAAAACTCCTCCAGCAATGCCCAACATTGGTTTTACCATTTTCCACCTAGCCTTTTCTTTCCCTTGGGTTCTGCAGACTCAAGGGTCATCATTATTTTTAACCCCCCCCCCCCCGGGGCCAGTGCTCCTCTGAGTGTTGGTCCAAACTAGAGCCCTGTGCAGCGCCCCCTCGGGGAAACTCGTGGTTTGGTTTTAGTTGTATGGAGAGCTCATATGAGTGTGCCCTGAGAACGAGATATGTGCAGCTCCTATCGGGATTTGTCGGCACATTCGGGCGGTGTTGCTGGTCTTGTTTTACCATTGTCGAAATGTCTTGTAACCAGGATTCCGAGTCTGATCGGGTCTTCCCGCTAGAAGGAATATCCTTCCTTGACCGTGAGAGCTTGTGATGGGCAAAGTTGGAACACCCCTGCAGGGATTTGAACTTTCGAAAGCCGTGCCCGCGGTTATGGGCAGATGGGAATTTGTTAACGTCCGGTAATAGAAAACCTGAAGTTGACCTTAATTAAAATACATCAACCGCGTGTGTTACCGTGATGGTCTCTTCTCGGCGGAGTTCGGGAAGTGAACACGGTGTTGGAGTAATGTTTGACGTAGGTTGTTCTAGGTTCACTTCTTGATCATAATTGTTCGACCGTGCCTTTGCTCTCTCTTCTCGCTCTCATTTGCGTATGTTAGCCACCATATATGCTAGTCGCTTGCTACAGCTCCACCTCATACCTTTTACCCTACCCATAAGCTTAAATAGTCTTGATCGCGAGGGTGTGAGATTGCTGAGTCCCCGTGACTCACAGATACTTCCAAAACCAGCTTGCAGGTGCCGAGGATACCGTGCAGATGACGCAACCAAGCTCAAGGAGGAGCTCGATGAAGATCTTGTCCTTTGTTTTGTATTGATCTAGTTGATCAGTAGTGGAGCCCAGTCGGGACGATCGGGGTTCCGTGTAGCATTTGGGGTAGCCTTCTTTTATTTTGGTTCCGTAGTCGGACCCTGATTGTATTTGGATGATGTAATGCTTTATTCATGTAATTGTGTGAAGTGGCGATTGTAAGCCAACTATGTATCTTTTCCCCCTATTGTATTACATGGGTTGTGTGAAGATTACCTCACTTGCGACATTGCTTTCTATGCGGTTATGCCTCTAAGTCGTGCTTTGACACATGGGAGATATAGACACATCGAAGGCGTTACATTATGTATGCATGTCCCTGTAAGTTAGTGCCATTTTGGGTTTACGACTAGTCATGTCGGCCCGGGTTATCTGTCATATGGATGCTAGCGACACTATCATATACATGAGCCAATAGGCGCAAAAGATCCTGGGCTATGTAAGGTGGCACCCGTGGGAATACCGTGCGTGAGGCCACAAAGTGATATGATGTGTTACATGCTAGATCGGTGTGACTTAGGATCGGGGTCCTGGCACTGCATTCCTCGTTTGTGCTAAGATTGCCACATATACATTCGGGTACAACTTCAATACTAGGGGCTCTATTCGGCCATACATATTTTCAAAAAAAAGTCTGAATACTTTTAGAAGTACACTTCGGCGTCCCGAACATTGCATTATATGCATCAGCTCCAAATCATGTCTTTGGTCAGTAGTTGGGTTGCCCAGCTCTTGTTATTTCTACCTTACGTTCCGCTTGTTCGGCTAAGGTGGTAAAGGCAGAACTACTACGATGTGTTTCTGGCTCGTCCGGTCAAGCACCTCAGTAGAGAAAGCCGAAAACTAACTGTCATGATACGATCAGAGCTGGTCAGTGATTCGGTGACTCACCATAAATCTCTTTCGATTTCTTCCATACTATACGAAGGACTGGCCTTCCTCCAATCACACGCCTAAGGAATCCAAGTTTGGATAGACGCACATGCACGATGGGCTAGTTCCTAGTCCCATTGTCAAACTCCTATGGCTAAGTGAGAATGATAAAGCCGCATAGTCCGATTGCCTAGTTCGGTGCCCAGACAGCTCCTTTACGGACCAAGACATTGGGTCAAGTGTGGTCGTACGCTATACCAAAAACCCCCGTAGCATCTACATGAGGGCAGAAGCCGACAACTGGAAACTTTCAATGTTAATAAACGGCCATACATGAGGAAAGTAATTTTAGATAAAAGGCACACATATATTACACAGCCTTGGTTCATAAAAGAATGTCTGGGCAGCCCAGATACATTCACTCAAATATGATATTCTTCGAGCACTGACCCTCTATTAAACAGGCACCCTCAAGGACGTCCTCAAAATACTGCTCTGGCTTGCGATGGTCTTTGCCTTCCTGTGGACCCTCGACCACCACGAGGTCGGCCTTCATCGTCACCCAGTGCATCTTGACACAGGCAAAGGCCATCTGTGCACCCTCTATGCACGCCAGGCGCTTCACAGCTTCAACTCAGGGCAGGGCATTGCCAATCCGCTTGACCAGGCCGAAGTAGCTGCTAGGAATGGGTTCGGCTAGCCACAGCCGGACTATAATGTCCTTCGTGGCCAAGCCGGACATCCTATGCAGCTCCGCCAGTTGCATCATCTAGTTGGTCAACAGCGCCGGATACTCCGACGCTAGGTACTGTGACCAGAAGAGCTTCCCCATCGTGTTCCCATCTTCGGCCCGGAAATACTGTGTGGCGTCGGCACTGCTCTTCGGAAGGTCCACAAAGGCATTTGGAGAACTCCATAGTAGACTAAGCAAGACATATTTTTGACTGCCAAATTTACTCTGCAAAAGAAAGGGCTTACCAGCCGCTATCTCTTCGGCCTGCTTCATCTCCTCGCGAGCCACCCGAGACTCAGTCCGCGCTTTCTTGTACTCCTGGAGAGCCTTAACAAGATCGAATGCTTGTGCATTATTCTTCTCCTCCAAAGAGTCGCACTTGCCGACGGCGTCTTTGAGCTCTTGCTCCACTTCAGTCACCTGCTCCTCATACTGGCGGCGGGCGCCTTGCTCGGCCTTTAATTCCGCAGCCGCTTTATCAGCGGCCGCTTTGCTCACTCGTTCCTGTTCCTCGGCTTGGGCATGGTCACTCTTCAGGGTCTTGACCTCTGCCACACTACCTGCAATAATGATCAAGGCAATGAATGAGCTTAAACTCCGCATTGGCACATCACTTCAGGCAATGAATGAACATACCTTGCGCCTCATCGAACCGCTTGTTAATGCAGATGAGATCCTCATTGGCCAGCTTCGGCTTCTGGACACTTCAGCGGTCTGGACGGTCGCTACTAACAGGGAGGCATGTTTACCAATAGAACAATATGTTAGCTCCTGCGGTTATTATTTGATCCTCTATTCGGTGGATTTTCAATACCGAATAGAGTCTTAGGGGCTACTATCTATACATATGCATATTTTTCATATGAAAAACGGCTAAGATTATTACATTGCATACCTCGAAACCTGTTAGCAGGCTGGTGAATGCTTCGTTCAACCCGCTCTTGGAGGACTGAACCCTCTCAACCATCATACACATTAGTGTACGATGCTCCTCCATGATGGAAGCACATTGCAATGCTTCCACCAGAGTGTTCGGCGCCTCCGGCCTAGATGAGGTCACCGTCGAAATGGGCGCTCCCCCTTCCTTTGAAGGTGGTTGTTCGCTTCATTCCGGAGCCACATGGGACTCTGGAATGGTGTTCGGCTAGGGGCCCGACTGGTTAGGGCCCCTATCATCAGTCTCCATGGGGGTCAGACCCCCCATATTCTCGGCAACCGAGTCATTACCCTCTGGCGCCATCTGAGCGGCCTCCCTCACATCTCCGTGGCCCAAAGAGGTCCACTAGGACAATACCTCGGTGTCACCCGTGGTGGTAGGCAGAGAGGCTCGTGGAGGCGACTCACTCTCCACCATCTCCAACGCAAAAGAATTCCCCTCAGATGATGATTTTTGGGGGAGGCCACAGGCCGGACTGCAACAAGTAACATGATGTGTTATAATTACAATCATAAAAAAATGGATAAATGTTGGAGTATCCTTTGGCACTTACGACGAGGCCAGGGGCTTTTCCCTAGGGCGCCACGTGGGGGAGTGTTCGGCATCCGTGTCCGAACCGTCCGAGAGGGATATCTTCCCTCTCTTGGACGCCTCCACCTTCAGATCTACGGAGGCCACCCTTTTCTACTTCCTCCCCTTATGGGGAGAATTGCTTTCTGCCTCCTCTTCGTCTTCATCTCCCTCGTGAGAGAAGGGAGTTTTGGTTTCTCCAAACATTACGTTTGAAATACCTTTATGGAGGAGGCCACCCTTGGCATCCTTGCTCTTCTTCTTGGCCTTCTTCTCCGGCGCCTGATAAGGCGCCGGGACCAACATCCTCGTTAGGAGAGGAGTGGATGGGTTTTTGGGTAGCAGCGCCGGACACCTGATCCGCTCCACCTTCGCTATCCACCCCTGATTGAGGAATGAAAATCTTAGTATACCCTTTGACTTATGGAACGAAATTGTGTTCGGAAGTCAAATGCTTACCGTAGTAGGCGGATTCGCGCTGTCGAGACCGATGTCTTCGGTTTTCTACGGCCACGTCTTCTGGGCCTTGAAAAGCAGTTTCTAGATCTCTTCGTGTGTTGTGTCGAAGAAGCGCTGCAGGGTCCGGGGGCCTCCGGATTAAACTCCCACATACGGAGAGGCCGGTGTTGGCATGGGAGGATCCGGCGGAAGAGCATCACCTGAATCACGTCGGTGATACTGGTGTGCTTGTTTATCATACACTTGATGCGCTTTTGTAGCATGATCACTTCGTCGGTCGACCCCCAGTCTGGGCCCTTGTTGGTCCAGGAAACGAGCTGCGTAGGAGGTCCGGATCTGAACTCAGGAGCGGCCGCCCATTTGTTACCGCGGGGTCCGGTGATGTAGAACTACTCCTGCTGCCATACCTTCACGGTCTACACGAAGGACCCTTTGGGCCAGGTGGTGTAGGGGAGCTTTCTCACCATGACGCTACTGTAGCATGACCACCTTCGCTTCACATTGAATACTTTTAGACAGAGGCTGAAGTGTGGGGGATGCGAAGTAGCGCCTCGCATATGACGATGAATGCCAAGATGTGGAGGAATTAATTCAGTGCTTCATCATGGAAATCTAGCCCGTAGTAGAAAATCAAGATGCGGACGAAGGGGTGGAGGGGAAACCCTAACCCGCGGAGAAAGTGAGGGATGAACACAACCCTCTCGTCGGGCTCTGGAGTGGGGATGACTTGCTCTTTGGCAGGGAGCCTGTGTGCAATTTCCGCGGTCAAGTACCTCGCCTCCCAGAGCTCCTTGACGTCCTTCTCCATGACGGAGGAGGCCATCCACTTCCCTTGTGAGCCGGATCTGGACATAGTTGGAGAGGTTGGTGGCGGTGGGAAAGATTGAAGCTTGGGCGCTGGAGCTCAAAAGATGGGAAGGCAGAGGAAGGAAGAAGGCATGGGGTAAAAACATTGGTCTTTATCCGATTATATAGGTGGTGAATATCTAGCCCCCCCCCCCCACACACAAGCCATAAAACTCGCCTATTTCCAATGGGTCGTGCGAATGACACGGTCGAATTACCCAAACCCGTATTGATGAGAATCCCGCAATAAGGGGACACGATCTCTGCTTTGACAAGAAATGTCAATAGAGGCTGCGCCTTGAAACGTGAAGTGGGAGGCTAAAAATGGTTCGAAATGATAAAGAGGCAAGGCGTAACGTTTTGCCGAAAAAGTTGTCAGTTGACAAGCCTTCTTTTGATTAAGTATATTGCCTTTGTGGTTGAGGGTTGTGGTTGTTATGCAGAGCCGGATACAGATCTCTTATTTATAAGATCGCTTTGATGTATTCGGAGGAGGAACCCGCCTTGCAATGCCGAAGACAATTTGTGTGCCGAACACATCATCATCGAAAGACTGGTTCACGAGCTATTGAGGGAGTCCTGGATTATGGGTCCTTGAGTGTCCCGGCTATGTGACATGGACCGGACAGATGGGCCCTGAAGATACAAGGTAGAAGGCCTTCCCCCATGTCCATATAGGACCCTCCTTTGCGTGGATGGCACGATTGGCATCCGGATGTGTGCTTTCCTTTATCTGTAAACCGACCCTATACAACCATAGGCCCCTCCGGTGTCTATATAAACTGGAGGGTTTAGTCCATAGAGGCTATGAGAATTCATATAGGCTAGACATCTAGGGTTTAGCCATTAGGATGTACCGCCCACGATGTGGGTATATCTCCCACGTGTCGAGGCACGACTTAGAGGCATAACCGCATGGTGGTTTTGTTGCAAGAGGGATAATATTCACACAATCCCATGTAATGAATAAGAAAGGGATAGTGAGTTGGCTTACAATTGCCACTTCACACAAATAACAAGTAAACATACATCATCCAGAGTACAATCAAGGTCCGACTACGGAACCAAAATGAAAGAAGACAACCCAAAATGCTAGATCCCTGATCGTCCCAACTGGGCTCCACTACTGATCATAAGGAAACAAAACATAGTAACAACCAAGATCTTCATCTAGCTCCCACTTGAGCTCGGTTGCGTCACCTGCACTGGTATCATTGGCACCTGTAACTGTTTGGAAGTATCGGTGAGTCACGAGGACTCAGCAATCTCACACCCGCGAGATCAAGTATATTTAAGCTTATGGGTAGGATAAGGTAATGAGGCGGTGCTGCAGCAAGCACTAAGAAAATATGGTGGCTAACATACGCAAATAAAAGTAAGGTGAGAAGCTACGCAACGGTCGTGAAGCTAGAAGTGATCTCGAAACTACTTACAAACAAAATAACCCAAAACCGTGTTCACTTCCCGGACCAAACATAACCCAAAACCGTGTTCACTTCCCGGACTCCGCCGAAAAGAGACCATCACGGCTACACACGCGATTGATTCATTTTTGTTAAGTCAGGTGTCAAGTTCTCTACAACCGGATATTAACAAATTCCCATCTGCCACATAACCGTGGGCATGGCTCTCGAAAGTTTAAAACTTGCAAGGGTGTCCCAACTTAGCCCATCACAAGCTCTCACGATAAACAAAGGATATTACTTCTCCTAGAACAACCCTATCAGACTAGGAATCCCGGTTACAAGACATTTCGACAATGGTAAAACAAGACCAGCAAGACCACCCGATGTGCCGACAAATGCCGGTAGGAGTCGCACGTATCTCGTTCTCAGGGCACACCGGATGGGCAAGACGTCGGGTTGGCATAGACCTTGATTGCCCAGGGGCGCCGGACATCGCCCAGGTTGGACCAACACTCAGAGGAGCACTGGCCCGGGGGGTTTAAAATAAAGATGACCCTCGGGTTAATTACTCCCAAGAGAAAGGTTATAGGTTGTTAGGCAAATGTAAAACCAAGGTTGGGCCTTGTTGGAGGAGTTTTATTCAAGGCGAACTGTGAAGCGGGTCCTGATGAAGCTATGTACCTAGGGTAGGCTCATGGACCTGACCTAGACATCCTCCTCTAGGACAGCACCCTAAAGTCAGGATCATTCAAAGAGTACCATCATCCACTCAACCATAGACGTTCCACTCAGAAGAATCAATGTCACTCGACCGTCGCAAAAGTCACTCGACGGGCAGAATAGCCAAAGTCACTCTATACGAACAACGGTCGAGCATTTACTTGTAGGCTTAATTGTCATTTATAGCACCTAAATACAGGCGTTACCAGTAACGTCTCCATCAGTATGTACCTTAAACCCTTTGTAACTGAGGGGAGAGGGGTCTGGCGAACTCTATATAAGCTACCCCCCTTCTCAGGGACAAAGGTTCACACCCCCTGTAACACACACGCATATAATCCAGTCGATCGCCTCCGGGCTCCGAGACCTAGGCTGTTACTTCCTCTAAGAAGGGCCTGAACTTGTAAAACTCGCATGTACAATTCCTGCATAGCTAGGATCTTGCCTCTACATCCCTACCCCCCATTCTACTGTCAGACTCAGAACCGCGACAGTTGGCGCCCACCTTGGGGCAGGTGTCTTAGCGACTTGTTGGTGAAGTTGTGATTTTTCCGATCCCCATCAACATGGTTTCGGGCGGAGGTTTGTCCGAGGGCCGAGAGATCCGTCTCGGTGCGCTCGTATTCATCGCCGATGACTCCGCTTGGCTCCAAGAAGCGCCACTTGATGTTGAGGCGTTCCCCGTCCGTGGGGCAACGCACTTTCGCGCGTGCATCCATGGCGTCCTCCTACGACAGCCATCGACTCAGTATCGATCGGCTCCTGTGCTGACCTCCCTCCCTGCCGCCCGTCGGAGCAAGCGTTCCGACCGATCGAGGCTTCAACGGTGGGTGAAGCATGCGGTGGCTCGCTAGTTGGCCACCCGCCAATTCGCGGCAATCGAGCCTGACGAAACTCTCTACGGCCTGTTCGACTGGCTCCGTAGAGACTGCATCTGAGTGCGACAGTAGCGACCCCGCAGCAGAAGTTTTGATGGTCATTGGACCATGCAGTCCTCCTGGCGTCATTCGTGAAGAGGCAGGCGACGGGGGAGGCGATCCGTCGCGTGTTCATGAAGAGTACCGCCCCGAACCCCTCTCTTCGCAGCGAAGGGAAGAACTTCGCCGCCGGAAGATGGATGCACTTCACACTCCTATCATTGGAGAAACCACTGAGGCCCAGGCCTTGGAGGAGGCGCGCCTGGCCAAATTGGCTGAGCGCACTCGACTAGAGAACCTCCAGCATGCACTCGACGAGCGTGCTCGGCAGCGTATCCCCGAGTCTAGTCGACGTCAGCTTTTTCCGCCTCCGACTCAGGTATACCGAACTCCGATCCAGAAACTTGCAGCTGCGGCCCAGATAGCGGAGTCAATGCAACCTGCCCAGTCAGAAGCTAGTCGAGGTCTGGTGCAGATCCGGGCTTTGCTCCGTGTGGCGGGAGAGCAGAATACAGCAGTATCTCAGTTGCGGAATAGGATCCATAGCAGATCCGTGGTTGCAGACACAGTCCAGTCGGCTCATAGCCTGAGATCGCCCCCGAGGCGTGAATGACGTGAAGACCGGCAAGATCAGTACAGAAACCGCGAGCAGTATGATCACCGACTCGATCACGATGATCGTCGTCGAGTGTCCACGCCTCCCCCAAGGAGTGGGTCATATGTGCCTGGGCAGCATGATGACAGACGTCCTCACAGTGGTGGGTGAAGGATTCCAGTCGACCCCAGGGAACTGGGGTTTGATGCGAGATCTATTCTCGTTCAGGGTCTGGTTGACAGAAACAGAGCTCATAGAGAGGGTCATGACAGATATTTCCCAACCAGCAGCAGGGTAGATGTCTCAGGTCCAGAGTGCTTCAGCAGAGCCATCAGGGCTGCGGTGATTCCTCCCAACTTCAGGTTGGCGACTGGAGTCAGTAAGTTCAGTGGCAAGTCCAAGCCTGATACTTGGCTTGAGGATTATCGAGTGGCTGTACAGATTGGTGGTGGCAATGATGAAGTGGCCATGAAGAACCTTCCTTTGATGTTGGAGGGCTCAGCCAGAGCGTGGTTGAATCAGTTAGCGCCTGGTAATATTTATACTTGGGAAGATCTTGCCCGAGTATTTGTCAGAACATTTGAAGGTACTTGCAAACGTCCGGCAGGGCTGACAGAATTACAGTGTTGCATTCAGAAACCGAATGAAACTTTGAGGGATTATATCCAGAGATGGATCACATTGCACCACACAGTGGAGAATGTGTCTGATCACCAGGCAATTCGTGCCTTCAAAGAAGGCGTCAAGTATAGGGAGTTGAATCTGAAATTTGGTCGGACAGGAGATATGACTCTGACTCAGATGATGGAGGTTGCCACCAAGTACGCCATTGTTGAAGAAGAAGACCGACTCCGGAGTGGCAAGCACAAAACAGTCGCCCACGAAATCGGAGGAGGAAACTCCAGTCGGAAGCAGAAGTGCAAAGCCAAGCCAGCCGCTCCTAGTGAAGCCTTAGTTGTGACTCAAGGAAAGTTCAAAGGGAAGCCCAAAGGGCCGTGGAACCCCAAGAAAGTAAAAGATCAAGATGGAAATGATGTGCTAGATTTACCATGCCACATTCACACCAAAAAAGATGAAGAGGGTAATTTCATTTACCTGAAGCATACCGCTTGACAGTGTCGACTCCTAATCCAACAATTCCAAGAGAAACAGCCCAAGGAAAAGGAGAAGGAAGCAAACAAAGTTGAGGATGAGGAGGAGGACGATGATGGTTACCCCCATGTCAATTCCACTCTGATGATTTTCGCTGACGTTGAGAGTAAGAGTCGACTGAAAGTCATCAACAGAGAAGTGGACATGGTCGCTCCGGTGACACCCAGTTATTTGAAGTGGTCTCAGACTGCCATTACATTCGACCAGTCCGATCACCCAGCGAACATAGCCACCCCTGGGAGGCAAGCGTTGGTGGTTGACCCAGTAGTCGAAGGCACTCGATTGACTAAGGTTCTGATGGATGGTGGGAGTGTTCTGAATATACTATATGCAGAGACGTTGAAAGGAATTGGCACTCCGATGTCCAGACTCAGCGAAAGTAATATGAGTTTCCATGGAGTCATTCCTGGCAAGAAGGCTGCATCACTCGGTCAGACCGCCCTTGATGTAGTTTTCGGTGATTCCAAGAATTACCGCAAAGAAAAGTTGACATTTGAAGTTGTGGATTTCCAGAGTGCTTATCATGCTATTCTAGGCAGGCCAGCTTATGCACGTTTTATGGCTCGACCATGTTATGTGTACCTAAAATTGAAGATGCCTGGTCCTAAATGGGTGATCACTATCACTGGTAGTTGAAAGAAGGCAGAAGAGTGCTTCGAGAAGGGCTTAAAGATCACCGATGCATAGATGGCAGTAGTGGAGTTGCAGGAGTATCAAAAAAAATGCAGATCCGAGTGATTTGTTGTGAGCTAAGAAGCCTGCCACAGATTCAGCATTCTAGTCGTCTGGTGAAACGAAGCCGATTCATATTCATCCAATGGATCCCAATGCTGCTCCGACGCACATTTCAACAACACTCGACTCCAAATAGGAAGAAGCGCTCATCCAGTTCCTCCGAGAGAACTGGGACATCTTTGGATGGAAACCTTCTGACATGCCAGGTGTTCCCAGGGGACTGGTTGAGCATCGTCTGTGAGTTGACCCAAAAGTGAAACCAGTCAAAGAACATCTTCGACGGTCCGCTGTACAGAAGAGGAAGGCAATCGGTGAAGAAGCGGCTCGGCTTCTGGCAGCTGAGTTTATCCGAGAGATTTACCACTCCGAGTGGCTAGCTGATGTTGTCATTGTCCCAAAGAAGGACGACTCACTTCGCATGTGCATCGACTTCAAACATATCAATCGTGCTGCCCGAAAGATCACTTTCCTCTCCCTCGCATCGACCAAATAGTCAACTCGACTGCGGGGTGTGAGCGTTTGTCCTTCTTGGACGCTTCTTCCGGGTATCATCAGATTCGTCTGTATGGACCCGATGAGATAAAAACATCTTTCATCACCCCATTTGGGTGCTTCTATTACGTCACTATGCCATTCGGTTTGAAGAACGCTGGAGCCACATGTGGATGATTCAGAAGTGCTTGCTCAATCAGATCAGTCGGAATGTGGAAGCATACATGGATGACATTGTGGTCAAGTCACGTAAAGGTTCCGACCTACTGGTTGACCTTGTTGAAACCATTGCCAACCTCAGAAAGTATGATATCAAGCACAATCCATCAAAGTGCACGTTTGGAGTACCAGGCGGAAAATTACTCGCTTTTCTCGTTTCCGAACGAGGGATTGACGCTAACACAGAGAAAGTGGGTGCCATACTCCAGATGAAACTCCTTGTGCGTGTGCATGATGTCCAGAAGCTTACTGGTTGTTTGGCCGCCCTAAGTCGATTCATTTCTCGCCTCGGTGAAAAGGCACCGCCTCTTTACCAACTGATGAAGAAGTCAGATAAGTTCGAGTGGACTCCTGAAGCTGATGCAACATTTGCTGAGCTCAAAGCCCTGCTTTCCACCCAGCCAGTGCTTGCTGCAAATCAGCAAAGAACCTTTACTGCTTTACATTGCAGCCACTGGACAAGTCGTCAGTACAGTACTAATGGTCGAGCGGGAAGAAGAAGGAAAAGCCTACAAAGTTCAGCGCCCATTATACTATGTGTCTGAAGTTTTGACTCCATCGAAGCAAAGATATCCACATTATCAGAAGCTTGTTTATGGGATTTATATGACCACAAACAAGGTTGCACATTACTTCTCTGATCAGTCCATTACAGTCGTCAGCGACGCTCCATTATCAGAGATTCTGAACAACAGAGATGCAAGTGGTTGAGTGGCAAAGTGGCCGATTGAACTCCTTCCCTTAGATATCAAGTTTGAGACAAAGAAAGATATCAAGTCCCAAGCAATAGCGGATTTCCTCGCCGAGTGGATTGAACAACAACTACCGACCCAAGTTCACTCGGAGCACTGGACCATGTTCTTTGATGGTTCCAAGATGCTGAATGGTTCCGGTGCTGGGGTGGTACTGGTATCCCCCGAGGAGACAAGCTCAGATATGTCCTCCAGATTCACTTTGATTCCTCCAATAACGAAGAAGAATATGAAGCACTCTTGTATGGGTTGCATATGGCCATCTCACTCGGCGTCCGTCGCCTCATGGTCTATGGCGACTCAGATTTGGTAGTCAATCAAGTGATGAAGGAGTGGGACGTCATAAGCCCAGGCATGACTGGTTACTGCAACGCAGTGAGGAAGTTGGAAAAGAAGTTTGAGGGGTTAGAGCTCCATCATGTACCCCGACTGAAAAATCAAGCAGCAGATGATTTAGCAAAGATAGGCTCCAAAAGAGAAGATATTACCGGTGATGTGTTCCTGGAGCATATTCATGCACCTTCAGTTCAAGAAGATCCCTTCGCTGAAGAGCCCCCGCAGCCTAAGAGTGCCACAGATCCGACTGAGGTCGAGGTCACAGCCGTGGTCGACTTGATCATGGAGGTGTTGGTCATCACTCCTGACTGGATAGTGCCATACATTGCATATATCCTTAGGAAAGAGCTCCTAGAGGATGAAGAAGAGGCTCGACAGATCGTCCATTGATCCAAAGCCTTTACTGTAATAAGAGGACAACTGTTCAGAGAAAGTGCAACTTGAGTTAGCCAGAAATGCATAACACCAGAAGAAGGCCGAGTGATCCTCCACGACATCCATTCGGGGACCTATGGTCACCATGCGTCCTCTCAGACCATTGTGGCTAAAGCATACCGAGCTGGATTTTATTGGCCACGAGCAAATGAAATGGCGAAAGATATAGTCCACAGATGTGAAGGTTGCCAGTTCTACTCCAATATGTTGCACAAACCTGCATCAGCCCTGAAGACCATTCCACTCGTCTGGCCCTTTGGTGTTTGGGGATTGGACATGGTTGGTCCACTGGTGACTGGTAGGAGTGGCTTCACTCACGTGCTTGTAGTAGTCGACAAGTTTACCAAATGGATCGAAGCCAAGCCTATTAGAATCTTGAAGCTAATACTGATGTCAGCTTCATCAGAGAGTTGATATTCTGATATGGAGTTCCGCACAGCATCATCACTGACAACGGATCGAACTTCGATTTTGATGAGTTCAGAACCTTCTGCGCCTCACAAGGCACATGAGTCGACTATGCATTAGTCGCCCATCCCAAGTCGAATGGACAAGAGGAAAGAGCAAACAACCTAATTCTCAAAGGTGCCTAGGTTGATGAACTTCCATCAGTTCTCTGGGGATTGAGGACAACTCCCAATCGGTCGACTGGTCGAACTCCATTCTTCTTGGTCTATGGGGCTAAAGCTGTTCTACCGAGTGGTGAGCAAGCCTCTCACTCGGGGGCTTAGCTGCGAATCCGTTTCTCCTAAGTTCAAAAAATGCTATCGAGTGGTGAGCAACCCTCCAACTCGGAGGCTTAGCTGCAGTCCATTACTCGACTAAGTTTAAAAAATCCTATCGAGTGGTGAGCAACCCTCCCACTCGGAGGCTTAGCTGCAGTCCAATACTCGCCTAAGTTTAAAAAAAATCCTACTGAGTGGTGAGCAACCCTCTCACTCGGGGGCTGAGCTGCAGTCGAGTACTCGCCTATGTTTGTAAAATCCTACCGAGTGGTGAGAAACCCTCCCACTCGGGGGCTTAGCGGCAGTATAGTACTCGCCTAAGTTTAAAATCCTACCGAGTGGTGAGCAACCCTCTCACTCGGGGGCTTAGCTGGAGTCTAGTACTCTCCTAAGTTTTTAAAATCCTACCGAGTGGTGAGCAATCCTCTCACTCGGGGGCTTAGCTGCAGTCCAGTACTCGCCTAAGTTTGTAAAATCCTACCGAGTGGTGAGCAACCCTCCCACTCGGGGGCTTAGCTGCAGTCCAGTACTCGCCTAAGTTTAAAACCCTACCGAGTGGTGAGCAACCCTCCCGCTTGGGGGCTTAGCTGCAGTCCAGTACTCGCCTAAGTTAAAAAAAATACTACCGAGTGGTGAGCAACCCTCCCGCTCGGGGGCTTAGTTGCAGTCCAGTACTCACCTATGTTTAAAAAAAATCCTACCGAGTGGTGAGCAACCCTCCCGCTTGGGGGCTTAGATGCAGTCCAGTACCCGGCTATGTTTAAAAAATCCTACCGAGTGGTGAGCAACCCTTTCGCTCAGGGGCTTAGCTACAGTCCAGTACTCTCCTAAGTTTTTTAAAAAATTCTACCGAGTGGTGAGCAACCCTCTCACTCGGGGGCTTAGATGTAGTCCAATACTCGCCTAAGCTTTAAAAAAATCCTACCGAGTGTTGAGCAGCCCTTCCGCTCAGGGGCTTAGCTGCAGTCCAGTACTCGCCTAAGTTTGTAAAATCGGAGCTACGCCACAGGTACAACGTACACTCCATCCCCATCCGCAAGGACGACAAGGTGCAGGTGGACCGCGGCCTTCTACTCCGAGCTACACCACAAGTACAACGTACGCTCCATCCCCATCCAGAAGGACGACGAGGTGCGGGTTGACTGCGGCCATCTTCACCGAGCTACGCCACAAATACAACGTGCGCCCCATCCCTCCCCACAGGGACGACGAGGCACAAGTCGATTGAACTCTCCACTTCAGGGCAACATCCCAAAGAACAAATTCCATGCGAAGGCAAATACAAACATATTCAGAAATAAACCAAGTTCAGATAGATCCAAAAAATTCCAGGTGACGGATCAAAAGTATTCGAGCATCAAGCTCAAAGGAGTTTAATGGTTGCAGCAACCACTCGGCATCCCGAGGCAAATTTAAGGCAAGTTTAAATCTCAAAGTTTGTTCATTCGGCCGGAGGAGGGCTGGCAGGTTCAACGAATTCGTCCAAGTCGATTCCATCTGCAATCCGAGTGGCGGCAGCTATGAAAGTCTCCATAAAGGACTGGAAATCGTGCCTTTTGGTGTTGGCGACCTTGATCGCCGCCCGCTTGTCTTCGCGAGCTTCTTTGCAGTGGACTCTTACCAAGGACAATGCCACATCAGCACCACACCGGGCAGAGGACTTCTTCCACTATTGCACTTGACTAGGAACCTCGTTGAGCCGAGTCATCAGAGATTCGAGGTCATTTTGAAGCGTCGCCCTTGGCCAGAGTGAGGAGTCGATCCGTGAAACTGCCACCATCAGACGAGCGAGGTAACTTGTGACGCTGGCGACACGGGATTCCAGTCGAAGCACATTCATGGCAGCCTCGTCGCCGACTGGAGAAACGATAGGGTCTAAACCCGTCTCGACCCATCCATTTTCCTCGTCAATGTTTTGGCAGAATTCTGCAGTCAAAGAGTTAGTGAGTCGACTGGACATGATTAACTCGCAAGCAGTAAAACAGTCAGATTAAAAGGAGTACCTTCCAGCATAAGATAGAGCTTCTTGGCAAGAGTTCTCAGATAAGCTTCCACGTCATTTCTCTTGCGAGTCGCGGATTCCAGCTTCTCATTGAGAGCCATATTATCCTTCTTCAGACAAGTTACCTCTCGGTTGGATTCAGTGAGAGAGGACTTCAGCTTGCTTACTTCTTCTTCCAGCACTCCGACCGAAGCCAGCTTCTGGTCTGCAAGAGCAGTCCTATCTTGAGCCTCCCTCTACGCAGCCGCAAGGTCCAAGTCCTTCTTTTCCAAAGCCAACCTCATTTTCTCTGCAAGATAAGCATTCAGATCAAACAAGAGATCGAGGAAATATTTTAAAAAGGACGATCGATGTGAACAGTCGACAGGCAGTTACCTTCCATACCAGCAGCTTCATCTTGAGCTTTCTTCAACATTTGTTTGGCCAGCTCCAAGTCAAGGTTAAGTTGCCTCTGCTTCTCCTCAAATTCGGCGAACTTAGAAATGAGAGTAGAAGATTTCTACAGAAGCTAAAAGACATGTCAATCGACAAGATCAAAGATTATTTACTTCCTAGTGAAGAAAACTTAAAAGTTTGCTCAGACCCCAGCCGACTGCCCGTAGTCGACCGCGGTCTCGGGGACTACACCCAGCGGGTGCACTTGGCGTGCCCCCACTGATTCAGACCCCACTCAACTGGTCCGCCCGGGTCGAGTAAAAAAAGAGAGAAGAACTATTTAGACCCCGGCCGACTGCCAGCAGTCGACCGCGATCTCGGGGACTACACCCAGTGGGTGCACTTGACGTGCCCCCATTGGTTCAGATCCAACTGGGTCGACTGGAAGAAAGGAAAGTGAAAAGTACTCAAACCCCAGTCGACTGCCCACAGTCGACTGCAGTCTCGGGGACTACAGCTAGTGGGTGCACATAGCGTGCCCCCACCGGTTCAGATCTCACTCGCCCAGGCCGAGTGACAGAGCGCAAATACTAAAAACAACAAAACACCCAGTGGGTGTCCAGTTTCGACGCAAACAATAAGATATTGTATGAAAGAAAATATTTCAGGTAGCATATCCTAGAACAAGGTCAGTCGAAAGCCAACTTACATGGACATTGGCCCAAAGAGCCGCGCTGGCATCGTAAGCGGCCTGGTTGTGCTCGTGCACCGTCTTCATCCGCTCCATCATCATGTTAGGCTGGCGGATAGCCTCCGTGGCGGCGTCCGACTGGCTTTCCGGAACGTGATAGTTGGTGAAGAAAGGGGCAGACGGCCCAGATGCGGCAGCTTGCAGCTCCAAGGCATGGGGTTGGGCGGCTGAAGGAAACACTGGTACAATCGACGGTGCAGGGTGCTCACTCGACAATGGGACAACAAAAGTCACAGAAGCCCCACCTGCATCTTCAGGTTGTTGGACAGTTGGTTTCGTCGTCAGTCCCAGCTGAGATGTCTTGCTAGCCGCTACTTTTTTGTTCTTTCTGGGCCTCGGAGCCACATCTTCATCATCATCCGGAAGCTCGATAAAGTTGGGTGGGGCTGCAAATAAATCAGTCGACCCCAAGTGAATCGCCAGAATTTGATCGACCAAATAATCAAGAACAAGATCACGAGAATATTACCTGGGTTGGAGGTAACCGCGTCTTCCATTTCCTCGTCTCGGTATTGGCGGGAAGAAGTTCCAAAGGTAGCAGCACTGCAAATGTCAACTTTCAGTCTGTTAAGCTCTGTTGCTCGAGTCGACCAAAAGAGCGGGTCAGATGATTACCCGGAGATGGTGGGAATGGTCAGTTTGATTCTAGACAAATCCTTCGGTGGTTTGGAGGATGTGGCCTTCAATAGTTTCGGCGCAGGAGGCGGCGCAGTCTTGAGCTATTTCGGTCCCTTCTCAGTCGGCACCGGAGAAAACGTCCGAGGGCGCTTTGAAGACTGCCTAGTCGGTGTGGCCACCAGGTCAGGGGTGTTTGCCGGGTCGTGAGCGTGCTTGGACCTCCTTTCCCTGCGAGGAAGCGAGTCGACCTCTTCTTCGTCACTCGGGTCGTCGCTCTCCTCGTCCTCCTCTACATCCGAGTGCCACTCGCCACTCTCACCCCCGCTCGCCCCTTCCTCAACATTTTGCGCCTGCACTCCATTAGGCATCGAGTACATATCAGTAAGAGCCTGAAAAGACAATGAACAAAAGAAAGACAGTCGACCATCAACAATATGTTACATAATAAATCAAGAAGACACTCGACAATGCAGAACCATACCTTTTCCGGGTGGCGTGAATGGTCGAATGGAACCACCCTCCTGGACCCCCGGGGGTTATCCTTGTTGCTGGTAATACCTCTCAGCCACTTCTCCATTGTGTCCTCACTAACATCCTCCGGGTGGATCCGAGTGGAATCCTCAAGTCCCGAGTACATCCACATCGGATGGTCATGATCTTAGAGTGGTTGGATGCGTCGACTGAGGAAGACCTCCAGCAGGTCCATACCAGTCACTCCATCGTGGACAAGTTGGACGACTCGCTCGACCAACACCTTCACCTGCGCTTTCTCTTTCGGAATCACTTTCTAGGAGGAGGGCTTCTCCACTCGAGCCATGGAAAAGGGAGGAAGTCCAGTCGACTGACCCAGGGTCGGCTGGTCCTTACAGTAAAACCTGGTCGACTGCCAGCCCCGGACCGAGTCGGGTAGGATCATAGCTGGGAAGGTGCTCTTGTTCCTCATTTGGATTCCAAGACCCCCGCACATATGTATCACATGCGTCCTCTCGTCACTCGGGTTGGCCTTCTTGACCGTCTAGGAGCGACATGTGAATATGTGCTTGAAGAGACCCTAGTGCGGTCGGCAGCCCAAGAAATTCTCGCACATGGACACGAAAGCAGCAAGGTACACGATGGTGTTTGGAGTTAAGTGGTGGAGTTGAGCCCCGAAGAAGTTCAAGAAACCATGAAAGAAAGGGTGGGGAGGCAAAGAAAACCCGCGGTCAACATGAGTGGCGAGGAGAACGCAATCACCCTCCTGCAGCTGTGGCTCATTCTCGTTCCCCAGGAGCCACGTCGATTCGTGGGGGATCAGTCCCCCCTCAACCAGATAATCGATGTCATCCTGGCTGATCATCGAGCGGATCCATTCGCCCTAGATCCAGCCAGGCGGCAGGCCGGACCTCGACGAAGATCCACCCCGGCTAGTCCTCTTCCCTTTCGCCTTCGCCGTCGCCTTCTGTGCACGCTCCAAAGCCACCGTCTTCTCCTTCCCCATGGCAGCGTATCGAGTCCGAGCGGAGCTACGGTGCCGAGAGCAGAAGTAGGTGAAGCGGAGAAATCTGAGGAAGAGGAAGGGGAATGAGGGCGCACTGTTCAAAAGCCCCGGTCCGATGCCTTATATACGGACACTTCCGAGTGACTGACTTGTAGGCTCAGACGATGTTATCAAATCCTGCAACAGTCGCGCGCGCGATATGTGGCAAAAAAGGTGTCCCGGGGATCGAGGCGACCTGCCTAATCCGTCCCAATTACCGCGGCCTCCCCCGCCCGGCGCGCTTCCCAAAATTTGAATCCCATGAAATCCGCAGACGACAGAACAACCCGCCAGACGGAAGATTTGTTCCATATCAACACTCGAAACATAACAACGAAAGTTCACTCGACAAAACCAAGAATGGATTAAGGCGACTAAACAAGTAGTTGAAGCCATCGTGAAGGTTCATTCGACCCCTGGGTGAGATATTCTCAAAGCACAAAAGCTGAATCGGAGGGGTTATCAACTCCTTCTCCACTCGAACCCTGAACCATTCAGGGGCTAATGATGAAGCTATGTACCTAGGGTAGGGTCATGGGCCTAACCTAGACATCCTCCCCTAGGATAGCACCCTAAAGTCAGGATCATTCAAAGAGTACCATCATCCACTGGACCATAGACGTTCCACTCGGAAGAATCAATGTCACTCGACCGTCACAAAAGTCACTGGATGGGCAGAATAGCTAAAGTCACTCTGTACAAACAACGGTCAAGCATTTACTTGTAGTCTTAATTGTCATTTATAGCACCTAAATACAGGCGTTACCAGTAATGTCTCCATCTTTATGTACCTTAAACCCTTTGTAACTGAGGGGAGAGGGGTCTGGCAAACTCTATATAAGCCACCCCCTCCTCAGGGACAAAGGTTCGCACCCCCTGCAACACACATGCATATAATCCAGTCGACCACCTCCGGGCTCCGAGACGTAGGGCTATTACTTCCTTTGAGAAGGGCCTGAACTCGTAAAACTTGCGTGTACAACTCCTCCATAGCTAGGATCTTGCCTCTACATCCCTACCCTCCCCATTCTACTGTCAGACTCAGAACCACGACAGGTCCCATAATCCCAACCGCGTTAGGAACACAGAATCAAGGAGCATAACACCGGTATGACGGAAACTAGGGCGGCAAGAGCGGAACAAAACACCAGGCATAAGGTCGAGCCTTCCACCCTTTGCCAAGTGTATACATGCATTAATCAAATAAGAGATAATGTGATATCTCAACATATCCATGTTCCAACAGGGAACAACCTACATGGCACCTGCAACTAGCAATGCTATAAGAGGGGCTGAGCAAAGCGGTAACATAGCCAAACAATGGTTTGCTAGGAAGGTGGGTTAAAGGCTTGACTTGGCATTATAGGACAAACAGACGTAGTCGAACGAATCCTCACAAGTCCAGAACGAAACCAAAGCTAACGAGAGAAGCAAACCAGAAATAAGCAAGCAACATGGTAAACACACTAATATAACCATGGCATGATGCACAAACAAGTATGATGCATGTCCGATTAAATAGCATGGCATGGCAAAGCGCAACAAACAATACTACAAATTAAGTGCAGCTCAATATGCAACAAGTTGCATATCGATGAAACACCACATGCATTTATTTAGTTCTCTCCCATTTAAGTACCCAACAATATTAAATGTTCTTAACATGGCAAGAGGAGAAGCATAAGCAAACTACACATTTGGGCAAGTTTAAATGAGGCCAGAAAAACAAATAACAATTCCGGTAAATCCCCATATGCATTTAGCAATTTAATGCAAACAACAATTTAAATATTTTTAAAGTTGTTAGCATGATGCGGATGACATACAAGTTCTATGTAATTTTTGTTAAAAGTTCACGTGAACATGATATGAAGTATTTAATCGCCATGACGGAATGAAAAAGCGGTACCATGGCCGCGAATCCGGAAATGATGCCACGGCAACATATCGGTTCCACTAAATCGATTGAGATACTAATGCAAAAGAGAAGTGTGTGGATGTATGGAACACGCAAGAGATGGTGGGGTTCTTCCGGATACCGGGTTCCCGCATGTCGAAGACGGTGCCAAACGAGGGAACAATTAACGTACACGGGAGGATACAACATCTAAACATGAATCTCATACAACATAAGCTTTCGTTCACGGACGGTCGTCTCGGCGGTTATACCTTCGAAACGTGCATACAGGACGGTTCGGGTTCGGTGCAATGTAGAGGAAGCACACGTTCTCGGGGCGGTCGTAGTGGAACTAGTCATTCACGGGTCGTAGTTGGAAGTAGTCGTACTCGCGAACATGTCAGTTCCATGGTGATGGTAGTCGTTCACGACGGGTGTCCCCCGTGGTCCTTTGGGCAATGGTAGTCGTACATGTTCGTAGATGTTTAGGGCCGTCGGTAGAGGTACTTGGTGTTACACTAGACTTGGCGATGCCGGAGACGGCGGTAGAGGTACTTGACACGTCACCGTGTAGTCATACACTTATCGGAGAGGATCTTGCTGTTTCGGTATGAAGTCGTTCAGGCATCGGTCTTGCCAGTGGGGTACTTGGTGAATCCCAAAATGGTCATTGGTGGTGGAACTTGGTGCCGTTGTGGTGGTCGAATGAGGCAGGGCAGCTCGGCGACGCGCGTTGGACGGGTCGAGGCAGACCCGAGCACAGTCAACGCCCGCACGCGCTCATCCCTGGGCAGACGTGAAGCAGGGCACGGCATTCCTGCTCGAGTAGGTGAGAGGCAAAGGAGGTAGCCAGAGTTGGTCGCTCCGGTGGAGGGAGCCGAGTAGCTCGAGGAGGACCGTGTGGAGGCTGGAGCTTCTGCTGTTTGTGGACGGCGGGGACGACACAAGACGGAGGGGTTCGGTGGTGCTAGAAGCGGGATGTTCTGGCGACGCAGCAAGGTGGAGGCGTGGAGGCGGGAGCAGAGGACAGGCAGAGGCGCGGGGCTCTGGTGAGGCTGGTGGCGCGGGGCTCTGGTGAGGCTGGTGGCGCCGGTTGAGGCGAGGGCATCGCAGGAGGTCAGCGAAGTTCGGGTGAGGCTGGAGCTCGAGGGGCGGCGAATATGGCGTGGCCATGGGAGGCCGAATGCGAGGCTCGTTGGCGGCGGGGTTGCGTGTGAGGTGGCGCACAGGAGAGCGGTGGGGAGGCATGGGCGAGGAGGTGGACGCCGGCAGCGACTGCTCCGTGGCATGAGGCCATGGCGAGCAGGCGGTGGCCATGGACAGCGTAGCTCCACGGCGGCAAGCTCACGGCAGGCTTCTACAGCCACGGAAGAGGACGAGGCAAGGGGCAAGATGAGGGGATCGAGCGAGGCAGCGCTCGCTGTCTCCTGGCGCCGCGAGGGGAAAACGAGAGGGAGAGGAGGGGATCGATCGGCCTAGGGTTAGGAATAGCTGGGGCGGTTGGGCCTCGGTGCATCTGGGCTGCACGGCTAGGCTGAGGCCCTGCTCTCTCTCTCTCTCTCTCTCTCTCTCTCTTCCCATAGTCTATTCCCCCTGATTAACAAATAAACAGAGAAGTAAGAAATGTAGAGAGAGATATGAGAGGAATTAGAGCAGGACACCAATTTTCTTGGACTCATAAAAAGGAGGTTGATCCAAGAAAAATACAAGTTGCCTGATTGAAAGATTTAAATTCAAATCCATTTGAATATAAATTCGAATGGTTCGAACTAGGACAATATTTAGAGGAGCCCCAAAATGATAAGGATTTTTGGGAGGAACCTCAATAAATGTGATAAGAATTGTGGACAAGATTTGAGGGTCAAACTCGAAGTGGAATAGGCATGGGAATTATTTTGCAAGTGTGTTCTGGTTAATTCCAATGTAATGGAGTGTTTATAATAGCACCATAATAATTGGAGGATATGTTATAAAGAGAAATCACCATGTGAGTTTCCTCGGTTTAAATAGATCAAAAGATCTATGCAATTTATTTAGTTGAGTTTTAAAAATTAAATAACATGATGGCATGATGACATGATGCAATGCAAAAAAAATGAATAATGGAACAAACAAACAAGTCCCACGGTGAAACTCAAAATAGCTGGAAGCCTTGTGGAACGTCGATCTCGGGGCGTCACAACACTCCTCCACTTATAAGAGATCTCATCCCGAGATCTAAGGATGGCACCGGAGAGAAACGAAAGGGGAAGAGGTGAAACAAGTTGCTTCTTTGACAAAAGAGTGAAACCAACGAACCTTGAGAGGTTAAACAAATTGAAAGAAGGAATCCAACAAAGATGCAAGAAGTTGAAAACACTCTGTTATAAAAGAGGAACAAGGAACATTGCGAGAACCTTGTATGTTGAAGGGCATGAAACAGGAGATTAACGGACCAAAAAGAATATGAAAGCCCACTGGTAGAAAGGAGAAACAAGGAACAACATGTGAACCTTGGAGTTTGCAAAGCTATGAATGACGAGAAAAATGGATAAGAAGTACATGCAAGCACTCCGGTTGAAATGAGATGTACAAGGAACGATAAAGATCAATTACGACAACGCTCCGGTTTGAAATGGATGGTATAGAATATGAACTTGGCAAAATGAAAGCACTTGGATGAGACTCCAGTTATAAGAGGAATGACAAACACAACACTCCAGTTAAAACAAGATAGAGAAGGAATAAGAATGATATAATTTGGATAGCACATCTACTGAAATTGCAAGGAACTAGAATCATGAACTTGACAAGATGAGAGGATGCTTAATGAAATCAACAACACACTGCCTCCGGAACTATTGAAAGAATGGCATGAGGGGTAAGAAAGATTTCAGACCGCACTCCGGTTGAGAAGGGAGGCAAAACTAGATAAGATGAGAGAACTTAAATGGAGGACATGACACTCCAGTTGAATGTATAAGAAAAAGAAAGAATATGATCTTTGAAAAAAATGGGATGATGGGTCAAAGCGTGCAACATCACAACGCCTCCGGAAGGAAGAATAGAAGATATATCATTGGAATCATAGAATGGAGAAGAAAAAAACAGCTTCTGCCACCAATGAACTAGGAGAGCACCCTTCCAAGAAGGTTAGAATGGAGTTGTTGGAAAAAGCAATAATGAAACAAATAAGCTCGTAGTGGGCTCATGGAAAATATCTCAAAACTGAGGTGAAATTCTGCCACTAACAAAATCAATTTCTTGCTTGAGAGCAACGAAGAGATGAAAAATTCTTTCATCACGAGAATAGGAGGAAACATGGATTTTTTGGAGGAACCTCGATAAAAGAGATAAGAATTGTGGACAAGATTTGACGGTCAAACTCGAAGTGGAATAGGCATGGGAATTATTTTCCAAGTGTGTTCCGGTTAATTCCAAACTAATGGAATATTTATAATAGCTCCAAATTATTGGAGGATATGTTATAAAGAGAAATCACCACGTGAGTTCCCTTTGTTTAAATAGATCAAAAGATCTAGGCAATTTATTTAGTTGAGTTTTAAAAATTAAATGACATGATGGCATGATGACATGATGCAATGCAAAAACATATGAAGAATGGAACAAACTAACAAGTCACATGGTGAAACTCGGAATAGCTGGAAGTCTTCTAGAGCGTCGATCTTAGGGCGTCACATACGATCTCGAGGTAGATCAACTCTTGTAACCCCTAGAGCATCAACATCAATCAAGCGGGAAATGGGGTATTACGTCCATTAAGAGGGCCCGAACCTTGGTAAACATCGTGTCCCCTTTTTCTCCTTTTACCTTCGATCCTTAGACGCACAGTTCAGGACCCCCTACCTGAGATCGACCGATTTTGACACCGACAACAATACACACGCCGGTCGCTGGAATTTAAGAGTACTGTAGTTTGAATTACACACGATTCCCGTAGAAAAATCCGTGTGTGAACATAATAGGTGACGGTTTCCAATACAAAACCGTGTCTGATTAATGACCCCCGCCACTCACCAACCAAAACCACGAGCCGCGAAATAGAGTGCCAATCGTGTGGGGCCGGTTTTCTTGCCAGTTCTTTACATTTTCTTTTTTGAACACCAGATATTTACATTGTCTGATGATTTTTTAACTTGCATATAGGTACACAAAATATGATTTTTCGAACCGTTATGGTTAGCCGTTTCATGTAGATGTAGTTCAAATTTGAATTACAATCATTAAATGGCTAGAAAATCAGTTAAATGTCTTTTAAAGGTCAAATGACCCCTAGAATTTTCCAAATTTTAACATGAAGTTGTATTAGTGCATGTTAAATGTAGAAAAAAATTGAAGGCCGTAAGAGGAAGCTATCTCTTGTTCGTCATCAAACATGCATTGTTCGCTCTCGGAACCACGAGCCTTCTAGTGAGTTGCTCCGGTTTGTGAGGGGTGTGTGTCCAAACTTTCATCAAACAGGCCAATTTTTTTACCATGTCATCTTGGTGGCAAGACATTACATAAAGCAAGGTTTCATGTTTTTCTGATCATTTTTTAATTTTTTGGAATTAGAATGCCATGGCACTCCATGCATGTGCCCATGCCGTGAGACCGATATGTTTGAAAATTACTTATAATTTACTGTACATGAAATTATCTCGCACACAAGTACACAAATATGATTTTCAAACCGTTATGGTTAGCCATTGCATGTAGATGTAGTTCAAATTTGAATTACGATCATTAAATGGCTAGAAAATCACTTAAATGTCTTTAAAAGGTCAAATGACCCCTGAAATTTTCCAAATTTTCACATGACAGTTGTATTAGTGCACATTAAATGTAGAAAAAATTGAAGGCCATAAGAGGAAGCTATCACCCGTTTGTCATCAAACATGCATTGTTCCCTCTCGGAACCACGAGCCTTGTAGTGATTTTCTTCGGTTTGTGAGGGGGGTGTGTCCAAACTTTCGTCAAACAGGCCAATTTTTTACCACATCATCTTGGTGGCATGACATTACATTAAGCATGGTTTCGTGTTTTTCTGATCATTTTTTAATTTTTTGGAATTAAAATGCCATGGCACTCCGTGCATGTGTCCATGCCGTGAGACCATTATGTTTGAAAATTCCTTCTAATTTACTGCACATGGAATTAACTCACACACAAGTACACAAATATGATTTTTCAAACCGTTATGGTTAGCCATTGCATGTAGATGTAGTTCTTATTTGAATTACGGTCATTAAATGGTTAGAAAATCACTCAAATGTCTTTAAAATGTCAAATGACCCCTGAAATTTTCCAAATTTTCACATGACTATTGTATTAGTGCATGTTAAATGTACAAAAATATTTGAAAGCCATAAGAGGAAGTTATCTCCCGTTCGTCATCAAACAAGCATTGTTCCCTCTCGGAACCATGAGCCTTCTAGTGAGTTGCTCCGGTTTGTGGGGGGGTGTCCAAACTTTCGTCAGACAGGACAATTTTTTTACCACATCATCTTGGTGGCATGACATTACATCAAGCAAGGTTTCATGTTTTTCTGATCAATTTTTAATTTTTTGGAATTAAAATGCCATGGCACTCCATGCATGTGTCCATGCCGTCAGAACAATATGTTTGAAAATTCCTTCTAATTTACTGCACATGGAATTAACTCGCACACAAGTACACAAATATGATTTTTCAAACCATTATGGTTAGGCATTGCATGTAGACTTAGTTCAAATTTGAATTACAGTCATTAAATGGCAAGAAAATCACTTAAATGTCTTTAAAAGGTTAAATGACCCCTGAAATTTTCCAAATTTTCACATGACACTTGTATTAGTGCATGTTATAAACGTAGAGAAAAATTTAAGGCCATAAGGGGAAGCTATCTCCCATTCGTCGTCAAAGATGCATTGTTCCCCCTCGTAAGCACTAGCCTTCTAGTCAATTGCTCCAGTTTGTGAGGGGTGTGTATCCAAACTTTCATCAAACATGCCAATTTCTTTACCACATCATCTCGGTGGCATGACATTACATGAAGCAAGGTTTCATGTTTTTCTAATCATTTTTTAATTTTTGGAATTAAAATGCCATGGCACTCCATGCATACATATATGCATGTGTCAATGTCATGAGACCAATATGTTGGAAAATTCCTTCTAATTTACTGCACATAGAATTAACTCGCACACAAGTACACAAATATGATTTTTCAAACCGTTATGGTTAAGCGTTGCATGTAGATGTAGTTCAAATTTGAATTACGGTCATTAAATGGCAAGAAAATAACTTAAATGTCTTGAAAAATCAAATGGCCCCTAAAATTTTCCTAATTTTCACTTGACAGTTGTAGTAGTGCATGTTAAACATAGAAAAAATATTGAAGGTCATAAGAGGAAGCTATCTCTCATTCGTCATCAAACATGCATTGTTCCCTCTCGGAACCACCAGGCATCTAGTGAGTTGCTCCGGTTTGTGAGGTGTGTGTGCCCAAACTTTCGTCAAACATGCCAATTTTTTAACACATTATACACGTGGCATGACATTACATCAACCAAGGTTTCATGTGTTTCTGATTTTTTAAATATTTTGTAATTTAAATGCCATGGCACTCCATGCTTAATTGTGGCATAGCCATTAGACCAATATGTTTGAAAATTCCTTCAAATTTACTCCACATGGAATTAAATCGCACACTAGTGCACAAATATGATTTTTCAAACCGTTATGGTTAGCCGTTGCATGGACATCTAGTTCTAATTTGAATTAAAGTCATTAAATGGCTAGAAAATCACTTAAATTTCTTAAAAGGTCAAATGACCCCTGAAATTTTCCAAAATTTGACATGACAGTTGTATTAGTACTACAAATTTTCTGGTACATTTAAAACACCATCCGTTGCCACTTTAGTCCAGATTCGCCTTTCAAGAATAAAAAATATCTAGAACATCGCACATAGTTTTTGTAGGAACCGTTTGTGATGAAAATTTCTGGGTCTATTTAACTCTTCCTCCTTAAGCTTCGCCGGCTCGTCTGCTCCAATGTCGGCTACCCCTGAATCCATGAATCCCGATCCCCATTCGTGCACCCCCTTCTTGCAAAGATGACGCCGTGGAAACGCTTCGCGAAGGACCGTATGATGCTCGCGTTCCCCCAAGCACCGCCGCCTACACCGAGAGTGTCGCCGCATCCGCATTGAGCGTGGTTGCTTCCGTCGAGAGGGCATCTGCTGCAGCCGACAGCAGCTGCAGTAGCCGAGACGGCTGCAGCTGTGGCTGCAACGGTGGCTACAAACACCGAGAGCCCTCGAGTTGCCGTCCGTGCTGCCGATGTCGCCCTAGCCCGGGTCGAAGCCATCCACACCAAGATCGAGGATGCACAGGCCAAGACATTCCAGGCCACCATAGAATCCGACATGCAACCCACGTCCGAAAAGGCGGCGGTGGCCATGGAGCACCTTCTTCCTGATGAGTTTGCCGAGCGGGAGATGGAGATGCAAGAGGCGGCGGAGATCGAGGAGCGCCAGGAGGAGTTGCGATTGGCCGAGGTCGTGGTAGAGAAAAGTCTGTCCATCAAGGAATCGACGGTGTAGTACCAACACGAGCTCTGGCCAGCCACTACTACGAGTACTACAACCTTGATGGCGGCGCCGAGGCCGAGGAGGAGGACCAGGACAAGGACGCGATCAACTTCAGCAGGGGGGACGCGGAGTCCACCAATGGCGGCATGTCGCTAGGACAAGTCATCGACGTCTCATCTCACACCGGCGATGCATAGGCCGACGCGGTGGCGGATTTGTTAAAATTATGCGTACTTAGGCTTTGTTTTTAATGCTGGTCTTTTGTTAGAGCAATGTTTAGGTCAACTGGCTCTGTGTAATTACTAAAATTGCTCGACTGAGTAAGTGTGGTCTATCTGTTGTACGCTCTTTTGTGTGCCCAAATTAGCAAGCTATGTTAAATTATGCAATAACGTACCCGGGTAAATTTCCACAAAATTTGAATTATCAAACTCATCACATGCGTGTAAAGCAGAAGAATCGTTTGCGATGCACACAATCGTTGAAAGTGGATTGTCCAGCGGCACAGGGCGCAAAGTTTCCCTCCACATATCCAAAATATTGGCCTACCGCCAAAATACCTACCCCCGCCCCCCTTCCCCCTTCCCCACTGATACGTCTCCAATGTATCTATCATTTTTGATTGTTCGATGCTATTATATTATCTGTTTTGGATGTTTAATGGGCTTTATTATGCACTTTTATATTATTTTTGGGACAAACCTATTAACCGAAGGCCCAGTGCAAATTGTTGTTTTTTTTGCCTATTTCAGTGCTTCGTGGAAAAGAAATATCAAACGGAATGAAACCTTTGCGAGGATCTTTTTTGGAACAAACACAATCCAGGAGAGTTGGAGTGGAGTTCAATGAAGCAACGAGGCGTCCACGAGGCAGGGCGGCGTGCCAAGGGGGCAGGTGCGCCCCGCACCCTCATGGGCCCCTCGTAGCTCCACCGACCTACTTCTTTCGCCTATATATACTCTAATACCCTGGAAACATCGAGGGGAGCCACGAAACCACTTTTCCACCGCCTCAACCTTCTGTACCTGTGAGATCCCATCTGGGGACCTTTTCCGGCGATCTACCGGAGGGGGATTCGATCACGGAGGGCTTATACATCACGACCATAGCCTCTTCGATGATGTGTAAGTAGTTTACCACAGACCTTCGGGTCCATAGTTATTAGCTAGATGGCTTCTTCTCTATCTTTGGATCTCAATACAAAGTTCTGCTCGATGTTCTTGGAAATCTATTTGATGTAATTCTTTTTGCGGTGTGTTTGCCGAGATCCGATGAATTGTGGGTTTATGATCAAGTCTATCTATGAACAATATTTGATTCCTATGGATGATGTGAATGAATCAGTTAAAGCTTTGCATATTCCTATGGATGAATCAATTAAAGCTTTGCATATTCCTATGGATGAAAGTAAGAAAAGAACCGCTATGCTTAGAGCTAAAAGACAATTTTTAGAAAGAGTGCTTTCTCTCAATTTCTTTCATAAAAATGATGAAGATCTTAAAACAATTGGTGTTCTTCTATTGATTCCTTGTTTAGTAAAACAATGTCACTACTACTAGGTTTTCATTGTTGAGTTTGTATTAGAATAGTATTCAGACAAGTTTGAAAAATCTGATGTGTGACACAAACATACTACAAACATATAAACAGATTCAAAAACATCGTTCAACAAAACTGTTCCAACAACTATTTTGAAACAGCTTTGAGCGGTCAGTGAATAACAAAGTAAAATGCAGTACAGAAGCAAAGGATATGAAGTTCTCTTTGTCGATGTATGCAGCGCGGAAGTAAAGTCCACAGAGTGCACACCAAAAAAGTGAAAATATTAATGGAAGTTACGTCACCAGAATAGAAGTATAATTAATAAAACCTATGTTACCAAGAAAATAGGGAAGACCAAAGAACTAAGAATTCCGAGTGCTACTCCCACATAATAAGAAAGGTGAATGCAATTCACAAGAGTAAATACAGGCAGTGCACAAGGTGTGTACTTGCAGGGAGTGCCTAGAAGAAGCACAAGAGATGCACTTTTGTGTAGTACACAAGGCATAGACTTAGTGCACACAGTGCAATCCGTAAATACACTCAATGGAGTCCGCAATATTGGTACAAGTAGCACAAATGGTGCATACGAAAAACGCAACTACATGCAGTTCAAAAGAAAAGATTGCTTGCAATACGAAAAAAATTGACCTCCCAGGTGCAACCACACCCCAGCCAGTCTCATACTAAGTTTGCACCCATATTAGGCGAGTACGTTCTAAGGCACGATGCATGGGGACGGGCACACGAGGGCCCACAGGTTTGGGGAAGTAGTGCACAGAGCGCCGTGTATAAGCGCGCAACCAGTAACCAAAGGAGTTCGAAAGGGTTTCCTCGTCGGGGCTTATAAACTGGTCCTGGGCGGTCTCGGCGGGCGAGGTGGGACTAAACTTTACCGCATACACACAACACAGAGCAAAAGCACCCGTACAGCAAGGCAAGGCCTACTTGGGCTGGATGTGACTTACACCCGAGTGGGCCCAACACATTCTCATGGCCCAAACCACCAAGCCCCCGGCACACAACTAGGAAACAACTGAAGTCCGCTCATACTTGAAAAAATGAAGGGAGCTGCAAAAATTATAAAAGGGATGCAGTCTGCGGCCCCGAAGAATACAGTCCGGTACGTTGAAGCAAGATGCGCTGTCACTGAAGCATTGTAGTTTGCTTTCAACTAAATATTGCTTTAAAATTGGTGCAGACAAAAGTGTTGTTTCTCCAGACAACCGCGAGTACTGCCACTCGGCGGTTGCCACGACAAACTGAAACGGCGAGCACATGTCCACTACCCCCACTACCGCAGTGATCATGTTTCCAACCACCTCCCCCATGACCTAAACCACGCCACAAAAAGCCAACTCCACTTCCATTGCTGCTCCATTCTAAAAACATCATTGCCACTCCATCTCAACTAGTAACTCCCCACAATATCTCTGTCTCAAGCCCGCCATCACTTGAGGAGGGAAATGGCAGAGGAAACATCTGCCAAGTGTCCCCATGGTGAGATGTCTGACCAGACCAGTGAGTTCGACGACATTCAGGTCCCCAGAAAGAAGCTCGACTACACCAAGTACCTCAAGAAGGTTGACCTCCACGGCAAGGAGAAGATGGATGTCGTATGCACCAGCAATCCAGATGAAGCCGATAAGATGATCACCAGGATCAGGAAGAGGGTCGGCAGCTTGTACCCAGTACAAGCTTAATTAGAATCACATGTTTCTTTTGCCTAACAACCTTTCTTAGTTTCCTCACTTGACGATTGTTCATGAATATCTCATTGCCCCATATGCAAAAGGCATTGAAGCGTGGATAAGTACCGCCCATATATGTACCTACAAGCAACCAGTAAATGTTAGAAGCTAAACTGAGATTGCACAAGTGATGTAAAATACAACTACCTATGTTCCTAAGTACAAGTAATTTTTTTTGAGATTTCAATATGAACTACATACGGATGTATAATGAATTATAGATATAGTTTAGATTAGAATCTAGATTCACTCACTTTCCTCCTTATGTAGTCTATATTGGAATCTCTAAAAATACATATATTTAGGAATAGATGGTGTATAAGACATGGGATCCAGCTAACCTCGACGGCAAACAACAGCCTCGCCCATTGTAGCCATGTGTAAGTACATGGAAAGCCAATGTTAACTACAACAGGGTTAACATCCACCAAAAATAGCAAATGGTAATAAAACGGTAGCATCTGTAGTCATATCTTCATTGCGAAAGAGTAGCACAGTAGCAAAGGGAAAGATTAAAAAATGGATACAACTATTAATTGCCACAGGCTTAAGAACAACCTAATTCATGTTTTGTAAGTTCATCGCCATTGAAATACAACTCTTTAAAAATGGATATAACTATTAATTGCAATAGGCTTAATGGCCATTGAAACCGGTACTGATAAAAATGCAATTGGGAGAGTTAAACATCATAGGACAGGTGCTGCCAGAGCAGATAATGGCCCAGTTGTCTATAAAAAGGTAGGGAAAATAGCTAAAACATGTTAGGCATGTTTACTACAACATGCCTAATAGATCGACCGTACAAAACATAGCCATTAATTGCAACTGGTATTGGTAAGATTGAACTGGTGAGTACATACTTGGTAAGTCCTGAGTGGTAGTTGCTGGGGCACTTCATCTTGGCCAGAGCCTGCCTAAAGTCAACGGCAGTGAAGGCGAGTTATTCCTCCGAGTCAAAGGGTATTTCAGTGCCACTGACATGTGTACCTACAGGCAACCAGTAAATGGTAGAAGTTAAACTGCAATTGCACAAATGATGTGAAATACTATAAGACATGGGATGCAGCTAACCTCGACGGTAAACAATAGCATCAGCTGTTATGACCCTGCGTAAGTACATGGACATGCATGTTAAGTACAATAGGGTTAGCATCCACCAAAAATAGCAAATGTGCAGCATCTCTAGTATATCTTCATTGCAGAGAGTGGCATGGTAGCAAATCGACAGATTAAAAAATGGATACAACTGTTAATTGCAACAGGCTTAACAACATCCTAAGTCTTGTTTTGTAAGTTTGTAGCCATTGAAATACAACTGTTTAAAAATGGATTCAACTGTTAATTGCAACAGGCTTAATAGACATTGAAACCAATACTGATAAAAATGCAATTGGCATAGTTAAACATCACAAGGCAGGTGCTGCCAGAGTAGAGAATGGTCCAGATGTCTATAAAAAGGTACGAAAAGTAGCTAAAATGTGTTAGGCATGTTTACTAGAACATGCTTAATACATCGACCGTACAGAACATAGCCATTAATTGCAACTGGTATTGGTAAGATTGACTGGTGAGTACATACTTGGTAAGTCCTGAGAGGTAGTTGCTGGGGCACGTCATCTTGGCCAGAGCCCGCCCAAAGTCTGCAATGGCGGATGCGATCTGTTCCTCCGGGTCGAAGCGTGGATCAGTGCAACTAACATGTGTACCTACAGGCAACTAGTAAATGGTAGAAGTTAAACCGCAATTGCACAAATGATGTGAAATACTAAAAGACATGGGATGCAGCTAACCTCGACAGCAAACAATAGCATCGGCCGTTATTACCCTGCGTAAGTACATGGACAGGCATGTTAAGTACAACAGGGTTAGCATCCACTAAAAATAGCAAATGGGCAGCATCTCTAGTGATATCATGAGTAGTGTATTGTAAGTTTGTTGCCGGTATTGGTGAAATTGAGTTGGACATGGTAATATTTGAACATCACAAAGTGTGCAGTACTGAAATACACAAGGCACGAACATGCTTAATATATCAACCGTACAAATCATAGATCTTGCAAGTGGTATTGGTAAGATTTAGCTGGTCAAATCTTACGTGTTAAGTCCTAGGGGGGTAGTCGCCGGGGCACTTCATCTGGGCCAGAACCTGCACCATGTCAGAGGCGGCGCACGCATAGCGGCCATCGCGCCATGGACCGCTATCAGCTCCTGTCGGTGGGGATTTGGAGGCATGAGGATGTTTCACAGGCATCATTTAACCAATCAGGTCGGGGCCATGATAGAGATCGGTGGGTTACCTGACTGGATCCAAGCAGAACGTAGATGTGGTTGCGGCAGCAGCGGTTTGTGTCACACCCACAATGCGGCTATATCTCCCATGTGGCGGAGCACGACTTAGAGGCATAGCCGCATGGTAGGTTTGCCACAAGAGGGGTAATCTTCACACAATCCCATGTACTGAACAAGAAAGGGATAAAGAGTTGGCTTACAATCGCCACTTCACACAAATACAAGTTAAACATACATCATCCATATTACAATCAAGGTCCGACTACGGAACCAAAATAAAAGAAGAAAACCCCAAATGCTAGATCCCCGATCGTCCCAACTGGGAACCACTACTGATCAACCGGAAAAGAAACAAAAACCACGATCAATATCTTCATCGAGCTCCCACTTGAGCTCGGTTGCGCCACCTGCACTTGTATCATCGGCACCTGCAACTGTTTGGAAGTATCTATGAGCCACGAGGACTCAGCAATCTCACACCCGCGAGATCAAGACTATTTAAGCTTATGGGTAGGAAAGGGTAGTGAGGTGGAGCTGTAGCAAGCACTAGCATATATGGTGGCTAACATACGCAAATGAGAGTGAGAAAAGAAGAAACGCACGGTCGACAAACTAGAAGTGATCCTGAAACTACTTACGTTCAAGCATAACACAAGAACTGTGTTCACTTCCCGGACACACGCGGTTGATTCAATTTAATTAAGTTAAGTGTCAAGTTCTCTACAACCGGACATTAAGAAATTCCCATATGCCCATAACCGCGGGCAAGTCTTTCGAAAGTTCAAACCCTGCAAGGCTATCCCAACTTAGCCCATCACAAGCTCTCACGGTCAACGAAGGATATTCCTTCTCCCAGGAAGACCCGATCAGACTCGGAATCCCAGTTACAAGACATTTCAAGAGTGGTAAAACAAGACCAGCAACACCGCCCGATGCGCCGACATCCCGAGAGGAGCTGCACATATCTCGTTCTCAGGGCAACACCGGATGAACACTATGTACAACTAAAACCAAGCCTCAAATTTCCCCGAGGTGGCGCTACAAGTGGCTCTGTTTCGGACCAACACTTAGAGAAGCACTGGCCCGGGGGGTTAAAATAAAGATGACCCTCGGGAGCCCGACTCCCAAGAGAAAAGTAGGTGGTGGTGAGGCAAATGGTAAAACCAAGGTTGGGCCTTGCTGGAGGAGTTTTATTCAAAGTGAACTGTCAAGGGGTTCCCATAACACCCAACCGCGTAAGGAACACAAAATCAAGGAACATAACACTGGTATGACGGAAACTAGGGCGGCAAGAGTGGAACAAAACACCAGGCATAATGCCGAGCCTTCCACCCTTTACCAAGTATATAGATGCATTAATTAAATAAGGTATATTGTGATATCCCAACATATCCATGTTCCAAACATGGAACAAACTTCATCTTCACCTGCAACTAGCAACGCTATAAGAGGGCCTGAGCAAAAGCGGTAACATAGCCAAACAACGGTTTGCTAGGAAAGGTGGGTTAGAGGCTTTACATGACAATATGGGAGGCATGATATAGCATGTGGTAGGTAGCGCGGCATGGCAGTAGAGCGAGCAACCTGCAAGCAAAGATAGAAGTGATTTCGAGGTATGGTCATCTTGCCTGAGATCCCGCAAGGAAGAAGAACGAGTCCATGAAGAAGACAAACGGACATAGTCGAATGGACCGTCACAACTCCGGAACGAAACTGAAGCTAACGAGGGAAGCAACCCGGAATGAAACAAGCAACATAGTAAACAACCATCACGTAAACATGGCACAATGCACAACCAAGTATGATGCATGTCCGGTTCAATGAGGCATGACATGGCAATATGCACAACCAACACTACAAATTAAGTGGAGCTCAATATGTAACGAGTTGCATATTGATGAAACACCACATAATTTATTTAGTTCTCTCCCATTTAATTAGTCAAAAAAATTATATGTTGGTTAGCATGGCAAGGGGTGAAGCATATGAAAACTACATATCTAGGGAAGTTTAAATGAGGCCGGAACCACAAGCAACAAGTGCGGAGAAATCCTCATGAGCATATATTAGATTTAGTACTGTTCTGTCCTAAAGCATATTTTAGTGTTGTTGAACATGCAAGATGAGTGCACCATGTTAAACTAGGCATTTTCTACCCCATTTACATAAAAAGTTTGTTAAGTTTGGAGCTGCGGTTATTAAATTATGAAATAAAGCATTTTAGCATGGCAATAGGCAAAATATAAGCAAACATCATTTTAAACATGATTGAAAGTTGGATATTATTAAACTAGATGAAATTCTAGTCATATTTCAAATATAATTCATTTCAAACCGATGCACGAATGATGAGTTATAATATGCATGAAGTCTAGTGGGCTTCCTGTAAAACTGGTTTGTCCGGAAAATAGACAAATTCGCAGCAGGGAAAAAAATAAGCCAAGGGCCGAAACTGTTGGGCCAAAGTGCACAGGAGAGGGGGCGTCTCGCCCATGGGCCATGGTCCGGGTCAGTGGAGCAGAGGCAGGGCGGCAGATCTGGTTGCTGGGCCGGCCAACGCGTTGGAGCTATGGGTCAACAGGCACCGGTGAGCTTCAGCCCGAAGCAGAGGATGGCGGTGCCGTACCTGGCCGCCGGCGACATCGGTATGAGGCGGCCCAAGGCTTCCCAATGACAGAAACGGCGAGGACGCATGGAAAACGGGCAGATCCGGGACGGGGCACCTCGGATCCGTCGGCGGCGCAGCAAAAGTAGGCCGGATCCGACGGCGTCCATGACTCCGGCGAGCTCCGGCAGCTGCGATGGCGACCCCAAGAGGCGACAAGGATCTACGGAGGGGAGAGAGGGTATGGGTGAGAGTGAGAGAGATGGGGAAGGGAAGGCAGGCGGCGACGGCGTGGACCTGGTGGTTCGGCAATTCGTCGCACGCGGAGGCGGCGTCGCGCGCCGGTGGTGAAGGAGGCAAGGCGTGAAGCGGCGGGGGTCGAGCGGCACAAGGCTCGAGCGGGAGCGGGCATAGTCAGCGGGGTCGGGCCCAGATCCGACCCGAGGCGGGCCTCCCATGGGCTCTGAGGGCCGCGGCGAAGTGGGCATTGGGGAGGCGACGTGGCGCTACGGGAGACGTGGAGAGCTCCTGGCCCGCGGCGGCTGGCCAGTTGGGCCGTACCAAGTGGCAGTTGATGGGTTGGCCGGCGCCAGAATTCGAGGAGAGGAGGTGGGAGGCGGCTGGAAAATTATTGGGGGCACGGACTTCGAGGGGGGGAGAAGGCCAAAAATGGAAGGGAGGGGTGTTATATATGGTAGGTTTAGGGTTAGGGGGATTTGGGGGCTTCCGGAGCCCTCCGATCGTGCAGGTGTGTTGTGGAGAGACCGTGGGCTGAGAAGAGAGAGAAGCAGAGCGGTCCGGCGAATGTTCCGGAGACCGAAACGTTCGACGTTTGACCCACTATAATGCCGCTATAGTTTAATGGTTGGGCTATCAAACGAATTCCGAATGCGATGAAACTTGGCAGGTGACCTACTAACAAAATAACAGCACAGCATGCCAACTTTCAACCCATTATGATAACATTTTTTGGACACTAATAAAATACTATTTCGGACGTGCCGCGGGCGCGTGCAAGTGTGTCTGGGCTCAGAACGGGCAACGGAGAGGACGGGGAGACCTGGACGGATGCAAGTTTTGAAAACATGATCATGCAATGCACATGATGACATGGCAAGATGCAACACGCAAGCAAATGACAAGGCAACAACAACGAATAACTGGAAGACACCTGGTGCAACGGTCTCGGGGCATTACAGTTTGAGATGCCGGTTGGAGGAGGCGCGAGGTGGGGGATACTAAGGGTGGGGATGTGGTTGGAGGAATAAATATTGAAATTGTGCGCCTACTGAAAATTTTGCTACGAAACTTGAAACTTGGGCGGGGGAAACACACAACACAGACGAAGCGCATAAAATACTCGTGTGCGAGAAAAAAGATAGTTGGCAGATTCCGTCTCCAAAAAATGTACACGTGTAGTTGATATTTTCGGTCAATCGAACGTCTGGTTTATTAGGAAACATCGCACAGGTAACTACGTGTACAACATTGAAACCATGTGTTTTGTGATATTCTCATGATTAACGCAAAATAACGCACATGGGCACACATGCTAATCAACGCTCAAAGCCCTCAAAGGATGCTCTTACCGACATTGTACGCTAATACTACAAACTTAAAGTACTACTAGTAATTTGCTCTAATACTACAAACTTAAACTACTTCTCACATGTTGTCATCAGGGGATGCTGGCCAGACGCCGGCGTTCTCCTTCCCGGCCTTGTAGGCGGCAGCCCACCGTGCTTCTATCTACGCTAAGCTATCCTCACCACGGCATGCGGCCTCTTTTTTCCTGAGGTGGCGGGACTCTATTTTCTTGACTGCTTTCTGCCTTTTCTGCTCCTTCTGCTATCCACCACCCATTCGGCCCTGTCAGCCTCAAAGTCCTCCCATCTAACTGTCTGGCCGCAGGCGGCGATGAACTCAGCACGGCGAGATACCATCGCTTCCTTACCATCTGTCCGGTTGCGGGCGGCGAGGAACTCGGCGCTGCGGGATGCCATCACTTCCTTACCTGTTACTGTGCACCATGGTGCCATGGACGATGCCTGGAGAGAGCTCTAGGATGAAGGGGTCGGGCACCTGTCAGCGTTCTAGGAATGGGGGTCCCCAGACTTGCCTGCCTGCGGCTCGCGACATGGCTAAGCTAGTAGGCCGTACGGCCCACCGTCATCAACAAGGCATCCAAGACCCACGCGAGGGGCCAAGCCTTGCGAGGCGGACGACACCAGACCTCCTCCAGAGCGGCCTAGTCAGGTAGGCTCATGAGGAGCGGAGATATCAAGGCGGGCGAACCTCACGAGGCTCTTGTGACGTAAGCCATGACGATCGACACCAGGCGGGCACCAGCACGCACAATGCCCTTGTTTTCTCTTTGGTGCTAAGGAAACCAGCGCGGGCGAGGAGTACCGAGGCATCAGGCAAAGGTTGCCATTTTGGTGCCACAAGACCAAGTCCAGAAGGACGGCAAGATGGAGGTCATCGTGGAGCCCCAGACGGCGTCACCACCAGAGCCTTCGGCAGGCGAAGACCACTTTTGTTAGGATAGCTTGTACTAGTTGTCCCCCTTTAAATTTTCCCGCCATTGTTGGCTCCCTTCCCGCTCAAGATTTGGGAAGAGGACCAGGGCCTCTATAAGTAGGGCTAGCCACCACCATAGAGGAGGAGGAGGAAGGGAGGAGAGATATCTGAGATCACTCTCACCCACACAAGTTAGCCAAGAACAAGAACACCTCAACCTCAGGAGGTTGTTCTTCCAATTGTATTGTTCATCATCAGCCCAAGAGGCAATCCACCTCCACCACACTGGGGTAGGGTACTACACCACAATGGTGGCCCGAACCAGTATAAATCTTGTGTCTTTCCATGTTGCGAGTTCGTCGAGTTCGTCTGCAAGATCTTAGTGAGTTAGGGAATAGATCGGTGGGAGGAAAAGACTTCGCGCGCACCCCAGTGTTCGAACCTTAAGGGTTTGCCGGAACCCCACGTCCGACATTTGGCACGCCAGGTAGGGGTGCGCCGTAGCTCTCCTTCCATCAGTTCGTCTCTCCCTCGCTTCATCGTCTCTATGGAGGACGCTCGCAGTGCTCGAGCTGAGCGTCGGGCTGCCCTCACTACCCGCGTCACTCAGACGGCTCCCATCGGCGGGCCACCACGTCGTTCTCCGTCTCCTGCCACCAACGCTGCCACCGGCCGGGTGGGGAACGTGCAGCAAGTGTCTTGGCTGCATCCTTCGGTGCGGCAGGACGGCCGCACCGCCACTCCATCGTTGGCCCCAGCCGGCTCTTCGTCTCATGCACACCGCGCTCCCATGGAGGCGCGGGCTGCACTCATCGCCGCAAACGAGCTCCTGCGCTACCGCCCAGTCGACGACCTCTATGAGGAGTGGCTTGACCGCGTCGCCGAGCTCGTCCGCGCCGTAGGGGGCTCTCCGGCGCCGTCCCTCTCTCGACCTCACCCTTAGCAAGCCACGGGCGACGAGGCATGAGGCGCGCCTCCGCCACCCCAGCCCAAAGAAGGCGCCTTGGCACCAAGGCGTGCGGCCCCGCGGTGTGATCCGCCACGCCCAATGCTCGCGTTCGAAGAGAGAAGCTGCCAAGAAAGCCCACGGCCGCGAGATGTTGCACCCGCACTTCCCGCGCCGCCTCATTTGTACCGTGCGCCGCATGCAGCAGCGCCGCGCGGACCTCGACAAGACCAAGCTCCACCTCCAAGGCGGGCCCCAGTAACCACGGCCGGCTGCCGCGCCTTCACCCCCGAGCTGTGCAGCGTCGCCTGGCCAGGCAAGTTCAAGCCGGATCTGCCTCCTTGCTACGACAGCACCGCCGACCCCGCAGAGTTCCTGCAGCTCTACGAGCTGAGCATCGAAGCAGCCAACGGCGACGAGAAAGTCATGGCGAACAGGTTTCCCATGTCTCTCAAGGATGGGACCCGCACCTGGCTCCTGAACCTGCAGCACGGCTCGATCTCCTCCTGGGACGAGATGCGCGATCGCTTCGTCACCAACTTCCAGGGCACTCGCGACCGCCCGCCGGCCGCGACTGACCTGCGCCGCATCAAGCAACAACCAGGGGAGACCCTCCAAAAGTACATCCAACGCTTCAACAGCACCCGCCTCAAGATTCCCAAGGTCACGGATGAGGCCATCATCTCCGCATTCTCCGACGGCGTCCGTGACGTCAAGATGAAGGAAGAGCTCGCCATCCATGAGGAGCTCTGCACGTCTCAGGAGCTGTTCAACCTGGCGACCAAGTGCGCGAGAGCTGAGGAGGGGCGCCTTTCCCTCCTTGAGCTACCAGCCGCAGGCACAGAGGAGAAGAGAGCCAAGGCCAAGGATGTGAAGCGCAAGGAAGCGGTAGTGCTAGCTGCGGAGCCTGACACCAAACGGGGCAGAGATCAGCCCGAGTGATCCAAGAACAGCCGACCGTTCTACGCCTTCCACAACCTAAACACCCACAACCTGAACAGCCCGAGTCATCCAAGAACTGCCAAGAGCTCCGAGCCCTACATGAGGAACGCTACGGTCGACGCCCCTAGCGCAGCGACCGGGGCTACGGCCATGGAGGAGGACGAGGAGGTGGGCGCTGGGACGACCGTGGCCCGCACCAGGGATGGCGCGACAGGCCTCGTGAGGACCGCTGGCAGGACCATCCTCACGAGGGGCCCTGGAGGGACTAGCCTCGTGAGGATCGCCCCCAAGGCAACGCCGATCTTCCTCCACTGCCGCCAAGAAGGAACGACGACCATCATCAGGACGAGGGGGCTGGGGGCTTCCAGGAGCCGCGTGCAATCGCCTGCATCTTGGGCGGCTCACAGGCCCCAGCCTCTCAGCGCATCTTCAAACGGTTCGCTCGCGAGGTGAACGCGGTGCTCCCCAAGCTTGAGGCCGCGCACCGGCTCAAGTGGTCCCAATGCGGCATCATTTTCGACTCGGCAGATCAGCTCAAGTGCGCATCCACCACCCGGTGTCCTCTCAATGTTGTGTTCCCCAGTCATCAGCGATGTGCAGGTTACCAAGACTCTCATCGACGGCGGTGCAAGGCTCAACGTCCTGTCTGTCAACACCTTCAACAACCTCCAAGTGCCATATGAGCAGCTCCAGCCTACCAAACCTTTCTCAGGAGTGACCGACGGATCCACCACACTGATAGGGCAGGTCCACCTGCCTGTCACCTTTGGCACACGCGACAACTACCGCACTGAGCTCATCGACTTCGACGTCGCACACATCCGCCTGCCGTACAACGCCATCCTCGGGTATCCGGCCCTGGCAAAGTTCATGGCGGTCACCCACCACATCTACAACATCCTTGATACGTCCATTTTGCATCATTGTTTTATATCGATATTTATTGCATTATGGATTGTTATTTCACTTTATGTCACAATACTTATGGCTATTCTCTCTTATTTGACAAGGTTTACATAAGGAGGGAGAATGCCGGCAGCTGGAATTCTCGGCTGGAAAAGGAGCAAATATTAGAGACCTATTCTGTGCAACTCCAAAAGTCCTGAAACTCCATGGAACATCTTAAAATAAATAAAGAAAAATCCTTGCCAAAGATGAAGGCCAGCGGGCCCACACCCTGCTCACGAGGGTGGGGGGCGCCCCACCCACTAGGATGCGCCCCCCTACCTCGTGGGCCCCCTGGTGGCTCTCCGACGTCCATCTTCTCCTATATGAAGTCTTTCGATGAGAAAAAAATCAAGGGGAACTTTTCGGGACGAGACTCCGCCGCCACGAGGCGGAACCTTGGCGGAACCAATCTAGAGCTCCGGCAGAGCTGTTCTGCCGGGGATACTTCCCTCCGGGAGGGGGAAATCATCGCCATCATCATCACCAATGCTCCTCTCCTTGGGAGAGGGCAATCTCCATCAACATCTTCACCAGCACTATCTCATCTCCAAAACCTAGTTCATCTCTTGTATCCAATTCTTGTCTCAAAATCCGGGATTGGTGCTAGTAGGTTGCTAGTAGTGTTGATTACTCCTTGTAGTTGATGCTAGTTGGTTTATTTGGTGGAAGATCATATGTTCAGATCCTATATGCATATTATTACCCCTCTGATTATGAACATGAATATGCTCTGTGAGTAATTACGTTTGTTCCTGAGGACAAGGGAGAAGTCTTGCTATTAGTAGTCATGTGAATTTGGTATTCGTTTGATATTTTGATAAGATGTATGTTGTCTAGCCTCTACTGGTATTATGTGAACGTCGACTACATAATACTTCACCCTTATTTGGGCCTAGAGGAAGGCATTGGAAAGTAATAAGTAGATGATCGGTTGCTAGAGTGACAAAAGCTTAAACCCTAGTTTATGCTGTGCTTCGTAAGGGGCTGATTTGGATCCACATGTTTCATGCTATGGGTAGGTTTACCTTAATACTTTTGTTGTAGTTGCGGATGCTTGCAATAGAGATTAATCATACGTGTGATTGTCGGAGTAATGGGCCACGGGTAGGCTAACCCAGGCCCAGAACCTTTCAAGACATTGAGGCAGACTGCGCCCCTCGAGACCCCAGGACGAAGAGCCGCCTTCTGAGAGTCGGCGGCGAGCCGGCCGACTGCCCATTCGCGGCCGAGTCCCAGGGACGACTTCAGGATAAGCCGACTCTTGACTGGCAACTTCCAGAGAAGCCGGCCTTGGGGAGTCGGCCCACGACGCCAACAACCCCCATGCCCTCATAAAGAGGGACGGGACGGGGAGTGGACATAGTAAGGTCCACTCCCACCCCTTTTCCAAGGGCAGGCGTGGCTACAGTATGCCGTACCCGCAGACATCTCCATGCGGCATGACACTATTGCCAGGTCGGCCCTGACGGCAGCCCCAGAGGGCGGAATCCTATGCCCACAACGGCCTGCCGGTACGACCCAGGGATGATGGGTCCCACCAGTCGACGGGCGTACGAAAGATGGTGAGAGCGCCACCAGTCGGCCTAGATGGGAGTCGGCCGGCCCCTCCCATAGTGATCGCCCGCGAGACGGTCGAGCTGTCATCATGACCTCATGACCGAGCCCGCATCATTAGAGGCACGGCTACAGTAATCTACAGCCGGCAAGACCCGCCCGCGGTGGACGCGGCCTGTCGGCTCCGTACCGAGCCAGTCGGCGGGGCCCACCATTCGGCGGGCCCCAAGAGTCGGTGGATAAGACGGCGGCCAGAGAGACTGACGGCTAGGCCCACGCCCAGCCAGATTACCATTGTACCCCTCGGGGGTAGGCCTATATAAACCCCCTGGGGCATCCATGCAAAGGGTTGGAATCCATTAGCACTAGACCAGGTCATATAGGAAGGACAGAGCTAGCCTTGCCTTCTCCTACCTCCAGGAAACAGCTCAAGGAGCAACCGTGTAAACACTTTGCCATAGTGATCATGCGGAGACCCTGCAGAGCAGCAGTAGGGGTATTATCTCCCCGGAGAGCCCCGAAGCTGGGTAAGATTCGCCGGCGTGCATGCCTTCGCCTTATCCCGTTTACAGGCACCGGCGACGCTCTACTCGCCCCCACCATGATAAGCCATCCTTTGGCATATGTCGCACCCAACCCCAGACATTTGGCGCCCATCGTGGGGCCTGGTGCATCGTCGTCCGGAGACCTGCTCTGGACGGGAACCCTTTTCCTCCCTGGCAAGCACAGCTAGCCCGGCACGCCACACGGAGTTTGCGCTGACGACCCAGCTGCCTCACCGATCTTGTCGGCGAGGTTCGCCTCTCCGACGAGCCTGCATCCGACGCAGGCACGGGCGGCCCCGAGAGCCTCCTCGCGGGCCTCCTCGACCAACTCCACGTCGCCGGCGAGCCTGCCGTGGACTTGGAGTCTGTAGGCTCCACCGACCCGAGGCTGGTCGACTCCGACACCGCGTCGCTCGACGCGTTCCCCACCAACGTGGTGGCCTACGATGAGCAGCTCCCTCGCGCCGAGAGCGACGGAAGCACCGTCACCGAGGTGCTCGTCATCGGTCATGACGAGCCTCCCGGCGGAGGAGCGCATGACCCACTTGGCGCGGCACTGCAAGACCTGACTGCGCCCATTCCAGAAGACGCTGACGCAGAGACGTTGGAGGCACGCCGCCTTCAGCTCGTCGAAGGCGCGAAGAAGCTGGCTAGCATGAGACGCTTGTCAGAAGCCTACCAGCATGAGATGGATCACGTTGTGGGTGGCTCGCCAGCCCCAGCTGGGCCCAGCCGCCTAGGCGCGGTCCAGCAGAGCGGCATGGCCATCGCCAACCTGTTCGGGGCAAATCGCCCTGTGTACGCCACGCCTGCGGAGAACATTCGAGCCGCCCATGCGGCCGCGGACGAGCTGGACAACTTTGAGGGCGAAGAGCGCTGCCTGATGACGGAGCGAGTCCAGCGGCTCCTTGACACGGCTGCCGTGCAGAACGAGGCCGGCTGCCGCACAGAGGCGCCGCGGCGGCAAAACGACAACCCGCCTCCACGCCAAGACCGAGGCGCGATGTCTCGGACACCGACTGGCAGCGCCCGAGGAAGGAAAGACAAGGATCCGGCTGTCAGCCACAGTCGGACTCGCATTACCATAGAGCGCGACCAAGACGGCCGCGCGAGAGTAGTGCAACGACGAGACGACTGTCCGCCTCCTCCTCCTCCTCGCAAGGAAAGGCGAGTCTCCCTGCCGCCTATTGACCATCCGACTCTCGGCGGCTGCCTCCGCCGCCGAGAGGGAGTCGGAGAAAATGACGCCCGCCACCGGATCGACCGGCTTCACCGATCCCTGGCGCTGGAAAAAGAGGACGAGTTGGGTCCGCTTTGTTTCGGGCCCCACATTCGAGATGAGCCCTTTCCCAAAGGGTTCGCGCTCCCAAGAGACACGCCCAAGTACACCGGCTCCGTGAAGCCGGAGGACTGAATGGTTGACTACTCCACGGCCGTCAACATAGCGAACAGCAACAAGCGTGTCGCCATAAAATATGTTCTGCTCATGCTCCAGGGCACGGCCCGGACATGGCTGAACAGCCTGAAGCCCCGCAGCATCAACAACTGGGTCGACTTCATCGATGCATTCGTCCGCAACTTCACAAGCACGTACAAGCGTCCTCCCAAGCCTCATCAGCTTTCCTTGTGCGTACAAGGCCCCAACGAGTCGAATCACGACTACCTCACGCGTTGGGCCGAGCTTCGGAACTCCTGCGAGGGCGTGGACAAGGTGCAGGCTATCGAGTACTTCACCGCCGGGTGCAGAGAAGGCACCCTGCTCAAGCACAAGCTCCTCTGCGACGAGCCAGAAACCCTCGACGAGCTGCTGATCATAGCAGACAAGTATGCCACGGCCGACACCTCCATGAAGGCGGAGATTCAAGTTAGTGCGACTGGCAAAGTGGCCCCTCAGGCTCCTAGAATTCCGGCTGGAGACGCCAGTCGGCGACAACAGCAGAGCGACCACAAGCGCAAGGCCCCACAGCCGGCTTCTAGTAGCCGGCAGGTGGCGACAGTCGAAGACCAGCAGCCAGAAGGGCAGCCTCCACCCAAGCGACAGAAAGGCGGCAAGCCCAACTGGTTGCCGGCTTTCTCATACGAGCAGACTCTGGATGGTCCTTGCAAATTCCACAGCGGCACGAAGCCGTCGAATCGCACCACCCGGAAGTGCCACTGGCTTACCAAGATCGCCAAAGGAGACAGCCTCCTGCCTCCCCCGCCTGCTGGGCAGCAGCCTCCGCCTCCGCCCCAACAGCCGGCTGTCAGGCCAGTCGGCGCAGTACAAGACGAGTACCCCAAAGAGCACGGAGACTACGTGATATTTACCAGCGTAGCTGATGATTGACGCAGCAGGCGGCTGCAGCAGAAAGAGGTGAATGCAGTAGCATCAGCGACACTAGAGTTCATGCACTGGTCCAAGAAGCCAATCAGCTGGAGCAGAGCTGATCACCCAGAGGTGATGCCGAGTCCGGGCTCTTATGCCTTGGTCTTGGATGCCACCTTTTCCACGGATAGACGTGCTGCTCGTTTCTCACGAATTTTGATAGACGGAGGCAGCAACATCAACATCATGTACAAGGACACCATGGAGAAGTTAGGAATCAAGCAAAGACAGCTTCAGAACAGCCGGACTGTGTTCCACGGCATTGTTCCTGGTCTTTCCTGCTCACCAATCGGCAAGATCGTGATGGACGTCCTATTTGAAGACAAAGATCACTTCCGCCGAGAGTCAGTTTGGTTTGAGGTGGTGGATCTCGAGAGCCCATACCATGCATTACTTGGCCAACCCGCCCTGACCAAGTTCATGGCGGTCCCCCACTACGCCTACCTCAAAATGAAGATGCCTAGTTCCAAGGGGATTCTGATCGTAGCCGGTGACTACCGGAAGTCGTCTGCCTGTGCGGTTGAGAGTAGTCGGTTGGCCGAGTCCCTAGTGATCATAGCCGAGAAGCGGCTCCTTGTCCGGGTTGTGGCGATGGCCGGCAAGCAGCTAGAGGTGTCGCCTAACCCCAAGGAGTCGGAGGCTGAGGGTTCGTTCAAGCCGGCCAAAGAGACAAAGAAGATACCCTTGGATCCGGAGCACCCAGAGAGGTACGCTGTCGTAGGCGCAAACCTCGACAGCAAATAGGAAGGCGAGTTCGTCGATTTCCTCCGTGAGAATCGGGACATCTTCGCATGGTCCCCCAAAGACATGCCAGGTGTACCGACGGAATTCCCCGAGCACAAGTTACATGTCCGATCTGATGCAAAGCCGGTCAGGCAGCCCTTGCGCCGCCTATCAGAAGAAAAGAGAAGAGTTGTCGAAGAAGAGATAGCCCGACTCCTTGCAGCCGACTTCATTATGGAAGTATTCTTTCCAGAGTGGCTAGCCAACCCGGTCCTGGTACTGAAGAAGAACAAGCAGTGGCGAATGTGTATTGACTACACAAGACTCAACAAGGCTTGCCCCAAGGACCCGTTTGCTTTGCCAAGAATTGATCAGGTGATAGACTCCACAGCCGGATGCGAGCTGTTGAGCTTCTTCGATGCATATTCAGGATATCACCAGATCAAGCTGAACCCGGCTGACAGACTGAAGACTGCCTTCATCACACCGTTTGGAGCCTTCTACTACCTCACCATGACATTCGGCTTGAGGAATTCCGGCGCCACCTTTCATCGTTGCATGTAGAAGTGCCTACTCAAGCAACTCGGCACAAACGCCCACGTCTACGTGGACGATGTGGTGGTGAAGACGAAGAAGCATGGAACACTGCTGGAAGACCTCAAGGAGACCTTTGAGAACCTACGCTGATTCCAAATCAAGCTCAACCCTGAGAAGTGCGTCTTCGGAGTACCAGCCGGCCAACTCCTTGGCTTCCTGGTCTCTGAACGCGGCATAGAGTGCAACCCTGTAAAGTTCAAGGCCATTGAGAGGATGGAGGTACCAAGCCGACTGCTGGACGTGCAAAAGTTCACTGGCTGCTTGGCGTCCATCAGCCGATTCATCAGTCGGCTGGGCGAGAAAGCTCTCCCCTTATACCAGTTCATGAAGAAGACCACTTTTTTCGAGTGGAACCACAAGGCGGTCGAAGCTTTTCTCGAGTTGAAGAAGATGTTGACTACTCCACCCGTTTTGGCGGCTCCGACTCCTAAGGAGCCGATGCTCTTGTACATCGCCGCCACCAGCCGGGTAGTCAGCACAGTCATTGTAGTGGAACGCAAGGAGGAAGGCAAGGCACTACCTGTCCAGAGACCGGTATATTACCTGAGCGAAGTGCTGTCGACCTCCAAGCATAACTACCCAATCTACCAGAAGATGTGCTATGGCGTGCACTTTGCCGCCAAGAAATTGAAGCCTTACTTTCAAGAGCATCCAATCACTGCGGTCTGCACAGCCCCACTTGCCGACATCATCGAAAGCCGAGATGCTTCTGGCCCAGTGGCCAAATGGGCCATAGAGCTGGCTCCCTACACCATCCACTACCAGCCCTGCAACACCATCAAGTCACAAGCACTAGCCGACTTCCTCCTCGACTGGGCCGAGACCCAGTACCTACCTCCAGCGCCCGACTCCACCCATTGGCGGATGAATTTCGACGGCTCCAAGATGTGCACTGGCTTGGGAGCCGGCGTTGTCCTCACTTCTCCAAAAGGCAACAAGCTCAAATACGCACTACAAATCCACTTTGCCGCCTCCAACAACGTCGCCGAGTACGAGGCGCTCATTCACGGGCTCCGGCTTGCCAAAGAACTTGGCATTCGCCGGATCCTGTGTTATGGCGACTCGGACTTAGTGGTCCAGCAGTCGTCTGGTGACTGGGACGCCAAAGATGCATACATGGCGAGTTACCATTTCCTCGTGCAGCAACTCAGTGGATATTTCGAGGGGTGCGAGTTCCTCCATGTGCCAAGAAACGACAACGACCAAGCAGACGCCCTGGCATGAATCGGCTCTACCCGCCAAGCAATACCATCCAGCATCACCCTTCAACGCCTCCTCAAGCCGTTTGTCAAGCCTTCACCAGAATCAGACTCCATCTTTGTGCCAGCACCTCCCGAAGAAGTTGGATCTGACTCCAGAGCCCCGGCAGATGGTATGAGGATTTTGGCAGATGGCTCCAAAGCAGCCACAGTCGAAGACGGCCCAGGGACTGCAGAACCCGGCCCGGGGACTGCAGCGGCCGGCCCGAAGACTCCAGAACTCGGCCCAAGGGCTGCGCCAGTTGGCCCGGGGACTTCATTAATCCAGCAAGCGGTTGCTGACTCCAGCCCGCCGCCACCAGCCCAGCCGCCCTCATCCAAGTCGCAGTTCTGGCAGTCGAAGAAATAGCAGCACCCTCATGGGCCCAGCCCATCCTCAAATTCCTGGTGAGCAAAGAGCTGCCGACTAATGAGACCATAGCTCGGCAAGTAAGACGTTGAGTGGCAGCCTACACCATAGTCAACAGAGAGCTGGTCAGGCGCAGCGTCACTGGTGTCTACCAGCGCTAAGTAGAGCCAGAGCAAGGCCAAGCAATTCTCAAAGACATCCATCAAGGCGAGTGCGGCCACCATGTTGCTTCAAGAGCATTCGTCGCCAAAGCTTTCCGACACGGTTTCTTTTGGCCAACGGCCATGGAAGAGGCCATGGAATTGGTCCAAAAATGCAAAGGGTGCTAGAAGTTCCACTCCAAGCCGCATCAGCCGGCTTCTGCACTCAAGACCATCCCCATTGCCTGGCCTTTCGCAGTTTGGGGCCTAGACATGGTGGGACCATTCAAGACGGCACGCGGTGGCTTAACTCACTAATTTGTCGCGGTGGACAAGTTCACCAAGTGGATAGAAGCAAAGCCAATCAAGAAACTGAATGGTCCGACTACCGTGACTTTCATCTCCGACATCACAATTCGGTACGACATACCACACAGCATCATCACCGACAACGGCACGAATTTTGCCAAAGGCGCCTTGGCCCGTTTCTGTGCGACACAGGGCATCTGACTGGACCTAGCGTCCGTCGCCCATCCACAGTCAAACGGCAAGGTGGAGCGAGCAAACGGCCTCATCCTGTCCGGCATCAAGCCCCGACTAGTCGAGCCTCTAGAGCGCTCGGCTGGCTGCTGGCTCGACGAGTTGCCAGCCGTCCTCTGGAGTCTGCGCACGACTCCAAACAAGTCAACCGACTTCACGCCTTTCTTCCTCGTCTACGGTGCTGAAGCCATCATCCCAATGGACATAGAGTTTGATTCCCCGCGAGTCACCATGTACACCGACGAAGAAGCAGAAGAAGCACGACAAGACGACGTCGATCTACTGGAAGAGGGCCGGCTGCTGGAACTCAACCAGTCCAGCATCTACCAGCAGAGCCTACGCAGATACTACAACAGGAAGGTAAGGCCGAGATCTTTCCAAGAGGGCGACCTTGTGCTCCGCCTGATCCAGCGAACAGCCGGCCAGCACAAGCTGTCGGCGCCTTGGGAAGGCCCCTTCATCATCAGCAAAGTGCTGGGCAATGACTCCTACTACCTGATCGACGCTCAGAAGCCCCGAGCACGCAAGAGGGACGACTCCGGCAAAGAGACAGAGCGGCCATGGAATCCAAGTCTCCTCCGGAAATTTTACAGTTAAACGTAGTATGTATCACGCTACCTTTTGTATTAAAAGTACCAAGACTTTGGGCCCCCCGAGAAGAGCTCGGGGACTGCCCTCTTTTATCTATATGATAAGAAACATGCCTTCGAGTATAATACTCTTTGTTATGCCGCTTGGCACCAGGTTCGACTAGTCGGCCCGGGGACTTGCCGTCCTGCGCTATGAAATGCTTCCTGCAGCCGGACAAGTAGTTTGTGGCGTCTAAGCCGTCTCTTGCCAGAAGCCGCAGCTCGCAGAGCGACTGTCTGGAGGGTAGGAGTAAGGAAGAATGGGCGTCCACATGAAAAATGGCTAAGGACTCAAAGCATAAACATAGCTTAAGGCCGGCTTCCAGCCTTTTTTCGCAAACCGACTCTTGAAATAGTCGGCTTGCCGCCTTCTATCCGACTTATTAAACAACTCTAAAAACGCCTAAGTACTTGCCTTCCCAAAGTGACCAAGAATTTGATCCAGCAGCAGTCCGCAGAGCGGCTGTCTGACTGACAAAGACGGCAACTGAGGGAAGGCGGCAAAGGAAAACGCCAAAAGGGCAATGAGCAAGAAAAGATAGAAGTCGGATGAATATTTACATAACAAAGGCCCTTGGCCGAATATTCGAGCAGAATTTCAAAATACACCCCGTGGGTGGAATTGTGCGAATTAACAAGTTCTTCAAAGACTACTAAAATAGATAAAACAAAGATAAGGTTGCAGCCTAGGAGGCGGCAGACGGGTTCGTAGGATCGGAGGAGACGGCGGTGTTGGATGTTGGGGCGGCCGGCTAGGCGTTCTCGGCTTGATCACCTCCGGCGGCAGTCGGCTCGGGCGGGCACGACTCGTTGCTGGAGGCGCGGTCGAGCTGAGGCTGGCCGTCCGCTCCGTCTTCCGGTGCCTCCATCTCGCTTCCGTCCTCCGCCTTGTCTTCCTCCTCGACGCTAGAGCCGATCACCTCTGCCGAGTCCTTGCTGTAGTCTGGGTTCAGCCCAAACCACTCCGGCGATACCTCCCCGCCGTCTTCATCCCGCTCCGGGACAAAGATGCTGGTGTCGGTGTACTCGGCGATCGCCGCCACATGCTTGACAAGGGCGTCTTCCGCGGCTGCCAGGTCCGGCTGGGCCTCTGACCGGAGTGTGGCCAGCCGGTCTAGGTCCAGCCCCAGATACCATGCCTTGACAAATTCCAAGGTTCGGCGCGCTCCATCCCGGGCCGAGGAACCCTTCCAGGCCTCAAGTCGGCCAGCCGTGACCTCCAGCCAGTCAGCAGTCCGACTGGCGGTGCGCAGAGCATGCACGTGTGGCCACAGGGCGGCAATCGCTTGGGCGCCGACACGTTGAAGCGGGCGCAGCATCCAATGGGCCGGCCGCAGACGAGCCCCTACACTCCGAATATGGTCGTCAAGGGCCCGAGGGGCATCGGCGGCGATCTCCGCGCCATCCGCCCTCCACTCCTCGCGGTCTGCCTCGATAGCTTAAATGGCGGCCTGCGAGTGGCCGGGGAAGAAGTCTGCCAAGACAGAAAGAATGAAGAACAAGTCAAAAACAAGGAGTCGGCTCGACCTACAGTCGGCGGCTCGAAGAAGGAAGGCAAAGAAGCTTACCATCGATGAGATCCTCGATCTCGTGGAAGCTGGAGGCCAGCATTGCCTCCTTGTCAGTCCAGGAGGAGCGCTCGCTCGCGAACTCGGCCGGGAGGGCGGCCTCCGCCTCTTCCGCCTCCTTCTGCGTCTTCTTAAGCAGCTCCTTCTGCTCTACCAATTGTGCGGCCAGTAGATCGCACTCTGCGGCGAGTTTGTGCACTCCTCCCCCTTGGTGCGCAACTGTAACACCCCGGGTGTGACTTTCCCAATTTGTACTCCAACTCTTGCCATTTTTGGCATTAAGTTATTTTATTTTCTCGGGTTCGGGTCTTTGTCTTCGTGTGTTGTTATCGTTGTCATGCATCTCATATCATGTCATCATGTGCATAGCATTTGCATACGTGTTCATCTCATGCATTCGAACATTTTGCCCGTTGTCCGTTTTGCATTCCGGCGCTTCGTTCTCCTCCGGTGGTCATTTCTACCTTTATTTCGTGTGTGGGGATTAAATATTTCCGGATTGGACCGAGACTTGTCAAGCGGCCTTGCTTTACTACCGGTAGACTACCTGTAAAGTTTCGTACCATTTGGACTTCGTTTGATGCTCCAACGGTTAACGGAGGGACCGAATAGGCCTCGTGTGTGTTGCAGCCTAACACCCCTCCATTTTGGCCCAAAACCAACCAAAACCCTCTCCATCATCTTGAGTGTTCGATCATGATCGCGTGGCTGAAAACCGCACCTCATTTGGACTCTCCTAGCTCCCTCTATGCCTATTTAAAGACCCCCCCCGGAAATCTCCTTCTTCTTCCCCCGAAACCCTAAAATTCGCATCGCGCCGCGCCGGACATGTCCGTTCCGGCTGGACATTTCGCCGCCGCCGCCCTCGTCCAATAAGGGCGCGCCACGCGTCCCGGGCCAGTCCCCACTTTCTCGCGCCGCCGCCCGGCCCGCCAGGCCCGTGGGAGGCCCTCCCGGGCCCCGCGACGTCGCCGCCCCGCGCCTCGGTCTCCTCCGACGCCGTCCGCCGCATCCGCCATCGTCGGCCGGATCTCGCTCCGGCGCCGGCAGGCCCCGCCGCGCCCCGCCACCGTGGTCGCCATCGCCGGCCGCCGCCGCCTCGCCGCGGTCGCCGCCCCGCTGCTCCTCCGGCCCCGCCGCGCCAAGATCCGGCGGGATCCGGCGGGATCCACCTCCTCCGACCTCCCCGGCGCCGCCCCACGCCCTCCTCCGGTGAAGCTCCAGGGAGTGCCTCGGTTTCCGTGCCAAACCCTAGATCTGTTTTCAAAGGGTATATTTTCCCAAGTCCCCGAAAATCTCAGATCCATATGCTCCTGTTCATGGCATCGTAACTCTGCATCCGTAGCTCGGTTTTGGACATATAGTATATCAAAATGTTCGTCTCAGAGAGCCCATCATTTCATCTCATTGCATCATTTTCATTTGAGTTCATCTTCATGCACGAAATGGTGTTAGAAGAGGGCTACTTGAGTTAATTGTCAGATCTGCTGCTCCATTTAGATATTTGCCATTTTTGCCATGATTATTGTGTGCATGATATGCCCATGAGCTCTTCATATGCTTTGTTAAGGTTTTTCCATCTTTCCAGAGGTGCAACCCATGTATTTTTGTGATGTGTGTGGTGACTAGCACAAGCTTGCAAAGTGAGGCACTTGGCAATGCTGATTTCAGGGACATAGCATTTCCACTAAGTCCTTGACCTGTTTATCTCATATGGCCATATGTTCATGTTGTTTCCTTGTGATCCGTGCCTCTTTTGAGGATGATCAGTAAGGATGTTTTGGTAATCTTGTAGTGCTCTATCCATCCATGTCTTTGTTTGTAATTATGGAGCACCCTAGCTTGAGTCAATCGAGCTCTACTTTTGCTACTTCGTGAATCTGGGCAGATTGTCTACTTGTTAGCGATTTTGTCAAGGATGTTGTAGTTGATCCGTGCATGCTATGCTATTGTTTTTGCCATGTCTAGCTTAAATTTTGTATTTTCTTGATGGGTGTATGCTTAGTTTGTCATGACTTGCTCCGTAGTGAGTGCATCGAGCTCGTAAACATGCCTACTTGATATCTGTTTCAGCATGCTCCAGTTTTCACTAAGTCTGAGAACTGATTATGTTTTTGCCATGTTCACATGCTTGCAATGGTATTTTTTGATCCCTTTGGCTCAAGGTCACTAAGGGACTTTTGTTAAGATCTTTGAGTAGCTCTATGCCATGCTTTACTTTGCCATGTTCAGGTCCTGTAGCATGTAGTTTCGTTGCTCCGAAGAGTGCTATCTGATCTGAAATTCCAGACAACTGTTAATTTCACTAAGTCTGAAATTTGTTTACCATATGCATTTTTGCCATGCTTGTTTGAACCTGTTAATGGATTAATTGGCCGTAGCTCAGTGCTAGAATTTTGTTAAGCATCTTGAATGTATTTTTATGTCATTTTTTGGTGCTGCAGCATGTTCATCTCATTGCATTTAGATGGCTACTTGCTGTAAATCGCAGAATGTGGCCATATTTGAATTGCTTGCCATTTCCAAACCGTAACTCCGATTCCGGTGATCTTTATATTGTTTTCAAGCGATTTCATCTCATCTTTCCAGTGGCACACTTGGATTCCCAAGTTGAGGCCAGGTTCATGCATTCCTTGTCACATCTTGCATATGCATCCCGCATCGCATCCCGCATAGCATACCATCTTTGCATCATATTGTTTGAGCTTTGCACGTGGTTGATTGTGTTCCGTTTGCTTGTTTGTCTTGTTTGGGTAGAGACGGGAGACGAGTTCGCTAATGAGGAGCCCGTTGAGTTTGTTTTCTAGGATCCAGTCAACTCTGACAACTTTGCAGGCAAGATGATCATACCCTCGAAATCACTACTATCTTTGCTTTGCTAGATGCTGGCTCTTTTGCTATGCCAATGCTACGATGCCAACCACTTGCTTTCAAGCCTCCCAAATTGCCATGTCAAACCTCTAACCCACCATGTCCTAGCAAACCATTGATTGGCTATGTTACCGCTTTCCTCAGCCCCTCTTATAGCGTTGCTAGTTGCAGGTGAAGATTGGAGACCGTTCCATGTTGGAACATTTATTTACTTGTTGGGATATCATTATATTGCCATGTTATCTTAATGCATCTATATACTTGGTAAGGGTGGAAGGCTCGGCCTCTCGCCTAGTGTTTTGTTCCACTCTTGCCGCCCTAGTTTCCGTCATATTGGTGTTATGTTCCCGGATTTTGCGTTCCTTACGCGGTTGGGTTATAATGGGAACCCCTTGATAGTTCGCCTTGATTAAAGCTTTTCCAGCAATGCCCATCCTTGGTTTTACCATTTGCCACCTAGCCTCTTTTTCCCTTGGGTTTCCGGAGCCCGAGGGTCACCTTATTTTAGCCCCCCCTGGGCCAGTGCTCCTCTGAGTGTTGGTCCAAACTAGAGTCCTGTGCTGCACCCCCTCGGGGAAACTCCAGGTTTGGTTTTAGTTGTATGGAGCGCTCATCTGAGTGTGCCCTGAGAACGAGATATGTGCAGCTCCTATCGGGATTTTTCGGCACATTCGGGCGGTGTTGCTGGATTAGTTTTAACCTGTCGAAGTGTCTTGAAGAACCAAGATACCGAGTCTGATCGGAACGTCTGAGGAGGAGGTCTATTCCTTCGTTGACCGTGAGAGCTTGTCATGGGCTAAGTTGGGACTCCACTGCAGGGATTTGAACTTTCGAAAGCCGTGCCCACGGTTATGGGCAGATGGGAATTTGTTAATGTCCGGTTGTAGATAACTTGAACCTTAACTTAATTAAAATGAATCAACTGAGTGTTTTACCGTGATGGCCTCTTCTCGGCGGAGTCCGGGAAGTGGACACGGTGTTGGAGTAATGCTTGCGCAGGTTGCTCTCTAGTTTCTCGCTCGCGCTTTGCCTCCTCTTCTCGCTCTCTTTTGCGAACAGGATAGCCACCATATATGCCAGTCGCTTGCTGCAGCTCCACATATATTTACCTTGTCATACCTATTAAGCTTAAATAGTCTTGATCGCGAGGGTGCGAGATTGCTGAGTCCCTGTGTCTCACAGATTACTATTACACCAGATGCAGGGCCTGATGATTCCGCTCTAGGTGACACGCTCGAGCTCAAGTGGGAGTTCGACGAGGACTCTCAACGATACTATGTTTCCTTTCCTGATGATCAGTAGTGGTGCCCTGTTGGGGGTGATCGGGACCGTGTCGCATGTTGGGTTATCTTTTATTTTGGCGCCGTAGTCGGGCCATGAGTGTTTGGTTGATGTAATGCTATTTTTGTACTTGATTGACGTGGGGAGTGTAAGCCAACTATGTTATCTCCCCTTTTATTATCTATATTACATGGGATGTTGTGAATATTTCCTGACTTGCGACATATGCCTTCAATGCGATTATGCCTCTAAGTCGTGCCTCGACACATGGGGGATATAATCGCATCGAGGGTGTTACAAGTTGGTATCAGAGCCTTCCCCGACCTTAGGAGCCCCATTGCTTGATCGTTATTAGCGGCCGAGTTCTGTCTAGAAAAAAGTGTTTTTGAGTCATTTAGGAATTATATATCGGAGAGTTTAGGAATTCTTTTTACTTCCCAGTGTCCTCATCGCTCTGGTAAGGCATCCTGACGTAGAGTTTTGACTCTTCTCTTCTCAAATTTCACAAAAAAAATAAGGATCACGCGGGTATCTTGGAATCGTTCCGATGGTTTTATGATGAGAACATTGTCTTGGTGCCTCCTATCAGGGGTTTTGTGGAAGTGTCCTGGGGAGTTGAGCTCTGAGGTGTTGTCGTCATAATTTTATCGTTGCAGTTCTGGAATACCTGAGTTTAGTACGCCGACATCGAAAATCTCTTTTATGCAGTTCGTTGGTGAGATAACCTCGACGCCACCCAGTACTGGGGCGGGAGTTCGGGAGTATCGCCATAACTTGTATAACGGATGCTTTTCGAAGGTTGAGGTAGATGGTTTCTGAAGTTTTTCTCGGTTATGTGTTGAAGGATGGATACAGCTGGATGTAGGAATTGCTAGATTTGGGTGAGATATTATGCTTCCCTTGTATCCCCAACACCTGATTGCATAACCGGAAAGGTTCGGGAGTTTCATAGGTGGGAATTCTCGTAGCTCTAGTTCTTCTTCCACGGATATTTGGTTTGAGATTGGGATTTCTTACCGAGTATTCGTTCTTGACCCGTACCTTGTTGATTTATTTCTCTACCTAATTCGAAGTGGCTTCTCAATTTATGGATATGTGACCATTTCAAGAGGAATGCATTCGTTCATTTAGTTCGGATGTGAAGACTTTATGTTGCAATTTTCATTCCGTTCGATTCAGCTTCACTTTATCTGTCTATGTGCTAATGGTGGTCAACCTCTTCAGGATGGCTCCCGCTAAGAGCACCAATCAGAATCAGAATCAGGATCCGCCACCACCTCCACCTCCTCCGGAGGCATGGCAAGCTGTGATGGCCGCAACCAATGCAAACACACAGTTGATCATGCAAATTCTTCAAGAGCGCAATCAAGGTAACCAAGGGAACCAAGGCAACAATCAGAATCACTTTGCTACACTCAACCAGTTCCTTGCTAACGGGCCAAAGACTTTCAGCAATTGTGTTGAGGCAACCGATGCTGACGATTGGCTCATGGATCTGTGCAAGCATTTCGAGTGCACTAACGTCAGGCCTGAGGACTTTGTCAAGTTCGCTTCCTTCCAACTCAAAGATGAAGATGCAGAATGGTTCCAGCAGTACGAGGATTCCAGAGGTGGACGTGTGATCACTTGGGATGAATTCCGTCAAGATTTCAGAGCTCACCATATCCCTCAGAGCGTGGTTGAAAGCAAGCGTGAGGAATTCCGCAACCTGAAGCAAGGCTCTTTGTCTGTCTATGACTACAACAAGTTGTTTCAGAAGCTCGCCCGCTTTGCCAAGCAGGACCTACCTGATGAGAAGAGCATGATATACCAGTTCAGGGGTGGTCTCAAGGAAGAAATTCAGCTAGCTCTTGTTCTCTTTGAGCCCTTGTTGTACGATGAGTTCTACAACATGGCATTGAAGCAAGAGGCCGCTCAAATGAGGTGTGATGCTTCCAAGAAGCGAGTCAGAGATGCTACTCCTTCTTCCTCTACTCAAGTGGCCAAGCAGCAGAAGTATTGGCTTCCTCCTCCTCCGTTCCGTCAGCCGTATCAGCAGAAGAGCAAAGGTGGCAGTGGATCTTCCCACCCACCCAACCCTGGCTTTCAGAACAAGACTTCGTCTCAACCTCCAAGATCGAGTGCTCCGTATCACCGTCCGCTTTCAGAGGTCACGTGCAACAAGTGCCAACAGAAGGGTCACTATGCCAACAAGTGTCTCAACCAGAGGCATCTTCCTCCTCCTCCTCCTGTCAGATTGACAAGTACAGCTGTGGTCAAGCATAACCCCAAGCACGCCAAGGTCAACTTGATGAACGCAGCTCAGGCAGAGGATTCGTCAGATGTCATCATGGGTAACCTTCCTGTTAATGATATTCCTGCAAAAGTTCTTTTTGACACTGGTGCATCGCATTGTTTCATTTCCAAACCTTTTGCATCAAAGTATGAGTGCGATTATCAGTATCTGCAAAGTTCCTTGCAAATTGTGTCACTGGGCAAGCAGATGACAGCTAACACCTGCGTCCCAGAGGTTACTATCACCTTGGGCGACTACAAGTTCCTTTCTTCCCCACTTGTTCTTGGTAATTCGGATATTGATCTTATTCTCGGAATGGATTGGCTTTGTAAGCACAAGGCACATCTTCACTGTGCAGCCAGGCAGATTCAATTGACTCATTCGTCTAAGGATGTAATTGTCTTTGCCGCTCGTGATGATACCATCCGTCTGTTTTCTCTCAATGAGAAGGGTGAACTCGATGCTATCTCGCAAATCCCAGTCGTTTGTGAATATAAGTACGTCTTTCCAGAAGAGCTTCCAGGAATGCCTCCGCACCGGCCAGTTCAATTTGTCATTGATCCTGAGCCCGGTACGGAACCTGTGTGCAAGCGTCCTTACAAGCTCGGACCTGAAGAGTTGAAGGAGCTGAAGAAGCAACTCGATATTCAAGAGAGAATGGGTCTCATCCGGCCTAGTTCTTCTCCGTGGGGTTGTGGTGTTCTTTTTGTGAAGAAGAAGGATGGAACGGACCGACTTTGTGTTGATTACCGTCCAGTGAACAAGAAGACCATCAAGAACAAATACCCACTTCCCAACATCAACGAGCTATTCGAACAACTCAAAGGTGCCCAAGTATTCTCCAAGCTTGATCTCCGTATGGGTTATCATCAGATTCGAATCCGTGAGCAAGATATTCCCAAGACGGCCTTCAGGACAAGCTATGGGTAATATGAATACACTGTCATGTCTTTTGGCCTCGTTAACGCTCCTCCGACTTTCTCTCGCATGATGAACTTCATCTTCAATGCCTACACCAATGACTTTGTTTTGGTCTATCTCGACGACATTCTGGTTTTCTCGAAGAACAAGGAAGATCATGCCAAGCACTTGCGTTTGGTACTCGATAAGCTCATAGAACACCAGTTCTACGCCAAGTTCTCCAAGTGCGAATTTTGGCTCGATGAGGTTCTTTATCTTGCGGTGAATCCTGAGAAGGTGTGTGCAATTGTGAATTGGGAACCTCCTCAGAACGTGAAGCAACTCCATAGCTTCCTCGGTCACGCAAGCTATTGCCGAAGATTCATTGAAAACTTTTCTAAGATCGCGAAGCCTCTCTCAAATCTTCTCCGGAAGCACGTCAAGTACGTTTGGTCTCCGGAGTGTGACATTGCTTTCAACACTTTGAAAGAGAAATTGATTACTGCTCCAGTTCCGACTCTGCCTGATGAATCCAAGCCGTACGAGGTCTTTTGTGATGCCTCTCTCCAAGGTCTTGGCGCAGTGTTGATGCAAGAGAAGAAAGTTGTTGCTTATACCTCTCGCCAGTTGAAGCCCAATGAGAAGAACTACCCCACTCATGATCTCGAGTTGGCGACAGTTGTGCATGCTCTTTTGACTTGGAGACATCTCTTATTGGGAAGAAAAGTGGACATTTTCACTAATCACAGGAGTCTCAAGTACATCTTCATTCAGCCTAATCTGAACCTCAGGCAAACTCGATGGGTCGAAATAATTCAAGAGTATAATCCGAGTATCGAGTATACTCCAGGCAAGGCCAATGTGATTGCTGACGCATTGAGTAGGAAAGCTTATTGCAACAGCCTGATTATCAAGCCTTATCAACCCGAGCTTTGTGAAGCTTTCCGCAAACTTAATCTGCAAGTTGTTCCTCAAGGTTTCCTCGCCAACCTTCAAGTCTCTGCTACCTTGGAAGACCAGATTCGCCAAGCCCAGCTTCTTGATGCTATGGTGAAAAAGGTGAAGAGGGGATTGCCAAGAGTCAACCCAAGTACAAGTGCTACCGCCTTGATGTCAAGGATACTCTCTTCTTCGAGGATCGTATTGTTGTGCCCAAAGGTGACCTTCGTAAAGTGATCATGAACGAGGCTCACAATTCTCTCCTCTCCATCTACCCTGGGAGCACGAAGATGTATCAGGACCTCAAGCAGGCTTATTGGTGGACTCGAATGAAGCGCGAGATTGCTCAATTCGTGAATGAATGTGATGTCTGCAGAAGAGTGAAGGCAGAACACCAAAGGCCAGCTGGTCTCCTCCAACCTCTTGCCATTCCAGAATGGAAGTTTGACCACATTGTGATGGACTTCGTGACTGGGTTTCCAAAGTCCAAGCGTGGCAATGATGCTATATTCGTTGTCATCGACAAACTCACCAAAGTGGCTCACTTTCTGCCTATCAAAGAGTCAATCACTACAGCTCAATTGGCGGAACTCTATACTTCTCGGATTGTCTCTCTGCACGGTATCCCACAAGTCATATCTTCAGACCGTGGCAACATCTTTACCTCCAAGTTTTGGGATTCTTTTCATAAGGCCATGGGCACCAACATCCGCTTCAGCACAGCTTTTCATCCTCAAACTAGCGGTCAAGTCGAGCGTGTCAACCAGATTCTTGAAGATATGCTCAGGGCTTGTGTGATCTCCTTCGGCATGAAGTGGGAGGATTGTCTTCCTTATGCTAAATTCTCCTACAACAACAGTTTTCAAGCAAGTTCGGGCAAGGACCCATTTGAAACTCTATATGGCAGGAAGTGCCGTACCCCTCTCAACTGGTCTGAAACCGGTGAACGTCAGCTTCTCGAAAATGACTTAATCACAGAGGCAGAGGAAATGTACAATGTCATTCGAGATAACCTCAAAGCAGCCCAATCCCGCCAGAAGAGCTACTATGATAGTAAGCACCGTGATTTGGCTTTCGAGATCGGAGATCATGTTTACCTCCGCGTCTCTCCTATGAAAGGTACTCGTCGCTTTGGTATCAAAGGGAAGCTTGCCCCCAGATACGTGGGACCTTTCAAGATTGTCAGCAAGAGAGGCGACCTCGCCTATCAACTCGAGCTTCCTTCAAACTTTGCAAATGTTCATGATGTGTTCCATGTCTCTCAGCTCTGAAAGTGCTTCAAGACTCCTGACTGCTCCGTCAACTTCGAGGAAATTGAGCTCCAAGAAGATCTCTCTTATCGTGAGCACCCAGTTGCTATTCTCGAAGAGACTGAACGCAAGACTCGCAACAAGGCAATCAAATTCCTCAAAGTCAAGTGGTCACACCATTCCGACCATGAAGCTACCTGGGAACGCGAGGATCACCTCTGTTCCGAATACCCGGCGTTCTTTCAGTCCTAGATCTCGGGACGAGATCCTTTCGTAGTGGTGGAGTGTTGTAACACCCCGGGTGTGACTTTCCCAATTTGTACTCCAACTCTTGCCGTTTCCGGCCTTAAGTTATTTTATTTTCTCGGGTTCGGGTCTTTGTCTTCGTGTGTTGTTACCGTTTTCATGCATCTCATATCATGTCATCATGTGCATTGCATTTGCATACGTGTTCATCTCACGCATTCGAGCATTTTTGCCGTTGTCCATTTCGCATTCCGGTGCTTCGTTCTCCTCCGGTGGTCATTTCTACCTTTCTTTCGTGTGTGGGGATTAAACATTTCCGGATTGGACCAAGACTTGCCAAGAGGCCTTGGTTTACTACCGGTAGACCGCCTGTCAAGTTTTGTACCATCTGGACTTCGTTTGATGCTCCAACGGTTAACCGAGGGACCGAATAGGCCTCGTGTGTGTTCCAGTCCAACACCCCTCCATTTTGGCCCAAAACCCACCAAAACCCTCTCCATCATCTAGAGTGTTCGATCACGATTGCGTGGCCGAAAACCGCACCTCATTTGGACTCTCCTAGCTCCCTCTATGCCTACTTAAAGACCCTCCGGAAATCTCCTTCTTCTTCCCCCGAAACCCTAAAATTCGCATCGTGCCACGCCGGACATGTCCTTTCCGGCCGGACATTTTTCCGCCGCCGCCCTCGTCCAATAAGGGTGCACCACGCGTCCCGGGCCGGTCCCCACTTCCCCGCGCCGCCGCCAGGCCCGTGGGAGGCCCTCCCTGGCCCAGCGACGCCGCCGCCCCGCGCCTCGGTCTCCTCCGACGCCGTCCACCGCATCCGCCATTGTCGGCCGGATCTCGCTCCGGCGCCGGTAGGCCCCGCCATGCCCCGCCATCGTGGTCGCCATCGTCGGCCGCCGCCGCCTCGCCGCGGTCGCCGCCCCTTGTCGCCCCGCTGCTCCTCCGGCCCCGCCGCGCCCGGATCCGGCGGGATCCGGCCGGATCCACCTCCTCCGACCTCCCCGGCGCCGCCCCACGCCCTCCTCCGGTGAAGCTCCGGCGAGTGCCTCGGTTTCCGTGCCAAACCCTAGATCTGTTTTCAGAGGGTATATTATTACTAAGTCCCCAAAATTCTCAGATCCATATGCTCCTTTTCATGGCACCGTAACTCTGCATCCATAGCTCCGTTTTGGACATATAGCATATCAAAATGTTTGTCTCAGAGAGCACATCATTTCATCTCATTGCATCACTTTAATTTAAGTTCATCTTGATGCCCGAAATTCTTTTAGAATAGGGCTACTTGAGTTAATTGTCAGATCAGCAGCTCCATTTAGATATTTTCCATTTTTGCCATGATTATTGTTTGCATGATATGCCCATGAGCTCTACATATGTTTTGTTAAGGGTTTTGCTATCTTTCCAGAGGTGCAATCCATGTATTTTTGTGATGTGTGTGGTGACTAGCACAAGCTTGCAAAGTGAGGTAGTTGGTAATGCTGATTTCAGGGACTTAGCATTTCCAGTAAGTCCTTGACCTGTTTATCTCATATGGCCATATGTTCATGTTGTTTCCTAGTGATCCGTGCCTCTTTCGAGGATGATCAGTAAGGATGTTTTGGTAATCTTGTAGTGCTCTATCCATACATGTATTTGTTTGAAATTATGGAGCACCCTAGCTTGGGTCAATCGAGCTCTACTTTTGCTACTTCGTGAATCTGGGCAGATTGTCTACTTGTTAGCGATTTTGCCGAGGATGTTGTAGTTGATCCGTGCGTGCTATGCTATTGTTCTTGCCATGTCTAGCTTACATTTTGTGTTTTCTTGATGGGTGTATGCTTAGTTTGTCATTACTTGCTCCGTAGTGAGTGCATCGAGCTCGTAAACATGCCTGCTTGATATCTGTTTCAGCATGCTCCAGTTCTCACCAAGTCTGAGAACAGATTATGTTTTTGCCATGTTCACATGCTTGCAATGGTATTTTCTGATCCCTTTTGGCACAAGGTCACTAAGGGACTTTTGTTAAGCTCTTTAAGAATCTCTATTCCATGCTTTACTTTTCCATGTTCAGGTCATGTAGAATGTAGTTTCGTTGCTCCGAAGAGTGCTATCTGATCTGAAATTTCAGACAAGTGTTAATTTCACCAAGTCTGAAATCTGTTTACCATATGCATTTTTGCCATGCTTGTTTGAACCTGTTAATGGATGAATTGGCCATAGATCAGTGCTAGACTTTTGTTAAGAATCTTGAATTCAGTCCAGCCATGTATTTTTTTGTCATGTTTGGGTGCTGTAGCATGTTCATCTCATTGCATTTAGATGGCTACTTGCTGTAAATCGCAGAACGTGGCCATATTTGAATTGCTTGCCATTTCTAAACCGTAACTCTGATTCCGGTGTTCCTTATATCGTTTTCAAGCGATTTCATCTCATCTTTCCATTGGAAGACTTGTATTCCCATGTTGAGGCCAGGTTCATGCATTCCTTGTCATATCTTGCATACGCATCCCGCATCGCATCCCGCATAGCATACCATCTTTGCATCATATTGTTTGAGCTTTGCATGTGGTTGATTGTGTTCCATTTGCTTGTTTGTCTTGTTTGGGTAGAGCCGGCAGATGAGTTCGCTAACGAGGAGCCCGTTGAGTTTGTTTTCGAGGATCTAGTCAACTCTGACAACTTTGCAGGCAAGATGATCATACCCTCGAAATCGCTACTATCTTTGCTTTGCTAGATGCTCGCTCTTTTGCTATGCCAATGCTATGATGCCTCCCACTTGCTTTCAAGCCTCCCAAATTGCCATGTCAAACCTCTAACCCACCATGTCCTAGCAAACCGTTGATTGGCTATGTTACCGCTTTGCTCAGCCCCTCTTGTAGCGTTGCTAGTTGCAGGTGAAGATTGGAGACCGTTCCTTGTTGGAACATTTATTTACTTGTTGGGATATCATTATATTGCCATGTTATCTTAATGCATCTATATACTTGGTTATGGGTGGAAGGCTCGGCCTCTCGCCTAGTGTTTTGTTCCACTCTTGCCACCCTAGTTTTCGTCATATCGGTGTTATGTTCCCGGATTTTGCGTTCTTTACGCGGTTGGGTTATAATGGGAACCCCTTGATAGTTCGCCTTGATTAAAGATTTTCCAGCAATGCCCAACCTTGGTTTTACCATTTGCCACCTAGCCTCTTTTTCCCTTGGGTTTTCGGAGCCCGAGGGTCATCTTATTTTAGCCCCCCCTGGGCCAGTGCTCCTCTGAGTGTTGGTCCAAACTAGAGTCCTGTGCAGCGCCCCCTCGGGAAACTCGAGGTTTGATTTTAGTTGTATGGAGCGCTCATTTGAGTGTGCCCTGAGAACGAGATATGTGCAACTCCTATAGGGATTTGTCGGCACATTCGGGTGGTGTTGCTGGATTAGTTTTAACCTGTCGAAGTGTCTTGAAGAACCGAGATACCGAGTCTGATCGGAATGTCTCGGGAGGAGGTCTATTCCTTCGTGGACCGTGAGAGCTTGTCATGGGCTAAGTTGGGACTCCCCTGCAGGGATTTGAACTTTCGAAAGCCGTGCCCACGGTTATGAGCAGATGGGAATTTGTTAATGTCCGGTTGTAAATAACTTGAACCTTAACTTAATTAAAATGAATCAACTGAGTGTGTTACCGTGATGGCCTCTTCTCGGCGGAGTCCGGGAAGTGGACACGGTGTTGGAGTAATGCTTGCGCAGGTTGCTCTCTAGTTTCTCGCTCACGCTTTGCCTCCTCTTCTCGCTCTCTTTTGCGAACAGGATAGCCACCATATATGTCAGTCGCTTGCTGCAGCTCCACATATATTTACCTTGTCATACCTATTAAGCTTAAATAGTCTTGATCGCGAGGGTGCGAGATTGCTAAGTCCCTGTGGCTCACAGATTACTGTTACACCAGATGCAGGGCCTGACGATTTCGCTCCAGATGACGCGCTCAAGCTCAAGTGGGAGTTCGACGAGGACTCTCAACGATACTATGTTTCCTTTCCTGATGATCAGTAGTGGTGCCCTGTTGGGGGTGATCAAGACTGTGTCGCATGTTGGGTTATCTTTTATTTTGGCGCCGTAGTCGGGCCATGAGTGTTTGGTTGATGTAATGCTATTTTTGTACTTGATTGACGTGGCGAGTGTAAGCCAACTATGTTATCTCCCCTTTTATTATCTATATTACATGGGATGTTGTGAAGATTGCCTGACTTGCGACATATGCCTTCAATGCGATTATGCCTCTAAGTCGTGCCTCGACACGTGGGAGATATAGTCACATCGAGGGTGTTAGAGAAACGCAGAGTTGGCTTCACTCAGCTGCTGCTGAAGAGTGGCGTTGGCCTCTAAAGAGAAAGAAGAAAGAAGGCGTTAAGTCATCAACAAAGAAGGTCGCCGGGGAGATCCGGCACGACTGCTCGGCTGTCAGCCCGAATCTCGGGGACTACAGCCCACGGGTGCGCCAGCGCGCCCCCGCAAACAAGTCGGCGGTCCACTTGCCCAGCTCTTCAACGTTGCGGTTGAAGGCGGTGACACGGAGGTTGTGATAGTCCTGCAACAAGTATTTCAGACAAAAGTTAGTACCCGAAACTCACCAATTGGAGTTCCGGGCCGCCTGCTCAGCAGCCGGCCCGAAACTCGGGGACTACACCCAGTGGGTGCGCTGGCGCGCCCCCACAGAGAGGAACAAGAAAACAGGGACAAAGGAGAAAGCATACCCAGAAGCTTACAAGACACGCCGCCTGGACTCCGCCATGACGTTCAATCTTTTTTAGGGGCAAGTCGGCCTTAAGCAAGTCGGACTCCAACTAGTCGGCTTGACAAGAAGACGGCTAGCGAGGCCCAGATCCTACCGCCAGAAAGGTGAAACTGTTGAGGCTCCTCGACATGTCGCCCTCGGAGCCTCACCAGCTTCGGGGACTACTGTCGGAGTAATGTGCCACGGGTAGGCTAACCCAGGCCCAGAACCTTTCGAGACATTGAGGCAGACTGCGCCCCTCGAGACCCCAGGACGAAGAGCCGCCTTCTAAGAGTCGGCGGCGAGGCGGCCGACTGCCCACTCACGGTCGAGTCCCAGGGACGACTTCAGGATAAGCCGACTCCTGACTCGCGACTTCCAGAGAAGCCGGCTTGGGGAGTCGGCCCGCGATGCCAACAACCCCCATGCCCTCATAAAGGGGGACGGCATGGGGAGTGGCCATAGTAAGGTCCACTCCCACCCCTTTTCCAAGGGCAGGCGTGGCTACAGTACGCCGTACCCACAGAGATCTCTGCGCGGTGCGACACTATTGCCATGCCAGCCCTTACGTCAGCCCTAGAGGGCGGAGTCCTGTGCCCACGACGGCCTGCCGGTAAGACCCAGGGATGATGGGTCCCACCAGTCGGCGGGCGTACGAAAGACGGCGAGAGCGCCACCAGTCGGCCCGGATGGGAGTCGGCCCCCAGGAGTTGGCCGGCCCCTCCCATGGGCCTCACGCGCCATTAATCAGACGTGACAGGGAGTGGCCACAGTGATCGCCCGCCAGACGGTGGAGCAGTCGCCACGACCTCATGACCGAGCCCGCGTCATTAGAGGCACAGCTACAGTAATCTACAGCCGGCAAGACCCGACCGCGGCGGACGCGGCCTGTCGGCTCCGTACCGAGCCAGTCGGTGGGGCCCACCAAACGGCAGGCCCCAGGAGTCAGCGGATAAGACGGCGGCCAAAGAGACTGATGGCTAGGCCCGCGCCCAGCCAGATTACCATTGTACCCCTGGGGGGTAGGCCTATATAAACCCCCCGGGGCATCCATGCAAAGGGTTGGAATCCATTAGCACTAGACCAGGTCATATAGGAAGGAGAGAGCTAGCCTTGCCTTCTCCTACCTCCAGGAAACAACTCGAGGAGCAACCGTGTAAACACTTTGCCATGGTGATCATGCGGAGACCCCGTAGAGCAGCGGTAGGGGTATTATCTCCCCGGAGAGCCCCGAAGCTGGGTAACATTCGTCGGCGTGCATGCCTTTGCCTTATCCCATTTCCAGGCACCGGCGACATTCTACTCGCCCCCACCATGATAAGCCATCCTTTGGCATATGTCGCACCCAACCCCCGACAGGGATTCTTGTTCAAGTAAGAACAACACCCAAGCACCGGTCCACCCACATATCAAATTATCAAAGTATCGAACGCGAATCATATGAACGTGATGAAAACTAGCTTGACGATATTCCCATGTGTCCTCGGGAGCGCTTTTCCTTATATAAGAGTTTGTTCCGGCTTGTCCTTTTCTACAAAAAGGATTGGTCCACCTTGCTGCACTTTATTTACTTTTGTTACTTGTTGCTCGTTACAATTTATCTTATCACAAAACTATCTGTTACCACTTATTTCAGTACTTGCAGAGAATACCTGTAGGGGGTTTTGTGCGACATATGCCAACGGATGGCTTATCATGGTGGGGGCGAGTAGAACGTCGCCGGTGCCTGGAAACGGGATGAGGCGAAGACATGCACGCCGGCGAATCTTACCCAGCTTCAGGGCTCTCCAGGGAGATAATACCCCTACAGCTGCTCTGCGAGGTCTCCGCATGATCACTATGGCCATGTGTTTACACAGTTGCTCCTTGAGCTGTTTCTTAGAGGTAGGAGAGGGCAAGGCTAGCTCTCTCCTTCTATCTGGTATGGTCTAGACCTACTGGGTTCCAACCCTTTGCATGGGTGCCCTGGGGGGGTTTATATAGGCCTACCCCCCCGGGGTACAATGGTAATTCGTCTGGGCACGGGCCCAGCCGTCAGTGCCTTTGGCCTCCGATTTCTCCGCCGACTGCTGGGGCCCGCCGATTGGTGGACCCCGCCGACTGGTCTGGTACGGAGCCGACAGGCTGCGTCCGCCGCGGGCGGGTCATGCCGGTAGCTGATTACTGTAGCCGTGCTTCTGATGACGCGAGCTTGGTCATGGGTTCGTGGCAACAGTCCCGCCGCCTGGCGGGCGATCACTATTGCCAGTCCACATCACATCTTGATTAATGATGCATGGGGCCCGGGGGAGGGCTCGGCCGACTCCCCGGGCCGACTCCTAACGGATCCGACTGGCGGTCCTCTTGCCGTCTCCTAGGGTCTCACTGACTGGTGGGACCTGATGCTTCTAGGCCGTTCAAACAAGCTGTCATGGGCGCAGGACTCGGTACTGTGGTGCTGATGTCAGGGCCGGCAGGGCAAAAGTGCCACGCCGCACGGAGATCTTCCCGAGTACGGCGTGTTGTGGCCATGCCTGTCCTTGGTAAGGGGCGGGACTGGGCTTCACTGTAGCCACGCCCCTGCCCCGTCCCCTTCGATGAGGTCATGGGTTTGTTGGAGTTGCCGGCTGACTCCCCAAAGCCGGCCGTGAGTGGGCAGTCGGCCACCCTGCCGTCGACTCCTCAGGAGGTGGCTCTTCGCCCTGGGGTCTTGAGGGGCACAGCCTGCCCCGATGTCTTGCAAGGTTATGGGACTCGGGTTGGCCTACCCGTGGCCCATTACTCTGACAGTAGTCCCCAAAGCTGGTGAGGCACCGCGGGTGATCAGCCGAGAAGCCTCAGCAGTTTCTCTTTCCGGGTGCTCAACACATGGTCTTTGATTGACTTCTGCCGGGCCCTCTAGAAGGAGTCGGACTTTCCCAACTCGGACTCACTCAATCCTGACTTGCTCAGTATTTCGAACGTTGCGGCAGGATTTTAAATGGCGTCCTAGCTAAGCCTCCAGGCTGCCACCCGTTCTTGGCCTGTCATGCGACGGCATGTGGCCAGGCCGTCCTGCCAGCCTACGCATGCGACGGGACAGGCCCATAGGCGGGGCCCGCTACTACCACGCCTCGGCGCCCGAGCGGATCCGCTGCGGCCCCGGTGGACGGTTGGGATTCCCGTGGAGTTACTGCGCGCAGTAACTTTACGTGGATCATGGGGGTCGTGGGGTTGTGGGCGCAGTAAATCCCCATGTCCGCCCCCTCGGCTTCGCAGTCCACGGGGCTATAAGTAGGGGGAAGAGGGGGGCACGCGCGCCCCTCCTTCCCACTACTCCTCGTTCTCTTCCTCCTTGCTGCTCCTCGCTCTCCTCCTTCCTCTTCTCGTCTTCGCTCCGCCGCACGCCCAAGCTTCGGCGATCGCTGCAGCGACAGCTCGCGATGAGTTCTTCCTCCGCTGCCACGCCTCCCCCAGTGCGCTCCGGCACCTGGGACGGTTTCGAAGTTCATGAAGACCACATTGAGTTCTTCCGCCGGACTCGTCGGCTTCCCGGCGAGGATCATGTGCAGGTGCGTCTTGCGCCAGAGGGGGAGATTTCCCCCACAACGCAGGAGCGCGAGCGGGTCATCTTCCGCTCGCACTGCCTGCGCGGGTTGGGGCTGCCGGCGAGCAGTTTTTTCCGGTCCTTCCTGGAGTTCTACGGTCTCCAGCCGCACCACCTCACCCCCAACGCAGTGGTGCTACTGTCCGCCTTTGTGGCCCTGTGCGAAGGCTTCCTCGGAGTCCTCCCCACCCTCGAGCTCTGGGGGGAGTTCTTCTCCAAGCTCGGCACCCAGGCCGCGGGCGTGCCGGCTCAGTGCGGCGCCTTCATCGTCATGCGAAGGTCGGGGGCCGACAATCCCTTCCCCTCCATCTCACTGATAAAGTCGGTGAAGATGTGGCAGAGATCCTACTTCTATGTCAGGAACGTCGCCATGAGGGGCGGCTGGGTCAACCTGTCGGCTTTCGAAGCCGGCCCGCCGGCTGGGAGACTGCCCAACTGGTCGTACCGGGCCAGGTCGCTGACGCCTGCGGGAGCCGGCGCCATCACGCGACTCCGAGTGTTGATGCAGTCGGAGGGTCTGACTGGTCTGGACCTGCTGGCCGCCTTCGTTTCGGGCCGAGTTCTCCCACTCTAAGGCCGCCCTCACCTGATATGCCAGATGAGCGGGCACCGCGACCGGAGTCGGATGTGCACCAAGGACATGCCTCATGAAGAGGTGGCCTTCATGGTGAACTATCTCTCGGACAGCAGGCTCCTAGAGGACTGGCGATTCGGCGGCAAGGAGCCGTACTCCCGCGCCAATCCCCCGCCCATGGTGAGTCGCCTTTCTTTTATTTCTTCAGATTGTCTTCTTCTTGCCGAGTTTTGTTTTGACCAGTCGGCTTTGGTTAGAATCCCCTTCTTCATCCACCAGCCGGGACCTCGGGGCTGGCCCGTGAGTTCCTCGCCGACCGGGCGGAGAGCGACGTCGACGACCCTGATCTGGGGGTGGCGGCTCTGGAAGACGACGCCGAGGGAGGAGGAGGGACAACAGGCGACTTCAGGCCTTCGGCTACCTTCGCCAACTGGCCTGAAGACAACGCCGAGGGAGAAGTCCCCCCTCGCCATCGGCCAGGAGCCAACCAGCCTGGCACGGGCTCTTCTGCCCCGCCGGACGCTCCAGGCGGCGGGAAGAAGTCCAGGGCCATGCCGACCTTGTTCGGCAGTCGGCTGAAGATGCCCAAGGGCTCGGCTGCGGCGACCCAGCGGGACGAGGTAGCCGCGAAGGCCAAGTGCTTCCGTAAGGAAGTGAAGAAGCCGCCGTTGGTCTCCGCGTAAGTATTCTGTCTTCAAAGTTTTTTATTCTTTCTTCGTGATTTGTCTGAGTCTCTGCTTGCCCCTCTTGCTTCAGGGCTCCCCTCTCTCTTGAGCAGGTCGTTGCAGCCTCCGTCATGGGGTCAGCGGAGACGTCTGCCACCACTCGGCGGATTGACCCCCCTGCTGACCTCCAGGAGGCGACGGAGCGGAATGCGCAGGAGAAGCACAACGAAGAAGAGGCCCTCCGCCTGGAGAAGGCGGAGGCCGACAGGGCCGAGGCCTCCGCTAAGAAAAAACTAGCGGAGGCCGAAGCCGCCGCCGCGGCGAAGCAGCAGGCTGAGGAAGCCGCACGCCGCTAGTCGGCAGTGCTCGTCACCCCGTTGAACTATGTGCCGCCTCCTCCGGAGTTCACAGGCCAACTGGAGAAGCCGGCGGGGAGAACCCCGTCGAGGAGAGGGAAGGCGGCGACCCCTCTACTCCGGACGCGAACGTTCCGCCGCCGCCTCCGCCGCCGTCTGAAGGCGCGCGAGGCGAGCAGCCAGCGGACCCTCCGGTACCGCCGACCGAAGACGAGGCCGTGGCGAGGCTACTCCTCCAAGTCGGCTCGCCAACGCGCCGTCGTCTGGAGAAGGTGACTTCGGCACCCCGCCCCTAAAAGCCGGCACCGGCAGCTCGGCGGCCCCAGACGCCGAAGCGACGAGCGCCGCACCTATTGGGTCGGTGCGAGGAGGCGGCACAAGGCCGCTGAACTGGGCGCTCCTGGACGTCCAGGAGAAGCTCCGTGCCGAGGCCGACGCTCTCCAGAGTTGCACCAAGGCGTTCCTAGCGTCGCGGGCAGCCGTCTGGGTATGTTTTTTTTCCTTTGGTCTTTGTTTTCTTGTTCCTCTCTCTGGGGGCGCTCCAGCGCACCCACTGGGTGTAGTCCCCGAGTTTCGGGCCGACTGCTGAGCAGGCGGTCCAGAACTCCAATTGATGAACTTCTGGGTGTTAACTTTGTCTGAAATGCTTGTCGCAGGATTACCACAACCTCCGCGTCACTGCCTTCAACCGTAACGTTGAAGAGCTGGGCAAGCGGACCGCCGACTTGGCGGAGAGCCGGAGTAAGTCCTTTTTTCTTCTCTGCGGGGGCGCGCTAGCACACCCGCGGGCTGTAGTCCTCAAGATTCGGGCTGACTGCTGAGTAGTCGGGCCGGATCTCCCCGGCGACCTACTTTATTGACGACTGTTATCTTTCTTCCTTTTCTTCAGGACCCAACGCTGCTCTTCAACAGCAGCTAAGCGAAGCCAACTCCGCCCTGCGCGCCAAAGGGGAGGAGTGCAGCAGGCTCGCCACAGAGCGATCTGCTGGCCACTCAGTTGGCAGAGCAGAAGGAGCTGCTTGTGAAGTCGCAGAGGGAGGCGGAGGAGACGGAAACCGCCCTCTGGGACGAGTTCGCGAGCGAGCGCTCCTCCTCGTCTGACAAGGAGGCGCCGCTGTCCTCCGGCTTCCACGAGATTGAAGACATCATTGATGGTGAGTCTCTTTATTTTCTTTCTTCAAGCTGCCGATTTAAATCATGCCGACTCCTGGTTTTTGACTAGCTTCCTCGTTTCTTCGCGTCTTTGCAAACTTCTTCCCTGGGCAGTCGCAGGCCGCCATCCAAGCCATCAAGGCCGACCGTGAAAGTCGGAGGGCGGAGGGCGCGGAGATCGCCGCCGATGCCCCCTGAACTCTTGACGAGCACATCCTGAGCATCGAGGCTCGCCTCCGGCCGGCTCACCGGATGCTGTGCCGGCTTCAGCGCGTCGGTGCCCAGGCGATTGCCGCCCTTTGGCCGGATATGCAGGCTCCGCGCACCCCCAGCCTGACGGCCAACTGGCTGGAGGTCGCGGCTGGTCGTCTTGATGCCTGGAAGGGCTCTTTGGCCCAGGCTGGAGCGCGTCGGGCCTTGGAGTTCGTCAAGGCGTGGTACCGGGGACTGGATCTAGACCGGTTGGCCACGCTTCGATCGGAGGCCCAGCCGGAGCTCGCGGCTGCGGAAGATGCCCTCGTCAAACGTGCTGCGGTGATCGCCGAGTACACCGATGTCTGGGATCGCCCAGCATCTTCGTCCCCGAGCGGTCTGAAGACAGCGAGTAGGTACCGCCGGAGTGGTTTGGGATGAACCCAGACTACAGCGAAGACTCGGCAGAGGTGATTGGCTCCAGCGTCGAGGAGGAGAACGAGGCGGAGGATGGAGGCGAGGCGGAGGCACCAGAAGACGGAGCAGACGGCCCGCCTCAGCCCGACCGCGCCTCCAGCAACGAGCCGCGTGCGACCGATTCGACTGCCGCCGGAGGTAATCAAGCTGAGACTAGCCAGCTGGCTGCCCGACGCCTGACGCTGGCACCTCCTCCGACCCTCCGAATCCGTCTGCTGCCTCAAAAGCTGACGCTGTATCTTTTATTTTATCTGCTTCAGTAGTCTTTGAAGAACTTGTTAATTCGCACAATTCCACCCGTGGGGTGTATTTTGAACCTCTACTCGACAATTTGGCCAAGGTCCTATGTTATGTAAATATATATATATATATATATATATCTTCTCTTGCTCATTGTTCTTCTGGCTTTTTTCCTTTGCCGCTTTCTCTTAGTTGCCTGCCTTGCCAATCGGACAGCCGCTCTACGAACTGTTGCTGGATCAAGTGCTAGGCTACTTTGGAAAAGCAAGTACTTAGCCGATTTCAAGATTTTTTTTTGAGAAAATTGGATAGGAAGTGGCAGTTCAACTATCCGAGAGTCGGTTTGCGAGAAAGGCTGGAAGCCGTCTTGAGCTATGTTTTATGCTTTGAGTCCTTAGCCATTTTTCATGCGAATGCCCATTCTACCTTACTGCTGCCCACCGTACAGTCGCTCTGCGAGCTGCGGCTTCTGACAGGAGACAGTTTGGGCGTTTACACACTACTTGTCCGACTGTAGGAAGCATTTCATAGTGCAAGGCGACACGTCCCCAGGCCGATTTGTCGAGCCCGGTGCCAAACGGCATAAAAAGGAGTAACATACTTGCAGTCATAATTTTTATCATACAGACAAAAGAGGGCAGTCCCCAAGCTCACCTCGGGGGGCCCGAATTCTTGGTTCTTTAATACAAAAGGTAGCATGGTACATACTGCATCAGCTGTAAAACCTTCGGAGGAGATTTGCATTCCATGGCCGCTCTGTCTCCTTGCCAGAGTCGTCCCTCTTGCGTGCTCGGGGCTTCTGAGCGTCGATTAGGTAGTAGGAATCGTTGCCTAGTACTTTGCTGATGATGAAAGGGCCTTCCCAAGGCGCCGATAGCTTGTGCTGGCCGGCTGTTCGCTGGATCAGCCGGAGCACAAGGTTGCCTTCTTGGAAAGATCTTGGCCTGACCTTCCTGTTGTGGTACCGGTGCAGGCTCTGCTGGATGATGCTGGACCGGCTAAGTGCCAACAGCCGGCCCTCTTCCAGCAGATCGACACCATCTTGTCGTGCTTCTTCTGCTTCCTCCTCGGTGTACATGGTGACTCGTGGGGAGTCTAACTCTATGTCCGTTGGGATGACGGCTTCGGCACCATGGACGAGGAAGAAGGGCGTGAAGCCGGTTGACTTGTTTGGAGTCGTGCACAGACTCCAGAGGACGGCTGGCAGCTCGTCGAGCCAACAGCCAGCCGAGCGCTCTAGAGGCTTGATTAACCAAGGCTTGATGCCGGACAGGATGAGGCCGTTTGCTCGCTCCACTTGGCCGTTTGACTGTGGGTGGGTGACGGACGCTAGGTCCAGTCGGATGCCCTGTGTTGCGCAGAAACGGGCCAAGGCGCCTTTGGCAAAATTTGTGCCTTTGTCGGTGATGATGCTGTGTGGTATGCCATACCGAATTGTGATATCTGTGATGAAAGTCACAGCAGTCAGACAGTTCAGTTTCTTAATTGGCTTCGCTTCTATCCACTTGGTGAACTTGTCCACTGCGACAAGTAGGTGAGTTAAACTACCTCGTGCTGTCTTGAATGGTCCCACCATGTCTAGACCCCAAACTACGAAAGGCCAGGCAATGGGGATGGTCCTGAGCGCAGAAGCCGGCTGGTGCGGCTTGGAGCTGAACTTTTGGCATCCTTTGCATTTTTGGACCAACTCCTTGGCCTCTTCCAAGGCAGTCGGCCAGAAGAAACCATGCCGAAAGGCTTTGGCGACGAGTGCTCTTGAAGCCGCATGGTGGCCACATTCGCCTTGATGGATGTCTTTGAGAATCGCTTGGCCTTCCTCTGGCTCTATGCAGCGCTGGTAGACACCAGTGTTGCTGCGCCTGACTAGCTCTCTGTTGACTATGGTATAGGCTGCCGCCCGGCGTTGTACTTGCCGAGCTGAGGTCTCATCAATTGGTAGCTCTTTGTTCACCAGGAATTTGAGGATGGGCTGGGCCCATGAGGGTGCTGCTATTTCTTCGACTACCAGAACCACGACTTGGACGAGGCGGCTGGGCTGGGAGGCGGCGGGTTGGAGTCAATAGCCGCTTGTTGGGTTGATGAAGTACCCAGGCCGACTGGCGCGTTCCTTGGGCCAAGTTCTGGAATCTTTGAGTCTGCCACCGCAGTCCCCGGGCCGGGTTCCGCAGTCCCTGGTCTAGCCTCGACTGTGGCGGCTCCGGAGTCATCTGCCAAGATCCTCGTGCCGCCCGCCGGGGCTCTGGAGTCGGATCCGATGTCTTCGGGAGGAGCCGGTACAAAGATGGAGTCTGATTCTGGCGAGGGCTTGACGGACGGCTTGAGAAGGCATTGAAGGGCGACACCAGATGGTATTGCTTGGCGGGTAGAGCTGATTCGTGCCACTGCATCTGCTTGGTTGTTGTCATTCCTTGGTATATGAAGGAACTCGCATCCTTCGAAATACCCGCTGAGTTGCTGCACGAGGAAACGGTAGCTCGCCATGTTTGCTGGACCACTAAGTCCGATTCACCATAACACAAGATCCGGCGGATGCCAAGCTCTTTGGCAAGCCGGAGCCCGTGAATGAGCGCCTCGTACTCGGCGACGTTATTGGAGGCGGCAAAGTGGATTTGCAGCGCATACTTGAGCTTGTCGCCTTTGGGAGAGGTGAGGACGACGCCGGCTCCCAAGCCAGTGCGCATCTTGGAGCCGTCGAAATGCATCCGCCAATGGGTGGAATCAGGTGCTGGAGGCAGGTACTGGGTCTCGGCCCAGTCGACGAGGAAGTCGGCCAGTGCTTGTGATTTGATAGCGGTGCGGGGCTGGTAGTAGATGGTGTAAGGAGCCAGCTCTATGGCCCACTTGGCCACTCGACCAGAAGCATCTCGGCTACCGATGATCTCGGCAAGTGGGGCCGTGCAGACCACCGTGATTGGATGCTCTTGAAAGTAAGGCTTCAATTTCTTGGCAGCAAAGTGTACGCCATAGCACATCTTCTGGTAGTGGGGGTAGTTCTGCTTGGAGGTCGACAGTACCTTGCTTAGGTAATATACTGGTCTCTGGACAGGCAGCGCCTTTCCTTCCTCCTTGCACTCCACTACAATGACTAGTGAACATCTTCTTCAACATCTTCTTCAACTAGTGAAAAGCTTCGTCCGCCTTATGGTTCCACTCGAAAAAAGTGGTCTTCTTCATGAGTTGGTATAAGGGGAGAGCTTTCTCGCCCAGCCGACTAACGAATCGGCTGATGGATGCTAAGCAGCCGGTGAACTTCTGCACATCCAACAGTCGGCTGGGTACCTCCATTCTCTCGATGGCCTTGATTTTTACTGGGTTGCATTCTATGCCGCGTTCAGAGACTAGGAAACCTAGCAGCTGGCCGGCTGGTACTCCGAAGACACACTTCTCGGGGTTGAGCTTGATCTGGAACCGGCACAGGTTCTCAAAGGTCTCCTTGAGGTCTTCCAGCAGTGTTCCACGCTTTTCCGTTTTCACCACTACGTCGTCCACGTAGACGTGGGCGTTCCTGCCGAGCTGCTTGAGGAGACACTTCTGCATGCAACGCTGAAAGGTGGCGCCAGCATTCCTCAAGCCGAACGTCATGGTGAGGTAGCAGAATGCTCCAAACGGCATGATGAAGGCGGTCTTCAATCTGTCAGCCGGGTTCAGCTTGATCTGGTGATATCCTGAGTATGCATCCAAGAAACTCAACAGCTCGCATCCGGCTATGGAGTCTATCACTTGATCGATTCTTGGTAGGGCAAATGGGTCCTTGGGGAAGGCCTTGTTGAGGCTCGTGTAGTCAATACAGATTCACCACTGCTTGTTCTTCTTTAGTACTAGGACCGGATTTGCCAGCCACTCCGGAAAGAAAACTTCCATAATGAAGCAGGCTGCTAGGAGTCGGGCTATCTCTTCTCCGACAACTCTTCTCTTCTCTTCTGATAAGCGGCGCAGGGGCTGCCTGAACGGCTTTGCATCATATCGGACATGTAACTTGTGCTTGGCGAAATCCATCGGTACATCTGGCATGTCTTTGGGGGACCATGCGAAGATGTCCCGATTCTCATGGAGGAAATCGACGAGCTCTCCTTCCTATTTGCTGTCGAGGTTTGCACCTACGACGGCGTACCTCTCTGGGTGCTCCGGATCCAAGGGTATCTTCTTTGTCTCTTTAGCCGGCTTGAACGAACCCTCAACCTTCGACTCTTTTGGGCTGGGCGATACCTCAGGGTGCTTGGCGGCCATCGCCATAGCTCGCTCAAGGAGCCGCTTCTCAGCCGCGATTACCAGGAACTCGGCCAGCCGACTGCTCTCAGCTGCGCAAGATGACGACTTCTGGTAGTCGCCTGCCACAGTCAGAATTCCCCTGGAACTAGGCATCTTCTTCTTGAGGTAAGCGTAGTGGGGGACCGCCATGAACTTGGCCAAGGTGGGTCAGCCAAGTAGCGCATGGTATGGCCTCTCAAGGTCCACCACCTCAAACCAAACAGACTCTCTTCGGAAGTGATCTTTGTCCCCAAAGAGGACGTCCATCAGGATCTTGCCGATCGGCGAGCAGGAAAGCCCAGGTACAATGCCGTGGAACACTGTTCGGCTGCTCTGAAGCTGCCTTTGCTTGATTCCTAACTTCTCCATGGTATCCTTGTACAAGATATTGATGTTGTTGCCCCCGTCTATTAGAACTCGCGAGAAACGCGCGGCCCGTTTGTCCGTAGCAAATGTGGCGTCCAGGACCAAGGCGTAGGAGCCCGGACTCGGCATCACTTCTGGGTGGTCAGCCCTGCTCCAGCTGATGGGCTTCTCATACCACTGCATGAACTCTGGCGTCTCTGAGGCTACCGTGTTCACCTCTTGTCGCTGCAGCCGCCTGCTGCGTCGATCATCAGCCATACTGGTGAACACTATGTAGGCTCCGTGTTCTTCAGGGTATTCATCTTCTACTACGCCGACTGGCCTGACTGCCGGCTGCTGGGGCGGAGGTAGAGGCGGCTGCCCAGCAGGCGGGGGTGGCAGGAGGCCGTCTCCCTTGGCGATCCCGGTGAGCCAGCGGCACTTCCGGGTGGTGTGGTTCGACGGCTTTGCGCAGCTGTGGAACTTGCAAGGTCCATCCAAGGTCTGTTCATAGGAGAAGGCCGGCAACCAGTTAGGCTTGCCGCCTTTCTGTCGCTTGGGCAGAGGCTGCTCTTTTGGCTGCTGGGCTTCAACGGTCGCGACCTGCCGGCTGCGGGGCCTTGCGCTTGTTGTCGCCCTGCTGTTGTCGCCGACCGGTGTCTGCCACCGGAGTTCTTGGAGCTTGAGGAGCCACTTTGCCAGTTGTGCTGATTTGAATTTCCGCCTTCATGGAGGAGTCAGCCATGGCGTACTTGTCTGCTATGATCAGCAGCTCGTCGAGCATTTCTGGCTCATCGCTGAGGAGCTTGTGCTTGAGGAGGGTGCCTTCTCGGCACCCGGCTATGAAGTACTCGATGGCCTGCACCTCGTGCACGCCCTCGCAGGAGTTCCGGAGCTTAGCCCAACGCGTGAGGTAGTCGCGAGTCGACTCGTCAGGACCTTGCACGCACAAGGAGAGCTGACGAGGCTTGGGAGGACGCTTGTACGTGCTGGTGAAGTTGTGGACGAACGCTTCGGTGAAGTCGAACCAGCTGTTGATGCTGCGGGGCTTTAGGCTGTTCAGCCATGTCCGGGCCGTGCCCTGGAGCATGAGCGGAATGTACTTTACGGCAACACGCTTGTTGCCGTTTGCTATGCTAATAGCTGTGGAGTAGTCGACTAGCCAGTCTTCTGGTTTCACGGAGCCGGTATACTTGGGCGTGTCTCTTGGGAGCATGAACCCTCTGGGAAAGGGCTCGTCCCGAATGCGGGGCCCGAAACAAGGCGGACCCAGCTCGTCTTCTTCTTCCAGCGCCAGGGACCGGTGAAGTCGGTCGATCCGATGGCGGGCGTCATTCTCTCCAACTCCCTCTCGGCGGCCAAGGCGGTCACCGAGGGTCAGATGGTCAACAGGCGGCGGGGAGACTCGCCTCTCCTTACGGGGAGGGCGAGGCGGACAGTCGTCTCGTCGTTCCACTGCTCTCGGGCGGCCATCTCGCTCGCGCTCTATGGTAATGCGAGTCCGACTATGGCTGCCAGCCGGCTCCTTCTCCTTTCTACCTCGAGCGCCGCGAGTCGGCGTCCGAGACGTCACGCCTTGATCTCGGTGCGGGTCATCATTTGGCCGCTGCGGCGCCTCCGTGCGGCAGCCGGCCTCATTCTGCACGGCGGCCGCGTCGAGGAGCCGCTGGACTCGCTTCATCATGAGGCGGCATTCTTCGCCCTCGAAATTGTCCAGCTCATCCGCCGCTACCTGGGCGGCTCGTATGTTCTCCGCTGGTGTAGCGTACATGGGGCGGCTAGCCCCAAACAGGCTGGCGATGGCTACGTCGCGCTGCTGGACCGCGCCAAGGCGGCTGGGGCCTGCCGGGGCCGGCGAGCCGCCAACGGCACGATCCATCTCCCGCTGGTAAGCTTCTGACAAGCGTCTCATGCTGGCCAGCTTCTTCGCGCCTTCAACGAGCTGAAGGTGGCGCGCTTCTAATGTCTCTGCGTCAGCACCTTCTGGAATGGGCGCAGTTAGGTCTTACAGCGCCGCGCCGAGTGAGTCGGGCGCTCCTCCTCCAGGGAACTCATCATGACTGATGACTAGCACCTCAGTGACGGTGCTTCCGTCGCTCTCTATGTGGGGGAGAGGTTCGTCGTAGACCACCACGTTGGTGGGGAACGCGTTGAGCGACACGGTGTCGGAGCCGACCAGCATCGGTTCGGTGGAGCCTACGGACTCCAAGTCTACGGCAGGCCCGCCGAAAACATGGAGTTGATCGAGGAGGCCCGCGAGGAGGTTCTCGGGGCCGCCCGTGCCTGCTTCGGACGCAGGTTCGTCGGAGAGGTGGACCTCGCCGACAAGTTCGGCCAAGGAGCTGGCTGCGCAAGCGATCTCAACACCGCACAGCGCGTCGATGCAAACTTCGTCTGGCGTGCCTGGCTGGCTGCGCTCGCCAGGGAGGAAAACGGTTCCCGTCCAGAACAGATCTCCGGACGGCGGTGCACCAGGCCCCACGGTGGGCGCCAAATGTCGGGGGTTTGGTGCGACATATGCCAACGGATGGCTTATCATGGTGGGGGCGAGTAGAACGTCGCCGGTGCCTGGAAACGACATGAGGCGAAGACATGCACGCCGGCGAATCTTACCCAGCTTCAGGGCTCTCCGGGGAGATAATACCCCTACTGCTGCTCTGCGGGGTCTCCGCATGATCACTATAGCCAAGTGTTTACATGGTTGCTCCTTGAGCTATTTCTTAGAGGTAGGAGAGGGCAAGGCTAGCTCTCTCCTTCTATCTGGTATGGTCTAGAGCTACTGGGTTCCAACCCTTTGCATGGGTGCCCTGGGGGTTTATAGAGGCCTACCCCCAGGGGTACAATGGTAATTCGTCTAGGCGCGGGCCTAGCCGTCAGTGCCTTTGGCCTCCGATTTCTCCGCCGACTGCTGGGGCCCGCCGATTGGTGGGCCCCGCCGACTGGTCTGGTACCGAGCCGACAGGCCGCGTCCACCGCGGGCGGGTCTTGCCGGCTGCTGATTACTGTAGTCGTGCTTCTGATGACGTGGACTTGGTAATGGGGTCGTGGCAACAGTCGCGCCGCCTGGCGGGCGATCACTATTGCCACTCCCCATCACATCTTGATTAATGGTGCATGGGGCCCGGGGGAGGGCTCGGCCGACTCCCCGGGCCGACTCCTGACGGATCCGACTGGCGGTCCTCTCGCCGTCTCCTAGGGTCTCACTGACTGGTGGGACCTGCTGCTTCCGGGCCGTTCAGACAAGCTGTCGTGGGCGCAGGACTCGGTACTGTGGTGCTGATGTCAGGGCCGGCAGGGCAACAGTGCCACGCCGCACGGAGATCTTCCCGAGTAGGGCGTGCTGTGGCCATGTCTGTCCTTAGTAAGGGACGGGAGTGGGCTTCACTGTAGCCACGCCCCTGCCCCGTCCCCTTCGATGAGGTCATGGGTTTGTTGGAGTCGCCGGCCGACTCCCCAAAGCCGGCTTCTCTGGAAGTCATCCCTGGGACTCGGATGTGAGCGGGCAGTCGGCCGCCCTGCCGTCGACTCCTCAGGAGGCGGCTCTTCGCCCTGGGGTCTTGAGTGGCACAGCCTGCCCCGATGTCTTGAAAGGTTATGGGACTCAGATTGGCCTACCTTTGGCCCATTACTCTGACAATACCTTGCTGAAAACCGCTTATCATTTACTTCTGCTCCTCGTTGGGTTCGACACTCTTACTTATCGAAAGGACTGTGATAGATCCCCTATACTTGTGGGTCATCAAGACTCTTTTCTGGCGCCGTTGCCGGGGAGTGTAGCGCCTTTGGTAGGTGGAATTTGGTATGGAAAAATTTATATAGTGTGCTGAAATTTACTGTCACTTGTTACTATGGAAAGTAATTACCTGAGGGGCTTGTTCGGGGTATCTTCACCTCGTCCAGTAGAGCAAAGAGTTGCTCCTCAACCTACTGAACCTATTGAAAATGAAACTCCTTTTGAATTTCCTTCGGGTATGATGGAAAACTGCTAGCTAACCCTTTTACAGGAGATGGAACAAAGCATCCTGATGAGCACTTAATATATGTAGATGAAGTTTGTGGATTATTTAAGCTTGCAGGTATACCCGATGATGTTGCTAAGAAGAAGGTCTTCCCTTTATCTTTGAAGGATTCGCATTGATATGGTATAGCTATGTGATGATATGAGATCATCGAACTATAAAAGATTGAAATTGGAATTTCATCAAAACTATTACCCTATGCATCTTGTTCATCGTCATCGCAATTATATATATAATTTCTGGACTCGCGAAGGAGAAAGCATTGCTCAAGCTTGGGGAGGCTTAAATCAATGTTATATTCATGCCCCAATCATGAGCTCTCGAGAGAAATAATTATGCAAAGTTTTTATGCTCGGCTTTCTAAAAACAATCGCACCATGCTCGATACTTCTTGTGCTAGCTCTTTTATGATGAAGACTATTGAATTTAAATGGAATTTATTGGATAGAATTAAACGCAACTCTGAAGATTGGGACCTCGACGAAGCTAAGGAGTCAGGTATGACACCTAAGTTTGATTGTGTTAAATCTTTTATGGACACCGATATTTTCTGTAAATTTAGCACTAAATATGTACTTGACTCTGAGATAGTAGCTTCTTTCTGTGAAACTTTTGCTACTTATGTTGACCTCCCTAAGGAGAAGTGGTTTAAATATCATCCTCCCATAGAAGTAAAATTAGCTGCACCTATTAAAGTTGAAGAAAAGACTGTCACTTATAATGATCCTATTGTTCCTACTTCTTATGTTGAGAAGCCACCTTTCCCTGTTAGAGTAAGGATCATGCTAAAGTTTCAACTGTTGTTCATAGAAGCAATAGTAGAACTTATACACCTCCTGAGCAAGTTAAAGTAGAACCTAATATTGCTATTGTTAAAGATCTCTTGTCTGATAATATTGATGGGCATGTTATTCAGTTCAAAGGTGAAACTGCTAGAATTGCTAAACCTTGTGCTAAAGATAAACATAGACCTGTGGTGGGCGTGCCTGTTATTTCTGTTAAAATAGGAGATCATTGTTATCATGGCTTATGTGATATGGGTGCGAGTGCGAGTGTTATGCCACATACTTTATACGAAGAAATTAAGAATGAAATTGCATCTGCTGACTTAGAAGATACTATTTCTCCAATTCGAATTGTTAGAGATGTTGAAGTCTTGTGTGGGAAAACTAAATATCCTGCTGATTTTCTTGTTCTTACTTCTCCGCAAGATAGCTTTTGTCCCATTATATTTGGTAGACCCTTCTGGAACACTGTTAATGCTAGGATAGATTGCGAAAAGAATGTTGTTACTATTGGCTTGGATGATATGGTTCATGAGTTTCATTTCTCTAAATTTAGTAAACAACATCGTGAGGAAGAATTACCTAGTAAGGATGAGATTATTGGTCTTGCTTCTATTGCCGTACCTCCTAGTGATCCTTTAGAACACTATTTGCTAGACCATGAAAATGATATGTTCATGAATGAAAGAAGGGAAATAGATGAAGTAGTCTTTAAACAGGAACCTATTCTGCAACACAACTTGCCTGTTGTAATTTTAGGGGATCGTCCTCCACCCAAGAGTGATCTCGTGTTTGAGCTTAAACCTTTGCCTGATAATCTTAAATATGCTTATCTTGATCAAAAGAAGATATATCCTGTTATTATTAGCGCTAACCTTTCAGAGCATGAAGAAGAAAGATTATTGAAAACTCTGAAGAAGCATCGTGCTGCTATTGGATATACTCTTCATGATCTTAAGGGCATTAGTCCCACTTTATGTCAACATAAAATAAATTTGGAAGCAGATGCCAAACCAGTTCGTGATCCTCAACGACGTCTGAATCCTAAAATGAAAGAAGTGGTAAGAAAAGAAATACTCAAGCTTCTGGAGGCAGGTATAATTTATCCCGTTGCTGATAGTCAGTGGGTATGTCCTATCTATTGTGTCCCTAAGAAGGGAGGTATTACTGTTGTTCCTAATGATAAAGATGAATTTATTCCACAAAGAATTATCACAGGTTATAGGATGGTAATTGATTTCCGCAAATTAAATAAGGCTACTACGAAAGATCATTACCCCTTACCTTTTATTGATCAAATGCGAGAAAGATTGTGCAAACATACACACTATTGCTTTCTAGATGGTTATTCTGGTTTCTCTCAAATACCTGTGTTAGCTAGAGATGAATCAAAGACTACTTTCACATGCCCTTTTGGTACTTTTGCTTATAGACGTATGCCTTTTGGTTTATGTATTTCACCTGCTACCTTTTAAAGATGCACGATGGCTATATTCTCTGACTTTTGTGAAAAGATTTGTGAGGTTTTCATGGTTGATTTTTCCGTCTATGGTTCCTCTTTTGATGATTGCTTGTGCAATCTTTATCGAGTTTTGCAGAGATGTAAAGAAACTAATCTTGTCTTGAATTGGGAAAAATGCCACTTTATGGTTAATGAAGGTATTTTCTTGGGGCATAAAGTTTCTGAAAGAGGTATTGAAGTTGATAAAGCCAAGGTCGATGCTATTGAATAGATGCCATGTCCCAAGGAAATCAAAGGTATAACAAGTAGCCTTGGTCACGCCGGATTTTACAGGAGGTTCATTAAGGACTTCTCAAAAATTTCTCGGCCTCTGACTAATTTTTGGAAAAAGATATACCATTTGTCTTTGATGATGATTGTGTAGAAGCATTTGAAATACTTAAGAAAGCATTAGTCTCTGCACCTGTTGTTCGGCCACCTGATTGGAATTTACCCTTTGAAATTATGTGTGATGCTAGTGATTATGCTGTAGATGCTGTTCTAGGGCAAAGAGTTGATAAGAAATTAAATGTTATTCATTATGCTAGTAAGACTCTCGACAATGCTCAAAGAAATTATGCTACTACCGAAAAAGAGCTTTTAGTAGTTGTATTTGCTTGTGATAAGTTCAGACCTTATATTGTTGATTCTAAAGTAACTATTCACACTGATCATGCTGCTATTAAATACCTTATGGAAAAGAAAGATGCTAAACCTAGACTTATTAGATGGGTTCTCTTGCTACAAGAATTTGATTTGCATATTGTTGATAGAAAGGGAGCTGAGAACACCATTGCAGACAACTTGTCTAGGTTAGAGAATGTTCTTGATGACCCACTACCTATTAATGATAACTTTCCTGATGAACAATTAAATGTTATAAGTACTTCTCGTAGTACTCCATGGTATGCTGACTATGCTAATTATATTGTTGCTAAGTTTATACCACCTAGCTTCACATACCAGCAAAAGAAGAAGTTTTTCTATGACTTGAGACGTTACTTTTGGGATGACCCACATCTTTATAAAGAAGGAGTAGATGGTGTTATTAGACGTTGTGTACCTGAGCATGAATAGGAACAGATCCTACGCAAGTGTCATTCCGAGGCTTATGGAGGACACCACACTGGAGATAGAACTGCATATAAGGTATTGCAATCTGGTTTTTATTGGCTTCTAATGGATACACACATATTCTAGTTGCTGTTGATTACGTTACTAAGTGGGTAGAAGATATTCCAACTAGTAGTGCTGATCATAACACTTCTATTAAAATGCTTAAAGAAGTTATTTTTCCGAGGTTTGGAGTCCCTAGATATTTAATGACTAATGGTGGTTCACACTTTATTCATGGTGCCTTCCGTAAAATGCTTGCTAAATATGATGTTAATCATAGAATTGCATCTCCTTATCACCCATAGTCTAGTGGTCAAGTAGAGTTGAGCAATAGAGAGCTCAAATTAATTTTGCAAAAGACTGTTAATAGGTCTAGAAATAATTGGTCAAATAAACTTGATGATGTATTATGGGCATATAGAACTGCATACAAAAATCCTATGGTTATGTCTCCGTATAAAATGGTTTATGGAAAAGCATGTCATTTACATCTCAAACTAGAACATAAGGCATATTTGGCTATTAAAGAGCTCAACTATGATTTTAAACTTGCTAGTGAGAAGACATTATTTGATATTAGCTCACTTGATGAATGGAGAACCCAGGCTTATGAAAATGCCAAGTTGTTTAAAGAAAAAGTCAAACGATGGCATGACAAAAGGATACAAAAGCGTGAGTTTAACGTAGGTGATTATGTATTGCTATACAACTCTCGTTTAAGATTTTTTGCAGGAAAACTTTTCTCTAAATGGGAAGGCCCCTATGTTATCAAAGAGGTCTATTGTTCCGGTGCCATAAAGATCAACAACTTCGAGGGCACAAATCCGAAGGAGGTAAACGGTCAAAGAATTAAACATTATATCTCAGGTAATCCCTTAAATGTTGAAACCAATATTATTGAAACCGTAACCCCGGAGGAATACATAAGGGACACCTTCCAGACCGTTTCAGACTACGAAAAGGTATATGTATGTGGTATGGTAAGTAAACCAACTCCAAAACAATTTTTAAGGCAATATTTCTCCATTTTGGAATATTTAGAAAAATAGAAAAATAAGTAGCAGTCCGGGAAGGACACGAGGGCCCCACGAGGGTGGTGGGCGCGCCCTACCCCTCTGGGCGCGCCCCCCTACCTCGTGAGCACCTCATGTGCCTTCCGGACTCCGTTTTCTTGCACGATACGTATTTTGGTCGGTAAAAATTCATTATATATCCTCCCAAAGGTTTTGACTCCCGTATCACGCAAATCTCCTCTCTTCTTGTTTCGAGCTGTTTTTTGTCAGGGTTTTCTAGGCGAGGCATCATGTCGTCTCCCTCCTCCAACAATGGTGACAATGATGCTTGGCTAATGAAGATAGATCTGAAGAGGGAAGAACCCACAAGGGTCAACAAGGATGCAAAAGCCATCCTTCAACTTGATCATAACCTTCTTACCCCAACTAAAATTGAACCTTTCAAGATGATTGAGTTAGCTCGTATACAAAACAAGTATCTGACCGAAGAAAATATTTTGTTGAAGGAGCATATTGTCGCACTCAAGGGTATTATTCGCAAGCTGGAGGACCTCTTACGCTCGATGTGCGGTTATCCGTCACCTCCACCTTCTTCACCGACAAAGGAGATATAATCACATGGGTATGGGCACTCCCCTTGGCAACTGCCAAGCTTGGGGGAGGTGCCCGGTATCGTATCACCATCACAACTCCTATCTTTATCATTTTTCTTAGTTCGATCCTATTAGAAGTATCTTGATCTAGTAGAATACAGTTTATGGCATGATCTAGTTTTGATTTTTGCTTTATGATCTCTCTTTGCAATCGAGTTCGTGAGCTATATATAATAAAGATTAGTGTTGAGTCAAGGGCTCGATTATTTTTCCATGATCTTGGGTGAATAAAAGAAAGAAGAAAAGAATAAAAAGAAACAAAAAGTTCATATTGATCTTATTGAGAGTAATGACTTCACGTAGAAACAGTATGATGGTTAAAAGTTGTTGGGAGTTGGCAGACATAGCTTTGGTCATTTTTGCAATTAATAGGAAGTCATAAGGAAAGAGAGGTTTTCACATATAGATATATTATCATTGACATCTTTTATGATTGGGAGAACTCATTAAAATATGACATGCTAAAGGGTTGATGTTGGACAAGGAAGACAACGTAATGAGTTATGTCTTTCTTATATCTGAGATAAAGTATGTTCTCATGGATCCTCTAACTTGTTGATCTTGCCTTTCCCCCTCATGCTAGCAAAATTCTCAGCACCAAGTAGAAATACTACTTGTGCTTCCAAATACCCTTAAACCAGTTTTGCCATGAGAGTCCACCATATGTACCTATGGATTGAGTAAGATCCTTCAAGTAAGTTGTCATCGGTGCAAAGCAATAAAAATTGCTCTAAATATGTATGATTGATTGGTGTGGGAGAAATAAGCTTTGTACGATCTTGTGATGTGGAAGTAATAAAAGCGATAGACTGCATAATACATGTTCATATCACAAGGGGCAATATAAAGTGACGTTCTTTCGCATTGAGATTTTATGCATCCAACCATAAAAGTGCATGGCAACCTCTGCTTCCCTCTGCGAAGCGCCTATCCTTTATTATTATCTTCTACCTTATGCAAGAGTCATGGTGATCTTCACCTTTTCTTTTTCATTTTATCCTTTGGCAAGCTCGGCATGTTGGAAAGAACATGATATATATATATATATCTAATTGGATGTAGGGGAACATGAACCATTATTGTTGACATTACCCTTGAGGTAAAAGGTTGTGGGGCAAAACTATAAGCCCCTATCTTTCTCTGTGTCCGATTAAAACTCCGTAACCACAGGTATTGCGCGAGTGTTAGCAATTATGAAGGACTAGATGATAGTTGAGTATGTGGACATGCTTTTTAGCTCTGACATAGACTCTTTCCGATGTTATGATAAATTGCAATTGCTTCAATGACTGAGATTATAGTTTGTTGGAGCCCAATAATGTTTATGATTTATACTTTTGCATTGTGAATAGATCATCACTTGAACATAAGTAATCATATGACAAAATCTATATATGTTGCTGCTATGAGAATAATCATGATGCCTTCATGTCCGTATTTTATTTTTATCGACGCCTCTACCTCTAAACATGAGGACATATTTATTGTTATCAGCTTTTCGCTTGAGGACAAGCGAGGTCTAAGCTTGGGGGAGTTGATATGTCCATTTTGCATCATGCTTTTATATCGATATTTATTGCATTATGGACTATTATTTCACTTTATGTCACAATACTTATGGATATTCTCTCTTATTTTACAAGGTTTACATAAGGAGGGAGAATGCCGGCAGCTGGAATTCTGGGCTCGAAAAGGAGAAAATATTAGAGACCTATTCTGTGCAACTCCAAAAGTCCTGAAAATCCATGGAACATCTAAAAATAAATAAAGAAAAATCCTCGCCAAAGATGAAGGCCAGGGGGCCCACAACCTGCTCACGAGGGTGGGGGGCGCCCCCCTACCTTGTGGGCCCCCTGGTGGCTCTCCGACGTCCATCTTCTCCTATATGAAGTCTTTCGATGAGAAAAAAATCAGGGGGAACCTTTCAGGACGAGACTCTGCCGCCATGAGGCGGAACCTTGGCGGAACCAATCTAGAGCTCCGGCAGAGCTGTTCTGCCGGGGATACTTCCCTCCGGGAGGGGGAAATCATCGCCATCGTCATCACCAACGCTCCTCTCATCGGGAGAGGGCAATCTCCATCAACATCTTCACCAGCACCATCTCATCGCCAAACCCTAGTTCATCTCTTGTATCCAATTCTTGTCTCAAAGTCCGGGATTGGTGCTAGTAGGTTGCTAGTAGTGTTGATTACTCCTTGTAGTTGATGCTAGTTGGTTTATTTGGTGGAAGATCATATGTTCAGATCCTATATGCATATTATTACCCCTCTGATTATGAACATGAATATGCTTTGTGAGTAATTACGTTTGTTCCCGAGGACAAGGGAGAAATCTTGCTATTAGTAGTCATGTGAATTTGGTATTCGTTAGATATTTTGATAAGATGTATGTTGTCTATCCTCTAGTGGTGTTATGTGAATGTCGACTACATAACACTTCACCGTTATTTGGGCCTAGAGGAAGGCATTGGGAAGTAATAAGTAGATGATGGGTTGCTAGAGTGACAGAAGCTTAAACCCTAGTTTATGCTTTGCTTCGTAAGGGGCTAATTTGGATCCACATGTTTCATGCTATGGTTAGGTTTACCTTAATACTTTTGTTGTAGTTGCGAATGCTTGCAATAGAGGTTAATCATAAGTGGGATGCTTGTTCAAGTAAGAACAGCACCCAAGCACCGGTCTACCCACATATCAAATTATCAAAGTATCGAACGCGAATCATATGAATGTGATGAAAACTAGCTTGACGATATTCCCATGTGTCCTCGGGAGCGCTTTTCCTTATATAAGAGTTTGTTCCGGCTTGTCCCTTGCTACAAAAAGGATTGGGCCACCTTGCTGCACTTTATTTACTTTTGTTACTTGTTGCTCGTTACAATTTATCTTATCACAAAACTATCTGTTACCACTTATTTCAGTACTTGCAGAGAATACCTTGCTGAAAACCGCTTATCATTTCCTTCTGCTCCTCGTTGGGTTCGACACTCTTACTTATCGAAAGGACTAGATATATCCCCTATACTTGTGGGTCATCAATCCTCAAGATGCCTGTAAGTGGTGGGGTCATCACGGTCCCGTGTGAAGAAAGGGATGTGGTGTGCTCCCTCGAGCGCGCCTTCCAAGCTGCAGCAATCGACGACCCCGACAGGAGAAGTGAGGGCCCTCCGGAGGCCATCCCCAAGAAGAAGCAGCTGCGCCATGCAGGACCTCAGGAGGATGGCGTCGCGGCGGGAGCCTCGTCAGGATTAGTGTCCGTCCCAGGGGCGCCTCTCTCCATCGCATAGGAAGGCGCGCACAGTGCCCTCCTCGGGCAGGGCTCGGGGGCTCTCTTCTGGAGGGCCTCAGGCCTTGCCAACCTCACGAGGGAGGCGCTTGGGCGCCACTTGGAGGCGTGCTACGCGGCACGTCTTCCCAGGAGGGCGCAGGGCAAGGGGTGCCCACTGCTCAGGAGTTAATCGCCAAGACCACACAGGAACTGCAAGACGCAAGAGCCATGCACGGCGACAGCTGCTCACAGGGCGCGGCTCGCCACCCAGGCGAGGGTGTTGAGCTGCTTGTCTGCATTGACGTCCCAGGGCTCAACAGGGCCGCGTCTCAGGAGCGCTTCTGGCCCCCGCGTGTGGGACGTTGTGGGGGCCTACCACCTAGCTACGTTCACATGCCCCTCGGCTTGCCGAGCATGGCATCGGCCTATCAGCGCGTCGTGCGGCGTGACCTGGTGGCCCAAGAGGCCAGGCACCGCGTCGTCCTGGAGGGAATGGAGACGGTCTTCGGGAATCCTCCTGAGCCCGCATAGCGTCCCGAGGCTCAGGGCTTCGGTGGCTCATGAGGAGTCCTTTCTTCGACGCATGCCTTCAGCTGTGCCAACTCTGCTTCGTCTACAGAACCAGGTGACATCTTCCAAGCTTGTTAAGCTGGGAGCACCCCTTGGGCTGCATTATTCCCAGACCTTGTGGGTCCGTCCCTACGGCATGTATCCCATTTGCTTATGTCTTTAGCTTACCTTGCTCGGGGCGCCCTTCGGGCTGCATCATCCCCAAGCCGCTTGGGCCGGACCCAGTGGCATTATCTTCCTGCATTTACCCAAGCTGATTTGCCTTCCCTTCTTAACCTGCCTACGGTTATCGCCTGCTCAATTGCCACCCGCCGCAGATACATTCACCCCGTGCAATTCGCTTGCGCGTTAAAAGGGGGGCTCCTGAGCATCGCGACTCAGGAGCTCTTACTGGCTCTCCAGCCCTCACCCCCTAGCCTTGACCATGGCATCGCGACCTGGCATACCAGCGGCGGCTGAGCTCGCTCGAGGGCCGAGACCTAAGGACGTAGACTGCTTGCACCTGACTGCCTTGCAGGAACACACAGTCACCAAGTCTCAAGACCAGGTGCAACTTGCCTTGAGGTAGGGCCTCGTGAGTCCCGCGCTGGCTCACGAGTGCCCAGATACACTTCGCAGCCCTGCCGTGCAAGCCACGTGTTAGGGCGGGGCTGCACACTCCCCGGGGGCTCCTCCCGGAGGGGGGCATCCCATGCACAAGTGGAAGCACCATGCTCCGTGCTGGCCGTCGACGCTGCCGAGGAGCAGCTATGCCCGTGCACAAGCGGAAGCACTATGCTCCATTGATAGAGGCTAAGGTGTCCCGATGTTTCGATGAGATGGTGGCTATCGTTTTCTGTGGGAGTTGACCTTGACGATCCGACTACGAACATGCGAGACGTCGCGCCTTAACAATCGCTAAACCAACTTCCGAGGGTTATTGACCACGCCGAAGCACGATCAACCTGACCACGAGGGTCTGTTTCCTGCGAGCAAACGAAGAACAAGCAAGAAACTGAGATTGCAATCTGGATATTGCGAATATAAGATGAAAGCTTTATTGATCAAGGTGGGGTTCTGTGACGTCTTGGTCTGGTCGTTGGACACAAACGAAGTACGCGAAGTTGCAGCTATGGCGAACTTTTAATCTAAACAAAACCCAAAGTCTAAACGACGCCCTAAGGGCTGTATATATGGAGGAAGAGAGGGGAATTTCGTGGCCCTTGAGGGTGGGGTCCGAAACCAACCCTAACTTTTGTTTCCCCACACATACGGACTCTAAAAATAGCCTATACTTAAGTATTTCGAAATTACATGGGCCTGGCCCATTAATAAGGTGACGCAGCACCTAGAATAGCCTATGGACGAATATTATGAAGTGGCATCTTGTATATTTCGTCCATGGCTTCATGCACTCCTTATGGCGGCTTCAAAGTCCTGAAATCATCACTTGTAACTCCGTTCTTGATCCCCTTGCGCATGCCATCAACTTCATGCGTGTTCTTGCTCCAATGTTCATCCTTCTCCAAGCTAGGCCCTTCATTTGAAAGCAAAACAAATGTATCCAATTTAGGCAGCATCATAATCTCATGAACATTAGAATCATTACCAAGAAACGAAAGTACCTGGTAATTTAATTGGCGTGCGCGAGCTCTAGTAATTGGTCCAGTATATGTAACAGTAGGGGCTGTGGGTGTAACAATGGTATTGATGTCCTCATCATCCTCCCCTTCTTGAAATGAAGTCGTCCTCGACGGAAGCTCATCTTCCTCACCCAAATAAGGCTTCAAATCTGCAATATTAAAAGTGGGACTAACCCCAAAATCTGCAGGTAGCTCAAGTTTATATGCATTATCATTTATTTTCTCTAAAACCTTAAAAGGACCATCAGCACGTGGCATTAGCTTTGATTTGCGCAGATTAGGAAATCTATCTTTACGCAAATGTAACCAAACAAGATCTCCAGGTGCAAACACAACATGTTTTCTACCATTATCTCCAGCAAGTTTATATTTAGCATTCATACGCTCAATGTTTTCCTTAGTTAACTCATGCATTTTTAAAATCAATTCAGAACGTTCTTTAGCATCAAAAATTAACCTTCTCCGAAGATGGAAGAGGCAACAAATCAATAGGTGCACGAGGTAGGAAACCATACACAATTTCAAAAGGGCACATCTTAGTAGTAGAATGCAATGAACGATTATAAGCAAATTCAATATGAGGCAAGCATTCTTCCCATATTTTCTTGTTATTCTTCAAAACAGCCCTAAGCATAGTAGACAATGTTCTATTGACTACTTCAGTTTGTCCATCAGTTTGGGGGTGACAAGTAGTACTAAAAAGCATCTTAGTCCCCAACTTAGCCCATAAACATCTCCAAAAGTGGCTAAGAAATTTAGTATCATGATCTGAAACAATAGTATTTGGCACACCATGTAAGCGAATAATTTCACGAAAGAACAGGTCAGCAACATTAACAGCATCATCGCTTTTATGACATGGTATAAAGTGTGCCATTTTCGAGAACCTATCCACGACAACAAATATGCTATCCCTCCCCTTCTTTGTTCTAGGTAAACCTAAAACAAAGTCCATAGATATATCCTCCCAAGGAACACTAGGTACAGGCAAAGGCATATATAAACCATGAGGATTGAGTCGTGACTTAGCTCTTTGACATGTAGTGCAGCGAGCAACAAAACGCTCAACATCCCGTCTCATCTTTGGCCAAAAGAAATGTGTAGCAAGTATATCCTCCGTCTTCTTGACGCCAAAGTGTCCCATTAATCCTCCTCCATGCGCCTCCTGCAACAACAAAAGACGAACGGAGCTAGCTGGAATGCATAGCTTGTTAGCACGAAACACAAATCCATCATTAAGAACGAACTTGTTCCAAGTTCTCCCTTCCTTACAATTCTGCAATACATCTTTAAATTCAGCATCATTAACATATTGATCCTTGATGGTCTCCAAACCAAATATTTTAAAGTCAAGTTGTGAAAGCATAGTATAACGACGAGACAAGGCATCAGCAATAACATTTTCTTTACCCTTCTTGTGTTTAATCACATAAGGGAAAGTCTCAATGAATTCAACCCATTTAGCATGTTGACGGTTCAGTTTTGCTTGACTTTTAATGTGTTTCAAAGATTCATGATCAGAATGTATAACAAATTCCTTGGGCCATAAATAATGTTGCCATGTTTCTAAGGTCCGAACAAGAGCATATAATTCTTTATCATAAGTAGAATAGTTCAGACTAGGCCCACTCAATTTTTCAGAAAAGTATGCAACAGGTTTTCCATCTTATAATAACACACCTCCTAATCCAATTCCACTAGCATCACATTCAAGCTCAAAAGTCTTATTGAAATTAGGAAGTTGGAGTAAAGGAGCATGTGTCAACTTATCTTTCAATACCGTGAAGGCTTCTTCCTGTGCGGTACCCCAAACAAAAGGTACATCCTTCTTTGTAAGCTCGTTGAGAGGTGCAGCAATGGTGCTGAAATCTCTCACAAAACGCCTATAGAAACCAGCGAGGCCAAGGAAACTCCTCACTTGTGTGACCGTTTTGGGCTGCGGCCAACTCTCAATAGCTTCAATCTTGGCTTTATCAACTTCAATTCCCTGTGGAGTAACAACATAGCCAAGAAAAGATACTCGGTCGGTGCAAAAGGTGCACTTTCCAAGGTTACCAAACAAACGTGCATCACGTAGAGCAATAAAAACAGCACGTAAATGTTCCAAATGTTCCTCCAAAGATTTGCTATAAATCAATATGTCATTAAAGTAAACTACCACAAATCGTCCAATGAAAGCACGTAAAACTTCGTTCATTAACCTCATGAAAGTACTAGGTGCATTAGTTAACCCAAAAGGCATGACTAACCACTCATATAATCCAAACTTAGTTTTAAATGCTGTTTTCCATTCATCTCCCAATTTCATACGAATTTGATGGTAACCACTACGCAAATCAACTTTGGAGAATATTGTAGAGCCACTCAATTCATCAAGCATATCATCTAGCCTAGGAATAGGATGACGATAACGAATAGTAATATTATTAATGCCTCTACAATCAACGCACATACGCGACGTACCATCCTTTTTCGGCACTAAAATGATAGGAACAGCACAAGGACTAAGGGATTCGCGTATATAACCTTTGTCGAGCAGTTCTTGTACTTGACGCATAATCTCCTTCGTCTCCTCTGGATTGGTACGGTATGGTGCCCGGTTGGGTAATGATGCACCGGGAATTAAGTCAATTTGATGCTCAATCCCGCGAATAGGTGGTAATCCCGGTGGCACGTCTTGTGGAAAGACGTCGGCGAACTCCTGCAAAATGTTAGTGATAGCAGGAGGCAAAGAGGAAGGCACGTCCTCGAATGAAAATAATGCCTCTTTGCACACAAAAGCATAGCAAACAGATTTGCTAAAATCTAGATCATCAATATCAGATTTGGTGGCAAGTAAACATGCACTTTTCAATTTAATTTCAGAAGCAACACTAGATTGTTTATTATTATTAGGCTGCATTTGTTGCTCAAATTCTTTTGCCACAATCTGATTTTCACTCTTAGTTTTCTCCTGTTTTGCTTTATTAGCTCTATTAATATCATCTTTCAAAATGGAATCAGGAGTCATAGGAAGCAAAGTAATATTTTTATCCTTATGAACAAGAGTATACTGATTGTTTCTACCATGGTGAATAGAATTTTTATCAAATTGCCATGGTCTACCAAGTAATAAGGAACATGCTTGCATCGGTACCACATCACAATCAACATAATCAGCATATGTAGAGATACTAAAATGCACACGAACAGTACGTGTTACCTTAACCTTGCCGCTGTTGTTGAACCATTGGATGTAGTAAGGATGTGGATGTGGCTGGTGGTGAGAGATAGCTTCTCCACCATCTCGATGCTAGCCAAGTTGTTGCAACTCCCTCCATCTATGATCACGCGAACAGAACGTTCCTTCACAACTCCCTTTGTATGGAACAAATTATGCCTCTGATTTTTCTCAGCTTGTGTAACCTGCACACTCAAAACACGTTGAGCAACTAAACATTCATACCTGTCAGCATCTTCAGGAGCCATGTATTGCGTCTCATGATCAGAATCGTCTCCACCGTGTTCGTCACGTGTAATAAGAGCCAAAGTCTCCTCATCATAGTCACTAGCCGACTCATACCCACCATCCTCAGTAACAATCATCACACGCTTAGATGGGCATTCTCTCGCATAATGACCTCCACCCTTGCAACGTCGACAAATAATATCATGTGTTTGCCCTGTTGATGCCATGGATGAAGAAGAGCTCTTTGCAGGCCCAGAAGGTGTGCTCTTGGCAGATAGTGGTGATTATGCCTGCTTTATTGTATCACGGTTGGAGGTGGCAGCCGACGGAGGCGCCGGTGTAGCAGAACGTGTGGAAGTAGATGATGCACGTGGTGTCCATGAAGAAGGTCGACCTACAGAAAAGTTAGTCCGCGCCAATGCCTGTCGATCCTGCACTTCACGTTCAGCTTTAAAAGCAAGATGGAATAAACGAGTGATATTAGTATACTCCTTATACTCTAGAATCGTCTGAATCTCTCTATTTAATCCACCCATAAAACGTGCAAGCATAGCTTCATTCTCCTCAACAATACCACATCTAATCATGCCAGTTTGTAATTCCTGATAATATTCTTCTACAGAATTTTTTCCCTGTCTTAAGCGCTGCAATTTTTGAAGTAATTCACGTTGATAATATGGTGGAACCCAACGAGTACGCATAGCAGTTTTCAAAGCAGCCCAAGTAGCAGGAATGGGATATAATCTACAATGCTCAGACCACCAAACACATGCAAAACTAGTGAATGCACAAACAGCAGCAGGAACACGTCTCTCCTCGGGATATTGTAAACATGTAAATCGTTGTTCAGTTTCTAACTCCCAAGTAAGATATATATCAGGAACATATCTACCCTCAAATGGTGGAATATTCAATTTTAGTTTAGGGAGATAGTCATGATCTCGTACCTGAGGGTGAGCCCTACCATTGCCATTATTTGCATGTGGACGACCTGATGGTTGCTGTGCTGGTGGTGGCACGTAGTTCTGATTTTGATCAACCTCATCCTCGTAATCGCTAGCAAAATCATCCTCCTCCGCATCAGCAGCAGGAGCCACAGAAGTAGCAACAGCAGCACCAACAGTTTGGCCAGGTGCAAGAGGGAGACGGCTCGCTCGGCGGAGGGCTGTTTCACGATGTGTAGGTAGTCGTCGTTGTTGTTGTTGTAGAGGTGCGTTAGGTGCAGCCGGTGGTGGTGGTGGAAGACGCGCGAGCAATTCATTAAACCTGTTATCGAGCTTTGTTTCGAACGTCTTCTCCATGTCATCTATCTTCTCCATGGCCTCTTCAAATCTGTTTAGCACATCCTGCACTTGTCCATTCATCATTTGCTGAAATTTATCATGCAACTCCTGATTCGTCATGTTCTCCCAGTCAGTCTCGTCGGCTTGTGATCCTGCCATGGTTAGCAACAATAGAAAACACACAAGAATATGATCCTACAGAATACTAACAAGAGGTGGTGGTGGCGGGTGTCACAAATCCGTCAAGCAAATCTCAAATTCTTACCAGTTCTTACCCAGCAGCAGGCGGTGATCGGCAACCGTTGTAGTCAAAACTCTCAAAAGCTTGGATAGAGCGATTGCCAGGGAGAGTCAAACGCACGACGTAGAGGTATGTGGAGCTGGGAAGGCTTATAGTATGGTAGCAAAAAGGGTCAGCAATAATCAATTCAGAGATGCAAAGTTGAATAAACGCGCAACGACGGTACTGTGCTGGTTTTAGGCTAGACCGTGCTAGAGACGCGAGCCTAGAACACGAACAAAATCACGGCGCTGCACGTAAATAAGGGAAAAGCACACTCTGGAACTTTTTTATTTTTTCGCTTTTTTTTTGCGCTCCTCTTTTTTTTTGCGCTCCTTTTTTTTTGCGAAAAATTACTATAATGGCGAGTGTCTCAAAACTCTTCCCTCGTCAAACTGATAGGATGGGCACGAAATTTTTTTTTTTCACTTTTTTTTTCGGAAATCAGGGCAGCGATGACGAAAAGGTGCGACAAAAAATCACTATGATGGCATGTGGCTCAAAAGACTCAGAAAAGCCTAAAAATAGGATAGGGAAAAATATTTTTGCCCGTGAAAATTTTGGCCTAAAAACTGCCCGGGGGTCTCCAGACTCTTTTTTTTTCCGAGACCTATGCAGGCAAGGAAACACGAATCGGAATTGAGATTGATCTCAAGAACAAACCTAATATGAGAAGAACTCGGATTAGTGGTGGATATATGGTGGTGGTATATGGCAGCGGTGGTGGTATATGGTAGCGGTGGTGGTATATGGATAGAGATTGATGGTGCGGCGGCGGCGTGTCAACTTGTGACCAGAACTCGAAACTCTAAAAGACTAGACTCTAAGACCAGCAACTTGACACGACGATGCAACCGCAAATTCAACAAAGCAAAAACCCTAGAAAGATTATGCAAAGGCTCAGATTGGTTCGTATATGATGAACTAACCCTAATTTTTTTTGTGTGGCTTTTTCGTGGACTGTAGGTATGAAGAACAGACTCGATCTAATCTACGAAAAACTGTAAAATCTCACCGAGCAACCTGGAAATCTGATACCACTTGATAGAGGCTAAGGTGTCCCGATGTTTCGATGAGATGGTGGCTATCGTTTTCTGTGGGAGTTGACCTTGACGATCCGACTACGAACGTGCGAGACGTCGCGCCTTAACAATCGCTAAACCAACTTCCGAAGGTTATTGACCACGCCGAAGCACGATCAACCTGACCACGAGGGTCTGTTTCCTGCGAGCAAACGAAGAACAAGCAAGAAACTGAGATTGCAATCTGGATATTGCGAATATAAGATGAAACCTTTATTGATCAAGGTGGGGTTCTGTGACGTCTTGGTCTGGTCGTTGGACACAAACGAAGTACGCGAAGTTGCAGCTATGGCGAACTTTTAATCTAAACAAAACCCAAAGTCTAAACGACGCCCTAAGGGCTGTATATATGGAGGAAGAGAGGGGAATTTTGTGGCCCTTGAGGGTGGGGTCCGAAACCAACCCTAACTCTTGTTTCCCCACACATACGGACTCTAAAAATAGCCTATACTTAAGTATTTCGAAATTACATGGGCCTGGCCCATTAATAAGGTGCCGCAGCACCTAGAATAGCCTATGGACGAATATTATGAAGTGGCATCTTGTATATTTCGTCCATGGCTTCATGCACTCCTTATGGCGGCTTCAAAGTCCTGAAATCATCACTTGTAACTCCGTTCTTGATCCCCTTGCGCATGCCATCAACTTCATGCGTGTTCTTGCTCCAATGTTCATCCTTCTCCAAGCTAGGCCCTTCATTTGAAAGCAAAACAAATGTATCCAATTTAGGCAGCATCATAATCTCATGAACATTAGAATCATTACCAAGAAACGAAATTACCTGGTAATTTAATTGGCATGCGCGAGCTCTAGTAATTGGTCCAGTATATGTAACAGTAGGGGTTGTGGGTGTAACAATGGTATTGATGTCCTCATCATCCATGCTGGTGATAAACAACTAAGGGCGGCCCCAAGGTTGTACCAACCTCAGGGAGCCCAGAGCTCAGCGTCCGACCTCACCGCAACGCTTCCCCTCGGGAGAGCCACGTGAGGGGGCTGGGCATGGGGGCTGCGCTCGGGACACACCCAAGCACACGCCACCCAACCAGGTCTCCCGGACTTGGGAATCGCGAGCCCCTCCCGAGGCCTCGACGAGGGCAGGTATGGAAATTGTTTGCGCGTCAAGGGGGACTCTTGAGCATCGCGACTCAGGAGCCTAACTGGTCACGTAGCCCCTCACTCCTTGGCCCGTCCCGGTCTCCGGTCGGCCCAATGGCGGTTGAGGTATGCGCAGGGCCGTGCCCTGCCGACGTAGAACATCAATCTATCCTCGCGAACTCTCCCTATAAGTTGTTTGTGCGTCAAGGGGGACTCCTGAGCATCGCGGCTCAGGAGCCTAACTGGTCACGTAGCCCCTCACTCCTTGGTCAGTCCTGGTTTTCGGTCGGCCTAATGGCGGTTGAGGTATGCGCGGGGCCGGGCTCTGCCAGCACAGAACGCAAAGCAAATAGGAAGGAAATCACAAAATCTCGAAGAAAACATTACAAACATATTGTCCTCACACGTTGTCCTCAGGATACCAAATGAAAATTCTAAACGCCTCCTCGAGGCCTAAAGCATGTTGTAGGGACGAAACAGGAGAGTAGCCGCAGGTCACCCCTGGACGCCGCCATCACCTGCGGAAGGCGTCACTTCGTGAGCAACGTTGTCTTCGCCTTCACCACCAGCTGCAGGATCGGCGACATCGCCGGACAGAGGAGCAGAGACAAAGCCGTGGAACTTCTCCAACAAGGCCTCCACCTGACCTTGCACAGCTGCGGCGGCAGCCTCGTATTGGTATTCAGCCATAGGCTCCAGTAGCTCGTCAAGGCAAGCGTCAGGGTCGCGAAGGTGCAGGTGGCTGAAGACGCAAGTCAATGCAGCTGAAGACAGGACGCGAGCCTCCGCCTCCGCCATAGGACCAACACCGTCAATGACTTCCTCGAGCGCCTGCACCAAGAGAGGAAGAAGCTGGGCGGGGCCGTCCTCGTCGGTGGCCAGCGACCTCTCCATGTCGTGCTCGTAAAGCGTATTCAGCGCCTTGCGGGACCTCTTCTCGAGATCGGCAAAGGCCGCACGGTCTTCGGTCAGGACTCGCACCTTGGCGTCGAGCTCAGCCTCCCTCGCCTTCGCCTCCCGCTCCAGCTCTTCCAACCGGCTGCACTTGGCGGCCTACGTCCACCCCAACTCCGCCAGCTCGGCATCACGGTTCTTGACGGTGTCCTCCCGGGCCTTCATTCCCCCCTCGTTCGCTTGGTGGCAGCGTGCTTCTTCGGAGAGCTTGGTGCGGAGGCCCTGCAATTCGTCCTCCAGCGCTTGGCAGCGGTCGCGAGCGACCTCGGCATCTTTCAACGCCATCTCACGACTGGCTGCGGCGTTGGCGGCACTCTGCTTCTTCTTCTCAGAAGCCGCAGCGGCCTGGCCCAGCGTCGCGTGCACTGCCGAGTCGGAATGGAGCCAGCCTAAAGCCAACTCCAGGCGCCCGGCCACAAGGCGTGGGTCTGCACTCGGGAATCCGCCTGCAGCTGGGTCAACTCCGAGAGAGCACGTTCCAGAGTAGCAGCAGGGGCAGAAGAACCTGGAAGTGGAGGTGCAGCAGTGGGAGGAGGCGACATCATCACCAGGACCTGGGAGACCGCGACCTCCGGAGCAGCTGGGACCTCGTCAGCCGCGCCAGGCGCCAGCACTTCCAGAGCTAGCAGGGCCATGGGGGCTGGTTCCACGTGGCGATGCTCCGCTTGGCCTCGCGAGGACGACCGGGCTAGGGAGATGCGAGCGCTGCTCCCACCTTTTCCTGGGGGAGGAGGCACGGACGCCGCATCCTCCTTCATCTTCTTCGCGGAAGACGTCGGCCTGACCAACCAAGGGCCAGCATCAGGAAATGAAGAGTGCAAATAGGGACAAGGCGAAGCTTGAGACACTTTCTGATCCACCATGACATACTTCCGCTCAGAAATCCTGAAGCCTGATAGCATCGAGGTGGAGGCGGCATCGCGAGGCACCAACGACGACCTACCCCTCGTCGGGATGGGGGGCTGCTCCTTCTCCCTTTGGCGGGCGTGGGCCTCGGGTGTCAGGAAGGGCGCGGAGGATCTCGGCCTTACTCAGAGGGGAAGTCTCCCCCACCTCTTCTAGAGTCTTCTCCGGGTCCACCTCCTCTTCCCCCTCCCTGCGGGGCTCGACAGAAGACACCTCCATCGGTTCCGGGGCCGCGGGGGCTCCCAGGAGCACCGGCGGCACCAACCCACGCGCATCAAAGGTCGGCCTGGAGGCGACGAATTCCTCCCGATCCTTGAGCTGGAATAGGGGGACGAAGGCGCTTGGTGGGTACTCCTAGTTCTCCCCAAATATGAGGCGCAGGACAACAGCCAATTCATCGTCAGGCAGGGCCCCTGGCCTCAGGCGGGTTATGTTCCCCTCTTCTTCAAGCTCCCACAGGGGCATGCACGCGCCTGGAGTGGAGCGACTCGCAGGGTCAATAACTCCCTTAGAAGCATGACCACCGTCACCTTTGCTACACTCGCGTTGCCCGGTTTTAGGTCGGTCACCATCTACCCCAACACTAATGAGTCCCGCTCATCAGCAAGCTCCACCCTGGGCCATCCCCCGTGGAAAGAGGGCGCCGCCGTGGGCAACGCCAGACGTTGATCGGCGCACTTGGCGTCCTTCAGGACCCATTTGGATCAAATGTTGTCAGCCCTCTTCCCGGTGCTCGAGATCGAGTTGGCCTTGCTGGATGCAACGAAGTAAGCGCATCCAGAGATGTTACCCTCGCTGACACGGAGGAAGAAGAAATGGCGCAGGAGCGCCACAGACGGCATCATGCCCAGGTACGCCTCACAGTAGTAGGCGAAGATGGAAAGGAGGAGGACAGAGTTGGGATGGAGATGCAACGCCTGCAGCCCGTAGTGGTCGAGGACTTCGTGAAAGAAGCCAGAGAAGGGAGGAACCAACCCGACAGTGACACTGCTCGAGAAGAAGGGTAAGAAGGTGCTTTCCTCAGGCTCCGGCACGTCGGAGGCAAGCCGGAGCTTGGTCTTCCCCCACTCGTTGCTCTCGCCCTCCGTCAGCAGGCGCACGGAGGCAAGGCTCTTCTCCGTGATGGTGGGTGCCTCAAGGGCCGGCTCCTACCAAGCCGGCGCTAAGGAAGCCTTGGCCTTGCGCGGCGCCATGGATCGCAGCTATGGGATGAGATTGGAGCGGATCTGGAGGTAGCGGTGGCGGAGAGTAAGGAAGGGGATCTGGAGCAAGGCGAGGAAGAAGCAATGAAGGCAAGTGATGCCTGCGCCAGCATTTTGTCAGGTCGAGCCGTTGTCGAGGCAGCGTGGGGAAGTAGAGACTCCCACGTCCAATTAAACCACCATGCGTCAACCGAGGCCGCAGGCTTTCGGGGACCACGGTGCTCTATACTTGACCCTTGGCTTTGCCGCGAAGCCAAGCCCGAGCGCACCTTGGGCCCGGGGGCTACTGTCGGTGTTCTGGGTACGGGGGTCCCTAGACTTGCCAGCCTGAGGCCCGCGGCATGGCTAAGCCAGCAGGCCGTACGGCCCACCATCATCAACAAGGCATCCAAGACCCTCACGAGGGGCCAAGCCGCGCGAGGCGGACGACACAAGACCTCCTCCGGAGCGGCCTAGTCCAGCAGGCTCACGAGGAGCGGAGATATCAAGGCAAGGCGAACCTCACGAGGCTCTTGTGACGTAAGCCATGACGATCGATACCAGGCGGGCGCCAGGCGGGCGCCAGCGCACAGCGTCCTTGTTTCCTCTTTGGTGCTAAGGAAACCAGCGCAAACGAGGAGTACCAAGGCATCAGGCAAAGGTTGCCATTTGGTGCAACAAGACCAAGACCAGAAGGACTGCAAGACGGAGGTCATCGTGGAGCCCCAGACGGCGTCACCACCAGAGCCTTTGGCAGGCGAAGACCACTTTTGTCAGGATAGCGTGTACTAGTTGTCCCCCTTTAAATTTGCCCGCCATTGTTGGCTCCCTTCCCGCTCAAGATTTGGGAAGAGGACCAGGGCCTCTCTAAGTAGGACTATCAACCACCATAGAGGAGGAGGAGGGAGGGAGGAGAGAGATCTGAGATAACTCTCACCCACACAAGTTAGCCAAGCACAAGAACACCTCAACCTCAGGAGGCTGTTCTTCCCATTGTATTGTTCATCATCAGCCCAAGAGGCAATCCACCCCCACCACACTAGAGTAGGGTATTACACCAAAACGGTGGCCCGAACCAGTATAAATCTTGTGTATTTCCGTGTTGCGAGTTTGTCGAGTTTGTCCGCGAGATCTTAGTGAGTTAGGGCGTAGATCGGTGGGAGGAAAATACCTCCCGCGCACCCCAGTGTTCAAACCTTAAGGGTTTGCTGGAACCCCACGTCCGACAGTAGCCGTACAGTGCGGCGGTATTCAAGAGCTCAATGACAAATGAGCTTCCCTTACAATTTTTCTCGTTCATTATCGCACATGGTTCAACTCTGTCGCTTCCGAAAATAGTGTGCACCGAGCCTATTGTGTGTTCCGTTATGATTTGCCAGAACCCTAGCTATGCTAATCGCGCGCGTGCATCATAGGATGTGCCACGAACGAACGGCAATCCACGTCCCTCACATCGCACCCGTGCAACTGTAGCTGGATTGGATTTATATGTGCTAAATGCCTAGAAAATGCACATAATCCCCTAAATTTGGTAAATGAGCCCCGAAAATGCCAAATTTGAACACGGTGATTTGCAAGGTGTATGTTCGTCGTAGGAAAAAACTCTAGGGCAAAGAACGAAGAAAATTTGGATTCTTCATCAATCTTGGTGATTTCCCTCTCGAAAGCATGGAAATTCTTTGGTGATGGTTCGATTTTATGAAGGGCATGCATGACGACATAAGCCAAACCTTTTCAAATTTTTACCAGGGCATGGTGAGGTCATACCATGGCACACCAGGCTAGGTGTCATGTTTTTCAAGCCTTTATTTCATTTTTTTCTCTAGTTGAAAACCCAATAAACGAACGTTTGTGGTTGACTATTGCCACAAATTTCATCGAAATATCTGTTCATTCCTTGTAAAAGGCATGATAATTTGCTAAACGGCACGAGCATGGTTTTCCAGGCCGTTCTTGTACACCCTTTCATGCACCGATTGTTTGAACTTGAATTATGTGCATTAATGCCTAGGAAATGCACATAATCCCCTAAATATGGCAAATGAACCCGGAAAAGTGCTGAAATTGAACACGGTGATTTCCAAGTTGTATGTCCATCATAGAAAATAAACTCGTGGACAAAGGACAAAGGAAATTTGGATCCCCCTTCAATCTTGTTGATTTACCCCTTGAAATCATGAAACTTCCTCGGTGATGGTTCGACTTATGAAAGGCGTGCATCACGACATAAGGAAAACATTCTCCAATTTTTACCAGGGCATGGTGAGGCCATACCATGGCACCACGCCAGGCGTCGTGTTTTCCAACCATCTGTTTCATTTTTTGTATAGTTGTTAACCTAGTAAACAACACGTTTATGATTGACTATTGCCACACATTTCCTTGAAATATCTACCCATTCCTTGTAAAAGGCATGAGAATGTACTAAATAACACGAGCATGGTTTTCCAGACCATTCTTGAGCACCTTTTCATGCACCAGTTGTTCAAATTTGAATTATGTCCATTAATGCCTAGAAAATGCACATGATCCCATAAATATGGTAAATGAGCCCGAAAAATGGCAAATTTGAACACGTTGCATTCGAGGCAGTATGTTGATCGTTGGAAAAATACTGAATGACAAACTAGGACGGAAATTTGGATTCTCCTTTAATCTTCTGGATTTCCCTCTCGAAAGCATAGAACTTCCTCACTGATGGTTCAATTTATGAAGGGCGTGCATGATGACATAAGCCAAACCTTCTCAAACTTTTAGTAGGGCATGGTGAGGTTATACCATGGCACCATGCCTGGCGTCATGTTTTTAAGCATTTATTTCATTTTTTCTATAGTTACCACATATTTCATCGAAATATCTGTCCATTCCTTGTAAAAGGCATGAGAATTTAACAAATGGCATGAGCATGGTTTTCCAGGCCGTTTTGGTGCACCCTTTCATGCACCGATTATTTGAACTTGAATTATGTGCATTAATGCCTAGGAAATGCACATAATCCCCTAAATATGGCAAATGAACCCGGAAAAGTGCCAAATTGAACACGGTGATTTGCAGGTTGTGTGTTCATCATAGAAAAAACTCATGGAAATAGGACAAAGGAAATTTGGATCCCCCTTCTTGGTGATTTCCCCCTCAAAACCATGAAACTTCCTCGGTGATGGTTCAATTTATTGAAGGCATGCATGACGACATTTTTACCAGGGCACGGTGAGGCCATACCATGGCACCACACCAGGCGTCATGTTTTCCAAGAATGTATTTCATTTTTGTATAGTTGTTAACCCAGCAAACTACGTGTTTATGGTTGACTATTGCCACACATTTCCTTGAAATATCTGCCCATTCCTTGTAAAAGGCATGAGAATGTACTAAATAGCACGAGCATGGTTTTCCAGACCGTTCTTGTGCACCTTTTCATGTAATGATTGTTTGAATTGGAATTGTGTGCATAATTAATGCCTAGAAAATGCACATAATCCCCTAAATATGGTAAATGAGTTCGGAAAAATGTCAAATTTGAACACGTTGCATTTGAGGCAGTATGTTGATTGTTGAAAAAAAAAGACTGAATGACAAACTAGGACGGAAATTTGGATTCCGCTTCAATCTTGGTGATGTCCCTCTCAAAAGCATTGAACATCCTCGGTGATGGTTCGATTTATGAAGGGCGTGCATGATGACATAAATCAAAGCTTCTCAGGTTTTAACGAGAGCACAGTGAGGCCATACCATGGCACCATGCGAGGCGTCATGTTTTTCAAGCACGTATTTCATTGTTCAATAGTTGATAACCCAGTAAATGACGCGTTTTTGGTTGACTATTGTCACGCATTCCAATGAAATCTCTGCCCATTCCTTGTAAAAGGCTTGAGAAATTACTAAATACCACGCGTATGGTTTTTCCAGACCGTTCTTGTGCACCTTTTCAAACACCAATTGTTTAAATTTGAATTATGCGCATTAATGCCTACATAATGCACATAATCCCCTAAATATTGTAAATGAACCTGGAAAAGTGTCAAATTTGAACACGCTGATTAGCAGGGTTTATGTTCCTCGTAGAAAAAAAACTCATGGATGAAGGACAAAGGAAATTTGGATTCCCATTCAATCTCGGTGATTTACTATCGCACACGACTCATCTCCGCCGCCTCTGTGAACTGTGTTTTTTCAGTCACACATGCAAAAGGAAAAAGAAAACCCTCGCCCACTTCGTCCCCAGTCAGTCGCCGCGGACTCCTCCTCAACTATGCACCCTAAGCTCGACGGTTGTTGGCGGCGGGCGTAGGTCACACTCCAAACGGCACGGGATTTTGCACCTACCGCTTTCTGCCGCCTATCTGCACCGACATTCTAGATCTGGTCGACTAGGGTTTTCTGCGTGATTATAACGGGGATTTTTCTCAGGGAGAAGGTAATCAACTTAGTGAAATATTCACTCATCTCTTATCGTAGTCCGTCCGTTGCTGTTAATCAACCGGCGGAAATCGCCGTGGAATCATTTTTGTTCTAGTTAATTCGTGGGTGTTCATTCATGTGTCCACAGTGCAAGCACAAATCGGGCAACTGTGGTCGTGGTCAGTCAGAAACGAAGTTCTATCTCACCATTCCAGATGACTTGAGGGAGCGCTCGGTATGTTCAATCTTAACCTACCACGGTCAGCATGGCCTAAATTTGTGAACATATACTATCTGATGCATCAAATCTTTGTTACATTATCTATTTTTAATTCTATATTTTTGTACTTTGCTTTCATCTATATATTGATCTATTCTATCAGTTACTCCCATATTTGCATCTTGCTCTGTTATTTCAATATATCTAATTTACGATCTTAATTTTTGTTTCAAGCAGTACATCCCTTGCTTTGCAAGAATAGGAGTAGAAGGAAATCGTGGGCTTTACTTTGTTGATGACTCCCAAGATGCCATATTAGCAATGCATCATGGCTTTACAATGAAGGTTAGCATAAAAATTGATAAAGATGGTCACTCCCATTTTAATGTGGACCTTTGGAGAAAAATGTCTAAGTGTTATGAACTGAAAGCTGGCAATAAAATTTTAGTGCGTGCACCACAGCCTGGTCTAATTAGCATGGATGTTTACTTCCCCAACGTCATCAGCCGATCAAAGTCTGATCGAGGTTAGTGTCCTTTCAACTTTCTCCATGTTGTCATATTACTTAGCAAAATCAGGCTATTTGTTTTGACTTATTGGTCACTATTTAAGCAACCAATTGTGATTTCATATTCTGACTCTGTTCCTATGCAGTAACAAAATGTATTTACCAGTTTATGCACACTGTATATGCTTCTGCCATGTTCTGAATAAATAATACATTTCCACCTTTTAAGCAGGATATGTTCGATGCATAGTGAACGATCTGTATGTTACTAAGCGTACAAAATTTCACTGGAAGGAATTGAAGCATGTCATAAACTTTGTTGATAATCTTAGAGACATAGCACAGCGTATGAACGTTGCATTTTGGATGGGATTAATTAGACCTATGGTGCACTCACTGAACAAGAACAATTATGTGCACAAAACGCTGGTAAAAAGTGTTATTTGATGTTGATGCTCATAAACTATATATATATCTTCAACGATATGTTAGAGTTGGTTTTTATTCTACATGTCAACATAAATTGTCCCCTGGAGCAGTTCTTGGATCGATTTCCTGGCGTGGTCAAATTACACTTGTGCCTGCTAATAACGCCAAAGTGATTGCAAGGTACTGCATTTCCCGTAGAAATGGAACCATTAAAATTAACAAGTTCTCGCTTCTCGTGCCAATGTAGCCATATTGGAAAATTGGAGACACTGTTCTACTCATGCTCTACGAAGGCATAGGAGGGCTCTTCCTTTTCATTAACGAGATGTCGAGTCGCCGTGATCAAGCTGCTTCCAGTGGATAGTTGTGGTTGTGGGCCCTCAGCCTCTTAAAATGTGCTAGTTGTTACTATATATGTTAAGTATGTAGATATGGACCATATGGTTGTTCGCCCTTAGCCTCTTAAAATGTGATAGTTGTTACTATGTTAAGTATGTAGATATGGACCATATGGTTGTCAAAACTGTGTTACAAAGATCCTCCTTTTGTCGAATAGTGTAACTTCCATATATATGTTACTTAAATGTTTATACCCATATTCATAAATTTTCATGGAAAGTATTAGTATCATACACAGATCATTGAGTTTAAGCGTGTGCCTGATGTCCAGATGGCATTTGCATATTAACTGTCCATATTGCAAATTCACACACACGTTAACATAAGGAAACGTATGTGTAACATACTAATCATCGCACACGAGTACTCACAGACGCATCGTGTGCGATACTCCTAGCCACCGCAAGCAACTAGTTTGCATTTTTCAAAGTTTTTTGTACACACAAAAACACACACGAACTAACTTTATTGACCATTTGTGTTGTAATTTCTCATCACAAACAGTTCGTCCGAGATGGCTATTTGCTATGTATCACACACATCTTGTTTACACGACTCGTTTGTGCTCCTTTGGTTCATCGCAAACAGTTAATCCATGTGAAATGTGTGCCGCATATCACAAACATCTTGTTAAGTTGAACTGTTTCTGTTGTGTTCCCTAATCGAAAATAGTTCGTCCGAGTAAACCGTATGCCGTATATTGCACACACATTGATATGGCTGCCCGTTTCTGTTATTCTACCTCATCGCAAACAGTTCGAATGGATTAACCGTGTGTCCTGCATCGCACACACATTGATATGGTTGCTCGTTTCTATTGTTCTACCTCATTGCCAACAGTTTGAATGGATTAACCGTGTGCCCTGCATCCCACACGCAACTAAAATCTGAACCGTGTTTGATGGCTCCCCCATCGCAAATGTTTTTCACCTTTTTTGACGATTTTTTTACACCACTATTTGTGATTATTGCATCGCACACAGTTTCGGCAAAGGGTCTCTGATCGTAGTGTCGCGTTAGCAGTATCATGCAGTACTGTACACACATGACATTTCCACACACCAAAGTCAACTATATATTACATGCATGATTAACTAGGATAAACGATCATCTGATCATCATCTACTTCTTGGGACACTTGCGGCTACTGCTCTGTTGTGGCTCGGTCCGGCCTCGTCTGTCTCGGTAACGAGGTGCTTCCTCATGTCAACGATCTGACTATGCATCTCGTAGCATCTGTACACGCTCTTGGCCACAAACCTGAGGCGAGGTTCATCTAGTTGCTACATCCAGGCCCTGTGCCAGGATACGACACATGTTCTGTTGGCATCCTGCTTCGTATTTTTGTTGTATGGGTCGATGATGGCCAAGGCGAGTTCAACCAAGGAGTCCTTCTTCGTGCTGCCCCAGACCCTGTAGTGCTCACGGATTTTGATAAGGTTCTTGTAGGCCAAGCCTGTAACATTTAGCTCTTTTACATCGTTGGTGGTTTCCACCACCCTGTAGTGCTCACGGATTTTGATAAGGTTCTTGTAGTCGGTGTTGTTGACAAACCTGGTGAAACGGTAGAAAGGCTCTGTGACCATGCAGTAGTGGTAGATGAGGACATGATGGCGCATGCACAACTTGACGACGACAACCTTCTAATCTATGTTGGGACGACCGCCGGTGTACTGGAGGTCGATGCCGACCACCTTGTACTTATCTCGAGCAAGCAACTGCTCAACGGTGTTGATGTAGTCATCCACCACGACTGGGTCGACGGTGTACACTACCGAGAGATCCATATCCCTTGCGTGGGTCTCCACTTTATTCTCACCAAACTCCATTGGAGCACAGCTAGACATCCCCTCTCTATGTGTCATCGTGGGTGTGCTTGTTGTGTTGTGGGGCGCGATTGAAAGGTTGAAGAGACTAAGGTTATAATGGCCATGGGAATTAAAGGGGAAGCCAGATGGCCTGGAATATCAGCACGCCCGGATGGCAGCTCTAATTTGCACTGCATGACTCCATCGTGTCGCACGTAACTACATCGCGTGGCGACGGGCGCGGCACAACCGCATGCATATGGGGCCCCTGGCATGATCGTTCACAGGAGCAACCGCTGGCAAAGCGCGCATGGAGGGACGCGAGCAGAGCGCTCCATGATCGCCTCAATGGCGAGCAATCATATATATGCATATAGTAGTTGAACGCGCAAGGAAAAGCTATCCACAAGCCAAGCGCGCCAATGGAAGCTAGCAGAGCGCGCCACGGCGCCAAATGGCGAGCACAATGCGCTAGGGCACCCAACGGCGAGCAGAGCTTGCCGAGGGACACAAGGAGAGGCCGACACAGCGATACGTGCCAAATAAGACAAACTATGCAAGCGGTGTCGGAGACATCAAGCACGAATTAGATTAGAGTTGCATGTGAGATACGTGGCATACAGTTGATCCATATGAGCTGTTTGTGATGGAATAAACCGTGTGTGTTGTGGGCAAGCGCTTGTTGGTATATAACCATTTGCAATTGATGAATTCATCACCGACGGGTTCCCTAGTGTGGTCCGTTTGTGATGTGATATGCTCTGTCTGCACAACATCTATGCTCTGTGTACAGAAGAACATATATATACTTATGACAAGGCATGATTGCAAAACCAAATTAAACATCCAATTACATTATATGACAAATACCATAAATATTGCAAGGTTCAAATTCAAAGATTACAAGGTTCAAACTATTCAGACACATAAAATTCATCTTCTTCAGAATATTTTTCATGCATTATTTCTACGAAAGGATCAGCAACCGAGAAGTGATATAGCGGCTCAATACAGTGACTTCCGAATAATCTGTCATATGAAGTTACAAACTAAAATTTAGCTTGTACAAAGCCTTTTCCATTCAGCTATAGACGCATGCACTCTTTAGCAATCCATTCACTTCAGTGCAGTAAATATAGGGAAAACCTCATTACCTTGAGCAAACTTGCCTTCTCAACACAGAACCTGGCGAATTTAATTTCTGATGTGGTGCTTCGGTACTCGTTAAAGTAATTCCTGTGAGATGAAGATCAAGGCATTCAATGGGATTGGTATAAGTGGAATTTCAGGTTCTGCGGACACTTGAGGGGTTTGAACTCTGGGATGCGTGCGAAGAACTCAACCTCCCCAGTATGCCAACTTGCTAACGTCACGGGTTAGCTCAACGAACTGGGAGGAAATGGGACACCACAGTTTACCCAGCTTTGGACCACCTTGCGGTGTAAAGCCCTACTCCTGCTTTTGGTGGATTGGGCTCGAGGGGCTGATGATGAACTAGTACAGTGGGAGAACAACCTCAGGAGGAGGCGTGTTCTTGTGCTCGAGTGTGCTAGTGAGATGGTGAGGATGGAATGGATCCGATTCAGGTCCCTTCTCTATGGTGGTGGCTAGGTCCTATTTATAGTGGCCTTGGTCCTCCCCCAAATGAAGGCGGGAAGGGATCCCACAATGGCCAAATTCGAAGGGAGACAACTAGTACATGTTCATCCTGACAAAAGTAGTCTTTTCCTGCAAGAGCCTCTGGTTGTGACGCCATGGTGGGCACGGCGATGACCTCCGTCCTGCCGTCCTGGCAGTCTTGGTCTTGTCGCACCGGAATGGAAACCTTTAGTTGATTCCTCGGGACTCCGCCCATGCGCTTGCCTCCTTAACACCAAAGAGGAAATTGTTGTCATGCGCCCACTGGAGCCCGCCTGGACTTGGTTGACATGGCTCACGTCATCAAAACCTCGCGAGGTAAGGCTTGGATAGAAATCTCCGCTCCTTAGGAGCCAGCCTGAGGAAGCCGCCCCTTCTGGAGGTCTTGGTGTCGTCTGCCTTGCGAGGCTTGGCCAATCAAGAGGGTCTTAAGTTGTTGACGCTAAAGGTGGGTAGTACCAGGCTGTCGATGGAGCCACGCCGTGGGCCGTAGGCAGGCAAGCCTGGGTACTCCCATTCCCAGAATGCTGACAGTAGCCCCCGGGCCCGAGGCGTGCTTGAACTTGGATTCGAGGCGAAGCCAAAGGGCAAGTGCGAAGGGCTGCGGTCCGTAACTGCCTGCGGCCTTGGTCGACGTGTGGCGATTGACGGGACGTGGGCATCCCCGCTTCCCCACGCGGCCTTGGCAACCTTTCGACTTGACAAGAACCTGTTGCATGCAGAGAAAGATCATCATTGTGTGGGATCGTGGAGGCCGGCGATTGTCCTCCCTCCGTCCATAAATGAGGGAAGGGGCGGAGCCCCCTTTTCTCATCTCCATCTTCTCACAGCCCGCTCCTTCTTCTTCTTCTTTGCCTCATCGTCTTGTCGCAGCATCCATAGAGCTGACGAGGAAGTTCTCTGCCGAGGAGAAGGGGAAGGCCCCCAAGGAGGGGCCAGATTCGGCCTGCCCAAGAGGGGCGGACGTCCCTAGAAGTATGTTGCGACCGCGGCGGTGGCCCCTCAGGGGCATAGGCACACTCCTCCAAGAGCGGGCACCGCCTCCGGTGGCCGTGGCAGCGCTTCTTCTTGCGGCAGGAGGCACCGAGGTCGAGGTAGTTCCTATGACAAGGGAAGGCACTCCATGGTTGCCCGACCTCCCCGGCCACGCTTCCATTCAGCGGACAAGTACCCGGAGTTCGTCGTGTGGTCGGAGAGGCCCGCGAGCACCTGGCTCCCACTCCTGTGATTTTTTGCGGAGCGCTGCCGGCCGCGGGGCTTGACGGCCTTTGGCTGCAGGCTGACGAATGCTACAGCAGGGCCCCGTGGGCTGGGGTCGAGGTCACCGCCGTCGACAACGTGTCCTTGACCCGCGGCTAGCAGGAGTTTTCTCGCGCGCGGGGCCTGAGTGGGAGGTGCACCCTCCACCTCAAGCACGATGTCCTTGCGACCCTCTACGTGAGGGTTTTTAGGGAGAACGGCCGTCGTACGGGGTGTTGCCCAGAAGACGGCAGCGACGACGATGAGCTTGGCCTTGACAACAACCGCGGCGACGAGGAGGGTGAGCCGGCCGTAGGCGACAGCCGCGCCACCCCCAGCGGTGGCGGCTCCTCCTCCAGCGAGAGCACCAGCAGCGACGGCTATGACCAACCACCCCGTCACTGGGCTCGAATCGGGGAAGGCGACGAGCCGTCTCACAACCGTGCTATGGTGAAGCGGGAGGAGGGATCGCACTGAGCTCATGCATTGCTGGAGCCTGGCCTCGGGAGCTGCTGTGGTTGTGCGGCTCGCTTTTGTTTAACCTTTCCTTTCTCCTACATTTTGAAAAAAGTAGAGGGCCCCGCTGGGATGTGTAATGAACCATGGCACTTATGCCATCATGCTATGCTTGTTACTTTGATATTGTGTCGTGGTATCCATGTTCCGAGTAGGTGCGGTTAGGGTAACTTAGCTCGGTGTGCTTGCGGTAGTTTCCCATCTTGCGAGGGCACGCCTTTCCAACAGCATCTGGCGGAGCTCCCTTCCTGACGACTTAGGAGCTGTCGGGCCTTGGGAGACATTGTGGAGCTATCGAGTTATTAGAAATCTTGACGGGGCGTGTCATTCTTCCTCGCACGAGCCCCCAGGCATGGGTTGGTTGTGGCCAGTACACCGTGTTGCACTGCCCAGAGGCATGGACTAGAGAGGGTGCGCATGCCCATGAGCTCGTTCAAGAGAGTCTCGCGAGGATTAAGGAAGATGAAGCCCTGGGGAAACGAGGCTTCAGCAAGGTGTGTTTATGACACAAGTGGCCCAAGGGTACAGAACTGCCTAGCCCTCGTGCCCGGGACGCTCGAGGAGGAGCGACGGGCAACAACCGCTCTTCCTTGGGCAAGACTAGAGAGGCTAGCGAATCAAGAGGAGAGAAAAAGAAACACCAACTCTCGCAAACGAGAAACGCGAGAACTCCAAATTTCATTCAATAAGTTGCAAACCAGCTAAAGAAAGCAAGCAAAAGAACAACCACGTCCGACAACTAGACTAGTCTTCTCACCAGAACGGAGCTAAGTGCAGCCACTAGGACGTGGGAGGGAGCCCCCGTGAGCCCAGCGGGCGGCACTCAGGAGACTCCGGGGCGTGTACAGCCCCACTCACGATTACGTGAGTGTGTCACGAGCGGAGACCTTCATAGGCACTGGGCCTTGCTTCATGGGTAGAACCTCCGGAGGTGTTGGATGTTCCAGGCGTTCTAGATGGGGATCCCATCCTGCGTCTCCAGGCACGCGGCGCATGGCATGGAGAAACGAGCGATCCTGAATGGGCCCTCCCACATGGGCAAGAGCTTGTGCAGCCCTTCCCTAGAGAGTACCCGCCTCAGGACAAGATCGCCCACCTCGAGCATCCTAGAGCGGACGCTGCGACGGTGATACCACCACCGCTACTGCTGGTACCTTGCCACTCGGTGCAAGGCTTGGCGGTGGCGTTCCTCCACCAGCACGAGTCCAACCCCCGTGAGGCATCTTGGCGTGCCTTGTCCAATGCCAAAACCCGCGCAAAGCAATGCCTGACCTCGTGAGGGCGATCCGCTTCTGCTCCGTAGACGAGGAAGAATGGAGTCTCGCCTGTTGGCTTGGTCGCGGTGGTGCGGATGGACCACAACACAGACTGGAGCTCGTTGAGCCAGCCCCTGCCGCAATCCTTGAGCTTCTTCTTGAATGTTCTTGCCTTGGGGCACCTAGGAACTTCGCATTGGTGCGCTCAGCTTGGCCATTGCTCCTAGGGTGAGCCACCGAGGCGTAGCATATCTGCGTTCCAAGGTTAGCACAATATGTTTTGAAAAGATTGCTAGTGAACTGCGAGCCGTTGTCAGTGATGATGTGGTTAGGGACCCCAAAAAGGCTCACGACGCCCCTTGATGAACTTGACGGCCGAGCCAGCCGGGATGGTGCGGATGGCCTCCACCTCCGCCCACTTGGTGAACTTGTCGATGGCGACATAGAGGTAGCGGTTGCCCCGGGCGCTCGTGGGAACGGGCCCAAGATGTCCAGCCCCCTGACCGCGAATGGCCACGAGAGCGGCATGGTCTGAAGACCCTGAGCGGGCTGGTGGATCTACTTGGCGTGGAATTGGCATGCTTCACAGGATCTTACCAGCTCGGTGGCATTGTTGAACACCGTGGGCCAGTAGAATCCACTGCAAAATGCCTTGCCCACAAGGGTGCGTGATGAAGAATGATGCCCGCGGTCCCCGCCATGTATGTCCGCCAACAGCTCGCATCCCTGCTCCCGGGAGATGCATTGCAGAGAAACATCGTTTATCTGTTTCCGGCAGAGCTCACCATCCTGGATGTAGTACGCAGTGTCCTGGTGGGCCACACGCTCTGCGTCTTCCTCCTTCTTCGACAGGGTGCCTTGGAGCAGGTACGCCTTGAACTCCTCTGTCCAGCACCCCTCCTGAGGCTCTAGCATGAGGAACAGATGGGCTCCCGAGGTTGGACCACAAGCAGGGGTGCCCAGAGGGATGCTGGGGGCACTCCTCCTGAGGCGATGCTGGTCCCTCGATGGGTGGGGCTGCCGATGGCTTGAACAGCAACTCCTGAAAGACGCCAGGCTCCTGAGGCAGGCGCCGGGATGCCCTTATGGCGATGTCATCTGCCTCCTTGTTCGTGTTGCGTGGCACGTGCTGCAACTCCAGGCCCGAGAATTGTTTCTCAATTTTGCGCACCTCCTCGAGGTATGCCTCCATGTTCTCGTTGTTTGGCTTGTATGCTTTGTTGGAGAAGTTGACGAGGAGCTGGGAGTCGCCCTTGATGGTGAGGTGATGCAGGCTTGAAGCTATGTTGGTATTTCCCCAAAGAGGAAGGGATGATGCAGCAAAGTGGCGGTAGGTATTTCCCTCCGTTTTGAGACAAAGGTTATCGAACCAGTAGGAGAACCAAGCAACACAATGTAAACAGCTCCTGCACACAAATAAAAAATACTTGCAACTCGAAGTGTAAAAGGGGTTGTCAATCCCCTTTGGGTAGCGGCGCCCCAAGATAGGGAAACGGACGTGAGATAAATTGTAGTAGATTGATAGATCGAATGCCAAATAAAATAAATAAGAATAAATTCCAGCAAGGTATTTTTGTATTTTTGGTTTAATAGATCTGAAAATAAAAGCAAAGAAGTAGATCGCAAAGGCAAATAATATGAGAAAGAAACCTAGGGGCCGTAGGTTTCACTAGTGGCTTTTCTCTTGAAAAATAGCAAACGGTGTGTAAACAAATTACTGTTGGGAAATTGATAGAACTTCAAATAATCATGACGATATCCAGGCAATGATCATTACATAGGAATCATGTCCAAGATTAGTAGACCGACTCTTGCCTACATCTACTACTATTACTCCACACATCGATCGCTATCCAGCATGCATCTAGTGTATTAAGTTCATGGGGAAATGGAGTAATGCAATAAGAACGATGACATCATGTAGACAAGATCTATCTATATAGAGATAGACCCCATCGTTTTATCCTTAGTATCAACGATACATACGTGTCGGTTCCCCTTCTATCACTGGGATCAAGCACCGTAAGATCGAACCCACAACAAAGCACCTCTTCCCATTGCAAGATAAATAGATCAAGTTGGCCAAACAAAACCCTAATATCGAAGAAGAAATAGGAGGCTATAAGCAATCATGCATATAAGAGATCAAAGAAACTCAAATAACTTTCATGGATATAAAAAGATAGATCTGATCATAAACTCAAAGTTCATCCGATCCCAACAAACATGACACAAAAAAGAGTTACATCATATGGATCTCCAAGAGACAATAGTATTGAGAATCAAACGAGAGAGAGGAAGCCATCTAGCTACTAACTACGGACCCGAAGTTCTACAAAGAACTACTCACGCATCATCAGAGAGGCACCAATGGAACTGGTGAACCCCTCCGTGATGGTGTCTACATTGGATCTGGTGGTTCTGGACTTTGCGGTGGCTGAATTGATTTTCGTTGACTCCCCTAGGGTTTCTGTAATATTGGGGTATTTATAGAGCAAAGAGGCGGTGCAGGGGGCACCCGAGGTGGGCACAACCCAGCAGGGTGCGCCTGGGCCTCCTGGCACGCCCTTGTGGGTTGTGCTCCCCTTGGAGCACCCCCAGGCACTGCCTTGGCCCATTGGGTGTCTTTTGGTCCATAAAAATCCGTGTGGTATTGATTTCCTACGATGTAAAAAACATGCAGAAAACAACAACTGCACTTGGCACTGTCAATAGGTTAGTACCAAAAATTGATATAAAATTATTATAAAACATCCAAGATTGATAATATAACAGCATGGAACAATCAAAAATTATAGATACGTTGGAGACGTATCAACATCCGCAAGCTTAACTCCTGCTCGTCCTCTAGTAGGTAAGTGATAAAAACAGAATTTTTGATGTGGAATGTTGCCTAACATGTCATATCATATTCTTTTCTTTATAGCATGGATATTAGGAGTTTTATATTGTTCAAAGCAATAGTCTAGTTTTGACATGATAACTTAAATACTCAACCATACCAACAAGCAACCATGTTTTCCAAAATATCAACGCTAAAATAAGCTATCCCTACCCCATTATGCTCAATCATTGATCCATTAATGAAACACACTCGCATATTAACTACACCCAATGCCCAAGTACGATCATAGTGCCTCCTAGTTGGTGCTTTTATAAGAGAAGATGGAGACTCAAATTCAAAATAAAAATTGCATAAAGTAAAAGAAAGGCCCTTCGCAGAGGGAAGTAGGGATTTGTAGAGGTTCCAGAGCTCAAAGAGAAAAACATAGAGATAAAAACATTTTGAGAGGCATACTTTTCCCACCAAGGAAAACGACTTAGAGTTCCCAACACTTTCCATTCTAGATATATCATAGGCTGTTCCCAAACAGAAATTAAAGTTTATTCCTTTTCCACCATACTTTCACTTTCCATGGCTAACCGTATCCACGGGTGCCTTCCATACCAACACTTTCCAAGGAATTTATTATTTGACAACACAAAGTAAATTCATTTTTCATTTCGGGACTGGGCATCCCTAACACCTTTGCCTTACTCTCGTGGAATGACAAGTGAATAAACACTCATCATGAGAATAACACATCTAGCATGGAAAATGTTAGCGACCCCTCACCGCCTTGTTAGTTGTACGAGCACACAAAAGAGAAAATTATTTTTGAAAATTAGAGATGGCACATACAAATTTTCTTAGAATAGCAAAAAGAATACCGCATATAGGTAGATACTAGCACAAATGCCTGTGCGTTGCAGTGGGAGAGAAAAAACACCACGTCACTAACCCAATGACCCATCACGAGACATGACGACATCAACAAACTCCTTGAAATCCTCCACGCTACCACGAGAGAAACAACATGAAAAGATGTGTTGCACAAAAAACATAATCGTGGTAGTATTTCATAAGTGTTACAGGTTCATGCAATTTGAACCACAGAAATATCTACCTAGTTGTGTGTATCTTCGCACGCCTTTCTGGCACTGCTTAGTGATGCCTAACAAATATCATATTATATCAAAAAATGGTAAAGTGCATTTTAGTACAACGTCCTTGCTTTACTATGGAGGCGACACCAATTTCCATGAACCAGTGTCGGCCAAGATGATGGACTGGGTAGTGGAGCACAGTTCGTGTCCCATGATATTAGGAGCGTTGTATAAAGAACCTTCATCTCTGGCTAATATAATAGAGAAAAGTGCGGAGTTTGTGTCACATATAGTTGGGACTCTGAGTCAGACTCCTTGTATTTTGGTGATGCGCGGGCTATAGTGGGATGAGCAAAAAAAGAGAAAATATTTGTTCAGTTGTTAGGAAAACATAGCACATGACCAAAAATGAAGACTTTTATTTTATGATTTAATAATATATTTTTTGGGGTGTTACATTTAATATTTTGCTCTTGAGTCAATCAATTCTAACACGTCGAATATTAGTATCACAATATCGCATCTTAGTTCCCCACATCAACAATTCAGATATATAGAAATAGTTCACCCATGTCATGTGCATGTAACAAAACGCCTAGCAATTCAGTTACAAAAAAGCAGTTAAACGAATTTAGAAACAAAGAAAAAAGTCATCAGTTCAGTAATTGAATAAGGCTCGGACTATCTAGGAAAACTATGCTATTTTTTAGGCATAATTACCAATGGTCCTCAATTAAACCACCAAAGAAAACAATTATACGATTAGGAAAGATGAACATTAATATTTTAATAATCATGACTAACCTATGAGGTGCGTATGTTATAGGTGTGTGGGATGATGATCCCACGATAGAAGATGGAATCAAATGGTCAAAAATTTCAACTGTCTCAAGTGTCATACAAAATTAGTTCATTTTTTACAAAAAAACGCTCTAATTAATTAGTCCGAGATACTAAATGCTTCAGTTTTTAACAATTGGGGGTAAATGACCATTTGTAAACATTTGATATAGTTGAAATTGTGAGCACACGAAAGGACGGAAAATATTATCTTTTTTCAAGAAAACTATACTTCAATCTTTTTACCATTTGGCATAAAGACAAAGGTGACTGCAAGATTTGTTCCTTTAAAAACTTTACTTGTCTGACACTATGTGTGGGCTTCTTATTGATCTTCTAATCAGCTTCGCATCTGCTCGAGAGATCCAGCGCTTGGTATGATGTTTGTTTAATTGGCAAGTGCTCCAGCGCATGCATCCCACTTTCCTTCTTTATGTTTCCTTCTACTTCCTTTCTCTCTCCTCCTATTTTTTCCCTCTTTCCTCTTTATTATTTCCTTCTTTTTTCTTCCTCTCTCATTTATTCTTTCCTCCTATCTATTTCCTACGCATGCATCCCACTTTCCGTATTTATTTCTCCTTTCTATTTTCTTTCTGTTTCCTTCTATTTTCTTCCTCTTTCCTTTATTCTTTCCTCCAATCTCCTTCTGTATTTTCCTATCACACCTGAAATCCCTAATTCCTTCTTCATTCTTTGTCTTTCCTTCCTTATTATGGTACGATTTATTTCCTTATTAATTCCCGAGACGCCTTCTTAATGGCTAGAAAAATCCAGGGCGTATATAAATTAGAAAGATTGGATTTAAGGATGCAATGTGGGACTATATGAGCTATATGAGTCGGTTGTAATGTCACACAGCGTGATCTATATGAGTCGGTTGTGGCAATTGTTGTTGTACAGGAGGTTGAGAGTTCGAGTCGCATAGTATACACTAATATTTTTCACTGGGCCTCCTTACTGGGCCGGAACAATTTGGCCTATCCCAATAAAAGCACCTGTGTGTGGAGAATCATAAACAAAAAATTAGTACCACCTCGGATAATAAAAAATCTTCGAAAATAAATAATAATATGGGTGAATGGATGAAAAAGTTGGCGAAACACACCTTGCTTTATTAGTAGGTATAGATAGTGGACTCATGTTGCAAAACTGGTTTAAAGGATTTTAGATGCACAAGTAGTGATCATACTTAGTGCAAAATTTAGGCTAGCAGAAGATTGAGAAGCAACCAACCAAGAAACGAATAATCTCATAAGCGGGCATTAAGCATAATTAACACCAAAAAATGCACCACAAGTAGGATATAATTTCATTGCATAATTATTGACTTTCGTGCTTGCATAGGGAATCACAAACCTTAACACCAATATTCTTACTGAAGCATAATTACTCATCAACATGACTCACATATCACATCATCATATCTCAAAACTATTACTAAGAATCAAGTTTATTTTGTCCAACGATCTTCATGAAAGTTTTTATTATATCCTTCTTGGATATCTATCACTTTGGGACTAATTTTCATGTGTTGGTTTTGATAAGCTCAAACAAATATAAGTGAACAACATGAGCATAATATTTCTCTCTCTCAAATTAATTTAGGTCAAGCAAGAGAGAATTTCTTGAAAATTTAATAACTCTCAAATAAATCTAAGTGAAGCAAGAGATCATTTCTTCAAAAATACTAAAACACACCGTGCTCAAAAAAATATAAGTGAAGCACTAGAGCAAGTCCATAGCTCATAAAAATTTAAGTGAAGCATAGAGAGCAATTCTAACAAGTCATGACATAATTTTGGCTATCTCAAATAGGTGTGTCCAGCAAGGAATCAAGACCTAAAACACAAAATAAAACAAGAAAAGACTCATATCATACAAGATGTTCCAAGCAAAACACATAGTATGTAACGAATACAAATATAGCTTCGAGTAAAATACCGATGGTCGTTAGAAGAAAGAGGGGATGCCACTCGGGGAATCCCCAAGCTTAGTTGCTTGCTCTCTTTTGGATAATAGCTTGGGATGCCAGGGCATCCACAAGCTTAGGCTCTTCTTACTCCTTATTCCTTCATCCATTGTAAGATAACCCAAAACTTGAAAACTTCAATCACACAAAACTCAACAAAAGCCTTCATGAGATCCGTTAATATAGGAAAAAATCACCACTATAAGTGTTCTAGTAAACCAATTCATATTTTGTTATTGCATTATATCTACTGTATTCCAACTTTTCTATGGCAAAAAATCATCAACAAAAACCATAGAGCCATCAAAACAAGCACACCACAAAAAGAAAATAGAATCTATCAAAAACAGAACAATCTGTAGCAATCTGGATAATTCGAATACTTCTGTAACTCCAAGAACTCTGAAGAATTAGGATGTCCTGGGAAATTTTTATATTAATCTACTGCAAAAGTAATTGGTATTTTATTGCTCTCTGGTTAAAAAGGAAAATTATTTTCGCGAGCACAAAAGTTTCTGTTTTTTCAGCAAGATCAAACAACTATAACCCAAGAAGATCCTAAAGGCTTTGCTTGGCACAAACAATAATTGAAGCTATGTCGGTATTTTCCCAAAGAGGAAGGGATGATGCGGCAAAGCGGCAGTAGGTATTTCCCTCAGTTATGAGACCAAGGTTATCAAACCAGTAGGAGAACCAAGCAACACAACATAAACAGCCCCTGCACACAAATAACAAATACTCGCAACCCGACATGTAAAAGGGGTTGTTAATCCCTTTCGGGTAGCGGCGCCCCAAGATAGGAAAACAGACGTGAGATAAATTGTAGTAGATTGATAGATCGAACGCCAAATGAAGTAAATAAGAATAAATTGCAGCAAGGTTTTTTTGTATTTTTGGTTTAATAGATCTGAAAGTAAAAGCAAAGGAAAAGTAGATCGCAAAGGCAAATAATATGTGCAAGAGACCCAGGGTTCTTAGGTTTAACTAGTGGCTTCTCTCTAGAAAAATAGCAAACGGTGGGTAAACAAATTACTGTTGAGAAATTGATAGAACTTCAACTAATCATGATGATATCTAGGCAATGATCATTACATAGGCATCACGTCCAAGATTAGTAGACCGACTTCTGCCTCCATCTACTACTATTACTCCACACATCGACCGCTACCCAGCATGCATCTAGTGTATTAAGTTCATGGGGAAACAGAGTAATGCAATAAGAACGATGACATGATGAAGACAAGATCTATCTATGTAGAGATAGACCTCAACGTTTTGTCCTTAGTAGCAATGATACATATGTGTCGGTTCCCCTTCTGTCACTAGGATCAAGCATCATAAGATCGAACCCACTACAAAGGACCTCTTCCCATTGCAAGATAAATAGAACAAGTTGGCCAAACAAAACCCAAATATCGGAGAAGAAATATGAGGCTATAAGCAATCATGCATATAAGAGATCAAAGAAACTCAAATAACTTTCATCGATATAAAAAGATAGATCTGATCATAAACTCAAAGTTCATCCGATCCCAACAAACACACCGCAAAAAAGAGTTACATTATATGGATCTCCAAGAGAACATTGTATTGAGAATCAAACGAGAGAGAGCAAGCCATCTAGCTACTAACTACGGGCCCGAGGGTCAATAAAGAACTACTCACGCATCATCGAAGAGGCACCAATGGAAGTGGTGAACCCTTCCGTGATAGTGTCTAGTTTGCATCCGGTGGTTTTGGACTTTGCGGTGGCTGGAATTGATTTTCGTTGACTCCCCTAGGGTTTCTGGAATATTGGGGTATTTATAGAGCAAATACGTGGTCCGGGGAGCACCCGAGGTGGGCACAACCCACCAGGGCGCGCCTGGGTTGTGCTCCCCTCGAAGCACCCCACAGGCGCTGCCTTGGCCCATTTGGTGTCTTTTGGTCGATAAAAAATGTCCATAAAGTTTCATTGCATTCGGACACCATTAGGTATTTATTTCCTGCGATGTAAAAAACATGCGGAAAACAGCAACTCGCACTTGGCACTATGTCAATAGGTTAGTTCCAAAAAATGATATAAAATGACTATAAAATAATTATGAAACATCCAAGATTGATAATATAATAGCATGGAACAATCAAAAATTATAGATACGTTGGAGATGTATCATGAGGCACCTCACTCCCAAGGGTGTCATAGCCTTGAGACCGCCGATCGGGCCTTCGTACTCCGCGATCTTGTTGGAGACCTTCTCGCCCTGCTGGAAGCAGAGCTGCATGGCGTAGTATAGCTTGTCCTGGGTAGGCGAGATGAGCACGGCTCTAACACCGTGCCCTGACGTGTGAATGCGCCGTCGAAGTACATGGCCCATCCGTCCGGTGCCTCTCTTCCCGGCGAGAGGGGACGATCCTCGCCCACTTCTAGGCTACGAACGTCAGTCCGTTCTGCAACGAAGTCAGCGAGTGCCGCATCCTTGATGAATCTGGTGGTGCTGAACTCCAACTTGAACGTGTGGAGTTCGATGTTCCATTCGGCAACTCTCCCCGCTGCATTGGGGCTCCGGAGTACTCTCTCCAGCGGGTAAGCTGAGACAACTTTTATGGGTTGACCTTGGAAGTAGTCGCGCAGCTTTCGGGAGGCGACGAGAAGCGCGAGAAGGAGCTTCTGCGGCATGGGGTAGCGCGCCCGCGCATTGCGCAGCACCGTGTTGACTAAGTACACAATGTGCTCGACGAGGGCGGAAGTGTCGGCGGGGTCTTGTAGCTCATGGGACCGGATGGTCTCAGGAGCTTCGTCATTTGTTGAGGCAGGTGAGGCCTCAGGAGCACCGTCTCGAGGAACCTGGTCATGTATTGGGGCAGCAGAGGCCTTAGGAGCACTGTCCTGAGGAACTTGGGCATCTGCTGGGGCAGCCAAGGCCTCAGGAGCACCGTCCCGAAGCCGTGGCCTCTTGACTGGGCACGGGGTGCTGCTTCGCGAGCCCTTGGCCATGCGCTCTTCTCGGACCGCCACTAGCGCTGCGCTGGCAGAGTGAGGTGTGGCGGCCAAGTAGAGTACCAAGGGTTTAAGGGGGCATGGTGCTACCATCACCGGCAGGCTGGTGAGGTACCTCTTGAGGTCTTCGAATGTCGCGTCATCCTCCGGAGTCCACTCGAATGGTCCTTTTTTTCATCAGCTTGAAGAATGGGAGGGCGCGTTCTCCCATCTTGGTGATGAAGCGCCCCAGCGAGGTCACATAGACCGCCAGCTTCTGCATCTACTTGAGGGTTTGTGGCGGGCTCATCCTTTCTATTGTCTTGACCTTCTCCGTATTGGCCTTGATCCCCCTGTGCGACACCAGAAAGCCCAGCACCTTACCAGAGGGGACGCCAAACACACATTTCTCTGGGTTGAGTCGCAGATCTACCATGTGCAGGCTGGCAAATGTTGCCTCCAGGTCTTCGATAAGGGTCCTTGCCTCTCGTGACTTCAGCACTATGTCGTCGACGTAGGCCTCTGTGTTCCTCCTGAGCTGCTGGCCCAGGGCGATGTGCATCAGCCACTAGAAGGTTGCTCCGGCGTTACGTAGCCCAAATGGCATGTAGGTGTAGAAATACAACCCACGGGGGGTCAGGAAAGCCGTCTTCTCAACATCCTGCAATGCCATCTTGATTTGGTGATAGCACGAGAAGTCGTCCAGAAAACATAGCAAGTCACACTCGGCTGTGGAGTCAACGATCTGGTTTTTGCATGGAAACAGAAAGGAGTCTTTAGGGCAAGCCTTGTTGAGGTTGGTAAAATCGACGCACATGCATTCCTTCCCGCCCTTCTTGGGGACAATAACCGGGTTCGCCAGCCATTCCGGGTACCGCACCTCTCAATGACACCAGCCTCTTGGAGTTTTCGGGTATCTTGGACGATGAACGACTACTTCTCCGTGGACTGTCACCGCGCCTTTTGTTTCACCGGGTGCATGTTTGGGCACACCCTTTGGTGATGCTCGATTACTCCCCTTGGATCCCAACTAGATCCTTGGGCTCCCATGCAAACACATCCTTGTTCATGCGCAAGAAGCTGACCAACGCCTCTTCTTGGTCTGGAGGGAGGCCGGGGCCTATGGTAAAGGTGGTGCCTGCTTCCCCGTTTTCATCAACTAGCACCTGCTTCGTCTCAGCACGATCTTGGGAGAACAATTTCTTCTTCGTTGGCGCAGCCCCCGGGGCCTCCGGGGCTCCTTCCTCACTTGGCCAAGCGGCTGTCGCGGCCCCGTAGGTGAGCTTGAGGGCCGATAATGCTTCCTTGGTGTCCCTGCCACCGTGAGGACGCCGCTGCTTCCCGTAATCTTCATGAGATTGTAGGGAGGGTGAGTTGCTACCATGAACTTGGCTAGGGCGGGGTAGCCGAGAATGGTGTTGTACGGAAGGCTGATGCGGGCGATGTCGAAGTCGATAAGCATGGTGCTGTACTTATCGCGGGAGCCAAAGGTGACGGGGAGGCGGATCTGCCCCAGGGAGCATGAGGATCCGTCGACGACGCCGATGAAAAGCTTGGTTGGGCTTAGCCGGCCGTGGGGCACATGAAGCAAGCCGAATGCTTCCACAAAGAGCACATTGAGGCTAGCTCCACGGTCAATGAGGGTCTTGGTGACTGCCACATTGCAGATGGTGGGGATGTAGAGCATCGGGAGCGTGCCGGTGCCCGCGGTGGTCGCGGGGTGGTCCCGCGAGTCCAAAGTGAGGTTGCCCTTAGGCACGCCCAGCCTAGTGGAGCCCCCCACTGCACGCGAGCGGCACCCACCTGGCGGATGTATTGTTTGATGTGGCGATTCGAGGGCGGCACCTGTGAACCACCTAGGTGGGCCGCGACGGCGTGGGGCGCCGGAGCCACGAAGCACGCGATGAGCAGGCCACGCTACTCCTCCCAGGATGCCACCGAAGATCCTGGCAAGCTGAGAAGTCAGGTGCGCGGCACACCCACGATGGCCATGGGGAGCCAGTTCGCCATGACCTTGTTGTTGCCGCGGCTAACCAAACAGCCTCCTCGTACGCTCGCAGAAAAGTTATCGGGTCCGCCGCGCCGTCGTATTGGGGCGGCAAATCCGGCCTGAACTTGGCCAGCCACTGCACCTCCCGCAGGGCGGCGGTGAAAGCTCGGAGGCCCTCTGCTCCACCGAAAGCGCGCGCCAGTCTAGTTGATGGAGCAGCGCCCGCCATGCGAGCCGAACAGTGGAGGTAGCGGTAAGAGAGGCAGATCTTCGACGCACCCGTACCTGTTACGCTAAATGCACCTTCCGCAGGGCAGCCACTAACGATGTCCTGGACTAGGGGATACTCACCACGTCATCTCCCAATCGGTTGGATTGGGCCGAGGACCCCCATGGCCGTATGCTCATGGGCCAGTTCGGACAGCCGTTGTATACACGAGGAAGATTCCACAAGACTTGGTGATTAAGACAAGTAATCCTCTCCACCGGCGTATTCGACTAGGACTCTTGTTATCCTAGGCCTCTAGTACATTATATAAGCCGAGGCCAGGCTAGTCGGTAGATTATTATGACATTACTGATCATACCTGTAGGGTTTAGACCACAACATACGATCTCGAGGTATATCAACTTTTGTAACCCCTATACTCATCAAAGTCAATCAAGCAGGAAGTAGGGTATTACCTCCATCAAGAGGGCCCGAACCTGAGTAAACATTGTGTCCCCTGTCTCCTATTACCATCGATCCTTAGATGCACAATTTGGGACCCCCTACCCGAGATCTGCCGGTTTTAACACTGACAATGGTGCTTTCATTGAGAGTTCCGTTGTGTGATCGGCAAAGGATCAATTGCTCGCCCGCAGATCAACTACGACGCCCGCATCTTCGTCGCCGGCTCGACTGGTTAACTTGGCTCGACCGAGGACCGCGCTCCATCTCCGATCATCATGTTTGTATGGGGGCCTTCATCAACATCAACTCCGATATCTATCAAGATCATGGAGGAATCATGCATGGAGCTCAGGGGCTCAACGTCAACATTGCCCTCGGGCAACCGTGCTATTTTTTCGAACAGCGAACTTGTATCCGCTGCCACCAACTCCTCGAGCATCGCTTCGATGATTTCTTTGGTGGAATTGTGCGTAATTGAGTCTACAACAACCATGCATAATTTCTTCGAGTTCCGATGGAGGAATCTCTGGCAATCTACGATATATCGGAGCCCTGTCAAATCTGGACGGGAATCTGGACGAGTTCAGTCCGTTGTCTCCAGCACCTAGCTCGGACGTCCTTTGGAAGATCCAACCGTTGACCGGCTGCGGAATTCCTATATCTACCACCCCTCAAAATTTCATGTCGTTTCGACCGTCCAAACTCCAGGAACCTTCCGATTAGTGCATCACTTTCCGGATGTGTTTTCTGCACGAATACGGATCCGACCAGAATTCATGTTTCTTTATGAACGTGATATTAGACAACCTTTTTAAAGTAATTTTCTTCTATGGTATTATGCGTTGTCTTTAACACGTACCCATAAAATTTTAAGCCTTCTTTGATGCACTCTTCACCATCGCGCTGGTGTCACACAAGTCCGGTAACATTGCTCTACGTCTGCCAACATGCGCTAGACAGACCGTCGCTTCATCAAGCCGAGCCTAACCTTATCGGATCATCAACTCGGCAAGCTGAACAAGTGTTTGGCATCGCAAAGGATAAATCATCACCAACACCATCGCCCCACGGATTGCACGGGTCAGACGCGCCGACATCGCCGCTCGGTCACTTCATCAATCCGGCATTGACCGCGTCACAAGTTATGACCAGCGTCGGCATGGCCGCACTGTTGCTTTTTCAAGCCAATGTCCATCACGCCGAACTGATTCAACACCTCGGCCGACATGGCAGCTGCAACATCTCCTTACTGACCAGCTCTGTCATCTCGGCTAGACCGTGGACTTTGTTATTTCTTCATCAACATACTCCGGTGACTTCGGCGTCACCAACTGTAACACCCCGGATGTAACCTACCTTATTTGTACTCCAACTCTTGCTGTTTCCGGCACTAAGTTATTTTATTTCCTCGTTGTCAGGTTTTTGTCTCCGTGTGTTTTGTCTTTGTCATGCATCTCATATCATGTCATCATGTGCATTGCATTTGCATACGTGTTCGTCTCATGCATTCGAGCATTTTCCATGTTGTCCGTTTTGCATTCCGGCGTTCCTATGTCCTCCGGTGTCCCTTTCTACCTCTTTTCTTGTGCGGGTGTTAAAATTTTTCGGATTGGACCGAGACTTGTCATGCGGCCTTGGTTTACTACCGATAGACCGCTTGTCAAGTTTCGTGCCATTTGGACTTCATTTGATACTCCAATGGTTAACCGAGGGACCGAAAAGGCCTTGTGTGTGTTGCAGCCCAACACCCTTCCAAAGTGGCCCAAAACCCACCTAAACCTGTTCCATCACCTAGGTCATTCGATCACGATCGCGTGGCCGCAAACCACACCTCTTTTGGAGCTTCCTAGCTCCCTCTACCTCTATAAATAGGTCCCTCCCCGAAAATCCCGGATGTCCTCTTCCAGACCCTAGAAAAATCCCCTCTCCAGCCGCCGCCGACCAATAGGACGCCACCACGTCATCCCGCCGAAGCCCTCCAGGCCCGCGCGTGGCCCTCCCGGCCCGCGCGCGCCCCGCCGCCCGTTGCCTGGGCGCCCCGCCTCCCACAAGGTTGCGTCGCCGCCCAGAGTGCGTCCGGCCGCTGCACGCCATCGTCAACCTCGCCGCTCCGGCGACCACTGCACCGACGCCGGCGCCGCCCCGTCCTCACCGCACCACCACTGAGCCCGCACCTCGCCTCGCCGCCGCTTCGCCGACGCCGGCGAGCGCTGCTCCGTCGCCGGCCTCTTCCCCAACCTCACCGGCCCTCTTCTCCAGTGAACAGCTCTGGCGTCATCCCCATCTCCGGCGAACCTCGGGCGCCGCACCGCTACAGTACCCGTGCCAGATCTAGATCTGGACTCATTGGGTTGACTTTTTCATCCCTAAACCCTAGCATTTTGCATTCTTTGACATGCCATAACTTCCTAATCGTAGCTCTGATTCGTGCATGTAGCATATCAAAATGTTCGTCTGGACGAGTACATCATTTCATCTCACTGCATCGTTTTCATTTGAGCTCATCCTGATGCCCGAAATGCTGTTGGAAGAGGGCTATGTGAGGATTATTTCAGGTCTGTTTCAGCAAATGCACTTTTGTCATTTTTGCCATGATTAATGAGTGCATACTATGATCCTGAGCTCAACATGTGTTTTGTAGAATGTCATGCCATCTTACAGAGGTGTATGCCATGTATTTTTGTGATCTATGTGGTGACTAGCACAAGCATGCAAAGTAGCTTACTCAGCGATGTTGATTTCAGGGACTTAGAATTTCACCAAGTCCTTGTCCTGTTATTGTTTTTATGCCATATGTTCATGTTGTTTCCTAGCGATCCGTGGCTCTTTTGAGGATGATCAGTAAGGATGTTTCGTAGATATTGTGGTTCTCTATCCATCCATGTCTTTGTTTGCAATTATGCATCACCCTAGCTTGAGTCAATCGAGCTCTACTTTTGCTATAAAATGTTCCTGGCAGATTGTTAACATGTTTAGCAATTTTGCCGAGCTTGTTGTTGTTGATCCATGCATGCTATGTTGTCGTTCTTACCATGTCTAGCTTCTATGCCATGTCTATTTGCCGGGTGTATGCTTAGATTATCATGCAATGCCTCGTAGTGAGTGCATCGAGCTCGTAAACATGCCTACTCGTTATATGTTTTGCCATGCTCCAGTTTTTCACTAACTCTGAATCTTTTTATGGTTTTGCTATGTTCACATGCTTGTAATTGTATTTTCTGTTTCCTTTTGGCTCATGGTCACTAAGGGACTTTTGTTATATGCTTTGAGTAGCTTCATTTCATGCCTTGCTTTCCATGATATGTTCCTGTAGCATGTAGTTATCGTGCTCTAAACATTGCTTCCTGATGATAAATTCCTGACATGCTGTCAATTTCACTAAGTCTGAAACCTGTTATCTTTTGCATTTTTGCCATGCTTGTTTGAACCTATTAATGAGTGAATTAGCCGTAGCTCAGTGTTCATCTTTTTTCAAGCATCACGAGTGGATCCCTGTGATGTATTTTGTTGCCATGTTTGGATGAAGTAGCTTATTTGTCTTGATGCATTTAGAAGGCTACATGCTGTTAATCGCAGACCGGTGCCATATTTGTTTTGCTTGCCATTTCCAAACCGTGCATCCGATTCCGGTGATCTTTATATCGATTTCAACTGAAATCACCTCACCTTTCCAGTGGAACTCTTGGATTTCCAATTTTAAGCCAGGTTCAATCAGTCCTTTCCAAATCATGCCTATGCATCACATATCGCATCCCGTATATCATACCATGTTTGCATCATGTTGTTTGAGCATTGCACGTGGTTGATTGTCTCCCTTTTTGCTTGTTGTTCTTGCTTGGGTAGAGCCGGGAGACGAGTACGTGAACGAGGAGCCCATTGAGTACGCTTTCGAGGATCAAGGCAATTCTGAGAACTTTGCATGCAAGATGACCATACCCTCGAAATCACTTCTATATTTGCTTGCTAGATGCTCGCTCTTCTGCTATGCCTATGTTATGATACCTACCACTTGTTTATCATGCCTCCCACATTGCCATGTCAAACCTCTAACCCACCTTGTTCTAGCAAACCGTTTTTTGGCTATGTTACCGCTTTGCTCAGCCCCTCTTATAGCGTTGCTAGTTGCAGGTGAAGATTGGAGATTGTTCCTTGTTGGAACATGTTTATTGTTGGGATATCACCATATTATCTCGTTTATATTAATGCACCTATATACTTGGTAAAGGGTGGAAGGCTCGGCCTTATGCCTGGTGTTATGTTCCACTCTTGCTGCCCTAGTTTCTGTCATATCGGTGTTATGTTCCCGGATTTTGCGTTCCTTACACGGTTGGGTTATAATGGGAACCCCTTGACAGTTCGCCTTGAATAAAACTCCTCCAGCAATGCCCAACATTGGTTTTACCATTTGCCACCTAGCCTCTTTTTCCCTTGGGTTCTGCAGACTCAAGGGTCATCTTTTATTTAAACCCCCGGGCCAGTGCTCCTCTGAGTGTTGGTCCACCTTGTCAGCCACCGGTGGCCACCAGGGGCAACTCTGGGCTGGCCTACCGGAAGTTTGGACGATCCGGTGTGCCCTGAGAACGAGATATGTGCAGCTCCTATCTGGACTTGTTGGCACATTCGGGTGGTGTTGCTGGACTTGTTTTACCATTGTCGATGATGTCTTGTAACCGGGATGCCGAGTCTGATCGGATTGTCTTGGGACAAGGAATATCCTTCGTTGACCGTAAGAGCTTGTGATGGGCTAAGTTGGGACTCCCCTGCTGGGATTTTGAACTTTCGAAAGTCGTGCCCACGGTTATGGGCAAATGGGAATTTGTTAATGTCTGGTTATAGATAACCTGAAGAACTTAATTAAAATGCATCAACCGCATGTGTAACCGTGATGGTCTCTTCTCGGCGGAGTCCGGGAAGTGAACACGGTGTTGGAGTAATGTTTGATGTAGGTTGTTCTAGGATCACTTCATGATCATAGTTGCTCGACCGTGCTTTTGCTTTCTCTTCTCGCTCTCATTTGCGTATGTTAGCTGCAGCTCCACATCATTCCTTTTACCCTTCCATTAAGCTTAAATAGTCTTGATCGCGAGGGTGTGAGATTGTTGAGTACCTGTGACTCACAGATTACTTCCAAAACCAGATGCAGGGACCGATGATACCGTTCCAGATGATATGACCGAGCTCAAGTGGGAGTTCGATGAAGACTCTCGTCGTTACTACGTGTCTTTCTCAGATGATCAGTAGTGGTGCCAGTTGGGGCGATCGGGGACTATGTTGTATTTGGGGTTTATCTTCATTTTGGTTCCGTAGGTGGACCTTGAGTGTATTTTGGATGAATGTAATGTTATTTATATATTTGTGTGACATGGCGAGTGTAAGACAACTATGTATCATTTTTCCCTTATTGTATTACATGGGTTGTTGTGAATATTACCTCACTTGCAACATTGCTTTCAATGCGGTTATGCCTCTAAGTCATGCTTGAACACGTGGGAGATATAGCCGCATCGAGGGTGTTACAAGTTGGTAATCAGAGCCTTCCCCGACCTTAGGAGCCCCTTGCTTGATCGAATCGTTGGCATTGTTGAGTCTAGAAAAATGTTTTGAGTCATTTAAGAATTATATATATCGGAGAGTAGGACTTCTTTTTACTCCTCAGTCCCTTCGTCGCTCTGGTGAGGCATCCTGGCGTAGAGTTTTGACTCTCCTCTTCAAAATTTCACTAAAAAAATTTTAGTATCACGCGGGTATCTTGGAATCGTTCTGATGGTTTTGTGACGAGAACATTGTTCTTGGTGCCTCCTGACATTTAGGGGTTGTGGCAGTGTCCCGGGGAGTTGAGCTCCGAGGTGTTGTCGTCACAATTTTATCGTTGCAATTTTGGAATACCTGAGTTTCGCCGACATCGAAAATCTCTTTTATGCAGTTGTTGGTGAGATAACCTCGACGCCACCGAGTACTGGGGCGGGAGTTCGGGAGTATCGCCATAACTCGTATAACGGATGTTTTTCGAAGGTTGAGGTAAATGATTTCCGAAGGTTTATTGGTTATGTGTTGAAGGATGGATACAGCTGGATGTAGGATTTGCTAGCTTTGGGTGAGATATTATGCTTCCCCTATATCCCCAACACCTGATTGCATAACCGGAAAGGTTCAGGAGTTTCATAGGTGGGAATTCTTATAGCTCTAGTTCTTCTTCCGTGGATATTTGGTTTGTGATTGGTAATCCTTACCAAGTATTTGCTCTTGCCCGTACCTTGTTGTTTTATTCTTCTACCTCTATCTAAGTGGCTTCTCAATTTATGGAAATGTGACCATTTCAATTGCAATGCATTCGTCCATTTTGTTTGGATGTGAAGACTATAAGTTGCAATTTCTATCCGTTTGATTCAGCTTGAATATATGTCTGTCAAGATGCTAACGGATGTCACCCTCTCCAGGATGGCTCCTCCAACGCGCATGACTCCGAATCCTGATCCGCCACCACCACCTCCACCTCCGGAGGCATGGCAAGCTGTGATGGCCGCTACCAATGCAAACACGCAGCTAATCATGCAAATTCTGCAAGAGCGCAACCAAGGGAATCATGGCCATGGCAACAATCAGAATCAGTTTGCTACACTCAACCAGTTCCTTGCTAACCTACCAAAGACCTTCAGCAACTGTGTCGAGGCCTCAGGCGCTGATGATTGGCTCATGGATATCTGCAAGAATTTCGAGTGCAGCAACATCAGGCCTGAGGACTTTGTCAAGTTTGCCTCCTTCCAACTCAAAGACCAAGCTGCAGAATGGTTGCAGCAATACAAAGATTCCAGAGGAGGCCGTGTGATTACCTGGGATGAATTCCGTCAAGACTTCAAAGCTCATCACATTCCTCAGAGTGTTGTTGAAAGCAAGCATGAGGAATTCTGCAACCTGAAGCAAGGCTGCTTGTTTGTTTACTAGTATAACATTCTGTTCCAGAGGCTCGCTCGTTTCGCCAAGCTGGACGTCCCTGACGAGAAGAGCATGATTTATCAGTTCAGGGGTGGCCTCGGAGAAGATCTCCAACTAGCTCTTGTCCTTTTTGAGCCGAAGAAGTACGATGAGTTCTACAATATGGCAATGAAGCAAGAGACTTCTCAACTGAAGTGCGATGCTTCCGAGAAGCAAGTCAGACATGTGACTCCTTCTTCCTCAACTCAAGTGGCTAAGCAACAAAAGTATTGGCTGCCTCCTCCTCCGTTCCGTCAGCCTTATTAGCGGAAGAGCAAAGGTGGCAATGGATCTTCCCACCCACCCAACCCTGGCTTTCAGAACAAGACTTCGTCTCAAACTCCAAGATCAAGTGCTCCATATCACCGTCCTCTCTCGGAGGTCACGTGCAACAAGTGTCAGCAGAAGGGTCAGTATGCCAACAAATGCTTCAATCAGAGGCGTCTTCCTCCTCCTCCTCCTGTGAGATCTGCCAGTACTGCAGTGGTCAAGCATAACCCCAAGTACGCCAAAGTCAACTTGTTGAACGCAGCTCAGGCAAAGGACTCGTTAGATGTCATCATGGGTAACCTTCCTGTTAACGATGTTCCTGCAAAAGTACTTTTTGACACTGGTGCATCGCATTCTTTCTTGTCATTCCCATTTGCATCGAAGCACAATGTTGATACTGAGGTTATGCCCAAAGTCATGCAAGTTGTTTCTGCAGGCAAGCTTTTGACTTCTAGTTTGGTTGCTCCCGATGTCTCTATCACGTTGGGCAACTACAAGTTTCTGTCTTCTCTAGTGGTCCTTGGTAACTCGGATATCGATATTATTATTGGAATGGATTGGCTTTCTAAGCACAAGGCTCATCTTGATTGTGCTGCCAGGCAGATTCAATTGACTCATTCGTCTGTGGATGTAATTTTCTTTGCCGCAAGGGATGATACCATCCAACTGTTTTCTCTCAATGAGAAGGGCGAGCTGGATGCCATCTCTCAGATTCCAGTCATTTGTGAATATCAAGACGTCTTTCCAGAAGAGCTTCCAGGAATGCCTCCGCACCGGCTAGTTGAATTTGTCATCGATCTTGAGCCTGGCACGGAACCAGTTTGCAAACGTCCTTACATGCTTGGACTTGAAGAGCTGAAGGAGCTGAATAAGCAACTCGATATTGAAGAGCGAATGGGTCTCATCCGACCTAGTTCTTCTCCGTGGGGTTGTGGGGTTCTTTTTGTGAAGAAGAAGGATGGAAGGGACCAACTCTGTGTCGACTACCATCCATTGAACAAGAAGACAATAAGGAACAAGTACCCACCTCCCAACATCAACGAGCTGTTTGAACAACTCAAAGGTGCTCAAGTATTCTCCAAGCTTGATCTCCGTATGGGCTATCATCGGATTCGCATTTGTGAACAAGGTATCCCCAAGACAGCATTCAGAACAAGCTATGGTTCATATGAATACACTGTCATGTCTTTCGGCCTCGTCAACACTCCTCCAACATTCTCTCACATGATGAATTTCATCTTCAACGCCTACAAAAATGACTTCGTCTTGGTCTACCTCGATGACATTTTGGTCTTTTCCAAGAACAAGGAGGATCATGCCAAGCACTTGCGTTTGGTGCTGGATAAGCTCAGAGAACATCAGTTCTATGCCAAGTTTTCAAAGTGCGAGTTTTGGCTCGATGAGGTTCTCTACCTTGGACATATCATCTCTGCCGAGGGCATAGCAGTTAATCCTGAGAAGGTGTCTGCAATTGTGAATTGGGAACCACCTCAGAACGTGAAGCAACTCTGCAGCTTCCTTGGGCTCGCAAACTATTGTCGAAGGTTCATCAAGAACTTCTCTAAGATCGCGATGCCTCTTTCCAACCTTCTCCAGAAGCATGTGAAGTACGTCTGGTCGCCTGAATGTGAGATCACTTTCAACACCCTAAAAGAGAAGTTAGTAACTGCTCCAGTTCTGACTCCTCTTGATGAATCCAAACTGTTTGAGGTCTTCTGTGATGCTTCCCTTCAAGGTCTTGCTGCAGTGTTGATGCAAGAGTAGAAAGTTGTGGCTTATACCTCTCGCAAGTTGAAGCCAAATGAAAAGAACTACCCCACTCATGACCTCGAGTTGGCGGCAGTTGTGCAAGCTCTTTTAACTTGGAGACATCTCTTATTTGGAAGAAAAGTGGACATCTTCACTGATCATAAGAGTCTCAAGTACATCTTCACTCAGCCTAATCTCAACCTCAGGCAGACTCGTTGGGTCGAGATGATTCAAGAGTATAATCCGAGTATCGAATATACTCCAGGCAAGGCCAATGTAATTGTTGACGCATTCAGTAGGACTGCAACCATTTGATTCTCAAGCCTTACCAACCCGAGCTTTGTGAAGCTTTCCGCAAACTCAATCTGCCAGTTGTTCCTCAAGGATTTCTGGCAAACCTCCAAATCTCTCCTACTTTGCAAGATCAGATTCGCGGGGCTCAACTTCTTGATGCTATGGTGAAGAAGGTGAAGATTGGGATTGCCAAGAGTCAACCCAAGTACAAGTGCTATCGTCTTGATTACAAGGATACTCTATTCTTCGAGGATCGCATTGTTGTGCCTAAAGGTGACCTTCGTAAAGTCATAATGAATGAGGCTCACAATTCAATCCTCTCTATCCACCCTGGAAGTACAAAGATGTACCATGACCTCAAGCAGTCGTATTGGTGGACTCGAATGAAGTACGAGATTGCTTAGTTCGTGAATGAATGTGATGTCTGCAGAAGAGTGAAGGCAGAACACCAACGACCAGCTGGTCTCCTCCAACCTCTTGCCATTCCAGAATGGAAGTTTGACCATATTTAGATGGACTTCGTGACTGGATTTCCAAAGTTCAAGCGTGGCAATGATGCCATCTTTGTTGTCATCGACAAGCTCACTAAAGTGGCTCATTTCCTTCCTATGAAAGAATCTATCACAGCCGCTCAATTGGCAGAACTATATACCTCCCGGATTTTCTCTCTGCACGACATTCCGTAGTTGATTTCTTCAGATCGTGGCAACATCTTCACCTCCATGTTATGGGATTTTTTTCAGAATGCCATGGGCACCAACATTCGCTTCAGCACAACTTTTCATCCTTAAACTAGTGGCCAAGTTGAGCGAGTAAATCAAATTCTTGAAGATATGCTCAGGGCTTGTGTCATCTCCTTCGGTATCAAGTGGGAAGATTGTCTTCCATATGCCGAGTTCTCCTACAACAACAACTTCCAAGCGAGTTCGGGCAAGGCCCCATTTGAAATTCTCTATGGCAGGAAGTGTCGTACTCCTCTTAACTGGTCAGAGACTAGTGAACGCCAACTTCTTGGAAATGACTTGATCACAGAGGCAGAAGAAATGTGCAAAGTCATTCATGATAATCTCAAAGCCGCGCAATCGTGCCAGAAGAGTTACTATGATAGCAAGCATCGTGACTTGGCTTTCAAGATTGAAGACCATGTCTACCTCCGCGTCTCTCCAATGGAAGGTACTCGTCGCTTCGATATCAAAGGGAAGGTTGCCCCTAGATACATGGGTCCTTTCAAGATCGTCAGCAAGAGAGGCGATCTTGCATATCAACTTGAGCTTCCCTCCAACTTTGCAAATGTGCACGACATGTTTCATGTCTCTCAACTCCGCAAGTGCTTCAAGACTCCTGACCGCACCGTCAACTTTGAAGACATTGATCTCCAAGAAGACTTGTCTTATCGTGAACACCCAGTCGCTATTCTTGAAGAAACTGAGCGCAAGACTCGCAACAAGTCTATCAAATTCCTGAAAGTCAAGTTGTCACATCATTCCGACCGTGAAACCACCTGGGAACACGAGGATCACCTCCGTTCTGAGTACCCGGAGTTTTTCCAGTCCTAGATCTCGGGACGAGATCCTTTCGTAGTGGTGGAGTGCTGTAACACCCTGGATGTAACCTACCTTAATTGTACTCCAACTCTTGCCGCTTCCGGCACTAAGTTATTTTATTTCCTCGTTGTCGGGTTTTTGTCTCCATATGTTTTGTCTTTGTCATGCATCTCATATCATGTCATCATTTGCATTGCATTTGCATATGTGTTCGTCTCATGCATTCGAGCATTTTCCCCGTTGTCCGTTTTGCATTCCGGTGCTCCAATGTCCTCCGGTGTCGCTTTCTACCTCTTTTCGTGTGCGGGTGTTAAACGTTTTCAGATTGGACCGAGACTCGTCATGCAGCCTTGGTTTACTACCGGTAGACCGCCTGTCAAGTTTCGTGCCATTTGGACTTCGTTTGATACTCCAACGGTTAACCGAGGGACCGAAAAGGCCTCGTGTCTGTTGCAGCCCAACACCCTTCCAACGTGGCCCAAAACCCACCTAAACCTGTTCCATCACCTAGGTCGTTCGATCACGATCGCATGGCCGCAAACCGCACCTCATTTGGAGCTTCCTAGCTCCCTCTACCTCTATAAATAGGTCCCTCCTCGAAAATCCCGGATCTCCTCTTCCAAACCATAGAACAATCCCCTCTCCAGCTGCCTGACAATGTCCGTTCCTAGCCGGACAATTTGCGCCGCCGCTGCCGACCAATAGGAGACTGCCATGTCCTCCCGGCCCACGCGCGCCCCGCCGCCCGTCGCCTGGGCGCCCCGCCTCCCGCAAGGTTGCGCCGCCGCCCGGAGTGCGTCCGGCCGCCGCGCGCCATCGTCAACCTCGCCGCTCCGGCGACCACTGCACCGACGCCGGCGTCGCCCCGTCCTCGCTGCACCACCACCGAGCCTGCACCGCGCCTCGCTGCCGCTTCTCCAACGCCGACGAGCGCAGCGCCGTTGCCGGCCTCTTCCCCAACGTCGCCGGCCCTCTTCTCCGGTGAACAACTCCGGCGTCATCCCCGTCTACGGCGAACCTCGGGCGCCGCAACGCTATAGTACCCGCGCCAGATCCAGATCTGGACTCGTTGGGTTGACTTGTTCGTCCCTAAACCCTAGCATTTTGCATTCTTTTACATGCCATAACTTCCTCATCGTAGCTCCGATTCGTGCGTGTAGCATATCAAAATGTTCGTCTCGACGAGTACATCATTTCATCTCATTGCATCATTTTCATTTGTGCTCATCTTGATGCCCAAAATGCTGTTGGAAGAGGGCTATGTGAGGATTATTTCAGATCTGTTTCAGCAAATGCACTTTTGTCATTTTTGCCATGATTAATGAGTGCATGCTATGATCCTGAGCTCTACATGTGTTTTGTAGAATGCCATGCCATCTTTACAGAGGTGTATGCCATGTATTTTTGTGATCTAAGTGGTGACTAGCACAAGCATGCAAAGTAGCTTACTCAATGATGCTGATTTCAGGGACTTAGAATTTCACCAAGTCCTTGTCCTGTAATTATTTTTATGCCATATGTTCATGTTCTTTCCTAGCGATCTGTGCCTCTTTTGAGGATGATCAGTAAGCATGTTTTGTAGATATTGTGGTGCTCTATCCATCCAAGTATTTGTTTGCAATTATGGAGCACCCTAGCTTGAGTCAATCGAGCTCTACTTTTTCTATAAAATGTTCCTGGCAGATTGTTAACATGTTTAGCAATTTTGCCGAGCTTGTTGTTGATCTGTGCATGATATTTTCTTGTTCTTGCCATGTCTAGCTTCTATGACATGTCTATTTGCTGGGTGTATGCTTAGATTATCATGCAATGCCTCGTAGTGAGTGCATCGAGCTCGTAAAAATGCCTACTCGTTATCTGTTTTGCCATGCTCCAGTTTTTCACCAAGTCTGAATCTGTTTATGTTTTTGCTATGTTCAGATGCTTGTAATTGTATTTTCTGATTCCTTTTGGCTCATGGACACTAAGGGACTTTTGTTCTATGCTTTGAGTAGCTTCATGCCATGCCTGATTTGCCATGATATGTTCCTGTAGCATGTATTTATCGTGCTCTAAACATTGCTTCCTGATGATAAATTCCTGACATGCTGTCAATTTCACTAAGTCTGAAACCTGTTATCTTTTGCATTTTTGCCATGCTTGTTTGAACCTGTTAATGAGTGAATTAGCCGTAGCTCAGTGTTCATCTTTTGTCAAGCATCATGAGTGGATCCCTGCCATGTATTTTGTTGCCATGTTTGTGTGCAGTAGCTTATTTGTCTTGATGCATTTAGAAGGCTACTTGCTGTTAATCGCAGACCGGTGCCATATTTGTTTTGCTTGCCATTTCCAAACCGTGCGTCCGATTCCGGTGATCTTTATATCGATTTAGACCGAAATCACCTCACCTTTCCAGTGGAACTCTTGGATTTCCAGGTTGAGGCCAGGTTCAATCATTCCTTTCCAAATCATGCCTTTGTATCACATATCGCATCCCTCATATCATACCATGTTTGCATCATGTATTTTGAGCATTGCACATGGTTGATTGTCTCCCTTTTTGCTTGTTGTTCTTTCTTGGGTAGAGCCGGGATACGAGTACGTGAACGAGGAGCCCGTTGAGTACGCTTTTGAGGATCAAGGCAACTCTGAGAACTTTGCAGGCAAGATGACCATACCCTCGAAATCACTTCTGTCTTTGCATGCTAGATGCTCGCTCTTTTGCTATGCCTATGCTACGATACCTACCACTTTCTTATCATGCCTCCCACATTGCCATGTCAAACCTCTAACCCACCTTGTTCTAGCAAACCGTTGTTTGGCTATGTTACCGCTTTGCTCAGCCCCTCTTATAGCGTTGCTAGTTGCAGGTGAAGATTGGAGATTGTTCTTTGTTGGAACATGTTTATTGTTGGGAAATCACCATATTATCTTGTTTATCTTAATGCACCTATATACTTGGTAAAGGGTGGAAAGCTCGGCCTTATGCCTAGTGTTTTATTGCACTGTTCCCGCGCTAGTTTCCGTCATATCGGTGTTATGTTCCCGGATTTTGCGTTCCTTACACGGTTGGGTTATAATGGGAACCCCTTGACAGATCGCCCTGAATAAAACTCCTCCAGCAATGCCCAGCATTGGTTTTACCATTCGCCACCTAGCCTCTTTTTCCCTTGGGTTCCGCGGACTCAAGGGTCATCTTTTATTTAAACCCCCGGGCCAGTGCTCCTCTGAGTGTTGGTCCACCTTGTCAGCCGCCAGTGGATACCAGGGGCAACTCTGGGCTGGCCTAACGCAAGTTTGGATGATTCGGTGTGCCCTGAGAACGAGATATGTGCATCTCCTATCGGGATTTGTCGGCACATTCGGGTGGTGTTGCTGGACTTGTTTTACCATTATTGAGGATATCTTGTAACCGGGATGCTGAGTCTGATCGGATTGTCTTGGGAGAAGGAATATCCTTCGTTGACCGTGAGAGCTTGTGATGGGCTAAGTTGGGACTCCCTTGCAGGGATTTTGAACTTTTGAAAGTCGTGCCCATGGTTATGGGCAGATGGGAATTTGTTAATGTCCGGTTGTAGATAACTTGAAACTGAACTTAATTCAAATGCATCAACCGCATGTGTAACCGTGATGATCTCTTCTCGGCGGAGTCCGAGAAGTGAACACGGTGTTGGAGTAATGTTTGACGTAGGTTGTTCTAGGATCACTTCTTGATCATAGTTGCTCGACCGTCCTTTTGCCTTCTGTTCTCGCTCTCATTTGCGTATGTTAGCCACCATATATGCTAGTCATTTGCTGCAGCTCCACATCATACCTTTTACCCTTCCTATAAGCTTAAATAGTCTTGATCGCGAGGGTGTGAGATTGCTGAGTCCCCGTGACTCACAGATTACAGATGCAGGGACCGATGATACCGTTCCAGATGATATGACCAAGCTCAAGTGGGAGTTCGATGAAGACTCTTGTCGTTACTACGTGTCTTCCTCAGATGATCAGTAGTGGTGCCCATTTGGGGCGATTGGGGACTATGTTGCATTTGAGGTTTATTTTCATTTTGGTTCCGTAGTCGGACCTTGAGTGTATTTTGGATGAATGTAATGTTATTTATCTATTTGTGTGATGTGGCGAGTGTAAGCCAACTATGTATCCTTTTTCCCTTATTGTATTACATGGGTTGTTGTGAAGATTACCTCACTTGCGACATTGCTTTCAATGCAGTTATGCCTCTAGGTCGTGCTTCGACACGTGGGAGATATAGCCGCATCGAGGGCGTTACACCAGCCGACCAGCTTCGTCACGTTAGTTGGACCGGGGGCTTTGCCTCGGCGAGCCCACCTTTGCCAGCATCGCCATGTCATCGCTTTGTCGACCATCAGGCAATGGGTGTGCGGATCGAGCCCCAATTTTGGGAGTAACCTTCCTTCAGATTGCTACAACAGATAAACTAGGTTCTATTAATCCTAGTATTTATTTCTTGCTTGGATTTATTTTTCCCAAGAAATTATTACTCGGGTTTGTTTCATCATCTGTACACAGGTCTATCAAATGTTGGCCGCATTAACAGTGGTCAAGTGGTGGTTCGGCCAGTTTCCATATACAGTTCGGCGAATGCCTCATCCGGAACTCAGACCGACCGGCGAATTCAGGCTTGGCCACGCCTTCACCGCGTCACGCCGATACCCTGCATTGACATGAGTTCAGTGCCATGCCACATCTCTCTCAATAAATTATTTTTGCGAAAACCAATTATCCTTTTTGGACCGCACTATTTTATGTGTGTAGGGGATCGACTTCGACTGCGTCACGCGGTCACTTTGGCAAGCCGACGTTGTTCTCCCAATCGGCTCGCATGATCAACTTGTTGGTCGAATCGCCATACCGACATGCTCGGTTGCCTCGGGGACTTTGGCATCGCTGAGAGAGATCTACCTCATCGAGTGTTCGGCAGACGGGCCATATTTCTTTTATTACTCACATTGCATAAATTGTTAATTATGCAACAATTTTTTATTATTATTCCTATTATCTCCGGCTTGCACTATTTTTTGTGCACAGGTAAAGGATCCGGGTCGGGCAGCGTTTCACCTCGGTGTTCCAACATACCACGTCACCTCGGCTGTACCGAGGGATTCGTCATTACTTCATTAAGTCACGATGAGGACTTCGGCGTCACACTGCCGACATGCATTGGCCGTGCTATGTCGCCACTTCGGAGTGCCGAGCTCTTCACTCCGCCACCTAGGGACCGGCTTGGGTCCGAGACCTTGTCCCGCCGTAAGCTCGGGTCGTGCATAGACACCGAGCACATTAACCAGCTAAGTTGGTTCCATGCTTAAATACCTTCAGTTTTAAATTTGTTTCGGTTCGTCCAAGCAATATGCTTTTTTGACAAAAAGTCATTTGCAAAAAAATTTATTTGTCAAAACCTTGTTTGTTGCAAGAAAATTCAAATACCCCGTTTACTTGGGGGCATCCTGTATGAAGCCTTTCCTCTTGCATATGATTATACTTGTACGGCTTCGTTCCTTGTTCGTGTATTACGCCACAATACGCACCATGTTGACTTAAGTGTTTCGCAGGCTGGGTTGCCTGGCTCTTGTGCTTACCCCTACATTCCCGATTGTTTGGCTAGGCAGTAAAGGGAGCACATCTACGATTGTTACTACCGGGTCATCTGAGTTAGTACCTTAGACTGGGTGAAGCCAAAAGCTAGCGCTCTTATTGTTTTCAATAATGGTCGGCACACAATGGAACTCATGAGTACAAAAAATCTATTGCACAAGTCTCATAGTAACAATGAGCAACCGATGAAAGGTATCGGTGGAGGTATTACTTTCTTCGAAGATGCTTCTTACACTTCGTCAGTAATACAACATAAGTTCCCTGAGCGCATTTTGTCTGTTACAGCCTAATGGCCTGATTGCCTGGTTATCGGAAACACCGTCGATGCTTTCGACAGGTGGAGTACATGACACTTTTCGGTCCTTGACCGAAGAGGGAGAAGCCGATGGTCGGTTAAGACTCGTTTAAAGTTCGGGTGAACATAGATATGATATAAGTACATCGGTATATACAATCATTATACAAAAAATTCTTTTACCCAAGTCACTTGGGGGCTCTTAAAATTTATATGAGTTGTTTTATAGTAATGTGTTTTCTTCTTGGTTGTTGCCAAGTCTTTTTCTACCGCTCCTTTTTCGACTCGAGTGTATGGTCAATAGCCGGATAGCCTGTCTTCTCTCTAAAAAGCCGCTCGAGTTTGATTCGCTAAACTAGCCTCGAATAAATACTCCTCCTTTGGGATAAGGAGCTCGAAGCTGTAGGCTGGCCCGCTTGAAGTGTTGAGATCGGGTGTGTCATGTTAAAGCACGACAGAAGCACACTTTTTTCTTTTTTCCAATTTTCGGATTGGCACCAAACACTGGATCTTGTTCGGACATCAAGTTTTTACTGACATTTTTTTTGTTTTCCAAGCTTATGGCACTTTTAAACCATTTGTGTGTTTTCATCACAAGTCTCGCAGTGCAACGCTGGAAACCTTTAGAGATTCGGCAAAACATTCTCGGATATTGCTAAATATGCATCGGTTTTGAATTGTGTCTTCGGTCAATAGTTGGGTTGCCCGGCTCCTGCGCTTGCCTCCTACGTTCCGCTTTGTTCGGCTAGGTGTGCAAAGGGAGAACCACTGCGATTGTGCTTCCAGCTCACATGGTTAAGAACCTCAGTGGAGAAAGCCGAAAACTGTCTGTCACAATAAGTGTAAACTGGTCAGCGATCTAATGAATGTGTTAAATAATGGGTTGTTCATTACATTGGCCGAAGTGTTTACGGCTTGACTTCGGATGTCGCCAAACACTAACCGGGGGCTCATAGCTAGCTTCCTCGGTTTAAAGCTCCTATGACTAAGTGAAAGTTATAAAGCCCGCATATCTGATTGCCTCGTTTCCGCTAACACAACCGCCTTCGGGCACCGAGACATCGGCTAAGGGTTGCCTTGTTATTGCGGAGACACCCTGCGTAGTATCTACAAAGGGGTAGAAGCCGATGATGGGCCACTTTCAACTGATAAACGGTCGCAGCGGAGTCAAAATAAACACATCATCGTCATTTGTATTTAATATACAAGGGCTGCCTTCCGTAATCATCGTTATAAAGCCATAAATATCCATCAATTTGACTTAAGATTTTTGCCAAGCTGGGTTGTCTGGCTCCTGTGCTTACCCCTACATTCCCGATTGTTTGGCTAGGCAGTAAAGGGAGCACCTCTGTGATTGTTACTACCGGGTCATCCGAGTTAGTACCTCAGACTGGGTGAAGCCGAAAGCTAGCGATCTTAAAGGATCACATTGGTCGGCAACGACAGAAGTAAAAAATTTTGTTCATTAATACCATAGAGTTCGGGAACTTTCCCCGAACTAAATCCTCAATATTTTCCTCCCACATTGATCGTAGGTGAGGTTTCATGATCATGATAAGCATGAAGATCCAAAGAAAGGAACTAATAGCGGGGACTATTTTCCTTGGAAGATGTTTCTTACATTAAGCAATATAACATATCTCTCCGTGTACCTTTGTTTATAAAACCGTATGGCCGGATTGCCTTGTTTTCCATAAATCTTTGCCCTTATAACGGCTTTATAAAGTAGGAAAAACACTCCCCAGCTTCTGGCCGAGGAGGTTGAAGCCGATGGTCGGTCAACAAAGTTTTGTACAATGCGGATCCGAGCATTAATGATGTAAAGTACTTGGATATGTAGAATCATTACACATAATTTGTGGTTTTACTCTCGATATCGATCCATAATTCGGCCACATGTGCCCACATTAAGGCTCGAAGGCTACTGGGCTTCGGGCTTATCATTCACTAATATTGAAAGGGGCGTATCGATCCCCTGACCTAGTGTTGCCACCCGACCAGTGTCTCAGGGCCTACTGCCTTGACAATCCAATGTAGAAAATATAAAGTGCAATATACCTTTCAAGGAGATTATGGTCCTCAGGTTGGTCGGACGCACCCAACCCGAGTCTCGAGGAATTTGCACACCGCTTTTTGTGTCCCGAAGTATTCTGCCGAGCTAGGAGTTGATCCTCAGGCCATTTTTGTGAATCAACCTGAGTCTCAGGGGCTACTGGGATCAGCGGTCTTATGTCATCCTTCAGGTGCATCTCGGGTTTTAGACCGATACACACCTTAACGGCTGCTGGCTATATATCTTGGCAAAGAATAAATTGCACCAATCAAAAATATTGACAAAAAATTGGCCCGGAGTCGGGGTGGTGCACCACCTCGGAAGCAGTCCGGCATAAAGCTCGGGCGCTAGTGCCTAGCTCCATAGAGGGCATTTCCGGCATTAAGCTCGGCTAAACTCCTTCGACTTTTAGTCCGGCGTTGGAGCTTGGACATAGTCCGGCGTTGGAGCTCGGATACAGTCCAACGCTGAAGCTCGGATGCAGTTCGGTGTTGGTGCTCGGCTGCAAAAGATACCTCGAATGCAGTCCGGCGTTGGAGCTCAGACGCAAGAGGACACCGCCGCCCGGGAACAACTTCCAAAACCGAGGTGTGGCATAAAAATAACAAGGAATTGATAAAGGCCGAGAACTTAAAGGGGCTCCTCGGATACCCGATGTGTAAACTCTTTGGATTTACTTTAGCGATCCTCAAGATCGAAGATGGGAAGATTTGTCAAACCAGTTTTCAAGACCGACTACCGAAGATGTAGAACAGTTCAGAAGAATCGAGGAGCGTCCCCAACTTGAAGACCGGTTCAGGGGGTACTCACCATGTCATCTCCCAATCGGTTGGATTGGGCCGAGGATGCCCATGGTCGTATGATCATGGGCCAGTTCGGACATCCAATGTATACACGAGGAAGATTCCACTAGACTTGGTGATCAAGACAAGGACTCCTCTCCAGCAGCGTATTCGACTAGGACTCTTGTTATCCTAGGCCTCTGGTACATTATATAAGCTGAGGCCAGGCTAGTAGGTATATTATTATGACATTACTCATCATACCTATGGGGTTTAGACCACAAAATACGATCTCGAGGTAGATCAACTCTTGTAACCCCTATACTCATCAAAGTCAATCAAGCAGGAAGTAGGGTATTACCTCCATCAAGAGGGCCCGAACCTGGGTAAACATCGTGTCCCCTGTCTCCTGTTACCATTGATCCTTAGACGCACAGTTCGGGACCCCCTACCCGAGATCTGCTGGTTTTGACATCGACAGCCACTTCACCTCCCGCAGGGCGGGGGTGAAAGCTCGGAGGCCCTCGGCCCCTCCGAAATCGCGCGTCGGTCCGGTCGATGGAGCAGCGCCCGCCATGAGAGCCGAACAGCGGAGGTAGCGGACAAAGAGACAGATCTTCTATGCACCCGTACCTGTTATGCCAAATATCAGATTTGGGGTTCTGCAGACACTTGAGAGGTTGGAACTCTGGGGTGCGTCTGAAGAACTCAACCTCCCCAGTCTGCCTACTCGCTAATCTCATGGCCTAGTTCGACGAACTGGAAGGAAATGGGACACAACAGTTTACCCAGGTTCGGGCCACCTTGCGGTGTAAAACCCTACTCCTGCTTTTGGTGGATTGGGCTCGAGGGGCTTATCATGAACTAGTACAATGGGATAACAACCTCAGGAGGAGGCGTGTTCTTGTGCTCGAGTGGTCTGGTGAGCTGGGGAGGATGGGATGGATCCGATCCCGTCCCTTCTCTATGGTGGTGGCTAGGTCCTATTTATAGTGGCCTTGGTCCTCTCTCCAAATGAAGACGGGAAGGGATCCCACAACGGCCAAATTCGAAGGGAGACAACTAGTACATGTCATCCTGACAAAAGTAGTCTTTGCCTGCAAAAGCCTCTGGTCATGACGCCATGGTGGGCTCGGCGATGACCTCCGTATTGATGTCCTAGCGGTCTTGGTCTTGTTACACCAGAATGGAAACCTTTAGCTGATTCCTCGGGACTACGCACCTGTGCTTGCCTCCATAACACTGAAGAGGAAACTGTTGTCCTGTGCATGCCTGGCCTTGGCCGTCATGGCTCATGTCATCCAAACCTCGTGAGGTAAGGCTTGCATAGAAATTTAGTTGCATGTGCAATGCAGGGAATATGGTTCGGATCAATTAACTGTTTGCGATGAGGAAGAAGAACAGAAATGGGCAGGCAGATGAAGGCGTGTGCGATATATAGTATACAGTTCACTCGAATTAACTGTTTGTGATGAGGCAGAACAACAGAAACGGGCAGCTAGATAAAGGTGTGTGCGATTGAGGGCATATGCTTCAGAAGGATTAACTATTTGCGATTAGGGAACATAACAGAAACGGCCAGCCAGATCAAAGTGTCTACGATTGACGGCATACACTTCACATAGATGAACTGTTTGTGATTAGCCACAATAAACAGAAACAGTTAGACAGATCAACGTGTGTGCGCTAGACGGGCACACATTCTAATTAAAAGAAGCATGCGCGATGGTAATAACGAGCGCGCATGGTTGTTGGAATAAGACGTGTGTTGACATTGCCTATTGCGGTGCACCCTATGGTGCAAACGCCACGTACGCGGCCGAGAGAGCGTGCCCATGTTACGCCGCCCGGGAATTGTGCCGCACATAGAAGTTATAGAACCGTCAATAAATTTTGAGCCTGCATCCCGTCACATTCCAAATTACTACCACGCTAGATTTAACTGCAAACCTATTCACACCGATCAAAACCTAAAATGTTTTCAACTTAGGAGCGTATTAGTAGTAGGTTATAAATACTATGTAATGCCCTGAGACCGGTGCTCCAGATGCCTTCTATGTTTTGCGTGTCAGCTCTGTTATTTATTTGTTTGTTGCATTCATCTTTGCATCATTTCATCATGTCATCATGCCATTAATTTTTCCAACTCCACTAAATAAAATGCAAAGATCTTTGATCTATTTAAATTGAGGGAACTCACACGGTGATTTTGTCTATATAACATATCCGCCCAATATATTAGGGAGCTATAATTAATATTCTAACACACATGCAAATATTTCCCATGTATTTTCTACTTCAACTTCGACTTCAAAACCTTGCCCACATTTTCTCTTCCCATTTGCCGAGGTTCCTCCAAAAATTTCAACATTTTTGGACACTTCAAAAACCAAGTCCAATTTCAAACCCATCTGAATTAAATTCAAATGAGTTTGAATTTACATCTTTTAACCGGAGTGTTGTGTCTATCATTCCTCTTCTAACCGGAGTCTCATCCTAGTGCTTTCATTTGGCCAAGTTCATATTATATGCCTTCCATTTCCAACCGGAGTGTTGTCATAATTGATCTTTATCGTTCCTTGTACACCTCGTTTTCAACCGGAGTGCTTGCATGTACTTCTTGTCTATTGCAACCATTTTCTTATGTCTTTCAACCTACGAGGTTCTAGTAATGTTCCTTGTTCCTCTTTTCTAACGAAGTGTTTTTAACTTTGTTCATCTTCGTTGTATTCTTTGATTCAATTTGTTCAACCTCACAAGGTTCTTTGGTTTCACTCATTTGTCAAAGAAGCCACTTAGTTTTACTTGTAGTGGTGCCATCCTAGATCTCGAGACGAGATCCTCTTGTAGTGGTGGAGTGTTGTAACGCCCCGAGACCGGCGCTCCAGATGCCTTCTATGTTTTGCGTGTCAGCTCTGTTATTTATTTGTTTGTTGCATTCATCTTTGCATCATGTGCATTGCATCATGTCATCATGCCATTAATTTTTCCAACTCCACTAAATAAAATGCATAGATCTTTGATCTATTTAAATTGAGGGAACTTACATGGTGATTTCTCTATATAACATATCCTCCCAATATATTAGGGAGCTATAATTAATATTCTAACACACTTGCAAATATTCCGCATGTATTTTCTACTTCAACTTTGACTTCAAAACCTTGCCCACATTTTCTCTTCCCATTTGCCGAGGTTCCTCCAAAAACTTCAACATTTTTGGACACTTAAAAAACCAAGTCCTAGTTCAAACCCATTTGAATTAAATTCAAATGAGTTTGAATTTACATCTTTCAATCATGGCCATTTGTAGTTTCTCGGAACAAGCACATTTTTGTGAGTCCGGGAAAATTGTCCGCATGCGCAAATTCTTTCCCTAACCCCACTCTTTATTTTCTTCTCTTTTTTTTGTTTTATGCTAAAGGAAATATAAGAATTAGAGAGACAAAAGCCTAGCGCCCGTAGGCCACTGGTCCAGGCCAGCCCACCAAACCCCTGGAAGCCCAGCCGCACTCTCTCCCCTCTAACCCTAGTGCCCGATCCCAACTCCCTCACTCCCTCGTCTCCCACCTCACGCCGCCAGGGAGGAGCCCCGCGCTCGATCCCCACGCTCCTCCCTCCTCTCGTCCTCTCCCTCACCCCGTAGCGCCTCGCCTCGCTACTACCTCCCCGCCGCCCAGCAGCATCTCGTCAGACCGCGCCCTGATGTAGCTGGTCTTCCTGCGCGTAGGCGACCTGCCCTGCCCTGCACCATCTTTGTCGTCCTCGCCCTCGTAGCTCGCACCTCCCGATCCGGTGCCTCCTTCCTGTCCATGGATGTCGTAGGGAGCTCAAGCCCCACCATCGATTACCCGCGACCTCCTCCTCCTGGCTCTGCTCCGGCCTGCCTAGCTCAATCGCCTTCGTCTTGCCTCCCTCTGCTTCTTTTGCTGAAGTGCGCGGCCACCGCGAGTTCCACTCCCCTCGTCTCACGCCATCAGACCCGGCCATCTTTGTCTCCTGTACGACCCCAAGACGCATGCTGGATGTCCACATCCTGATCGGCCTCCCCTTCCTTTTGCCTTGCCTTGCTCGCCTTCAAACTCTGGCCACCGGCTCCATGGTAACTGCCGTAGGATCATTGCCATGCTGCTGCTCTGCCTTTGTAGTCGGCCCTAGCAACCCTTTGCCTACTCTGCTGCAACTCCACCCGCTAGACACGCAACTTCCTGTCCAAGGCCTCCACCACGCGTGTGCGTCCAGCATCTCCGTGTGTCTTCGTTGTTATGTAAGCATGAGATCCTTTACCACCAAGTTCATCTTCTTCGCTTCACGCAACTATGCCAAGGCATACCCCCCCCCCCCCCCCGGGTTCACCAAGTTCCACCATCGACGACCGTTTTGGATACGGCAATACCTGGACCGACAAGTACCACGACGTCCGTCGATCGCCAAGTACCCCTTCGGATACGCAAGCCCCTCGAAGGTCCACCGATGCCTAGTACGACTACAGGACTGGAACGAAGTACCACGCTGACCATTGACATGTACAACTACACCGCACCAAAACGCCAAGACCGTCCCAGATATTGCCAAGTACCACTTCGGTTCCGGAACGCGACGAGTACCACGACACCCATGTCCCTTCAAGTTTGACTACAACAACTACTTCCCATGACGACCGTGAACAACTAACGTGGCAAGTTTCCACTACCGTCGCCGTTAAGCGATTGTACAACTACTTCCGTCTACATTCCATCAAACCTGAACCGTCCCGAACGCACGCTTTCAAGGTATAACGCTGAGACGACCACCCATGGACTGTATGCATGTGATGTGTGTATGAGATGGTTGCATGTATCTGTTGCTCGACGCGCATGATGTATAGCTTGCGCGTTACCCGTTTCTAAGCCATCGACGCGTGGGAACCCGGTTACCGGGAGCACCCCACCTTTTCGTCGCATGACACGCTCCCGTCAAATTTTCTTTTGCACCGGCATGTCAATCGAGTTACCGGCACCGATATGTTGTCGTGGCTCCATTTTTGTATTCGTCACTATGGCACCCCAAAATGCACCATAACATGCTCATGTCAACATTATCATAAAATTGCATAAACTTGTGTGTGTCATCCGCATCATGATAACAACATTTAAAAGGGTTAAAATTGTTGTTTGCTTCAAATTTGCTCTATATGCATATGAGCATTTTTCCAGAATTGTTATTTGTTGTTTCCGGCCTCATTTAAACTTGCCTAGATAGGTAGTTTTCATAGGCTTCACCCCTTGCCATGTTTAATAACATTTAATATAGTTGGGTACATAACCGGGAGAGAACTAAATAATTGAATGTGGTGTGTCGTCAATATGCAACTCATTGCATATTGAGCTGCACTTAATTTGTAGTATTGATTGTTGCACTTTACCATGCCATGCCTCTTTAAACCCGACATGCATCATACTTGATTGTGCATCATGCCATGTTTATGCTTCTTGGTTTACCATGTTGTTTGCTTCTTTCCGGTGTTGCTTCTTCTTGGTAGTTCCAGTAACGTTGCGTTTGTGAGGATCCGTTCGACTACGACCATTTGTCCTCTTCATGGACTCGTTCTTCTTCCTGGCGGGATCTCAGGCAAGATGACCATACCCTCGATATCACTTCTATCTTTGCTTGATAGTTGTTCGCTCTATCGCTATGTCGCGCTACCTACCACTTGTTATCATGCTCCCATGTTGCCATGCCAGGCCTCTAACCCGCCTTCTTAGCAAACTGTTGTTTGGCTATGTTACCGCTTTGCTCAGCCCCTCTTATAGCGTTGTTAGCTGCAGGTGAAGTTGAAGACTGCTCCATGTTGAAACATGTTTATGTTGGGATATCATATTTTCTCTTATTTAATTAATGCATCTATATACTTGGTAAAGGGTGGAAGGCTCGGCCTTTTTCCTGGTGTTTTGTTCCACTCTTACCGCCCTAGTTTCCGTCATACCGGTGTTATGTTCCTTGATTTTACATTCCTAATGCGGTTGGGGTTATGGGACCCCTTGATAGTTCGCTTTGAATAAAACTCCTCCAGCAAGGCCCATCCTTGGTTCTAAAATTTGCCACCACCACCTATTACTTTTCCCTTGGGAGTCGCGCTCTCGAGGGTCATCTTTATTTAACCCCCCGGGAGAGTGCTTCTCTAAGTGTTGGTCTGAACCGGGCAACCTGCGGGGCCACCTCAAGGAAACTCACGGGCTGGTTTTAATCGTAGCTTGATCTATCCGGTGTGCCCTGAGAACAAGATATGTGCAGCTCCTATCGGGATTTGTCGGCACAGTTGGGCGGATTTGCTTGTCTTGTTTTACAATTGTCGAAATGTCTTGTAACCGGGAATCCGAGTCTGATCGGGTCTTCCCGGGAGAAGGAATATCCTTCGTTGATCGTGAGAGCTTGTGATGGTCTAAGTTGGGACACCCCTGTAGGGTAAAAACTTTCGAGAGTTGTGCCCGCGGTTATGTGGCAAATGGGAATTTGTTAATATCCGGTTGTAGAGAACTTGAAACTTGACTTAATTAAAATGAATCAATTGCATGTTTAGCCATGAAGGTCTCTTTTCGGCAGAGTCCAGGAAGTGAGCATGGTCTTGTGTTATGCTTGAACGTAAGTAGTTTCAGGATCACTTCTTGACCACTTCTAGCTTCACGACCGCTGCGTAGTTTCTCATCTTACTCTTACTTGCGAATGTTAGCCACCATATTTGCTTAGCGCTTGCTGCAGCTCCACCTCATTACCATATCCTACCCATAAGCTTAAATAGTCTTGATCTCGCGGGTGTGAGATTGTTGAGTCCTCGTGACTCACATATACTTCCAAATAGTTGCAGGTGCCGATGATACCAGTGTAGGTGATGCTATCGAACTCAAGTGGGAGTTTGACGAGGACCTTACTTTGTTTCGTTTCCTGATGATCAGTAGTCGAGCCTAGTTGGGACGATCAGGGATCTAGCATTGGGGGTTGTCTCTTTTATTTTGGTTCCGTAGTCGGAGCTTGATTGTTCTCTCGATGATGTGAAGTGGCGATTGTAAGCCAACTCTTTATCCCTTTCTTATTCAGTACATGGGATTGTGTGAATATTACCCCTCTTACCACAAAACCACCATGCGGTTATGCCTCTAAGTCGTGCCTCGACACGTGGGAGATATAGCCTCATCGTGGGTACTACACTACTACTCCAAGATGACTGCACATTCCTCCTCAACTCCTCATCCACAAAAACAAATAAGTCATTCATCGTCGTTCCCTTGCGTCTGCCATGGCCAGCGCGAGTTCTGGGCTGAGAGATTACCACTAGGGAGAGGCGAGCATGGAAGCGGAAGCACGAGAGATGTCCCGCCTCACCACGAAACCAACCGACATGTCTCGCCGCATGGCCATAGCAGCACGGAGGTCTCGCCGCACCACCGAAGCAGCACGGAGGTCTCGCCACACCGTCGATGCAGCAGACTAGTCCGGCCACGCCGCGGAAGCAGCAGAGATCACTACAAAAAAAGACACATCTGTGACATTTTGGGCCGAACGAAAAACAATTCTGTCATACTTATGACACTTCTATGACGATAATTGTGACAAAACCGGGTATCATCATAGATGTGGTGGGCTCCTACTTCTATGACAAAAATCATGACAGAAAATGGGCTTTTCGTCCTGGGCGGGCCAGAGACGCAGCTGCACGACATCTTTGGGCCATCCATGACGGAAAAAATCATGGTAGAAGTGAGGTCGAGGAAAATATCGGGGTGTTCCCGGTTATGGTGGGTGGTCGGGGTCGAGCGATGCACGGAGGTTTGCGCATTTCTCTCAGACACGCACGCGCGTGGGTGCGAGGCGTTGGGCTCTAACTGAACCCGAGCGAGCCGTTGGCCTACTGAACCCGAGCGATTGCACTACAGGATACGCGTTACTGAACCCGAGCGATGGATCGATGGTTGTTAACTGAACCCGATCGAGCGATTCCTTCGCTACTGCTCTTACCGAAGTCGATCGATGCTGCCTCTGGATGAACGGTGAGCGTTGCTGGGGGGGTTTGGATGAACAGTTCCTGCTGGGGGTGGATGAACAGGACCCCGTGGTGTTGCCTCTGGATCAGCAGGACCACGATCGATCGAGTTAGTTGGGGCTGGATGAATAGGATCCCGTGGAGGGCTGGATGAACAGGACCACCCCTTGGAGGGTTGGATGAACAGTAGACAGTGGAGGGTTGGATGAACAGTTGCCCGTGGAGGGGTGGTTGAAAAGGAGCCCGTGTGGAGAGGGCTGGTTGAATACTAGCCGGTGGAGTAGCGTGCAGTGGAGGCTGGATGAACAAGAGCCCGTGGATGAACAATCGCAGGTGGAGGTTGGAGGAGGTCGACAGTGGATGAACAGTAGCCTGTGGAGGTTGGAGGGGGTCGACGATGGAGATGAACAGTATCCCGTGGAGTCCTGTTTTGCGGTACGCCATACCCCTCCCGATGAACAGGACGCCCGTTTCGACCGTGGTGCTCCAACACAAGTATATTTCCTCCGTTTTGCGGTACGCCACACCCCTCCTGATCAACAGGACCCCGTTTCGACCATAGGAGGTCCGTTTCCTCCATTTTGCAGTACGCCAGACCCCTCTCGATGAACAGGATCCCGTTTTGAATGTGGCCGGTCGAACACACGGACGTTTCCTAAGTTGTGCGGTACGCCAGGCCTCATTTACATCGGTTGTTCCATCCAAGCCCTCCCGATGAACACGACGACGCATTCCGTTTCGACCCAGCTGGTTGGCTCCCCATGAACACGATGACGGCATTGTTTCTCCGTTCCGACCGAGCCATGTACATGAGCCCTGGCCGTACATATGCGCGAGTAGGCATTCGAGACCCTGCCCATATGTACGTACGTGGCCATATTTTCTTTCTTGCACACTGGCCGCTGTACGTACGTGTACATGCTACGTGTGCGCCTCTACATGGACCAGTATGTACGTACACGTTCGCGACCAGAATGACAATGCTTCGACCAGGTGGGTCCCGACTGTCAGGCACTTCCTTGTGTGCAAAGATGTAGCTGGTGGGTCACAGTAGTCAGGTGGCGAATCGTTTTTTTTGCCAGGACGCACTTCCTTGCATGCGAAGATGTCAGGTGGAGGAATAATTATTTTGCACGTAATAAGGAGGCGCTTCCTTGCGGCTGCCGTGGACCCAGCCATCAGCCTCTCCACATATAATACTCTTTCGATGGAAGTCAGTCGTTGACCACATTGACCATGCCGCGCCGAGAGCACCACGGCGGTGGACGATGGAGAGGCCTAGAAAGGGGACGACGCGGAGCCCGAGAAGATGCGGAAGTGGATACCCACATGGAGAGGAGTACGAGGGTTCACTGGTTCGGTTATGGTGTGAGGCTGATGTCGCCGCAAAATAACAGGGTGTGTGGATAAGTGGTGGGATGGCCTGGCCAGCGGTGGGAGTAGTAGGGGCGGTGAGGCCTCCACGACAGCACAGCCGGCCACGGGAGGCAGGAGCAGGCAGCACGACTGGCGCTGCTTTGGGCGGCTGGAGCAAGAAGACCAAAGGTTGAAGAAGCACAACGGCCGTTGGATGGACATCGTATGGACATCGTATTGACTAAGTTGACAAAGCCCTTGGTACGCGTCAACTTAGTAGGCCCACAGGTCAGCTTCTAAAACAGTGCGCCCCAAATGTCAGGGGGAGGAATCATTTTTTGGGTGGGTGAAGCTAGAATGTCAGATTAAAGAAGAAGCACGGCATCCGTTGGATGGACATCCAACGGCCATTGCTGCTAGAACCGTCTGTTGACTATAAGTTGACAAAGCCTTGCATACGCGTCAACTCTCTTTTTTAAGGGGACGCGTCAACTTAGTAAGGCCACAAGTGTGTGGCAGAGAACTTATATCCAATTTCAGATTTGTAACACTGTGCAGCGAATTTTTGAATTCTAATGGAATTTACTACAGCCCATTTACAGTTTGTTAAAAGTACAACCCATTTCAACCAACCATTCAAAACAGAATTCAATAAAATTTCCCACATTTTGATGGGATCTAAAATATTTCTATCCCAAAATTTCTATTCAGATTAAATACAATTTCAATATAAATTTATATTACGTAAAATCCAACGAAACATTGCGCGCGCAATAATTAATGAAATTAAAATTTTCAATATCCAAAAATAATATTTTATAAAGTAATTACGTGTTTGGTGCATTTTTGATAGTTACTGCCCAGTTTTTATAATTACATCCCATTTATTATTTCTTAAAGCTCATTTTCTTGTTAAGCCTAATGCATCCCTTCTATGAAAGATTTGCAGCCCAGCGGGGCGGAGAATAACAACTTGATCTTGCCTGGGTATTCCTAAAAAAAGTATAGCTGGGCTAGCCATTTTCAGCTTGGAAAAAATTAATATCTAGGCTGGATATCTGGCCTGGGCTAGACGGGCCACAGCCCGCCTAGTTAATACCTGCAACGATGTTTTCATTGTTGTTTAGAGGAGAAAAATTAATATCTGGGCTAAACATCGCTCAATGAAAACTCTTCAGTGCTCACACCTCAAAAACACAAATACTGCTCGAGCTGCTTGGTCCTAGCTGTCAGTCGCTTCTTGTGCAATTCTCTCGTTTATTGACTACATAGGTTGACAATGGTGTGCGACCGTGATGTCAGGAAACCAGGAGGAAGCAAAAAAATTATAGTTTTATATACTAATAAGGAGGCACTTGCGTACGTGCGGCTATGGCCCTGTTGGGTCCCCACTGTCATCCTCTCCAAGTAAAGTCATCTCCTCATCCTCATGTTCGTTGATCATGTTGAGAACGCGAGACGGCAGCACCACGCCAAGCGCAACAACTCGAAGGACGACGGAGAGGCCCTCGCGGGCCCTACGGATGTTCTAATACAGCGCCTGCTGCTCATTCGGAAAGCCAGGATCATAGGACCACATGTCCACGATGGCATTGTCGTTCGCTTGTTCACTAGTGCTCATTGAGGAGACGGAGGTTGCAGCCCAGGTCCTCCTGCGCTGGTAGCTCTTCCGCCATTAGGGCGTCGAAGTGCGGCCGCACCTCCTCTATGGTGAACACGACATGAACCGGCTTGGACGGTGGCGTCGGCTCCTGGTCGGAAGCTACGTCCATTGTCCGATTGTCGTCGCTTAGCTCGGTGAGCTAGCCAGTGAGCCAGCATGTCCGGCTGCTGGACCGACCCGCTGCCAAGCACGAGTCTGACTGCCCTGGCCCACCCAAACCGCCTACCTTGCCCGCGCGTGCTTTTCGCCCAAAACGGTCAGCGCGGCCCGCCCCACTTCCCGGTGAAGGCAATTGCTCCGCCTTCAAACGACACAAGTGTCGTCCGTCCGTCTTTCTGCTGCCCACTTTAATGATACGCGGTTGCCGAGGCAGCTACTCCAGCACCACATGTCCGTCCCTCTGCCGCCTACCATTGCTATATAAACTGTTGCGCCGGCCATAGCACCAACCATCCACATCTGTTCCCTTTCTCTTGTCCACGCCACTACTGCCCACCATGGCTTCCTCGCGCTCCAGCGCTCTTCGGGAAGGGTGGACGACGGACCACAAGGAGATGGCAGCCATTGCTGCCGACTGGCTGGCCAGTAGGCAGCCAGAGGACGATGACGTCCCAATGGAGAACATGGTAGTCAATGATCCGGCACCAACCCCCTCCTCCGTGCCATCCTTGCTGGTGCATTGCACCATGACCATTGGCGAGGCCCGTGCCCAATATATGGACACAATGAGGCAGAGCATGAGGACCAGTTCCGGGAGGTGCAAGCCGATGCCGCCTACAACCACCATCTCCTCCAAGAGCACCTGCAGGCGGAGGAGCAGATCGCCGCAGAGCGGGCGGAGTCGGAGGCGCTGCTCGACTCGTACCGCTCCGCCTGCGAGGGCCGCTTCAAGCGCTAGTGGTACCGCATGCGGGTGGCGGAAGCTGCGGCCCGCCTACAAAGAGGGCGATGAAGCGGGTGAGGCGCTGTTTGGCGAGACCAAGGACGAGGCAGAGGACAATGTCGGCTCCGATGAGTCCCCCGCTCCGCTCGCGTCGATGAGGCACTGCTCCGCCGAGGCCCCGCGGCGCCAAAGAAAAGGTAGAGGACACCGCCGGCTCCGCCGAGGCTCTACCCTGCCGGCAACCAGGGGGAGGATTTCCCCTACTCCGCCGAGGCGCCGCCCACCGGCAACGAGACAGAGGACATCGTCGGCTCTGCCGAGGCCCCGCCCCGCTGCCAACGAGGCCGCGCCACACAGAAAATGAGGAAGAGTAGAACACGGTAGGTCACCGCCGCTCGGGTCCAAGTAAGGCCACCGCTGCTACCCTCCGGTTGTTGGCACTGAGTTGTACATCATGGAGCAATTCTATGATTACAGGATGATTGAAGAGCGCGCCATGGTTGAGCAAGCTCATGAGATACAGTCATTTGCTAGAGAACTTGAGCACTTCAGTTGTATGCTACCGGACAAGTTTGTTGCCGGAGGTATCATCACTAAGCTTCCTCCTTTGTGGATCTCATTGGCACTCTTGATGTGGAAGAAAAGGCGAGAGCAAAGGACACACATGCTCGAGGAATTGAGGGAGGATCTAGTGCCAATCTGGTACAGAAGAAGAACTTCCAGCCCCACAAGTTCAAGAACAAGGGCAAGTTTGATGGTAATGCAAAGTTTGATGGGAAGACAAGGTTGTGCAACACACGAACTTCAAGAAGAAGAATGACAAGAAGAAAGGTGTTTGTCATGTGGGGATCCTGATCATTGGGCTCCTAGATTCCCTAATCGCTATGACAAGCTAGGCGGGTTGACCAATGAAGGCCGGTTAGCTTCTTGGCAGCGACGTGGAGTCGGAGAGCTATATTGGAGAAGGACGCTGCTTCTACTTAACTGCTGGTGCGGGTGGCTGATTGACACGTGGGCCCAACAGGCATCTGGGCCACATGTCAATTGCGCAACTGCACCTGCAGTTAAGTCACTGAAGCTTCTGTTTGGCATAGCCGGACACAGGTGCCTAGCTTTGGTTAATTAATTATACATCCAGCACACCCCTTTTTAGTTCAAGAATATATGAAATGTAATGAAATCCGGCATGTTTATATGAAATCCGACCGTGTATGAATGAATTTATTTCGATTAGTTCGAATTCTTGTATCACTGGCATTGGATGAACATGCAAAACAATACGTACTAGCATTATTCCCAAGGTGATCACCTCGTTTGCAGCAGTTTCACATGTACTCCCTGCGGTCCTTTCTAGTCTGCATACTAGTTTCGTCTGCAGTCAAAGTATCTCTAATTTGACCAATCTTATATAAAAAAGTATGCACTTTCACAATGTTCTAAGTAAAAAGGAACAGAAGGAGTACAAAGAGTTTGAGCAGCTTTTTAGCATTCATGTACATTGCAATCAAACACACAAGCCTGGCAATTCATAGAGAACATTCAAAACAATCAATGATTATGCATCTTAGCGATTCACATGTCAGAGCCGATATTTACTTCACAACTAAAGAATAAATAAAAAATGGATCGATGATGCTGACAGCAAAGGGCGTCCCATTCGAAACTATCAAACGCATGTCTTCTTGCTAAAATCAATGAGCAAAATTTGACATGGTTGTCCCATTCCAAAATATCAAATGCCTACTACTGTGGAATGGGCAGGGTTTGCCATTAGTTCGGACATTGACATGGCACCTCGTGCTAAATAAACTATTTGTTCTTCTTGTGTAGTTCCACCAAAATCAACCAAATTCGCTTGGCACCTCCTTTCTTGTGGTGGAAATGAATGATTCGATGTATTCATGAACATTTTGTGCAGTTCCCATTGAAATCAACCTGAGAACCCCTGTTTGCACAAATACAAAAAAAGTGATTAGTATAAAGCAAACTGTACTATGAATTGACAGTTTAAACATGCACCTACATGGCCAATGTAGAGCACACTTTTAGAAAAATGGAACTCACTGGAAAGAATCCTAGAACAACATTGTACTCGTGCATCATAGCAAGAAAATGGAGATTTGTCAGTCCTTCTGAGCTGAAGTTATTTTGGTCTTGTGGGGGGTAATGTAACCATCCTTCAACTACTCCTTCTGATGAGAAGATAGACAAGTCTTCTTCATCCTGGCATAATCGGAACTAGTCACTTCACGTACTCCATATTCTTCTTCAGAGGAGGATGATCCTGTTGTGCAAAGACAAGAGGACAACTAAATGCTAGCATCCCTATTTTCTCAAAAAAGCAAAGGAAATATTTAAAACAGCACAGATGAAGCACATCTCAAGGACAATACCACTTTTTGATGACAGTATCTAAACAGTAGCACAACACCAATAGAGATGACAAAGCTCAATCATATGGATGAAATCAGTGGGCGAGTACCAACCTTTGTCAGGAGGCTTATTGTGTAGACCATATAGATGAAGCACTTCTCCGGAACCATCTGTTGCTATCTACTGTGGTGGCCATGCTTACTATATACTCCTCGATTAGTTTATTGTTTCCAACATCTTCTTGTGGAGTTCCACTAAAATATATGGTATCTTCAAAGAAGATCCCTATTTGCACAAGTAGAGATAATTACGGATAACATTAAGAGTGGCATCAAATCACAATTTCTCATTCCAGCCATAGCAATAAATTAAGATGCAAAACTATATCATTACTTGTGTCATCACAGTTCCAGTGCTTCATTACAGCACCAGGAGTTGATTTTTGTTTTTTCTTCCGCTTGTTCTTCCCCTTCATCACTTGGTTCAACAACATACAAGCTTCGCTTTCGATGTACGATTTGGCATGTCAATTAGGTTGCACGAGTATAGCACTAAACAATGACATTAATATTCTGATGAAAGTGGCAAAATACAGGCCAACAGTTGTGAAATATCCTTATCTTACCTCATTGGGATATTATGGTGCACATAAAGATTGGAAGTCTTGTCTCCATTTGGGCAGTTCACTAAAATCAAGCAACATTACCATACAAGTAGCACAACATATGAAAGCACAATGCAGAATCATGTGAAAGAAGGCTAGTACTGACCTCTCATGACGCGGAATTCAAACAACTCATAAGAAGAAGATTTGAACCAAATTTGCCAACACGGATAGGAAGTAAGATCTCCTCTTGTGCAGTTCCACTAAGATCAAGCAATCAATCAACATTGTCGGTGTGACATTTTGGTTGAACTGCACAAAACACTCTTAAAACAAAAGTGTTTTGTGCAGTGCAACAAAAGGTCACAATGGCAATGAGGTGAAGTAGATAACCCTGTTTACACAGAGGTGCAAAGGAAACAACTAGTGGTCAATAACGGTGGATGACACGGAAGCAACAAAAAGAAGCATCTACCTTATATAAATGGGAAAGAAAGTAAGTCAGTAGCATTTCTCAAACGATGGCATTGATTAATATTAACAGAGAGATTATATTAACAATAAAATTCGTTAAACATGTAATTTGCTTTTAACTATGGCATTGCATCAATTTTCCAGCGGCGTTATTAGAGGGTGCTTGTTTACAGGGACATTTTGGTGGAGGGACTAAAAAAACTCCGTGTCAGTCCCGTCTAAACCAAACATGATGGACTCTTAGGGACTAAAAGTGGGCATTTCGGACTAAAGAAAGAAGACCCCGAGGGAGAGTCTTTTTGGGACATTTTCCAATAGTTGCCCATCCCACGCATCGCACCTTGTTTCTATTAGTTCATTACTAGGGGTAACATGGTATTTTAACATGTCATTTAATAACTTCTAGTCCATGTTTAGTCCCTGGAACCAAGCAGGTAGGGACTAGGGAGTTTTTAACCAAACAGGGCCTTAGATTAACAACAGCTAAAGAGTTGCACAGGACAGTGGACGCACCAGCACCATGTGCATCTGCCGATGTACTAGGGTGATGCACAATCTGTTGCAACAAAGGACAAACAACCAAGGAGCAAATGTGTGTTCGTCCCAGTTTTGTTATCTTTAGACACCTTTCCCTATGTGAGTGCGGCAAATCTAGTCCTGCTCAAACTCTCTAGCCTTGTCCCCCAAAACAAAAGATCAGTTCGTTATAGATGTGCATAATGCGTTTGTCATTGTTTTCCCTTTTCGACCAACGTAGGTGCTGGATAGCCAGTCTGTACTAGTACTTTCCCCCTTCCTTTCCTCTTTGAACCACGTCCTAGATTTATGCTACACAACTTTTCCCACTACTTTCCCCCATTCCTTTCCTCTTTGAACCACGTCTTAGATTCATGCGATACAACTTTCCCCACTACATTCCCCCTTCCTTTCCTTTTTGAACCACGTCCTAGATTCATGATATACAACTTTTCCCACTACTTTCCCCCATTCCTTTCCTCTTTGAACCACGTCCTACATTCATGGTATACAACTTTCCCCACTACTTTCCTGTTTGATCCAACACCTAGATTCGAGTGCACAAGCGGAAAAAGCCCACATGCAGCTAGAGCGATGCATGTGGAATAAGTAAATTATAGTACCTTAAGGTTCTTGGGGTGTGGTTCGGTGGGCGAAAGAGTGTGAAGAGAGCACACTATGTACGGCGGCGAAGAAGAATAGGTCGGAGTCCCTCCCGCGCCGCCGCTGGGTGAAAGTGAACAGTTGTGCCGGTAGTGGATTCCCTCCCTAGCCGACAGTGAAAGCGTTAAGACTCCTTACCTTCCCGGTGGACGGATCATACCGGCTTTATGACCAGCAGTGAGGGGAGAGAGAGAGAGGCCAACGAAGTCTTGTTTAGATCTGGAGAGGGCGAGAGAGTGTGAAGAGAGCAATTACAAGCAGACCAGCAGTGAGGGGAGAGAGAGAGGCCAACGAAGTCTTGTTTAGATCTAGAGAGGGTGAGAGAGTGTGAAGAGAGCAACTACAAGTGTTGAGGCTCCAACGCGGATATATATATAAATATACTGGAGAGAGTGTGAAGAGTGCAAACCCAAGAAAACAAGTGCCGAGGCTGCAGCTGATTGTATAGCTCCGTATCCATCCATTTTGAGCAGTCAAAGAATCCTCCTGGTACGAATTATGCTCAAGTGTAGTTATTGAACCCGAGACCTCTAGTTTGATGAGCGAACAGGCTAACCAGCTACACAACCCTTCCATTATGTTCAACGAGAGGAAAATAACCTTTTATACATTCATGCATTCGTGTGACAAGCATGCCGTGTATTTTGTGTGCGGGAGTCATTGGGATTTAAATAATAATCGTGTCATGTGGCTTTGGTGGTAAGACTATCCAAAGTGGTGCAGAAATAATGCAGCCTTAGTCACCTTACCTCTCTCCACATAGTACGTTGGGTCCCACCAGTCAGAGGGTGAAACAAACAAATTAATAAGAAAAATTAAAAGTGCCAGCGGTGTATCATACCTCACACATCTCGCTACTGCTCAGGAACACTGTCCAATTTATCCCTCTGTTCGCTCACATACTATTTTAAGTGAATCCTTATTATAACATGCATTCGACCTAAGTCAGTGTGCCACCGTATCTCATACGACACCATCCGTCTAGGTGTAATAAGTCACCTTAGAAGGTGCGGCGGGACCAAGGTGCAAGCAGATTGGAGGAGAAGAGGAAACTTGACCGTCATTCCTCCAATTAATCCAAACAACTAAGAGATGACGTTTTAGCTACCATGCAGGGCCACGTATTAACTCGCATGCAAGCTGACTTTGATTTCTTTACTGATCAACGCGTAGTTGCGCTCCATGCATTGGGTTTCCGGGGGAGATAACAAGGCACAGTAAGGAGCATTTGGTTACATTGCTTAGGTTGGTCATAGTGGTGAGTTACTTGGACTAGTAACATGCATATGTTACTAGTCTATGTTACTACTACGTGAAGTTTGCTGTCGGAAGCGAGCCGATCTCGATGTCCTGAGCTAGCAAGGTTTTTCTAGCCCACCCAAGCTAGCTGGCCCACAAAAGCTAACATATTTTAACAGTTCCAAACACCTAACCTTGCCCGGCTATGCTATAAGCTGTTCTTGCTAAGGATCCAAACTCTCCCTAAGTAACAACACTTGCTAGCAACGAGGCCAGGAGGGGATTGAGATGCGAAGTTAATGGACGACGCCTAAACATTTTGGGAATATATGATTTCTGTAAGATGACTTAACACCTAGATGGAGGGAGTACTACTCCTCAGTCTAGGTTTGATGGAATATTCGTCACCTCTTCGCTTCTTGTACATACTCCATTTGTATCTCACTTCCTTTGGCTTCGCACTCGCACGATTTTCCTATTCTATGAACCTGTGTGTGCGTGTGCACGCGTGTGTGTGTGTGTGTTTAATAGCATGTGTGTGTTAGAGAGAGCGACAGATCGACCTACTCCTACAAAGAGATGGTGTGTAGTGTAGGATTTTAGCCGCGAGAGTCGGTGTATCCTCTCGTTTCCGGGCATCTGGTAGGGACAAGCGGATAGTTGGCACGCCCGCTACTGACCAGCCTGGCCCACCCAAAGCCCCTCCATCACCCGCGCGCGCTTCCCGCCCGAAACGGTCAACGTCGCTCCACAGAATTAGTGCCGCATTCATGCCCGGGCAGAGCGGACGCGACCTCTCACTGGTGCCTACGTTGAAGGGAGAAGTGGATTCAAGAGTGATGGTTGCTTCGTCCGTCCAACTTACTGCTGGGTCTATGTGATTTGACAGCTCATTGGTCATTATTACTGAGGTGGTAGGACTGCTGGATGTCCCATGCTTTCGATGAAAGGAGGTACTACTAGATTAGAATTTTCTCCATTCTTACGGCGGAGGAGTGCAAGAGCAGTGAAAACACGCAGGCTCAGTGATTACATGGCCCACCTCACACTATCACCATATTTTATGGACACCGTGCGACACCTAACTCTTTACATAGTACTCCCTCTGTTCCTAAATACAAGTCTTTATAGAGATTCCACTAGGTGGACTACATACGGAACAAAATGAATGAATCTACACTTAAAATGCATCTATATACATCCGTATGTGGTTCATGGTGAAATCTCTACAAAGACTTATATTTAGGAATGGAGGAAGTACAAGTATAGTACGTACTGTAATTTATTAGCGAGATCGTACAATGCTATGAAGCTTCCAGCTTCTGTTACATGTATCTGCGTCCAAGGTTGCCCATCGCAACATTTCATCAAATACAAAGGAGACTAACATGCATGCTATTGCATCTCAATGATTGACAGATCATAGCAAATATGTACTCCCTCCGTTCCAAAATAAGTGTCTCAACTTTATGCAGGGGTGTTTGTTTCCAGGTACTTTTTTGTGTAGGGACTAGAAAAAGTCCCTCTTAGAGACTTTGTAACCAAACAGGAGGGACTACTAGGGACTAAAACTTGCTTGTTGGAACTTAATGAAGAAGACTCCCAAGGATAGTTTTTTTGGGAATTTTCCAACAATGCCCCTCCCTGCACCCATTGCCCCGCCGCCCCATGGTGTTGTTTGGTTGTTATTTTTCTGTATACAGGGGGTAACATGGTCATTCAATAACCTCTAGGGAGGGACTAGGGACTTTTTAGTACCTGAAAACAAACAGTGAGGGACTTTTTAAGGAGTAGGGACTTTTTAGTTGGGACTAGAAAAGGTCCTAGGACTTATGAACCAAACATGGCCTCAATATGGACTACATACGGAGCAAAATGAGTGAATCTACACTCTAAAATACATCTATATACATCAGTGTTTGGATTATGTAGTAGTAGTTCATATTGAAATCTACTAAAGAACACATATATTCCAAACAATATGATAATATCTCTAACCAAGGTAGTAGGGATGAGGAGTAAACAGAGGGAGTAGTAAATTTTCTCCTTGTCCCGTGAGCCACCGCGCGCATGGGCGAGGGAGCGGGCGTAAGGCGTACAGTACTACTACTAGTAAGCAAGCTTCACCACATCCTGCGAGCCACCGCGCCCGTGGGCGGGGGAGAGGGTGTACTAAGCAAGCTTCTTCTCATTTTGTGAGTTGACGGGACACATCAAACATACTCCAATGTATAGAGCCTTGCCTCTAAGGTAGTCCCCACATGGTTTGCCTCTTTTTTAACATAACGCGTCAAGTCACAATTTGTTTGTTCACCCGTGGTAGACGATCCTCCCTCCATCTAGTGGAAAACCAGTACACGTGTCAAATTACCACGTGGGCTGCCTTTTCGTACAGGAATGAGCTCCACTGTGTACCCGCGCGGGTGTGGTTGGGAAAGAGACGGGAGTACGTGCGCCGTGCGTGCACCTCTTCTCTTTGTGCACGTACCCCACCTACATGAGTGTGTGTGAGAGATACAAACCTAGACAAATGGTTTGTGCGTTCATGAGTGTTTTTTGTTTTTTGTGGGGGGGGATGATTTCGTGAATGTATTTCTGGGAATATGTGTCGATGACATCTCAAACAAATTTTTGCATGCAATGTGTGTGAAATGGAGGCCTATCCATATCATATATAGAGGGCGGGCGATCCATGAGAAGAGAGGGAGGGGTCATAGATATCGATAGAGTCGAAGAGAGGATCAAGTGGGTGGGTGCAAGATCGATGAAGAGAGCCATCGAAATTGTGTGTGTGCAAGTCAAAGATTTAGGGTGACTGACCTACCGAAACGTCAAAGGGCACAGGTCAAGTTTGTGTGTGGCAGGGAGACATGACTAGAGTGCTCAATGTATCGGTGTGTGTGTGTATGCGGGAGGTGGGTGGGGGCAGGGGTAGGCAGAGGCCTAACTATAGAGGTAGCACGACTTGTATATGTGTTGAGAAGGAGAGACCCAGCTATGTCTTGAGGGATATCGGTCGACATCAATACATAACTGAAGGACGGGAAATAGGATGGGACAGAGAGAGAGAGGGAGGGAGAGGGGTAGAGTGCTGGATGGGTGATGGAGTTGCTTCTCGAAGATGGTGGGAGAGGCCTACTAGACAAACTGAGGGTGGAACTGCAATATTATCAATAAGAGTGGGGATGTGTTTCTGTGTGTGCCTGTGCGTGATAGATCTGTCGGGACGCATCCATGGATGATGAAGGGGAACCATGTGTATGGTAAGCAAACCTAACTAGATCGGTAGATCAATTGTTGTTTGTCGGAGGAACGGAGAGACATAACTAATGAGGTAGATCGATCGACGCATGGAGAAAAACGAGTGATAAAGACCTAGCTAACTATATGTATAGCAGGAGATCGGTCGGTGTACGTCCATTTGTTAGAGGCAAATAAGGTCCGGCGAGATGGATAGACAGAGAGAATGGAGCTAGGAGGTGGTGCGACAGGCCCAGCTACTAGCTAGATAGGGGGATGAGTGTGCTGTTGTGAGATCGATGAAAAGAGGGGCGAGAGTTTACATGTGTGTGGGACTGTATGAGAGACACTAGGCAATGACACATAAAGGAGGAGATTGAAGGTGCGTGTGTATGTTGTAGGCAGACATCGCTGGAGAGGTTTATCGATCGGTGTGTGTCGAAAAGGAGTTGTGGAGACTGTGGGAGAACGACCTAAAGAAAAAAATATAAATGTGCGCAATGGATAGAATGTTGAGGGAGGGGGAGCGCGAGGAGGGCATGTGCATGCACGAGAGAAAGTTAGTGGTAGCTAAAAAGGTTAGAGGATTGTGTTGGTGTAAGAGACTAACAAAGATCGTAATTGGATATGAAAGTGGATTCATATATTTGAATAGGAGATCATAGTGTTTTAAACATATGCATGCATGAATATAGCGGTGATATGCGTGTTGTGGTTTTGCACATGTTAAACCATAATGTGATAATGCATGGTGTTTGCATCTCACAGCTAAATGTCGAAGAATCTAAACCATACTAGACATCGAACAATATCACATTTTATTTGAATTTGTGATAATGTGTGGTGTTTGTAGCTTACAACTGAATATCGAACAATCTAAACAATACTATATATCGAACATTCTCACATTTTATTTGAATTTGTCGTAATGTGTGGTGTTTGCAACTCACATCTAAATACTTGTAGGCGTAGGGGGCGGGGCACCATACATAATTTGATAAACACATTATACATATGAGACATGGTTTAGATTATGAAGATCTAGCTAGAGCTTGAAATGTACTATGATTTGAAATCAACATAAAGTGGATTCAAACAATCGAGTTCGAGTTCATATAGTACACATAGTTCATATGTAACTCGAGACGAATCATGTGGTGTGATGTGAAGATAATACACAAACGATGGTTTAACTTGACAATAATGATGATTGTAGATCTTATTAAAATAGATAAACGAATTCAAATGATTTGACTTCACAATAATCATTATTCTAGATCTTATTCAAATAGAGAAACCAATTCAAATTTAGTTCATATTGAAGCGGTAGTATATACGTTTGGAATGCACTAAAACGTTCATTTGAGTAGTCGGTTGCATGCATTATACACGTAGCGAAATATTTTAATTGAACATAACATGAATTCAAAGTTTTGAATGACATTTGTAGTGCGAATTGATTTGGTACAGTACACGTTAGGCTTGTCCAGAAATTTCAACCTGTGCCTTGTTAGCCTGAAATATTTAAGATATATCTTTGTCTCCTTGTGCTCCGACAACACCCACCATCTCAACCCGCGCCTTGCTATTCCAAAATTACAACGCGCGCGAAAACTCCCACCTCCTGTGAAATCCCGACAGGTGAAATGACCGTGATACCCCTGAACCGAAAGGACCGCCTCAAACCGGTAGGGGTACTTTCGTATCTTACCCCACATTTCGGACAAGCGCGTCCCTAAGCCATGGTTCCCCACTCCCATCCCATCCGTCCACCCATTCGTACATTGAGGCCGAGAAAACCAGCGAAGCCCCACACCCTCCACCATCCGCCACCCAGTCGGAGCCTCTTCCCCAACGACGTCGTCCACAGCAACACCTCGACGTCCCTCATCCATTGTACCAGATGAGGATCCGTCATCGATCTGGTCATACCGTCGGTTCAGCCACCCCGTCCTCCACCTGCAAGGAGCTGCCTCGACGTTCCCCTTGTCTTTCGCGCCACTTCCATTCCCACACCGCCGTGTTCACCTGCACCACCGAAAGAGCATCATCATCACTGTTTCCTCGGATGAAGGTGCGGCCTAATCGGCGCCACCAAAGAGGCTGTACACTAATCTCCGAATTTTCTTCTTGATTCGATCTCACGGAGCTGCCGACGCTCGGTCCCGAACAGACACGGTGCGGCTCCATCCAAGGCGGCGCACCGGCCACTTCCTCCATGGCGTCGCTCCCTCAGCGGCGCCGTCCACATCAGTAGGAGCTGCTTCTACTTTAGCTCTCACTCGCGCTGCTGCTCTACTCTTCCTCTCAGTCCCCTGTCTTGTCTGCTCTTGCTCACGCTATTGCTCTCACTCTAGCTCTTGCTTGCGATTCTACTCCGATTTAGCTACACTTTAGTCGACTGAATCGAATTTTGGGTCAGTCGATTTCCAGGGGGGGCTCGCCGAAGTTAAGGAAGAACCAGCCGCAGCGGGGAGAGGGGCTCGCCAGAGTTAAGGAAGAACCAGCCATAGCAGGGAGGGGGGCTCGTCGGAGAGGTACCCCACTATCTATCTTAGGGTTCAGGGTGGGGGCGGTGGTCGCCGGTGGTGGTGGGGCAGTGGTGTGGGGATCGCCGGAGAAAAAGCTCGGCATAGGGGGGCCTAGAGGGATGGCCGGGCCGGTGGAGGACCGGCGGTGGGGAGTGTTTTCGGGGCAGGCGGGGCGGCGCACCGCCGGCCGTGGGCGGTGGGTGGTGGTCGGCGGCTGGTTGGCTGGTGGTGGCTGGCAGCTCAGGGGGTGGAGGTTGAATATGAATTGCAGGCCCTTGATTCCGTATCCAACGGCTGCAAAATCTACTTACCAAAGATGAAAAAGTCAGTCGACTGATGTGTAGCCTCACCTCTAGTGTATTCAGTTTCGAAAGTAAAATTCAGTTTCGACAGCCAAATTCAGTTTCAACAGTTAAGTTCAGTTTCAACAGTTAAATTCAGTTTCGATAGTTATGTTCAGAGATGAGCAGCTAATGTATTTTACATCTAGCACTTTGTGTTTATGTATTTTACGTCATCTATTGGAGATGCTGTTAGAATTCCACTCAGGTTAACGTTGTCTCTCTTGTCCTGCTTCAGCCTCGGCATCGTACAACTCACCGGAGCTGCTCCAACGACGAAACCCTCCATCACAGCGGAGAAGTACCTCGGGCTCCATCTCCACACGCCTAAGATCTTCTTCCCCTCCGCCGACAGCCAAGTCAGCCGGAGCATCCTCACCGGCCAACCCAATCACGCTGAGATCAACATGGCTTCGCCAAAGAGGTTGTACACTTGTTGCATGTCTTTTTTACTCTACATGTTATATATATTGTCCACTGAGCACACGAAGTAATGGGAAATACGATTATTTTATCCTACTATATGACAAGTAGTGAGGTACCAGGCAACTTAGCTATCCCTGATGGACTCTCTTGAACGCCATCATTATTTATCTCTGAGCATTTGAGCTGTCCATTTGTCGATGTGTGAAGCCCCGACGCCGATGTGCCAGGTGTCCTCCAGTTATTCACTATTGTTGCCTTGTCTTTTTCTTGCGTGTTGCATCTTGCCATGTCATCATGTTCATTGCATCAGCATGTTTTCGAAACTTGCATCCGTCCGGGTTCCCCAGTTCCGTCTGTTGTCCGTTCTGAGTCCAGACACACTTGCACGCGCCCACGGCACGTCCGAATATTATTTTATAAGTGGCCGGAAAATGTTCTCAGATTGGGTTGAAAGTTGGCGTGTGGTCCTATTATAGTGTAGGTAGGCCGCCTGCCAAGTTCCATCGCATTCGGAGTCTGTTTGAAAGCCCAACGGATAACTATAGCGGCAATATAGTCGGTCTAACGTCGAACGTTTTCGGTCTCAGGAAACACTCGTCGGGCCTCTCCTCTTCTCTCTCTCAGCCCTTTGCCTTCTGCACTACCTCTCACCGCCAGGCCCGACCTAACCTCTCTCGTCAGCCCACGGACCTCCTCCCGCACGCGTCCGAAATCTGTCCCGGACCCGACCCGGACTTTCGTCATCATTGGACCCGGATCATCCCCAAACATCTACAAAACATCTCCGTTTTCGTAATTGGACTCCCTAACCTATTTATTCTCAACCGTTCGATTTTGATCGGAGGATCCGTTTTGCCCTAAGCTATCCAACCTACCTATATAACCAACTTAACCCTAGACCTAGGCCGTCCCATCCATCCATTACATCCCGCAGCCGCCGCCACCCACATTCCCTTATTCCTAGGGAGCTTGTCCCATCGCCGCTAGTCCCCTTCTTCCTTGGGATTCTCCCAGATCCCCTCCTCACCAATAGCCACGCCCTTCTCCTTCCCTCGTTTTCAGCATCGGACCAACCCGAGCCCGCACCTGATCCAGATCCTCTCCCACCTCCGACCTAATTTTGCGCCGCCGACCAACCACAGCCTCCACCTTCTCCTTGTTTTTCCTTCCAGTCCAACCACCAATCATGTAGGAGCCTGAGCTCCTCTGCCCGTCGCCCCTCTCCTACAGCCGCGAGCGCCCGAGCCCCCGTCGCCAAACGCCATCGTGGAGAGCCGCAGGAGCCCGGATGGACCAAGCCTCAACTCCTCGGCTTCCTTCCGTGATCTCTTTCTTCTTCTTCTTCCTGCTGGAGCTCCTCCTCCCGAGCGCCTCGGCCAGAGAACCATCACCCGTCGACGGCTTCGCTGGAGCAGCGCCGCTGCAATCATGCCAGGGCCCTCGCCGCCTCCCCTTACTTCTCCTTCCTCCCTCTGTTATCCTCCCCTCACACAGTTCTGTCCCTCTCTCTGAACCTTCACAGGACAGGAGCAGCGCCCGCTTGGACCGTCTGCGTCGACCCCCTGCGTCCGCTCCAGCCCTGCCGTCCCGCCGAAGTCCCCTGCCTCGCCAGACCCCGCTGCTGCCTTCCCGACCAGCGCCGCTGCTGCTCTGCTTCCGACGAGCAGATGACCGCGCCCGTTTCAGTGCCTCACCTCGATCTGGAGTGGCCCAGCGCCACGCCCGCCGACCACCAGATCCATGGAGCAGCTCCAAGGCCCAGTCGCCCGTGCTTGCTGCAGCCTTAGCCTACTAGATCCGCTGGCCCAAGGCCCGCGAGGTGAGCACAAGCCAGCCCATCCCTGCATGCTTATGTGACGCCCTGGGCGCTGAATAATATCCTGCGCTCAGCTAGATTCAGCCCAGTGCATGTTTTTTCCCGTCTGGCGAATTTCTCTTTTATTCCATAGACAACAGTTTTTGCAGAAAAGCCCTCATACTTCATGCATTTAATAACTTCTCAACCGTGCATCGGTTTAAAATAATTTATATATGAAAAATGCTTAGAATTTTGTCTAGTTTCATAATATCCCACTTTTAAACATGTTTTAAATGCTGTTTGTTTAAATTTGCTTAAATAACTTGCTAAAATGATTTATTTCATAACTAAATAACCGTAGGTTGGATTTTAATAAACTTCATATGTATATGGGGTAGAAAAATGCCTAGTTTAACATGGTGGCTTCACTTTGCATGCTTAAAAACTCTAAAATTATGTTTAGGGCAGGTCAGTACCAAAACCTAAAACATGCACATGAGGAGTTTCCGGACTTGTTGTTTTGTTGTCCCGGCCTCATTTAAACTTGCCTAGATAGGTAGTTTTCATTTGCTTCACCCTCTTGCCATGGTTAACAACATTTAATATTGTTGGGTACATAAACGAGATCGAACTAAATACGTCATGTGGTGTTTTGGCAATATGCACCCCGATGCATATTGAGCTCCACTTAATCTGTAGGATTGTCTGTGCACTTTGCCATGCCATGCCTCATTAAATCGGACATGCATCATACATGGTTGTGCATCGTGCCATGCTTATGTGATGGTTGTTTACTATGTTGTTTTCTTCTTTCCGGTGTTGCTTCTTCGGGTTAGTTCCGATAACGTTGCGTCTGTGAGGATCCGTTCGACTACGTCCGTTTGTCTTCTTCATGGACTCGTTCTTCTTCCTTGCGGGATCTCAGGCAAGATGACCATACCCTCGAAATCATTTCTATCTTTGCTTGCTAGTTGCTCGCTCTTTTGCTATGCCTATGCTGTGATACCTACCACTTGCTTATCATGCCTCCTATATTGTTGAACCAAGCCTCTAACACACCTTGTCCTAGCAAACCGTTGTTTGGCTATGTTACTGCTTTGCTCAGCCCCTATTATAGCGTTGTTAGTTGCAAGTGAAGATTGAAGTTTGTTCCTTGTTGGAACATGTTTTACTTGTTGGGATATCACAATATATCTTATTTAATTAATGCATCTATATACTTGGTAAAGGGTGGAAGGCTTGGCCTTATGCCTGGTGTTTTGTTCCACTCTTGCCGCCCTAGTTTCTGTCATATCGGTGTTATGTTCCCGGATTTTGCGTTCCTTAGGCGGTTGGGCTATAATGGGAACCCCTTGACAGTTCGCCTTGAATAAAACTATTCCAGCAATGCCCAACATTGGTTTTACCATTCGCCACCTAGCCTTTTCTTTTCCCTTGGGAGTCGCGCTCCTAAGGGTCATCATTATTTTACCCCCCCCGGGCCAGTGCTCCTCTAAGTGTTGGTCCAAACTAGAGTCCTGTGCAGCGCCCCCTCGGGGAAACTCGAGGTTTGGTTTTAGTTGTATGGAGCGCTCATCTGAGTGTGCCCTGAGAACGAGATATGTGCAGCTCCTATCGGGATTTGTCGGCACATTCGTGCAGTGTTGCTAGATTTGTTTGATCATTGTCGAAATGTCTTGTAACCGGGATTTTGAGTCTGATCGGGTCTTCCCGCTAGAAGGAATATCCTTCGTTGACCGTGAGAGCTTGTGATGGGCTAAGTTGGGACACCCCTGCAGGGATTTGAACTTTCGAAAGCCGTGCCCGTGGTAATGGGCAGATGGGAATTTGTTAACATCCGGTTGTAGAAAACCTAAAGTTGACCTTAATTAAAATACATCTACCGCGTGTGTAACCGTGATGGTCTCTTTCCGGCGGAGTCCGGGAAGTGAACACGGTGTTGGAGTTATGCTTGACGTAGGTTGTTCTAGGATCACTTCTTGATCATACTTTTATCGACCATGCTTTGCCTTCTCTTCTTGCTCCCATTTGCGTATGTTAACCACCATATACGCTAGTCGCTTGCTGCAGCTCCGCCTCATACTTTTACCTTACCCATAAGCTTAAATAGTCTTGATCGCGAGGGTGTGAGATTGCTGAGTCCCCGTGACTCATAGATACTTCCAAAACCATGTTGCAGGTGCCGATGATACCGTGCAAGAGACTCAACCAAGCTCAGGAGGAGCTCGATGAAGATCTTGTCCTTTGTGTTGTTTCGTTCTAGTTGATCAGTAGTGGAGCCCAGTTGGGGTCGATCGGGGATCTGTGTAGCATTTGGGGTAGTCTTCTTTTATTTTGGCTCCGTAGTAGGGCCTTGATTGTATTTGGATGATGTAATGCTTTATTCATGTAATTGTATGAAGTGGCGATTGTAAGCCAACTATGTATCTCTTTCCCTTATGTATTACATGGGTTGTGTGAAGATTACCTCACTTGCGACATTGCTTTCAATGCGGTTATGCCTCTAAGTCGTGCTTCGACACGTGGGAGATATAGCCGCATCGAGGGCGTTACAAGTTGGTAATCAGAGCCTTCCCCGACCTTAGGAGCCCCCACTTCTTGATTGAATTAGCTGACGAGTTGAGTGTAGAAAAATGTTTTGAGTCATTTAGGAATTATATATCAGAGAGTTTAGCAATTCTTTTTACTCCCCAGTCCCTTCATCGCTCTGGTGAGGCATCCTGACGTAGAGTTTTGACTCTTCTCTTCTCAAAATTTTCACAAATTTTTTTTTGGATCACGCGGGTATCTTGGAATCGTTTCGATCAATTTGTGACGAGCACATTGTTCTTGGTGCCTCCTGTTATTTAGGGGTTGTGGCAGTGTCCCGGGGAGTTGAGCTCTGAGGTGTTGTCATCACAATTTTATCGTTGCAGTTCTGGAATACCTGAGATTAGTTTCGTCGACATCGAAAATCTCTTCTATGCAGTTGTTGGTGAGATATCCTCGACGCCACCCAGTACTGGGGTGGGAGTTCGGGAGTATTGCCATAACTTGTATAACGGATGCTTTTCGAAGGTTGAGGTAGATGATTTCCGAAGGTTTCTTGGTTATGTGTTGAAGGATGGATACAGCTGGATGTAGGATTTGCTAGTTTTGGGTGAGATATTATGCTTCCCCTGTATCCCCAACACCTGATTGCATAACCGGAAAATTTCGGGAGTTTATAAGTGGGAATTCAAGTAGCTCTTAGGATATCTTTCCGACAGATGTATGATATGAAATTGGGGTTCGACGTCTAGTGGTCCTCCTATCCACGGTTGGTTTTACAGTGGTCTCGTTGTGTCTTAAAGAGTCCTTGGCTATGCCGACTCGGGGACGCTTCGTATGTCATGTGCACTGCCTTGTACATGATGGTGCTGTACGACCGAGCCTGCGTAGGCCCCACCACGAAAACTTCGGACGAAATCTCTATCATATGTTTGTTCTGGCTTATTCTGCAAGCCAATCCTTTGTTTTGTTTTGAGTTGTGGTATTCGAGTTGCTTCGAAGTCAAATGTTGATTCCATACCTTCCCCAAATGCTGTTCTCATACTCCGATGTGAATACTAATCCTTCTCGATTATCAAGATTGTTATGCCAATCTTGTTCTACCGGTGTGTCTCTCTTCAAGTGGATCCGATCACTTCAACATTCACAAGATCAATTATCAGTTCTTCTCAATGTTGTTTGTTTCATCCATCTCCAAGTTGCCTTTGTTTTTCCCGCCCTCCCTCCCTTGTTTTTCTTTAAGGACTCGGATTTCTTAATCGAGTATCCATCTTATTGATGGGAAGCCTCTCCATTCTTTTCCTTCAATGTTCTTATCCGGTGATTCTCATGAAGATTCTAACGGAACCTCAAGTTCGTCATTCTTCATTCTTTTCTTCTCTAGTGGATTCAATTCAAGCTTTCGGTGTAATCATATTCTTTTCCGTATTTCTAATACTTTCTCATGCCGGTGCAATTCTTAATCATTCACCTCTCGCTACTCAATTGTTCCGGAGTGCTCAAGATATCTTGAAGATTTGTGTTTTCCACTCTGCTTTCGTTCAAGCTCTTTCGAGGATGTTATCTCATTCAAGCCATTTAAATTCAACCGGTGCAATCTCGCTTTGAAATCGTTCTACGGTGTATATTTTCAGTGGGCCCTAACCCACAGGTCTTTTCCCAGGATCTTACCTGGCTCTTCTTATTTTCCCGGCGTTACTCTCAAATTCTTTTCCATGTTTGACGTAAGAATGAGTTATCATCAATCAAATGCCTTTCTCCTTGATCTTTCAAATGCTTTAATCGTTGGTTCAACCTTTCCATTTTTCATCCCGGAGTACCTCAACAATTTGATGTTGTTTCTCATCGTCATTCCCAGATATTGAAGACCGAAGAAGAGTTTCTCTTTAATCTTGCTCCATTCTCTTCAAAATTCATGGTGCTAGCTTGTTGCCATCCTCTCATAATTATTTTCAATTGTGAGAATCCTTTTCACCCATCAGGAGATATTCAAGGGTATTTTCAGTTCGATTATCCGGAGCCCATCATTTCAGAAGAATTGTTCATTCTCAGTTTTCAACTCTCGTTCCCCAAATCTTACCGGTGCATCATTCAATTATTCTCCATTAAGTTTGTGATCTATTCATCCTATGGTCTCTAAATTCTCTCCAGCATCTTCATTCCCTTTTCCAATTCTAGACGGTGATTTGTGCCTTTCCTACTTTCATTTTCAATTCTTACGGTGGTTCGTTCAAGATTCTCATCCGTGGTTATCATATTAATTCATTCGTTGTTCCAATCCTACCGGTGGTTCGTTGAAGACCTTCCCAAGTTGACGCTATATCTATCTTAGTCCTTTCTACGAGAATAAGTAATATGCCAAATCCATTGATTGTCATCAATTTAATTGTTGAAGGATAAGCATAATGCAATTCTTATTCTTGTTTCATCAACTAAATTCAATTCCTTATTCTAGAGCCTCATCAAAATTCTCGGTTTCAATTGTTTCATCTTCTCTTCCCACAATTCCAAGCTCTCTCAATTTTCTCGTCATGAAGATCCATCTAAATCATTGCAAGGCTTCAATCTTATTCTTTTCATACTTCACTTCCTTTTTTATCACACTTTTATTACCGGAGTTCTTTTTGGAGGCTCAACATGGTGGTTCAGCAAGGATTTAATTCCTTCTTGAAGCGTTCATCAAGATTCTTTTCAGAGGAGCTCAAGCATTCTTCATCTTGTAATCCGGAGTGCAATTCTTTCTTCTGTATCATTGGAGGTGGTATTATGTCATTCTTGATAACTTGAGTTCATGTTTCATGATTCACTTGTGGTTAAGAATGAAATATTTTAAATCCACCAATCTATTCATTGGAGTTATCTTGGGTTATATTTCACCTAAAGCCTTACCTAAGGATTGTTGCTATCTATGGTGCTCATAAATGACCCAAGTTCTTCATTTATCCTCCCGGTGAGATAGTTTCTCGTCTCCTTGTAATATCAATCCAATCCAATCTTTTCCGTGAGTGGCAAGTTGTCACCTCATAATTTCGAGATGTCTTCTATACGTACATATCAAGCTTATCCTTTTCGTTGTTGGTTTTCCAACAATTCCGTTCGACCCATCTCCTAAAGATTCTTTCAAGCTCATTTCAGGTAGAAGATGTTGTTTTCTTCTCCATTCTTTTGATTCCATTCTTTTATCTCTTACGGAGGCATTGAGGTGTTGCTCTTTTCACTCATCATCTCAGATTGTCAGGACCATGTTCTTTTCATGCCTATCCATTTAACCATAGTGTTGTGCCCTTTTGCTCAAGTTCTTTTCGCCTTATCAAGCCTTGCATCTCTGTCAACCGGAGTGCCGTCTGAGATCTTTTTTACCCCTTGTTCCATTCATTCAATAGTTCCGGAGGCAGTATGTTGTGATTTCATCAAGTATCTTGTCATCTTACCAAGTTCGTATTCAAATTCCTTTTCTTTTTAGTCGGAGTGCTGTCCAAATTATATCATTCTTAATCCTTCTCTATCTTGACTTAACCGGAGTGGTTTCAATATATATCTTTCCCTCCAACCTCAAGGTTTTTCGCAATGTTCTTTGTCCCTCTTTTCTAACGGAGTGTTTTCGACCTTGTTCACCTTCGTTGTATTATTTTCTCGAATTTGTTCAACCTCTCAAGGTTCTTTGGTTTCACTCGTTTGTCAAAGGAGCAACTTAGTTTTACCTCTTCTCCTTCTCTCCGTTGTCCCTCCGGTGCCATTCTAGATCTCGGGATGAGATCCTCTCGTAGTGGTGGAGTGTTGTGACGCCCCGACGCCGATGTGCTAGGTGTCCTCCAGTTATTCGCTGTTGTTGCCTTGTCTTTTGCTTGCATGTTGCATCTTGCCATGTCATCATGTGCATTGCATCAGCATGTTTTCAAAACTTGCATCCGTCCGGGTTCCCCAGTTCCGTTCGTTGTCCGTTCTGAGTCCAGACACACTTGCACGCGCCCGCGGCACGTCCGAATAATATTTTATAAGTGGCCGGAAAATGTTCTTGGATTGGGTTGAAAGTTGGCGTGTGGTCTTATTATAGTGTAGGTAGGCCTCTTGCCAAGTTTCATCGCATTCGGAGTCCGTTTGAAAGCCCAACGGATAACTATAGCGGCAATATAGTCGGTCTAAAGTGGGGCATTTTCGGTCTTCGGAAACAGTCGCCGGGCCTCTCCTCTTCTCTCTTCTCAGCCCTTTGCCTTCTGCACTACCTCTCACCGCCAGGCCCGACCTAACCTGTCTCGTTAGCCCACGGACCTCCTCCCGCACGCGTCCGAAATCTGTCCCGGACCCGACCCGGACTTTCGTCACCGTTGGATCCGGATCATCCCCAAACATCTACAAAACATCTCCATTTTTGTAATTGGACTCCCTAACCTATTTATTCTCGACCGTTCGATTTTGATCGGAGGATCCGTTTTGCCCTAAGCTATCCGACCTACCTATATAACCAACCTAACCCTAGACCTAGACCGTCCCATCCATCCATTACATCCCGCAGCCACCGCCCCCCACATTCCCTTATTCCTCGGGAGCGTGCCCCATCGCCGCTAGTCCCCTTCTTCCTTGGGATTCTCCCAGATCCCTTCCTCACCAACAGCCACGCTCTTCTCCTTCCCTCATTTTCAGCATCGGACCAACCCGAGCCCGCACCCGATCCAGATCCTCTCCCGCCTCCGACCTGACTTTGCGCTGCCGACCAACCACAACCTCCACCTTCTCCTCGTTTTTCCTTCCTGTCCAACCACCAATCCTGTAGGAGCCCGAGCTCCTCTCCCCGTCGCCCCTCTCCTACAGCCGCGAGCGCCCGAGCCCCCGTCGCCAAACGCCACCGTGGAGAGCCGCAGGAGCCCAGCTAGACCAAGCCGCAACTCCTCTGCTTCCTTCCGTGATCTCTTTCTTCTTCTTCCTGCTGGAGCTCCTCCTCCCGAGCGCCTCGGCCAGAGAACAATCACCCGTCGACGGCTTTGCGGGAGCAGCGCCGCTGCAATCATGCCAGGGCCCTCACTGCCTCCCCTTACTTCTCCTTCCTCCCTCTGTTATCCTCCCCTCACACAGTTCTGTCCCTCTCTCTGAACCTTCACAGGACAGGAGCCATGGCGCGCCGACAGGAGCAGCGCCCGCTTGGACCGTCTGTGTCGACCCCCTGCGTCCGCTCCAGCCCTGCCGTACCGCCGAAGTCCCCTGCCTCGCCGGACCCCGCTGCTGCCTTCCCGACCAGCGCCGCTGCTGCTCTGCTTCCGACGAGCAGATGACCGCGCCCATTTCAGTGCCTCACCTCGATCTGGAGTGACCCAGCACCACGCCCGTCGACCCCCAGATCCACCGAGCAGCGCCAAGGCCCAGTCGCCCGTGCTTGCTGCAGCCTTAGCCTACCAGATCCGCTGGCCCAAGGCCCGCGAGGTGAGCACAAGCCAGCCCATCCCTGCTTGCTGATGTGACGCCCTGGGCGCTGAATAATATCCTGCGCTCAGCCAGATTTAGCCCATTGCATGTTTTTCCCATCTTGCGGATTTCCCTTTTATTCTAGAGACAACAGTTTTGCAGAAAAACCCTCATACTTCATGCATTTAATAACTTCTCAACCATGCATCGGTTTAAAATAATTTATATACAAAAAATGCTTAGAATTTTGTCTAGTTTCATAATATGCCACTTTCAGACATGTTTTAAATGTTGTTTGTTTAAATTTGCTTAAATAACTTTCTAAAATGATTTATTTCATAACTAAATAACCGTAGCTCGGATTTTAATAAACTTTATATGTATATGGGGTAGAAAAATGCCTAGTTTAACATGGTGGCTTCACTTTGCATGCTTAACAACTCTAAAATTATGTTTAGGGCAGATCAGTACCAAAAACTAAAACATGAACATGAGGAGTTTCCGGACTTGTTCTTTTGTTGTCCCCGCCTCATTTAAACTTGCCTAGATAGGTAGTTTTCATTTGCTTCACCCTCTTGCCATGGTTAACAACATTTAATATTGTTGGGTACATAAACGAGATTGAACTAAATACGTCATGTGGTGTTTTGGCAATATGCACCCCGATGCATATTGAGCTCCACTTAATTTGTAGGATTGTTTGTGCACTTTGCCATGCCATGCCTCATTAAACCGGACATGCATCATACTTGGTTGTGCATCGTGCCATGCTTATGTGATGGTTGTTTACTATGTTGTCTGCTTCTTTCCGGTGTTGCTTCTTCAGGTTAGTTCCGATAACGTTGCGTTTGTGAGGATCCGTTCGACTACGTCCGTTTGTCTTCTTCATGGACTCGTTCTTCTTCCTTGCAGGATCTCACGCAAGATGACCATACCCTCGAAATCATTTCTATCTTTGCTTGCTAGTTGCTCGCTCTTTTGCTATGCATATGCTGCGATACCTACCACTTTCTTATCATGCCTCCTATATTGTTGAACCAAGCCTCTAACCCACCTTGTCCAAGCAAACCGTTGTTTGGCTATGTTACTGCTTTGCTCAGCCCCTCCTACAGCGTTGTTAGTTGCAGGTGAAGATTGAAGTTTGTTCCTTGTTGGAACATGGAGATGTTGTTCCTTGTTGGAACATGTTTTACTTGTTGGGATATCACAATATATCTTATTTAATTAATGCATCTATATACTTGGTAAAGGGTGGAAGGCTCGGCCTTATGCCTGGTGTTTTGTTCCACTCTTGCCGCCCTAGTTTCCGTCATATCGGTGTTATGTTCCCGGATTTTGCGTTCCTTACGCGGTTGGGCTATAATGGGAACCCCTTGACAGTTCGCCTTTAATAAAACTCTTCCAGCAATGCCCAACATTGGTTTTACCATTCGCCACCTAGCATTTTCTTTTCCCTTGGGAGTCGCGCTCCTGAGGGTCATCATTATTTTACCACCCCCCGGGCCAGTGCTCCTCTGAGTGTTGGTCCAAACTAGAGTCCTATGCAGCGCCCCCTCGGGGAAACTCGAGGTTTGGTTTTAGTTGTATGGAGCGCTCATCTGAGTGTGCCCTGAGAACGAGATATGTGCAGATCCTATCGGGATTTGTCGGCACATTCGGGCGGTGTTGATGGATTTGTTTTATCATTGTCGAAATGTCTTGTAACCGGGATTCTGAGTCTGATCGGGTCTTCCCGCTAGATGGAATATCCTTCGTTGACCGTGAGAGCTTGTGATGGGCTAAGTTGGGACACCCCTACAGGGATTTGAACTTTCGAAATCCGTGCCCGCGGTTATGGGCAGATGGGAATTTGTTAACGTCCGGTTGTAGAAAACCTGAAGTTGACCTTAATTAAAATACATCAACCGCATGTGTAACCGTGATGGTCTCTTTCCGGCGGAGTCCGGGAAGTGAACACGGTGTTGGAGTTATGCTTGACATAGGTTGTTCTAGGATCACTTCTTGGTCATACTTTTATCGACCGTGCTTTGCCTTCTCTTCTCGCTCTCATTTGCGTATGTTAGCCACCATATACGCTAGTCGCTTGCTGCAGCTCCACCTCATACTTTTACCTTTCCCATAAGCTTAAATAGTCTTGATCGCGAGGGTGTGAGATTGTTGAGTCCCCGTGACTCACAGATACTTCCAAAACCATGTTGTAGGTGCCGATGATACCGTGCAGGAGACTCAACCAAGCTCAGGAGGAGCTCGATGAAGATCTTGTCCTTTGTGTTGTTTCGTTCTAGTTGATCAGTAGTGGAGCCCAGTTGGGGTTGATCGGGGATCTGTGTAGAATTTTGGGTAGTCTTCTTTTATTTTGGCTCCGTAGTCGGGCCCTAATTGTATTTGGATGATGTAATGCTTTATTCATGTAATTGTGTGAAGTGCCAATTGTAAGCCAACTTTGTATCTCTTTCCCTTATGTATTACATGGGTTGTGTGAAGATTACCTCACTTGCGACATTGCTTTCAATGCGGTTATGCCTCTAAGTCGTGCTTCGACACGGGGGAGATTTAGCCGCATCGAGGGCGTTACAAGTTGGTAATCAGAGCCTTCCCCGACCTTAGGAGCCCCCACTGCTTGATCGAATTAGCTGACGAGTTGAGTCTCGAAAAATGTTTTGAGTCATTTAGGAATTATATATTGGAGAGTTTAGGAATTCTTTTTACTCCCCAGTCCCTTCGTCGCTCTGGTGAGGCATCCTGACGTAGAGTTTTGACTCTTCTCTTCTCAAATTTTTCACAATTTTTTTTAGGATCACGCGGGTATCTTGGAATCGTTTCGATCGATTTGTGATGAGAACATTGTTCTTGGTGCCTCCTGTCATTTAGGGGTTGTGGCAGTGTCACGGGGAGTAGAGCTCCGAGGTGTTGTCGTCACAATTTTATCGTTGCAGTTATGGAATACCTGAGATTAGTTTCACCGACATTGAAAATCTCTTTTATGCAGTTGTTGGTGAGATAACCTCGACGCCACCCAGTACTGGGGCGGGAGTTCGGGAGTATTTCCATAACTTGTATAATGGATGCTTTTCGAAGGTTGAGGTAGACGATTTCCGAAGGTTTCTTGGTTATGTGTTGAAGGATGGATACAGCTGGATGTAGGATTTGCTAGTTTTGAGTGAGATATTATGCTTCCCCTGTATCCCCAACACCTGATTGCATAACCGGAAAATTTCGGGAGTTTATAACTGGGAATTCAAGTAGCTCTTAGGATATCTTTCCGACAGATTTATGATATGAAATTGGGGTTCGACGTCTAGTGGTCCGCCTATCAACGGTTGGTTTTACAGTGGTCTCGTTGTGTCTTAAAGAGTCCTTGGCTATGCCGACTCGGGGACGCTTCGTATGTCATGTGCACTGCCTTATACATGATGGTGCTGTATGATCGAGCCCGTGTAGGCCCCACCACGAAAACTTCGGACGAAATCTCTATCATATGTTTGTTCCGGCTTATTCTGCAAGCCAATCCTTTATTTTGTTTTGAGTTGTGGTATTCGAGTTGCTTCGAAGTCAAATGTTGATTCCATACCTTCCCCAAATGGTGCTCATACTCCGATGTGAATACTAATCCTTCTCGATAATCAAGATTGTTATGCCAATCTTGTTCTACCGGTGTCTCTCTCTTCAAGTGGATCCGATAACTTCAACATTCACAAGATCAATTATCAGTTCTTCTCAATGTCGTTTGTTTCATCCATCTCCATGTTGCCTTTGTTTCTCCCGCCCTCCCTCCGTTGCTTTTCTTTAAGGACTCAGATTTCTTAATCGAGTATCCATCTTATTGATATGAAGCCTCTCCATTCATTTCCTTCAATGTTCTTATCCGGTGATTCTCATGAAGATTCTAACGGAACCTCAAGTTCGTCATTCTTCATTCTTTTCTTATCCGGTGGATTCAATTCAAGCTTTCGGTGTAATCATATTATTTTCCGTATTTCTAATACTTTCTCATGCCGGTGCAATTCTTAATCATTCACCTCTCGCTACTCAATTGTTCCGGAGTGCTCAAGATATCTCGAAGATTTGTGTTTTCCACTCTTCTTTCGTTAAACTCTTTCGAGGATGTTATCTCATTCAAGCCATTTAGATTCAACCGGTGCAATCTCCCTTTGAAATCGTTCTACGGTGTATCTTTTCAGTGGGCCCTAACCCACAGGTCTTTTCCCAGGATCTTACCTGACTCTTCTTATTTTCCCGGCGTTACTCTCAAATTCTTTTCCAAGTTTGACGTAAGAATGAGTTATCATCAGTCAAATGCCTTTCTCCTTGATCTTTCAAATTCTTTAATCATTGGTTCAACCTTTCCATTTTTCATCCCAGAGTACCTCAACAATTTGATGTTGTTTCTCATCGTCATTCCCAGATATTGAAGACCGAAGAAGAGTTTCTCTTTAATCTTGCTCCATTCTCTTCAAAATTCATGGTGCTAGCTTGTTGCCATCCTCTCATAATTATTTTCGGTTGTGAGAATCCTTTTCACCCATCAGGAGATATTCAAGGGTATTTTCAGTTTGATTATCCAGAGCCCATCATTTCAGAAGACTTGTTCATTCTCAGTTTTCAGCTCTCGTTCCCCAAATCTTACCGGTGCATCATTCAATTATTCTCCATTAAGTTCGTGATCTATTCATCCTATGGTATCTAAATTCTCTCAAGCATCTTCATTCGCTTTTCCAATTCTACACGGTGATTTGTGCCTTTCCTACTTTCATTTTCAATTCTTACGGTGGTTCGTTCAAGATTCTCTTCCACGGTTATCATATTAATTCATTCGTTGTTCCAATCCTACCGGTGGTTCGTTGAAGACCTTCCCAAGTTGACACTATATCTATCTTAATCCTTTCTACGAGAATAAGTAATATGCCAAATCCGTTGATTGTCATCAATTTAATTGTTGAAGGATAAGCATAGTGCAATTCTTATTCTTGTTTCATCGACTAAATTCAATTCCTTATTCTGGAGCCTCATCAAAATTCTCGGTTTCAATTGTTTCATCTTCTCTTCCCACAATTCCAAGCTCTCTCAATTTTCTCGTCATGAAGATCCATCTAAATCATTGCAAGGCTTCAATCTTATTCTTTTTATCCTTCACTTCCTTTTTGATCTCACTTTTATTACCGGACTTCTTCATGGAGGCTCAACATGGTGGTTCAGCAAGGATTTAATTCCTTCTCGAAGCGTTCATCAAGATTCTTTTTAGAGGAGCTCAAGCATTCTTCATCTTGTAATTTGGAGTGCAATTCTTTCTTCTGTATCATTGGAGGTGGTATTATGTCATTCTTGATAACTTGAGTTCATGTTTCATGATTCACTTGTGGTTAAGAATGAAATATTTTAAATCCACCAATCTATTTATTGGAGTTATCTTGGGTTATATTTCACCTAAAGCCTTACCTAAGGATTGTTGCTATCTATGGTGCTCATAAATGACCCAAGTTCTTAATTTATCCTCCCGGTGAGATAGTTTCTCGTCTCCTTGTAATAATAATCCAATCAAATCTTTTCCATGAGTGGCAAGTTGTCACCTCATAATTTTGAGATGCCTTCTATAAGTACATATCAAGCTTATCCTTTTCGTTGTTGGTTTTCCAACAATTCCGTTCGACCCATCTCCTAAAGATGCTTTCAAGCTCATTTAAGGTAGAAGATGTTGTTTTCTTCTCCGTTCTTTTGATTCCATTCTTTTATCTCTTACGGAGGCATTGAGGTGTTGCTATTTTCACTCATCATCTCAGATTGTCAGGACCATGTTCTTTTCATGCCTATCCATTTAACCTTAGTGTTGTGCCCTTTTGCTCATGTTCTTTTCGCCTTATCAAGCCTTGCATCTCTGTCAACCGGAGTGCCGTCTGAGATCTTTTTTACCCCTTGTACCATTCATTCAATAGTTCTAGAGGCAGTATGTTGTGATTTCATCAAGTATCTTCCCATCTTACCAAGTTCGTATTCAAATTCCTTTTCTTTTTAGTCGGACTGCTGTCCAAATTATATCATTCTTAATCCTTCTCTATCTTGACTTAATTGGAGTGGTTTCAATATATATCTTGCCCTCCATCCTCAAGGTTTTTCGCAATGTTCTTTGTCCCTCTTTTCTTACAGAGTGTTTTCGACCTTCTTCACCTTCGTTGTATTCTTTTCTCGAATTTGTTCAACCTCTCAAGGTTCTATGGTTTCACTCATTTGTCAAAGGAGCAACTTAGTTTTACCTCTTCTCTTTCTCTCCGTTGTCCCTCCGGTGCCATTCTAGATCTTGGGACGAGATCCTCTCGTAGTGGTGGAGTGTTGTGACGCCCCGACGTCGATGTGCCAGGTGTCCTCCAGTTATTCGCTGTTGTTTCCTTGTCTTTTGCTTGCATGTTGCATATTGCCATGTCATCATGTGCATTGCATCAGCATGTTTTGGAAACTTGCATCCGTCCGGGTTCCCCAGTTCCGTCCGTTGTCCGTTCTGAGTCCAGACACACTTGCACGCGCCCGCGGCATGTCCGAATATTATTTTATAAGTGGCCGGAAAATGTTCTCGGATTGGGTTGAAAGTTGGCGTGTGGTCTTATTATAGTGTAGGCAGGCCGCCTGCCAAGTTTCATCGCATTCGGAGTTCGTTTGAAAGCCCAGCGGATAACTATAGCGGCAATATAGTCGGTCTAACATTGGACGTTTTCGATCTCCGGAAACAGTCGCCGGGCCTCTCCTCTTCTCTCTTCTCAGCCCTTTGCCTTATGCACTACCTCTCACCGCCAGGCCCGACCTAACCTCTCTCGTCAGCCTGCGGACCTCCTCCCGCACGCGTCCGAAATCTGTCCCGGACCCGACCCGGACTTTCGTCACCGTTGGATCCAGATCATCCCCAAACATCTACAAAACATCTCTGTTTTCGTAATTGGACTCCCTAACCTATTTATTCTTGACCGTTCGATTTTGATCGGAGGATCCGTTTTTCCCTAAGCTATCCAACCTACCTATATAACCAACCTAACCCTAGACCTAGGCCGTCCCATCCATCCATTACATCCCGCAGCCGCCGCCACCCACATTCCCTTATTCCTCAGGAGGTTGTCGCATCGCTGCTAGTCCCTTTCTTCCTTGGGATTCTCCCAGATCCCCTCCTCACCAACAGCCACGCTCTTCTCCTTCCCTCGTTTTCAGCATCGGACCAACCCGAGACCGCACCCGATCCAGATCCTCGCCCGCCTCCAACCTGATTTTGCGCCGCCGACCAACCACAGCCTCCACCTTCTTCTCATTTTTCCTTCCTGTCCAACCACCAATCCTATAGGAGCCCGAGCTCCTCTGCCCGTCGCCCCTCTCCTACAGCCGCAAGCGCCCGAGCCCCCGTCGCCAAACGCCACCGTGGAGAGCCACAGGAGCCCGGCTGGACCAAGCCGCAACTCCTCTGCTTCCTTCCGTGATCTCTTTCTTCTTCTTCTTCCTGCTAGAGCTCCTCCTCCCGAGCGCCTCGGCAGGTGAAGATTGAAGTTTGTTCCTTGTTGGAACATGGAGATGTTGTTCCTTGTTGGAACATGTTTTACTTGTTGGGATATCACAATATATCTTATTTAATTAATGCATCTATATACTTGGTAAAGGGTGGAATGCTCGGCCTTATGCCTGGTGTTTTGTTCCACTCTTGCCGCCCTAGTTTCCATCATATCGGTGTTATGTTCCCGGATTTTGTGTTCCTTACGTGGTTGGGCTATAATGGGAACCCCTTGACAGTTCGCCTTGAATAAAACTCTTCCAGCAATGTCCGACACTGGTTTTACCATTCGCCACCTAGCCTTTTCTTTCCCCTTGGGGGTCGCGCTCCTAAGGGTCATCATTATTTTACCCCCCCGGGCCAGTGCTCCTCTAAGTGTTGGTCCAAACTAGAGTCCTGTGCAGCGCCCCCTCGGGGAAACTTGAGGTTTGGTTTTAGTTGTATGGAGCGCTCATCTGAGTGTGCCCTGAGAACGAGATATGTGCAGCTCCTATCAGGATTTGTCGGCACATTCGGGCGGTGTTGCTGGATTTGTTTTATCATTGTCAAAATGTCCTGTAACCGGGATTCCGAGTCTGATCGGGTCTTCCCGCTAGAAAGAATATCCTTCGTTGACCGTGAGAGCTTGTGATGGGCTAAGTTGGGACACCCCTGTAGGGATTTGAACTTTCGAAAGCCGTGCCCGCGGTTATGGGCAGATGGGAATTTTTTAACGTCCGGTTGTAGAAAACCTGAAGTTGACCTTAATTAAAATACATCAACCGCGTGTGTAACCGTGATGGTCTCTTTCTGGCGGAGTCCGGGAAGTGAACACGGTGTTGGATTAATGCTTGACGTAGGTTGTTCTAGGATCACTTCTTGATCATACTTTTATCGACAATGCTTTTCCTTCTCTTCTTGCCCTCATTTGTGTATGTTAGCCACCATATACGCTAGTCGCTTGCTGCAGCTCCACCTCATACTTTTACATTACCCATAATCTTAAATAGTCTTGATCGCGAGGGTGTGAGATTGCTGAGTCCCCGTGACTCACAGATACTTCCAAAACCATGTTGCAGGTGCCGATGATACCGTGCAGGAGACTCAACCAAGCTCAGGAGGAGCTCGATGAAGTTCTTGTCCTTTGTGTTGTTTCGTTCTAGTTGATCAGTAGTGGAGCCCAGTTGGGGTCGATCGGGGATCTGTGTAGCATTTGGGGTATTCTTCTTTTATTTTGGCTCCGTAGTCGGGCCCTGATTGTATTTGGATGATGTAATGCTTTATTCATGTAATTGTGTGAAGTGGCGATTGTAAGCCAACCATGTATCTCTTTCCCTTATGTATTACATGGGTTGTGTGAAGATTACCTCACTTGTGACATTGCTTTCAATGCGGTTATGCCTCTAAGTCGTGCTTCGACACATGGGAGATATAGCCGCATCGAGGGCGTTACACGATGGCCCTAGGAGCTGAGCTAGTAGGGCAATGGCCTGGCTCCAATGTAATAGAAGTAGCACAAAAACATTTTTTTAGTGTAGGCTTTTCCTTGCTCAAGCCTGCCTACTAGATTCGCCAGTGCTTGAAAGGAAAAGTGAATGAAAAACATAGGAATTGGAAAGTTTCCTATGGTACTACTTTTCATGAATTTGGTGCAAAGGAATGGAGCAAAGGAAAACTGTAGGATTTGTTCCTTTAGTGTCTCCTTGAAAGAAAAACCGTAGGAATTTTAATTTCCACTTGTCCTCCTATTCATGAAGCACAAGACTAAGAGATAGTAGCATAATAGCATTATAATCAAACATTTTCTTGTGGTTTGACTTAAACTCACCATGCTTCTTTGCATCCTGTGTTCTTCCAATTCTTGTGAACCAAACACCCAAATTGGCAGAAATCCTGTGTCTTTAAATTCTCTGTTTTGCACGTGCATTCCTATCCTATTCCTGTCTATTTCCTATCCCTGCATTGTTAGAATCCTCAAATTCAAACAAGCCCTTACACAATTACTTCTGTTATAGATATGTGTCAAAGAAAACCTTGTGTGGTTTGTCCTTCTCCTGCGGTTCTGTGTTCCACCCCAGCTCAGCTGCTCCAACTACGGAAGGGTTCACCACAGCAGGGATGCGCTCTCCAGACTCTCTTTAGCCGCCTCAGATCTTCTTCCCCACCACCGGTAGCCACGACAACTGCATTACCATCATCAACTGAGCATATGACCTTGAGGACTACACAGGTCCGCAAGAGAGGTCGCACTCTTCTGTGCCTGCTTACGTTATGCATCGCTTAATATGATGACATGCTACTTTATCGTTGTGTTCACCTATTAGACTCCGTATCAGGTCCAAACTTATGTTGAAACTTGAGTTTTTAAATGGTTGTGGGGTACATATTGGGGCAGCAATCAGTACTATCTGTCTACTATCTGGTTAATCTCGGGTGTCTACTATGTGTTTCATGTTGGGTGCAAACAAACATTAAAGGAGCCATTATCTGTATTTTTTAACTAAAGCTATTTTCTGCCTGCTATAATTGGTTTTGGGTCTGTCCATAGTTTGCTACCATCACTCTGGATTTGTGCATGCACTCCTTACATAATCTCACTATGTTTTATTCCTATGCATGTCAGTTATTGTACACAATGGAACTGAACATGTAGAGCAAAAGAGACGAGCCTTGTGTGGCAATAAAATTTCATGCAGACGTGGCTCCATGGTGGGCGCGGAGGCAGCCCCCTCCACCCATTTCGGATCGTAATCAAGAGGAAGATAACTATTCTCAGGGGGATTCAGAAGCACAAGACCACTCCTATTTACCCCATGAGGTCTTCGCTCTAACTTGGCATGCTGATGTTGGTAATATCATGCATATGGTGCCTTGCATTTCTTACTGTATACATAAAAGATGTCATCTGCTTAGTTTAGACATGCTTTGTGTCAATGCCATATGTTTAGTTTCTTTATAGTATATGTGAATCATGCAATGCCATCTTGTTTAGCCAGGCATCATATATGTGAATTTTGCAATGCCACCCTGGTTAGCCAGTCATCGTATATGTGAATTATATCATGACATCATTTTTATTACATGTTAAATTTGTCAACAATTTTAGTACATTGAATTACTCTTCCTGTGCATCAGCCATTCGGCATGGTCATGGAAAAATCTGGAGTGGAAACAAGGTCTTCAGAGTAGACAATGCTATCTGACGAAGCGCATGTCTTGCTGGTTACAGTTAGCTCCTCGGAGGAGGATTCAGAGACATATGACCAGTCCTATCCCACCCCCCCACCCCCCCCCGCGAGGTGCATGCTCTAACTTGGCAAGGTTATGTTGCTCATGTCGTGCGTATGGTATCGTGCATTGCTATGTCATTTGCTTAGTTTAGACATGCTTTGTGTGAATGCCACATGTTTAGTGTCTAATTACCATATATGTGAATTATGCAATGCCATCTTGTTGCAAGACATTATATATGTGAACTATGCAATGCTATCTTGTTGCAAGGCATTATATATCTGAATTATGCAATGCCATGTTGTTTAGCCAAGCGTCATATATGTGAATTATATCATGCCATCCTTTTTTTGTATTTCTCATTGCTTTGGTCGACAATGTTTGTATATTCAACTGATCTTCCTATGCATCAGCCATTTGAATTGGTGATCGAGAAATCTGGAGTGAAAACAAGGTCTTCAGAGCAGACAATGCTACCTGCTGAAGCAGATATCTTGCTAGTTACAAATAGCTCTTCAGAGGAGGATTCAGAGGCAGATGACCAGTCCTATTATCCCCCTTAGGTGTATGCTCAAACTTGGCAGGGTTATATTAGTCATACCATGCATATGTTGTATTGCAATGCTTAGTTTTTACATCATATACACGGTATTGAATGCCATCTCCTTAGTTGACACATCATATATGCGATTGCCCTCTGCTCACTTCCTTAGTATATAAATCATATATTTAAATTATATCATGCCATGATGTTTACATAGATAGCATGTATCTGAATTATGGAATGCCAACCCATTTTCTAAAGACATAATATAGTTATATCATCTCATCATGTTTACATAGTCATCATATTTTGAATTATGCCATTCTATCCGTGAATTATATCATGCCATCATGTTTCCATCGACGACATGTTTGTGATTTATGGCATGCCAACCACTTTAATAGACACATCGTATAGTTATATCATGTCATCTTGTTTACATAGTCATCATATTTTGAAGTATGTCATTCTATCCTGTTTAGTTAGCCATCATACATGTGAAATTATGTCATGCTATCCTGTTTAATTAGCCATTATATATGTGAAATTATGTCCTGCTATTCTGTTTGGTTAGACCACATAAATGTGAATTATTTCATGCCCTGTTTTCTTCCCTACTATCCAGTGCACCTGTCTATCTTACAATGTCTGTACATTCAATTACTTTTCTTGTTTATCAGACTTTTAATTGGAGGGGGTGATGGCAGGATCTATGGGAGTAAAAACACAGTCCTCAGAAAAGATCGTGCTACCTGTCGATGGAGATAGAACCATGGTTGTACTTGCCCAAGAACCAGCCCCACCACACATAACCAAGACTCGCGCAGATTGTACCCCTACCCAGTTGGACAGAGAACCAGCTACACCCCTTCTAACCCCAACCACAGCAGATAGTAACCCAGTTCCCATTGACACAGCACCGTCTCCACCACAGAACACCCAAACACGAGCAGTTAGTAAGGCAACTGCAGTGCCCAAAGCACGAGGACCACCACTCTGAACCCCAAGTCAACACTTAAAGTAGAAGAAGAATTGTTCTCGGGTCAGGTTCCGTAGCTATGGTTCATACTACTTTGCTCTTGTATCGCTATATTTACTCATACCAACTAATTTCAAATTTGAAGGATGCAATTGAAACTCCAATGGCGCAATAGGTATGTTTTGAACACGTTTCTTTACCATGTTTGCCGTTGTAACTTGCTCTATGGTGATTTCAGTTTGAATTGAATAAGCAGTTATGGTCTCATGCCATGCACATTACAAGTGTTGTTATTACTACGTAGTTTCCCACACTTATATTATGTCTATGCTGCTTTGTCTTAAATATATATTATTCAAACTGTATCTATCTTGATTTGGCAACATAAACTAGAATGATATAGACCATAAAGTGACCATACTAGATAGATATATGTTTGTTTCATGCTGTTATCCTGTCCACCTTACTACTAAAATGGTTTACCAAAATGAGTTGCATATACTACATTGTAAACCCGTGATGTGTTTGTTTGTTTCTCTTTTAGAACACGGATAAAATATTGGAGAAGAGTACCCCGTTATGCAATGGTAAAGGAAGTAATGCATATAAGGTTCAAGATAGTGAGACATCCCCGTTGGTCTCCAAGAAAGCTGATAAAAACTATATTGAAGACACTGAGACAACCCCAAAGACATGTCTTGATGTAATGTTTGAGTTACTGGCTACTACTGTTGGCACCATCTCTTCGAACATGCTGCCTGAATTAGTTCGGCTTCTTAAGTCTCAACTTCAAGTTGAAAGACATTGATCAGATGTTATGCGACAGGAAGCCAAAGGCCTGAGGAAGTCCTTGCAGAATTCAGATGCATACTTTTTGGTGCAACAGCAATTGCTGGAGGATTTAAGCGCCAAACAAGAGAAAGTTAATAAGCTTGCTAAGCATCTTGCCAGCATTATGGGTACCCAGGATATTGTTTCTTGAGCTCTCCTGAAGAGGTTTCAATTCTGGACTTGTTTTGCTGCGGTGTTTATATGCTGATTTGTTCCCTATATTTGCACTGATGGCGAACTTTGATGCCCAGTGGATGTAATATGTGTAATAGCCGTGATAGCCTAGCATAAGTTGCTGTCTAATTTATTTCCTTATTGTCTTGTTTATTTGTTTTCTTGTAGTCAGTGCATTTCTTTTTCCGCGGTTTGCTAGTGGCCGCAATAACCTATTTTTTAAAACTAGGCCACAATAACCATGGGCTACATATTTAATATAGTTAACATGGGCCTCCTACGGGCCGTAGAAACAATGGGCCTTCTACGGGGCATAGAAACAATGGGCCTTATACGGGCCGTAGACACAATGGGCCTTCTACGGGCCGTATCATCAATGGGCCTTCTCCGGGCCGTATGATCGCTTGGGCAAACATGGGCCAATAATAGACCACATTATGGCTATAAATGGGCTAGAGTTGAAATCGTCTATTCATGGGCCGACCATAATGGGACGTCGTTAATCGTCTGTATTTGATGACGCTATCAAAACGGCCCAACGTATTAACGAGCCACAAACGGGCCGACTGTAACCACTGGCTGAATTTGGCCCACAAGCAGAAAATGACAATAACGGGCCGTAAGTAAACGAATATTGGAAATGAGCCGAAGAATAAATGGGCCCTGAGAAGGCCGAAAGATAACATGGGCTGGAAATGGCCCAATAGAATAATGGGGCCGTTAATGGGTATAGAGTGATACACTGTTCATTACAGGCCAGTTTCACCACGTGTCGTTAATGGGCCGAGGGTTACTAAGGGCCTCATATGGGCCGAAAGACGTCATGGGCCATACATGGGCCGGAAGTTAAAACGGGCTAGAATTATATTGGACAGCCGAGATGACGCTACTGGGCCTAATTCAGATAGGTCGTAAACGGGCCCTGAGTTAGCAGGCTGTAAATGGGCTATATGCGAATAGGCCGTTAACAGGCTTTCCGTGGGTCCGCCTGCCACCTTTTGACCAAGTCAAACGGGCCGCCCTTTTCACAGGAATGGGCCTCTGTTGGGTCGTGCCACGTGTCGACGTATCATAGGCGCTTTGGGTCCAATGAGTGGATGACATCTGTCCCAACGGTGAGCCGACACGTGTTTCCTCCAGCCAATGATGATTTTACACGTGGAAAATCCCCATTGGTCGGGGCTGTTAACGGGTTATCAGATCCAAAACCAGACTCGATAGCTTAATAGCATTCCGTTACGGTGGATGCCACGTGTCGGTCACCCTTGACGAAAGCACTTCTGTGATGCGCGATTTATCGTCATGGAAGTGGACACTTCCGTGATGATAATTTTGGTAATGTCATGGAACACTTCTACGACAGCACAGGTATGACTATCTTGATTATGTCATAAATTTGTCATGGATGTACAAGCATGACAGAAAACGTGCCCTACTGTGAAAAACACGTATCATCATGGAGGTGTATTTTTTTGTAGTGGATGTCCCGGCATACCGCGAATTTAGCAAAGATGTTCTCCCGCGCTGCGATGGCCTGGGAAAATGTCTCGGGGGTAGGAGAGGACTCTTACAGGTGCAGGAATGCGATCGTCCATAGGAAGATGGATTAGATCTTTGGCTACCGGCATCATTCGATAACTATGTGAGGGCAATGCGAAGCTCCGGGCCGAGAGCGACCTGCTGAGGGCAAAGATCGTTGGAAGTGCGGAGCAGTAGGAGCAGACCACTGCCTTGTTGAAGAGGACCGACGTCATCATCAAGAAACTTATGGACGAGAATGACATGCTCCGCATCTAGCGCCAAAGGCTGGTGGAGGAGTCCGTGGATGCTCTCAAGCAGCGTCTTTAGGACACGAAAGAGCTCATCGCCGCTCGCCGCAGAGACTAGTTCCCATGGCCTACATCAACGCATCAAGAGAGTAGAGATCATCGAGCCAGATGGTTGTCTTCCTTCTTCTTTTGCCCTTGTGTATTTCGGACGTTGCCGCATGTGGCCTTTTTAATTATCTTCCTAAATATGTAAGACAATTATTATCCACTGTCATCGTCCTTGTATTCATCTGTCTTGCTATGAGTCATAGTTGATGCTATATAGGTCCGTCGGGTCTTACATCAAGATCCGTGAAAACTTTCTTTTCAGATTTTCTTTTTTCTCTCTTTAATCTCCGTCGAGTGAGACATAGCCACGCCGTGAAACAAGGGCTCGGGTGCCATTAATGGAGACATTGGGAGGGAGGTGGGCGGAGGATAGAGGTCAAAGGGATCTCCCCCCAATGAGCACAAGTAGGGGTCTGATCGCACGCCTCCCATACTCAAATAGCTACCCCTCACGACACCTCCTAGCCAATAAAAAATGGGACGCATGGCGGCACGTGATTGGTAAGTAGAACACCCATGGTTTCAATAATACTTTTGTTTCCGATTTGTAACGTGACAACACTTGTTCCAAAATGACTTTGTTGATTGTTAATGTGTGCGCATTTGCAAATCGGATAGAAAACTTACGACAACATGTTGGTGCCATGTCATGACACCATGCCAGGTTTCATGATTTTCACGCGAGTTTTGGATTTACGAGGATTTTAAAACCAAGTTTCTCGATGTTTCCGGCTGAGCCAAGACGCCCAGATATTTGAATTCCATTTCCACTTCTTCGATGGGACCTAGTAGTTCGCCCAAGTACACATAAATGATTTTCCAACTAACTTTTGTGCACTAGAGCATGCGCTTGTACTTCAAATTTGAATTATGTGCATTAAATGCTTGGAAAATCAATTAATGTATAAAAAGGCCAAACGAACCCGGAATAATTCCAAATTTTAGCACGAAACTCCTATTTGAGATAAGCTCCCTATGTAAAAAAATCAAAGCGGGAGAAGGCGGTGTATGTCATTTCGCACACGGAGGTGACACGTTCCCTCTCGGAACCATGAGCCTTCTTGAGAGAAGCTCCAGTTTGCAAGAAGCTTATACCAAAGCTTGTCCCAATTCGGCCAAAAAATTTACCACAGCCCCGGTGGCCACAGCAGGCTGCCGTGCCTTCACTCAAGAGCTACGTAGCATAGTCTGGCCAGGAAAGTCCAAGCCAGACCTACCTCCACGCTACGACGGCACCCTGACCCTGTGGAGTTCTTGCAGCTCTACGAGCTGAGCATCGAGGCGGCCAACGGCAACGAGAAAGTCATGACGAACTAGTTTCCCATGGCTCTGAAGGATGGTTCTCGCTCGTAGAGCTGCAAGAACTCCGCAGGGTCAATCTCCTCCTGGGATGAGATGCATGACCGCTTTGTTGTTGTCGGATTTCGGGTTCCACGGTGACCTCCGATGCCGTCCTGCTGGTCTTGGTCTTGTTGCACCGATATGGAAACCTTTTCTTGATGCCTCGGAACTCCTCGCCTGTGCTTGCCTCCTTAACACCAAAGAGGGAATGCGGACACTGTGCTCACTGGCGCCCGCCTGGTCTTGATCGTCATGGCTTACGTCATTGGAACCTCGCGAGGTTCACCTTTCCTTGATCTCTTTGCCCCTTGGGAGCCAGCCTGGTGAGGCCGCCCCCGAGGAGTTCTTGCATCATCCGCCTCGCGCGGCTTGGCCCCTCGCGAGGGTCTTGGGTCTTTGCTGGTGAATATGGGCCATACGGGGCCGCTAGTGGAGCCATGCTGCGGGCCGTAGGCAGGCAAGTCTAGGGACGCCCATTCCCAGACTGCCGACAATAGCCCCCAGGCCCAAGGCGCGCTTGGGCTTGGCTTTGAGGCGAAGCCAAAGGGCAAGCGCCGAGCGCCACGGGCCCCAACTGCCTACGGCCTTGGTCGAGGCGTGGCCATTGATTGGATGTGGGCGTCTCCACTTCCCCACGTTGCCTCGGCAACTGCCCGACTTGACGGGTCCTTGCAGCATGCAGAAAAAGATCATTATTACCTGAGATCGTGGAGGCTGGCGGTTGGCCTCCCCTTGGCTATAAATGGGAGGTGGGGGCGGAGCCCCCATCACCCATTTCTTCTTTGCTTCTCCCACTTCTTCTTCTTCTTCTTCTTCCTTGCCCCACTGCGCGCTGGTGCGGTCATGGCGCTGATAAGGAGGTTCTCGGCCGCCGAGAAGGGCAAGACTTCTCTCAACGAGCCCGAGCTACTCCCGCCGAAGAAGAGGAGGTCCCATCGTCACGATATGGTCGTGAGGCCGGTGGTGTCGCTGCCGTGGTACGAACGGCCTCCTCCTGGGTATCCGCTACCCTTGCACGCCCAAGCTGTGGGCTCTGGAGGGAGGGACGACGGACGCCATACGCCGCTGCCCCAGGACTCCTCGCATGAATTCGTGCTATGGGTGGTGATGCCCCCGAGCTCTTGGATTCGTTTCCCGCAGTTCTTCGCCACCGAGATGCCGCCAAGGGGCCCTCTTGAGCTTTGGCTGTAGCATGCCGACTGCGACGCCCCAGCGACTGGAGCAGAGGTTGAAGTCGTCGCCTTCGGGAGGATCTTCATGACTCGTGGTTGGAGCGAGGTGGCCCGGGTCTGCCGCGCGGAAGGCGCCCTCGCCATCCACTTCGAGTACGATGGCGTCTCCATGCTGTTCTTCAAGGTCTTCGACGAGGAAGGCCGCTGCTTGGAGTGCTGTCCTGAAGGTGGCCGCCAAAAGGACGTAGCGGCGGGTGCCGGGCCTGCCGCTGACCTCACCAGCAGCCCCTCTGTGACGCCCCAAGACCAGAGCGCCAGATGCCTTCCATGGTTTCCGAGATTCATGGTGTGATTTGTTTTTGCTTGTTGCATTCATCATGACATCATGTGCATTGCATCATGTCATCATGTCTTTAATCTTTCTAGCTCAACTAATTAAATTGTATGGGTCTTCGATTCATTTAAACTGAGGCAATTCACGTGGTGATTCTCTTTACAAATTATATCCCAATATTATGGAGCTATAATAATATTCTATTAGTTTGGAATTAACCGCAAACACACTTGCAATTTAATTCCCATGCCCATTCTATCTCAAGTTCTTCCTCAAACTTTCCCGACAATTCTTGTCACTTCTTATCGAGGCTCCTCTAAAATCTCAGTCCATTTAGAGTCCTTTTGAATGGGTTTCAAAATTCAAACATGTTGCATTAAATTCAACATGTGCGATTCTTTTTTCTTCAAAAATCCTCTTGCCATTTTATTTAAATTCCTCACATTTTTATGGGTCCGGAATAGCCCCCCTGCACAAATCCTTTTCCTAACCCACGTTTTCTTTTCTTCTCTCTAATTCATTTCTTTTAAAAGAAAGATGAGGGAGAGATAGAGCAGTCAGCCAGGCTGGCTCATCCTTCCCCCGCAGTCTCCCTCTCCACTGGGCCGGCCCGTTCCACCGGCCCACCTAGCTCTAACCCTAGCGCTCCCTATCCCGATCCCCTGCACCCCTCCTCCTCGTTCCCTCGTGCCGCTAGAGACACCCATCGCTCGATCCCCTTCTTCCTCGCAGCGCTGCACTCGTACCTCTCCCCCGCAGAACCCAGACCCGTTCGAACCCCCTCCTCCCTCTCGATCTTCATCACCAGCGCGCCCCATCGCCCCTCGCCGGATCCTGCAGGCCACCGCCCGGCTCCCTCGCGCCCCTGCCGGGCTCCTCTTCCTCCATGCCCGCCTCACACCAGGAGCTCAACCTCGTGCCCCTCCATGCGCGCCCACGCCTGCCTCGCGCCCGAGCTCCTACGCACGCCGCGCCCTGCCACCGGTGCATCGCCCCGAAGCTGCGGTGCCGCTGTTAAGTCGCCATGGCCTCGACCTCTTGCACCTTCTCCTCCCCTCCCTTGCCCCACCAGGGACCCTCCCCCCGGAGCCCAAGTCCGGCGCCGCCTCGGCTCCTTGATCACGTCGCCTGTTTCTCGCTCCTTGCAGGGTTTCGAGTGTTGCTCCTCGTAGGTCTTCCTGGTGCCCTCATCTCTTCTCCCGCGAGGACGACGAGCGACACCAAATCCTGCTCGAGCACCCGCCTCTGCGCCAAGTCCACACCTGTGTCGGTGCCCGCATGTTGCTGGTGCTTCGCTGCCCGCCTCGCGTCGTTGACTGCCTAGACCGCCAAGGTGCTCCCCGGTTTCACCAAGACCCTGTGTTGGGCCCTGTGAACGACTACAGAACCTGAGACCGGGATTTTTCGCCAAGTCCCTCTCCGACTAGTGTACCACTACCGTCGACAAAGACATGTGCATCGCAAGCGTGAAGTTCAACTACCGTCGACCGCAAGGGGCTTGGAGTCATCACGCACCTCCTCGAATGAACGGGAACGACTACCGTCACAAAGATCGAGAGTACCTCTACGAAAATGCCAAGTACCTCTTCATGTCGGCAAGACCCGCAAGTCGGAACCCGAACGATCGACGAATCGTGGACCATGTACAAGTACCATTGCCTTGGGTTTCGTCAATTTCCTCGCCATGACTATGAGCGTCTAAGAACCGTATACCACTACCATCTCCGAAGAACCGTGTAACAGAGCCATCAAGTTTGACTACCTCCAACATGTACAACTACCGTTCGAGAACGAATACTTTTGTGGTATGAGATGTTCGTGCTTGCATAGTGTCCGAGCTATCATTGCACATTCCTCCTCGTTGCCTTGTCGCCGACATGTGGGAACCCGCAATCCGGGATCACCCCACCATCCTTGCGTGACTCGCTCCGCACACTTGCTCTTTTGCACCGGTACTCCAATGAGTCACCGGAACTCATATGTTGCCGTGGCATCATTTTTCCGATTCGTTGCCGTGGCACCCCATTCATTTCCGCCACGATGACAAATGCCTAATATCTTATCATGTCAACATTTTCATAAAAATTGCACATGTCATCTGCATCATGATAATAACATTTAAAATGTTTAAAATTGTTGTTGCATTAAATTGCTAAATGCACATGAGAATTTTCCGGACTTGTTGTTTATTGTTACGACCTCATTTAAACTTGCCAAGATAGGTAGTTTCATTATGCTTCAGCTCTTGCCATGCTTAACAACATTTAATATTGTTGGGTACATAAACGGGAGAGAACTAAATAATCGAATGTGGTGTTTCGTCAATATGCACCTCGTTGCATATTGAGCTTCACTTAATTTGTAGTATTGTTTGTGCACTTTGCCATGCCATGCCTCTTTAAACTGGACATGCATCATACTTGGTTGCGCATCATGACATGCTTATGTGATGGTTGTTTACTATGTTGCCTGCTTCTTTCCGGTTTGCTTCTCTCGTTAGCTTTTGTTTTGTTCCGGAGTTGTGAGGATCCGTTCGACTACGTCCGTTTGTCTTCCTCACGGGCTTGTTCTTCCTTGCGGGATCTCAGGCCAGATGACCATACCCTCGAAATCACTTCTATCTTTGCTTGCTAGTTGTTCGCTCTATTGCTATGCCGCGATACCTACCACTTGCTATATCTTGCCTCCCATATTGCCATGTCAAGCCTCTAACCCACCTTTCCTAGCAAACTGTTGTTTGGCTATGTTACCGCTTTTGCTCAGCCCCTCTTATAACGTTGTTAGTTGCAGGTGAAGATGAAGTTTGTTCCATGTTCGAACATAGATATTGTTGGGATATCATTATTATATATTATTTACTTTAATGCACCTATATACTTGGTAAACTGTGGAAGGCTTGGCCTTATGCCTGGTGTTTTGTTCCACTCTTGCCGCCCTAGTTTCCATCATACCGGTGTTATAGTCCTTGATTTTGCGTCCCTTACGTGGTTGGGTGTTATGGGAACCCCTTGATAGTTCGCTTTGAATAAAACTCCTCCAGCAAGGCCCAACTTTGGTTGTAACTTTTGCCACCTAAGCCTTTTTCCCTCGGGTTTCCGGAGCCTGAGCATCATCTTTATTTTAACCCCCGGGCCAGTGCTCCTCTGAGTGTTGGTCCAACCTGTCAGCCGCCGGTGGCCACCAGGGGCAAGTCTGGGCTGGCCTACCGGAAGTTTGAACAATCTGGTGTGCCCTGAGAACGAGATATGTGCAGCTCCTATCGGGATTTGTCGGCACATCCGGGCGGCTTGCTGGTCTTGTTTTACCATTGTCGAAATGTCTTGTAACTGGAATTCCGAATCTGATCGGGTCTTCCTGGGAGAAGGAATATCCTTCGTTGACCGTGAGAGCTTGTGATGGGCTAAGTTGGGACATCCATGTAGGGTTTTGAACTTTCAAAATCCGTGCCCACGGATATGTGCAGATGGGAATTTGTTAATATCCGGTTGTAGAGAATTTGGAACTTAACTTAAGTAAAATGCATCAATCGCGTGTGTAGCCGTGATGGTCTCTTCTTGCGGAGTCCGGGACATGAACATGGTGTTGTGTTATGCTTGAACGTAAGTAGCTTCAGGATCACTTCTTGATCACTTCTAGCTTCTCGACCGTGTGCTGCTTCTCTTCTCGCTCTCTTTTGCGTATGATAGCCACCATATATGCTAGTGCTTCCTGCAGCTCCACCTCACTACCCTTTCCTACCCATAAGCTTAAATAGTCTTGATCTCGTGGGTGTGAGATTGCTGAGTCCTCGTGACTCACATAACTTCCAAACAGTTGCAGGTGCCGATGATTCCAGTGCAGGTGACGCAACCCAGCTCAAGTGGGAGCTCGATGAAGATCTTGATCATTGTTTTGTGTCTTTTCCAGTTGATCAGTAGTGGAGCCGAGTCGGGTCGATCGGGGATCTAGCATTTGTGGTTGTCTTCTTTTATTTCGGTTCTGTAGTCAGACTTGTTTGTATTTTGGATGATGTATGGATTATTTATGTATTGTGTGAAGTTGTGATTGTAAGCCAACTCTCTATCCCTTTCTTGTTCAGTACATGGGATGTGTAAAGATTACCCCTCTTGCGACATAACTACCATGCGGCTATGCCTCTAAGTCGTGCCCTGACACGTGGGAGATATAGCCGCATTGTGGGTGTTACAAGTTGGTAGTCAGAGCCATCCCCAACTTAGGAGCCCCCTGCTTGATCGTATCGCTGACGTTGTTGAGTCTAGAAGAAATTTTTTTGAGTCTAAGGATTATATATACCGGAGAGTAGGATTCTTTTTACTCCTCAGTCCCTTCGTCGCTCTGGTGAGGTCTCCTCACATAGAATTTTGACTTTTCTCTTCTCAAATTTCATGAAAAAAAATTTAGGATCACGCGGGTATCTTGGAATCGTACAGATGGTTTTGTGACGAGAACATTGTTCTTGGTGCCTCCTAACAATTAGGGGTTGTGGCAGTGTCCCGGGGAGTTGGGCTCCGAGGTGTTGTCGTCACTATTTTAATGTTACAGTTCTGGAATACCTAATCTTCGCCGACATCGAAAATCTCTTTTATGCAGTTGTTGGTGAGATAACCTCGACGCCACCCAGTGCTGGGGCGGGAGTTCGCGAGTACTGCCATAACTCGTATAACGAATGCTTTTCGAAGGTTGAGGTAAATGATTTCCGAGGGTTTCTTGGTTATGTGTTGAAGGATGGATACAGCTGGTTGTAGGTATTGTTAGTTTCGGTGAGATATTATGCTTCCCCTGTATCCCCAACACCTGATTGCATAACCAGAAAGTTTCAGGAGTTTATAAGTGAGAATTCAAGTAGATCCTAGAATATTTTTCCAACAGACACATGATACGATATGGGATCTATCATATGTTTGTTCCGTCTTATTCTGCAAGCCAATCCTTTGTTTTGTTTTGAGTTGTGGTATTCGAGTTGCTTCGAAGTCAAGTGTTGAATCTGTTAGATCTTACTTATCCATCAGAATCCATACCTTTCCTAAGCGGTGTCCTCATATTTCTATGTGAATACCAATCCTTCATGATGATCGAAATTGTCATCTAAATCCTTTTTCAACCGGCGTGCTACTCTTCAAGTGGATACGATCATTTCAACATTCGCAAGACTATCTCTCAGTTTTCTCAACGGTGTTCGTTTCTTCTTCCCAAGTTGCCTTTGTTTTTCCCGCCCTTCCACCCCTTCTTTTCTTCATGGACTCGGATTTATTAATCAAGTATCCTTTTATTCATGTGAAGTCTCTTCATTCTTTTCAATCAATGTTCTTACCCGGTGTTCTCATGAAGATGCTTTACAACTGTATCATTCTTCATTCTCATATTATTTTCCAGTGTATTCAATTCAAGCTGTAGGTGTTGATCTTATCCCCTTCCTCATTTCAAGTGCTTTCTTATGCCAGTGTATCTCTTAATCATTCACCTCTCGCTTTTCCATTTGTTCCGGTGTGCTGAAGATATCTCAGAAGGTTCATGTTTCCAATCTTGATCTGTTCAAGCTATTTGGAGATTATTAAATCATTCAAGTCATTCAATTCAACTGGTGCAATCTCCCTTCAAAATCGTTCAACGATGTATCTTTTGAGTGGGTCCTAACCCACAGGTCCTTTCCCAGGATCTTACCCGACTCTTCTAATTTTCCCGGAGCTTTTTAAATTCATTTCAAAGTTTGACGTAAGAATGAATTGTCTTCAGTGAAATGTAGTTCAAGCTTGATTCCATCCTCTCATAATTATTTCCGATTGTGAGAATTCTTTTGACCCATCCGGAGCAATTCAGGAGTCTGTTCATTTTGATTCTCCGGAGCCCATAATCTCAGAATTATTCATTCCAGCTTTCAGCTCTCGTTCTCCAATTATTATCGGTGATTCATCTCTTTTCTTCATTCATTTTTAATTCTTACGGTGGTTCATGCAATATTTCTTTTCCTTCGTTATAATATCAATTCATTCATTCTTTCGAATCCTACCGTTGGTTCGTTGAAGACCTCCCCAAGTTTGCGCTATATCTATGTTAATCCTTTCTACGAGAATAAGTAGTATGCCAAATCCGTTGCTTGTGATCAATCTAAATTGGTGAAGGATAAGCATAATGTAATTATTATTCTTGTTTCATCGAGTGAATTAAATTCCTTATTCTGGAGGTTCATCAAAATTCTTGATTTCATTTTTTTCATCTTTACTTTTCCCGGAGTTCCAAGATCTCGCAGTTATATCACCATGAAGATTCACCTAAATCATTGCAAGGTTTCACCTTATGTTTTCAACTTCTCTTTCTTTCTATCATTCTTTTATTACCGGAGTTCTTCATGGAGGCTCTACATGGTGGTTCGTCAAGGATTCTTTTCATTCTTCAATTGCTCTTCAAGATTTGTCTCGAAGTTATGACCCGCAAAGCTTTACTAAAAATTTAACAGGGTGCTCAACAAATGTTTTGTTTTGAGGAGTTGAAGCATTCTTCATCTGGCATTCCATAGTGCAGTCCTTCCTATCTTATCTTTTGAGGTGGTGTTATGTCACTCTTGACAATTTCCCTTTGTGTGTCATGATTCAACAGTTGTCAAGAATGAGATAGTTAAACCCATCAATTTCTTCGAGCATGAGCTCTTCTCAATCCATCAATCACTTCATTGGAGTTATCTTGGGTTATATTTCACCTAAAGCCTTCCCTAAGTAATGTTGCTTATTGTGGTATCTATCAATGATCAAAAATTTTCTCCTATCCTCTCGGTGAAAGGAGTTCTCATCTCCTTGTTTACCTCAATCCAATCTATTGCTTTCGTTAGTGGAAGAATTTCACCTCATAATCTTGAGACGTTTTCCATAAGCCCACTACAAGCTTATTTGTTTCGTGGTTGGTTTTCCAACAACTCCATTATAACCTTCTAGGTAGGGTGCCTTCCAAGCTCATTTGTGGCAGAAGTTGTCATTTTCTTCTCCATTTTGTTATTCCAATAATATATCTTCTACTCTTCCTTCCGGAGGCTTTGTGATGTTGCTCTCTTCGACCCATCATCTTGTTTTGTAAAGATCATGTTCTATTCCTTCCATTTACAGTAGGAGTGCTGCCCAAATTATATCATTCTTATTCCTTATCTATCTTGTTTTAACCGAAGGGTTGTGTCTATCATTCCTCTTCTAACCGGAGTCTCATCCCAGTGCTTTCATTTTGCCAAGTTCATATTCTCTACCTTCCGTTTCCAACTGGAGTGTTGTCGTAATTGATCTTTATCGTTCCTTGTACATCGCGTTTCAACCGGAGTGCTAGCATGTACTTCTTATCCGTTGTAACCTTTTTTCTTATGTCTTTCAACCTACAAGGTTCTAGTAATGTTCCTTGTTCCTCTTTTTCTAATGGAGTGTTTTCAACTTCGTTCATCTCCATTGTATTCTTGATTTCAATTGGTTAACCTATCAAGGTTCTTTGGTTTCACTCGTTTGTCAAAGAAGCAACTTAGTTTTACCTCTTCTCTTCCTATTCCGTTTCTCTCCGATGCCATCCTAGATCTCGGGATGAGATCCTCTTGTAGTGGTGGACTGTTGTGACGCCCCAAGACCGGAGCTCCAGACGCCTTCCATGGTTTCCGAGATTCGTGGTGTGATTTGTTTTTGCTTCTTGCATTCATCATGGCATCATGTGCATTGCATCATGTCATCATGTCTTTAATCTTTCCAGCTCAACTAATTAAATTGTATGGATCTTCGATTCATTTAAACCGAGGGAATTCATGTGGTGATTCTCTTTACAACTTATATCCCAATATTAGGGAGCTATAATAATATTCCATTAGTTTGGAATTAACCACAAACACACTTGCAATTTAATTCCCATGCCCATTCTATCTCAAGTTCTTCCTCAAAATTTCCCAACAATTCTTGTCACTTCTTATCGAGGCTCCTCTAAAATCTCAGTCCATTTAGAGTCCTTTTGAATGGGTTTCAAGATTCAAACATGTTGGATTAAATTCAACATGTGCAAATCTTTTTTCTCCAAAAATCCTCTTGCCATTTTATTTAAATTCCTCACATTTTTATGGGTTCGGGAATAGCCCCCTTGCACAAATCCTTTCCCTAACCCTCATTTTATGTTTTCTCTCTAATTCTGTTCTTTTAAAAGAAAGATGAGGGAGAGATATAGCCGTCAGCCAGGCTGGCTCATCCTTCCCCGCAGTCTCCCTCTCTACTGGGCCGACCCATTCCACCAGCCCACCTAGCTCTAACCCTAGCGCTCCCTAGCCCGATCCCCTGCACCCCTCCTCCTTGTTCCCTCGCGCCGCCAGAGACACCCATCGCTAGATCCCCTTCTTCCTCGCAGCGTTGCTATCGGGACTCCGATTCCAAGTCACATCGATCTAGCCAGTAACACCTCATATCACTTTGCGGCCTCACGCACGGTATTCCCACGGGTGTCGCCTTACCCTGGCCCGGTACCGTTTGTGCCTTTTGGCTCACGTATATGATTGTGTCGCTAGCATCCATATGATAGAGAACCCGGGCCGACATGGCTAGTCGTGAACCCAAAGCGGCACTAACCTATGGGGACAGGCATACATGATTCACATCAAGCATGTCGGTCGCAGCGTGTGAATCCGGGCTGTAGCACTGGGCTAACAGGACTCCGGGGATCCCAGGCTGTAGCAGGCTAGGCAGGACTCCAGATGTCACCGCGTGACATTTCCCCGAAGGGACAGGCACAAGAACGAAGTGAAACACATGCCGGACAGTCGAGTGTCCTGAGCCGTAGTGCTGGGCTAGCAGGACTCCGATGAACCGGGCTGTAGCGGACTAATATGGCTCAAGGAAGCACTAGACTACATTTCCCCATAAGAGAGGCTGCCAAGGATAAACAACTAGATTGTCAGATCCCACACATAGCAATACACGTCACACGTACGCATAACATGCAAGTATGTGCTATACAACATGGCATCACAACATAACGCAAAGTCATATAGATAAAGGCCCAGAAGAGCCACATAGTATTAAATACAAACAGGGGTCACATGACCCATCATTCAGAACATACAAGCAACGGAAGCATTACATGCCTGAGTACAGACAACTACGAAAGAAAAAAGGCTGAGAAGCCTGACTATCTACAAGACCCTACCAAGGGTACAAGATCGTAGCTGGGGTAACAAGCTCCTCGTCGAAGTCCAAGCGGTACTACTAGTGAGACAGATGTCTCACCTGCAAAACATAAATAAAGCAAACGTGAGTACAAAGGTACTCATCAAGACTTACATCAGATCCTATCATACATGCATTTGTATCAAGAAGGTACTGTGGGGTTTAGTTGCAGCAAGCCAGCTTTGACTCGGTGGTTATCCTGTTCTACGACAACGAGAAACTTCTTTGAGATGAGGCAGCGCACATGAGTCCGCTAATCACCACATCAATACACCACTATGGATTCATCCCCGTCTCTCCACGAGAAGGCCCTCCATAGCACTCACACTTGTCTTGAGCATTTTAGAGTATCCACTTTAAGTTGTCTATGTACCACGTAAGCATCCAAGAAGTCCATAACCGGGGACACGGCTATTCGAATAGATCATGATAACCCTCCAGGGGTGTACTTCTTCACACATTCTCTCACCACTTATCGCCGTTTACACGATGTGTACTCGGCAACCTTCAAGCGGAAGCCCAGCGAGGGTGTCGGCCACGACCTGACTAACCACGCAAGTATCTCATCCAGGTTTATCGCCTATTCGGGTTCCATCCGCAAGTAGATCCGGCCGAGGTGTCACTCACGGCCCCAAACGATCTGAGCAGGGTTCCCAAGCCCACCATCCGGGTGCCACTTGGTACACCGTGCCACTGTGCCTAGTCTGTCCCAAGCCCACCTGGCCGGGTGCCACTTGGTAGACTACTAACACTACCTACAAACACCAGAAACTATTTGCAACTCCTGGACAAAGATCAAGTTGGCTAATAAGTCAAGAGAGCTTGGAGCGCCCGGAGCCCAATGTGTGGTAGCAACTAGTCATTGGACAACTTACATAGAACTCAGTTCTTAAGGACGGTTCCAGTGAGACAACCCACCATGTACTCCTACATGGCCTCTCACCGCTACCTTTACCAAATCATGTTCACACGCGTAACTCTCAGCACCAGAACATATCATACCACTCCAATTCATTCCCGATGAATCAGACCTGACACAAGTCTATGCAATAGCAGGCATGTCATGGCAAGAACACAACATGGCTCAATCAACTCCTACACATGCTAGTGGGTTTTAACTAATTACTGTGGCAATGACAGGTCATGCAGAGGAATCGGTTCAACTACCGCAGCATAAACTAGCAGTTGAACCGTTGATGTCCTAATGCAATAAATGAGAGTAGGATTGTATTGGAATGAACAAGGGGGTTTGCTTGCCTGGTAGATCAACAGGGGGGCACTACTCCTCAGACAGGTACTCTGGAGCACTCTCCGGGGCAGGACCTATCGAGAGGGAACGGTATCAGAAATCAATACACAAGCATATGCAACAATATGATGCATGAATATGTCATGAAGATGTGATGTTGTTTGAGTTAATGCATCTAGCATTTATTTGCATGAAGTCCATTTGAACCAAAGTTTCAAATGCAACTCCAAAATAATCCTTTATAAATGCCATTCATGTGTTTCCTCATATACAGCATGTATAAGTTAGTTTGTCATGCATGGGAATGGTACAGATGGGTAGATTGAATTTTTCTGATAATTTTTCATATATAAATTATTTCAATTTGAGCTACAGTTGAATTTCTATGAATTTTTGAAGTATATATCATTTTCTGGAATTCTATGAATTATTTAAAATCCAGAAAAAATCATTATTGCGTCAGCATGACATCACAGAGGCGTCAGCAGGGCTGACCAGGTCAAACCTGATGTGTGGGGGCCACACGTCAGCGACACCGGGGCTAAACCCGAGTCAAACCAAGCTAACCAGGGTTTGACCGAGCCCTGGGGCCCATTGTCAGTGGCTTAGGGGGTGGATTAAGTGGCAGGGTTAGCAGCTAATCACGCACCATGTCAGCCGCCGGAGTTTCGCCGGTGACGACCTCGAGCAACGGTGGAAGTTCGCCGGAACGAGCTGGAGGCCACGGTTTGGCACACGGAGGCCACCGGCGGGTAGCCCGTGCACGGGCGCATCCAGCCGCGCTCAGGGGAGGCCGCGGGAACGGCGGAGCTCGCCGGAGCGGAGCTCACGGCGGTGGCCGGAGTCGGGTCCGTGCGGGTTAGGTGCTACGGGGCACTATGGGGGCTGCGGTTGGGTGCAAACGACGCGCAGGAGGGCACTGAGAACAGCGGTGAGCTCGGTTGCGAGCGGTGGCAGCTGTGGCCACGCGGCGACATCGCCGGTGGAGCCAAGCTCTCGGCCAAGGTGGCCAACAGGGCTAGGGGCGCTCGAGCTACAGGGCTAGGGGGAGGAGGAAGGGGAGCTCACAGCGAACTCGAAGGCCTCGTCGGTGAGCTCGGGGAGGAGTAGTTAGCGACGAATTTAGCGGCTGCGATCCGCGGCTCCGACGAAGGGGATGACGGCGGTGGCAACGCTGCAGTGCTCCTGGCGTCGTCCAGCTCAACGAGGAGGCGTAGTCGAGGCGGCGGTGCTCCTGGACAGCAGCAAGGGACGGGGCGGTGGCGATGGCCGCGGTGGCTCACGGCGATGTTCTGTGGTGGCATTCGGGCGCGGGAGAGAAGACGAGCAGACGAGAGGAGAGAGCTCGGGAGAGAGTGAGGAGAGGCCAGGGGGCGCGGTGGAGCTCTCTGGGGTGGACAGCGCCGAGGGGAAGGGGGGGCAGGCAGGCAGGAGCGTGGCGTGCATGCGCGCGCTCGCCGTGCCCTCCTTCGCCTCCTCCTGGCAAGGAGGAGGATGACTGGCTTGGGCCAGTTGGGCCGGGCCAGCCAGTAGGCGACAGGTAATGTATTTCTTATTCTTTCTGTTTTTCTTTTCTGTGGTTTGTCTTGCAAAAGAAATAAATGCTAAAACATGTATTGAAATGTTGATACTCATTGTGGCAACTGTTAAAGTTATATCAGAAGCCCTCACCAAGTCTCAACATTTTTGGCCATATATTATTTATATAATAAATATATTTCCAATGCAAATAGTTATTGGATTAACTCAAACGCCCAAACTAAATGTCTCTGATCTTGCAGAAATATTGGGTTGAGTTTTACCTCTGTCCAATATTTTTAAAGAAGAACATGAACATTTTCTTGGAAATATTTGAGACAATTTTTATTTTGATCATTTCCAGGAGGGTTTCTGAGGCTTTCACAATCCCCATTTCATTATAAATGAAAATTAAACATGAGGCAAACACAAGGGACTAGCCTAGTGCTTACAAGAACTAGGGATGTGACAACTCGCCCCCACTCAAAAGAATCTCGTCCCGAGATTCAGAGGATGACGGAAAAAGGTTGGGGTACTCCAGTCGAAGACGATCTTCTCGCTCCAAGGTAGCTTCTTTCTCAGAATGATGAGACCACTGAACCTTGAGAAACTTGATGTTATGACGTCGGGTGACTCGCTCTGCTTGATCAAGGATGCAAACATGGTACTCTCGATAAGTGAGGTTATCTTGGAGATCAAGCGTTTCGTGGTCCATTCCGTGGATGGGATCCGAGAAGCAACACCTGAGTTGAGAGACGTGGAAGACATCATGAACTCGAGAAAGATGTGGGGGTAGTTCCAACTGGTAGGCATCCTCTCCTCGTTTAGCGAGAATGCGAAAAGGACCGATGTAACGAGGAGCCAACTTGCCCTTGATACTGAAACGATGGGTACCCTTCAAAGGGGTAACCCGAAGATAAGCCTTGTCGCCAACTTCATAAGCCACTTCCTTATGACGACGGTCATACTGGCTCTTTTGACGAGATTGGGCTGTTTTCAAATTCTCACGAATGATGCGAACTTGCTCTTCTGCCTCCTGGATCATATCCGGTCCAAAGAATTGTCTTTCACCGGTTTCTGACCAGTTCAAAGGTGTTCGACATCTTCATCCATATAGAACCTCAAAAGGAGCTTTCTTGAGGCTGGATTGGTAGTTGTTGTTATAAGCAAACTCGGCGAAGGGAAGACACTTCTCCCAATCCATACCGAATGAGATAACCCAAGATCTAAGCATGTCTTCGAGAATTTGGTTGACCCTTTCCACCTGACCACTTGATTGAGGGTGGAAAGCGGTACTGAATGAAATATGGGTGCCCATGGCAGTTTGGAAACTCTCCCAGAAATGAGAAGTGAAAAGACTACCACGGTCTGAGTTGATCTCTAGTGGAACACCATGAAGTGACACTATTCGAGAAATATATAAGTTAGCGATCTGACTAATAGTGATACTCTCTCGAACAGGTAGGAAGTGAGCCACTTTGGAAAGACGATCAATGACTATGAAGATAGCATTATTCCCTCTCTTGGTCCTGGGAAAGCCGGTGATGAAGTCCATACCAGCTTTATCCCATTTCCACTCAGGAATAGCTAAAGGCTGAAGGGTGCCAGCAGGCCTTTGATGCTCTGCCTTAATGCGACGATAAACGTCGCAGTTAGCAATAAACTGAGCAATTTCTCTCTTCATCCTAGTCCACCAGAACCTCTGGCGTAGGTCCTAAAACATCTTAGTACTACCGGGATGAATCGTGAGAGGAGATTCATGCGCCTCCTTAAGAACCAGTTGTCGTAGATGTTGATTCTTGGGAACCACCAAGTGATTCTCAAAGAAAACAACACCACGATCATCTATAGAGAAATTGCCACCAACTCCCTTGTCAATGTTTCTGTTGATCCGAGAAATTCCCGTATCCTACTTCTGAGCAGAGATGATCTGATCCACAAGAGTAGGTTTCGCCACCAAGGTAGAAAGGAATCCGTGAGGAGCAATGTGAAGATTAAGCTTACAGAATTCCTCATGGAGAAGTGGTTCGCCCTGCTGCAACATAAGATTGTTGCAATAGGACTTACGACTTAGCGCATCAGCCATGACATTCCCCTTGCCTGGGGTGTAGGTAATCCCTAGGTCGTAATCTGAGATCAACTCCAACCAACATCTTCGCCTAAGGTTCAAATCTGGTTGGGTGAAGATATACTTGAGACTCTGGTGGTCGGTGTAAATCTCGCAACGTTTACCGAGAAGGTAATGTCGCCATGTCTTAAGTGCATAGACTACGACTGCAAGCTCTAGATCATGTGTAGGATAATTCTCCTCATGTGGATGCAACTGTCAAGATGCATAGGCAATCACATGGCGATCCTGCATAAGAATGCAACCTAGTCCTTGTCGTGGGGCGTTGCAGTAGATAACAAAGTCTAGTGAAATCCGGTGGCACATGTATGGGAGCAGAGGTCACGCGTCTTTTCAGTTCCTGAAAACTATACTCACACTGTGGGGACCACTCAAACTTTTTATCTTTCTTGAGAAGTTCCGTGAGAGGTTTTGCCACTTTGGAGAAGTTCTCAACGAAGCGGCGACAATAACTGGCTAGGCCAAGGAAAGTGCTAACTTGCTTAACCATTTCAGGCGGAGTCCAATCAAGAACGGCTTGAACTCTCTCGGGATTGACAGCAATGCCCTTACCAGATATCACGTGGCCCAGGTAGGTTATTTCTGGCAACCAAAATTCGCACTTGGAGAACTTGGCATAAAGGCGGTGTTCTCTGAGTTTCTCTAACACAAGTCTAAGATGTTCAGTGTGCTCTTCCTTGTTCTTCGAGTAAATAGGAATATCATCGAGGTAAACCACGACGAACTTATGTAAGTACTCCATGAAGATCGAGTTCAGCAAGCGGAAGTATGTAGCTGGAGCATTGGTTAGACCAAAAGACATGACGGTGTACTCGTACTGACCATAACGAGTGACAAAAGCCATTTTAGGAATGTCCCCGTTTATGTTCTTGATTTGGTGATAGCCCAACCTCAAATACATCTTGAAAAGACCGAGGATCCAGCGAGCTGATCATATAGGTCGTTGATCCTGGGGAGTGGATACTTGTGTCTTTATCGTGACCAAATTAACGGGACGATAATCTACAACCATTCGGTCCGTACCATCCTTCTTCTTGACGAAGAGGACGGAGAAAGCCCAGGGAGAAGAACTAGGACAGATGAAACCCTTCTGCAAGGATTCATAGAGTTGTTTCTTAAGCTTAGCTAGTTATAAGGGTGCCATCTTGTAAGGTCTCCTAGAGATCGGAGTGGTTCCTCGAATAAGAACTATGACAAACTCTACATCTTTGTCAGGTGGAATACCTGGCAGTTCCTCTAGAAAGACATCCGGAAAGTCATGTACTACCGGGATATCTTCAAGGTGGAAGAGGGCTGGCATTAAGAGAATAGAGTTGGCGCTTTGCAACTCTAGTGGAGACGGTGACTATCTTGCCAGATGGGTGTGTAAGCTGAACATACCTTGTGTAACAATCAATCTTGGCATAATGAGCTTTCATCCAGTCCATACCCAAGATGATGTTCATATCTGTAGACTTTAGGGCTATAAGTGATGCAAGGAATACAAGTCTGTCAACAAGGATTTCATTACCATGGCTTACACTAGAAGTTTTCCATTTGGATCCAGGAGTTTGAATGACTAGTGGAGAGGGCATATCACAAAATGAAATGTTGTGCGAGTTAGCATAGCTTTCGAAAATGAAGGAACGAGATGCTCCGGTATCAAATAAAACCGATGCTGGATGGCAATTGACAAGGAGTGCACCAAGAACGACATCTGGATCATCATGAGCGTCTTTAGCTGAGACGTGATGCACACATCCACGTTCAGTGGGAGCTGACTTGACACTGATCATCGTGCGTGATGGCTTACCACGGCCAACAGACTTCTCAGGCTGGAGTGGAGCATAATTGGTTTGAAAGTAGTCACGTGCATAGTGTCCTGGCTCTCCGCATGTGAAGCAAGTCCCTGAGGTAGGACGTGGACCCGCTTTGACAAGCGGTCTACCACCAAGCTTGGGTGGAGCATGTAACTAAACTAGGTGAGGCGCCACATAAGAGGGCGTCGGTGAGTAACCGGGTGGAAGAGCGGAGTTCGGAACCCAAATTCGGCGCTTCTGCGAAGTAGTACCGGAGGAAGAAACCAAATCACGGGTGTGCTTACGAGACTCCTCTTTAGTGAGTTGAGCTGTCTCTGCATTAATGGCCTTGTTCACAAGAGCCTAGAATGTATTGCAATGATGCAAGTGGAGATCACGACGCAACTTGGGGTTGAGACCCTTCCGGAACCTAGCCTGCTTCTTGGCGTCCGTGGACACCTCTTCTGTAGCATAGCAAGCAAGGTTCTCAAATTCCCTACTGTAAGCATCAACAGCCATCTTACACTGGGTGAAACTACAGAACTCTTCTCTCTTGCGGTCAATGAGAGCCTGAGGAATGTGATGCTCGCGAAAAGCCTCAGTGAAATCTCTCCAAGTGGTTATGTGGCTAGCTGGAAGCATAGCCTCATAGTTCTGCAACCAAAGACTAGCAGGACCTTCTAGGTGAGAAGCAACATATGTGACCTTGTCATCTTCAGCTACGTTCGCAGAACGCAACTTGTGTGTGATACTATGGAGCTAGTCATCTGCATCGAGTGGTTCAATGGAATGATGGAAGGTAGGTGGTTTCAGACCAATGAAATCATAGATAGTCGCTGACTCTTTGTGCTGATGGGAGGTGTTCTCCACAATAAGTGCTAACAAGCAGTTAGACTCTCGCTTGTTCTTGTCCATCTCTAACATGAACTCTGCCAACGAAGGCTGGTCGGGAGGATCCTCATCCCTACCATCTCCGTGGTTCCGGCTACGAGCAACAGAACTTCGGTTAACTAACCACATCCTGAAGAACCAACCAAGGAAACAAAGGATGGATTCAGCATCATCATAAGGATGTAGAATATAGTACGAGGAAAATACTATCTCTTGAACTCCTGGGACAATTCCGGCAGCATAACGGCAGTAAAATGCTCAAAATGAGACATCCTGCAAATGATGGGGCAGCACCAAACTTAACATCATCACCCAAGGTTCTGAGATATTACTGAACATGCTACACCGGAGGTACTCAAACTGGGATAAGACTCAGATCAACCAAACCTTAGAAACTACAGAGTAGTAACACGTGATCCTGATAGACAGAAGAGGAAGCCTAGTTCCTTAACCCCGTAGGAAAGATAGGATGACTCAGATCAGAAGGGCATGAGGTATAAGGAGTAAAAAGAGCCTTATGTTCCCTTCCACAATCAATTCCCTTACTTAAATAAAGAATTTATATACTCAACTTCGACCAGGTTGGCTTGGAAATCCTACAGGCAGTCAGGCTCTGATACCAAAGCTGCCGGGACCCCGATTACAAGTCACATCGATCTAGCCGTTAACACCTCATATCACTTTCCGGCCTCACGCACGGTATTCCCACGGGTGTCCCCTTACCCTGGCCTGGGACCATTTGCGCCTTTTGGCTCACGTATATGATTGTGTCGCTAGCATCCATATGACAGAGAACCCGGGCCGACATGGCTAGTAGTGAACCCAAAGCGGCACTAACCTATGGGGACATGCATACATGATTCACATCGAGCATGTCGGTCAGCAGCGTGTGAATCCGGGCTGTAGCACTGGGCTAATAGGACTCCGGGGATCCCGGGCTTTAGCAGGCTAGGCAGGACTCCGGATGTCACCGCATGACATTTCCCGGAAAGGACAGACACATGAACGAAGTGAAACACATGCCGGCCAGTCGAGTGTCCTGAGCAGTAGTGCTGGGCTAGCAGGACACCGGTGAACCGGGCTGTAGCGGACTACTATGGCTCAAGGAAGCACTAGACTACATTTCGCCATAAGAGAGGCTGCCAAGGATAAACAACTAGATTGTCGGCCCAACATAGCAATACACATCACACGTATGCATAACATGCAAGTATGTGCTATACAACATGGCATCACAACATAACGCAAACTCATATAGATAAAGGCCTAGAAGAGCCACATAGTATTAAATACACACAGGGGTCACATGACCCATCATTTAGAGCATACAAGCAACGGAAGCATTACATGTCTGAGTACAGACAACTACAAAAGAAAAAAGGTTGAGAAGCCTAACTATCTACAAGACCCTCCCAAGGGTACAAGATCGTAGCTGGGGTAACAAGCTACTCGTCGAAGTCCAAGCGGTACTACTAGTGAGACAGATGTCTCACCTGCAAAACATAAATAAAGCAAACGTGAGTACAAAGGTACTCAACAAGACTTACATCAGATCCTATCATACATGCATTTGTATCAAGAAGGTAATGTGGGGTTTAGTTGCAGCAAGCCAGCTTTGACTCAGTGGTTATCCTTTTCTACGACAACGAGAAACTTCTTTGAGATGAGGCAACACACACGAGTCCACTAATCACCACATCAATACGCCACTATGGATTCATCCCCGTCTCTCCATGACAAGGCCATCCATAGCACTCACACTTGTCTTGAGCATTTTAGAGTATCCACTTTAAGTTGTCTATGTACCACGTAAGCATCCAAGAAGTCCATAACCGAGGACACGGCTATTCGAATAGATCATGATAACCCTGCAGGGGTGTACTTCTTCACACATGCTCTCAGCACTTATCGCCGTTTACCCGACGTGTACTCGGAAACCTTCAAGCGGAAGCCCAACGAGGGTCTCGGCCACGACCTGACTAACCACACAAGTCTCTCAACCAGGTTTATCGCCTATTCGAGTTCCAACCGCAAGGAGATCCGGCCGGGGTGTCGCTCACGGCCCCAAACGATGTGAGAAGGGTTCCCAAGCCCACCATCCGGGTGCCACTTGGTACACCGTGCCACTATGCCTAGTCTGTCCCAAGCCCACCTGGTCGAGTGCCACTTGGTAGACTACTAACACTACCTACAAACACCAGAAACTATTTGCAACTCCTAGACAGAGATCAAGTTGGCTAATAAGTCGAGAGAGCTTGGAGCGCCCGGAGCCCAATGTGTGGTAGCAACTAGTCATTGGACAACTTACACAGAACTCAGTTCTTAAGGACGGTTCTAGTGAGACAACCCAACATGTACTCCTACATGGCCTCTCACCGCTACCTTTACCAAATCGTGTTCACACGCTTAACTCTCAGCACCAGAACATATCGTACCACTCCAATTTATTGCCGATGAATCAGACCTGACACAACTCTAAGTAATAGAAGGCATGGCATGGCAAGAACACAACATGGCTCAATCAACTCCTACACATGCTAGTGGGTTTTAACTATTTACTGTGGCAATGACAGGTCATGCAGAGGAATGGGTTCAACTACCGCAGCATAAAGTAGCAGTTGAACCGTTGTTGTCCTAATGCAATAAATGAGAGCAGGAGCGAGAGAGTAGGATTGTATCGGAATGAACAAGGGGGTTTGCTTGCCTGGTAGATCAACAAGGGGGGCACTACTCCTCAGACAGGTACTCTGGAGCACTCTCCAGGGCAGGACCTATCGAGAGGGAACGGTGTCGGAAATCAATACACAAGCATATGCAACAATATGATGCATGAATATGGCATGAAGATGTGATGTTGTTTGAGTTAATACATCTAGCATTTATTTGCATGAAGTCCATTTGAACCAAAGTTTCGAATGCAACTCCAAAATAAGCCTTTATAAATGCCATTCATGTGTTTCCTCATATACAGCATCTATAAGTAAGTTTGTCATGCATGGGAATGGTACAGATGGATAGATTGAATTTTTCTGATAATTTTTCATATATAAATTATTTCAATCTGAGCTACGGTTGAATTTCTATGAATTTTTGAAGTATATATCATTTTCTGGAATTCTCTGAATTATTTAAAATCCAGAAAAAAATCATTAGTGCGTCAGCATGACGTCACAGAGGCGTCAGCAGGGCTGGCCAGGTCAAACCTGACGTGTGGGGGCCACACGTCAGTGACACCGGGGCTAAACCCGAGTCAAACCCAACTGACCAAGGTTTGACCGAGCCCTGGGGCCCATAGTCAGTGGCTTAGGGGTGGATTAAGTGGCAGGGTTAGCAGCTAATCATGCACCAAATCAGCCGCCGGAGTTTCGCCAGCGACGACCTCGAGCCACGGTGGAAGTTCGCTGGAACGAGCTGGAGGCCACGGTTTGGCACACGGAGGCCACCGACGGGTAGCCCGTGCACGGTTTGGCACACGGGCGCATCAGGGGAGGCCGAGGGAATGGCGGAGCTCGCCGGAGCAGAGCTCGCGGCAGCGGCCGGAGACGGGTGCGTGCGGGTTAGGTGCTGCGGGGCACTAGGGGGGCTGCGGTTGGGTGCAAACGACGCGCTGGAGGGCACTAAGAACGGCAGTGAGATCGGTTGCAAGCTGTGGCAGCTGTGGCCACGGCGGCGACATAGCCGGTGGAGCCAAGCTCTCGGCCAAGGTGGCCAACAGGGCTAGGGGGGCGCTCGAGCTACGGGGCTAGGGGGAGGAGGAAGGGGAGCTCACAGCGAACTCGAAGGCGTCGTCGGTGAGCTCGGGAAGGACCAGTCGGTGACGAATTTAGCGGCGGCGATTCGCGGCTCCGACTAAGGGGATGATGGCGGTGGCGACGCTGCAGTGCTCCTGGCGTCGTCCAGGTCGATGAGGAGGCGTAGTCGAGGCGGCGACGCTCCTGGACAGCAGCAAGGGACAGGGCGGTGGCGATGGTCGCGGTGGCTCACGGCGACGTGCTACGGTGGCGTTCGGGCGCAGGAGGGAAGACGAGGAGAGGAGAGGAGAGAGCTCGGGAGAGAGTGAGGAGAGGCCAGGGGGCTCGGTGGAGCTCTCTGGGGTGGACAACGTCGAGGGGAAGGGGGGCAGGCAGGCAGGAGCGTGGCGTGCATGTGCGCGCTCGCTGTGCCCTCCTTCGCCTCCTCCTAGCAAGGAGAAGGATGACTGGCTTGGGCCAGTTGGGCCGGGCCAGCCAGTGGGCGACAGGTAATGTATTTCTTATTCTTTCTGTTTTTCTTTTCTGTGGTTTGTTTTGCAAAAGAAATAAATGCTAAAACATTTATTTAAATGTTGATACTCATTGTGGCAACTGTTAAAATTATATCAGAAGCCCTCACCAAGTCTCAACATTTTTGGCCATAAATTATTTATATAAAAAATATAATTCCAATGCAAATAGTTATTTGATTAACTCAAACGCCCAAAATAAATGTCTCTAAGCTCCCAGAAATATTGGTTTGAGTTTGACCTTTGTCCAATATTTTTAAAGAAGAACATGAACATTTTCTTGGAAATATTTGAGACAATTTTTATTTTGATCATTTCTAGGAGGGTTTGTGAGGCTTTCACAATCCCCATTTCATTTTAAATGAAAATTAAACATGATGCAAACACAAGGGACTAGCCTAGTGCTTACCAGAACTAGGGATGTGACAGCTTCACTCGCACCTCTCCCCCGCAGAACCCAGACCCGTTCGAACCCCCTCCTCCCTCTCGATCTTCATCGCCAGCGCGCATCATCGCCCCTCATCGGATCCTGTAGGCCGCCGCCTGGCTCCCTCGCGCCCCTGCCGGGCTCCTCTTCCTCCACGCCCGCCTCACACCAGGAGCTCAACCTCGTGCCCCTCCACGCGCGCCCATGCCCGCCTCGCTCCCGAGCTCCTCTGCACGCCGCGCCCTACCACCGGTGCATCGCCCCAAAGTTGTGGTGCCGCTGTGGACTCGCCATGGCCTCGACCTCTTGCACCTTCAACTCACCTCCCTTGCCCCACCAGGGACCCTCCCGCTGGAGCCCAAGTCCGACGCCGCCTCGCCTCCTTGATCCCGTCGCCTGTTGCCCGCTCCTTGCAGGGTTTCGAGTGCTGCTCCTCGTAGGTCTTCCTGGTGCCCTCGTCTCTTCTTGCGCGAGGACGACAACTAGCACCAAATCCTGCTCGAGCACCCGCCTGCGTTGACCCCTGCCTCTGCGCCAGGTCCACTCCTACGTCGGTGCCTGCACGTTGCTACTGCTTCGCTGCCCGCCTCCCATCGTTGACTGCCAAGACCGCCAAGGTGCTCCCCGGTTTCGCCAAGACCCTGTGTTGGGCCCTGTGAACGACTACAAAACCTGAGACCGGGATTTTGTGCCAAGTCCCTCTCCGACTAGTGTACCACTACCGTCGACGAAGACATGTGCATCGCAAGCGTGAAGTTCAACTACCATCGACCGGGAGGGGCTTGGAGTCATCAAGCACCTCTCAGAACGAACGAGAATGACTACCGTCACAAAGATCAAGAGTACCTCTACAAAAACGCAAAGTACCCCTTCATGTCGGCAAGACCCGCAAGTCGGACCCCGAATGATCGACGACTCGTGGACCATGTAAAACTACCGTCGCCTTCGGTTTCGTCAAGTTCCTCGCCGTGACTATGAACGTCTAAGAACCGTATATCACTACCTTCTCCGAAGAACCGTGTAACAGAGCCGTCAAGTTCGACTACAGCCAACATGTACAACTACTATCCGAGAACGAATACTTTTGTCGTATGAGATGTTCGTGTTTGCATAGTGTCCGAGCTATCATTGCACATTCCTCCTCAGTCCCTTGCCGTTAACATGTGGGAACCCGGAATCTGGGATCACCCCACCATCCTTGTGTGACTCGCTTCGCACACTTGCTCTTTTGCACCGGTACTCCAATGAGTCACCGGAACCGATATGTTGCCGTGGCATCATTTTTTGGATTCGTTGTCGTGGCACCCCTTTCATTTCCGCCACGATGACAAATGCCCCATATCTTATCATGTCAACATTTTCATAAAAATTGCATAATACTTGCACATGTCATCCGCATCATGATAATAACATTTAAAATTTTTAAAATTATTGTTGCATTAAATTTCTAAATGCACATGAGGATTTTTCAGACTTGTTGTTTGTTGTTCCGGCCTCAATTAAACTTGCCTAGATAGGTATTTTAATTATGCTTCACCTCTTGCCATGCTTAACAAAATTTAATTTTGTTGGGTACATAAACGGGAGAGAACTAAATAATCGAATGTGGTGTTTCGTCAATATGCACCTCGTTGCATATTGAGCTCCACTTAATTTGTAGTATTGTTTGCGCACTTTGCCATGCCATGCCTCTTTATACCAGACATGCATCGTACTTTGTTGCGCATCATGCCATGCTTATGTGATGGTTGTTTACTATGTTGCCTGCTTCTTTCCGGGTTGCTTCTCTCATTAGCTTCGGTTTCGTTCTAGAGTTGTGAGGATCCGTTCGACTACGTCCATTTGTCTTCTTAACGGGCTTGTTCTTCTTCCTTGCGGGATCTCAGGCAAGATGACCATACCCTCGAAATCACTTATATCTTTGCTTGCTAGTTGTTCGCTCTATTGCTATGCCGCGATACCTACCACTTGCTATATCTTGCCTCCCATATTGCCATGTCAAGCCTCTAACCCACCTTTCCTAGTAAACCGTTGTTTGGCTATGTTACCGCTTTTGCTCAGCCCCTCTTATAACGTTGTTAGTTGCAGGTGAAGATGAAGTTTGTTCCATGTTGGAACATGGATATTGTTGGGATATCATTATTATATATTGTTTACTTTAATGCACATATATACTAGGTGAAGGGTGGAAGGCTCGGCCTTATGCCTGGTGTTTTGTTCCACTCTTGCCGCGCTAGTTTCAGTCATACCGGTGTAATGTTCCTTGATTTTGCATTCCTTACGCGGTTGGGTGTTACGGGAACCCCTTGACAGTTTGCTTTGAATAAAACTCCTCCAGCAAGGCCCAACTTTGGTTTTAACTTTTTCCACCTAAGCCTTTTTCCCTCGGGTTTCCAGAGCCCGAGGGTCATCTTTATTTTAACCCCCTAGGCTAGTGCTCCTCTGAGTGTTGGTCCAACCTGTCAGCCGCCGGTGCCCTCCAGGGGCAAGTCTGGGCTGGCCTACCGGAAGTTTGGACAATCCGGTGTGCCCTGAGAATGAGATATGTGCAGCTCCTATCGGAATTTGTCGGCACATCCGGGCGGCTTTGCTGGTCTTGTTTTACCATTGTCGAAATTTTTTGTAACCGGGATTCCATGTCGGATCGGGTCTTCCTGGGAGAAGAAATATCCTTCGTTGACCGTGAGAGCTTGTGATGGGCTAAGTTGGGACACCCCTGCAGGGTTTTGAACTTTCGAAAGCCATGCCCGCGAATATGGGCAGATGGGAATTTGTTAATATCCGGTTGTAGAGAATTTAGAACTTAACTTAATTAAAATGCATCAACCGCATGTGTAACCGTGATGGTCTCTTCTCGTGGAGTTCGGGAAGTGAACACGGTCTTGTGTTATGCTTGAACGTAAGTAGCTTCAGGATCAGTTCTTGATCACTTCTAGCTTCTCGACCATGTGTTGCTTCTCTTCTCGCTCTCTTTTGCGTATGATAGCCACCATATGTGCTAGTGCTTGCTGTAGCTCCACCTCACTACCTTTTCCTACCCATAAGAATAAATAGTCTTGATCTCGCGGGTGTGAGATTGCTGAGTCCTCGTGACTCACAGATACTTCCAAACAGTTGCAGGTGCTGATGATTCTAGTGGAGGTGACGCAACCCAGCTCCAGTGGGAGCTCGATGAAGATCTTGATCGTTGTTTTTTGTCTTTTCCAGTTCATCAGTAGTGGAGCCCAGTCGGGTCGATCGGGGATCTAGCATTTGGGGTTGTCTTCTTTTGTTTTGGTTCCGTAGTCGGACCTTGTTTGTATTTTGGATAATGTATGTATTATTTCTTTATTGTGTGAAGTGGCGATTGTAAGCCAACTTTCTATCCCTTTTTATTCAGTACATGGGATGTGTAAAGATTACCCCTCTTGAGACAGACCTACCATGCGGCTATGCCTCTAAGTCGTGCCCCGACACGTGGGAGATATAGCCGCATTGTGGGTGTTACACCCTCCAGCGATAGCAGCTACTCCTGGTGGTCCAGCGACTCTCCCGAGCTCATAGAGTTTTCGGAGACGAGCAACGACAGCTACGTGCCCCCGAGCTCTCGTCGGGCCTGTAGCAAGGTCGCCGCGCCTGGCCGCTGCCGCTTCTGATCCTGATGGGGTTGGCGCCGGCCTTCCGTGGCCCACTGTTGATGATGGCGTCGGTGACGTCCGGCGCATGTAGATAGAGCTCCTAGGAACTCGCTTCCTTTTGTCCCAGCGAGGAATCAAAACGGACCCCGCGGGGGTGTGTATAGCATCTGTAATGCCTTTTGTTGATATTATCCTTATTGTGAAAATTTGCGAGCACATGTCCTACTGAGGCCTGGTCTCCCCCTTTCCAATCCCACAATAGCTTGGTGCTCTATGCTGACAGCTCCCGGTCCGCAGGCAGGCTACAGCCGTTGCTGGTATGCCAGGTTGCGATGCCGGGGTCAAGGCGAGGAGGTGAGCGACCCAAGGTCCAGTAAGAGCTCCTGAGGTGCGATGCTCAAGAGGTCCCCTTGAGCGCGCAAGCAGCTACCTGAGGATGGGATAGGGACGGATGTTGCCGTAGCAGGGCAGCGAAAAGGCGAGAATCTTATGTTGTAGTGCTGGGTCGGTCCAGGTATAAGATTTATCTTAGCGTTCCGGAGCCGGCTTCCCGTGCCACACCAGACTTGGGTGTCGGCCGCTGCTGGGTACCTAGGTTAGGCCCGTGCAGGCCTCCCCCTCTTACCCATGTACTTCCTGGTGCTCTACGTCCTCAGGTCCCGGCCCTCGAGCGAGCTCAGCCACCGCTGGTATGCCAGGTTGCGATGCCAAGGTCAAGGACAGGGGTGAGGGCTAGAGAGCTAGTAAGAGCTCCTCAGTCGCGATACTCAGGAGCCCCCCTTTTAACGCACAAGCGAATTGCATGGGAGAAGAGAGAGAGTCCGCGGTGCCGCCCATTGTAGTCCTCAGGAAGCTTCTGCAAGTTAGCACGAGGAGGGGCTCGAGCCGCCATGGTGATTTCTGGTCCGCCTCTGGTACGTTGGAGGGGACTCCCTACTGCGGAGAGCCCCCGGGGCATGTACAATCCCGCCCTGACACGTGGCTTGCATGGAAGGGTTGCAGGAGGTGTATCTAGGCACTTGTGAGCCAGCGCGGGACTCACGAGGCCCTACCTCAAGGCGGGTTGCGCCTGGTATTGGCTCTTGAGGACTGTGGCGGTCCTGTGAGAGGGTTAGACAACCTGCGCCGAAAGGATTTCCTGTGGCTATCACATTAGAAGGCCAAGCACCAACGACCTAAGGAGGTGACATGAACGGGGCTGGCCCGCCAGACAAAGCTCAGCCGTTGGATTTATCGATGTTACAGGGACAAGCCTGAGCACAGACACGGTGCCTAGCCTTCTTATGCGAAGGATACTGAATAAAGACGATCGACGCGCGGCTCCCGTGGTGGGCGACAATCAAGCAGGTGATAACCATAGATAGATTATGCATGAGAAGCAAACTGGCTTAGGTAAATGCAGGAACGATACATGCCACTGGGTCGGACCCGAGCGGCCTGGGGATGATGCTGCCCGAGGGGCGCCCCCAGCAAGGTGAACTAAAAATGCAAGTGGATACATGCCACAAGGACTGATCCATGCGGCCTGGGACTGATGCAGCCAGGAGGCGCTCCCAGCTAAATGAACTTGGAGAGATGTCACCTGGTTTGGTTGCTGAAGGGTTGTTGGGGTAGCTGAAAACGCGTAGCGAAGAATCGCTCGTCACGAGCCGTCGAGGCCTAGAGCCTCGGGCGGCCCCCTGAGGACCGTCTCCATCTCCGCCAGGACTGCGTGATGCCTGACCTCCTGACCTGCCATGATGCTCCACAAGTTGTGCTGGAAGGCAGCAGCCGCGCTCGGCAGGCCGAACGACATGCGAACTTAGCTGTGAGGTGGACCCTCGCAGCGTCCAACACGGGAAGGCTAGAAGCGCTCTTGAGATGCGGCCTGGTTGAGCCCTGGGATGTCGATGCAGACGTGCAGCTCACCACCCTCGCCCGGGTGGGGAGTAGCGCCAGGTGGGCGGCAGTCGCCGCGTATTGCTCTTGCTTCCCGAAGCTCCTGAGTGGCCTTGTCGATGAACTCTTAAGCGCCAAGCGTTGTTCGCCTGGCGCCCTCCTGAGGGAAACGTGCTGCGAAGCACACCTTGACATGGTGCCCGAGCGCCTCCCTCGTGATGCTGGCCAGGTCTGAGGCCCTCCAGAAGAGAGCCCCCAAGACCTGCCCGAGGAAGGAGCTGGGCGTGCCTCCCTATGTGAGGGAGAGTGGCGCCCCAGGCGCGGGCGTAGATCTTGAAGTTGTGTCACTGGAGGTGCCGCTCCCTTGGGGTCCAGTGTGAAAGAGTTGCTTCTTCTTCTTGGGGTTGACCTCAGGAGGGTATTGTGTTGCATTGCTGTCGGGGTCCTCGATTGATGCAGCTTGGAAGGCATGCCCGAGGGAGCACACTGCGTCTCTTTCTTCGCAGGGGACGATGATGATTCCGCCGCTTCCAGGCATCTTGATGACTTTTTAGCCATGGTGGGTGACTGCCATGAATTTGGGCATTGTACGGCAGACGGATGTGGGCGACGTCGAAGTTGATGAGCTCGGTGTAGTAGTTGTTGCGTTGACCGAAGGTGACAGGGAGGCGAACCTGCCCTCTCGGGGTGGTGGAGCCGTCAGTCACTCCTGAGAAAGGTTTGGTAGGCTGGAGCTGATCGTATGGCACTTGAAGGATGCCAAAAGTCTCGACGGACATGACATTGAGCACTGCGCCACCGTCGATGAGGGTCTTGGTGACTTGGACATTGTTGATGATGGGTGAACAGAGCATGGGGAGAACGCCGGCCGTTGCCGCGCACTTGAGATGATCTGCCGAGCTAAAGGTGATGGTGTACTTGGACCATTTGAGCGGGCGCGTGGCTTTGAGCTTGGGGAGGACTGCGTTCACTTCGCGAGCAACCTACTTGAAGACTCGCTGAGAGGCTGGAGCTTGAGCTCCGCCCAAGATACATGCGATAGATCTGGGCTCTTGGAAGCCCCCAGCCCCTCGTCCTATCGATGGTCATCGTTCCTTCTTGGCGGCGGCGGCGGAGGGAGACTAGGGTTGCCCTGAGGACGATCCTCATGAGGCTGGTCCCTCTAGGCGCCCTCACGAGGTTGGTCCTGCCAACGATCATCGCGAGGTTGGTCGCGCCACTCCTGGCAGGGCCCACGGTCGTCCCAACGTCCTCCGCCACGTCCAACTCCTCGGCCGTAGAACCGGTTGTTGCGCTCGGGGCGTCGACTGAAGCGTCCTTCTCAAATGGCCCTGTGCTCTTTATAGTCATTAGTATTGTGCGTGCGCATGTTGTGGAAGGCGCAAAGCGTGCGGCTGCCCTTGGACGACTTGGGAAGATCTTGGCCGCGCTTGGTGTCTGGTTCTGCCGCGAGCACGGCCACTCCCTTGCACTTCACGTCCTTGGCCTTGGCCTTATTCTCCTCTGGATCTGCAGTCGGGAGCTCGAGGAGGGAGAGGCGCCCCACCTCAGCTCTTGTACACTTGGTCACGATGTTGAACAGCTCCAAGGTCGCGCACAACTCTTCATGGATGGCGAGCTCCTCCTTCATCTTGACATCGCGGATGCCATCAAAAAACGCTGAGATGATAGCCTCGTCTATTATCTTGGGGATCTTGATTCGCGTGATGTTGAAGCGGTGGATGTACTTCTGCTGGGTCTCTCCTGGTTGTTTCTTGATGCTGCATAGGTCACTGGTGACCGGGGGGGGGGGGCGATCGCGAGTCCCCTGGAAGTTGGCGATGAAGTGGTTGCGCATCTTGTCCCAGGAGGAGATCGAGCCTGGGGGCAGGTTCAGGAGCCATGAGCGGACGTCTTCCTTGAGAGCCATGGGAAACCAGTTCGCCATGACCTTTTCGTCACCGTTGGCCGCTTTGATGCTAAGCTCGTAGAGCTGCAGAAACTCCGCAGGGTCGGGGGTGCCATCGTAGCGAGGAGGCAGATCTGGCTTGAACATGCCCGGCCAAACGACGCTACGCAACTCAGGAGCGAAGGCGCGGCAGCCCGTCATGGCCACCGTGGCCCGTCGTGGAGGTAGAGCTTGGTCATGGTGCCCCCGCGCCGCCACGGCACGCGGCGCATGGCCATGTTGCACCAAGCAATCCTGGCGCAGCGGAGCTGGGAGTGGTGAAGCGTTTCCTTGTGGACGGGGAATCTCTTGGCAGCTTCTTTCTTCGTGCGCAGGCACGTGGCACGGTGTGTCGCACCACGGGGCCGCACACCTTGGAGCGAGGGCGTCGTCCCGACGTGGGAGAGGCGGAGGCGCACCGCGAGCTGCACACCTCGGTGCAAGGGTGCCATCTTGTTGCGGAGGAGGCGGAGGCACTCCATGAGCCACACCGCCCGTAGCTGCGGGCGGGCGAGGCAGCGAGAGGGATGGTGTGGGACATCCCCCCGCGGCGCTGATGAGCTCGGCGATGCGGTCCATCCAGTCCTCGTACAGGTCGTCCACTGGATGATAGCGCGGAAGCTCGTGTGCCATGAGCAGCGTGGCTTGCGCGTCAGTGGGTGCACGGCGAGCGTGCGACGATGAGCCAGTAGGACTCGGCGATGGAGTGGCGGTGTGGCCGTCGCGGCACACGGAGGGATTCAATGAAGAGGCTTGCTGCTCATTTACCGCCGGGCCGGTGACGGCATTGGCGGCGGGTGACGGAGAACGCCGAGGAGGCCCGCCTACTGGGGCTGTCTGGGAGACACGGGGGGCGAGAGCGGCCCGACTCTTTGAACGAGCCCGGCAAGCATCGGCCATTAGCTTTGTGGAGTGACGAAGCATGGACCGATGAAGAAGAAAGCTTCGGCGCACCCCTACCTGGCGCGCCAAATGTTGGATTTCGGGTTCCAACGTGACCTCCGTCCTACCATCCTGCTGGTCTTGGTCTTGTTGCACCGATATGGAAACCTTTGCTTGATGCCTCAGAACTCCTCGCCTGCGCTTGCCTCCTTAACACCAAAGAGGGTACGAGGACATTGTGCTCGCTGGTGCCCGCCTGGTCTTGATCATCATGGCTTACGTCATTGGAACCTCGCGAGGTTCGCCTTGCCTTGATCTCTCCGCCCCTCGCGAGCCAGCCTGGTGAGGCCGCCCCCTAGGAGTTCTTGCATCGTCCGCCTCGTGTAGCTTGCCCCCTCACGAGGGTCTTGGGTGTTTGCCGGTGAAGATGGGCCGTACGGGGCTGCTGGTGGAGCCACGATGCGGGCCGCAGGCAGGCAAGTCTGGGGACCCCCGTTCCTAGAATGCAGACAATCACCAACTTATTGATATGCAACAGAAGATAGACTACACTAGACAAGCCATAGTCAAGATTGCAATGAAGTGAAAGCACGAAAACTATCAGCAACTAGATTGCAATGAAGTGAAAGCATGAAGCCAAACAGTAAACAGTCTTCACTCAGTGAAGTCAATCGGATCATACAGGCAAAAAATGACTTCATGAAGACAACCTGTAAAGTAAAGCAAATTGAAGGATAGAACCAGTTGCTTGGTGAAGACAAGGATTTGGTAGACTAGTTCCAGTTGCTGTGACAACTGTACGTCCGGTTAGGGAGGCTGAGATTTAACTTAGAAGACCGCGTCTTCACCTTATTCCCCTTGAGCTAAGGACACTCAATCCTCACCCAATCACTCTGGTACGTCTTCAAGGTAGACTTCCAAACCTTCACAGACTTCGTTCACCGCCGATCCACAATGACTCTTGGATGCTCAAAACGTGACGCCTAACCGGCTGGAGGATTCACAGTCCTCAAGTGTAAGAAGTCTTCTGGTCACACAGACAGAAAGACTTCTGTGATGCCTAACACTCTTTGGCTCTGGGTGTTTAGGGCTTTGTCCTCGCAAGGATCTCTCTCTCTCAAATGCTTCGGAGGTGGGTTGCGCTCAAACGACAAAAGTCGTGCACTAACTCTGAGTAGCCACCAATTTATGGGGTAGGGGTGGGCTTTTTATAGCCAGGAGGCAACCCGACATGATTTTTCCGAAATGACCCTGGGTCACTAAGGAACGGACACGTGCCCAATGGTCAGGTTTCAAACACACGCGACAGCTTGACTTGGGCTACAAGTAAGGCTGACTTCTCCAGCTCTGGATAAGATTTTCTCTCATTGTCTTCGCTCGAAGACATAGGATTTGGTTGAGCATCACATCAGTCACTCTGACTTTGTTCATATGGACCCCACTTAACAGTACGGTGGTTCCTATGACCCAACAAAGAAGAAAGGAAACTGTCAGATCATGGGTTCCGACAAAACCCTGAAGGTTCGTGGTGCGCGCGAAAATCTCCCCCTATCAATCCGCGTTCTAACTTATCTAAGATCTCACTAACTAACTCGACGAACTCGCAACACAAAGGACACAAGATTTATACTGGTTCGGGCCACCATTGTGGTGTAATACCCTACTCTAGTGTGGTGGTGGTGGATTCCCTCTTGGGCTGTGGATGAACCGTACAAGGGGGAAGAACAGCCTCGTGAGGTTGAGGTGTTCTTGTGCTTGGCGAACTGGTTGTTGTTCGGGTGGATTCGAGGCTCGTCCTTCCTACTGCGGTGGCTAATCCTATTTATAGAGGCCATGGTCCTTCCCCAAATATTGAGCTGGAAGGGAGCCAACAACGGCCAGTTTGAAAGGGGACAGCTAGTACAAGCTATCCTGGCAAAAGCAGTCTTCGCTTGCCAAAGCCTCCGGTGGTGACGCCGTCTTGGGATCCACGGTGACCTCCGGCTTGCCGTCCTTCTGGTCTTGGTCTCGTTGCACCAATATGGAAACCTTTGCTTGATGCCTCGTTACTGCGCGCCTGCGCTTTCGCTCTTAGCACCAAATGGGAAACAAGGACGCTGCGCGCGCTGGCGCCCGCCTGGCGCCTGCCTAGTCTCGATCGTCATGGCTTACGTCACGCGAACCTCGCGAGGTTTGCCCGGCCTTGAACTCTCCACCCCTCGTGAGCCAGCCTGGTGAGGCCGCTCCTGAGGGGGTCTTATGTTGTCCGCCTCGCGAGGCTTGGCCCCTCGCGAGGGTCTTGATTCCTTGTTGATGAAGATGGGCCATATAGTCCTCCCAGCGAAGCCGCGTCGTGGGCCGCAGGCAGGCATGTCTGGGGACCCCCATTCCCAGAATGCCAACAGTAGCCCCCGGGCACAAGGCGCGCTCGGGCTTGGCTTCAAGGCGAAGCCAAGGGTCAAGGGTGGAGCGCCGCGGGCCCCCATAGCCTGCGGCCTCGGTTGACGCGTGGCGGTTGATTGGACGTGGGCGTCTCCGCTTCCCCATGCTGCCTCGGCACCTGCCCGACGTGACAAGCCCCTGCGACATGCAAGGGAAAACATCATTACTTGTGATCGTGGGGGGTGCTAGTTGGCCTTCTTCTGGTATAAATGGTGGGGGCGGAGCCCCCGTCGCCCATCCTTCCTCTTCCTCTCCTCCTTCTTCTTCCTTGCTCCACTCCTTGCTTGTGCAAACATGGCGCCGATTCGGAGGTTCTCAGCTACAGAGAAGGGCAAGGCTCCCCTCAACATGCCCGAGCTGCTCCCGCCAAAGAAAAGGGGGTCTCATCACCGCGAGGTGGTCGTGAGGCCGGTGGTGTCGAGGCCTTGGTATGAGAGGCCGCCTCCACGGTACTTGCTTGTACGCTCACGCCGACGATTCGGGAGGAAGGAGCAGTGAGCGGCGCCGCCCGTGCCAAGGCCGTGGTGGCCGTGCTGCGGAGGCGCACGCCGTCGCCCCAGGGGTCCACAATGCAGACTCTTCACGTGAGTTTGTGCTGTGGGCGGTGATGCCCCCGAGCACTTGGATATGCGTCCCGCCGTTCTTTGCCGCCGAGATGTCGCCGAGGAGCCTTTGTGAAATTTGGCTTCAGCATGCCGACTGCGACGACCTAGCGACTGGAGCAGAGATTGGAACCGTTGCTTCCGGGAAGATCTTCATGACCCGAGGCTGGGGTGAGATTGCCCGAGTCTGCCGTGCGGAGGGCGCCCTCGTGATCCACTTTGAGTATGATGGTGCCTCCATGCTGTTCTTCAAGGTCTTCAACGAGGAAGGCCGCCGCCTGGAGTGCTTCCCTGAAGGAGGTCGCCAGGACGACATGGGGGCAGGCGCGGGGGTGTGTATAGCATCTGTAATGCCTTTTGTTGATATTATCCTTATTGTGAAAATTTGCGAGCACATGTCCTGCTGAGGCTTGGTCTCCCCCATTCCAATCCCGCAATAGCTTGGTGCTCTATGCTGACAGGTCCCGGTCCCCAGGCAAGCTACAGCCATTGCTGGTATGCCAGGTTGCGATGCCGGGGTCAAGGCCAGGAGGTGAGCGACCCAAGGTCCAGTAAGAGCTCCTGAGGTGCGATGCTCAAGAGGTCCCCTTTAGCGCGCAAGCATCTACCTGAGGATGGGAAAGGGACGGATGTTGCCGTAGCAGGGCAGCGAAAAGGGGAGAATCTTATGTCGTAGTGCTGGGTCGGTCCAGGTATAAGACTTATCTTGGCGTTCCGGAGCCGGCTTCCCGTGCCACACCAGACTTGGGTGTCGGCCGCTGCTGGATACCTAGGTTAGGCCCGTGCGGGCCTCCCCCTCTACCCCATGTTCTTCCTGGTGCTCTACGTCCTCAGGTCCCGGCCCTCGAGTGAGCTCAGCCGCCGCTGGTATGCCAGGTTGCGATGCCAAGGTCATGGATAGGGGTGAGGGCTAGAGAGCCAGTAAGAGCTCCTGAGTCGCAATACTCAGGAGCCCCCCTTTTAACGCACAAACGAATTGCATGGGAGAAGAGAGAGAGAGTCCGCGGTGCCACCCGTTGTAGTCCTCAGGAAGCTCCTGCAAGTTAGCACGAGGAGGGGCTCGATCCGCCATGGTGATTTCTGGTCCGCCTCTGGTACGTTGGAGGGGACTCCCTACTGCGGAGAGCCCCCGGGGCATGTACAACCCCGCCCTGACACGTGGCTTGCATGGTAGGGTTGCAGGAGGTGTATCTAGGCACTCGTGAGCTAGCGCGGGACTCACGAGGCCCTACCTCAAGGCGGGTTGCGCCTGGTATTGGATCTTGAGGACTGTGGCGGTCCTATGAGAGGGTTAGACAACCTGTGCCGCAAGGATTTCCTGTGGCTATGACATTAGAAGGCCAAGCACCAACGACCTCAGGAGGTGACATGAATGGGGCTGGCCCGCCAGACAGAGCTCAGCCATTGGATTTATCGATGTTGCAGGGACGAGCCTGAGCACAGACACCATGCCTAGCTTTCTTATGCGAAGGATACTGAATAAAGACGTTCGATGCGCGGCTCTCGTGGTGGGCGACAATCAAGCAGGTGATAACCATAGATACATTATGCATGAGAAGCAAACTGGCTTAGGTAAATGCAGGAACGATACATGCCACTGGGTCGGACCCGAGCGGCCTGGGGATGATGCTGCCCGAGGGGCGCCCCCAGCAAGGTGAAATAAAAATGCAAGTGGATACATGCCACAGGGACTGATCCACACGGCCTGGGACTGATGCAGCCAGGAGGCGCTCCCAGCTAAATGAACTTGGAGAGATGTCACCTGGTTTGGTTGCTGAAGGGTTGTTGGGGTAGCTGAAGACGCGTAGCGAAGAAGTCGCCCGTCATGAGCCGTCGAGGCCTAGAGCCTCGGGCGGCCCCCTGAGGACCGTCTCCATCTCCGCCAGGACTGCGTGATGCCTGACCTCCTGACCTGCCATGATGCTCCGCAGGTTGCGCTGGAAGGCAGCAGCCACGCTCAGCAGGACGAACGACATGCGAACTTAGCTGTGAGGTGGACCCTCGCAGCGTCCAACACGGGAAGGCCAGAAGCGCTCCTGAGATGCGGCCTGGTTGAGCCCTGGGATGTCGATGCAGACGTGCAGCTCACCACCCTCGCCCGGCTGGGGAGCAGCGCCAGGTGGGCGGCAGTCGCCGCGTATTGCTCTTGCTTCATGAAGCTCCTGAGTGGCCTTGTCGATGAACTCTTAAGCGCCACGCGCTGTTCGCCTGGCGCCCTCCTGAGGGAAACATGCCGCGAAGCACACCTTGACGTGGTGCCCGAGCGCCTCCCTCGTGATGCTGGCCAGGTCTGAGGCCCTCCAGAAGAGAGCCCCCAAGCGCTGCCCGAGGAAGGCGCTGGGCGTGCCTCCCTATGTGAGGGAGAGTGGCGCCCCGGGCGCGGCCGTAGATCTTGAAGTTGTGTCACTGGAGGTGCCGCTCCCTTGGGGTCCAGTGTGAAAGAGTTGCTCCTTCTTCTTGGGGTTGACCTCAGGAGGGTATTGTGTTGCATTGCTGTCGGGGTCCTGTATTGATGCAGCTTGGAAGGCATGCCCGAGGGAGCACACTGCATCTCTTTCTTCGCAGGGGACGGTGATGATTCCGCCGCTTCCAGGCTTCTTGATGACTTTTTAGCCATGGTGGGTGACTGCCATGAATTTGGGCATTGTACGGCAGACGGATGTGGGCGACGTCGAAGTCGATGCGCTCGGTGTAGTAGTTGTTGCGTTGACTGAAGGTGACAGGGAGGCGAACCTGCCCTCACGGGGTGGTGGAGCCGTCAGTCACTCCTGAGAAAGGTTTGGTAGGCTGGAGCTGATCGTATGGCACTTGAAGGATGCCAAAAGTCTCGACGGACATGACATTGAGCCCTGCGCCACCATTGATGAGGGTCTTGGTGACTTGGACATTGCTGATGACGGGTGAACAGAGCATCGGGAGAACGCCGGCCGTTGCCGCGCACTTGAGATGATTTGCCGTTCTAAAGGTGATGGCCTACTTGGACCATTTGAGCGGGCGCGTGGCTTTGAGCTTGGGGAGGACTGCGTTCACTTCGCGACCAACCTGCTTGAAGACTCGCTGAGAGGCTGGGGCTTGAGCTCCGCCCAAGATACATGCGATAGCTCTGGGCTCTTGGAAGTCCCCAGCCCCCTCGTCCTATTGATGGTCGTCGTTCCTTCTTGGCGGCGGCAGCGGAGGGAGACTAGGGTTGCCCTGAGCACGATCCTCATGAGGCTGGTCCCTCTAGGCGCCCTCACGAGGTTGGTCCTGCCAACGATCCTCGCGAGGTTGGTCACGCCACTCCTGGCGGGGCCCACGGTCGTCCCAACATCCTCCGCCACGTCCACCTCCTCGGCCGTAGAACCGGTTGTTGCGCTCGGGGTGTCGACCGAAGCGTCCATCTCGAATGGACCTGAGCTCTTGATAGTCATTAGTATTGTGCGTGCGCATGTTGTGGAAGGCGCAGAGCGTGCGGTTGCCCTTGGACGACTCGGGAAGATCTCGGCCGCGCTTGCTGTTTGGTTCTGCCGCGAGCACGGACACTCCCTTGCACTTCACGTCCTTGGCCTTGGCCTTATTCTCCTCTGGATCTACAGTCGGGAGCTCGAGGAGGGAGAGGCGCCTCACCTCAGCTCTTGTACACTTGGTCACGATGTTGAACAGCTCCAAGGTCGCGCACAACTCTTCATGGATGGCGAGCTCCTCCTTCATCTTGACATCGCGGATGCCATCAGAAAACGCTGAGATGATAGCCTCGTCTGTTATCTTGGGGATCTTGATTCGCGTGATGTTGAAGCGGTGGATGTACTTCTGCTGGGTCTCTCCCGGTTGTTTCTTGATGCTGCCCAGGTCACCCGCGACCGGGGGGGGGGGGGGGGCGATCGCGAGTCCCCTGGAAGTTGGCGATGAAGTGGTTGCGCATCTTGTCCCAGGAGGAGATCGAGCCTGGGGGCAGGTTCAGGAGCCATGAGCGGACGTCGTCCTTGAGAGCCATGGGAAACCAGTTCGCCATGACCTTTTCGTCACCGTTGGCCGCTTCGATGCTAAGCTCGTAGAGCTGCAGAAACTCCGCAGGGTCGGGGGTGCCGTCGTAGCGAGGAGGCAGATCTGGCTTGAACATGCCCGGCCAGACAACGCTACGCAACTCAGGAGCGAAGGCGCGGCAGCCCGCCATGGCCACCGTGGCCCGTCGTGGAGGCAGAGCTTGGTCGTGGTGCCCCCGCGCCGCCGCGGCACGCGGCGCATGGCCATGTTGCACCAAGCAATCCTGGCGCAGCGGAGCTGGAAGTGGTGAAGCGTTTCCTTGTGGACGGGGAATCTCTTGGCAGCTTCTTTCTTTGTGCGCGGGCACGTGGCACGGTGTGTCGCACCACGGGGCCGCACACCTTGGAGCGAGGGTGTCGTCCTGACGTGGGAGAGGCGGAGGCGCACCGCGAGCTGCACGCCTCGGCGCAAGGGTGCCATCTTGTTGCGGAGGAGGCGGAGGCGCTCCGTGAGCCACAGCGCCCGTAGCTGCGGGCGGGCGAGGCAGCGAGAGGGATGGTGTGGGAGAGCCCCCTGCGGGTTTGGCCGTGGCTTGCGCGTCAGTGGGTTCACGGCGAGCGTGAGACGATGAGCCAGTAGGACTCGGCGATGGAGTGGTGGTGTGGCCGTCGCGGCACACGGAGGGATTCAACGAAGAGGCTTGTTGCTCATTTGCCGCTGGGCCGGTGACGGCATTGGCGGCGGCTGATGGAGAACGATGGGGAGGCCCGCCTACTGGGGCTGTCTGGGAGACACGGGGGGCGAGAGCGGCCCGACACTCTACATGAGCCCGGCAAGCATCGGCCATTAGCTTTGTGGAGTGACGAAGCATGGACCGATGAAGAAGAAAGCTTTGGCGCACCCCTACCTGGCGTGCCAAATGTTGGATTTCGGGTTCCAAAGTGACCTCCGTCCTACCGTCCTACTGGTCTTGGTCTTGTTGCACCGATATGGAAACCTTTGCTTGATGCCTCGGAACTCCTCGCCTGCGCTTGCCTCCTTAACACCAAAGAGGGTACAAGGACATTGTTCTCACTGGCGCCCGCCTGGTCTTGATCATCATGGCTTACGTAATTGGAACATCGCGAGGTTCGCCTTGCCTTGATCTCTCTGCCACTCGCGAGCCAGCCTGGTGAGGCCGCTCCCTAGGAGGTCTTGCGTCGTCCGCCTCGTGCAGCTTGCCCCCTCGCGAGGGTCTTGGGTGTTTGCCGGTGAAGATGGGCCGTACGGGGCTGCTGGTGGAGCCATGCCGCGGGCCGCAGGCAGGCAAGTCTGGGGACCCCCGTTCCTAGAATGCCGACAATCACCAACTTATTGATATGCAACAGAAGATAGACTACACTAGACAAGCCATAGTCAAGATTGCAATGAAGTGAAAGCACAAAAACTATCAGCAACTAGATTGCAATGAAGTGAAAGCATGAAGCCAAACAGTAAACGGTCTTCACTCAGTGAAGTCAATCGGATCATAAAGGCAAAAAATGACTTCATGAAGACAACCTGTAAAGTAAAGCAAAGTGAAGGATAGAACTAGTTGCTTGCTGAAGACAAGGATTTGGTAGACCAGTTCCATTTGCTGTGACAACTGTACGTCTGGTTAGGGAGGCTGAGATTTAACTTAGAAGACCGCGTCTTCACCTTATTCCCCTTGAGCTAAGGACACTCAATCCTCACCCAATCACTCTGGTACGTCTTCAAGGTAGACTTCCAAACCTTCACAGACTTCGTTCACCGGCGATCCACAATGACTCTTGGATGCTCAAAACGTGACGCCTAACCGGCTCGAGGATTCACAGTCCTCAAGTGTAACAAGTCTTCTGGTCACGCAGATAGAAAGACTTCCGTGATGCCTAACACTCTTTGGCTCTGGGTGTTTAGGGCTTTGTCCTCGCAAGGATCTCTCTCTCTCAAATGCTTCGGAGGTGGATTGCTCTCAAACGACAAAAGTCGTGCACTAACTCTGAGTAGCCACCAATTTATGGTGTAGGGGTGGGCTATTTATAGCCAGGAGGCAACCCGACATGATTTTTCCGAAATGACCCTGGGTCACTAAGGAACGGACACGTGCCCAACGGTCAGGTTTCAAACACACGTGACAGCTTGACTTGGGCTACAAGTAAGGCTGACTTCTCCAGCTCTGGATAAGATCTTCTCTCATTGTCTTCGCTCGAAGACATAGGATTTGGTTGAGCATCACATCAGTCACTCTGACTTTGTTCATATGGACCCCACTTAACAGTACGGTGGTTCCTATGACCCAACAAAGAAGAAAGGAAACTGTCAGATCATGGGTTCCGACAAAACCCTTAAGATTCGTGGTGCGCGCGAAGATCTCCCCCTATCAATCCGCGTTCTAACTTATCTAAGATCTCACTAACTAACTCGACGAACTCGCAACACAAAGGACACAAGATTTATACTGGTTCGGGCCACCGTTGTGGTGTAATACCCTACTCTAGTGTGGTGGTGGTGGATTCCCTCTTGGGCTGAGGATTAACCGTACAAGGGGGAAGAACAGCCTCGTGAGGTTGAGGTGTTCTTGTGCTTGGCGAACTGGTTGTTGTTCGGGTGGATTCGAGGCTCGTCCTTCCTACTCTGGTGGGTAATCCTATTTATAGAGGCGATGGTCCTTCCCCAAATATTGAGCTGGAAGGGAGCCAACAACGGCCAGTTTGAAAGGGGACAGCTAGTACAAGCTATCCTGACAAAAGTAGTCTTCGCTTGCCAAAGCCTCTGGTGGTGACGCCGTCTTGGGCTCCACGGTGACCTCCGGCTTGCCGTCCTTCTGGTCTTGGTCTCGTTGCACCAATATGGAAACCTTTGCTTGATGCCTTGTTACTGCGCGCCTGCGCTTTCGCTCTTAGCACCAAATGCGAAACAAGGACGGTGCGCGCGCTGGCGCCCGCCTGGCGCCTGCCTGGTCTCGATCGTCATGGCTTACGTCACGCGAACCTCGTGAGGTTTGCCCGGCCTTGAACTCTCCGCCCCTCGTGAGCCAGCCTAGTGAGGCCGCTCCTGAGGGGGTCTTATGTTGTCCGCCTCGCGAGGCTTGGCCCCTCGCAAGGGTCTTGATTCCTTGTTGATGAAGATGGGCCATATAGTCCTCCCAGCGAAGCCGCGTCGTGGGCCGCCGGTAGGCAAGTCTGGGGACCCCCGTTCCCAGAACGCCAACAGTAGCCCCCGGGCCCAAGGCGCCCTCAGGCTTGGCTTCAAGGCGAAGCCAAGGGTCAAGTGTGGAGCGCCGCGGGCCCCCATAGCCTGCAGCCTCGGTCGACGCGTGGCGGTTTATTGGACGTGGGCGTCTCCGCTTCCCCATGCTGCCTCGGCACCTGCCCGACGTGACAAGCCCCTGCGACATGCAAGGGAAAACATCATTACTTGTGATCGTGGGGGGTGCTAGTTGGCCTTCTTCTGGTATAAATGGTGGGGGCGGAGCCCCCGTTGCCCATCCTTCCTCTTCCTCTCCTCCTTCTTCTTCCTTGCTCCACTCCTGGCTTGTGCAAACATGGCGCCGATCCGGAGGTTCTCAGCCACAGAGAAGGGCAAGGCTCCCCTCAACATGCCCGAGCTGCTCCCGCCAAAGAAAAGGAGGTCTCATCACCGCGAGGTGGTCGTCAGGCCGGTGGTGTCGAGGCCTTGGTATGAGAGGCCGCCTCCACGGTACTTGCTGCCCTTGTACGCTCACGCCGATGATTCGGGAGGAAGGAGCAGTGAGCGGCGCCGCCCGCGCCAAGGCCGTGGTCGCCATGCTGCGGAGGCGCACGCCGTCGCCCCAGGGGTCCACGCTGCGGACTCTTCGCGTGAGTTCGTGTTGTGGGCGGTGATGCCCCCGAGCACTTGGATATGCGTCCCGCCGTTTTTTGCCGCCGAGATGTCGCCGAGGGGCCTTCTTGAAATTTGGCTGCAGCATGCCGACTGCGACGCCCCAGCGACTGGAGCGGAGATTGGAACCGTTGCCTCCGGGAAGATCTTCATGACCCGAGGCTGGGGTGAGTTTGCCCGAGTCTGCCGTGCGGAGGGCGCCCTCGTGATCCACTTTGAGTATGATGGCGCCTCCGTGCTGTTCTTCAATGTCTTCAACGGGGAAGGCCGCTGCCTGGACTGCTGCCCAGAAGGAGGTCGCCAGGACGACACGGGGGCAAGCGCGGGGCCCGCCACCGGTCTCGGCTGCAGCTCCTCCAGCGGCAGCAGCCACTCCTGGTGGTCCAGCGGCTCTCTTGAGCTCATGGAGTCTTCGGAGACGAGCGACGACAGCTACGTGCCCCCGAGCTCCCGCCGAGCCCGGAGCAGGGTCGCGACGCCCAGCCGCTGCCATCGCTGATCTGGATGGGGTTGGCGCCGGCCTCACGTGGACCACTGTTGATGATGGCGTCGGCGACACCTGGTGTGCGTAGATAGAACTCCTAGGAATTTCTTACCTTTTGTTCCCCGTGAGGAACCAAGAAACAGACCCCGTGGTGGTGTGTAAAGCGTTTGTAATGTATTTTGTCAATATAGCCCTCATTAAGAATATTTGTGTGCGCATATCCTGCCAAGGCTCGGCCTCCCCTTTCCACTCCTGCGGCAGCTTGGTGCTCTACACTGACAGGTCCCGGTCCCCAGGCAGGCTACAACAGTCGCTGGTATGCCAGGTCGCGTGCCGTAGTCAAGGCCAGGAGGTGAGCGGCCCGAGGTCAAGTAATAGCTCGTGAGGCGTGATGCTCAAGAGGTCCCCCTTAGCGCGCAAGCAGTTGTCTTAGGATGGGAAAGGAAGAAAACGTTGTCACAGTGGGGCAGCGAAGGGAGCGAGCGAGGGTCTCGTGTCGCAAGCGACTGGTGGATCCAGAGCGAGAACTTATCTTTGGTTGTGTGGGGTCTGCTCCTCGAGTCGTGCCGGACTCGCACGCCGGTCGCTGTAGTGTGGCTAGGTCTGACCCGTGCGGGCCTCCCCCCTCCATGTCCTTGGTGCTCCGCGTCCTCAGGTCCCGGCCCTCGAGCCATGGTCAAGGCCAGGCGGTGAGGGCTGGAGAGCCAGTAAGATCTCCTGAGGCATGATGCTCAGGAGCCCCCCTTTTAACGCGCAAGCAAATCGCATGAGAGAAGAGAGAGAGCCCGTGGTACTACCTGCTGTGGCCCTCCTGAAGTGCCTGCAAGTTAGTGCAAGGAAGGGCACTGGTCGCCGTGGTGATCGCTGGTTTGCTTCTAGCGCGTGAGAGGGGATTCCCTACTACGGAGGGCACCCGGGGCGTGTACAGCCCCGCCCTGACATGTGGCTTGCATGGCATGGCTAGACGGGGTGTATTTGGGCACTTGCGAGCCAGCACGGGACTCACGAGGCCCTACTCAAGGCGGGTTGCGCATGGTCTTGGTTCTTGTTTGCTGTCTTGGTCCTGCGAGATGGTTAGACAACATGAAGGGTCCTGAAGAAAGACGGCCGGCGTGCGACTCCCATGGTTGGTGACAATCAAGCAGGCGATAGTCATAGATAGATTAAGCATGGAAAGCAACCTAGCTCAGGTAAATGCAGGGAAGATGCATGCCACTAGGTCCGGCCCAAGCGGCTCGGGGATGATGCAGCCCGAGGGGCGCCCCCAACAGGGTAAGCTAAAGATATAAAAGGAAAGATACATGCCACAGGGACGGACCCACGCGGCCTGGGAATGATGCAGCCCTGGGGGCACTCCCAGCTGAATGAACTTTGGAAAACGTCACCTGGTCCTGTCGATGAAGGAGAGTTGGGGTAGCTGAAGGTGTATGGCGAAGGGGCTGCACCTCATGAGCCACCAGGGCCCTGAGCCTCGGGAGGCTCTAGGGGTCCAGGGGATTCCTTGAGGACCGTCTTCATCTCCGTCAGCACAACATGGTGCATGGCCTCTTGAGCCATCAGGATGCTTCACAGGTTGCGTTGATATGCGGCCTCCATGCTCGGTAGGCCAAAGGGCATGCGAACGTAGCTGTGAGGGGGGGGGGCCTCGCTGCGTCCCACGCGCGAAGGCCAGAGAAGCTCCTAAGCGGCGGCCTGATTAAGCCTTAGGATGTTGATGCAGACGCGCAGCCCGGCATCCTCGCCTGGATGGGGAACTGCGCCTAGTGAGCGGCGGCCTTATTGAGCCTTGGGATGTCGATGCAGACACACAGCCTAGCATCCTCGCCTGGATGGGGAGCTTGCGTCTTTCAGTTACTGAGTGGTGTGTGTGATGAACTCCTGAGCGGTGGGAACTCCTTGCCCCGTGTTCTCCTGTGGGAAACATGCCGCGAAGCAAGCCTCCAAGTGGTGCCCAAGCACCTCCCTCGTGATGTTAGCGAAGTCTAAGGCCCTTCAGAAGAGAGCCCCCGAGCCCTGCCTGCGAGGGGCCGCTGGGTGCGCATTCCTATGCGATGGAGGAATGCACCCCAGGCACGGGTGCCGATCCTGACGAGGCGCAGCTTGCCTGAGCCCCTGCTTGGCGCAACTGCTTCTTCTCCTTGGGGTAGCCTCAGGAGGGCGCTTGCCCTGACTGTCGGGGTCGTCGATTGCTGCAGCTTGGAAGGCACGCTCGAGGGAGCACACCGCGTCTCTTTCTTCGCACGTGACTGTGATGATTCCGCCGCTTCCCGGCATCTTGAGGACATTGTAGCCGTGGTGGGTTACCGCCATGAACTTGGCCAGGGCCAGATAACCGAGGATGGCGTTGTATGGTAGGTGGATGTAGGCGACGTCAATGTCGATGAGTTTGGTGCGGTAGTTGTTGCTTTCTCCGAAGGTAACGGGGAGGCGAACCTACCCGATCAGGGTAGTAGAGCCGTCGGTCACTCCTGAGAAAGGCTTGGTAGGATGAAGCTGGTCATATGGCAATTGGAGGTTGTCGAATGTGTCGACGGACAGGACATTGAGCCCTGCACCGCCGTCGATGAGGGTCTTGGTAACTTGCACGTTGCTGATGACCGGTGAACAGAGCATTGGTAGGACGCCTGTTGTAGCCACACACTTGAGTTGACCTGCCGAACTGAACATGATGGGGCACCTGGACCATCTGAGCAGGCGTGTGCCCTCGAGCTTGGGGAGAACTGCATTCACTTCATGGGCAAATTGTTTGAAGATACGCTGTGAGGCTGGGGCTTGAGCTCTGCCCAAGATGCAGGTGATAGCCCGTGGCTCCTGGAAGCCCCCAGCCCCCATGGTGGTCGTCATTCGTTCTGGGTGGTGGCAGTAATGGAGGAAGGCCAACGTTTCCTTGAGGACAAGCCTCACGAGGCTGGTCGCTCTAGGCGCCCTCGCGAGGCTGATCCTGCCAGCGGTCCTCGCGAGGCCGGTGGTGCTACTCCTGACGCGGGCCACAGTCGTCCCAGCATCTGCCACCATGTCCTCCTCCTCGGCCGTAGCCCCGGTCTCTACGCTCGGGGCGCCGACCGAAGCTTCCTTCTCGAATGGCTCTGAGCTCTTGACAGTCGCTGGTGCTGTGGGCATGCAGGTTCTGGAAGGCGCAGAATGGTTGGCTGCCCTTGGATGACTCAGGCTGGTCTCTGTCGCGCTTGGTGTCTGGCTGCTCCCTTGCGCTTCACGACCTTAGCGTTGGTCTTCTTCTCCTTCGGGTCCGTAGTAGGGAGCTCGAGGAGGGAGAGGCGCCCCTCCTCAACTCTTGCACACTTGGTCACGATGTTGAAGAGCTCCAAGGTCGTGCACAGCTCCTCCTTCATCTTGACGTCACCAATGCCGTTGGAGAACGCTGAGATGACTTTCTCGTCGCCGTTGGCAGCCTCGATGCTCAGCTCGTAGAGCTGCAAGAACTCCGTGAGGTCGGGGGTGTCGTCATAGCGAGGAGGCAGATCTGGCTTGAACTTGCCCAGCCAAGCGACGCTGCGTAGCTCAGGGGTGAAGGCGCAGCAGCCGGCCGTGGTCACCGGGGCCCGCATTCGAGGTGGAGCTTGGTCTTGGTGTCTGCGCGCCGCTACGGCAAGCGGCGTGGGGCCTTGCCGCAGCAAACGATCCTGGCGCGGCGGAGCAAGGAGTGGCGGAGCGTTCGCTTGCGGTCGACAGACTTCTTGGTAGCTTCTTTCTTCTTGCTCGGGCGCCGGACGCGGTGGGTCGCGCCATGGGGCCGCATGCCTTGGCGCTAGGGCGCCGTCTTGGGGAAGAGGTGGTGGAGGTTCTTCATGAGCTACCTCGCCCGTGGCTGGCGGAGGGCGAGGCAGGGAGTGGCACGGCGCAGGGGAGCCCCCTGCGGCGCGGACAAGCTCTGCGATGCGGTCAAGCCAGTCCTCATAGAGGTCGTCGATTGGGCGGTAGCGTAGGAGCTCGTGCGCCATTAGGAGCATGGCCCGTGCGTCCGTGGGAACGCGACGAGCGTGAGATGACAAACCAGCGGGAGTCAGCGATGGAGTGGCGGGCGGCCGTCCTGTCGCACCGAGGGGTGTAGCAAGGATGCTTGTTGCTCGTTCCCTGCCGGGCCGGTGGCGGCATTGGCGGCAGGTGACAGAGAGCGACGGGGTGGCTCGCCGACTGGGGCCGTATGAGCGATGCGGGTGGCGAGGGCAGCCCGGCGCTCCGCACGGGCGCGACGTGTGTCCGCCATGGAGACGATGAAGCGACGTGATGTGGAGCAACGGGAAGGAAGCTTCAGCGCACCCCTACCTGGCGTGCCAAATGTGGGATCATGGGTTCCGGCAAAACCCTTAAGATTCGAACTCTGGGGTGCGCGCAAAGATCTCCCCCCTATCAATCCGCGTTCTAACTTAGCTAAGATCTCACGAACTAACTCGACGAACTCGCAACACAAAGGACACAAGATTTATAATGGTTCCGACCACCGTTGTGGTGTAATAGCCTACTCTAGTGTGGTGGTGGTGGATTACCTCTTGGGCTGAGGATGAACAGTACAAGGGGGAAGAACAGCCTCCTGAGGTTGAGGTGTTCTTGTGCTTGGCGAACTGGTTGTTGTTCGGGTGGATACGAGGCTCGTCCTTCCTATCCTATTATAGAGGCCATGGTCCTCTCCCCAAATATTGAGCGGGAAGGGAGCCAAGAACGGCCAATTCGAAAGGGGGTAGCTAGTACAAGCTATCCTGACAAAAGCAGTCTTCGCCTGTCAAACGTTCTACTGGTGACACCGTCTTGGGCTCCACGGTGACCTCCGTGTTGCCGTCCTTCTGGTCTTGGTCTCATTGCACCAATATGGCAACCTTGGCTTCATGCCTCGGTACTCCGCGCCTGTGCTTTCCCCCATAGCACCACAGGGGAAACAAGAACGCTGCGCGCACTGGCGTCCGCCTGGCGCCCGACTGTTCTCGATCGTCATGGCTTATGTCACACGAACCTCGCGAGGTTTGCCCAGCCTTGAACTCTCCGCGCCTCCGAGCCATCCTGGTGAGGCCGCTCCTGAGGGGGTCTTGTGTCGTCTGCCTCGCGAGGCTTGGCCCCTCGCGAGGGTCTTGATTCCTTGTTTATGAAGATGGGCCGTACAGGCCTGCCAGCGAAGCCATGCTGTGGGCCGCAAGCAGGCAAGTCTGGGGACCCCTATTCCCAGAATGCTGACGGAAACTACCAAACAACTATGTATTCGCACTCCATAGTCTTCATGTGAATGTCTTCTCATGTCATAGTCATCACTGTGAATGTATTCGCGGACCACCATTGTCTTTAATGTCTTCATACATTTTTAGGGGCCATCTCTGGTACGTAAACCGAATCAATAAGGGACTACTACCTATGTTATCCTACAATTCTCACAAACACATTAGTCCCTCAACCAAGTTTGTCGTCAATACTCCAAAACCAACTAGGGTGGCACTAGATGCACATACAATCTCCCCCTTTTTGGTGATTGATGAAAAACTGGTTGAAGTTTTAAATGGGGTTAAAATTATGTGAAAGTTGAGGATTAAGGCATTGTCTTCATAAGTAGCAAAAGGCTCCCCCTGAAGATGTGCATATAAGTAATTTGCTTTTGAATGCTAATGCACATGGCAGGTTTTACTTTGTGGAGATCCTCTTCAACTTATGAAGACAATTCATCATGCATATAAAGATATAATGAAGATAATGACAGGCATAATGAAAAATGGACATCTGTAGAATGACTTCATGCGGAATTTATCATCACATCACAAGATAGTAGAAAAAAGTAGCAGACGACCATTGAGTTTAAGTGTTACAACTCAAAAACCAAATTGTTTCAAAAGACGAGAGTTGTAAGGACTTAGCAAAAATAATGCAACCGCCCATAATGACCCGCTTGAAGACTATCAACTCATATGCTTCTCCCCCTTTTGTTAGTAATGACCAAAAAGGGTTGAAGACATAGAGTATCTACTCGTTCCCAGATGAAGTAGATGATGGAGCAGGGTCATCGTTGGAGTTTGCAGACGGGCCTAATGTAGTGTCATGGTGCAGTGCAGACAAGGTCGGTGAAGTGGCGTCATCTTCTTCATCGACGACTCTCGCAACAATAGTTGTAGCCAAAGATGAATATTCAGATTCTTCAATAGACGGAGTGCGACGCCAATTTGCATTGTGAGGAGGCCTGGAGTCAAACTTGAAGCTCTCGGTGAAGCCATCTTCGCGAAGATCGTCTTCAGGGAAGAGCATTGTGAGGCTCTTCCAGGACTGTCCACAGGCTTCATGTGCAACAAACGAGTTCTTGGTGGCCAAGTTGCGAATGTGATTGACATCCACCAAGAGACTCTACATCTGACGCTTGATCCAGTCATGATGCCTATCCTACTTATGATGCAATGCCACAAGAAGCTCTCGGTCATTGAGTACACGAGAACGCTTCCGAGGCCTTTGGGAAATCGTACTTGCAGTGGCTTCAGTGTTAGCATGGTGTGGCACTCTCATGTTTCCAGCTAGAGGATAAGCGGGGGTTACAGCATTGGGAACAAGAATTCCTTCGATTGGTTGCGAGAAGCTTTGATGTTCAGCATTCTTAAAATTTAGGGGCTTCTTGGCAGGCTTGGGGTAGATGGCTTTAATAGATAGATCAACCTCACGTAGAAAAACAATGTGGTTGCGCGCTAACGGCTAATAGTCAATGGTGGAATGAAGCTTGATCAGGTGCATCACACATGGAGCATAGAACTTCAGGCCAAACAGATCAATCCCAGAAGCAGCTAGTTGTCTGATGAAGAAATCCTAGGTAATGAATCTGATGCCATTGATGATATAGAATACCAAAGTCTTCATGGCTCCTTTAATTTTAGCTTCAGAAGAATGTCCCTTGATCGGCCATAGAGTATGCCTCAGAATATGGTATACTGTGCATGGCAAGTACTCAAGGTCCTTCACAAATAACTCCTTTGGGTATTCAGCATCTTGAGGCAATGGCTTCATCATACTGAGCATCTGACTCATGTTTGGTTCGGGCCTCTAAAAGATACTCTGCAATTCATCTTTATGATGCTGACAACCAGGTATGTATAACTCACCCGGAGTGGGCAGGGAAGTAAGCTCGATAATGTTTTGAGCTTTGGCTTCATGATGTACATCACCTGACATCCACTCCAGGATCCATGTCTTCGGATCCCTGTTGTAGCCGCGAATATGGAGTGTGGCATAGAACTGCAGGAGAAGCTCTTCATTCCAGTGTTCTTTGGTAGTCACAAAAGGCAGAAGACCAACATCCCTAAAGCAGTCAAGGGCTTCTTCAAGACACTGCAGCCTAGCCATAGCATTCCAATCCAAACGCTTGTGCGGATAAATCTGATCTTGAGTGTAGAGGATGCACGAGTAATAGCTTCGCTGCAGATGACTCCAAAATTTGTCCGAGGAGATTTTGGGCTTCGTGTATAGGTTCTTGGAGCTGTCAAAGAAAGTTTTATGCGCCCTGAAGCTTTGCACACAGAATGATTCCTGGGTTGTGGCAGCACTTGGAAGCCTTGGCAATCTGGGCTTTGGCTTCTGCAGTTGAGGCCTATACTCCACATGATAATCATATTGGGGCTCGAGAGAAGTAGGTGGAACTATGATGAGCCATCTGACAGTTACCAGCTCACCCCAATTGAATGCTTGTTCAATGGAGTGAGGCCTTGGAGGAGGAACAACGCTTTCCGAGATGATTGGCGTCAAGGTGTCTTAAGTATTCTCATTTGCTTCAGGCTCCACATTGCCTTCAGCCATTACTGTTTCATTGGCTTCAGTGGCATTGTTGGTGGTAGCCTTAGTGTTTTCAACCTCCATCTTTTCAAGAAGTGGAGGGTCGAGCACAATCACATTCTCCTCGAGAATGACTTGATCAGGAGCTGGGGGTGTGGCAACTCTTTCTTCCTCTTTCTCTTCTTTGTCTTCATCGGCTGATGCAGTGGGAATGTCTTCAGCCACTTTGGCTTCAGACTCAGAGGCATTCGCGGTAGGGGTTGCTTCAGGAAACACTTGACGTGCGACTGATCTTTGTTGCAGTTCCCCTTCTGGAATGCTCAACATGGTGACCTGGGGCCTCAGGCCTTTGAGAAGCATGCAAAATGCTGGCGACGCCTTTGGTGAGGGGGTGGTCTGTACCATGTAGTTGTCGACGTCAAGCACCGGAGTGGTGACTTGAGGTGGTGGTGTTCTTGGTGTCTCTTCTTGTACTAGGGTTTCTTGCTGTTGGCGCTCCGCCCATGAGTCATCCTGAGCAGTTGGCGTCAATGGACGACCAATGCTGATAAGTTCACTGCTCGTCGGAGCAGGCGATGATACTGACTTGGGCTGGAGCTGAGGAAGGACTACATCATCATCAACATTGTCTTCCTGACCAATGTCTTCAGCTGTGTTGGGGTCAGTAGTTGGAACTTTTTCACTTGCATGAGCCTCTGTGGAAGTAGGCTCATGGATCACAAGACGATGCTCTTGGTTCGTCGAGGCAGGGAGAGCAACTAAAATGGGTTCAACGATGAGGGGCTCTTGGGCCGCAGCACGCTCTTTCTTTCAAAACTTTGAAGCCTTAGTCTTCAATTTCTTCTTGGTGGGAGCATCATCAGATGTATCTTTGTGCTTCCGCTTCCTAGCATCGGCTTCAGCTACCCTTGTTTTCTTTAGCTCTAAAGCTGCTGAGGTGACCTTAGGCTTCGAGCCAGTCATACTGGCAGGGAAGACAATGTGAGGTTCTTCCTGCCTTGGTGCATCAGGATGGGCTTCAGCAGACTTCTTCTTTGGCTTGGCCGCCATTCTGGGGTCAATGCCAGGACGCCCAAGAGCCTTTCACTTCTCAACTTCATTGTGGGCTTGAACACACTTCTGCGCATAGTACTTCATGCGCTCTTGGCAGCCTTTGGCTTCTTCACGCTTCTTTTGGAATTCTTCCTTAAGATCATGCAGCATCTTTTTGAAGATCTGCACATCAGCCACGCTAAGCTTGGCCATATTCTTCTTGAAATGTGCCTTCTCATAATCAATCTTGTTCTTGAGCTCGACGATTTTCTGAGCCAAGGCCAACTCATTAGCAATGGCTTCGTGAAACATGACACTTATGTCCACTAGCAGCAGTAGATCATCAATGTTGATGCTTTAGTCATCAAACCACTCATTGATGAAGTTGTTCAAAATATCAACATCAAAGAGGGGCAGATCATTGAAGATCTCCGCCTATTGCTTGCTCTTGATCAGCATCTCTAGAGCATCATCACCAAGATCTTCATCGCTGGACAGGTCAATGGTGTGTTCCTCGTTGCGCAGAATCGCAGCAGGAGTTAGTTCATGCCTAGAAATCTTCCTGGGCTTGTTGGAGACACGAGACAAATCTTCAGACTGCACATTGGGTTTAGGAGGTGCAGTCTTCAACGGCTTCACAGTTGAAGCATTTGGTGTGGCAGATGGCTTCGAAGCTTTTGACTTCTTTTTCTTCTGCTTCGATGAAGCTGGCGCATCTTTGGAGTCCGCGTCATCGGCTGATTGCTCCATTGTGGCCCTTTGAGCAGCAATGTGGGAGAGGATCCCATCGAAGCTAGTGAAGGGGCCGATGAAATTCGGATTGTCATCGCGAGTGCCATCTTGCCTTGGAGCAGACGGAGTAGGGTTGAGGTTGAGTCGAAGATCCTTTTTGTTCTTGGCGACTGACTCCTTGGCAAACTGATAGTTGCGCTTGAAGAGATTGTCTTCGCGACACCATAACATAGATGATGGGTCGAAATTCTCAGGCTTCGGTCCACATACCATGCATGGGTAGAAGCCTTGGCCAATAGCTTCAGGCTTTGATTTTGGCTGCAGATTCTTGTACATTATGTCGCCCCATGGGCGCTTCATGGCATTCTTCTCAGCATACTCGGCAGTGACGAAGTTATACTTGAACCACTGTTCGGACCAATATCTTCAGATCCACTGTATCCGGGTCTTGCGTTGACCGTAACTTTCCTCAGGATCTGACATGTACAATTCATACAGATCTGGAGGCAGATCTAGAGCTATGTTGCCTCTGCGCTGCCTGCCACCTTTCCTTGCTGATATCTCTGTGGCCATGATATTTAGACTGATTGGCTTCAGAACATGGAAAGGCTTCCGTCTACTAGTCAGACAAGAACTCGCCTCAGGGGAGTGAATATGATGTTGTAATAACTCTACAAATGAATGCAGACTATGAGAACCAAGGGATTCTCCCACGGACATGTACCTGTGATAGCATTAAAGGTGTGAGAGAAGGGGAAGAGGTCATATGCATTCTCAGAAGATTTTGAAGATAAATCAATTTGAAGACATTGACCTCACAGAGCGAAGACATTCACTTATTTGAAGAGAGTCGGTTCCAGATTTGTACGAATCCATGAATAAGTAGAAGTGAGGAATATAACTAGTTATGAAGCATAACTGAATATCCTTTGCATGATATGAGATGCAGAAAGAGACAGATCCAGATTTGGAGGTGTAGAAACCATTTTTTGTTGAAGTGGATGGATTTGATGGATCAAAAGACAGTCAAAAGTGAGATTAATTTACCGCTGACGAACTGCTAGACGAGGCAGAGTTAGAAGCCAAGCAGTTCAATCTCCCGAGCCCTAACTTGGCAGCGGAAGACACCTACGGCGGCGGCGGAGAGGGCGAGGTCCGCGGCCGGCATGAGGACGGCGTCGAAGAATTCATGGCAGCTAAGCGCTTCGTCTCCAGCGTCGACGCGAGCTAGCGGAGGCGCTAGGGTTTGAGCGAGGTGGCGAGGTGGAAGAAGAGATAATGACCGCGCGGTGTGTGTGTATTTAGAAGGAAAGGGGAATGCACAGTGTAATTATGTAGGTGCCCCTGGCAGTTCACATCTGAAGGACACGTAGCCTAGATGCCACTTATTGGAAGTTGTTCCATGTTCCCACGCACGCCTGGATTGTCGGGTGGTCGTTCTGGCTTCTCTGGTATTCCGACAAAAGGGATATAGCATTAAAACAGATTTAAATATGTGTCGTTGTGTCTTCAGCTGACAAGGATTCAGTGAAGACATTCGACAGGTTTCAACAGAACGCATATGACTAGATAGATAGAATTTGAGGAAGAAGCACAGAAGGGGTTAGGGCCGGTCACATTCACTTAGTTCAGGAGAATGGCAGGTTCGAAGACATAGCTATAAGTGAATGCTGTAGAGGACAGAACACGCATATATATACAGCCGATCTATTCTGCTAGTATTAGCAGAATAGTAATTCTGACAACACATCTGCATTGCACGCTCAACGCAAGTGCAGTTCATTGTTTGAACCAAGTGTGTTGCAGTACTCACGCGAGTGAACTTCCCGTAGCAAAAAAAATTGCACATCGTGTTTTCCGATACTGTTTTTACTCTAGTTTTTTACACGTTTATCTGAACGAGGCGAATAATATACCGTTGGAAAGCTATGGATTAGGTGCAACTTCGACATGTTGAACACTTTTTGAGATTCCACACGGTTTAAGAGCAGTTTTGAAAATGGTGTGTCCCATGACGAGTGGCACCGAGCGTTTTTTCGCGATTTCTTCTAAACCACTCGTCGGAATGAAGAAAATGATACACCATTGGAAAGATATCGTCAAGGCGCATCTTTTTCATTACGGTTTAAGAGCTGTTTCGAATTTACTAAATCGCGGAATTCTGTTTTTCATTTTTTTTTGAAATTTTCGGTGTTTTCGCTCCAGTTTTCTAACCGTTTGTCGAAACGAGGTGTGTGCTACGTCGTCGGAAAGCTATGGACGAGGCACAAATTTCATATGTTGAAATGTTTTTGAGATTCCTTACAGTTTTTAGTTAATTTTAAAAATCATGCGGCCGACGAAGAGAGGCAGCGGCCGTTTTTCATGAAATTTTCACAAAGCGTCGATCGGAATGATTTAAATTACACGCTGTTGGAAAGATATTGACGAGGCGCAAATTTTTCATGCAAAACACGCTCTCTAATTCCTTACGGTTTATGAGCATTTTTGAATTTACCGAAATGCGGACACTCTATTTTTTAGGACACCAAAATCAACGTGTGTATTGCGTGAGACAAAAAATGCACTGCTTCTGACTGAAAACCTGTACTGCATCATATAGTCATGTGCACTGCATGGGTTCTTTTGTCGGACGTAAATTTTATCAGGCGAGGAAGTGGACCGGACTTCACATAGGCGTAAGTGAACCGCAAAAGTATGGAGAAGTCAACCACATTACTTTTTTGTCATTTTTGTAACAATTTTTCTTGCATTTACAAGATGAACAACATTACACGATCGGCCACACTTCTTCAATTAGAAAACTGCACTGCATCAAATGGTCAAGTGAGCCGCATTACTAGTTGGGAAGTTTTTCTTTTCTTTTTTGCATCGGTGTTCTGCACTGTAAGGACGAGAGTCATTATCTATACACGTTCCTCCATGATATTTTTTGTTGGCTCCATGATATTTTTTTGTTGGCGCACGTTCGCATTGCATGAAACAATACTAGTGCACTAAGGGGGGGCACATGTATACTGCACATACACTGCTGAAAACACACATTCACAAGTTCATCAAGGGGGAGGGCAAAAACTTTAACATAGGGGGATTCATCCCACACATCCGGGGGACATCTGAGCTACATGGTCAATGTTTAATGAGCTGCATCTTTTTTTGTGTGGGTCCGTCTTCTCCAACAAAATATAGTTAACTGAACCATGAATAACCGCACTGGAGCACAACCAAACTGTAACTTCACCGCAGTGCACTGCAAAGCAGAAAGAAGAAATCACACACGCGCCCGTCAGGGATGGATCGAAGCACAGGGAGCTCTTGGCGCACGCAAGAACTAAAACGACCATGACACCAGGTCGCATGCGAGGCCATGGCAGACTGCATCAGAAGGTGCGCATGCGAAGCCATGGCGAACTGCATCAAAAGGCAAAAAACGCGAGCGTTTGGTCAGTGTTGCGCAATGCATCGGCGGCTAATGTTGACTACACCATGGCCGTCAGTGAGGAGAAACAAAACAAAATTACCGGAGCGCACTGCTTCACATCAACAAGCATACTACACCGGGGTGGAGCTGTATTCCTGCCATCATCGCCGGCGCGCCCACGGACTTCACCGACGCGAGCATTGAACCGCATCCCATGCCACCGAGTTGCATGTCTGTGGCTACCATACTGAAGGGGGTGGGGGCGAACTGCACGGGGGAGCAGGCATCCGTGTTCGACAAGGCCAGAGGGGAGGGGTTGCAGGTGCGCGTTCGGCAGAGCAAAGCCACCGGAGAAGGAGGGCAGCGACACCTCTCCGGCACACCAATGTCATCGGATCCATGGTCAACGCGGCGGCCTAGATCCATGGTCCCGCGGCGTTGTGGCCCACGGGAGGCCAAATCTGGCGCGGGAAGGATCTGTGGCGGAACAGTGAGGTAGATGGCGTCAGGCGGCGCATGGCCAGGGTGCGGCAGCAGAGGTGCGAGGCGGGGTGGTGGCTCGGAGGGGAAGGTGATGGTGGTTGGAGGTCGGGGTGGAGGGAGTTGAGGCAAGGTGTCACATGGGGGTGGGTTTGTGCGGCATGGGAGACTCCGCGGCGCCGGCAGGTGCGGAGGCGGTGGTAGCGGGGTGTCGGGGTGCTTTGGCAAGAGGCAAGGCAGGATGGCGGTTTGGTTGCTGGCCCGGATCCGCAGTGGGAGATGTGCTGGGGGCGGTTGCCGGCCCGGATCCACCGCCGGGAGGTGGTTGTGGTGGGCAGGGGTGGTTGTGGGCGGCGCGCTTGGAGGTGGTGGCCCAGCGGCGTAGGTGGTGGGGTGGTCGGGAGGGGGAGAGACGAAGAAGGTGGGTGGTGGGTGGGTGGGCACGAGGAGATGGGTAGTGGGGGTGGATGGGTGGGCTTCGGTCGGGGTTAACCTCGTTTTCTTGTTTCGTGGATCGGGGCTGTGGTTTAGGGTGTGTGCAGAATAAGAATTTTGTGTGCCGAATAAGAGTCTTAAGGATGTTTTTAGAATGGACCCACCCTATATATATTAGTACAAGACCAACTCAACATTGCGAAGATAGATCATGAAAACAAATAAATGTTGAAGACAAACCAAATGCGAAGACCATGCAATCATGACGCCAAATTGAAAAGCTTCAAGAAGGTTTTGGTGGTGGCGTTACCCACCGTATAGGAAGTATTAGACCCAGACACGGCGCACAATTATCGTGGCGCTCTGAAGTCAAATTCCGTGTTAATGTATTCACACTTAGAGTGTATGTCCTCATTGATTGAAGATATATGTTACTTCGTGTGTTGTACATCTAAGTCATCAACATGCATAAGCGTTAGGATGTGTGTGCAATTACAGGACATTTTAGGATCTAGGATATTTAGCTCACACCAAAACTCGCAAAACCTTTTCTCATCCAAGGGCTCGGTGAAGATATCTCCCAATTGCTCTTTAGTGTTGACATGAATGATATCAATATCCTCCTTCATGACATGATCTCTGAGAAAGTGATGATGGATCTGAATGTGCTTTGTCTTCGAGTGCTGAACTAGACTGTTGGCAATCTCGATGGCGCTTTCATTGTCACAGTACAGTGACAGACGCTTCAGGTGGATGCCATAGTCCTTGAGACTTTGCTTCATCAATAGAAGCTGAGCGCGACAAGATCCAGCAGCAATGTATTCGGATTCGGCAGTGGAGAGTGATGCACAGTTCTGCTTCTTTGAATACCAACAGACAAGAGATCTTCCAAGAAAGTGACATGTGCCTGATGTGGACTTGCGATCAACCTTGTCAGCAGCATAATCAGCATTTCATAATCCAACTAGATCAAACTCTGAGCCCTTTGGATACCATAATTCTAGTGTTGGGGTGTAAGCCAAATATCGAAGAATTCGCTTCACAGCTAAGTGATGTGATTCCTTTGGTGCCTCTTGAAATCGGGCACACATGCAAACGCTAAGCATTATATCTAGCCTAGATGCACATAAATAGAGTAAGAACCAATCATGGAGCGGTATACCTTTGATCGAACTATTTACCATTGTCGTCGGGGCCCAGATGACTTTTGGTAGGCATTGGCGTCATGTACCCTTTGTAGTCTTGAATTCCAAACTTCTTCAGGCAATCTATGAGGTATTTCTCTTGTGATATGAAGACGCCATTGCTCTACTAACGGATTTGAAAACCGTGGAAGAATTTCAGCTCACCCATCATGGACATCTGATATTGCTCTTGCATCATATGCCCAAACTCATCACTGTATCTCTTGTCAGTGCAGCCGATGATAATGTCATCCACATAGATTTGGCATACAAACAGTTCACCATCACATGTCTTCGTGAAGAGAGTGGGATCAAGGGAACCAGGTTTGAAGCCTTTGCTCTTCAGGAAGTCTTTGAGTGTGTCATACCAAGCACGAGGGGCTTGTTTGAGGCCATACAGTTCCATGTTCAGCTTGTATACCATATCCGGATGCTTTGGGTCTTCAAAGCCAGGTGGTTGTGCAACATACACTTCTTCTTCAATTTTTCCATTGAGGAAGGCACTCTTTACATCCATTTGGTACAGAAGAATGTTGTTGTGCTTGGCATTGGCTAGTAGTATGCGAATGGCTTCAAGCCTTGCCACAAGAGCAAAGGTTTGATCGAAGTCTATCCCTTCAACTTGTGTATAACCTTGAGCAACGAGACGAGCCTTGTTTCTAACAACTTGACCATGCTCATATTGTTTGCTGCGGTAGATCCATTTGGTGCCTATGATATTGTGCTTGCGAGGATCAGGACGCTTTACTAGATCCCATACATTGTTCAGCTCAAACTGTTCAAGCTCTTCTTGCATAGCTTGAATCCATTGAGGTACCATGAAGGCTTCATCAACTTTCTTGGGTTGAGATATTGAGACAAATGCAAAGTGTCCATAGAAATTTGCAAGTTGTGTTGCTCTTGAACGAGTGAGTGGACCAGGTGCATTGATGCTATCAATTATCTTCTCAATCTGTACATTTGCAACACGAGGATGGACTGGTCGAAGATTGTGCCCTTGTTGATCATTGTCTTCATCTTCAGCATTGGCTTCAGGCTGAGCAGTGTCTTCGCGTTGATTAGGTGCAGAAATGATGATCTCTTCTTCAGCCTGTGCTTCTGATGGTATGATTTCTCTAGTACCCATAAGCTTGATAGATTCACTTGATGAGGCTTCATCTAGCACATTTGGTAGGTGCTCTCTTTGCGAGCCGTTAGTCTCATTGAACCGCACATCCATAGTTTCAAGCACTTTATAGTGAAAGTGGTTGAAGACTCTGTAGGAGTTCGAATCCTTTCCGTAGCCAAGCATAAAACCTTCATGTGCTTTCGGTGCAAATTTTGAAGTGTGATGTGGATCCTTAATCCAACACCGAGCAGCAAATACTCCAAAGTAACTAACGTTTGTCTTCTTACCAGTTAGGAGCTCATAGGATGTCTTCTTTAGAAGCTTGTGAAGAAAAACACGGTTGATGACATGGCATGTAGTATCAATGGCTTCAGGATAGAACTTCCTTGGTGTCTTATACTCATCAAGCATCGTCTGTGCCATCTCAATGAGGGTTCTGTTCTTGTGCTCCATGATGCCATTCCGCTGAGGTGTATATGGAGCTGAGAACTCATGTGTGATGCCCAATGTATCAAGATAAGTGTCGAGGCCGATGTTCTTGAATTCTGTGCCGTTGTCACTTCCGATGTGCTTGATCTTGATGCCATAGTTGGCGAACTGTCTGAAGACATCCTGCACTTCATTCTTATAGAGGATTATGTGCATCCATGTATATCTTGAGTACATCAACAATGACGAAGCCATAAAGGCAAGCTGTGGTAGTAAGGGTTGAGTAATGAGTAGGGCCAAATAAGTCCATGTGAAGTAGCTCAAAGGGATGAGTCGTCGTCATGTTTGTCTTCGAGGGATGCTTGGCTCTAGTTATTTTTCCAACTTTGCAGGCACCACATAGATGAACCTTCTTGAACTTGATGCGCTCGATGCCTACGACATGCTTCTTCTTCGCGAGAGTGTACATGTTCCTCATGCCAGCATGCTCTAGCCTCCGATGCCAGAGCCAGCACTCTGAAGCTTTTGCTAGAAGACATACGGCCAACTGTGGTCCTCCTGAGAAATCTACCATATACAGATCATCTTTTCGATACCCTTCAAAGACTAGAGATTTGTTAGATTCCATAAGCACAAGGCAACGATATTTTCCAAATATCACAATCATGTTCAGATCACAAAGCATTGAGACAGACATTAATTTGAAACCAAGGGATTCAACAAGCATCACTTTATCCATGTGTTGATCCTTTGAAACTCTACCTAGACCCAATACCTTGTTTTTACTAGTGTTAGCAAATGTGATTTGACTCTTGTCAGATGGACGTAGGGTTGAATCCATAAGAAGACTTCGATCACCAATCATGTGGTTGGTGCATTCACTGTCCATAATCCATTATGAAGCCTTTGGTGTCATACCCTACAGTGCAGTTAGGGGATAGGCTTCACCAAGAGAAGTGTGAAGCATAGACATTTGACGAACAAGCATATTATGAAAGTTCAGATCTTGGTTAGAATAAATAGGATGTTTGTCAAGGAATCCTGGGACAAAATACATAGTAAGACCATTTTGGCATTTTATCTTGCATCCCACAAGATGTTACAGGTCCCCAGCATAAGCACCAGAAGCTTTTGAATTTCGGCTGGAGACCATTTCCTGCAAAACAGAGTTAATTCTTCTTAATCACCCACATCTCAAGGGGTGGCTTAGAAGCAATGAGTCTAAGTGCAGCATCTGAGAAATTAGGCTTTGGAGCCCTAGCAAATAGCCTTGCAGGAGGTGAGTAATACTCATAAGAATAAGCAGAATAGTTCTTGGTCTTATGAACATATCGATTTGATGAAACACGCTCATATTCATACGTTTGAGTATGGTTTCCCTACGAAACATTGGCGTTAGGGTGCCTCTGATGAGTCCACTTTCTATATGAACCCTTTGGACCATATGAAGCCTTTGGTCTGGGGTTTGTCTTCTTCCCAGGTGGGGTCATGATGTCATTCACAGGAAGCTTCTCAAGACAACTTTTGGGCACCCAGATCTTCTTAAAAGGTGGTCCATTCCTGCAGTTAGTACCAAAATACCTGGCAAACACTTCACCATTATGATTCTTAAAGAGTTTATAGTTTTCATCAAAGGATTCATCAATGATAATCGGGTTAGCACAAGTGAAGCCAGATAAGGTAGATGGACTCATTGAAGGTTCCTTTGCAGCAACCCATGTGTTTTTGGGGTACTGCTCAGGCTTCCAGTATGAACCATCAACGCTCATTTTCCTCTCGAACCCAACACCCTCTTTCCTATGGTTATAGTTAAGAATCTGTTTCTTGAGGACATCACAAAGAGTCTGATGCCCTTTCAGGCTTTTGTAAATCCCTGTTTCAAGCAATGTCTTCAACCTAGCATTCTCATCAGCAATAGTAGTGGTATCCTCAGAAGAAGGGTTAGTTTCCACATCGGTAGTTGAGGACATAGCAACAGTAGTAGCAGTAGAACATTTAGCAACAGAGATAGCATTATCACGCTCAAGAAATTTAAAACATGGTGGCTCAATGTCTTCCTGACCGGTACAGATCTGTTGAGAGCGAAGTGACTCATTCTCCTTTTGAAGATCTTCATGAGATGCTCTCAGGTTCTCAAGTTCTTGCTTCCTTTGAAGATAATCATAGGAAAGCTTCTCATGAGTAGCTGAGAGTGTTTCATGACAACTTTCAAATTCTTCGTACTTAACATGAAGATTTTTAATGTCTTCAATTAAGGACTGAGTTCGAGTCATTTCCGTGTCCAATAGGTCATCGCTTTTGTCTAGCAACTTTTGAATGTGTTCCATAGCATTTTGTTGTTTTGTTGCAATTTTAGCAAGTGTTTTGTAGCTAGGTTTAGATTCACATTCAGAGTCATCTTCACTAGATGTTTGAAAGTACGCATCGCGTGAGTTTACCTTGGCACCACGTGCCATGAAGCAGTAGGTGGGACCATAGTCATTTTCATCATTAGCATCAGCATTGGCGACGACGTCATTGTCTTCAGTGTTGAAGATGGACTTGGCGACATAGGTTGAAGCTAGAGCCTGGCTAGCCACGCCTGAATCGGACTCCTCTGACTCCACCTCCGCCTCCTCAAAAGCAGACTCCTCCTCCGAATCCATTTCCTTGCCAACAAACGCACGAGCCTTTCTTGATGATCTCTTCTTGTATGATCAAGGCTTTGATGAAGACTTTGAGGATTTCTTCTTCTTCTTCTTGTCATCAGAATCATATTCTTTGCTCTTCTTCTTCTTCTTCTTGATCTCATTGTCCCATTGACGACACTCAGAGATGTAGTGACCAGGTTTCTTGCATTTGTGGCATGTTCTCTTCTTGTAGTCATGAGAGGAAGCTTCATCATTTCTTGAGATGGATCTTGAAGACTTTCTGAAGCCTTTCTTCTTGGAGAACTTCCGGAACTTCTTCACGAGCATACTTAGTTCCCTTCCAATGTCTTGAGGATCCCTAGAACCGCAGTCAGATTCTTCTTCAGATGAGGACACAACCTTTGCCTTCAAAGCCCAGGTTCGGCCATAGTTGGGGACATAGATGTCTCTCAACTGGAACTCATGTGTTTTGAGTCTCTCAAGTATGTCAGACAGATCGAGAGTCTTGAAGTTAGGACATTATTGAATCATCAGCGCCAGGGTGTCGAATGAGCTGTCGAGTGATCTCAGAAGCTTCTTGATGATTTCATGCTTGGTGATCTCAGTGGCGCCAAGCGCGCGAAGCTCATTTGTGATATCAGTGAGGCGATCAAACGTGAGCTGGACATTCTCATTGTCGTTTCTCTTGAAGCGGTTGAAGAAGTTGCGAAGAACATCAATCCTTGAGTCTCTCTGGGTTGAGACGCCTTTGTTGACCTTGGAGAGCTAGTCCCAGACTAACTTTGCAGTTTCTAGAGCACTCACACAGCCATACGTCCTTTGGTCAGATTACCACAGATGATGTTCTTGGCAGTCAAATCCAATTCAATGAACCTCTTGACATCAGCAGCGGTGACACCTTCACCGACCTTGGGAACTCCATTCTTAACGACATACGAGAGGTCGACGTCAATGGCTTCGAGATGCATGCGCATCTTGTTCTTCAAGTAGGGGTAATCAGTGCCATCGAAGACAGGGAACGCAGCGGAGACCTTGATTATCCCTGTAGTCGACATAGCTAAAACTCTAGGTGGTTAAACCGAATCACACAGAACAAGGGAGCACCTTTCTCTGATACCAATTGAAAGTGGTAGTTATCGACTAGAGAGGGGGTGAATAGGAGATTTTTATGAAAGTCTTCCGAACATGATGTCTTTGAAGAGAAATCATAGAAATGAACCTATTGATATGCAGCAGAAGGTACACTACACTAGACAAGCCATAGTCAAGATTGCAATGAAGTGAAAGCACAAGGACTATCAGCAACTAGGTAGTAAGGATCAAGATGGAAGACAGCATGAAGCCAAATAGTAAACAGTCTTCACTCAGGGAAGTCAATCGGATCATACAGGCAAACAATAACTTCAAGAAGACAAACTGTAGCATGAGAAGGCGTCCAGAAAACACAGTAGGTCGCACTCAGCAGTGGAGTCGATGATCTGATCAATGCGCGGGAGCGGGAACGGATCTTGACGGCCAGCCTTGTTAAGGTTGGTGAATTTGACACACATGTGTTCCTTCCTGCCTCTCTTGGGCACGACGACCGGGTTCGCCAGCCATTCCAAGTACCGCACCACCCGAATGACACCAGCTTCTTATAGTTTGTGGGTTTCCTGGATGATGAAACACAGCTTCTCCGCGGACTGCCACCGTGCCTTCTGCTTCATCGGGCGCACGTTGAGGCACACCCTTAGGTGGTGCTCGATTATCCCCCGTGGGATCCCGACCAGATCTTTGGGTTCCCAGGCGAACACCTCCTTGTTCTTGCACAGGAAGTTCACCAGCGCCTCCTCTTGATCTAGGGGGAAGCCGGCGCCTATGGTGAAGGTGGCGCCTGACGCCCCGCCCTCGTCCACGAGCACCTACTTTGTCTCAGCGCGATATTGGCAGAACAACTTCTTCTTCTTTCCTGGCGTAGCCCCTGGGGCTCCTTCCTCCTTTGGCCGTGTGGCAGCCGCGGCCCTGAAGGTGAGCTTGAGGGCCGCCAGCACCTCCTTGGTGTCCCCGGCCACGGTGAGGACGCCACTGCTCCCCGGCATCTTCATGAGGTTGTAGGCAAGATGGGTTGCCGCCATGAACTTGGCCAAGGCCGGGTACCCGAGGATGGCGTTGTACGGGAGACCGATGCGGGCGGTGTCGAAGTCAATGAATTTGGTGCGGTAGTTTTCACGGGTGCCAAAGGTGACGGGGCGGCGGATCTGCCCTAGGGGGCAGGTGGAGCCGTTGATGACTCCGAAGAAGGGCTTGGTGGGGCAGAGCCGGCCATGTGGCACGTGAAGCAAGCCGAAAGCTTCTATAGAGAGCATGTTGAGGCTAGCCCCGCCGTCGATGAGGATCTTGGTGACCACCACGTGGCAGATGGTGGGGGTGCAGAGCATCGGGAGCGCGCCGCCGCCCGCGGTGGTCGCGGGGTGATCTCTTGACTCGAAGGTGAGGTCCACCTTGGGTGCCGCCCATCCCGGAGGAGCTCCCTAATGCACATGGGCGATGCCTACCTGGCAGAAGAACTGCTCGACATGGCGGTACGAGGGCAGTGCCTGTGAGCCACCGAGGAGAGCTGGAATGGCGTGGGGTGCTGGTGCCGTGAAGCCCGTGATGAAGAGGACGCGCAGTTCCTCCCAATATGCCACATAAGACCCAGGCAAGTTGAGAAGTTAGGCGCGCGGTGCGCCCACCAGGGCCATGGGGAGCCAGTGTACCATGACCTTGCCGTCGCCGCCAGCCGCCCAGACAGCCTCCTTGTATGCTTGGAGAAATCCTGCTGGGTCCACCACACCGTTGTATCGGGGCGGCAAGTCCGGCCTGAACTTGGGCGGCCACTTCACCCGCCGGAGGGCGGGGGTGAAGGCTCGGAGTCCCTCGGCTCCTTCGAGGGCACGCATCGGTCTAGTCGATGGAGAAGCGTCTGCCAGGAGAGCCGAACAAGAGAGCGTGGCGGATGGAGTGGCGGATCTCCAACGCACCCCTACCCGGCGCGCCAAATGTCGGATTCGGGGTTCCGCAGACCCTTGTGAGGTTCGAACTCTAGGGTGCGTGCGAAGAACTCGTCCTCCCCAATCCGCCTGCCCACCGATCCCACGGCCTAGCTCGATGAACCTTAATGGACAAGGGACACAGCAGTTTACTCAGGTTTTGGCCACCTTGCGGTGTAAAACCCTACTCCTGCTTTGTGGTGGATTGGCCTCGAGGCGCTGCAGATGAACTAGTACAAGGGTAGAACAGTCCTTAGAAGGAGAGGTGCTCTTGTGTTCGATGAGCTGGTGGGTGAGAAGATGATCTCAATGATCCATCCCCCTCTATGGTGGTGGCTAAGCCCTATTTATAGTGGCCTTGGTACTCTTCCCAAATGTAAGGCGGGAAGGGATCCCGCAACGGCCAAATTTGAAGGTAGACAACTAGTACATGCTATCCTGACAAAAGTAGTCTTCGCCTGCAAAAGCTCCTGGTCGTGACGCCGCGGTGGGCTCCGCGATGACCCCCGTCCTGCCATCCTGGCGGTCTTGGTCTTGTTGCACTGGAATGGAAACCTTTAGTTGATTCCTCGGGACTCCGCGCATGTGCTTTGCCTCCTTAGCACCAAAGAGGAAACTGGTACACTGCGCCCGCAGGCGCCCGCCTTGCCTTGGTAGTCATGGCTCACGTCATCCGAACCTCGCGACGTGCACCTTTCATAGATATCTCCGCTCCTCGGGAGCATGCCTGGGGAAGCCGCCCCCAGGGAGGTGATACATCTCCAACGTATCTATAATTTTTGATTGTTCCATGCTATATTATATTCTGTTTTGGACATTATTGGGCTTTATTATACACTTTTATATTATTTTTGGGATTAACCTATTAACCGGAGGCCCAACCCAGAATTGTTGTTTTTTTGCCTATTTTAGGGTTTCGCAGAAAAAGAATATCAAACGGAGTCCAAACGGAATGAAGCCTTCGGGAACGTGATTTTCGGAACGAACATGATTCAGAGGACTTGGACCCTACGTCAAGACATCAACCAGGAGGCCACGAGGTAGGGGCGCGCCTACCCCCCCCCCCCCCAGGCGCGCCCTCCACCCTCGTGGCCCCCTTGTTGCTCCACCTACGTACCCCCAAACTACCAGATACGGAGCCAAAACCCTAATTCCACCGCCGTAACTTTCTGTATCCACGAGATCCCATCTTGGGGCCTGTTCTGGAGCTCCGTCAGAGGGGGCATCGATCACGAAGGGCTTCTACATCAACACCATATCCTCTCCGATGAAGTGTAAGTAGTTTACTTTAGACCTACGGGTCCATAGTTATTAGCTAGATGGCTTCTTCTCTCTTTTTGGATCTCAATACAAAGTTCTCCCCCTCTCTTGTGGAGATCTATTCGATGTAATCTTCTTTTGTGGTGTGTTTGTTGAGACCGATGAATTGTAGGTTTATGATGAAGTTTATCTATGAACAATATTTGAATTTTCTCTGAATTCTTTTACGTATGATTGGTTATCTTTGCAAGTCTCTTCGAATTATCAGTTTGGTTTGTCCTACTAGATTGATCTTTCTTGCAATGGGAGAAGTGCTTAGCTTTGGGTTCAATCTTGGGGTGTCCTTTCCGAGTGATAGTAGGGGCAGCAAGGCACGTATTGTATTGTTGCCATCGAGGATAACAAAATGGGGTTTATTTCCTATTGCATGAGTTTGTCCCTTTACATCATGTCATCTTGCTTAAAGCGTTACTCTGTTCTCTTGAACTTAATACTCTAGATGTGTGTAGTAATAGTAGTAGATGCAGGTAGGAGTAGGTCTACTTGTCTCGGACGTGATGCCTATATACATGATCATACCTAGATATTCTCATAACTATGCTCAATTCTGGCAATTGCTCAACAGTAATTTGTTTACCCACCATGAAAATTTATGCTCTTGAGAGAAGCCACTAGTGAAACCTATGGCCCCTGGGTCTATCATCCATCATATTAATCTTCCAATACTTAGTTATTTCCTTTGCCATTTATTTTACTTTGCATCTTTTATTTCTCTTTATCATAAAAATACCAAAAATATTATCTTATCATATCTATCAGACCTCACTCTCGTAAGTGACTGTGTAGGGATTGACAACCCCTTATCGCGTTGGTTGCGAGGATTTAATTGTTTGTGTAGGTGCGAGGGACTCGTGCGTGTCCTCCTACTGGATTGATACCTTGGTTCTGAAAAACTGAGTGAAATACTTATGCTACTCTGCTGCATCACCATTTCCTCTTCAAGGGAAAACCAACGCAAGTTCTCAAGAGGTAGTAGGAGGTCTTGCTATTATCTGCCTCGCGAGGCTTGGCCCCTCGCGAGTATCTTAGGTTGTCGATGCTGAAGCTGGGCTGTACTGGGCCATCGACAAAGCCACGCCATGGGCCGCAGGCAGGCAAGTCTGGGTACCCCCGTTCCTACAACGCCAATAGTTTTGGTTCATTTGGTCTGCTGTCCATTTAATTGTTTGGTTTAATTCCACAATTTGATTTTCATTTTCTATGGGTACAATTTTGTATTTTTATGCATGTGGGAAATAAATCGAATTTGGTTGTACTCAATACATATTCTACCGATAGTATGGCAACTCTCAGTTAACCTGATCAAGATCTTCCTTAGGTGTGTTGCAGGAGAACAATGGGAGACACTGCGGTTTACCATCGAGGGTTGCTCATGCATGGTCCTTTTGCTAATAGCACATTATTGTGCAGTTGCAGGAATCATTCTAATATTTACGTTCTTGCAATTTGGTCTTGCACATGTAGGTCTAGCTGTCAGAGGCTTAGACCCACTGTTCCACCCATTTTGCATATGGGGAAATGAGATGTCCATGAATATTAGTCAAGTCAAGAAACTCAAAAAGATTGTTAGGATGAAGAAACTTAAGATGAATAATAGCAAGGTCTTTATTTGCACAATGAAGAAGACATTAGTCAACTATAGGATGGTACTAACTCTTTTACCCTGTTTTTACCCCTTGCGCCATTTCAAAATTTATAACAGCGATTTATGCATATCTTTGTTTTCAGTACTTTTCAAACTAGTTCACCCATGATTACCTCTCAAACCACTTTCATGGTCAAGAGGCAAGGAAGGTATTCATTCAACACCCATGATACAATATTGAAGTCTTCCTGAAGATGATGAAGGTTGGGCGAGCAATTATCCATAGCCACTGGCCTAAAGTTGCAAGGACATTCAACATCACTAAAGGCTCAATATTTGCCTTCCGCTTCTATAGTTTCCCAGATGAGATTTATCTGTCTATTTACCATGTATGATGCTACTTCCCAAAGGTTTTCGATATTGCATGTGAAACTTGGTGATGTTGTGTAATGGTGTAACTGAGTGCCGAAGCTATCTGATGTAATTCGATTATGAAATCCTGGTTGCCATTATACGGATATGAAATATCTAGTGTGTTTTATAAGAAATATCAATTTGATTACTACAGGGATTATAAATAATAGGCTAATTACCCTGCTTATTGGGGTTTTCTATTGCAGACAGTTACTCGGACAGCACCATGGGCGATGAACTCAAACTACCCACACGATTTGTAGAAAGTAGGCATGTTCGATCAACTAACAATCACACACGGCTTCTAGCAGAGAACTGTTTGCGTTAGTCCACCTTGCACAAATGTTTCCACACACAAAACTGTGTGTGATATACATACGAACGGAAATGTTTTCTAGGATTCACCATGTGGGATGTACATACGAACGGAAACGACTGGGTTTCGATGCCTCGCCAGATCACACATGAGCTCATTTTGCCCCAGACTATGTGCCAGGAGGGCCTATCCCCGATGGTTTCCGGGTCGGGTAGGAAGGACCCCCATATTGCCCAAACTCACTTCACTACAATTCCAAACACCATCACGGAAAGGGGTTAAAAACCGTTTGTATACCAGGTCTCTGCACCAGTGCTAGCATCTCCAAAAAAATATGTATTGAAATCCTCCAAATTTCCTTTAGAAATCATTCTACATTTGTCATTGTAATCATTGGTAAAAGTAACAAAAAATTGAGCTCCGTTCTGGTTAACAATTAACAGTAAAGGAGCATCGCCTCGATGTATAGCTTCTTTGTGCAAGGAAAGCATCTAAGGAATCTAACAACTTCATCTAGATCGGGGCTGACAGATTGTAGTGCCAAGATCTTCACTGTGTGCAGAGGACGGGTCAAGGTTGTGGGAACCATTTTCTGGATGACAGGCAAACATATAGATCAACAACAATTAGATAAAATGTTTTGTTCGATAATATATATGAAGGAGAAGAAGAAGAAGACTGTTGTACCTGAACGAATAATGATCCAGTAACAAGTTCGTTGAATTCAGCACACGAATAGCCCAACACTGTCAATTTCGGTGCGTTCATGACCCTGATTCTTGCTGGACCTAATTTATCATGTACATACTATCTCTCGAGGAAAGGCTCATTCTCAATGACAATACCGCGAAACACCTCAGCTGATAGCCTTGGGCTACGCCAGCAATGCACATAAATTGCACGTACATTCGTCGAGGTGATGTGGAGGCTACTGAACCCATCCATCACATGAAGACGAAGGTACTCGAGGATTGTACAGCCGATTAGTAGGCGCTCCAAATCCTCCTTCAAGATGCGGACGGGAATGAGCTCGAGGTGCTTAAGTTTAGGGAGATGAAGAGCGCGCGTAGCATCGATCCAGGGGAAATGCACTGCCTGAATGTAGCGCGGCGTAGCATGGGCGCAAGGCAGAACACGGACAGCGGCAGCGAGCAAGGACGTCTAGCATGAAGGCTGAGATCCTCGAGCCGATCCAGGGCTGGGGATAGGAACCAGAACTGCAACCTTGGTTCGGTCTTGTTGTGGGGATTGAGCCTGTTGTCGGTGTCAAAATTGGCCGATCTCAGGTAGGGGGTCCCAAACTGTTCGACTGAGGATCGAAGGTAACAAGGGACAAGTGGGACACGATGTTTCCCCAGGTTCGGGACCTCTTAATGGAGATAAAACCCTATGTCCTACTTGATTGTATTTGACGAGTATAGGGGTTGCAAGAGTTGATCTACCTCGATATTGTAATGGCCAAACCCTAGATGTCTAGCCTATGTGAATGGACTAAACCCTTCGGTTTATATACACACCGGAGGGGCCTAGGGTTGTATACAGTCGGTTTGTAGAGGAAAGAAATTACATATCCGGACACCAATCTTGCCATCCATGCATAGGCGAGGCCTATCAGGACACAGGGGAAGGACTTCCGCTTTGTATCTTCACGGCCCATTAGGCCGGCCCATATTGAAGAGCCCGGACACCAGAGGACCCCCTAATCCAGGACTGCCTTAGTAGCCCCTGAATTAGTCTTCAATGAAGATATGTTCGTCACGCAGATTGTCTTCGGCATTGCAAGGCGGGTTCCTCCTCCTGAATACTCCAAAGCAATTTTCTTAACAAAAGAACTATATCCGGCTCTGTGTAATTGTTACAACCCTTAGCCACGAAGGCAAGATATCAAGCAAAACAGTGACTTTCCACTGACAACTTTTTTCGGTGAAATGTCACGTCTGGCCTCTTAACATTTTGAACCGTTTTCACACCTCCTGCTTCATGTTTCGAGGCATGGTCTCCATTGGCACCTCTTGTCAAAACAGAGATCATGCCCGCCCATTACATGATCATCATCAATACGGTTTTGGGTAATCCAACCGTGCCATGCACATGACCCCTTGGGAACAGGCGAGTTTTAAGGCTTGGGGGCGCTTGATATTCACTTCCTATATAAGAGGGTAAAGATTCCTATTTTTCCCCCATGCCTTCTTCCTTCTCCTGCCTTCCCATCTTCAACCTCCAGCGCCCAAACTTCAATCTTTCCCACCGCCGCCAGCCTCCCCAGCCATGTCAGGATCTGGTTCAAAGGGCAAGTGGGAGGCCTCCTTCGTCACCAAGAAGGACATCAAGGAGCTCCAGGGGGGATATCTGTCTGCGGACGCCGAACACAGGCTCCCTGCCAAGGATCAAGTCATCCCCACTCCGGAGCCCGGCAAAAGGGTCGTATTCATCCCCCATTTCCTACGTGGGCTAGGGTTTCCCCTCCATCCCTTCGTCCAGGGCCTTATGTTCTACTACAGGCAAGATTTCCATGATCTAGCCCCGAATTCTTTCCTCCACATCTCGGCGTTCATTGTCATGTGTGAGGCGCTACTCCGCATCTCCCCACACTTTGGCCTATGGCTCAAGGTCTTCAATCTGAAGCTGAAGGTGGTCGACGGGCAGCATGCGTACTGCGGCGGTGCCATGGTAAGCAAGCTCACTAACGCCGTTTGGCCCAAAGCGGCCTTTGTGGAGACTGTCATGGTGTAGCACCAGGAGTGGTTCTATATCACTGAACCCCGCGACGCCAAGTGGGCGGCCACTCCTGAGTTCAGATCCGGACCCCCTACGTGGCTTACCTCGTGGACCGCTAAGTGTCTAGACCGGGGATCCACGGTGGAAGTGCTAACTTTGCAAAAGCGCATCACAAATATGATAGGCAAGAACACTAGTCTCACTAACGTGATTCAGGTGATGCTCTTTCTTCAGACTCCTCCCTGCCAACTCCGGCCCTCTCACATGTGGGAGTTCAATCAGGAAGATCCATGAACCTTGAAGTGCTTCTTCAGCACAACGCGCGAAGACATTTGGAAGCTGCTCTTCCAGGCACAAAAAACATGCCAAAGAAGACCAAAAACATTGGTCTTGACATCGAGAATCCGTCCATGCCGGTAAGTATGATTTTCCCGAATATCTATTAGGTCAATAAGTTTTAGACATAATGATTTTTTTATCCTTCGTACATGGCTGGATAGCACAGGCGTAGCGGATTAAGTGTCTAGCAACGCTTCCTAAAGACCCGGACACACCCCAGCTGATAGGGATGCTGGTCCTGCTGCCCTATCAGGCGCCGGAGAAGAAGAACAAGAAGCAGAAGGGCAAGGAGGCCAGAGGCGGCCTTCGCCAGAAGGGTCCTTCTGACGCAGTGTCTGGAGAGACCGATGACCTCTCCTCCCACGAGGGAGATGAGGAAGAAGAGGAGGAGGAGGAAGCGGAAAGCGACTCCCCTCTTAGGGGGAGGAAGAAGAAGAGGGCGGCCTCCACAAACCTGGAGGTGGAGGCGCCCAAGAGGGGGAAGATGGCCCTCTCCGATGGTTCGGATTTGGAGGCCGAACCAGTCCCCAAGAGACTTCCCAGGGTGAAGCCCCTGGCCGAGTCGTAAGCACAAAAGGGTCTATTATTTGTCTTCGGTCCTTTAGGTTTTTATAATATAACTTATTACACCGTGTGCCTTTCAGCCCGGCTCGCGACCTCCCCAACCCTTCACTATCTGAGGGGAGTTCTCTGCCGCCCGAGATGGCAGATAGCAAGACGCCACCGCGAGCCCCTTCGCCAAACATCGCGGACGACATCGAAGTGTTGTCCTGAAGGACCTCTCCAGGCCGCGGAGGGGCGAACGAGGCTGCCGATAAGGGGCCCGAGGGTGATACCTCGGCTGCCGAAGACATGGGGGGTGGCCCCCATGGCGACTGACGGTGGGGTCCCTGATCAATCCGGCCCCAGCCGGACATCATTTCGGAGACCAACATAGCTCCAGAATCAGGCGAGAAGCCCCCTTCGAAGGAGGAGGGAGCATCAGCTCCGACGACGGCCTGCACTAATCCGGAGGCGCTGAATACTCTAGTGGAAACACTATAACATGCTTCCATCATGGAGGAACACCGCACCTTGATTGGTGTGGTGGTAGAAAAGGTTCATTCCGCCAAGAGCAGGCTGAACGAAGCTTTCACCAGCCTACTGACAGGCTTCTACATATGTGACATAATACTGTAGATGCTTTTTTCAATAAAGGAATATGTCGGTGCATAGATAGTAGCCCCTGAGACTCTGTCTGGTTTTGAAAAAGCCGGACAGTGGATCACATAGTATTCGAAAGAGGTGACATAATTTTCTATTGTATAACAGGCTTCCCTGTTGGCCGCAACCGCCCAGGCCGCTAATGTTTACGAGCTCAATTGGAAACTGAAGGTCGCTGATGATAGCATCAACAAGCAATTTGACGAGACGCAAGGTATGCGTGTATTTTTAAACAGTTTGATCATATATCTGAAGTGATATGCAAATTCATAGTTTAACTCATATACTGCTATGTTCATGAGTGCAGTTGGCACGGCCGAGGTTGGGACCCTCAAGAGCGCCCTTGCCTAGGCCAAGGAGGAGGCGAAGGCAAATAAAGCAGTCGCTGACAAAGCAGCTGTGGAACTAAAGACCGAACAGGTCCCCCGCCGCCAGCATGAGGATAGGGTGGCTGAAGTGGAGCAAGAGCTAGAGGACGCCATCGGCAATTGCGAGGCCTTGGAGGAGAAGACTTTGGCCCAAGCGACCGAACTCGCCAAAGTCTTCCAAGAGGCTAAAGAGGCGCGGATCGAGTCCCGGAGTGCTCATGAAGAGATCCGTAGGCCAAAGAGATAGCGGTTGGTAAGCCCTTTCTCTTGCAGAATATATTTGGGGGTCAAAGATATGCCTTGCTCACTCGACTTTGGAGTTCTCCAGATGCCTTTGCGGATCTCCCGTGGAGTGTCGCTGACGCCTTACAGTTCTTTCGAGCCTAGGAGGGGAACTCGACCGAGAAGCTGTTCTGGTCATAGTTCCTAGCAACGGAGCATCCAACACCTCTGAACAACCAGATGAAGCAACTGACGGAGCTGCATAGGGTGTCTGGCTTGGCCATGAAGGATCTCATAGTCCGGCTTTCGCCAGCCGAACCAATTCCTAGCAGCTACTTTTCCTTGGTGAGGCGACTCGTCAATGCGCTACCTCGAGTTGAAGCTGTGCAGCGCTCGGCGTGCATAGAGGGTGTGCAGATGGCCTATGCACATGTCAAGGTGCACTGGGCAAAGATGAAGGTCACCAACATGGCGACCGCTGGCCCGCCCAAAGGCAAAGACAACCGCAAGCCGGAGAGATACTTCGAAGATTTCCTAGCGGGTGCCCAAATAGTAGAGGGCCAATGCTCAAAGGACGTTATGTTTGAGTAAATGTATCCGGGTTGTAAAAACTTTATTTTGTGAACCAAGGCTTGTCATATATTTATGCCTTTATCTTGAGTTACTTTCCTCCTGTGCGGTCGTTTTAATTCTGAAAGTGTGCCAGTCGTCGGCTTCAGCCCCCACGTACATGCTACGGGGGTGTTCGGTATAGTGCGTGATCACACTTTATCCAACGTCTTTGTGCGTAAAGGAGGTGTCCGCGCAGTGAACTAGGCAATCAGACTATGCGGCTTTATTACTTTCACTTAGCCATAGGAGTTTGACGGTGGGGCTAAGTACTAGGCCCTGGTGCGTATGCGGCAATCCAAACTAGGATGCCTTTGTCGCATTACTGGGCGAAGAACAGCCCTTCGTATAACACGGAGTAAATCACTAGTGATTTGTAGTAAGTTGCCAAAATGCCGAGCAGCTCTCGCCATATCATGACAGCTAGTTTTTGGCTTTGTCTACTGAGGTATTTGACCGGATGAACCATAAACTAAATCGCAGTAGTTCTCCCTCTACTACCTTAGCTGAACTAGCGGAACGTAAGGTGGTAATCAAAGGAGCCGGGCAACCCAACTATAGACCAAAGACATGATTTAGAGCTGATACATATAATGCAATATTCGGGACGCCGAAGAGTACCCTATAGGTGTTCGGACTTTTGAAAATATGCATAGCTGAATAGAGCCCCCGGCAGTTAGGCCGGACCATAGCAAATGTGGCAATCTGAAGCAAGGAGGGAATACAGATGGTAAAATAGACCAGTACCAAATAGAAGTTGGTGATCAAATGTTTCCTTTATACCCTGACTAATACATCGAGTCGTTCTATTACAGATAATGCCATGAACATCGAGGCTACTTTACATGCCGAGAATTTGTACACAAGGGGAAGCTTTATACAGGGCCTAAAAGAAAAGGTAATCTTGAAGATCCCATTGGTGCCCGGTCGAACGTCTGCGCCGTTTCTCCTTGGTGAAAAATCCTTTGAGAGGAGAAGTCGATGGTCGTCTATACGAAAGGGGGGCCTGAAAAAGATCTCTTGCACGACCGTAGGGTGGGTAGGTTTTTAATGAACTTGTAGTATGAGAGAGCAAGAAAAAAGAAAGAAGGAGAAAAAAGTTAAGGTCCGAATAGGGTCAAGCCGCACTATAGACCCTTTCCGGAGTGTGCCTCCATCGCTGTCCAAGCTATTATAAGTGCGTAATTATGCACGCGCGGTACGTACGTCGCGGTTTTATGGGGTGATCGGCGAAGGTGAAACTACTATTCAAGCTTTGGATCCACCGAGCTGTCGTTTCTGCGGAGTGGACCATACTCGCTTGGCAGTGTCAGGGGTCTTAATGACCGATGAATTGTTCGGCTTGATGAGGCCGTTCTGTACCTCGGTTGCAAGGGTTGCGGTGTGCTCCTCAGTATGGAGGGAGTGCTCCATATTTCCATTGATTGTGATAACGCCGTGCGGTCCGGGTATGTTGAGCTTTAAGTAAGAATAGTGCGGTACTGCATTGAAACAGGCGAAAGCAGTTCGTCCGAGCAGCGCGTGACAACCACTATGAAAAGGGACAATGTCAAAGATCAAGTCTTCGCTTTGGAAGTTATTCGGCGAACAGAAGACTACTTCCAATGTTAAGGAGCCCGTGCAGCGGGCCTCTACGCCGGGAATCACTCCTTTAAAGGTAGTCCTACTAGGCTTGATTCTTGACGGGTTAATAACCATCTTACGGACAGTGTCTTGATAAATCAGGTTAAGACTGTTGCCGCCGTCCATAAGGAATCGAGTGAGATGGTATCCATCGATGATTGGGTCGAGTACTAGGGATGCTGATCGTCCATGACAGATACTAGTTGGCTGGTCCCTGCGATCGAAGGTGATCATACAAGTTGACCACGGGTTGAATTTTGGGGCGACAGGCTCTACGGCGTAGACGTCCCTTAGTGCGCACTTGCGCTCCCTCTTGGGGATATGTGTGACATATATCATGTTCACTGTTTTCACCTCGGGGGGAAATTTCTTATGTCCCCCTGTGTTCGGTGGACAAGGCTCATCATCGTCCTCGCTTTGAGGCCCTTTCCCCTTGTGTTCGGTACTTAACTTACCAGCATGTTTGAAAACCCAGCAGTTTCTATTGGAGTGGTTGGAAGGCTTGCTGGGGGTGCCTTCAATCTGGCAAGGCCTGTCTAGTACTTTATCCAAATTAGATGGACCGTCTCTATTTCCTTTGAATGGCTTCTTCTGCTTACTGGGTTTGGAGCCACTGAATCCGGCATTGACCGGCATATCTTCGCTTTCTTCATTATTGTTCCGACGCTTGTTTTTGTTGCGCCGTGGCCTTCTGTTGCCATCCCTAGCTTCTGCAGTGCTAGGGTCCCTAGTACTGTTACTTCTACGAGCCAACCAACTATCTTCAGCTGCGCAAAAGCAGGTCATAAGTGCAATAAGGGCTACCATAGTCTTCGGCTTTTCCTGACCGAGGTGTCGGGCGAGCCATTCATCACGGACGTTGTGTTTAAAGGCCACTAAGGCTTCGGCGTCCGGACAGTCGACGATTTGGTTCTTTTCAATTAAGAACCGACTCTAGAGTTTGCGCGCTGACTCTCTGGGTTGCTGGACTATGTGACTAAGGTCATCAGCGTTCAGTGGCCGGACATAAGTACCTTGGAAGTTGTCTTGAAAAGCATCCTCCATGTCTTCCCAGCTTCCTATAGAGTTCTCTAGGAGGCTATTAAACCAGTGATGTGCTAGTCCTTTTAACTTTAGGGGGAGATATTTAATGGCGTGGAGATCGTCACCACGAGTCATGTGAATATGGAGAAGAAAATCTTCAATCCATACAGCGGGATCTGTCGTTCCATCGTATGCTTCAATGTTTACGGGTTTAAACCCTTCTGGAAATTGGTGTTGCATTACCTCATCGATAAAGCACAAGGGGTGTGCGGCACCTCTGTATCGGGCAACGCCACGACGGAGTTCAGATGACATCTGTGTTCGGTGTTCGGCCCAAGTTTTGTTATGCTTATCACGCCAAGCTTGATGGTCGTTGTCTCGTGTTGGAGCACGTCCCCTTGATCCGTAGAATGATCTAGTCTGACCAGATCTATTATCCAGGTCCTGACGTAAGTCATAGGTATAGCCCGGAGCCACTACCTCTTTGCCACGATGGCGAGGTGGTGCGGGCAAGTGTTCGTCGTAAGTAGCCGTTTTGTCCCATCCACGTGGTGGTCGGTCTGGTTCATCAGCATGATTATATGTTGACATTATTGGCTCAAGAGTGTCGGCGTCCTGCGAACGGGGGTCCCAAGACTTGCTTGCCTGTGGCCCACGGCGTAGCTCCACCAGCGGCCCTGTACCGCCCGTCTTCACCAGCGAACACTCAAGACCCTCGTGAGGGGCCAAGCCTCACGAGGCGGACGACTCAAGACCTCCTCGGGGGCGGCCTCACCAGGCTAGCTCGTGAGGGGAGAAGAGATCAAGGCGAGGGGCACCTCGCGAGGTCCATGTGATGCAAGCCATGACGACCAAGGCTAGGCGAGCACCAGGCGGGCGCCAGCGCGCGCAGCGTACTCGTTCCCTCTTTGGTGCTAAAGGGGCAAGCGCAGGTGAGGAGTCCCGAGGAATCAGGCAAAGGTTTCCATATCGGTGCAACAAGACCAATACCAGCAGGACAGCAGCAGAGAGGTCACCATGGAGCCAAGGACGGTTTCATCACCAGAGCCTTTACAGGGGAAGACCACCTTTTGTTAGGATGACTTGTACTAGTTGTCTCCCTTCAAATTTGGCCGTTGTTGGATCCCTTCACGCCTACATTTGGGAAGAGGAACAGGGCCTCTATAAATAGCACTAGCCACCACAGGGGGAAGGGGATGGATCTTGGATCGGATCCATTTCATCCTCAACCACACAAGCTCACCAAGCTCAAGGACACCTCTCCTGAGGAGGCTGTTATTCCCTTGTACTTGTTCATCCTCAGCCGACGAGACAATCCACCACACCACACTGGAGTTGGGTATTACACCACATCGGTGGCCCGAACCAGTATAAACCCTGTGTCCCTTGTTATGTGAGTTTGACATGCTGAGCTTTGAGATTGCGGTGAGAGCGTGAGCTAGGGGGAGGAGAGATCTTCATGCGTACCCCAGAGATCGAACCTCAAGAGTTTTGCCGGAACCCGAAATCCGACATTTGGCGCGCCACGTAGGGGTGCGCCGAAGCGTCTCTTCCATCAGCAGACCCACCAGCGCTCTGCAGCGCCGATGTCTAGCGACCCGAGGGCCGACGCTGACCACTAGGCAGCTTGGCCAGCCCTGGCGGCATCGTCCGCCCAAGAAGACCTCAACACCACGCTCTAGGCGGCACGCGCACCGCCAAACGCCGCGGGGCACGGGCAGCATGGTTTGACGCCTTCCACCCTACCTCGGAGCGCGCAGGCCGCCGCAAGGGCCTCAAGATATGCCACGGCGATGGCGCCGCACACCCGGTGGGAACAAGCGAACATGAGGGCTGCACTCATAGTGGCGCGGGAGCTGCTGCGGTGCCGACTGATGGAGAGTGGTCGAGAAGCATTGCTGGAGTGCATTGCCGAGTTGTTGGACGCTGCAGCCAGGGGTACGCCGCCTTTATGCTCCTTGCTTACGCCTCAGGCTGCGGCCGGATCACATGGTGAGCCTAGTCGCGCCCGCGCGCCCCGGGTGCACCAGGAGGTTTCGTCAGCATCGGCGCAACCAACGGCGCCGGACACCCAACCGCACCTGTACCTTCCCCGATGGGCGCAGGCACAAGAATTGCCACCCACGGTCCCGGCGGGATGCCGCCCTACCATCCTCAGAGCGACGCGCCAGGCCGGGCGACGTGGAGCACGGGGCACTTCAGCAAGGTTTCCGGGGCGACGTCTCCGGAGGCCTATGTGCCCCGCATGATGGACCAGGAATACATGCCGAAAGATTATCTCGGCTCGTTCCTCAAGCTGGGCTGGGAAGAGGAGACGCTGGAAGTTGAGGCCTTCCAGGAGCCACCCTGGAGCCTTGCCGACCACGCCGGGGACAACAGCTACAGGGTACCACTAATCTCTCAGGAGCAGGCTTACACTAACCATGGGTCGCAAGTGAATCATTTCACAGTGGTGGACGACTGCCCCAGCACGGAAACCCCCCTTCCACCAGGGGAAGCGCACTTGGGGCTGCGGGGGAGGAGCCGGGAGCAAGGCCCCTCCCCGCATTTCATGGAGCAAGGCGTCGCCCGGTTCCTCTGCCGGGGAGGCACTGGTGAGCCTTCCCCCCGGCAGAGGGCCCATGGTCACCGAGGGCGCCGCTAGCGTCCCGTTTGCCCTTTGGCATCGTCCTGCTTTCCGGACGCTCCAATGGTGGTCGAGGGCGGCGCAAGGCGGGGCCCTCACCTGGCGACATGAAGCAAGGCTCACGCCTGTGAAGGTCTCTGCTCATGACACTCTCACGTAATAATGAGTGGGGCTGTACAAGCCCCGGAGTCTCTGGAGTGCCGCCCTCGGGCCTCGGGGGCTCCCGCCCATGTCCTAGTGGAAGCACCATGCTCCGCGCTGGCCGTCGACACTGTCCCCCAATGACTATGCTCACAGCCAGTGAAAGCACTTAGCTCCGCGCTAGTGGGAAGGCAAGAATACTAGCTAGGTGCCGGACGCGGCCATTTTCTTTTGACCTCTTTTCTATAGCTCGAACTTAGAGCTTTTGATCTTGAATTTGAAGTTGCATTTCCATTGGCAATCATGGGGGGGGCATCCTTTCTCGTTCATGTTGATTTCGTGAGTTTCTAGATTTGTGTCTTGTTTGAGATTCATGTCCGCCGTCTCCCCCCCTTCCGAGCACCTCGCGAGTTAGGGCAGCGGCGTACACACACTACGCGCGCGCCTCACCATTACTGGCACTCGCTTCTCGCGAGGCCCCCTCGGGTGGACCGGCGGACCCCTCAAGAAACCAAAACCTCACAAGCTTGTGAGGGGCTCCCCTCATAAGGAATGCACATCTGCAGCTGCCAAAGCAGTTTGAAGCTCGACTGAACCAAAAGTAAGTTATGGTAGCAAGCCCGCAAGGTGTGTAGCGAGCACACAAAAGCGCGCTTTAAGCCTAGCCTAGGGAATAAAGTGGTAGTCTATTTACATGAGGGGCTCCCCCTACCCAAAATGCTCTTACATTGTGAGGGGTCGTATCCAAGCTTTTGCGTGCAGGTTCAAAATAAGAATTGCGGGCTTAGTTGGACGTGCCACTTGCCTCATCTCCCGAATCGCTTCCGGACAGGCTGCTGGCGCCGTCATTGTCGCTGTCTTCACCGCCATCTACCACGTCGCCCTCATCCGCTGCGACCACCACCGCGTCGTCATCAGAAGCAAAGGCCCTAACTAGGGAATCCACATGGTCGTCCACCCAGTGCGCTAGGTTGTCCCGGATGACCTCAGGTACCGGGCAATGGCGGCATCAAAATCAAAGTCAGGATTGGTGTTCAGGAGATGGCTGAAGACGCGGGAGAATGCGCGCCCGAGGAGGCCCCGGCTCTTTTCGTCCACAATCTCGGTTCTCTAGGCGCGTCACGAAGTCGGTGAAGAAGAGAAGATGGTCGGCGTAGTCCTCGGCATGTGGGTGGGGAGCATGCTCATCGCAGATGGTACCAAGCGCATGATTGGCCTTCGCCCTAAGGTCCCGAAGCATCGGAACATGCTCGCGCAGTAGTGTTTGCCGGTGAAGCGCCACCTCCCTGCTCTGTTGTGCGAAGGACTCGGCGCTGGCAACCTGCTGCTAAAGAGAGAGCAGCTCGGCACGGGCGGAGGCGAGCTCAGCCTGCACTGAGATTAGGGCGTCTGCGATGGCTTTCTCGCGCTGTTCCGCCTCAGCCAACCCTGACATGAGGGCAGCAGTCCTGCCCATAGCTTTGGCTTCCCCGAGCTTCAGCTTCAGGTCGTACCTGCTAGCAAGATCCGCGCGAGCCTCGGCCACCCTTCGGTCGACCTCCTCCTGGGCCTTGGCCTCACGCACGTGGACAACATCCTTTTCTTGGGCGACTTGGCGCTCCCTCGTATCCAACCGCTCAAGCTCGAGGCTGCGCTTCGTGGTTTCCAGAAACAGTGCTTCCTCGCGCCTTGAGATCTCCTCCTCGTCGGATGGTGCGCCCTTCATCGACGCCAAGGCAGCTCTGCATGCCTCCACCTGCTGCTCTAGGGAGGCATTCAAGGCCTGTAGCTCCAGCCTATGCTCCTCGGCGTCCGTGCGGCGGTGGTCCGCCTCCCTGGCCTCCTCCAAGGCCCGAGCGCTGGCCTCGCGCGAGGTTGCTAGGGATGCCTCGACTTTCGCATTGGCGTTCTCAAGCTGGATGTGCCCGAGGTTGATAGCCACCTTTAGTTGATGCCACTCCTCCACCAGCCGGAGACCCTCGGCTTCAAGGCGAGCGTCAACATCCACGGGTTCTCCGCCGAGTCGACTCAGCGCGCCCATTGCCACCTGGAAGAGCTCATGGCGGATGACACTATCGGCGTTCTAGGAACGGGGGTCCCCAAACTTGCCTACCTACGGCCCACGGTGTGGCTTTGCTGGCAGGTCTATACATCCGATCTTCATCAACAAGGAATCAAGACCCTCGCGAGGCGGATGACACAAGACCTCCTCAGTAGCGGCCTCACCAGGCTGGCTCGCGAGGGGCAGAGAGTTCAAGGCCGGGCAAACCTCGCGAGGTTCGTGTGACGTAAGCCATGACAATCGAGACCGGGCGGGCGCTAGCGCGTGCAGCGTCCTTGTTTCCTCTTTGGTGCTAAGGGGGCAAGCGCAGGCGCGGAGTACCAAGGCATCAAGCAAAGGTTTCCATATTGGTGCAACAAGACCAAGACCAGAAGGACGGCAAGAGGGAGGTCACCGTGGAGCCCAAGACGGCGTCACCACCAGATCCTTTGGCAGGCGAAGACTACTTTTGTCAAGATAGCTTGTACTAGCTGTCCCTTTTGAATTGGCCGTTGTTGGCTCCCTTCCCGCTCAATAATTGGAGAGAGGACCATGGCCTCTATAAATAGGATTAGCCACCACAATAGGAGGAAAAACTCATATCGAATCCACCCAAACAACAACCAGTTCGCCAAGCACAAGAACACCTCAACCTCAGGAGGTTGTTCTTCCCCTTGTACTATTCATCCTCAGCCCAAGAGGAAATCCACCACCACCATAGTGGAGTAGGGTATTACAACACAACGGTGGCCCAAACCAGTATAAATCTTGTGTCCTTTGTGTTGCGAGTTCGTCGAGTTAGTTCATGAGATCTTAGCTAAGTTAGGACACAAATCGATAGGGGGAGATCTTCGCACGCACCCCAGTGTTCGAACCTTAAGGCTTTTTCTGGAACCCATGATCCGACATTTGGCGCGCCAGGTAGGGGTGCGCCGAAGCTTCCTTCCTGTCACTCCGCATCATGTCACTTCATTGTATCCATGGCGGACGCGCGTCGCGCCCGTGCCGACCACCGGACTGCCCTCGCCACCCGCGTTGCTCAGATAGCCCATGTTAGAGGGCCTCCCCGTCGCTCTCCGTCGCCTGCCACCAACGCCGCCACGTGCCAGGTGGGAAACGAGCAGCAAGCATCCTTGCTACACCCTCGGTGCAACAGGACGGCCACACCGCCACCCCATCGCTGACTCCGGCTGGTTCGTCGTCTCTCGCTCGTCGCATTCCCACCGACGCACGGGCCGCGCTCCTCATGGCGCACGAGCTCCTGCGCTACCGCCCAGTCGACGACCTCTATGAGGACTGGCTTGACCGCATCGCTGAGCTTGTCCGCGTCGCAGGTGGCTCCCCTCCGCCAGCCCTCCGCCAGCCACGGGTGAGCTTGTTGGATCCCTTCCTGCCTACATTTGGGAAGAGGACCAGGGCCTCTATAAATAGGACTAGCCACCACAGGGGGAAGGGGACGGATCTTGGATCAGATCCATTTCATCTTCAAACACACAAGCTGACCGAGCTCAAGGACACCTCTCCTGAGGAGGATGTTCTTCCCTTTTACTCGTTCATCCTCGGCCCAAGAGGCAATCCACCACACCACACTGGAGTAGGGTATTACACCACATTGGTGGCCCGAACCAGTATAAACCCTGTGTCCCTTGTTCTGCAAGTTCGACGTGCTGAGCTTTGAGATTGTAGTGAGAGCGTGAGCTAGGGGGAGGAGAGATCTTCGTGCGCACCCCAGAGTTCGAACCTCAAGGGTTTTGCCAGAACCCGAAATCCGACAAAGGGCCTCGTCGTCAAATGGTGGTAGTAGCCTGCGCTTCGGTTAGCTTTTTGTTGGGCGCTCGAAGCCGTATTCCACGGCAGCCAGGACCTTGGTCCATATGTCATTGAGCATATCCTATTCGTCTTGAAGCTATTATTGTTTCTTTTTGAGGCTCCTCGCCGTGGCGATGAGCTGTCACTTGAAGCGCTCTTGCTCGAGGGGTTCCTCTGGCATGATGAAATATTCGTTGCAGGCCGGTAGATAGTTACTATCTTCCAAATCCTCATGCTCGACAAGTTCGTCCAGATTGACTTGTCCATCTTCCCACTCATCCTACTCAACAGCAGGCTCGACGGGGTGGTCGGAGTCTTAGGCATTCTCTGGAGTGTCATTGTCTCTGGTGCCGGTATTGCTTTCCTTTTTGCGACGTTATCGTGAACGGCGCCGCTGACGTTGGCGTTTTGGTAGCGCCTCCACAGGCTTGTCCTCAATCGGGTCTTGAGCGCTATCATCGTCCTAATCTTCAGGGGTATCCACCATGTACACGTCGTGAGTAGAAGTGGTCGTTCAACGCCCAGTGATAGGCGGGTTTTGGCCTGGTTCAACTCCGGCATCGTCGTCCATACCATCGATGTGTTCGGAGGGGCAGTCTAGCATGTCAGTCAAGTCCTCGACAGTGGCTATTAAGAGGGTGGTGGGTGGGACACAAAATTCCCCATGCTCTGCCCCTTGTTCAAGCCGGGCATAGTTCGGAAGTGACACTTCCATGATAGCAAGAGTTCACATTAAATGCAGAGCCTCGTTTATGAGCGATAGCTAGATGGGTGACTGAGGGCCTGCGGAGCTAGTTTGGAAATCACCGCTTGACCGTGCTCAATGGATGCAGACCTCATGAGTTTGGAGTTAACATCCAGAGGTGAGCCTGGCTTCCCGATAACAAGGAGAGCCCTGTTTGATTCCAGGCCTGCCGATAATATGGTCACCTCTGGGTCTCCGGCAAGGAGCCCCGTAGTAGGAGAGGGTCCGGTGGGGTTCATACTCCCATCTTTGGACAGGGTGGTCCGCTCTGGATCTAATGCCAGGGGAGGAATGATAGTCGATCCTTGAATGGAGCCTGGTGGTGGATCCGACTGGCTTCCTTCATGTGGATCAGGAGCGGCGGTCGATGCCAAGAACCCTTCGAAGATCAAGTCTCCTCAGATATCAGCGGTATAATTCAGGCTTCCGAACCTGATTTGGTGACCAGGAGCATAGTTTTCAATCTGTTCAAGGTGACCAGTTGAAACGGCACGCAGAGCGAAGCCGCCAAACATGAAAAGTTGACCAGGGAGGAAAGTTTCCCCGGAAACAGCATCCTTGTCGATGGTTAAACGAGCCATCGAACCTTCTGCCAACGACACAGTGGAACTATCAATGAAAGCACCAATGTCGGTGTCAAAACCGGCCGATCTCGAGTAGGGGTCCTGAACTGTGCGTCTGAGGATCGAAGGTAACAAGGGACAAGTGGGACATGATGTTTACCCAGGTTTGGGCCCTCTTAATGGAGGTAAAACCCTACGTCCTGCTTGATTGTATTTTACGAGTGTAGGGGTTACAAGACTTGATCTACCTCGAGATCGTAATGGCCAAACCCTAGATGTCTAGCCTATGTGAATTCTGATTGCCCCTACAGACTAAACCGTCCAGTTTATATACACACCGGAGGGGCCTAGGGTTGTACAGAGTCGGTTTGTAGAGGAAGGAAATTACATATCCATACACCAATCTTGCCATCCATGCATAGGGGATTCCTACCCAGACACAGGGGAAGGTCTTCCGCTTTGTATCTTCACGACCCATTAGTCTGGCCCATATCAAAGAGCCCAGACACCCGAGGACCCCCTAATCCAGGACTCCCTCAGTAGCCCCTGAACCAGTCTTCAATGATGATATATTTGGCACGCGGATTGTCTTGAGCATTGCAAGGTGGGTTCCTCCTCCTGAATACTCCAAAGCAATTTTATGAACAAAAGAACTATATCTAAATCTGTATAATTGTTACAACCCTTAGCCACGAAGGAAAGATATCAAGCAAAATAGTGGCTTTCCACTGACAACTTTTTTTGGCGAAACGTCACGTCCGGCCTCTTAACATTTCGAACCATTTTCACACATCCCACTTCACTTTTCAAGGCACGGACTCCATTGGCACGTCTTTTCAAAACTGAGATCGTGCCCGCCCATTACGGGATCCTCATCAATACGGTTTTGGGTAATCCAACGATGCCATGTGCACGACCCCTTGGGAACAGGCGAGTTTTAAGGCTTGGGGTGCTTGATATTCACCGCCTATATAAGAGGGTAAAGATTCCTCTTTTTCCCCACGCCTTCTTTCTTCTCCTGCCTTCCCATCTTCATGCTCCAGTGCCCAAACTTCAATCATTCCCACGGCCACCAGCCTGCCCAGCCATGTCAGGATCTGGTCCAAAGGGTAAGTGGAGGCCTCCTCCGTCACCGAGAAGCATGTCAAGGAGCTCCGGGGGCGGGATATCTGTCTGCGAACATCACGCACAGGCTCCCTGCCAAGGATCAAGTCATCCCCACTACGGAGCCCAGCGAAAGGGTCGTATTCATCCCCCATTTCCTCCATGGGCTATGGTTTCCCCTCCATTCCTTCGCACGGGGCCTTATTGTAATGCCCACGATACGGCTATATCTCCCACGTGTCGAGGCACGACTTAGAGGCATAACCGCATTGTGGTTTTGTCGCAAGAAGGGTCATCTTCACACAATCCCATGTAATGAACAAGAAAGGGATAAATAGAGTTGGCTTACAATCGCCATGTCACACAATACTTAAATAAATCATACATCATTCAGAGTACACATATAGTCCGACTACAGAGAAATCCAAATGAAAAGAAGATAACCCCAAAAGCTAGATCCCCGATCGTCCCAACTGGGCTCCACTACTGATCATCAGGAAACGAAACATAGTAATGACCAAGGTCCTCGTCGAACTCCCACTTGATTTTGGTAGCATCACCTGCACTGGTATCATCGGCACGTGCAACTGTTTTGGTAGTATCTGTGAGTCATGAGGACTCATCAATCTCAAAACACGCGAGATCAATACTATTTAAGCTTATGGGTAGGAGAAGGCAATGAGGTAGAGTTGCAGCAAGCGCTACGGAATTATGGTGGCTAACAGACGCATACAAGAGTAAGATGAGAAGCTACGCAACAGTCATGAAGCTAGAAGTGATAAAGAAGTTATCCTGAAACTACCTACGTTCAAACATAACCCAAACCGTGTTGACTTCCCAGACTCTGCCGAAAAGAGACCATCACGGCTACACATGTGGTTGATTCATTTTAATTAAGTCAAGTGTCAAGTACTCTACAACCGGATATTTACAAATTCCCATCTGCCACATAACCGCGAGCACGACTCTCGAAAGTTTATACCTGTAGGGATTTCCCAGCTTAGCCCATCACAAGCTCTCACGATCAACGAAGGATATTCCTTCTCCCGGAAAGACCTGATCAGTCTCGGAATCCCGGTTACAAGACATTTAGACAATGGTAAAACAAGACCAGCAAGACCGCCCGATGTGCCGACAAATCCCGATAGGATTCGCGCGTATCTCGTTCTCATGGCACACCGGATGGGCCATACGTCGGGTTGGCCCAGACCCCGGTTGCCCAGGGAGCGCTGGACATTGCCTAGTTCAGACCAACACTCAGAGGAGCACTGGCCCGGGGGGTTAAAAATAAAGATGACCCTCAGATTTGCAACTCCCTAGGGAAAAGTGTAGGTTGTTAGACAAATGTTAAAACCAAGGTTGGGCCTTGCTAGAGGAGTTTTATTAAAAGGAAACTGTCAAGGGGGTCCCATAACCCCAACCGTGTAAGGAACGCAAAATCAAGGAGCATAACACCGGTATGACGGAAACTAAGGCGGCAAGAGTGGAACAAAACATCAAGCAAAAGTCTAAGCCTTCCACCCTTTGCCAAGTATATATATGCATTAATTAAATAAGAGATATAGTGATATCCCAACATATCCATGTTCCAACATGGAACAACCTGGAAGGCACCTGCAACTAGCAACTCTATAAGAGGGGTTGAGCAAAAGCGGTAACATAACCAAATAACCGTTTTCTTGGAAGGTGGGTTAGAGGCTTGACATGGCAACATGGGAGGCATGATAAACAAGTGGTAGGTAGCGTGTCATAGTGATGGAACAAACAACTTGCAACCAAAGACATAAGTGATATCGAGGGTAATGGTCATCTTGGCTGCAAAGTTCTCAGAGTTGTCGAAAGCTTGCTCTTCGTTAGTGTACTCAACAGGTTCCTCATTCACGAACTCGTCTCCTGGCTCTACCCAAATCAAGAACACAAGCAACGTAACAACAATCAATCATAGTGCAATGCACAAGCAACATGATGCAAGACATGGCATGAAATGCAAGGTATGATGTGCAATGCATATGGGTACTCCGGAAGGGAAAAGATGATCAAGGCATAAAACTGGCAAACCAAGTGTGCGGCTGGAAATATCGTGTGATTTCGGTCAAAATCGATATAAGGATCACCAGAAACGGATGCACGGTTTGCAAATGACAAGCAAAACGAGAATGACGCAAATCTGCGATTAACAACATCAAAGCATTTAGAATGTAAAAAGAAACTATGCTACAGCACTCCAACATAGCAACAACACACATGGCATTAAAGTACAGGTGAAGCTCTACAAATAATGAACACTGAGCTCCTGATAGAACTCACTAGAACAAGCTCAAAATAGCAAGGAAAAAATGCAAATGATATCAGCTTCATAGAGTTAGAGAAAATACTAAACTTGTCAAAACAACATCAGGTAGCAATGTTTAGAGCTAGCAAACACCATGCTACATGAATATATCATGGCAAAAAAGGCATGGCATACTAGTACTAAAGGCATAGAACAAAACTCCCTTACTGAATTATATCCAAAAATGCATAGAAAATGATGTGGCGCCCATGCAAACAAGGCAAGTTATATGAACAGTTCCAGACTTACAAGAAAAACATGACATGGCAGAAACAGATTCATGATAGCAACTTTGCAAGCTCATGCCACTCAGGACAAAGCATTTGATGGCATTACGAGGTAACCAATAGTAAGTAGACAACTTCATGAAGCTAAACACGGCAAGAGGAAGTTCATAGGGTACATTCATCACTAGGAAAACACATGGCAAAACTGAATTTCATGTTAACAATCTGCCAGGAACAATATTTAGCAAAAGTATAGCATGGAAATGACATGCTAGATTGATCCATAACTACAACCAAAGGCATGAATGGATATATCAATACCACATAGTCAAAACACTCTTACTGAACTACCTCAAAATGTGCATGGATCTCATGGTAGCAACAAGACAACATAGCATCAAAATGTAACAGGAAAAGACCTAGCAAAATATTCTAAGTGTCTGAAATCCGCAACATCACATAGCCTATTTGCATGCTTGTTCTAGTCACCACATAGCTCATAAAAATACAAGGCTTCCACCACTGTAAAGATGGCATGATGGAGCCCATAGAATATCTAGACATCATGCTCATAGGATGCACACACAAATGTAATGAAAATGACAAATCGGCAAATTATGTTGAATTCTAGCTGACAACATCATATAGCACTACTGCAACGAGGATTAGGGCATCAATATGGATAGTAACATGCATGGAAATGACACTAACATTAAGAGCATCACGAGACAAACATTTTGATATATCATATGCGCAAAATGAAGTTATGAGCATGGAGATATGGCATGATGAACATGGGCACATGATATGAAAAATCTCAGGACTTAAAAAAATATACCCCTCGGGCAAAATCGGGACGGAGCCGAACGGGGACGAGGTTATCTGGGTCGGGGACGGGCATTTGGTTCGTCGACATGGTGGATTTGATCCACCTTTGGGTGGATCCGGACTGGCGACGACTCCGGCGAGGGCGCGTTCTCCAGCGAGGCGGCGGGGAGGCGCGGGTGAGCTCTGGTAGCAGAAGGAGCGGGGCACCGGCAAAGGGCGGCTTCGGGCGGCGGTGCTGCAGCCGGTGGCGGTGGAGCGTGCGTCGGTGAAGCGCAGTGGTGGCGGCACACTGTGGCGGCGGCGCAAGGCGGCGAAGCAGAGACAAAGGCGGCGCGGGCGCAAGCTCCCTCAGGCCCGGTCACGGCACGGGGCGGGCAGGCTGCGGGCCGGGGGGGGCGCGGCGGCGGGGACGGCCCGGTGGAAACATGGCAGCCTCGGAGTGGTGCGGGGCGGCGGCGCGGGCGTGTCCGGGCGTCGCGGACACGTCCGGCGCGGAGAGGGAAGGTGGACTAGGGTTTCATCTGAGATTTTGGATGGGGATGGTATATTTATAGGTAGGGGAGCTAGGAGAGTCCAAATGAGATGGGCTAGTGGGCTATTTTGGAGGCGTGTTGGCTGCAACAAGAGAGGGCTTTTGCGGTTACGCAGTTAACCGTTGGGGCATCAAATGACTTCCAAATGGAACGAAATTTGACAGGCGGCCTACCGGTGATGTATCGAGAACATTTTTCTCCCACTCAAAAAACAAGATTTGGGGGGTGCAACGGGTGCATATGTGAGTGTCGGATTCCGAAACGGACAAAGGGGAAATGACCGGATGCATGAGACGAACACGAATGCAAGTGAGATGCACATGATGACATGAGAAGAAATGCATGACATGAACAAAATGCAAAACGAAGACAAAAACCCAACCATGAAGGAAATATCTTATCACATAGCAGGAAATGGCAAGAGTTGGAGTTACAAACATGGAAAGTTACATCCGGGGTGTTACACTTATGTTCTACTACGGGCTAGATTTCGATGATCTAGCCCTGAATTCTTTCCTCCACATCTCGGTGTTCATCGTCGTATGCGAGGTGCTACTCCGCATCCCCCCACACTTTGGCCTATGGCTCAAGGTCTTCAATTTGAAGCCGAAGGTGGTCGATGGGCAGCATGCGGACTGCGGCGGCGCCATGTGTAGGATCGAAAGTATGTCTAGAGGGGGGGTGATTAGACTACTTGACCAAATAAAAATCTAGCCTTTTCCCAATTTTAGTTCTTGGCAGATTTTAGCAACATAGCACAAGTCAAGCAAACAACCTACACATGCAATTCTAAGAGTATAGCAGCGGAATGTAAAACAATTGCATATGAAGGTAAAGGAATGAGTTTGAGGGAGCAAATGCAATGTTGACACGGAGATTTTCTTATCCATGGTTCTGGTAGGTGGTGCTATCGTACATCCACGTTGATGGAGACTTCAACCCACGAAGGGTAACCGTTGTGCGAGTCCACGGAGGGCTCCACCCACGAAGGGTCCATGAAGAAGCAACCTTATCTATCCCACCATGGCACCGCCCATGAGGGACTTGCCCCACTAGGGTATATCTTCACGAAGTAGGCAATCTCCTTGCCCTTACAAACTCCTTGGTTCAACTCCACAATCTTGTCGGTGGCTCCCAAGTGACACCTAGCCAATCTAGGAGATACCACTCTCCAAGAAGTAACAAATGGTGTGTTGATGATGAACTCCTTGCTCTTGTGCTTCAAATGATAGTCTCCCCAACACTCAACTCTCTCTCATAGGATTGGATTTGGTAGAAATAAGATTTGAGTGGAAAGCAACTTGGGGAAGGCTAGAGATCAAGATTTATGTTGTTGGAATGGAATATCTTAACCTCAACACAAGTGTAGTTGGTTCTCTCTCAAAAAATATGTCTTGGAAGTGTAGGAATGTTCTGATGGCTCTCGTTACGAATGAAGAGTGGGTGGAGGGGTATTTATAGCCTCCACACAAAATCTAACCATTACACACAAAACACCAAACTCGGTGGGACCGATTCAGAGAACTTGGTCAGACCGATTTGGTTCATAATGTGACCGTTAGGTGTTTCAGTGGGACCGACATGTCAACACGGTGGGACCGTTTTCATTAGGGTTAGGGCATAACGTAATCTCGGTGAGACCGATTACACAAACTCGGTGGGACGATTTTGGTAATAGACAAACAGAGAGTTGGCCAGGCAAACTCGGTGGGACCGATTCGCTCATCTCGATTGGACCAAAACGTTACGAAAAGGAAACAGAGTGTTTGCATTGCAATCTCGGTGGGACCGATCACTCATCTCAGTTTGACCAAAACGTTACGAAGGGAAACAGAGAAATTACAATCCCATCTCGGCGAGACCGAGATCCCTATCGGTGAGACCAGAAAGACTAGGGTTTCTGGCAGTGGCTATGTCAACTGAACTCGGTGGCGCCGGATAGAAAGAATTGGTGGGGCCGAGTTGGATATTTGGTATGGCACATATGTGGATATGAGAAAGTAGTCGAGGGTTTTGGAGCATATCACTAAGCATTTTGAGCAAGCACCTCATTAAGCAACACCTCATCCCTTCTTAATAGTGTTGGTTTTCCTATAGACTAAATGTGATCTTGGATCACTAAAATAGAAAATCTAGAGTCTTGTGCCTTGAGCTTGAGCCAATCTTTTATCCTTAGCATTTTGAAGGGTCAACTTTCTAATCCATGCCATGCCAGCCATTGAGCTTTCCTGAGATATTCATCTTGGAATAGCATTAGCTCAATGAGCTATATGTTGTTAGGAATTACCAAAACCACCCAGGGATAGTTGCACTTTCAATCTCCCCCTTTTTTGTAATTGATGACAACATATAGATCAAAGCTTCTACAAATGATAAATAGTATTCGAAAAACATCATCGCTTTCAGAAGTATGTGATAAGAAAGAGCTCCCCCTAAATTTGTGCATTATTTAAAATTTTTCTTTCGAATGCAAATGCACAATCGATTAGGATCATGGGGTTACTCTTCCATGTCACATACATCTTGGTGGAGTGCTCAAAATGATAGAAGTTAAAGCATGCACTCATCACCAAAACAAGTGAATGATCATCTAGGATATAAGAAATAATATCATCCAACAAACATTGAGGTTAGCATATGATCAAACACAAGATCAAACAAGTATCTCACAAGTAGCTCACACAAGCACACAATAAAGTTTCAAACAAACCAAATAAGTGCAAAGAGAGATACAAACCAACACTCTCTCTGGAAGCCTATGATCTATACATTTTTCTCCCCCTTTGGCAAAAAGTTACCAAAAAGTTCAAAAATGCATAGTGCTAAATGACTCTCAGGTTTGATCATCGGTGGGAGGTGTTGAGAGAACTCCAAGAACGAAAGCTTCTGATTAGGTAGCTGGAGCTGGTGGAGTAGCTGCTGGAGGTGGAACTGTAGTTGTAGCAGCTGGTACTGATGTTGTAGCTCTATTGTCTGTCACTGGCACTGCAGCAGATATCTGTCCTCTGGGCACTCTAGCAAAAGCATCTGTGGTAGACTTGCCCTTCCTCTCCTCTTCTTCCTCCTGAAGTTGCTCAACTGCAGTTTGGATCTCTGTCACCTTGACATCAAGGTCATAGAATTTCCGCTCAATGTTCCTTTCCAGACTCTCCTGGTTCTTAGTCAGGGTGGCCAAGCCCTTCTCCATCCTCAGGGTGGATTGGATCAGATATCCAAGCTGGTCTTGCTTGCTCTTCAAGAATACCTAAGATGCCTCCTCTGCTGTTGGCATCTTTGCAGCCTTCTCTCTCTCTTCATGTGCTTGAGCTAAAGATGGTTCATTTTCATCCATCACTACTGTATTATCTTCAAATTCAGGATAGATGGGCAGGTGCTTCTTGTCCAAAGAATATGTGCATGTGCCCATCTTTGAGTTAATGAGCTCCTGAATGTGTGGAGCATACCCACAACTTCTCTTCTAATCAGCAGCAGTCCTCTTGATTGTCTCAACAATCAGGCTCATAACCTTGAACTTCTGTGGGACATCAAATATGTGCAGTAAGTTGATGGCATGTCCTATGATCATCTTGTGATCACCTGACTTGGGTAGCAGTGTGTGCCTTAATATCCAGTTCATTGTTGGCAGACCAGACAATAGGTAATGGACAGATCCAAACTTATGTGTATCCAAGGCAGAATCTGGGATCTCCTTGTACATGTTGGCCATAGTGTTGTGGTCTTTCTTCTTCTCTGCATAAATGTCCAAGTCATCCTCATGTTCCTCGGGAGCATTTATAGGCTTGGCCCACCCATCAACTATGGATTGGGACATAGTACCCTCAGACATCAATACAATCCTTCCATCTGGATAGAAGTAGGCAGTGGAGTAAAACTGCATGATGAGATCATCATTCCACTTGGTGAGCTTCTGGGCAACAAAGGTATCCACTCCACATGCCTTAAAGCTATCAAGCATTCCAGGGAAGTGATCCTCATTCTCCTTGATGAATTCCCAGTCAACCCATCTCATATATCACACACAATGGGCTTCTTGTCAAGAAGAATAGTCTCATAGAAGTCATGTTGTTCCTTAATGTGAAACATGTAGTCCATACCAGTCCTCCTCCTGATAGCATATGGATCATACTGTCTCCATAGTCTCAATCCTGCATCCTTCCTGATTTTCAGTTTCTCTGCAACTAGGTGTGCATTAGTGTGGTCAGGGATCTTTGGCTTCAGCTTCCTCAACACAATAGAATCATCTTCTTCTTCAGCAGCAGCTTGAGGCACTGGGGCCTTGTTCTTCTCTTCTGCAGGTATGTTCCTAGTGCTCCTTTGGGTTTTAGCTTTGGAGCTGGAGCAGCAGCCTTGGGAGTAGCTTTGGGCTTTGATGGAGCTGCCGCTGCTTTGATTGCATCTCCCATAAGCTTTTGTGCTTTGGGTGCTGGTGCAGCATCCTCTTCCTCTTCCTCTTCTTCTGAAGGATCTTGCATCATGCAGGGCTTTCCAATGACTTTGGCCATTGTTTTCTTAACCCTCTCCTTCCTCTTCTTCCCTTTTTCAGCTTCTTCAGCAACTGATTTTGAAGCTTCAGCAGTTGATGTTCTGACTTTTGACATGGGTTGTCTTCTTGCTGGCATCTTAGTTTTCAGACCAGGCTTTGTTGCAGCAGCTGTGCCATACTCTTTCTTAATCACGTTCTTCTTTGAAGTGGCTTCATCTTCAACAGCCACATAATCTTCATCCTCAGAGTCAGAAGTTCTCTTCTTCCTTGTCCGGGTGACAGCCTTTGGCAGATTGCTTGGTGTGCTCCTGCTGCCTTCATCATAGCTACTAGAGGGATCTGAACCCTCTCTCATCTGCACTTGTTGCTCAGACCTGTTCTGACTATCACTTTGATCATACATCTCTGCAAATATTCTGACAGCAGACCCTATGAATAGGTTATAGATAAGGTAGAGTAGATGAGAATCACAAAGTACAGAAGTTTTGCAAAAAGGATGACTTAAAAACTTAGTTTTAGTTCTTCACAGAAAGCATTTCGGATCTCCCGATTTGTAAACTCGGTGATACCGAAGCAGCTTTTGGAACCTAAACTAGTGAACTCGGTCAGACCGAGTCACAGTTTGGTGGTACCGAGACTGCTAGGGTTTCACAAAGAACCGAACTCAGTCACACCGATTTGGAATTTTCGGTCAGACCAAAAACGCGTGTGCTCTAGCCTAAGCAAAAATCGGTGAGACCGATTTCTACAAGTCGGTCAGTCCGAGATGAATTCAGCGGAGACCTAACCCTAAATTTTCAAATCAAAACTAATCTACGAGATGTTTTCGCTGGACAGGATGATTTCAATCGTGGCAAAGATCATGGCAAAGCAATGTGCTAAGAATCGGGGTTAAGGATTAGCACAATGATCAATTTCATACCCTAGTTCCGCGACAAACTTGCTACAGCGGCAACGACGGTGAAGATTTTCGTTGACGGCGGCGGAGACCAGTGGCGGGAGGTCGCTGGCGACGAGAGGACGATCCGGAGACCCGAGGAGGCAGACTAGGTTATGCGCGGGTGAGGAGGTTCGAAAAAATTCCAAATTTTGGCCCGTCGGTATGTATAACCTGACCCTATCGGTGTGACCAAGTGGAACGACTCGGTGGCACCGAGATGCAAAACTGCAAGCAGTTACTGCAACTCGGAGTGACCGAAAGGCTCTAATCGGTTGCACCGAGATTGAAAACCCTAGATCAACTTAGTGACTCGGTAGGACCGAAAAGGATGAATCGGTCAGACCGAGATGCACAAAGAGGTTATGGAGGTTTAAGTCTATGATGAATCGGGAACTCTGAGTGCTCCTCACACAGAGTGGTTCGAATCTGACTTGATCAAACTTTGTGATGTAGCATGAATAGAGTTTGAGACGAGGAAAGCATAGATAGCTAGAGAGAGTTCTTAGGCATTATTGTCCATCAATTTGGAAAAAGAGAAGGAGCCAAACAATCAAAACAACAAATGGATGTCCTTGAATGAGTAAAATATGCAACCAACATGCTCACACAATAAAATGGCAAATGAAATATGTGACAAAGCATGCACAAACACTCTAGCATCTATCAAGCAATTTGGCGATGACTAGGTCATCTATATATGAGTATATTGACTTAGGAGTCAAATGAGAACATTTGATCATAGGTCATACTAATAGTTTAAGCACAAGTGGGGTTACCACTTTTACATAAAGCATTGTTGTGTTCACACCATTAGAGTTGCTTTAGCTCAATTGGCTAGAGTAAAGCTCCCCCTAGATGTGATATCCCCCCTAAGAGGGATAAACTAACCTTGGGTTTTGTCGATGATGACTTCATGTAGGTGTTGAAGATGTAGATACTCAATGTTGATGTAGATCATTTGGAGCAATCCTTTGGAGTGAGATGCACTTTCAATACCTACACGGGTTAGTCCCACATGGAACAAACAAGGATATCCATAGACATAGAGTGATGCATACACAAGATGATGTCCATGAAAGCATTAGGTTACCTTGTCCCTTGTCTTACCAACAAGAGGGTTTGTGACTCCTTGAACTAGTGCAAGATATGGAAGTTGTTTGCACTTGTCCTCGCCAAAATGATAAGAGTGAAGTATGTTTGCGGAGTCACCCTCAAGAACTCTCTAGTTATTCTTCTTCTGGATCCACACCATCTTGATGGGAACCCTTGGAGTTGTAGTTGTACTTGATGAAGTAGAACTTGATGTGGTCTTGGGAACCCACTTGACCAAGGCCTTGGGTGCTTCTTCAAATGCATCAATTTCCACTTGAAGCTTGTCCTTGCCTTTTTGCTTGTGGTCTTGTGGTGGAATATCATCTTGAGCTTGTGTCCCTTTGAAAGAAGTAGGATCATACTTCTCTTGTTGAGGAATAAATTTCATCTTGGGGTATTGATATTCTTCCCACTCAACTCCATTGGCATTGAACTTTCATTCAAAACCAACACCTTGATTCTTCCGGTGTCTTCCTTGCTTGCGTACAATTTCCTCAAATTGCTTACTCCCGGCATGGATCTTGTAAACACCTTTCTCTATAATTCCCTTCAATAAGCTATTTTCTTGCTCAAGTGTAACTTGGCTAAGAGAATCATTAGTGGAATCAAGAGAACTACTAGAAGCACCAATATTGGATTTAGCATGATTGTTGTTACTACTAGATGAAGAATCTTTCATGCTCTTGTTGCTAGATTTAACTTGTGGCATGTAAGTAGACAAGAGTAAACGCTTGGCAATGTAAGAAGAACTTTTCTTGCAAAGATCATCATTGATTGCCTTTAAAAACTCATGCTCTTGCTCAAGGTTGAGCTTTTCAAAGCGTAGCTTATCATGAGTCTTTAAAAGTTCTCGATGATTTTCCAAGGTAGTTTCATGAGCTAACTTAAGAGTGTTTAGTTCTTTCGTTAGACGCTCAATCTCCTTCTTACCATCATCGTTCGTTTTATCTTGATTAGCATGATTAATTGACGTTTCATCATAGTTTTCATCACTAGAGTTGTCAAGAAGTAAATCATCATCACCTAGCAAATCATCTTCATCACTACTGAAATCAACATACTCGGGATGTGTTACCTTTGGACCTTTGGCCATGAAGCACCTTCCAATTCCATCATTTGGTGAGTCAAATATGTCATAGGAGTTGGTTGACACAAGTGCTAGACCGGCAACACCTTCATCTTGAGTATATTCGGAGTTGGAGTGATAACTTCTTTCGGAGTGATTGTCGGAGTCGGAGCAGGATACCTATTCACCAACATGATCCTGATGTCTTCTTTTTGTGTAGCTCCTTGATGACTTTCCTTTTCTTTCCGAATATGTGCTTCTCCGAGAGGGTTTTCGTTCATAACAATCATCTCTACTCCTCCTTTCTCTTGGTGGTGATTCTTCTCTTCTACTTCTTCTTTTGGGAGAATCTTCTCTTCTTTTGTAGGGAGCCGTACACTCATTGGAGTAGTGTCCGGGTCTTCCACAATTGTAGCAATTACGCTCACGACTAGAAGATCTTTTGTCATTTTAGAACCTTGACTTGGAACTTCTTTCTTTGCTTCTAGTCCTGTACAACTTGTTGAAGTTCTTTACCATTAGGCTCAATTCTTCATTGAAGGTTTGTTTCTCACTTGATGATGTGGGAGCATCACATGAGGCTTTGTAAGCACCACTTGACTTGTTGTGAAGCTCTTCCTTATCCTTGAGTGACATCTCATGAGCAACAATTCTTCCAATGACTTCCATTGGCTTGAGTCTTTGTAATTGGGCATCATTTGGATCAATGTGCACACGGTATCATATTTTCCATCCAAGGCTCTTAGGATCTTCTTGATGATGAATTTGCTGTTCATCTCTTTACTTCCTAAGTCGGCAATCTCATTTGTGATGAGAGCAAGCCTAGAATGCATTTCAATGACACATTCACCATCCTTCATTTTGAACTTGTCAAGTTGACTTTGAAGCACATCCAATTTGGATTCCTTGACGGAGTCGGTACCTTCATGCATATCAATCAAAGTATCCCAAATTTCCTTTGCATTCTCAAGACGGCTGATTTTGTTGAATTCTTCGGGGCACAATCCGATGAAGAGAATATCACAAGCTTGAGCATTGTATTGTAGCATCTTCAACTCTTCCACGGTAGCTTCACGGTTTGGTTCTCTCCCATCAAAGAATTCACCTTCCAAGCCAATGCACACAATACCCAAACGGCGGGGTTATGTCCAAGAATATGCATTTTCATCTTATGCTTCCAACTAGCAAAATTTGTACCATCAAAGTAAGGACATCTACGGTGGTAATTTCCCTCGCTAGACGCCATACTCTCCTAGGTTGTGAAACCAAGGCTATGACCACCAAAAGCTATGGAAATCCAAGAAAATGGAGATCAAAGCTACCACTTATAGGATCGAAAGTATGTCTAGAGGGGGGTGATTAGACTACTTGACCAAATAAAAATCTAGCCTTTTCCCAATTTTCGTTCTTGGCAGATTTGAGCAACATAGCACAAGTCAAGCAAACAACCTACACATGCAATTCTAAGAGTATAGCAGCGGAATGTAAAAAAATTGCATGTGAAGGCAAAGGGATGAGTCTGAGGGAGCAAACGAATGTTGACACGGAGATTTTTTTATCCGTGGTTCCAATAGGTGGTGTTATCGTACATCCACATTGATGGAGACTTCAACCCACGAAGGGTCCACGAAGAAGCAACCTTGTCTATCCCACCATGGCCATCGCCCACGAAGGACTTGCCCCACTAGGGTAGATCTTCACGAAGTAGGCGATCTCCTTGCCCTTACAAACTCCTTGGTTCAACTCCACAATCTTGTCGGAGGCTCCCAAGTGACACCTAGCCAATCTTGGAGACACCACTCTCCAAGAAGTAAGAAATTGTGTGTTGATGATGAAATCCTTTCTTTTGTGCTTCAAATGATAGTCTCCCCAACACTCAACTCTCTCTCTCTCATAGGATTGGATTTGGTAGAAAGAAGATTTGAGTGGAAAGCAACTTGGGGAAGGCTAGAGATCAAGATTTATGTGGTTGGAATGGAATATCTTGACCTTAACACAAGTGTACGTGGTTCTCTCTCAAAAAATATGTATTGGAAGTGTAGGCATGTTCTGATGGCTCTCTTTACGAGTGAAGAGTGGGTGGAGGGGTATTTATAGCCTCCACACAAAATCTAACCATTACACACAAATCACCAAACTCGGTGTGACCGACATGTCAACTCGGTGGGACCGATTTCATTAGGGTTAGGGCATAACGTAATCTCGGTGAGACTGATTACACAAAATCGATGGGACCGATGTTGGTAATAGACAAACGGAGAGTTGGTCAGGAAAACTCAGTGGGACCGATTCTCTCATCTCGGTTCGACCAAAACATTACGAAAAGGAAACAAAGTGTTTGCATTGCAATCTCGGTGGGACCGATCACTCATCTCGGTTTAACCGAAACGGTACGAAGGGAAACAGAGAGATTACAATCCCATCTCGGTGAGACCAAGATCCGTATCTGTGAGACCGAAAAGACTAGGGTGTCTCGCAGTGGCTATGTCAACTGAACTCGGTGGCTTAGGATAGAAAGAATTGGTGGGGCCGAGTTGGATATTTGGTGTGGGACATATGTGGATATAAGAAAGTAGTGGAGGGTTTTGGAGCATATCACTAAGCATTTTGAGCAAGCACCGCATTAGGCAACACCTCATCCCTTCTTTATAGTATTTGCTTTTCCTATAGACTCAATGTGATCTTGGATCACTAAAATAGAAAATGTAGAGTCTTGTGCTTTGATCTTGAGCCAATCTTTTATCCTTAGCATCTTGAAGGGTCCACTTTTGAATCCATGCCATGCCAACCATTGAGCTTTCCTGAAATATTCATCTTGGAATAGCATTAGCTCAGTGAGCTGTATGTTGTTAGGAATTACCAAAACCACCCAGGGATAGTTGCACTTTCACCATGGTAAGCAAGCTCCCTAACGCCATGTGGCCCAAAGGGGCCTTCGTGGAGACTGTCAAGGTGTGGCAGCGGGAGTGGTTCTACGTCACTGAACACCACGACGCCAAGTGGGCGACCACTCCTGAGTTCAGATCCGGGCCCCCTACGCGGCTTACCTCGTGGACCGCTAAGGGCCTGGAGTGGGGATCGACGGTGGAAGTGCTAATGTTGCAAAAGTGCATCACAAATATGATAGGCAAGAACACCAGTCTCACTAACGTGATTCAGGTGATGCTCTTCCGCCGGATTCTTCCCTGCCAACTTTGGTCCTCTCACATGTGGGAGTTCAATCCGGAAGATCCACGGACCTTGAAGCACTTCTTCGGCACAACACATGAAGACATCTGGAAGCTGCTCTTCAAGGCCCAAAAAACATGGCCGAAGAAGACTGAAGACAATGGTCTTGACATCGAGAGTCCGGCCACACTGGTAAGTATGATTTTCCCAAATATCTATTCGATCAATAAGTTTTAGACATAATGAATTTGTTGTCCTTCATATAGGGCTGGATAGCAAAGACGGAGCGAATTAAGTGTCCGGCACCACTGCCTGAAGACCCGGCCACACCCTAGCTGATAGGGATGTTGGTCCCGACGCCCTATCAGGCGCCGGAGAAGAAGCCCAGGAAGAAGAATGGCAAGGAGGCCAGAGGCGGCCTCCACCACAAGGGTCATTTGCCCCATTTCCAATATGGATATGATATTTATGCATATCATTGTTTTTAGGCCTTTCCAAAGCAGTTCACTGATGATTACCTCTCAAACAACCTATATGGTCAGGAGGCGTGGAAGGTTTTCATACAACACCCATGGTTCAATATTGAAGTGTTCCTGAAGAGGATGAAGTATGGATGGTCAATCATCCACAGGCACTGGCCTAAAGTTGCAAAGACCTTCATCATCAATGAAGGCTCAATATTTGACTTCCGCTTCAACAGCTTTCCAGATGAGATTCATCTGTCTATATTCCATCTATGATGCTAAATTCGAAAGGTTATAGATGTTGCATGTGAAACTTGGTGCTGCTGCAGTTGTGTAATGGGGTAGCTGAGTGTTGAAGCTATATTATGTTGTACTATGATGTATTTCAATTACGAAATACTGCTTCCTGAATATGGAAATAAAATATATTGTGTGCTTCATACGATGTCAATTATATTAATAAATTGATTATTAATAATAGGCCAATTAGCCTGCTAATTGGGTTTTTCTATTGCAAACGTTTATTGAGAAAACACCATGGGCCATGACCTCAGGCAACGCACACAGTTTCTAAGAATAAACCGTGTTGGATCAATGAACAATTACACATGACATCCTCTTGAAAACTGTTTGCGTTAGGCCACCTTGCGCAAACGATTACCAAATAAAAAGTGTCCGTGATGGACAGCCTTTGCCACACAGTTTCTTATACGCACCGTGTGTGATGCATTCAATAACGCAAACGATAAAATTGTTAATATCGTGTGCAATGGCAATGTTATCACAAACAATTTAATGGAGAAAATTGTGTGTGATGTACCTGCGAACGGAAATGTTTTCCTTGGAGTGACTATGTGGGATGTATATACGAATGGAAACATACTTCTTGGATTAACTGTGTGGGATGTACATACTAACGGAAACATATTCCTTGGGTTAAATGTGTGGAATGTACATATGAACGGAAACGTTTAGCGGGCACTGGCCGTGTGGGATATACTTACGACCGGAAACGATTTCGCGCGTATAATTGTATTTTTTAGCACAACTGTACATATAACCGTATGTGATCGCTCGCCGGTCGCACACGACCTCATTTTGCCAAGCGTGTGTTCTAGTAGGGCATATCCCTGACAGTTTCTAGGTCGTGTGGGAAGGACCCCCCTATCGCAGTCACTCACTAGGCGACGGTTCCAAATGCCATCGTAGAAAGGGGTTAAAAACCGTTTGTATAGCATCTCAATGTACCAGTGCTTGAGAAGCGGAAGCAGGTAGTAGACAAAAATAAATAAGGCAAATAAAGCAGTTCACTAACACTACAGATATTAAAAGTGACGATAACTCAAGGGAACACTTCGTCGATGTGAGCCAGCTGTAGAGCATGGCCTTTCTGATGTAGCCAATGTGCTCCATCCCAAATGGAGCAACTCGAACACCATCCCAAGACTACAAAAATTGAAACATATAGAATCCACAATCATGAATGCAAAAAAGAACAAAAAACACCAGTTTCACATAAAAATAAAAGAACAGTTGAGGAGTATGGTGGAGCGGGGCTACAAGGAAGATACCCATTTGACTGAAGTGGGACAACCACATGTTTCAACGCAAAGCCATCAAGTGTAGGAGGATTTATCAGCTCATCAGAACTTGAGCTACCTTCTTTCCATGCACGCTTGATAATTTTAACCATCCTCCTAAAAACATCGTTCACTTCAGACCGCATTTGGCTGCCAGGTTTATTGACCGAGTCAAGAAATTCAAACCGCCTTTCCTTCACATTCAAGGTGACTACAAAGTAATGGCCAATGCCACCCCTCATGTCTGGTGGATCAAATGTTGCAAACAAGACCTATTGGAAGTAAAAATAAATAAAAGTATTACAAGAACAAGAAATAGAACACTATAAAACCAACACAAAAATGGTTTTGGACACATAAAGACATTACATACCATATAATTTTTTTCGACATGTTCCTCAGCTTTTGAAGAGAACATCAATGTCACACTCCTGCCTACACTACCACCATTCCAAATACTTGTCTGCCAAAAAAACCAAACAAGAAACTGTGTCGAAGCAAACATGTCATCACACGAAAACAAAAAAGAGAATGAAATAACAAACAAAAAGTTCTGCATGCTTACACAAATATGGTACGGGACAACCATCGTCGGAGATCCCTTAAACTTATCTACCAGCAAAGAAAACCCGAGATCTACAAGGCCTGTAGTGAGCATCCCTTTATCCCAAAAAGATTGACCAACTTCGCCAATGGTCATATCGGCCAACTCAGTTTTAAAAGCAATCATGTCCCTGAATTTTTTTTTGAAATACTGAAACATAAGATACTACAAAAATAACAAGAATGAGAAAGGGAAAAAACTGCAATTAGAAAATACATATTAACAAAACAATTTATAAAAAGCCATACTTCTTCTTTTTGTCCCTCTGAGCCCTGGTAACAACATTTTACAACTCATTGTATCTTTTGAGAAGAGTTGGATCAATGCTCAACGGTGTCACAATAGGAAGTTCGTCATCTGCAATAAAAATATAAGGGAACAAATAAAAGATGAAGTTCACCTATCTAAAAAATGAAGTTCAATTGTAAGATAAGGAAATGTGCTAGCTAGCAACTATTTTGAAAATCACCAACAAAGAAGAAGTTCACTTATTATTAAACGTCTAATGCAGCTACCATAGTAACTAAAAAATGAATGAGAAAAACTTCAACTTCACTGTTCGAAACAAAACACTTGCCTTCAGTGTCAGAGTCTTCATGTTGTTGTTCTTCAGAGCTAACCAAAACATTTTCTTGGCTAGGTTGCGATGAAACCACCATAGCCCCACTAGACTGCCCTACTATAGCAACATCAGCATTTTCTAGATTTCAATAGTCCGGTCAACCGCAACGTCCTTAGATAATTCAGCTACATGAGGCTCCACTCTGAATACATCAGGAACATCATTGGACACCAGACAAACAGGAGAACTAGCAACACTACCAGCAGGAATTACATTCTCCAGCGGCTTCTCAATGTGGGATTCCTGAGCTACAAAAGGTTCTGCACTATCAACGGCAACTGATACAAAAGCATTCACACTGTCAACACCAGCAACAACATAATCCCCCTGGTTCACACGAACAACGCCAACCGATTGATGAACTTCTACGTTTTCATCTCCCAGTTGTAAAAAGTTTAAAAAAACCACAATAACACAAATGAGGGAGGGGATAATTAAAACAACGACACGCAGTTCATTTATGTAATAGAATGCATCCCACATATGCAAAAATAAACTACAGTTCACTTATGTAAAAAGACTGTAGCCCACATATGTAAAAGAACTGCAGTTCACTTATGTAAAAGACTACAACACATATGCAAAAACAAACTACGGTTCAATTATGTAAAAAGACTACAACCCACATATGTAAAAGAACTACAGTTCACTTACGTAAAAGACTACATCCCACATATGCAAAAAGAACTATAGTTCACTTAAAAGACTGAAGCTCACACATGCAAAACTATGCAGCTCTCATATGTAAAAGAAATGCAAATGAGTGAACAGAATAGCGTACGTCAAGATTTTAACAACAACAAAATTAGATTACAACCCACTAACCAAAACAGTAATTCCACTAAACCTTATCAGCTACAACATCCGGAGGGGACACACATGAACCAAGTCATCATCCTTCTCAGAGCCGTCGTAGGAATCTTTGTGCAGATCACAAGCAGCAATTCCAGTCTACAGGCATAGAACAAACCAAAACGAAATAAGATTGTAACATCCAAAAAAGGAAGAAAAAAACATCAACGATGCACAAGCAGTACACATTTTACAATCGTGAGGTACAAAAAAATGGAAAGCAAAAAAATATAGGTTCAAGAAGAGAAGCACATGGTAGAACAGCCATGGAAGAAGTACTTATACCTGACCAATTCCATCGTGCCTAGATGCATGAACACCAGAAGAATCCACTCCAACCTATGACAAAAAAAAGAGTGAGGAGCAGTCCACATAATACATGAAAGAGGTGCAAAAGGACAGAAAATGGCCAACATACATTATCAGCGCCGGCACCAGCGTCCAGTCGGATCATTTCATCTAAAGTGTGCTCATCATCCTTCTCATATCAAGTGCATTTTTCTTCATGTGAATGTTTCAACTGGGAACATGAAGATCGAATATTCGTCACTGCAATCTTCAAGATTTCAACCACGCCACAATCAAAATTTTGAGCGGCAACAGCATCTTCTTTACGGGGGCCATGGCCAGGAGGAAAAAACCAGCAACTGTCCTCAACCTGTCACTAGAGGTTGGCAAATGTTTAGTTAACTTCAAAATCTTCAGAAGAAGCTCATCAAACTCCTTGTGTTTTTTGCCGCAACAAATGTCTGTTCAGAAGAGCTTCTATTATCAAACATCTGACGACCATGAAACCACGAGTAGGTGGCGGCTCATCATCACAGGCAGGATGCTGGCTACAGATAGGCTCATAGAACCTAGCATGACTGCTAGGCCCCGCATCAAAGCTGCCACACAACACTGCAGCAGGCCTACCATTGCAAAAAAGATAAAAAGGGAAAGAAGTACACATGTGAATACTAGAAAGTTCAAATTTATAATGAGTGCATTTTTAAAAAAAAAACTATGATCATAAAAACTCTGATGCACTAACCGGCAGCCTCCCAAATTTGTATGCTTCAAGATAAATGTTTCCCTTGACAACCATATTCTTGTTGTATAACTTCAGCAGGTCCTTGTTCGTCAAGAATGACGTGCGTGGTGTCAATGTGTGCATAACTAAAAATTTGCGAAGCTTCAAGCAATCAAGATACATAATCAGGGGGACAATGGCACAACCCACTGCATGATTTTGCTTTCTACCTTTTTTCTGCCACTTCACCACAGCTACCTGCAGCTCATCAATAACAAGCAGACAAAAGTCCATCTGCGCCATAGCCGCATAATCCATGTTCTCAACCATGGTAGCAACCCAGCACAAACGAACTTCAGGCCCGGGGCAAAGCAAATTCTAATAAAGTATCAGGAAGAACACCTTGATGCAAGATCAACTGTCACATGATCATCATCCTCCACCAACACCGCCAGCTTCTGAACCAAGTCCTTGACACCTATACTTCGTGAACGGTCAAAGCCAATCTCATCCTTGAGGGCAGACAATGAGTCATCATGGCCACTGGTAGCAGGCATGGGTGCAGGGCGACGTCCCATAGGGAAACCAATAATGTGATGAACTGCATCACGATTGATTCAAAGAACCCTTCCATTCCCAAAGTCCATTGTCATCGTGGCAGAGTCAATCACTCCCATCAGATAGCACATAAGAATGTGTGACACATTTTTATTTACTACAAATTCAAAGACAACACCAAAGCCAGCATCCCAAACATGATTATAGTGTGCTTCTTTTAATAAAGCAGCAGCTTTGGACACAGTGGGGAGCGACACACGTATGGTCTTGTTAAATCGAGCATCATCTCTCTTGCCATCATTGTCACATCCCTAGTTCTGGTATGACCTAGACTAGCTAGTCATTTGTGCATCATGTTTAAATTCCATTTAAATTTGAAATGAGGATTTGTGAAACCCTCAGAATCATTTCTGGAAATGACCCAAATAAAAAAATTGCTCCAAAAAGGTCCAAGAAAATGCTCATGTTGCTCTCTGAAAATATTGGATAGGGATAAAAATCAAACCAATATTTTTAAGAGCTCATAAGTATTTATTTTGGTCATTTGGAATTAATCCAGTAATTAATTGCTTTGGATATATATATTTGCTATATATATAATATATGTCCAAAAATTCTGTTAATTGGTGTGGAGTTTTGGAGCAATCCAATTAGTTCCTACAAGAATTTACGGAAGTAAATAAAATGATTTAGTATTATTATTAAATCAAAACAAATGTCAGAAAAAAATAGAAAAGAAACAAAATGGGAAAAACCTACCTGGACTTTACATGGGCCGATTTACCTGGCCTGCTGCCGCTCTGGCCTAGCCTAACTGGCCACCGCACCGTCCCCCACCTCGCGCCAGTAGGCGAGGCGCGTGACCGGCGCGCGCGCTCCGCGCACCACAGGAGCTGCCTGCCTGGCTCCCCCTCACCGCCTGGATGTTCCGCGTGACGCCACGCGCCGCCCCGGAACCCCTCTCACTCTCATTCCCCCTTCCCTGCCTCCTCTGCTCTCTCTCTCTCTCTGGACCGAATGAGCCGGTCGCCGCCGTTCGCTGCCCCCGTGCTCCCCGCCGCCCCCTCGCCCCTCTGTCATGCCCAGAAGCTCCGCCACATCGGCCCCTACCTCTCCGCCAAGTCGTGCATCGCCGGACGCCCCGTGGAGCCTTCGCTGTCGCCTTGTTCACCTCCGGCCGCCATGGATCTCCATCGCCGCTCACCGTTGTCAGCGCGTCCCCGAGCCTGCTGAGCTGCTCTTCTGATCCACTGTGAGCCTCGCGTCGGTTCCCCCTTCTCCCCTGCCTCCCCGTGCACCGCAACGCTGCGCCCGCTCGAGCCGAGCTCCGTCAGCCGCCGCGAGTTTCGCTCCGGCGAGCTCCGCCGCCCCCGCAGCCTCTCGTCTGCTCCCCTAGATGCGCGCGAGCACTAGCTCCTCGGAGATGGTCTTCTTGTCCCATTTGGTCACCGGAGGACCAAATCCGAGGCCCTCCGCCGTGTCTGGCCTCGCCGGTGTCGAGTCGCCGGCGGGTTTGACCCTGCTGACCAGGGGTTTGACCTCCCCTGGTTCGCTGACAAGTGGGCCCAGGCCCCTGCTAATTTTAGTTAAGTCTTAATTAAACCTAATTACCCTGTTGATACTAACATGTGGGCCCAGAACCTTAACGAAGCTAGATTAGGATTAGATTAGTGTTGATTTACTTAAGTTAGTTAGTTAGACACTGACATATGGGTCCCACTGGTCAGGTTTGACCTGGATCGACTCGTTGACCTGCTGATGTCACTCAGACGTCATGCTGACGCAATTAATTCTCTTCTGGTTTTAAATTAAATCAGGAAATTCCAGAAAATTAGCTATACTTCAAAAATTCATAGAAATTCAACCGTAGCTCAGATGGAAATAAGTTATATATGAACAATTATCAGAAAAATTCAATCTATCCATCTGTACCATTTTCATCCATGACAAACCAACCTATGCATGCTGTATATATGAAAACACACTTATGGCATTTAAAGGGACTTAAATTAGAGTTGCATTTGAACCTTTGGTTCAAATGGACCTGTTCCAAGTTGAATGCTAAATGCATTAGCTCAAAACACATCACATATTCATGCATCATATTGTTGCATATGCTTGTGTTTGATTGTCGACACCGTTCCTTCTCGATAGGTCTTGCTCCGGAGACCGTTCCAGAGTACCTGTCTGAGGAGTAGTGCCCCCTCTGTTGATCTACCAGGCAAGCAAACCCCCTTGTTCATTCCAATACAATCCTACTCTCTCGCTCCTGCTCTCTGTTATTGCATTAGGACAACAACGATTCAATTGCTACTTTGTGATGCGGTAGTTGAACCCATTCCTTTGCATGACCTGTCATTGCCACAGTAAATAGTTGAAACCCACTAGCATGTGTAGGAGTTGATTCAAGCCATTGTTGTGTTCCTACCATGCCTTGCTTGCTATTTCTTAGAGTGTGTCAGGTCTGATTCATTGGGAATGAATTGGAGTGCAATGTTCGATGTTGTGATGCTGAGAGTGAAGTGTGTGCACATGATTTGGTATAGGTAGCGGTGAGAGGCCATGTAGGAGTACATGGTGGGTTGTCTCACTGGAACCGTCCTTAAGCACTGAGTTCTATGTATGTTGTCCAATGACTCGATACTACCACACATTGGGATCCTCAATTGACTCTCTCGACTTATTAATCGACTTGATCTCTGTCCAGGAGTCGCAACAAGTTTCTGGTGTGAGCATGTGTGAAGAAGTACACCCCTGCAGGGTTAACATGATCTATTCGAATAGCCGGGTCCGTGGTTATGGACTTCTTGGATGCTTACGTGGTACATAGACAACTTAAAGTGGGTACTCTAAAATGCTCAAGACAAGTGTGAGTGCTATGGATGGCCTTCTCGTAGAGAGACGGGGATGAATCCATAGTAGTGTATTGATGTGGTGATTAGTGGACTCGTGTGTGTTTTCTTACCTCAAAGAAGTTTCTCGTAGTCGTAGAACATGATAGCCACTGAGTCAAAGCTGGCTTGCTGCAACTAGACCCCACATTACCTTCTTGATACAAATGCATGTCTGATAGGATCTGATGTAAGTCTTGTTGAGTACCATTGTACTCACGTTTGCTTTATTTATGTTTTGGAGGTGAGACATCTGTCTCACTAGTAGTACCGCTTGGACTTCGACGAGTAGCTTGTTACCTTAGCTACGATCTTGTACCCTTGGGAGGGACTTGTAGATAGTCAGGCTTCTCAGCCTTTTTCTTTTGTAGTTGTCTGTACTCAGACATGTAATGCTTCTGTTTATTGTATGCTCTGAATGATGGGTCATGAGACCTCTGTTTGTATTATTGCTATGTGGCTCTTCTGGGCCTTTATCTATATGAGTTTGAGTTATGTTCTGATGCCATGTTGTACAACACATGCATGTTATGCGTACGTGTGACGTGTATTGCTATGTGTGGGATCCGACAACCTAGTTGTTTATCCTTGGTAGCCTCTCTTATGGGGAAATGTAGTCTAGTGCTTCTACTGAGCCATGGTAGTCTACTACAGCCCGGTTCACCGGACTCCTACTAGCCCAGCACTGCTGCTCCGTAACACCTAGACTGGCCGGCATGTGATTCACATCGTTCCTGTGTCTGTCCCTTCGGGGAAATGTCATGCGGTGACATCCGGAGTCCTGCCTAGCCTGCTACAGCCCGGGTTCCAGGAGTCCTGTTAGCCCAGTTGCTACAGCCCAGATTCACACGCTGATGACCGACTTGCTCGATGTTGTTTCATGTATGCCTGTCCCTATAAGTTAGTGCCATTTTGGTTTCACGACTAGTCATGTCGGCCCGGGTTCTCTGTCATATGGATGCTAGCGACACAATCATATACGTGAGCCAAAAGGCGCAAACGGTCCTGGGCCATGGTAAGGCGACAACCGTGGGAATGCCGTGCGTGAGGCCACAAAGTGATATGAGGTGTTACATGCTAGATCAGTGTGACTTAGAATCGGGGTCCCGACAGCTTTGGTATCAGAGCCTGACTGCCTGTAGGATTACCAAGCCAACCTGGTCGAAGTTGATTCTAGAAATTCTTTAGTTATATAGGGGAATTGATTGTGGAAGGGAACGTAAGGCTCTTTTTACTCCTCATACCTTATGCCTTCTGATCTGAGTCATCCTACTTTTCTACGGGGTTAAGGAACTAGGCTTTCTCCTCCGTCTATCAGGATCACGTGTTACTACTCTGTAGTCTCTTAGGATTGGTTGATCAGAGTCGTATTCTAGTTTTTGAGTACTTTTGGTGTAGTCTGTTTAGTACTATCACAGAACCTTCAGTGATGATGTTGAGTATGGTGCTACCCCGTCTTTTGGAGAATGTCTCATTTTGAGCATTTTACAACCGTTATTCTGCCGGAATTGTCCTAGGAGCTCAAGAGATAGTATTTTCCTTGTACTATATTCTATATCCTTATGATGATACTGAATCCATCCTTGTTTCCTTGGTTGGTTCTTCAGGATGTCGTCAGTTAACCGAAGTTCTATTGCTTGTAGCCGGAACCCCGAAGATGGTAGGGATGAGGATCCTCCTGACCAGCCTTCGTTGGCAGAGTTCATGTTAGAGATGGAGAAGAACAAGCGAGAGTCTAACCGCTTGTTAGCACATATTGAGGAGAACACCGCCCATCAGTACAAAGAGTCTGCGTCCATTCATGACTTCATTGGCCTGAAACCACCTACCTTCCATCATTCCATTGAACCACTCGATGCACATGACTGGCTCCGTAGTATCACACACAAGCTGCGTTCCGCGAGCGTAGCTGAAGGTGACAAGGTCACCTATGCTGCATATCACTTGGAAGGTCCTGCTAGTCTTTGGTGGCAGAACTTTGAGGCTATGCTTCCAGCTGGCCAGATACCCACCTGGAGAGATTTCACTTAGGCTTTTCGTGAGCATCACATTCCTCAAGCCCTCATTGACCGCAAGAGAGAAGAGTTCTGTAGTTTCACCCAGAGTAAGATGGCTGTTGATGCTTATAGCAGAGAGTTTGAGAACCTTTCCCGCAATGCTACCGAGGAGGTGTCCACAGACGCCAAGAAGCAGGCTAGGTTCCGAAAGGGTCTCAACCCCAAGTTGCGTCGTGATCTCCACCTGCATCACTGTGATACATTCCAGGCCCTTGTGAACAAGGCCATTAATGCAAAGACAGCTCAGCTCACTTATGAGGAGTCTCGTAAGCACAGCTGTGATTTGGGTTCTTCCTCCGGTTCTAGTTCTCAGAAGCGCCGGATTTGGGTTCCGAACTCCGCTCTTCCACCCGGTTATTCGCCGAGGCCATCCTTGTGGTACCTCCCCCAGTTAAGTTGTATGCTCCACCCAGGTCTATTGGTAGACTGCTTGTCAACGTGGGTCCATGTCCTACCTCAGGGACTTGCTTCACATGTGGAGAGCCAGGAGACTATGCACTTGACTTCTCTCAAGCCAACTATGCTCCACCCCAGCCCGAGGAGTCTGTTCTTCGTGGTAAGCCATCACGCAAGACAATCAGTGTCAAGTCAGCTTCCACTGAACCTGGACATGTGCATCATGTCTTAGCTAAAGACGCTCATGATGATCCGGATGTTGTTCTTGGTACACTCCTTGTCAATTGCCATCCAGCTTTGGTTCTGTTCGATACCGGAGCATCTCACTCCTTCATTTCTGAAATCTATGCTAACTTGCACAACATTTCATTTTGTGATATGCCCTCTCCACTAGTCATTCAAACTCCTGGATCGAAATGAAAAACTTCTAGTGTAAGCCACAGTAATGAAACCCTTGTTGACAGAGTTGTATTCCTTGCATCACTTATAGCTCTCAAGTGTATAGATATTAACATCATCTTGGGTATGGACTGGATGAAAGCTCATTATGCCAAGATTGATTGTTACACAAGGTCTGTTCAGCTTACACATCCATGTGGCAAGATAGTCACTGTCTCCACCAGATTTGCAAGGCATCAGCTCTATTCTCTTAATGCCAACCCTCTTCCTGATCTTGGAGATGTCTCGGTAGTCCGTGACTTTCCGGATGTCTTTCCAGAGGAACTGCCAGGTATTCCACCTGACAGAGATGTAGAGTTTGTCATAGATCTTATCCCAGGATCCGCTCCAATCTCTAGGAGACCTTACAAGATGGCACCCTTAGAGCTAGCTGAGCTTAAGAAACAGCTTGATGATTCCTTACAAAAGGGTTTCATCCGTCCTAGTTCTTCTCCCTGGGCTTTCCCCATCCTCTTCGTCAAGAAGGATGGTACGGACCGAATGGTTGTAGATTATCGTCCCGTTAATTTGGTCACGATAAAGAACAAGTATCCGCTCCCCAAGATCAACGACCTGTATGATCAGCTCGCTGGATCCTCAGTCTTTCCAAAGATGGATTTGAGGTTAGGCTACCACCAAATCAAGATCAGAAATGGGCACATTCCTAAGACGGCTTTTGTCACTCGTTATGGCCAGTACGAGTACACCGTCATGTCCTTTGGTCTAACCAATGCTCCAGCTACATTCCCTCGCTTGATGAACTCGATTTTCATGGAGTACTTAGATACGTTCGTCATGGTTTACCTCGATGATATTCTTATTTACTCGAAGAACAAGGAAGAGCATGCCGAACATCTTAGACTTGTGTTAGAGAAACTCAGAGAGCACCGCCTTTATGCCATGTTCTCCTGGTGCGAATTTTGGTTGCCAGAAGTGACCTACCTGGGCCACGTGATATCTGGTAAGGGCATTTCTGTCAATCCCGAGAGAGTTCAGGCCGTTCTTGATTGGACTCCGCCTGAAACGTATAAGCAAGTTAGGAGTTTCCTTGGCCTAGCCAGTTATTGTCGCCGCTTCATTGAGAACTTCTCCAAAGTGGCCAAACCTCTCACGGAACTTCTCAAGAAAGATAAAAAGTTTGAGTGGTCCCCATAGTGTGAGCATAGTTTTCAGGAGCTGAAAAGATGCCTGACTTCTGCTCCCATACTTGTGCCACCGGATTTCGCTAAAGACTTTGTTATCTACTGCGACGCCTCACGACAGGGACTAGGTTGCATTCTTATGCAGGATCATCATGTGATTGCCTATGCATCTCGATAGTTGCATCCACATGAGGAGAATTATCCTACTCATGATCTAGAGCTTGCAGCCGTAGTCTATGCACTTAAGACATGGCGACATTACCTTCTTGGTAAACGTTGCGAGATTTACACCGATCACTAGAGTCTCAAGTATATTTTCACCCAACCAGATTTGAACCTTAGGCAAAGACGTTGGTTGGAGTTGATCTCAGATTACGACTTAGGGATTAACTACACCCCAGGCAAGGGCAATGCCATGGCTGATGCGCTAAGTCGTAAATCCTATTGCAACAATCTCATGTTGTGACAGGGCCAACCACTTCTCCATGAGGAATTCTGTAAGCTTAATCTTCACATTGCTCCTCACGGATTCCTTTGTACCTTGGTGGTGAAACCTACTCTTGAGGATCAGGTCATAACTAGCCAGCAATATGATATGGGTATTTTTTGAATCAAGGATAACGTTCGGAAGGGAGCTGCTGGTAGTTTCTCTGTTGATGATCGAGGTGTTGTTTTCTTCGAGAACCGTCTGGTGGTTCCCAAGAAGCAACATCTTCGACAACTGATTCTTAAGGAGGCGCATGAATCTCCTCTCACGATTCATCCCGGAAGCACTAAGATGTATCAAGACCTACGCCAGAGGTTCTGGCGGACTAGGATGAAGAGAGAAATTGCTCAGTTCATTTCTAACTGCGACGTTTGTCGTCGCGTTAAGGCAGAGCATCAAAGGCCTGCTGGCACCCTTTAGCCTTTAGCTATTCCTTAGTGGAAATGGGATAAAGTTGGTATGGACTTCATCACTGGCTTTGCCAGGACCATGAGAGGGAATAATGCTATCTTCGTAGTCATTGATCATCTTTCCAAAGTGGCTCACGTCCTACCTGTTCGAGAGAGTATCACTACTAGTCAGCTCCCTAACTTATATATTTCTCAAATAGTGTCACTTCATGGTGTTCCACTAGAGATCAATTCAGACCATGGTAGTCTTTTCACTTCTCATTTCCAGGAGAGTTTCCAAATTGCCATGGGCACCCATCTTTCCTTCAGTACCACTTTCCACCCTCAATCAAGTGGTCAAGTGGAAAGGGTCAACCAAATTCTTGAAGACATGCTTAGAGCTTGTGTTATCTCATTTAGCTTGGATTGGGAGAAGTGTCGTCCCTTCGCCGAGTTTTCTTATAACAATAGCTACCAATCCAGCCTCAAGAAATCTCCTTTTGAGGTTCTGTATGGACGAAGATGTCGAACACCTTTGAACTGGTCAGAAACTGGTGAAATACAATTCTTTGGACCGGATATGATCCAGGAGGGAGAAGAGCAAGTTCGCATCATTCGTGAGAATTTGAAAATAGCCCAATCTCGTCAAAAGAGCCAGTATGACCGTCGTCATAAGGAAGTGGCGTATGAAGTTGGCGACAAGGCTTATCTTCGGGTTACTCCTTTGAAGGGTACCCATCGTTTCGGTATCAAGGGCAAGTTGGCTCCTCGTTACATTGGTCCTTTTCGCATTCTCGCTAAACGAGGAGAGGTTGCCTACCAGTTGGAACTACCCCCACATCTTTCTCGAGTACATGATGTCTTCCACGTCTCTCAACTCAGGCGTTACTTCTCGGATTCCATCCGTGAAGTGGACCACAAAACGCTTGACCTCCAAGATAACCTCACATATCGAGAGTACCATGTTCGCATTCTTGATCAAGCAGAGCGTGTCACTTGACGTCATAACATCAAGTTTCTCAAAGTTCAGTGGTCTCATCATTCTGAGAGAGAAGCTACTTGGGAGCGAGAAGATCGTCTTCGACTGGAGTACCCCACTTTCTTTCCGTCGACCCCTGAATCTCGGGACTAGATTCTTTCAAGTGGGGGCGAGTTGTCACATCCCTAGTTCTGGTATGACCTAGACTAGATAGTCATTTGTGCATCATGTTTAAATTCCATTTAAATTTGAAATGAGGATTTGTGAAACCCTCAGAATCATTTCTGGAAATGACCCAAATAAAAAAATTGCTCCAAAAAGGTCAAAGAAAATGCTCATGTTGCTCTCTGAAAATATTGGACAAAGATAAAAATGAAACCAATATTTTTAAGAGATCATAAGTATTTATTTTGGGCATTTGGAATTAATCCAGTAATTAATTGCTTTGGATATATATTTGCTATATATATAATATATGTCCAAAAATTCTGTTAATTGGTGAGGAGTTTTGGAGCAATCCAACTAGTTCCTACAAAAATTTACAGAAATAAATAAAATGATTTAGTATTATTATTAAATCAAAACAAATGTCAGAAAAAAATAGAAAAGAAACAAAATGGGAAAAACCTACCTGGACTTTACCTGGGCCGATTTACCTGGCCTGCTGCCGCTCTGGCCTAGCCCAACTGGCCACCGCACCGTCCCCCACCTAGCGCCAGTAGGCGAGGCGCGCGCCCAGCGCGCGTGCGCGCTCTGTGCGCCACGGGAGTTGCCTGCCTGCCTGGCTCCCCCTCGCCGCCTGGATGTTCCACGTGACGCCACGCGCCGCCCCGGAACCCCTCTCACTGTCATCCCCCCTTCCCTGCCTCCTCTGCTCTCTCTCTCTCTCTCTCGCTGGACCAAACGAGCCGGTCGCCGCCGTTCGCTGCCCCCGCACTCCCCGCCGTCCCCTCGCCCCTCCATCGTGCCCAGAAGCTCCGCCACCTCATCCGCTACCTCTCCACGAAGCCATGCATCGCCGGACGCCCCATGGAGCCGTCGCCTTCTTCACCTCCGGCCGCCGTCGATCTCCGTCGCTGCTCGCCGCCATCAGCGCGTCCCCGAGCCCGCTGAGCTGCTCTTCCGCTCCACTGTGAGCCTCGCATCGGTTCCCCCTTCTCCCCTGCCTCCCCGTGCACCGCAGCGCTGCGCCCGCTTGAGCCGAGCTCCGGCTGCCACCGCGAGCTTCGCTTCGGCGAGCTCCGCCGCCCCCACAGCCTCCCGTCTGCTCCCCTAGATGCGCGCGAGCACCAGCTCCTCGGAGATGGTCTCCACGGCCCATTTGGTCTTCGGACGACGAAATCTGAGGCCCTCCGCCGCGTATGGCCTCGCCGGCGTCGAGTAGCCAGTGGGTTTGACCCCGCTGACTAGGGGTTTGACCTCCCCTGGATCACTGACAAGTGGGCCCAGGCCCCTTCTAATTTTAGTTAAGTGTTAATTAAACCTAATTAGCCTGCTGATACTGACATGTGGGCCCAGGACCTTAACTAAGCTAGATTAGGATTAGATTAGTGCTAATTAACTTAAGTTAGTTAGTTAGACACTGACATATGGGTCCCACTGGTCAGGCTTGACCTGGACCGACCCGTTGACCTGCTGATGTCACTCAGACGTCATGCTGACGCAATTAATTTTTTTTCTGGTTTTAAATTAAATCAGGAAATTCTAGAAAATTAGCTATACTTCAAAAATTCATAGAAATTCAACCGTAGCTCAGATTGAAATAAGTTATATATGAAAAATTATCAGAAAAATTCAATCTATCCATCCGTACCATTTTCATGCATGAAAAACCAACCTATGCATGCTGTATATATGAAAACACACTTATGGCATTTAAAGGGACTTAAATTAGAGTTGCATTTGAACCTTTGGTTCAAATGGACCTCTTCCAAGTTGAATGCTAAATGCATTAGCTCAAAACACATCACATATTCATGCCATATTCATGCATCATATTGTTGCATATTCTCGTGTTTGATTGTCGACACCGTTCCTTCTCTATAGGTCTTGCTCCGGAGACCGTTCCAGAGTACCTGTCTGAGGAGCAGTGCCCCCTCTGTTGATCTACCTGGCAAGCAAACACCCTTGTTCATTCCGATACAATCCTACTCTCTCGCTCCTGCTCTCTGTTATTGCATTAGGACAACAACGATTCAATTGCTACTTTGTGCTGCGGTAGTTGAACCCATTCCTCTGCATGACCTATCATTGCCACAGTAAATAGTTGAAACCCACTAGCATGTGTAGGAGTTGATTGAAGCCATTGTTGTGTTCCTACCATGCGTTGATTGCTTTTGCTTAGAGTGTGTCAGGTCTGATTCATTGGGAATGAATTGGAGTGCAATGTTCGATGTTCTGATGCTGAGAGTGAAGTGTGTGCACACGATTTGGTAAAGGTAGCGGTGACAGGCCATGTAGGAGTACATGGTGGGTTGTCTCACTGGAACCGTCCTTAAGCACTGAGTTCTACGTATGTTGTTCAATGACTCGATACTACCACACATTAGGATCCTTAATTGACTCGCTCGACTTATTAACCGACTTGATCTCTGTCCAGGAGTCGCAACTAGTTTCCGATGTTTGTAGGTAGTGCTATTTTTCTACCGGGTGGCACCCAACAGGGTGGACTTGGGAGAGACTAGGCATAGTGGCACGGTGTACCAATTGGCTCCCGGATGGTGGGCTTGGGAACCCTGCTCACATCGTTTGGGGCCGTGTGTGACACCCCAGCCGGATCTCCTTGCGGATGGAACCCGAATAGGCAATAAACCTGGACTAGAGTCTTGTATGGTTAGTCAGGTCGTGGCCGACACCCTCGCCAGGCTTCCGCTTGAAGGTTGCCGAGATACATGACGTGTACATGGCGGTAAGTGGCGAGAGCGTGTGTGAAGAAGTACACCCATACAGGGTTAACATGATCTATTCGAATAGCGGGGTCCGCGGTTATGGACTTCTTGGATGCTTACGTGGTACATAGACAACTTAAAGTGGATACTCTAAAATGCTCAAGACAAGTGTGAGTGCTTTTGATGGCCTTCTCATAGAGAGACGGGTATGAATCCATAGTAGTGTATTGATGTGGTGATTAGTGGACTCATGTGCGCTTTCTTACCTCAAAGAAGTTTCTCGTAGTCGTAGAACAGGATATCCACTGAGTCAAAGCTGGCTTGCTGCAACTAGACCACACATTACCTTTTGATACAAATGCATGTATGATAGGATCTTATGTAAGTCTTGCTGAGTACCTTTGTACTCATGTTTGCTTTATTTATGTTTTGGAGGTGAGACATCTATCTCACTATTAGTACCGCTTGGACTTCGACGAGTAGCTTGTTACCTCAGCTACGATCTTGTACCCTTGGGAGCTACTTGTAGATAGTCAAGCTTCTCAGCCTTTTTCTTTTGTAGTTGTCTGTACTCAGACATGTAATGCTTCCGTTGCTTGTACGCTCTGAGTGATGGGTCATGAGACCTCTGTTTGTATTATTGCTATGTGGCTCTTCTGGGCCTTTATCTATATGAGTTTGAGTTATGTTGTGATGCCATGTTGTACAACCCATACTTGCATGTTATGCGTACGTGTGACGTGTATTGCTATGTGTGGTATCCGACAACCTAGTTGTTTATCCTTGGTAGCCTCTCTTATGGGGAAATGTAGTCTAGTGCTTCCACTGAGCCATGGTAGTCTGCTACAGCCCGGTTCACCGGAGTCCTGCTAGCCCAGCACTAATGCTCCAGAACACCTAGACTGGCCGTCATGTGATTCACATCGTTCCTGTGTCTGTCCCTTCGGGGAAATGTCACGCGGTGACATCCGGAGTACTGCCTAGCCTTCTACAGCCCGGGTTCCCGGAGTCCTGTTAGCCCAGTTGCTACAGCCCGGATTTACACGCTGCTGACCGACATGCTCGATGTTGTTTCATGTATGCATGTCCCTGTAAGTTAGTGCCACTTTGGGTTCATGGCTAGTCATGTCGGCCCAGGTTCTCCGTCATACGGATGCTAGCGACACTATCATATACGTGAGCCAAAAGGCACAAACGGTCCTGGGCCATGGTAAGGCGACACCCGTGGGAATGCCGTGCATGAGGCTGCAAAGTGATATGAGGTGTTACATGCTAGATCGGTGTGACTTAGAATCGGGGTCCTGACAATCATCTTTAGTTACCTTGCTCTTACTAGACTTATTCCTCTGTGTAAAGGAAAATCTAGTTCACATTAGAAGATTAGCCACAAAAGAGAAAAAAAGGCAGATAGAATAACAATGAAAGAAACAAATGCAGTCCACTTCAACAATCCTTTGGAACAACATCCACCTCCCCACCAAAGTCAGCATCAACATCTGCGCCGCCATCATCACGGGGCCACTTGGGTTAACTCTTAGATGGACCATAGTCTTTCCGTCTACTAGTCTGAACATCCCTCACAAAATCAGCAAGCACAAAGTCATCATCGTCAGAGTTGGGCCCTTCACTGACATGTGGTCACTTCCGCTGAGGATCCTCTGCACCAGCTTCAGCAGTTCTCTTACCAAGGTTCTTATTCATGCAAGAAACATGAGGACTCCGCTGAGGAGTACCACCTTCCTCAGCAACAGAACTCAGTCTCTCCTTTTGCAAAGCAGGCTGCTTGACTTCACCAAATTTGGCACCCTTGGCAGCATCTATAGTGCTTCTCTTTCTCCGCATACTCCTTTGAGTCATTTTCAAACCTCATCTTTTTCTTGCATTGCTTCAATTCATGTGCACAAAGTTGTTCCAGGACAATCCACTCCCGCATAACTTCCTCTATACCATCAACAGATTGAGATTGTGTTTCAGACAAGATGGGGCGCCTAAGGCTCTGGTGAAAGCTCACACCAATGACACCCTCTGCAAAATAATGGTCAACCAATTGAGTAACCTCCTCAAACCCAGGCGCCCCAGCACAAAAACCAGACACTTTGTCAAAGTGAAGTTTAACTATGGTCATTAAGAAGTGCACAAACGGAACAAATGCAGTACACCTATACATATAAATGCAGTGCTGCATACACAAGCTAAATAAAAATAATGTAGTTCATATATCAATGTAATGGAGTTCACCCGTCTGCATGCAACAACTTGAATAAGACAACAATGCAGTTCACACATACATATAGTGGAGTTGACATACACATATAAATGGAATGCTACATACACTAACTTCACGTTTGTTTCCAAAAAATGTTTGACCAGATACAGCAAGGCAACAACAATTTGTACAACATCAAGTAAGCATCATACACAATAAACAAAGCATTCACATCAAAAATACCAAGTATTTATGAGAACAATGCATTTCAAAACTCATAGGACATATATGAAATTAACAATAGAAATAGTGATAAAACCAAATTAGCAAACTAAATAAGAAAAAGAACAAGCACCATACCAAAAGGAGGGGCCACACTGATAGGAGAAGATTCAATTGGTGAATTCACTTCATGGCATGCCGCACCACCATGATCCTTACCAACAGGACAACGAGAGCCAATTGGCATATCATTATGACCAGTGCCATCACCTACTGGATACAATAAAAACCAAAAACAGAAATGACACACATCACATGACAAATAATGCCAGCAACGCTGACAACTAACATAACATAAACAAATCTGCCAGATAAACTAGGCAACTAGATAAACAAGACTAAAAAACAAACAAGGCCAAGCAAGACGTCCACATACCTAGAACTCCTCCTTCTACTCTGCTTGGTGAAGCTGTGGCATTTACCTACAGCACAAGGACGGAGTGATAGATATTAGCAACAAAGTCGACGAAATCTGACAAAACCCTAGATGCACCATGCTCTGCCTACAGAGCACACACGAGCACCAACTTCAAATCGAGATCAAATCACCTACTTACAGAAAAATACATGAGCAAACAATGCAGCCGTTATGACAATCAGAAAACTAGATGAGGCAACGATCACGATCGAGGGCATGATGAACGTACCACAAAAATGGGGATGAACAGTGGCGGTAGGGTGCGGGGGCGGGAGCGGAGGGGAAAGTGGTGGGGGAGCGGAGCGGAGCTGGAAGGGGTGGGGCAGTGGAATGCAGGAATGTGGACCTCTTGAGGATGGCGGTTCTGTGGTTGACGGCGGTTTTGCTCGAGGGAGAGATGTTTTGGGAGGTGTTGAGGATATTACTACTGGAGGTAAACCGGCCTTATGTAGCCAGGTTGACTCTTTGAAGATTAGAAGCCCATGAAGATGTGACGATAATGGCGCTTTAAGGAAGGCCCAAGGCCCAAAGGCGGGTTGCAGCCTGTAAATGTAAACCGACCTAGTCATATAACTTGTATGGTAAGATAGGGAGAGTAGAGACCGAACCGGACACATTTATGATCCGGCTTCGGGACTCTGTAGCCCGACGGGCGTCAACCTATGTATATAAAGGGACAACCTGGCCGCGGTTTAGGGACAGACAACAACAACTCAAGAGCCAGACAAAGCGGATTCGCTCCCTGGCCTTCGAAACCCTAGCAATACCAATCGCAACTAGACGTAGGCTTTTACCTTCCTCGAAGGGGCCGAACTAGTATAAAAATCCCCGTGTCCCCTTGTCCAGTTTAACACCTTAAGCTAGCCCGTAGCGATGGCTCCACGACTAAGTCCTTTCACAAGGACATCTGCCGTGACAAACCGATGACAGTTGGCGCCCACCGTGGGGCTATCGCACGATGGTTTCGAGTTCTTGAAGGGCAGCTTTGATGGACTTAAGGGATACGCTGTGGGCCGGATGACGAAGAGTCTCCGCGGCAAGCTCTACATCGACAACGCTGGATGGGGTCCCGAGGCCGATTCAATCGAATACGGGTACCGGGTTCCCTTTGGTGGGATTCACGTCTTCATCGGCAAGATCGACGAACCGGCCCCTGAGCCGGACATCTGCACCGACATCATCGAAACGGCTCGGCGTGCAAGTTCTACGCCGGTTCAGCCCGAGACAAGGCATGTCTTCGTAGGTGTCATCCATGGATCGAGATACGAGGATGGGCCGGTGTCCGATGGAGAGACTGTGGTCTGTTCTGATGACGAGTCTTCTGGAGAGACCGAATCACTTTACCAGTTGCAGGACGGCCGGATTGATGGTGGATCTGACGGCAACAGTATTTCGGATTCCCCTGATCTACCAAACCGGGCTGCCATCTTCATGGCCGGCACACAGTCAGCGCCTCATTCATCTACCGCCGCAGCAATGCTCTCCGGTTCAACAACGGCCACACCGGCAGGGGCAGGAAGCTCAGCGCCACCTCCAGCCCAAGTCCTGTCTGATTTGTTTGATGCTTTGGCAATGTTGATGGCCGCAGAGGTGGATGCAGCAGCCAGGGATCAACACAATGCGGAGATTGCAAAAGTGAAAGATTAGATAGCCCAGGCTAAAGCGGATCTGGCAACAGAAAATGCTAGGATGGCCGCAGAGCGGGCTGAATTGGAAGCACAGGCCTACCGGATTAGGCTGGATCAGAATGCTTCAGAGGAAGTCATGAGAAGAAGGTACCGATCACGTCTCCAGCCGCAGAATCTCTTCAACACGCCAGGAGCAGGAGCTGGTAACCAACCCATATCAAACCGGGTGGAGGCACCGGGAACAGGAGCGCCGGTTCAACCACGCATGATGGACCCGCCTCGCCAGAACAACGTTGTGCCACAGTATGTGCCGACGCCTCCTGGGCATTATTCCAATCCGTTGGACAACATCGTGGCCGCTGCTTCACGCCTAGCGGCCCTCCCAACTGACAGGGAGTCACCAGTTGCAGTGGAAGCATGTCGAACCAGGGATCTCCTTCAAACAGCACTAAATCAATAGCACGCGTATTCACACAGTCGTGAGAGGATTCATTCCACTCCCCGTCCAAGCCGGAGCTACAGCAGACATGTGGAGGACGAACCGGCCGTATCCAGTAGTGCACGTCGCCGAAATTCACCACGAGGAAACAACCCGACAGGGGGAGGCGCTAATGCATAGGATTTTGTGGACCACGGCCGCGCACGTCGGGAGGCCGAGTTGGCAGCTCGACACGGAGCATGACAACATACTCCGGTTCACCCTACGGCCTCGGTGGAGCCAGGTGTGGCGTTCAGTTCTTTAGGGGTGCAGTGTCTTACCCCTGCTTTGCGTAATGTGAGACTGCCCAAGGATTTCAAGGGACCTCGTAAAGTACCAAATTACACAGCCGATTTGCAACCAGAGGCGTGGGTGGAGAGCTATGAGATGGCAATGGAAATGTTAGATGTGGATGATGCAGTGTGTGCTAAATATTTCACCATGATGTTGGAAGGAACAACTCGCACTTGGTTGAAGAGCTTACCAACCAATTCTGTCGGATCATGGGCTGAGTTAAAGCACCGGTTTATCCAGAACTTCAAAGATACTTGTAAGCAGCCGATGTCAATCGTGGATCTGGCCGCTTGTGTCCAAGAGGAAGGGAAGTCTACAACCCATTGGGTCAAGCGGGTTTCGGCGATTTTGCATTCATCAGATCGTATCAATGCGGACACTGCAGTGTTAACATTGGACGGCAATTGCCGTTTCTTACCGCTCAAACATAAGTTGGGAAGACTCAAACGTCACTGTAATGATATGTCAACGCTCATGGCCGCTTTGGTTAAATACGCCGATTCAGATAATACAAAAGACCTGGGCTCAAAGGAGGATAAACCGGGGAAAGGTAAGAAGAACGGCAATACCAAGGGTCAGCAGCATAATCCGGCAGGCCATGGAAACGGCGGTAAGCGCAAGGACGACTGCAGCTTGGACTTTGTTGCAAATACCAACGCGCAGGAGAATGGCCAGCACCATAAGGGAAAGCAGCCCAGAGGGGTGGAGGTTCAGGCCCCAATTTGGAGCTCTTGTTGAAACAGCCCGGTCCAAAGCATGGATCGAAGGAGAAGCCGGCATCACATCTTTGGAAGGACTGTTATATCATGCGAGATTTCAAGAATTCCAATATGTTCCAATATGACAATGGCCCGCCCGGCGGTTTAGGAGGAGGTTTCCACGGGCCGGGTAACAGAGGTGGTGGTTCCGGTTTAGGGTTTCAAGGCAACCAAACCGGACACATCAATCAAGGGCACCAAGGCAACCAGGGAGGTTACAACCATCAGGGGAATCTGCAACAGCAGTAGTCGGGTTATCAGAGCAATCCCAAACAGCTAAACAGCGGGCAATATCATGTCTTCACTACTAGTTTGTGCAAATGTGATTAGAAGCTTCACAAAAGGGCAGTAAATTCTATTGAGCCGGCAGTTCCTCAGTATTTACGCTAGTTTGAGCAACCTATTTTGTGGAGTAGAGATGATCACCCACCCCGGGTTGATAATCCAGGTCACTTGGCCCTGGTGGTAGCCCCTCAAATTGGGGGATACAAGTTCACTAAAGTGCTCATGGATGGGGGAAGTAGTATCAACATTTTGTATTATGATACATTCCGTCATATGGGGTTGACAGATAAGGATCTTAAACCATCAAATACGGTCTTTCATGGGGTGGTACCTGGTAAGTCTGCATATCCTGTTGGCAAGATAGCTTTGGAGGTAGCTTTTGGAGATGACTATGATTCAAGGTCAGAAATATTGACATTTGAGGTGGTAAAGATCAAAAGTCCGTACCACGCTTTGTTTGGGCGGCCGGCTTATGCTAAGTTTATGGCAAGGCCATGTTATGTTTATCTATAGCTTAAGATTGCTTTGGAGTGTGAGGAAGGTGATGCGGCTTATGCCGAGTCAGTTCGTGCCACGGAAGAGTTGAAATTCTATAAGGAGCAAGTTGATCTAGCAGACATGACCTCTTTGAAAAAGCCAACTACAGAGCATGATCCGGCGTTGAAGTTCAAATCAGCTACAGACACTAAGATGGTTGACTTTGTTCCTGGCGATTCATCCAAACAGTTCAGCATCAGTGCTAATCTGGATCCCAAATAGGAAAGCACGCTCATCGAGTTCATCCGTGAGAATCGGGATATCTTTGCATGGAAACCTTCTGACAAGCCAGGTGTACCGGGGAACTCGCTGAGCACACACTCAACATTGATCCTAAGTTCAAAACTGGTCCGGCAGTTCCTCCACCGTTTCAATGAAGGGAGACGTAAGGCTATAGGTGAAGAGGTAGCCCGTCTGTTGGCCGCAGGGTTTATTGTCAAAGTTTTTCATCCAGAGTGGTTAGCCAATCCGGTGCTGGTTCTTAAGAAAAACGGCACTTGGCGCATGTGTGTGGACTGCACAGATTTAAACAAGGCTTGCCCTGCAGACCCCTTTGCTCTCCCTCGCATTGATCAGATAATTGATGCTACGGCGGGTTGTGACCGTTTGTGTTTTCTGGATGCTTACTCTGGATATCATCAGATCAAAATGGCAGTTAAGGACCAGGAGAAGACAGCCTTCATAACTCCCTTTGGAGCCTTCTGCTATGTTTCCATGCCCTTTGGACTCAAGAGTGCCCAGGCGACTTACCAGCGATGTGTTCCGAATTGCCTTCATAAACAAATTGGGCACCATGTTCATGCATATGTGGATGATATTGTTGTCAAGTCCAGAAAGGAGGAGACATTGATAGATGATCTACGAGAATACTTTGACAATCTTCGGGTTTAAAAGATGATGCTCAATCCGGAGAAGTGTGTCTTCGGTGTCCCGGCAGGCAAGCTCTTAGGCTTTCTAGTATCAAACAGAGGCATTGAGGCTAATTTGGAAAAGATTGCAGCAATCACATCCTTGGCTAAACCGGCGTGTATTAGCGATGTTCAACGTCTGGCCGGCCGGATTACCGCCTTGAGCCAGTTTATCAGTCGCCTTGGAGAGAAGGCTATCCCCTTATATCAGATGCTCAAGAAAATAGATAACTTTGTCTGGAGTGAGGCAGCTGATAAGGCATTCGAGGATCTGAAGAGGCAGCTAGCTGAACCGCCCGTGCTTGCAGCGCCAATCGATAAGGAGCCATTATTATTATATGAGGCTGCTAATGCCCGGGCTGTTAGCGTAGCCATTGTGGTAGAGCGCAAGGAACTTGGCAAGGAATATCCGGTTCAACGGCCGGTTTATCATATCAGTGAGGTGCTCATTGAGTCCAAGAAGAGGTACCCGCATTGGCAGAAGCTGGTATATGGGGTGTTCATGGCGAGCCAGAAGCATAAACATTATTTTCAGGGACATCCTATCACAGTGGTCAGTTCAGCTCCTCTGGGCGACATCATTCAAAACAGGGAAGCAACTGGCCAGATTGCCAAGTGGGCTATTGAGCTTGGACCTCACGGGCTCAAATATATACCCCGCACAGCGTTCAAATCCTAGGCCCTTGTGGATTTCATCAATTATTGGACGGGAGTTACAGGCACCTAAAGAGAAACCAGATAATACATATTGGACTATTCATTTTGATGGATCCTGACAGTTGGAGGGCTCTAGGGCTGGAGTCATACTAACGTCCCCACGAGGTGAAAAGTTTTGTTATGTCCTCCGTTTAATGTTCCCTTGTACTAACAATGCAGCTGAATACGAGGCTTTGCTCCACGGTCTTCGGATGGCTATGGAGATGAATTTGAGCCGGGTTAAGTGCTTCGGCGATTCAGATCTAGTGGCTCAGCAGGTGTCTGGCACTTGGGATTCTAAGGACCCACTCATGGCTGCATATCGGCGAGAGGTGGATGAAATGGCTGGTCAATTTAAAGGTTATCAGGTGGACCATATAGACCGGCGGAAGAATGAAGGGGCGGACGCTTTAAGTCGTCTTGGTTCTCAGCGTAAACTGGTCCCGCCTAATGTCTTTCTTGATGTATTGCATAATCCGTCAGTCGAAGTGTGAACCGAAGAAGATTTGGCTGTTCCTGATCCGGAGGCTCAGTTGGTGGCAGCTCTGCATGCCATACCGGATTGGACGATCCCATATCTGGCTTACATGAACCGGGGCGAATTACCAGACAATGAAACGTTGGCTCGACAGATAATCCAACGTTCCAAGTACATGACCATGCTCAATGGGGAGTTACATCGTTATAGTGTTTCAGGAGCAATTCAGCGTTGTGTTTCTCCTCAAGAAGATTGTGAGATTTTGCGAGAAATCCATGAAGGAGATTGCGGTCACCACGCCGGTTCAAAGTCGTTGGTTTCCAAAGCATTTCGCCACGGTTTTTACTGGTTGACGGCGCATGCTGATGCGGAGGATTTAGTCAAGAGATGTGATGGATGTCAAAAATTTACCGGCCGTGCGCACGTTCCGGCTCAAGAGTTGCGGATGATTCCAATTACGTGGCCATTTGCAACTTGGGTGCTTCATATGGTTGGACCCTTCAAGCACTCTAAGGACAAAAAACCCACCTGCTAGTAGCAGTTAATAAATTCACTAAATGGGTGGAGGCAGAGCCAGTCAGCAAGTGTGACGCAGCCACGACGGTTCAATTCATCAAGAAGGTGATATTGTGGTCTGGCTTTCCACACAGCATTATAACAGATAATGGTACTAATCTATCAAAAGGGGAGATGGAAGAATTCTGTCAACGTGAGCACATCCAGCTTGATCTACCATCGGTGGCTCACCCCCAATCTAATGGTCAAGCAGAAAGGGCAAATCAAGAAATTCTATGGGGTATCAAACCAAGGCTTATGGTTCCCTTAAAGCGGACGCCGGGTTGTTGGGTTGAGGAGCTACCTTATGTGTTATGGAGTATCAACACCACACCCAATAGGTCTATGGGTTACACACCTTTCTTCATGGTTTATGGAGTGGAGGCAGTTCTTCCTAGTGACATCCGTCACGATTCGCCCTGTGTGGCAGCTAATGTTGAAGCTGATAATGAGAAGGCACGTCAGGATTCTCTGGACCTGTTGGATGAAGAGCGTGATCTTGCAGCAGCATGTTCGGTGTTTTAGCAACAAGATCTTCGACGTTATCATAGCCGCCGGGTTAAAACCAGAACCTTTCAAGAAGGTGATTTGGTGCTCCGGCTCATCCAGGATCAGACTGATATGCACAAGTTATCCCCACCTTGGGAAGGATCCTTTGTGGTCAGCAAAAATCTGCACAATGGATCTTACTACCTCATTGATGTTCGAGAGCATGAAGACTCGCGTCAATCAGAGGAGGAGACAAAGCGGCCATGGAACATAGCTCTCCTTCGGCCTTACTATACTTGAAGCCATAGGCTCTTCATATGTACATATTTATGACGGTGTATATATCATATAATAAACCGGAGCCTCCGTTATAAGAGGGGTATCTGTTCTTTTTTATATCATGTGTGTGCCTTTACAAGTTAACTTACAAAGCGGAGTCTTTGTTAAACCGGCTTTACCAGCTGCATAGATATAAAGAGAATCACCAGGGGGCTTGGTCATATTTGAACTACAGCTATACCTCTTGATCGGTTTTTAAACCACGAAGGGATATCACTAGGGGGCTTGGTTGTCCTCACACCATAGCTACACCTCTTGATAGGCATTTAAGCCACAAAGGGAAAAATTGGTGGAGCCAAAGAGAGTGTTGTACACAGTACAGACTCAAACATGGGCACACACTCAGGATTGCTCACAAAGTTACTTGGGGGCTCTTTTTGGGAAAGCAACAAAGAGTTTGAAAGGACCCTTGGAATTGGCTATCAAGCCGCGGCTTGGAAGCCTGGTGTGTTCACCTAAAAACCCGGGTTAACCTGCCTTCATCAAGTAAGCCACTCCTGTCCAGGTAATCCTGGTATGACCCATCGAACGTTTGACAAGTCAATCTTTTTACAGACCCTAAACTTGTCACAGTTAAAACGATGATTGGTTAATTGGAGGCCCATCTTAAAAGGCTTTGTTAAATGGTTTAACTCAGAGGCCTGGCAGCCCATGAAAAGCCTCGATTTGGAGCCTGGCAGCTCGTAAAAAGCCTTGCATATTTTCCTATTTGAATTTTTTTTATCGAAAATCATAAGTATTTTTTGATAAACCGGTGTCCTTGACCCGGCTTGCTTTTCAACTACCAGTTGTTGGCACATGATCAATTATAAACCGGTGTTCATTGACCTGGTCTGGTTTGACTAAATCACTAGTGTTATTAATAAAATCCAGTAGTTATCCCGGTCCAGTTTAATATATAGACCAGCATTATGAAGATGGAGTTATCAACATTCTGGATTGGAATTAACACCTTTGCCGTATACACGTTTGGTCAATCAATGAGGTATGTTCTGTACATTACTTTTTGTACAAACACTTGATTCTTCATCTAAGTACTATATACTTCTTGGATATTATGACACGTCTAGCGGTAAACCGCTAGACACTTTTAATTTGTTGTACCCAGGAATGCAATTCATCATGGGTTATGCATAAATATATCCCGAAGGGCGGCACAGATTGTCACAAAGTATTACGAAACATGCTCGATGGCATGGAAAATAAGGGAGTTTCAACTATCCTATTACATGAAGCTTCAAAGCGGCTCAAACAGTATCATTGTTTTTCACAGTAGCCATATAAACCGGCGACCCGATCAGGACTCTTCATCGCGACGGTTTGACGGTTGAGGGTCAGTTGGTGTAGGCACTTCTTCATCCCTCCCAGACGCTAGAAATCAGTCGTTGACCAATCGATTCCAGTTAAAGCTTGGAACACTGCTTCCTCATGGATAAGATTGGAAGGTTTAATATCAGGGGCGTAAGTGTGCTTACGAATCATAGGCACAAGTTCTTCGACTTCATGGATGTCGGCCAGCTGTCTTTTCCCTTCTGCATCATAAAACGGTTGAAAATGGGACAAATCGGTATCATCAGCCAACTTGCTGGCCGCTGGCCGCCGAAGATCGTCTTTGTTGAAGTTTGAACCGTCTTCTCTAACGCATGGGTATCCTTTAATGATATCCTCCGCTTCAAGGTCTGGAATCCAGGCTTTGGCTCGAATAAGGGCGGTTAAAGCTCCTGCTCTGGCAGCTGCTCTCTACAACTCGGTGATACGGGCTGGTAACATGCCCAGCTTCTCAAGGGTCTCCTTAATCAAAGTTGGAGCCGGTTTGTTATAAGCCGCCGTGCTAATGGCCCGCTGAGACCCATAGTATAGCTGTTCAACCAATGTATATGCCGCTTTGAGTTTCATCCACATATCTGGACCAAGATGAGCGATCCGAGTGCCTGCCAAAGATATTATGAACATTTTGATCAGCTATAAGATTCATCGACTGGTGCAACACACATAAGCAGACACTTACCAAAGATAGCAGAGGTCATAGCATTGATTTGGCGTTTCAAACCGGCTAGTTCTTCAACCACTGGTTTCAGGGCTGCCTTGGTGTCTACAGCTCTTTTGGTTAAACCGGATTTCTCGGTTTCCCATTCAGCACGCTCTTGGTTCAAAGATTATTTCAGCTTTTCCATTCCGGCCAGGGCCTGGGTCATCTCCTCTTTGGCTTTTGCAGCCTCGGCTTGTTGAGATTTCACATTTTCTTACAAGTCAGGATTTTGGGCATCTTTGCTTCTTAGTTCAGCCTACAACATTGAAGGTATATTCAACATACAACATATATATGTGCTAATTATAAAGCATATAACAAGTTATACACTTCATACTTGGGGGCTAATGCCTATTTGCTCTAAAAGTGCTACAATTTATACAAGTCTCCAGAATAATGCAAGCATTATCCTTGACACTTGGGGGCTAATGTGCGTCGATTGTAAAGCAGAGGTGCAGATTAAAACCCGGATTAACCTTCTAAGTTAAACCGGCCTTTGGGGGCTATGCTACAGAAAGTTATATAATTATTTCAAGATGAGTCTTATCTATTATTAGAGACCTGGCATTGCAAGGATCAATGATGAGATGCTTAAAGTGTTACAAAGACCCGGTTTATGATTAAACAATCATAAAACGGCCCTTGGGGGCTACTTGGGATACTATTTTAGCTATAAAGCAATAAACAAAGGAAGAGGAATTTACCTCATATCGCTCTTTCATCAAGTTCACCAAACCGGCTTCATAATCCCGGTTTGAGTGCAGACGGTTCAAGAAGACAGAATGGAGCTCATCAGCGTTAAGATGAGCATAGCTTGATAAATCGTTGCTCCATTTACCTTTATCCCGGGCAGCTTGCTCTTCTTTGGCACTGTGCTGAGCCAAAATGACGGGTTGGCCAGGAGAGCTGTGGCCCATTCCAGTAATAATAACATCATCACCTCGGCCTTCAGGATTTTTGGTTGATGATACTGGAACTTCAGTGTCTTTCACCGGACTAGCCCGGTTTGGTTCTGCCGGTTCAGTATCGGGTGCGGCAGGCTCAGCATCTGTTGGTTCGTCGGTATGTTGACCTTCAAGGGGTGGATCATCAAAAGTAGTTTCAGGATGAGGGCCCTCCGGTTCACCAGTCTGTCTCGGTTCACCACTTGGCTCTTCTTCTTCGGCGACAGGGTCTTTTGGCGGATTGGTGACCCGAGCTTTCTTGTTGGGTCTGGCTTTGGCCCTACAAACAGAATAAAAGAGGATCAACATCATATTCAAAGGATTTATGGCGCATTGAAAGGAAAGGTTTTTACAACTCAGCTGACCACAGTTTTCAAAGGGGGGAGTTGAGTTGCTGTTGATTCACCAGAAGATGAAGGAGGTGTCACCTGATAATTTGAATCGGACGGATTAAGAGGCTGTCTGAAATAACCTGCCTTGGGGTAAGAATGGTCAGAAGTAGGAGAGACCTTAGACCGGCGCTTCCGAACCGGAGTATCAGGTAAACCGGTTGAAGTGACCTGTTGGCCACTGTGCCGGGTTGTCCGGCGAGCTTCATGCTGCTGAGTCTTCAAAATAAATGTTGGATCCAAGTGAGCAAGAGGATGAGAAAATCTGACTTTCCGGACTGCTTGGCGAGTTTTTTTGTTGGCATAGAGTCTGAACCGGAGGAAAGGGTAATTACCTCTATGTTATCAGCTTGACTAGCTTATGCATCGTCCGGAGATCATCATCAAGCTCCATATTAATCCGGTCAGCCGTCTTCCGTTTTGACGTCCGTTTTACGGCTTTGCTCTTTGGGCGGGATGGCTTGACCGCTTTGTCTCCAGTCGGCTTTGCCTCTTTCTCTATGGTTTTCTGTTTCCAGAAGGAGTCGTCACCCTACATATAAAGAAGAAGGGTTACAGGTTGCATAAGTTAAAGATGTTAGAGATAAAGATGGAGTATAATGTTTACAGCAGGCGATTTGTTCTTGGCATAGAAGGGACTCAGACCGGTTTGACTACAGATCAGTTCCAACTCATTCAGAATCTTCTTTACACCTTCAGTGACTTCTTCCTCAGATAATTGGATGTTGCAATGGCGTTGAGGGTCGTCAGCCTCACCGGTGTATTCACACATTAAACCGGGACACCGGCTTAGTGGCAAGATACTCCAGGATATCCAACATCGCACAAAGTCCACGCCTGTTAAACCATTTGCCATAAAGGCCCGGAGTTTGGCGAGTTGAGGAGCATATTTCGCCCTTTCTGAAGAGCTCAGGCATTGTGGCATTGGGTGAGTATTTGATAGTCTGTGATCACGAAAGCTGGGGAGGGGATTTTCACCCTCAGGCGAAGTATCTCTGCAATAAAACCATGTTTGGTTCCATTCCTTTGGGTGGATATGATGTTTGGCATGAGGAAATTCAACTTCTTTCCGCTTTTGAATCGAGACGCCACCAAGTTCTGTGTTCGGGCCATTTACAAACTCTGTGCGCCGGTTTAAGTGAAAGAAATCCCGGAACAGTTCTGCAGTTGGTTCTTCTTGTAAATATACTTCACAAAAGACCTGGAAGTTGCATAAGTTTGAAACCGAGTAGGGACCAATATCTTGCGGATGAAGTTGGAAGCTGGCAAGAACATCTCGATAAAATTTTGACCCTGGCGGTTTGAAGCCACGGCCTATATGATCAACAAAGACCACCACCTCGCCCTGCCTTGGGGTTGGAGGATTTTCTGTTCCGGGAACTCGCCATTTGATTTCAGTTTTCTTAGGCAGAGAGCCGATGCTAACCATCTCATTCAACTGAGTCTCAGTCACCCGGGAACGAGCCCAGTTGAAGGCAGTGAATTGTTTGGCCATTGCAAAGAAAACAAGCTGAAAATGAAAGGCCGGTTTATAAATTACGCATGATTATATGCAAGAGACAAGGGAGTAAGAAACATACTGATATGTGAAATGGTATAAACCGGAGACTAATGCAATAAGGGAAAAAGGTAATACTAGCACAGGATTACTCAGACACTGTTAAACCGAAGTATAATTATGAAGGTAAAATGCTCCTCCGGTTTATCAGAGGGCTAATGGCACAGGCTGCTTATACAAGGTTAAACCGCCTATGTTGGTGTAAGGAGAAACAGATCTCATAGTGAGATATAAAATTTTCGGATCTAAGGTAAGACAGAAAAGTAAAAATAATTGGATCTAGAAGGGGTGCAGAACCGAAGCTACTTATGAAGGACTAGATCAGTTCTTTGCGCATAAGGGTTTGTGGTGACAATTGTCAGATATGAAGTATTCACCTAAAGGCCATGAAAGAGCAACACTAAAAGCTCTGACGAACCTCAGGAACAACAAAGAACAAGGAAACCCTAATGGATCTAAGAGAGAAAGAGGAAAGGACTTACGGCGACAGCGGAAGCAGCGGGAGGGCGCTGTGGAACTCTGATGCGAACAGGTTGATGCAGCGGCCAATGGCGAAGCAGTGGCGGAGTTCGAAGATGACGGCGGTGCTCGGGTGTGAGGTCGTCGAGAGGAAGAAGAAGAGATGAATGGGTAGCGGAAAGAAGAGAAAGGGGTCCTCCGCCCCTATTTATAAGGAGAAGCGATAAAACGGCAGGTGCGGGAATCGAGGAGCCCAAAAAATGGATAAGTTAATAAAGGTGTCGCCTCGATGACTGAATATATATTAAATGAAGGTGATCTCCGACATCAATGGATGGATGACGTCACGGAGGTTTATCATAATTTGGAAGTATGACATCACGTAGGTTTACAAGGTCAAAGGTGAAGATAGGAGAGAGGATTTTTTTCTAAAGTGTGGAAGGTTGACATGAACAAGTTCAAACCAATCTGGTGCCTAATGTTGGGGATATTACTACTGGAGGTAAACAGGCCTTATGTAGCCGGGTTGACTCTTTGAAGATTAGAAGCCCATGAAGATGTCAGGATAATGGCGCTTTAGGGAAGGCCCAAGGCCCAAAGGCGGGTTGCAGCCTGTAAATGTAAACCGACCTAGTCATATAACTTGTATGGTAAGATAGGGAGAGTAGAGACCGAACCGGACACATTTATGATCCGGCTTCAGGACTCTGTAGCCCGGCGGGCGTCAACCTATGTATATAAAGGGACAACCCGGCCGCGGTGTAGGGACAGACAACAACAACTCGAGAGCCAGACAAAGCGGATTCGCTCCCTGGCCTTCGAAACTCTAGCAATACCAATCGCAACTAGACGTAGGCTTTTACCTTCCTCGAAGGGGCCGAACTAGTATAAAACTCCCCATGTCCCCGTGTCCAGTTTAACCCCTTAAGCTAACCCGTAGCGATGGCCCCACGACTAAGTCCTTTCACAAGGACATCTGCCGTGACAAACCCACGACAGGAGGCGCTGCAAGAGAGGGGAGAGGTTTTTTCTGTCTCTCCCTATGAGCGGAGCAGTGGGAGCGCCTGGGAGGGCCACGTGTGAGGCCCATGTGGGAAGGGTTACATAAACAGCCAGTCCAAAACGGCCCGGCTAAATTAAATGGACCAGTTTGAAACAAAGAAGTTTGTACCAGATGCAGTTCGCTATGCTGGAAAATGAAGTTTGGACAGTCAAACAAATAAATCCATGCAGTTTGTAAAAATAGTGAAAGTCTAAAAAACAACGCACATGTTAAGATAACGCGTTCGAAAAGGGTCTACCTTCAAATAAGTGACACAACAAAAAATGGGGGTCCCCCCCAACCCCCCCCCCCCACCGCCACCACCAGTGCCAGGGGTTGTAGCAAGTACACACAACATGTGCAGTCCATAGCTCTCGACAATGTAGTGCATTGTTTTAGACGAAGTAGTACGGTACAATAAGCAATGAAGTTCAGAAACATGTTTAATACATATAATGGGACAATACCCGTTCGAAGAAAACATGGTGGTTAACAAATTTTACTTATGAAAAATAAAATAAAACCATGTTCAGAGACAACCGCCCAATACGAGCGGTTGCATCGCCAAAACCATGATCACAGACGCAACCCAACCCACGATCTGCACAACCGCATCGTCAGAGAGATCGCGGAGTTCATCCATTGCGGCCATCCCCCCCTTTAAATTTAGACCCCCGCCAAGGCTTTCTCATCCACAACAACACAAGTCGCCATTGCACTGCAACCAAATCCCTCCATCTCATCAATCTCCATAGAAGACGCCAAGCCCTACTGTCGGCGATGGGGTTCATTGGCAAGTACAGGCAGGCGGAGGCCCACGGCAACACCAAGTTGCACATGATCCGCACCAACGACAAGAAGTAGATGGCGACCTCCCTCAAGTAGTACGAGCGCAACCTCAGGCTCTAGCTGAGGAGTCTAGGATTACGGGGTCCTCGGCTGTCCGGGCTATGTGATATGGGCCGGACTAATGGGCCGTGGAGATACAAGACAGAAGACTTTCCCCATGTCAGGATGGGACTCTCCTTGCCGTGAATGGCAAGCTTAGCATGCGGATATGAAGATTCCTTTCTCTGTAAACCGACTCTGTACAAACCCTAGCCCCCTCCGGTGTCTATATAAACCGGAGTGTTTAGTCCATGGAGGCAATCAAAATCATATAGGCTAGACATCTAGGGTTTAGCCATTACGATCTCGTGGTAGATCAACTCTTGTAACCACTATACTCATCAAAGTTAATCAAGCAGGACATAGGGTATTACCTCCATCAAGAGGGCCCGAACCTGGGTAAACATCGTGCCCCCTGTCTCCTGTTACCTTCGATCCATAGACGCACAGTTCGGGACCCCCTACCCGAGATCTGTCAGTTTTGACACCGACATTGGTGCTTTCATTGAGAGTTCCACTGTGCCGTCATCAGAAGGCTGGATGGCTCCATCAATCGTCTACAACAACGTTGCCGCAAAGGAGATCTTTCTCCCTGGACAGATCTTTGTATTCGGTGGCTTCGCACTGCGGGCCAACTCGGTTGGCCATCTGGAGCAGATCGACAGCTACGCCCCAGGTCGCTAGATCAGTTTTGGAAATATGAATTATGTCGCTGATATCCGAGGACACTTGATCGTCCAAGGGTTCGCGGCCTCAACTATCGGTCCGGCCTTAGATCCGGAGGTGTCATCTGGTCCGAAGACGGGAGTTTAGAGCCGCCAGACTCACTGCGGCCCTAGGATCAACACCGGAAAACTAGAGAGAATAGCGTCTCCGGAAATCATTGCAAGGCCGGACTCCTCTCCGAACACTAATTCCGAACCCTGGAGACCCATGTCATGCGAGCTCGGCCTAGAAACCTCCGACCCTATCCCTCGTCATCACAGAGGAACCGCTTCTGAATCATGCCCAGCCCAGACTAGGGGCTGGAAATATGGAATTTTACTTCCCACCCACCACCCACTTCGTAGCCACTATCGAGGACCTAACCGACATGCTTGATTACGCCTCCGAAGACATCGACGGTATGGACGACAATGCCGGGGAGGAGCAAGCCCAAAACCCGCCGGTCACCGGACGTTGTACGGCCACCTCCTCATACGACGTATACAAGGTGGATACACCGAAAGACGATGACGGCGATGATGAGAAAAACCCAATCAAGGACGAACCTCCTAAGATACCACCGAAGCGTCAACGTCAGTGACACTGTTCTAAATCGCATCACGGTAAGAACAGTAACACCGGCACCGAAGACAATGATACTCCGGAGAACGCCAAAGACCAAGAAGACCCCATCGAACCAACATCCGAACAGGATGATCGGGAGGATGGGAAAGTTGACCCTGACGAACAAATAGGGAACAACCACTCGAAGGACAGCAACTATCTGCCACTCTCCGAAGATGATGTAAGTCTCGGTGATGAAGATTTTATCGTGCTAGAGGAACCCCTCGAACAAGAGCGCTTCAAGCACCGACTAATAGCCATGGCTAGAAGCCTAAAACAGAAATAGCAGAAGCTTCAAGCTGACCAAGATCTGCTCAACGATAGATGGACTAACGTCCTGGCAGCCGAAGAATACGACCTCGAACGCCCAGCAAAGAGTTACCCAAAGCGTAAGCTGCTACTCCAATTCGACGATGAGGCGCTAGAGCCTATACCACCCGCACATAACGCGGCTGACGGGCCCGACCGACCACCGCGTGGTCGGAACAGAACGGCAACTAAAGCTGAACACCAGCCCGCACCACCTCGCCGTAAAAGCAGAGAAACAAAAGCTCAGGGTACACATATGACCTACAATAGGACCTGAAAAATAGAACAGGTCAGACCAGATCAATCTACACGTCGCGGGGGCATGTACCGACATGAGAAGATGGCTATCAAGCCTGGCGCGACAAGCATAAGCACGCCCGGGCCAAAAACCGCGCACGGACTTCATCTGAACTGCGTCATGACTTGGCCCGTTACAGAGGCGCCGCACATCCCCTATGCTTCACCGATAAGGTAATGGAGCACGAGTTCCCTGAAGGGTTTAAACCCATGAACATCGAATCATACAACGGCACAACAAATCCTGCAGTATGGATTAAAGATTTTCTTCTTCACATTCACATGGCTCGCGGTGACGATCTACAGGCCATCAAATACCTTCCCCTCAAAATTACGGGACCAGCACGGCAATGGCTGAACAGTCTACCAGAAAATTATATTGGTAGCTGGGAGGACTTGGAGGATTCATTCAGAGACAACTTCCAAGGTACCTATGTTCGGCCCCCAGATGCCGATGACCTTAGCCACATAATCCAGCAACCCGGGGAATCGTCCTAACAGCTTTGGACAATGTTCATAATCAAAAAGAACCAGATTGTGTATTGTCCTGATGCAGAAGCCCTTGTGGCCTTCAAACATAGCGTCCAAGATGAGTGGCTTGCCCGACACCTCGGCCAAGAAAAGCCGAAGTCCATGGCAGCCCTCACCGCACTTATGACCTATTTTTGTGCCGGAGAAGATAGTTGGCTTGCTCATAGAGGCAATAGCACCAATGACCCTGGTACCTCCGAAACCAGGGACGGCAATGGCAAGCCACGACACGACAAGCACAAGCATTGAAACAATAACGAAGGAGCACAAGACACGGCGGTCAACGCCGGATTCAGCGGCCCCAAACCTGGTCAACAGAAAAAATCAGTCAATGCAAACAGAGATGGCCCATCCAGTCTAGACAGAATACTGGATTAGCCTTTCCAGATTCATGGCACCCGCGATAAACCTGGCAATCATACCAACAGAAATTGTTGGGTCTTTAAGCAGGCCGGCAAGCTTAACACCGAACACAAGGGAAAAGGATTGCCAAGCGACGATGATTACCAAGAGTCTCATCAGCCGAACACAGGGGATAGAAGCAATTTCCCCCCAAGTTATAAATAGTGAACATGATATATGTCACACATGTCCCTAGGAGGGAGCGCAAAAGCGCAGTATGGGACGTCTACGCCATAGAGCCGGTCGCCCCCAAATTTAAGCCATGGTCGGCTTGTCCGATCACCTTCGATTGATAGGACCACCCAACCAGTATCCATCATGGAGGTTCGGCAGCTCCGGTCCTCGATCCAATTATCAGCGGATTCCACCTTACGTGAGTCCTAATGGATGGTGGCACCATCCTCAATCTACTTTATCAAGACACTATCCGCAAAATGGGCATTGATCCGTCGAGAATCAAGCCCACTAGAACTACTTTCAAGGGAGTAATACCTAGCAAAGAGGCCCGTTGTACGGGCTCAACCACGCTGGAAGTAGTCTTCGGCTCGCCGGACAACTTCCGAAGCGAAGACTTGATCTTCAACATCGTCCCCTTCCGCAGCGGCTATCACGCACTGCTCGGACGAACCGCTTTTGCCCACTTCAATGCGGTCCCGCATTACACCTATTTGAAGCTCAAGATGCCCGGTCCACGTGGCATCATTACAATCAATGGAAACATGGAGCGCTCCCTCCGTACTAAGGAGCATACAGCGGCCATTGCGGCTGAAGTACAAAGCGGCCCTATTAAGCCACACATCCCCTTGGCTATTAGGCCATCGGACTTCTCCACGCAGGACCGGTCAGTTCTGCATACCGGCAGTACGACAACTTCACGGCTGGATTAGCAGCCTAGCCTCTGTCGACCGCCACGTACATCAGGGGAATTTGTACCGCGCATGCACAATTATGCACTGAAAATACCTTGGGCATCAGCGGAGGCAAGATATGGATAGGCCTATGAAAAGGTTCGGCCTTATGCGGCCTTCCCCTTTATTCAATCATCTTTTCTTTTTTACCACAGGTGAATCAAAACCTACACATTCTTCGGACCCCTGAGGACTCTTTCCGAGCCCGGTGCCGTATACATGGCCGAAGACCATTCCTCTAAAGGAATCTTTCTTATTTGGGCGAAAGCGGCGCAGACATGCGGTAGGAAGGTGCAAAGCATTTTGCAGACCACAACTTCGCTCAAGAACCTGTATAGAGTTTTTCCCTTAGCACTAGACCCCCGGCATGTAAAATGGCCTTGGTGATTATGGTACCTTATGTAAGACTACGTTTTGACGTATCAATCTGATTTTAGTGAACCAAAATTCTTATTCGGTGTCATTTTTTCCTATAGACGTTATTCTGCCTGTTAAGTGGTCTCACGTACACACCTCGGCATAAAATTGCTAGGGGCTCTATAAGGCAACACATGTGTTGCCAAACAAAAGTCTGAACAGCTTTACAGCAAAATTCGGCATCCAAAGCACGACATTATATGCATCGGCTCCGAATCATGACTTTGGTCAACAGTTGGGTTGCCCGGCTCCTGTGCTTGCTACCTTATGTTCCGTTTGATCAGCTAGGGTAGTAAAGGGAGAACTACTGTGATTGTGTTTCTGGTTAGTCTGGTTAAGCACCTTAGTAGAGAAAGCCGAAAACTGACTGTCATGATACGGTGAGAGCTGGCCAGCCACTCGACAGTTCATTACAATCCTTAGCGTTTTTCCATATTAAACGAAGGACCGTTTCCCGGTCACATATGTAACGCATCCGCATCAGGGTAGCCACGTACATACTAGGGGCTACCTAATAGACCCATTGTCAAACTCCTATAGCTAAGTGAGAGCAATAAAACCGAATAGTCTGATTGCCTGGTTCGCCGCACTGTTACCTCCTTCAAGGACCAAGACATTGGGTTATGTATAGTTATGTGCAAATCCGAACACCCCAGTAGCATCTACATGGGGGCTGAAGCCGACGACTGGGAACTCTCAGAGATAATAAACGGCCGCATAGGAGGATAATTTTTTTATCAAGGAATGAATATATTACAAAACACTTAGTTTATAACACAAATCTCCGGACAGTTCAGACTCTTTTATTCGAACACTACGTCCTTAGAGCATTGGCCCTCTATAAGGCAAGCACCTTTTAGCACGTCCTCAAAATAGCGCTCTGGTGTGTGATGGGCCTTGCTTTCGGGAGGACCCTCGACTGCCACCTTTTCGGCATTAATTTTCACCCAGTGCATCTTGACACGGGCGAAAGCCATACGCGCTCCTTCCATGCAGGGCCACCTCTTGACAGCGTCAATCCGGGGAAGCGCATCGACAAGACGTCGCACGAGGCCAAAGTAGCTTCCTAGAATGGCTTCAATAGGCCACAGCCAGACTATGGCGTCCTTCATGGCCGCGCTGGACATCTTATGCAGCTCCACCCATTATGCCATCTGGTCATTTAGTAGTACGAGATGCTCCTGCTCCACAAACTGCGACTAGAAGAGCTTCTCCGACTCGTACCCCTCCTGGGCATGGAAGAATTGGGCGGCGTCCGTAGCACTCGTCGGCATATCCACATATGCGTCTGGAGAAATCCACAGTCGATTAAGCAAGGCATACTTCTGGTCCCAAAATTTAGCCTGTAAAAGAAAAGGCTTACCAGCCGCTATCTGACCGGCTTCACGGATTTCCTCGCGCGCTGTGCGGGATTTGGACCATGCCTCCGAAGCATCTTGAAGGGCCTTGGCGAGTTCGGTCCCCTTCGCACTTGGCGGCGGTCTCCTTGAGCTTTTGCTCCATCTCAGTCACCCGTTCCTCAAAACGGCGCTGAGCGGCCTATTCGGCCATTAAGTCTACAGTCGCCTTGTCAGTAGCCGCCTGGCTTATCCATTCCCACTCCTTGGCTTGGGCAAGCTCACCCCTAAGGGTCTCCACCGCAGCGGCACCATCTGTACAACCATGCCCAGTAAAGCTCTTCAACTTCCACAAAAGCACAGAAATAAACAGGCATACAACAGGATGTATCTTATACCTTGCGCTTGGTCGAGCCGCATGTTAACAAGGACTAGATCCTCATTGGCTCGCCCCAGTTTCTGTTTGAGTTCAAAAATCTCCACTGATTGGGCAGTCACCGCTAATAGAGAGACCTATTTTCAAATTCAAATAAAATAGCATGTTACCACCTGACAACTGATTATTGATCCTCTGCTTGCTTTTCTTTTAGAAAACCGAACAGAGTCTCGGGGGCTACTATCTATACACACGCATATTTCTCATAGAAAATATCAAAAAACATAACATTGTGTACCTCGAAGCCTGCTAGCAGGCTGGAGAAGGCTTCGTTTAGCCCTCTCTTGGCAGATTGAATCTTCTCAGACACCCCATCCATCAGGATGCGATGCTCGTCTGGGACAGATGCATTTTGAAGAGTGTCCGTCGTGGTATTTGACACCTCTGGATTAGCAGAGGTAGCCTCTCCCTTTTCTCCTGCAGGGGGTCGTTCACTAGACTTTGGGGCTATATTGGTCTCCAGAGCAGTATGCGGCTGGGGGTCGGATCGACTACGGCCCCCGTTGCCGGTCTCCATGAGGATCGTTCTCTTCGGCCTTCCGGCAGCCAAGGCATTACCCACTGGCACCGTTAAATCGCCCCCCTCCCCGCGTGTCTTTTCAGGGCTTGGGGAGTTCCTATGAGACGACACCTCGGCATCATTCGCTTTAGGCAGCAGGGAGGACAGATGGTTGCAGTTGAGGCTGGTGTCGTCTAAGGACCTTGGCCATGATTTCTTCTTCTTAAAAAGCAGCTTCCAGATCCCCTTATGCACTGTGCCGTAGAACTGTTGTAGGGTCTGCGACCCTTCTGGATTGAACTCCCACATCTTGAGGGGGCGCCTCTGGCAGGGAAGTGCTTGGCGGATCAGCATCACTTGGACTACGTCAGCAAGGGTAACATCCTTCGTTATCATTTTCTTGACACGTTCCTTTAGCCGCATCACCTCAGGGAGCGACCCTGAGTCTGGACTCTTGTCGGTCTAGGATGTAAGCCTCAGCGGGCGTCCGGATCTAAAGGCTGGTGCGTCCGCCTACTTGGAGCCGTGGAGTTATGTAATATACAACCATTCATGTTTCCATATTTTCAAGGTATCCACGAAAACTCCTTTTGGCCAATTGACTTTGGGAAGCTTGCTCACCATGGCGCCACCACAGTCCGCGTGTTGCCCATTGACCACCTTTGGTTTCACATTAAAAATCTTGAGCCATAAGCCAAAATGTGGAGGGACACAAAGGAAGGCTTCACACACGACGATAAATGCCGAGATGTGAAGGAATGAATTTTGGGCCAGATCATGAAAATCCAGCCCGTACTAGAACATGAGACCCCTAACGAAGGGGTGGAGGGCGAATCCGGGTCCAAGAAGGAAGTGGGGGATAAACACCACCCTCTCACCGGGCACCGGAGTGGGGATGACCTGTGCCGGATTCGGAAACATGCACTTGATTTAGGCGGTCAAATACCGTGCCTCCCGCAGCTCCTTGATGTTCTCCTCCGTGACAGAGGAGGGCACCCACTTGCCTTGAGAGCTGGCCATGGTCGGAGGAGTTGTCGGGAGAGAAAAGCTTGGAGTTTGGGCGCTGGAGCTCGGGGACGAAGAGGCAAAGAGAATTAGGTGAGGGGTGGAAAAGATGGGTTCTATCCACTTATATGGACTGCGAATATCAAGGGTTCCCTCCCTCGAGACTGAAAACTCGCCTGTTCCTAAGGGGGCACGATCTCTGCTTTCACAAGACGTGTTGCCGGAGGTTGCGTCTTGAAGCGCGAAATGGGAGGCCAAAAAACGGTTCAAAGTAATAAAACGACTGGATGTAACGCCTCGTCCGTAAAATCATTAGAAGACGGAACTTATTTGTATTTTACCTTTATGTTTGAGGATTGTGACTACTATACAGAGCCGGATATAGTGCTGGTGGTCAACTACTTTCAACTGTTCGGAGGAGGAACCCGCCTTGCAATGCCGAAGACAATCTGCGTGCCGGACACATCGTCATTGAAGACTGGTTCAGGGGCTACTGAGGGAGTCCAGGATTACGGGGTCCTCGAGCGTCCAGACTATGTGATATGGGCCAGACCAATGGGCCGTGGAGATACAAGGCAGAAGACATTCCTCGTGTCCGGATGGGACTCTCCTTGGCATGGATGGCAAGCTTACCGTGCGGATATGAAGATTCCTTTCTCTGTAAACCGAGTCTATACAAACCCTAGCCCCCTCCGATGTCTATATAAACCAGAGGGTTTAGTCCGTAGAGGCAATCATAATCATATAGGCTAGACATCTAGGGTTTAGCCATTATGATCTCATGGTAGATCAACTCTTCTAACCACTATACTCATCAAAGTCAATCAAGAGGGACGTAGGGTATTACCTCCATCAAGAGGGCCCGAACCAGGGTAAACATCATGTCCGCTGTCTCCTGTTACCTTCAATCCTTAGACGCATAGTTCAGGACCCCCTACCCGAGATCTGCCGGTTTTGACACCAACACCAGCACCACAAGATCATAGGAATTGATATGAGTACACAAACGTGCCTGATGAGATGCAAAGACCCGCCCCCGTCCAACACTCCGTCGGCAAGACTCAGCTAGTGCTGCTCTTCCAACTGAGCACCGCTGAAAGGTGCACCATCTTCGAAAACTTCCTTGCCGACCCCAGGTACACGTTTGCTGGCTTCTCCATTGGTGGCGACAAAACTAGGCTCGAGCACGTCAATCTGGAGGTCGCCAACTTCGTCGACATCCGGAAGGAATGGAGGCTGCCCGAGGCCACCAAGGAGTTGGACTCCCTTGCAAACGTCGCTGACATGCTCGTTGACGACTACTACAACAACATGAAGAAGAAGATCACCAATGAAGAACACAGGCACTGGGACTCCCTGCCCCTGTCCATGAGGCACATCGAGTATGCGGAAAAGGACACAAATGTAGCGTATGAGATATGGAACCGCATCACCCTCACCCAGGATGGGCTTCACCGCGTAAAGCTGGAGAAGAAGGAGCCCCCCAAGAAGCGTCCTAGGAGCTGGGGAGACTTCACCTGGTGAAGAAGCATATGGTGCCGGCCAAGAAAGTATCTCCAACATTTCTCGCGTCGTTTTAGATTTATCATCAAAATTTCTTTCTGTTGTTTGGTTATGTAAAGCTAGTTTGCTTGTGATCATTTGCTTTTGCCGAACTTAGCTTGCTTGTCATACATAATGGCTTATAATGATAAACTTTGCTTATGTTATGAAGAACTTTATTTCAATTACAAAAATAGAGTTCAATATTACAACATACTGCAGTGCACATAAAGTATGTGATGCGAGCAGTGCACAAATCGACGAAGATGTGGTGCGCAAAAAGGACGCATGCAGTGCAAAATGTGGGCACATGCAGTATAGTATTCTGACGAATGCAGTGTGCACCGTATATTAGAAAGATACATAAGAGGAAAAATACTAAGAAAGATTGTATGAAGATGTAGTGCACAAATAGGATGCATGCAGTGCAAAAATGCTCATGCATATACAGTGCGAAATGTGGGCACATGTAGTACAGAATCCTGATGAATCTAGTGCACAATGATCTAACTAAGTAGTGCACGCCCTATATTAGAAGATAAGTAAGAGGAAAAATATGAAAAAAATTTGACCACCCAAGTGCAACCAGGCCCTAGGCAGTCTCGTACTAGGTTACGCGCCCGCTTTTGAACCCAGGCAAGTCCGTTCTGAGCCACGATGCGTGGGGCCGGGCACACAAGGGCCCATAGGTTAGCGGAAATAGTGCACAGAGCGCCGTGTATAAGCGCCCAATCAGTAACCAGAGGAGTTCGAAAGCGTTGACTCGCCAGGTATTAGAAACTGGATGGTCGGCGAGCTAGGTGGGACTAAACATTAGCCCGCGCACGGCGCACCATGAACCAGCGATGCTGGCAGGCCTACTTAGGCTGAATGCGTCTTTGCTCCCCAACACATGCCCAACATGTGAGAGAGGCCACTAAATATAAAAAAATTCCCACATACCATGAAAAACCATGGCCCAATAAACTAAAACAATAACTAGAAAAATAAAAACACTAACACAATCCACGCATTCTGTAGTTCGTTTACATCAAAAATGCAGTTCGGTAAACTCAAGTAAGCAGTGATGTTGCTTCTCAAATGCACTATCACAAACTGAATCAAAATCCTTCCACCACCTAACACCCACCACAATATGTATTACTTTCGTTGCTCAATTTGCCACATAAAACATATCCATTCGTGCCCCGGACTCACACAACTCCTCCCCCCTTCCTCTTCTTCTTCAAATCGAAGGTCTAAGGTTCTGCCCATCCCCCAACAGTTTTTTGAATTTCCACTGAACCCGCCATGGACAGTTTGTGCGGGTGCTTGGCAAGGATGGCGCCGATAGCAGACACATGCATGTACGCTGATGGTCTAGAGCTCACCGAGTCTGAGTGGCGCAGCAAGCTCGGGTGCATGATGATACCCAATAGGGGGTTTCGGGCACCATTTCTTCATCACCTCACATCCTCAAACCTGCGGGAAAGATGGGTATGTTTTTCCCTCATAATTTGTGACCAATCTAGGTTGCAAATCCACATCTAAATGTATATTTCCATCAATTTCTTCAGTAGAATAAAAAAATTGAAGATTTGTGTTGTTGTTCACATTTGTCAGCTATTAAGACTAGTTAGTTCTACCTATTTTCCTTCAGTACCACACCATATCAACAGTAGTTAAATCAGAACCCCAACACATGAACAAAGAAGAGGTTCCATAGATCAATGTTGCAGTTCTCTTAACACGCTAATGCAGTACACTGCAAACGACCTCGCATTGCAAATGTGTTACAATATAATATATATTCTACTTAAAATAGAGGTCAAGTCTGTATATAATTTTGTTCATACATTGCAACTGCTTTCTTAAATAGTAGTCATATATATGTACATATTTAAGTCAACATAAACAGATAATCCTAATATAAAGAAAAACATTTGGTGTTTGCTTATAAAAATTCTTTTTCCATTCATGGCAAAATGCAGAAACTGCCATCCATAATAAGCTTTCCTGCTCTGAGTTCAGGGAAGCTTACTTTGGAGACAGAACATAAGAATGGGTATGCAGACATGCAAGCTGACAACCACATTGACTCTAAAAACTGCATCTACATAACTACTGGCTGGAAAGATTTTGTCTCCCAGAATGGCTTTGAGGCCGGAGAAGTGGCCATGGTGTTTTCTACAAAGAAGAAGACTCCCTGAAGTTTACAATATTGCATTGTAGGTTGCCTAAGATAAAGCAAGCCATCTGTGGCATATTCTAATGCTTTGCTTATGTTGTATGCTTTTAAAATTATGTCCATCAGGCACTTTGAATGGTGCCTTTTTTATGTATGCGACCTCACCACCATCATTTTATCACACTTTTAGACAAGTTGTTGGTGACAGAAATGCAGTTCTCTAATACACATAGTGTGGTCCTAAATATAAAAAAAATGCAGTCCCCTAAACGGTAACAATGCAATGCGAATGGTCAAAACTTTGCAGTTAACATAAAATGTTCAAAAGAATTGTCCTAGTATGCAGTTCAAAAAAATTCTTAATAACTATTCAGCTAACATCAACACAAAATAGACCATCTATTCTAACAGGAGAATAGCAGATTAACCATAATGCTAATGTAGTACGAAAGTGCATATTATGTCGTTCTCTAAAACACATAATGCAATTTAAGAAAAGTGAAATCTCATATGCTGTCATGACCACTGTAATATAGGTACAACGAAGTCCACTACTAACAAATATGCAGTACACTACAACATATGACAGAGCAACAATAAAATTAAAGTAGTATGGGAGACTAACAGAGCTGACAATTCACTCTCACTTCGATAACTCAACTAAAAATTGTGCAATCACTAAATTTTGGAAAATACCCCGGAAAAGATTACATAGAACACACGGCCACTCAGATGAACAACATGAGCTCTTCTTGAAAATTGCAAACCAAAATATGAAGATTGCAGTCACAATATAATGAATTCAAACCAAACAGAGACACTAATTACAAGATTAAAAAATGCATCCATGCAGAAAATCCAAAAAAACAACAAGAACAGAGGAGCGAATGAAGCTCACACGCCCGCACAATCGATTTCGCAGAAATTGAAAACTAAGTCCTAAAAATTACACAAATTGTAGACTAAAGGGAGCGATCAAACAAACGCAATCAAAGAATTCCTACTAACAAACAACATCTAAGCGCGAAAAAGTTCCATCCAAGCGAACACGAACGAACAAAGCAAAGCTCGTCCGCCAAATTGCTCGATTGCCTAGATTTTAGTCGCTTTTCCTATAATTACAAAGAATAAAGGTCAAATGGCATCTAGAAACAAATTAAATCATCCCGCAACACCGGATTTCACACTGAACACACGGGCGGACCACCAAAAAATGAAGCAGTTCTCCCATAAAGCATTGCAGTGCTCACCGTACATAGATGAAGTGCGCTTGTGTTGAGCGTGCAGTTCAGAAGTGTGTGCAGAATAACTATTCTGCTAATATTAGCAGAATAGGTCGGTTGTATATATATGTATATAGATATATTATATATTATATATCGAAATATGTATTTGGCAACCCGAATCTTTTTTGCAAAACCGTCACACAACCTGGATGCCGTTCGTTTTGATCTGACGGACGCGAGTGGTCCCAGCGAGTCAGACGTTTCTTTCTGCCGCTGGTGTGTGGGCCATCACTCCATCCCCCACCACCCTCGAACCGTCTCCCACGACATACGGCACTTAACACCCCCCCACTTGCCCTCAATTGTTGGTAACCACGTGCCCCCTCTACTCTCTACTTCTCTGTCGCTCCGCCTCGCTCTCTCTCCGTCGACGTCGAGCGGCGGCCCCTTCTCCGGTCGATTCTCAGCGGTAAGCATCGGTTCCACCAGTGAGTCTCGATTCAATCGCCTCACACCCATCCCCATTCACTTTAGTAGTTCATGCTCTGTTTCTGGTCGCCGTTAGTGGCAGAATGTTTGTCGGTTGGTCCCATGTTAGAACAAACGAGGAATGCACCCAGTGCGTTCAATCCATGGTGTAGTTGCTATTTGTTAGCCCATGCTTCGCATGCACATCGTTTTACTGCTTAATTTGCGGTTTTCGATTATGTGGGTAGTTGCGGACACTTTTGAACTGATCCCCTCTGTTACACACTTCAATTTCAATTTCTAGGGTTTTCTCTATATGAATAACCATTATTGTTTCCATTCATTATTCACGGCCATTATCCTATGATGATTTTTGTCATTATTGGTCTCGGGAGGGTATGGTGCAGAGATTTGGCAACCAATCTCCTCTCTGTGTATCTATGTTGTGCTCCATTTAATATGCTCTACTTATGCTCTTATGGTTGCAGTGAATTACCACCCGTATAATTGTGTTGCTGCCGAGAATCCCCTACTATTCGTGTTTTCATATGCAGTTCATCCGTTTGTGTTTAGCCTATCATGATGGATTGTTTGTTCTAGCACTATCAGTGGTGTCTCCTGTCATGATGGATTTGTGTTTGTAACTGATGGTGTGTCATATTACTTACCTGATCTTAATTGTAAAAATTACCATCAGTGTTGTGAACAATTTATCAGGAGTCCACCATAAAATTTAAACATGTCCCTGATTTTTCAATACTAAGTGTTGTGATGTCCAATATGTGTGTGTTTGTTGTTGCCATCCCTAATTTACATAAGTTATCTTGCCTGATACATACTCTTTATCAGTGTATCATAAGCAAAAAAATCAGGCATTCAATATCTAGTAAAAGCACACATTATTTTTTCTCCCTTCTCTGTTGTGCATGAGTTATCTTGTTGTTTGTTCACAAGTTACCAATGTATCATAAGCAATGTGTGTGTGATTATTAATTCAGCAGCTATGCATCCTTTATGCTCACTTTTTTCTCTTTATTATTTCGTTTTGTGTGTCAGGTCACAATGCCAAGGAAGCGCAATTTAGATGGTGACATTGAGGAGGTAAACCCCTTAAAGAAGCATAAGCCTCCAACAAATTGGAACAGGGCTTCTCCTAGTGCTCTTGTGACTGCTTGTAAGGACATGTCTGATGAGAGAACGTCCGCGATTGATGACATGGATTTCACTAGTCTGCGGAATATCAAGTGTGATATTCTCTTCAATCGGATTTCTCAATGGCTTGCTGGTCTATATGACCCTAATTCCCATGTGGCTATTGTACCTGGAAATAGAAGGTTACTGGTAAATGAAGAGTTTGTGCATCGGATAATGGGGGTGCCCCGAGGTGATATTCTAGTGGATTTCAAGGTCCCTATAGATGCACGGCTTGAGCTTGCGGGATGGTGATCTTGGGCATGCTCCTAAAACTGTGGATGAAATCTTATCTTGAGCACTAACCGGAATGATGCAATTTCAAGCGCTCGTGACTTGTGCGTGTTGTTGGCACTGTGATGGCGCCGACAACTTCCAACAAGATCAGCACCAGATGGTATGCTGTGTTGGTAAGCACATCCGACTGTCTTTCTTTTTCGCATTTATCATTTTTATTTATTTTCTTTTTTGTTTTTACCTCGTAGCTTTTTTGATTTTTAGTGTGGTGATTATGTACATATGCACTTGATAACTTTCCTGCATTGGAGTGTGGTAATTTGGTACCTGATTTTTTTATGATATGAATTGTGGTAATTATGTAGTAATGCACCTGATAAATTTTCTGCCATGTAATACGGTAATTATGACTTACTTCTTAATAATATGGTAATTTTTGTACTTAGTACTTGGTAATTCAATGCTTAACAGTGTGGTAAGTGTTTACTTATGTCCCTGCTAACTTTTGTGCATACATGCCTCTTTTTTCCATGTGTTTTTGTTTTTTCACAGCAAAATATTGGCAATGTAAAAAATCTCAATGGGTGCAAATTTATTGTGGATCAGCTTCACAAAGCCCTTTCGAAAGGAAAGCCTACGACGGGCTGCCTCCTATTCTACAATGTTAGTTCCCCTATTCTCTTTGTTACTGCAATTCATTTTTCCCCCTGATTTTTGGGTTGTATATTTTATTCCGCCAACCAGCTAGCTAGTAACAACCTTTTTTGTTTTCTAGCTTCTGTATATAGATGCTATTGACTTAACTGGCCTTGGTATCATCTTTCCTAATGGTCCTTTTGCAATTAACGTGTGGACGAATGAGCTGGCATCGAAAGTTCTATGGATGGACGTCCACATGGACAAGCTTTCTTATGGGAAATTACCGGTAATTTGGTATTGTCATTTTTCTTACTTTTTATGGACCACCATCTATTTTCTCATGATTTTTATTTGTTTTTATCATATTTTTCAGCTCAAGCCCCAATATGGCCAAGACTATTGCTTATTTGGTGGCTTACAAGGTCTCGATAATTTCAAGTGTGTTCATGCACCGCAAAACTGTATTGAACAGGTATTTATATTTTTTGTGTGTTTGAATATTTTATTTTCTCTTTACTGGTAAAGATCGTTATAAAGACCTGGTAAACTTTCACTTTTTTTTTGATGGTAACCTTTTTTATAGTTTGGATTCTCACTTGTATAATTTATTTTTCAGCTTATCTACGTGTGCTATTTTTAGTAGTTTTTGCATGGTAATTTATGTCTCCCACAACCAGATTACATATTTTTTTCATCCATGTTTTTCCTATCAGAAACTTGCTAAAGCTTCTGCTATCATGGGTCGCTCTTCGCCTGGCATGGTTGGCCTCCTGAGTGGTCTTGTTAATAAGTTCATGTCCTTTGATGACGAAGACGGCTCAGGGATGTCCCGTCTTTTAGAGAGCCAACTCAAGGGTTTATTTTCTGCTGTCGGGAAGACTGCAAGCACCCGTCCTGCATCCCGCTCAGGTGAAGTAAAAGATACCGGAAGCAAAGTGTTGAAGGTTCAGATTCTGAACATGAGCATGATGGTGGTGGCGGTGATGGCCACTCTGACGAAGATCTGGATTTTCACGTTCATTACCATGGCTCTTCAGGAGGTTTCGATGCTTTTGATAGTGGTGGACCGAACGCCCATGAGGCTTCATGTAGTGGGGGTAGTGGTGGACTGAATGCCCATGAGGCTTCAGGTAGTGGGGCAGCGAATGTAGATGTGGGTGCAAACATTTTCACAACTGCCAATGTGTCGGTAAGGTCAGCTGGAATTGATGGAACCACCACTCCTGTAGGAACCGACCAGCCTTTCGAGTCTCAGATTATGCTTAGGACATGTTCTAGGAGTGTATCTAGTGATGGATTGCATAATCAGCCAGATATGATGGATACTCAAAATGAGGTTGTTGTTGATGCTTCTGTGAAGAGGAGAGGTTCTTCTCTTGTCCGTAACTTGGATAAGAAATATTCCAGGCATCGCAAGAAATTACGCCTACCTTCTCTAATAGTGGCCACTGGTACAACTGTCTCTGACCAGCCGTCGTAGGATAATACACATCGTCTTATCAAGGCAATGGTCATCAATGAGCTTGGCATTGTAGGCCCTGATAAGGGCATTAACTAAGTAATTGTTGATCCCACGCGGAACAAGCAACATCCTCGGAAGTGATTTTCTTATCCTCTTCTAGTTGAGTTCTTTTTATTTCCATTTTTACATTGCATTTTTTGTTATTTGTTTCTGCATGATAACTTTTTTGTACATATTTAGATGTAGTTACTATTTTGTGTTAGAACTTTTTCTAGTACCTACCTTCCGATAATTAGAAGTAACTATATCTAGTTACTATAGTTTTTTGTGTCTGGTAACTATTTATTCCTTAATAAGCTTGTGTTCTTGTCTAAAATGTTTAGTAATTATATCCTCGTAAGGCTGATAACTTTAGTATTTATTTTTCTGATAATAACTTTAGTTTTTTATTTGAACAAGATGTAGTTTAACTTTGTTTGCATCATAATTTTAGTAATTATATGCTGGTAAGCATATGTTCTTGTCTCTAGTAACATTTTTCTCATTTGCACTATATCTTGTTCAAATAAATTTTCACGGGTTCGGATGCTCCATCTATTAGTGTTGCCGGCCTTCAGCAAACACGATCTACCAGTGTGGGCATCACGTCTGAGGTGGTACCTAGTAATGTTACACGTTCTTTGGCAGATGTTGACTCATTTGACACGTCATGCAGGTGATTATGAATGTTATTTTTCTCACTATGGGAAATCTAAATGATTTTCTCTATTTGTTTATTTTTTGGTATATTAGGTAAATATATACCGATAATTTAACTCTATTATGTTTGGTATCACAAATGGTATGGAAAGGCTGGTAGTTTTTATAGTCAAAGCTCATGTAAGATTACTGTTATTTTAGCATGATAAATTTGTTGGTAACTTTGTTTACCATATTGTTTAGCATGATACTCCAGTTTGTTATCTTCATAGTTCCCATCTTCATTAATGATTCATGATGATATCGATTTTTGCATTATGTGGATAACCAAGTTGGTCATATGCTGATAAATAAGGTGAATACAAGCTGGTAGCTAATGCAAATATAATCTGGTAACTAATACCATATAAGCTGGTAACTAATGTTCTATTAGCTGGTAACTAACGGTACTATAAGCTGATAATGTTTCTTTTTTTATATTGCATAATTAATATGGTACTATATATCTGATCTAATTATTTTGCACATTTTCACGATAGTATAACTCCTTTTTACAACCCTTTTTTTGCCTATGCATGCAGCAAGAAGACCATGATTGATGTGAGAAAGGTTAAGATGTCTTCTAAAGTTGTAGTTGCAAGTAGGTCTTCTCCTCGTTTCGCTTCCAAGGATCCAAAACATGATTTTAATGACCCGCCTGTGGTGGCTTCTCCAATAGTCGTTGCGCAAGATGATGCCCCTGTGACAAATTCACTAGATGCTGGTTTTGGAGTTGCGGAACAGCTTGCGGCTGCGTCCACTATTACTCAAGTGGTAGAAGAGATTGCCAATGTTGTTATTGGCACTCAAGATGAAGCTTCTGCTGATCAAGCTCAAGGAAATGCTCCTAAAGGAAGTGTTGCCATAGCTGAAGATGCCCAAGCTCCTTCCAAAACACCATGTGTTGTTCAAGCTCAAGTTGAATCTGCCCAATCCACTTTTGCAAAACCAGTTGAAACTGAAACTGCAGTAGGTGTGGAGGCTCAAGCTGGGGATGACCAAGTCGCCACCCAAGAATTTAGCAGTAATGCAGATGTAGAAGATGTTATTGCTGAGAGGGCCTACTGGGATTTTGCCCCACCATCTTGCTCTATTGGCCTAGATTTTGGCCTTACACCGCCAGGACCCGATATTACTACAATGGCCACAGTCCCAGCTGCAGTACCAGGATCGGCACCAGCGGTTCTTTCGACAACTCAAGCACCAGTAGTGGACCCAGCAAATAGCAATGCTCCCCAAGAACTAGCAGCATCCCCAATTGATTAGATGGCGGCAGCACCTCATGATTTGAAGAATGCAGGAGATAATCTTGTTGAAGCTAAGCCGGTTACATGCTTTGACCCTGCTAACATTGGTAAGTGAAGGCATTTATGTGTCTTCGCTTTATCACAATAGAGTGATGGGATGGATGTCTAATTTTGAAGACTTTTTTATGCTTTTAGTTTGCTCCTTATCTGTCTATTTATGCTCTTTTATCCTATGTATGGACCACCCCATGTAATGACTTTTGCTTTTGCGTGTGTGCTATGAAATGAACTATGTATTTTCATTTCACATTCGTTCTTCCCTTTGTATGTTATCTGGTATGTGGACATATTATATCTGGTATTTATTGTTCATTATTCCAGGTAACAATACTAACATCTAACTACTAATGATAGCGCTCTACTTTTTTTGCCGCTAACTGCAACTACATGAAAGATATTGTACTTTTTTTGCTGACCACTTAATCGTATGGTAACTTTTACCATGATAACCTTTGCGAATGTTATGTTGGTATTTATATACAGACTAGAGCTTTTTATAACAAAAGTGTTCAAACTAACTGGTTTTATTTTTGTGCTAACTAGTTACCCACATGGTAACATTTTTTTATCACACCCTAGTAACTATATTTGTTGTTTGTGAAGGTGGTAACTATAACATCCAAGTGATTTTTATGCTATAACTACTGAACTAATTAACCATATGATCCCCTAATAAGTTCTGTTATTACCATGCTGATAACTTCAACCCTTCTTATTTTTGTTGTTGAATACACACCTCCTCCCCCGTACACACGCACACCATTCTAATACATTCATGTTGACCCTTTAACTATCATGACCCCCCTCATTTTCTTCATGTTTTCTCTCTATAATAATTATATCATCAAGCTGAACCAACTATCACTTTTTCTTTAGCTGTATTTCCACATATTTGACATTTTCTTTCGGTTCACAAAATGACCTGATCCCAAATTTGTGAAGAACGTCGATTTTGAGTTTATGATGCGGATGATGAAGACAGCGATGTAATTGTGTGGGTTAAAAAAGTCGAACATGCCAGTGTTAGAGCAAAAGCAAATTATGCTTCTATAAAAGGTATTGATAGGAAGTTTTTTTGTGACAACCTTTTTTCTACTGCCAACCTTGATAACATCATTATGTTATTTTAGCATGATAAATTTGTTGGTAACTTTGTTTTCCACAATTTTTCTTTTTACCAATCCCAACACTGATAACTCCCTTCACTTTTCTTCTATACCACCCCATCTACCCTGAATTTGTAACACCACTTATTCGACCTCCCAATGGTATTTACTCAGCCAGTGTGACTCCTAAATCGTACATTTGGAAAGTTAGGGTAAGCCGCCCATCGCAGTTCCTACTGCCTCCATATTGTGGCCTCAAAGCATCTGCACTCGAAGAGGATATTTACGTACAAGTTATTTGATAACCCACAAGTATACGGGATCGCAATAGTTTTCAAGGGTAAAGTATTTAACCCAAATTTATAGATTCGACGCAAGGGGAGCCAAAGAATATTTGAAGGTATTAGCAGTTGAGTTGTCAATTCAACCACACCTAGATATTAATTATCTACAGCAATATGATCAGTAGCACTGTAATATGATAGTTTTGATAATAGTGACAGCAGCAACGGTAATAGTAACAGTGATAGCAGTAGTTTGTAGCAAGTGTAACAGTGATGATAGCAATAGTAATACAGCAAGATCAATAAGGATAAATTCCTAGGCATTGGATTGGTGACTTGTTGGATGATATTCATCATGAGACAGTTATAACCTAGGGCGATACGGCACTAGCTCCAATTCATCGATATAATGTAGGCATGTATTCCGTAAATAGTCATACGTGCTTTATTAAAAGAACTTGCATCACATGTTTTGTCCTACCCTCCCATGGCAGCGGGGTCCATATTGGAAACTAAGGGATATTAAGGTCTCCTTTTAATAGAGAACCGGAACAAAGCATTAACACATAGTGAATACGTGAACTCCTCAAACTACGGTCATCATCGGGAGTGGGCCCGATTGTTGTCACTCCGGGGTTGCCGGATCATAACCGTAGTAGGTGAATATAACTTGCAAGATCATATCTCAAACATGGATATAATGATGAATTCATAAACGGTTCAGATCTCAAATCATGGCACTCGGGCCCAAAGTGACAAGCATTAAGCATGGCAAAGTCATAGCAACATCAATCTAAGAACATAGTGGATACTAGGGATCAAGCCCTAACAAAACTAACCCGATTACATGATGAATCTCATCCAAGTCCTCACCGACCAGCAAGCCTATGAAGGAATTACTCATGGAATTGGTGATGGAGATAGGTTGGTGATGACGAGGATCGAAGATCCCCCTCTTCGGAGCCCCAAACGGACTCCAGATCTGCCCTCCCGAGGAAGAACAGGGCTTGGTGGCGGCTCCGTCTCGTGGATCATGATAATTCTTTCTCCCTGATTTTTTTGGAATAATGTGAATTTATAGTATCAGGGCGGTCATCAGCGGGGCCACCAGGTGGGTACAACCCACCTAGCGCGTCAGGAGAGGGGGCGCGCCCTAGTGGGATGTGCCCACCCAGGTGCCCCTCTCCGGCAGGTCTTGGCTCCAGAATTTCTCTTTATTGATTTAAAAAATCCTCAAAAAGTTTCGTTCCATTCCGAGAACTTTTATTTCTGCACAAAAACAACACCATGGTAGTTCTACTGAAAACAGCGTCAGTTCGGGGTTAGTTTCATTCAAATCATGCAAATTAGAGTCCAAAACAAGGGGGAAAGCGCGAGAAAAAGTAGATACGTGGGCGACGTCTCAACTCCCCCAAGCATAAACATTTGCTTGTCCTCAAGCAATCCAGCAAGAAAAACTTTTATGAACTCTTTTGCTCTTGTTTTCATAAATAAGCTTAAACAGCACCCATGTTTTCAGCCAGCATTATAACTAACCATGTCGACAATAACTCTTAAATATTATAATGATTCATATCAATGACATAATCAGCTAGCGAGCAATTGTAAGATATCGCAAACAGCAAGACGTTGTCAAACCAATCATGATATAATATGACAATAATGGTATCTCGCTAGCCCTTCTTGAGATAGCAAAACATAAATGCAGAGCACCTCCAAAGTTCAAGCAGCGACTAAACATTGTAATTCATGGTAGAAAAGATCCAGTCAAAGTGCACCCATCATTAGCTATACACAATGCGTAAATCATGACCGATGTGCTCTACTCAGTTTCTGGTGCTTGTTTATAGAAGGTGGTGGCACAACATAAAAGTGAATAGAAAGTCCCTTCACACATGAAAGCAGTGATTTGCAGAGGTGCCAGAGCTCAATTTTTAAAACAAAGATAAATGATATTTTGAGACATGCACCCTTCTCATTCACTTCAAGACCATCACTTATCAACATCTTCCATTCTAAGCACGCTAGTGGCGGTTCCCAAGCAATAAAAGTAAAGGTTTACTCCCCCTCCACCAACAATCACATTCTGCGGCTTGTCCGAAACAATGGGTGCCGTCCAAACCAACAACAGTCCCGGGGGAGTTTTGTTTAATTATTTGCATTTTTTTAGTTCAGGACTAGGAATACCTATTACCGCCCATTTCCTAGTATGATGGCGAGTGAATAAACACTCGACCTGAGGATAACATGCTTAGCATGGAACATATCGACCACCTCCTGTCGTTCCATGAACGATCCAAGAACACAAAACGGATAATTTTTTTAGAAGTCTTCAGAGGTGGCACATGCAAATTTACTAAGGACGGCAGGGTAATACCGTACATAGGTAGGTATGGTGGACTCATTTGGAATAACTATGGGTTCAAGGTTTTTGATCTGCAAGCAGAATCCCCACTTAGTATAGGCGAAGGCCAGCAATTTTAAGACTGTGAAGCGGCGAGCTAGAGAGCAACAACGATCATGACCAAGCATTATGCATAAGTAACATTGGACACTAACATGAGTAGGATATGAACACCATGAACATAAATGTTATAGAGGCTATGTTGGTTTTGATTCAACTACATGCATGAACATGTACCAAGTCAAGCCACTCGAACATTCAGAGGAGGATACCATATCATCATGCTACATCACAATCATTTTAACGCTATGTTAATATCCAAGATAAATCATTATTAACTCCTAGCTACTTATGCATGGCATGAGAAACTATAATTCCTAATTGTCAGTGCAAACATGTTTAATCATAACGGGCTGAATCATGGGCACTAGGTTAAACATATTTACACAGACAAGACAAGTCGAGTTCATACCAGTTTCTCCTTGCCACGGCCAGCTCATCGAATATCATCATTATTGCCTTTCACTTGCACGACCGAATGGTATGAAAATAATAATAGTGCAAGAGTGCAATGGACTAAGCTGGAATCTGCAAACATTTTATTCAACAGGAGAAGACAAGGTAAAATGGGCTCTTATTAGTTCAACAGTTATTCATGTGAGAGCCACTCAAAATTTTCATCGTGGTCTTCTCCTCGGTAAGACATGAATAGAAGAAAATAAATTCAGAGAAACACACTGAAATATTTTTGGATTTTTGATTTTCTTCAATAAGCAAGCAAACACGAGAAAAACTATTTACACGGGAAAGCTCCCAACAAGCAAAAGAAGAACAAGGAGATCTTTTTGGATTTTCTTTTTAGTAGTAATACTAAGCATGCATAGAAAGTAAATTACTACAACTAATTTTTTGGTTTTTCTAAAGTTTTTCAAATACACAAGAAGAAAGCAAAAAAAATCTAAGCATGGATGATACAATGAAAAAGTGTGAACACCGACAGATAGAATGATATGTGAGCATGAATATAATGTCGGTGAGAAACACATACTCCCCCAAGCTTAGGCTTTTGGCCTAAGTTGGTAATCAATCAGTAGCCTGGAGGGTAGTAGTCGAGGTACTAGGGAGCGGCCATACACTGATCCCACTGTGGAGGTGCCTGTGTAGCCTCAGCAGCAGCCTGAGCATTCCAGTAGGCGAGGATGTCTGCAGGCATAATCCATTATCCGCCCCTGGCAATAGAATCAAACAAAGAAGGTGCAGGAAAGGGAATAACATCACGAGTGTCAACGTTATAGACCAAGTTATAAGGAATGGTAATGTTAGGACGATCACGTGTAAGAAAGTGATGGTGATCCATGGCTCCATGGTCTAGGTAAACCTTGGTCAGAGGGTAATCATGAGGGCATATCTCAACCTCGATGTGAGCCGCCAAATGAGTAGCATAAATCCCATCATGTATTTTACCCTGGGATTTATTAAGGTGCAGGCGACGAGCCACGATAGATCCCAAGCTATACGTGTTGTCGACCTCAATTGCACGACGTAAAACAACAAGGTCTGGTGAACTAAGTGCACCCACCTTCTCCCTAGCAAGCAAGCATTTGGTAATGAAATATGCAAAGTAACAAACTGCAGGAAAAGGTAAACCACCGGCAGTGATGGCTGACACTCTCCTCTCATCACCCACTTTAAGAGTGTGACAAAAATCTTCAAACTCAGTCGGTCTAGGCTTAACCAAGATCCCATCAGACAGGATCATGCATATGTCACAGAACTTAGTAAGTGGTATCTGATGGTTTTCAGCATATATGTCAAAGCTCACTTCAGGAGGATTATTTCTAGGCAAGAAATTAAAGATTTGAACAAACATATTTGTGAGGATTTGGTGCTGGTCACACTCATCTGCGATGAAGTCGGTGTGACCCGCATTCGCAATGAATTGCATGAACTCTGCATGAATTCCAGCTTCTTGCAGGAACGGGATGTGCGGCCATTCGCACGGCCGTACCTCTGCCAACCTTCGAGGGTGGACATGATTATCAGAAGACTCCCTAATAACACCCTTGGAGTTCTTCCTTGAGCCATATTTCCTGAAGATGGATTTCCTTGAAGAGGAAAGGATGATGCAGCAAAGTAGCGTAAGTATTTCCCTCAGTTTTTGAGAACCAAGGTATCAATCCAGTAGGAGGCTGCGCGCGAGTCCCTAGTACCTGCACAAAACAAATAACTCCTCGCAACCAACGCGATAAGGGGTTGTCAATCCCTTCACGGTCACTTACGAGAGTGAGATCTGATAGATATGATAAGATAATATGTTTGGTATTTTTGTGATAAAGATGCAAAGTAAAATAAAAGAAAAGGAAATAACTAAGTATTGGAAGATTAATATGATGAAGATAGACCCGGGGGCCATAGGTTTCACTAGTGGCTTCTCTCAAGAGCATAAGTATTTTACGGTGGGTGAACGAATTACTGTTGAGCAATTGACAGAATTGAGCATAGTTATGAGAATATCTAGGTATGATCATGTATATAGGCATCACGTCCGAGACAAGTAGACCGACTCCTGCCTGCATCTACTACTATTACTCCACTCATCGACCGCTATCCAGCATGCATCTAGAGTATTAAGTTCATGTAAACAGAGTAACGCCTTAAGCAAGATGACATGATGTAGAGGGATAAATTCATGCAATATGATAAAAACCCATCTTGTTATCCTCGATGGCAACAATACAATACGTCCCTTGCTACCCCTACTGTCACTGGGAAAGGACACCGCAAGATTGAACCCAAGGCTAAGCACTTCTCCCATTGCAAGAAAGATTAGTCTAGTAGGCCAAACCAAACTGATAATTCGAAGAGACTTGCAAAGATAACCAATCATACATCCAAGAATTCAGAGAAGATTCAAATATTGTTCATAGATAAGCTTGATCATAAACCCACAATTCATCGGTCTCAACAAACACACCACAAAAAGAAGATTACATCGAATAGATCTCCACAAGAGAGGGGGAGAACATTGTATTGAGATCCAAATAGAGAGAACAAGCCATCTAGCTAATAACTATGGACCCGAAGGTCTGAGGTAAACTACTCACACTTCATCGGAGAGGCTATGGTGTTGATGTAGAAGCCCTCTGTGATGGATGCCCCCTCCGGCGGAGCTCCGGAATAGGCCCCAAGATGGGATCTCGTGGATACAGAAAGTTTTGGCGGTGGAATTAGGGTTTTGGCTCCGTATCTGATCTTTTGGGGATACGTAGGTATATATAGGAGGAAGGAGTATGTCGGTGGAGCAACAGGGGGCCCATGAGGGTGGAGGGCGTGCCTGGGGGGGTAGGCGCGCCCCCTACCTCGTGGCTTCCTCCTTTATTTTTTGACGAAGGGTCCAAGTCTCTTGCATCATGTTCGGTGAGAAAATCACGTTCCCGAAGGTTTCATGCCGTTTGGACTCCGTTTGATATTCCTTTTCTTCGAAACCCTAAAATAGGAAAAAAACAATTCTGGGTTGGGCCTCCGGTTAATAGGTTAGTCCCAAAAATAATATAAAAGTGGATAATACAGCCCAATAATGTCCATAACAATAGATAATATAGCATGGAGCAATCAAAAATTATAGATATGTTGGAGACGTATCAAGCATCCCCAAGCTAAATTCCTGCTCGTCCTCGAGTAGGTAAATGATAAAAACAGAATTTTTGATGCGGAGTGCTACTTGGCATTATTTTAATGTAATTCTTATTAATTGTGGTATGAATATTCAGATCCGAAAGATTCAAGATAAAAGTTCATATTGACATAAAAATAATAATACTTCAAGCATACTAACTAAGCAATTATGTCTTCTCAAAATAACATGGCCAAAGAAAGTTCATCCCTACAAAATCATATAGTTTAGTCATGCTCCATTTTCGTCACACGAGAATGCTCTCATCATGCACAACCCCGATGACAAGCCAAGCAATCGTTTCATACTTTAGTAATCTCAAACCTATAAACTTTCACGCAATATATGAGCGCGAGCCATGGACATGGCACTATGGGTGGAATAGAATATGATGATGGGGGTTATGTGGAGAAGACAAAAAAGGAGAAAGTCTCACATCAACGAGGCGAATCAATGAGCTATGGAGATGCCCATCGATTGATGTTAATGCAAGGAGTAGGGATTGCCATGCAACAGATGCACTAGACCTATAAATGTATGAAAGCTCAACAAAAGAAACTAAGTGGCTGTGCATCCAACTTGCTTGCTCACGAAGACCTAGGGCGCTTGAGGAGGCCCATTGTTGGAATATACAAGCCAAGTTCTATAATGAAAAATTCCCACTAGTATATGAAAGTGAAAAAACAAAAGACTCTCTATCATGAAGATTATGGTGCTACTTTGAAGCACCACTACTAGGGAAAAGCCTACCAGCAGCGAGGGTTTTGGGCCTCTCAGTAGCGTGGGCACATGCGCTACTAATAAGGCGCTACAGCTAACGTATAGCAGTAGCGCCGGTTGTCCCACGCTACTGCTATACATGAATAGCTGTAGCGCTCTTTGGGAAAGGGCGCTACTGATATTATCTGCAGCGCTGTTTGCTGGGATGCACTACTGACAATGCGGCGCTACTGCTAAATTTCCCCCTCGCTACTACTAGTTTATTTATTAGTTTTTTCCTGCATATTTGTTTTGTATTTGTTTTGTATTTGAATAGGCTTTATACAATAATCTTTAGCATATCATACACATAGAAATGTAATCATAGCATATACATACAATTAGTATCATCAAATCATGTCATCATCATAATCATCATCCAACACAAAGTGGTCTCTCGTCATCATCTCGAAAATAGTGATACAAGTCTCGAATGATATGCAAATACATCGTCATCCATCTAAACAATGATATACACGAGAAGAGCTAGCACTTTGAGAACATGAGTTCGTATCCCTCTTTCGCATTAGCGTGAACCTCTAAACTAACTACTGCCTATCGCTCGGAAACCGGAAGGGCCTGACACTCCGGCCACTTGTCGTATATATACTCCTGGCATAGCACTTCTTCGCCATCTATGTTCTATCCACCTGCATCATCACATGAGTCGATGATATGCAACATATATAGTTGAGCAACAGGAAGAGACAGACTTGGCAAAAATAAAAACAACATATCATAAGCATAAATAACAAAGTTCATCATACCCCAAAATGCCCTAACTAGAGTGATTTTCGCTAGTCGAGGAGGAGGACGGATTAATTACATCACAAATAAAGTTTCACCGTGCATAACTCAAAGTTTTGTCATACAGAAAGTATGGACTAAATGGACACATTGTCATATATCGACAATCACTCCAACATGTCGTTCCATCCATCCAAGTCAGGGAGATAGTCCCCGAGCCTAGTGAAAGGCTTCAGGTCGAGACGCTGAGAGGCTATCAATGTTCGGACGTCTTCCCGCGACATTTGTCCTTCTCCGTAGAACATCCCTGTTTTTCCGACGACCTCCTTCATGATGATTTGGGCAAGTTCACGCTGGATGTTATAGAACTCAGCTCCAAGTCGATGATGCTCGATATCTCCTATGTCCTTTGCCCATTGCAGAATATGGGCATCGCCGGAAGAAGGTGCCATGCGAAGGTTCTGGTGATCCTGTCTGTAGTCCAGCATGTGGTGTAGGACATAGAATCCATCATTAAGAGAATTGTCCGGTTGCTGGATGCAACAGAAGTTGGTCTTATGTCCGAAGGCGACCCTGCCGCCCCTCATCTTCTTGTCCCTAACCACTCCACCCAGTGATTGGTAGTGATACATAGCACTGTCGAGAACATCCTTGATGTGGGTGTAATCCTTTTTGTGAATGTTCTTCGACGTGTCCAAGTAAAGAGCATGGGAGAATCGGGGGTAGAGGATGATGAGGACGGCGCGCCCGCCGCTGCGCAAAATAAGTCCTCAAATTAATTAGCTTCCACCATGCAAATGAATGATTGAAATCGAAGGAAGGATAGCAGCGTGGATGACTTACACGGGATGATAAGGCATGAGAATCGCCCCCTTGTCCTTATTGGTGAGCATGAAACTGACGATGTAATCCCTCGCGTATTCACGGTGATTTGCGCAGACTCCCAAGAAGCCCTCGTGCATGTAGTACGGGTCAGCGACACAAATATGAGATATCTGCTCAACCCCAATGATGTAGTTCATGTGCAAGGCATAAAGGCGGACAAACGTAAAATCCAGCTTCTTCACGTGAAACATGTCGAATATGTAATCGAATCAGAGGAAGAACTTATCCGCGGGGAAGCTGTCGACGTACGACATTTGCCGCGAAACATTAACCACTTAGAGTGGGTATCCTCGATATTTCGAGGCGATGAGGTCTTTCTCTACCCGCAGCACATCGTCATGAAGTCTCTTTAGATCGCCGAATCTGGCCCGTAGCGCTGTTGCAGGTAGGCTTGGTTGACCGGGGATATGCCATTTATCCGCACCGGGGATATCTATACGGTCCTGAAGCCGAGGCTGCTGAGGCGGCTGGATCATAGAAACAACTTTTTTGCCTTTCCTCGCTCTCTTCCTAAACTTCTTTACTACCAGAAGGTCGTCCATAATATGTTGAGACGGCAATTCAGGCACCGACTCATGACGCTCAAACCCTGAGGAGGCGCCAGTATAGACATACTGTTCAGCAGCGCCATCGTCGTCCTCATCCTCATCCATGGCGACGTCATCAGCGACTAATGGAGCCTCCTCCTTACCACGTCCGCTATCACCCAACCCAACACCCGACGATAATTGGGTAGGTGGGGTGTTGATGTTCATACCTTGCAGAGGCTACGTGCTCGTGGGTGTGCTCCCGGCCGCCTCCAGACGAAGCAGACTCTTTGGCCACAACAGGACCCACCCAGCATTGCAACAATCACCAAGCCGCCACGGTGTCTCGTCGTCATCCCCCAGTAGTACTGGAGGAGGCAAATTCTCGTGGCCCAGTTTGACACTGGCCACGGAAACCTTGAAGACGTTCGGGGGGATCGGCCGGCTGTGGAACAATGGTTCCTTCGGCTCCATTATCGTTGCCTTCCCCACGTCCACCTTCTAGTCGCCGATGGTGTACAATATGGTGCACGGGGTTTCGTCAGCCTGCAAAGAAAAGTCTGCGACGTGAGACATCCAAAAGGCAACAAAAACGGGAGATTATACATTTATATTGAAGGGGGCCGGTGTGACAGATACCGTGAGGGCGTCGAGCTCAGCCAAAGACGAAGCACCGCCTAGCACGTCCGGTGCGGGAGCCGCCAAGAAGTCAGCAAGGGGAAAGTCCGCTGCATCTTTTTTTGGATTTTGCCTGGTCCAATTGAAAACGGCCGGAACCAAGGTAGTAGAAATATCTAAAGCCACCTGTTTTGCGGCAGCTACCGCTGTTACGACTGCCTCAGTTGATTTCTTCTCAACCACAATCTCAACCCTCTTGTCGATGTTTTCTTCATTTAACCTCCGTCTTTCCTTTCTCTCCTCCGTGGTCTCACGGTAGTACTTCTTCCACGTGGCGCCGTCTCCGACACCGTGCACGCGTCCATACGACGGTCGAGTATCCACCGGTTGTTTTTTCAATATGTTCAACGCCCGGTTGAATGGAGTGTCCCACTTGGGCCTCGCCAATGCCTAAGACGGCGAGTCGCTTTCGGCCGCAATCCTATGCTGCTCACTCTGCAAAAGGCACAACGATCGTTTACAAATATGACTAACGTGTGCAGTCGAATTGGTCAGAAACTAAAATTACCAACAGTCTCATGAACTCCGTAATGACCGGTGTTGTCTCGTAAACCTTTTTCACTGGGTCCCAACGGTGCCGTACCCTGAGGACGTCACGCTCCTGTGGGACGGTGAACTCCGCCAAGGGGTCTGGGATGCCCAGACTCGCAGCTTCCGCGTCCTCCTTGGCCCATTTGGACCTCTTTCCGCTGTAACCACGGCTTCCGAGGTGGTGGCTGCCAATGTTCCTCTCTTGAAGCCCCTTCATTTTCTTAGACTTTTTTTGGCATCTTCGGCCTCGCAAGCCTCCTTGAATATTTGAAACTGCTCTTCCGTGATTGTTGGATTATCCTTTACAATCTCGGAGTAGGGTTCGTTCTTGTCGATGACCCTTGCTTTCACTCAATTTTTCCAGGCGGCCAACAGGTCGCTAAACTTGGTCATGGCGTGTTTGCTTATCTTCTTCATTGCCGGGTCCTCATCTGGATCTTTATAATCCTTCTCATTCCGGCCTGGGAACAAGAATATCTGGTGAAACTTCTTTAGGAGGGAGCTCCTCATATTTTCTATCTTCTGTAGTTTCTCATCGTTGATGGTGGCGGTTGTCTGTATGATGCAGCCTATTTGATTGCCGTAGCATCGACGCGCTTCCTCGGGCGCCGTTGGCTCAAAATTTCCGTCGTCCACCTCCGTGACCACCAATCTAGTAGTCCTGAGTTTGTTAGGAACCCGTTGCCTCTTTGCTTTCGGTTCTACACCGGCTCCGCTCCCCGAGGCAGCGCCGGTCTCAGTCTCAGTGCTGGTCTCGATGCCGGTCTGAGTCTGAGCGCCGGTCTTAGTCTCAGCACCGGTCTACGTGTCAGTCTCAGTCCCCGATGCCACCGGTGGGCCCAGCAATAACATCGGTTGATCATCGGTAAGGCTAAAAAATTCGTCTGCCGCCCGGTAGGCATCGTCGCAATCACCAGAACCCTGTCCTTCATCGTTGCTAGCCATGTTTCCTATGATTAAATCTAGTCAATTAATTCTATACCTAATAAAATGAATAATGACATAAAAAGGCCTATTGTTTTGCAGGAATGTTGACTCCTTCCTGGTGCGGCAAATCACGGGCACTCGATATGTCCTAGTTTGTAGCACAAGTCATGCCGAAATTCACGGAAAATTTCGGCATGAGCTTTGCTAAAAAGTGGACAAATCGAGAACCTAAAATTTGCCGGAAAAGAAATGAATCAACATTCCAGCAAAACATAGGCCACTAAGCATCATTCCCTGCAAACACTGTCCAAATATACATGAGCAACCACATGTGCAAACAGTGTAGAAGAAAATTCATTTAACTACTAATAGAACACAATTCAGTTAACTTTAGTGCTCTATAATGATGAAAGGAAAAAAATTCAGTTAACTACTAATTTCATTCATTTAGGTTATTCATTTAACATCACCTAATTAACCTACTGTACCAATACTACTAGCAGCACTACTAAACTAATTAACCTAGCAAAACTCTAGTGCCCTAACTGAAAAACATCTAATTAACATCTAATTTTTTGTCTAAAATACAGAGAGATATGAGTGAGGAGGAGGGGTGGGGGACTTATAGAGAGGGGAAAGACGGTGGCGGGGAGGTGCTCACTGACGGAGGTAGGGGCGGAGAGGGCGAGCTCGGGCACGGGCAAGGGTGGTCCTGGGCAGGCTCGGGCAGCGGTGAGGTGGAGGGCGCCGACGGTGACGTGGAGGGCGGCCTTGGGCGGCGGCTGTGAGGCTGAGAGCGGCCTCGGGCGGCGGCGGTGAGGCTGAGGGCGGCCTCGGGCGACGGCGGTGAGGCTGAGGGCGGCCTCGCGCGGCGGCGGTGAGGCTGACGGCGGCCTCGGGCGGCGGCGATGAGGAGACAGCGGCGAGGGCAAGGGACGATTTGGGGAAGAATTGGTGGCCGGCGGGCAGGGTGGGGGTAAACCGCTATTTAAGTGAAACGTAACGGTAGCGCGTTTCCGGAAACGCGCTATAGCTAAACTTAGCTATAGCGCGTTTACTGAAACCCGCTACTGCTATTCCTTTCTCCTTTTTTCCCTTTTTTATTTTATTTTTCTTTACATTTTATTTTTTCCCTTTCTCCTTTTTCTATTTCTTTCATTTTCATTTACTTTTCTACTTGTTTTTCAGTTCATTTTATTTCCGTTAGCAGCAGCGCTTTACACGTAAGCGCGCTGCAGCTAAGGAGATTAGCAGTAGCGCTGGGCCATTATACGCGCTACTGCTAGGTTGGGCTAGCCATGTGCGCCCAGTTCAAACCTAGCAGCAGCGCTTTTTGCTAGTACACGCTACTGCTAAAGTCATAGCAGTAGCGCGGTTTATTTACACGTGCTGCTACTAAGTAGCAGCAGCGCTTGATTTTGTACAGCGCTACTGGTAAAATTCTGTGTATAGGCTTTTCCCTAGTAGTGCACAAGTGTGACAAAGGATAGTAGCATTGTCCCTTCTCTCTTTTTCTCTCATAAATTTTTTTGGGGCCTTCACTTTTTTATGGCCTTTCTTTTTTTAATTCCTCACTTGGGACAATGCTCTAGAAAATGATGATCATCACACTTCTATTTATTTACAACTCAATGATTACAACTCGATGCTAGAACAAAAGATGACTCTATATGAATGCCTCCGGCGGTGTACGGGGATATGCAATGAACCAAGAGTGACATGTATGAAAGAATTATGAATGGTGGCTTTGCCACAAATACTATGTCAACTACATGATCATGCTAAGCAATATGACAATGATGAATGTGTCATGATAAATGGAATGGTGGAAAGTTGCATGGCAATATATCTCGGAATGGCTATGGAAATGCCATAATAGGTAGGTATGGTGGCTGTTTTGAGGAAGATATAAGGAGGTTTATGTGTGAAAGAGCGTATCATATCACGGGGTTTGGATGCACCCGAAGTTTGCACCAACTCTCAATGTGAGAAAGGGCAATGCACGGTACCGAAGAGGCTAGCAATGATGGAAGGGTAAGAGTGCATATAATCCATGGACTCAACATTAGTAATAAAGAACTCACATACTTATTGCAAAAATCTACAAGTCATGAAAAACCAAGCACTACGCGCATGTTCCTAGGGGGATAGATTGGTAGGAAAAGACCATCGCTCGTCCCCGACCGCCACTCATAAGGAGGACAATCAAAGAACACCTCATGATTCAAATTTGTTACATAACGTTTACCATGCATGCATGCTACGGGACTTGCAAACATCAACACAAGCATTTCTCAAATTCACAACTACTCAACTAGCACGTCTTTGATATTATTACCTCCATATCTCAAAACAATCATCAAGCATATAACTTCTCTTAGTATTCAAAACACTCATAAGAATTTTTTTACTAATCTTGAATACCTAGCATATTAGGATTATTTAAGCAAATTACCATGCTATTTAAGAATCTCAAAATAAAGTAGACCTCGTCAATTAAAATATGTCAATAGAGTAGGTATGTACCTGTCAAGTTGTTGTCGACATAGTCTTTGAACGCTTTCTTTAGTGGTTTATCATCAGCAATAAACTTTCCAAGTTTCTCCCGCACCTTCTTCATTATATGCCAGCGGCAATTTCTGTGTATTATGTTCAAGAAGACCTCGTCGATAGCACTCCTCATTGCAAAGTCTTGACATGTGATGATGTTTTTTGGGGCAACACCACCCATTGCATGGAGGAAGGTGTTAAACAACCACACAAAGTTCTCCTTTAGTTCGTCTCGAACAAAGCCACACCCAAACTGGATGGATTGACCATGGTTATTAATTCCAATGAATGGTGCACACGGCATCTTGTACAGGTTTGTCATGTATGTCGTGTCGAACGACAAACAGTCATTATACTTTGCATATGCCCAGCGTGATGCGCCATCAATCCAGAACAAGTTCTCAACCCTGTCCTCATCAGCAAGGGGAAAGTCATCTGCATATTTTTCTGGATGTTGCCTTGTCCAAGTGAAAACGCCCGTCAGTAAGGAAGTAGACAAATCTGCAACCACCTGTTTTGTGGCAGCTACCGCTGTTGCGACTGTCTGAGATGATTTCTTCTCAACCGCCATCTCAGCCTTCTTGTCCATGTTTTCTTCAGTTAACCTTCGTCTTTCCTTTCTCTCCTCCGTGGTCTCATGGTAGTACTTCTTCCACGTGGCGCCGTCTCCGACACCGTGCACGCGTCCATACGACGGGCGAGTATCCACCGGTTGTCGGTTCAATATGTTCAACACCCGGTTGAATGGAGTGTCCCACTTGGGCCCTGCCAATGCCTCAGACGGCGAGTCGCTTTCGGCCGCAATCTGGTGCTGCTCTCTTTGCAAAAGGCACAAGGATCGTTTACAAATATGACTATCGTGTGCAGTCGAATTGATCAGAAACTAAAATTACTAGCAGTCTCATGAACTCTGTAATGACCGGTTTTGTCTCGTAAACCTTCTTCACTGGGTCCCAACGGTGCCGGGCCCTGAGGACGTCATGCTCCTGCGGGACGGTGAAATCCGCCAAGGGGTCTGGGATGCCCAGACTTGTGGCTTCTGTGTCCTCCTTGGCCCATTTGGACCTCTTTCCGCCATAACCACGGCTTCCGAGGTGGTGGCTCCCAATGTTCCTCTCTTGAAGCCCCTTCATGTACTGAGACTTTTTTTGGCAGCTTCGGCCTCGCAAGCCTCTTTGAATATTTGAAACTGCTCTTCCGTGATTGTCGGATTATCCTTTACAATCTCGGAGTAGGGTTCCTTCTTGTCGATGATCTTTTCTTTGACTCGATTTTTCCAGGCGGCCAACGCGTCGCTAAACTTGGTCATGGCATGTTTGTTTATCTTCTTCATTGCCGCGTCCTCATCTGGATCTTTATAATCCTTCTCATTCCAGCCCGGGAACAAGAATTTCTGGTGATACTTCTTTAGGAGGGAGCTCCTCATATTTTCTATCTTCTATAGTTTCTCATCATTGATGGTGGCGGTTGTCCGTACGATGCAGCCTATTTGATTGCCGTAGCATCGACGCGCTTCCTCGGGCGCCTTCGGCTCAAATTTGCCGTCGTCCACCTCCACGACCACCAGTCTAGTAGTCCTGAGTTTGTTAGGAGGCCGTTGCCTCTTTGCTTTCGGTTCTACACCGGCTCCGCTCCCCGAGGCAGCGCCGGTCTCAGTCATAGCGCTGGTCTCGATGCCGGTCTGAGTCTCAGCGCCGGTCTCAGTCTCAGCGCCGGTCTCGATGCCGGTCTAAGTCTCAGCGCCGGTCTTAGTCTCAGTCTCGATGCCGGTCTGAGTCTCAGCGCCAGTCTCGTTGTCGGCAAGGCTAAAAAATCCGTCTCCCGCCCGGTAGACATCGTCGCAATCACCAGAACCCTGTCCTTCATCGTTGCTAGCCATGTTTCCTACGATTAAATCTAGTCAATTAATTCTAGACCTAATAAAATGAATAATGACATAAAAAGGCCTATTGTTTTGTAGGAACATTGACTCCTTCCCGGTGCGGCAAATCCCGGGCACTCGATATTTCCTAGTTTGTAGCACAAGTCATGCCGAAATTCACGGAAAATTTCGGCATGACCTTTGCTAAAAAGTGGACAAATCGAGAACCTGAATTTTGCCGGAACAGAAATGAATCAACATTCTGGCAAAACATAGGCCACTCAGCTTCATTCCCTGGAAACAACAAAAGGCCACTTGGGCATAATCGAACCACTTCAATGTCGAGTATGATCAATGAGCAAACATAATTGAGGATTTTTCATTTATCATGACCACTTGAAATTTGCATCTAGACTTGCAACATTAATAGAAATTTATATTTTTATATTGATGTTTTCTCTAAACTAAATCTTACCACCCTAGTTAACATCTAGTTAAACCTTACTTTCCTAACATTTGTAATTAAACACTACAACCCTAACCGTACTGCCCTAGTTAAGCATATACAATTTTTTCCTACGGCGAGGGAGGCAGGGGCATCTCCATCAAATTAACCTAACTAATTAACCTAACTAAATTACCCTAACTAAATTCTTTTCCTAACTAAATTAACCTAACTAATTTAGAGATAGAGAGAGAGGAGGGGTGGGGGCATATAGAGGATGGCTCCGGTGGTGGCGTGGGAGGCAGTGGTGGCGAGGGAGGCGGGGGCATCTCCGCTGACGGCGAGGGAGGCAGTCGTGGCGAGGGTGGATCTGGTGGCGTCGACTGCGGCTCCGGTGGCGTTGATGAGGCCGCGCGGCTCCGGTGGCGTTGGGGGCGGCTCCGGTGGTGTCGATGGCGCGCGACACTGGTGGCTCCGGGGGAGTCAACGTCGGCAGGAGACGGCGGCAAAGTGGGGCGACGGTGAATCGGGCAAACGGCGGTGAGGTGGCTCGAGGGATTTGGGGGAGAAGTGGTGGCCGGGGGGAAACGGTTTTTTGGTTAAGTCAAACTTAGCGGTAGCGCTTTTCGCGAGGCGCTATAGCTAAGTTAGCTATAGCGAGTTTCACAAAACGCGCTACTGCTATAGCTATGTAATTTCCTTATCTTTCTTATTTCCTTTTCTGTTTCTATAGCGGGGTTCTAGGAAACGTGCTGCAGCTACGTTAGCTATAGCGCCTCTTACGAACAAACGCTACTGCTACGTCTTTCTCCTTTTTCCGCTTTCTCATTTATTTTGCTCTACATTTTATTTTTTCCTTTCTCCTTTTTCTATTTCTTTATTTTTCATTTACTTTTCCATTTGTTTTTTATTTTATTTTATTTCCATTAGCAGTAGCGCTCTTCGCGCGAAACGCTACTGGTAGCGCTACTTATGTGCTAGCGGTAGCGCGCTTTCCTCAAGACCGCTACTGCTATGCGTAGCCTATCGGTTTAGCAAAGGGGATATTAGTGGTAGCGCTTTTTCATGCGCACGCGCTACTGCTACTATTGTAGCTGTAGCGCGGTTTACGGACACGCGCTACTACTCTTTAGCACTAGCGCCCTTTTTTGACATGCGCTACTGCTAAATTTCTGTGTATAAGGTTTTCCCTAGTAGTGTCCTCCTTTGGAATATACCGATGTGATGATAAGAATTTTGTTAGGGACAACTTTTTGATGAGGGGTGATTGTGGTTGTCCTCGAAACGAGAAACAGTCCACCATGCATCACTGTGGGATAGGTATATGTGCGCTTCACATTCAGTCCTAACAACCTTATTTTTTACCTCTTCTTGGCAATGCTGGTTGGGTTTTCCACATCTTGTAGCTCATCCCTGTCCCTGCGTCGTTTGCCATATTTTGTTCAAACTAGGAGCACCCTCCTTACAGTTCCATCACCCCTCTCTTTCTTGAATTGCTGCCTAATTGCAAATCTAGTCATGTGCACGTAGATTTTGTAGTGGTCACGTGCCCTCTCCAAAGTGTCAAATTTTGTCCTTTGTAAAGGTAGCTTACGTGTGGAATATGCCTCCATGTTGTTGCCTTCCATATCAGAGTCGATCCCAGCAGATTCTGGAGTTGGAGGGTCACTTATTGTTTGCTCTCCAAGGCTCCCATCTCCTGTGCTTGCATTTGTTCCAGCACTATGTGCATTTGTTCTATCACTAGGCAAGATATTGTTTGCGCTGATTGTCCGAGCACCTGCAATTTGACTTGGTAGATTAGTGAAATCTAGCATGATAAATAACATTTTCCATCAAGGTAGTTTTCTGAAGAATTAGTGAATGTATTTTTGCTAGCAAGGAACCCTGGTAATTTTCCTATATTGAGCTTGGTAATATATGAACACCAATGTTTGTAATTTTTCAAACCAGGAGTAACTAGTAACATCGAAACACTTCTGCTAGTATTTTCAAACCAGGTACAATAGTAATACATGAACACCAATGTTGGTAATTTTCAAAACCATTTCACTAGTAAAGTACATAACTGTTGTTTATCCCATGATGATATATAAACACTAATGCTGGTAATTTTACCTGTGTCCATGATGTTTGGGTAGGAAAAATTGTTTCTTGCCGTGCACGCTATATCGTCATGTTCATGCATTCTCCCTCCTCCTGCATCTACTGCGTTATCTCCTCTGCTAGCATCCATTTTTTTTGGACACACCTCCTTCTTCATTGTTTTTACATTTGCATGTTGGTATACGTTTACACGTGTTCTGAAAGCACAATTGCTCCCTGGGTGATTTTGGTAATTAATAACATATCTCTTGTTGGATGAATACTTCTATCTAGTGTATTTCAGAGAAGTTCAACAATGGCATGGCAAGGACAAGAGGATGTGGGACCCCTTCAAAATGCTAAGGACACATATTGGCAAAAACTCAAGACTCTTCATTTATATTTTAGTGATCCAAGATCACATTCGTCCATAGGTGTCAGTGCAACAGACCCTAGGTCCGTTGCCCACACTGTGCACATGCTCAAGAGCAAGGTTACAGCACCAAGATCAAAACAAAGCATAGGGGATCGGTTCTTTGAAGGATCAAAGTGTAGATCAAGAAGACCAAGATTAGCCAGAGAGATGATGTCTACTACACAACCTTCTTCTTGTAGACGTTGTTGGGCCTCCAAGTGCATTTGTTTGTAGGACAGTAGTAAATTTCCCTCAAGTGGATGACCTAAGGTTTATCAATCTATGAGAGGCATAGGATGAAGGTGGTCTCTCTCAAACAATCCTGCAACCAAATAACAAAAGGTCTCTTGTGTCCCCAACACACCCAATACAATGGCAAATTGTATAGGCGCACTAGTTCGGCGAAGAGATGGTGATACAAGTGCAATATGGATGGTAGATATAGGTTTTTGTAATCTGAAAATATAAAAACAGCAAGGTAACTAATGATAAAAGTGAGCACAAACGGTATTGCAATGCTTCGAAACAAGGCCTAGGGTTCATACTTTCACTAGTGCAAGTTCTCTCAAGAATAATAACATAACTGGATCATATAACAATTCCTCAACATGCAACAAAGCGTCACTCAAAGAGTGCCCCAAAGTTTCTACCGGTGAGTCAAGACGAAAACGTGTGCCAACCCCTATGCATAAGTTCCCAAGGTCACGGAACCCGCAAGTTTATCACCAAAACATACATCAAGTGAATCAATAGAATACCCCATTGTCACCACATGTATCACACGCAAGACATACATCAAGTGTTCTCAAATCCTTAAAGACACAATCCGATAAGATAACTTCAAAGGGAAAACTCAATTCATCACAAGGAGATAGAGGGGGAGAAACATCATAAGATCCAACTATAGTAGCAAAGCTCACGTTACATCAAGATTGTGCCATATCAAGAACACGAGAGAGAGAGATCAAACACCTAGCTACTGGTACATACCCTCAGCCCCAAGGGTGAACTACTCCCTCCTCGTTATGGAGAGCGCCGGGATGATGAAGATGGCCACTGGTCATGGATCCCCCCCTCCGGCAGGGTACCGGAATAGGGCCCCGGTTGGTTTTTGGTGGCTATAGAGGCTTGCGGCGGCGGAACTCCTGATCTAGCTTATTTTCTGGAGGTTTGGGGATTTATAGGAGAGGTTGGTGTCGAGAACAAGTCAGGGGGCCCCACGGGAAGTCCACGACGCACAGGGGCGCGCCCTAGGGGGTGGGTGCGCCCTCTACCCTAATGGGGCCCACGGGCCTCCCCTCCGGTAACTCTTCGTTCCAATATTTTTTATATTTTCCAAAAAAATTCCGTTGATTTTGAGCGCATTCTGAGAACTTTTATTTCTGCACAAAAAACAACACCACGGTAGTTCTGCTGAAAACAGCGCCAGTCCGGGTTAGTTCTAACCAAATCATGTAGAAAATATTATAAACATGGCATGAATACATCAAAAATTATAGATACGTTGGAGACGTATGAGCATCCCCAAGCTTAATTCCTGCTCGTCTTCGAATTGGTAAATGATAAAAACAGAATTTTTGATGTAGAATGCTACCTAACATATTTATCAATGTAATCTTCTGTATTGTGGCAAGGATATTCAGATCCATAAGATTCAAAACAAAAGTTCAACATTCACAAAAAACAGTAATACTTCAAGCATACGAACAAAGCAATCATGTCTTCTCAAAATAACATGGCCAAAGAAAGCTATCCCTACAAAATCATGTAGTCTGGCTATGCTCTATCTTCATCACACAAAATATTTAAATCATTCACAACCCTGATGACAAGCCAAGCAATTGTTTCATACTTTTGATGTTCTCAAACTTTTTTAATCTTCACGCAATACATGCGTGTGAGCCATGGACATAGCACTATAGGTGGAATACAATATGGTGGTTGTGGAGAAGAAAAAAAGGAGGAAGATAGTCTCACATGAACTAGGCGTATCAACGGGCTATGGATATGCCCATCAATAGATATCAATGTGAGTGAGTAGGGATTGCCATGCAACAGATGCACTAGAGCTATAAGTGTATGAAAGCTCAAAAGGAAACTAAGTGGGTGTGCATCCAACTTGCTTGCTCACGAAGACCTAGGGCGCTTTGAGGAAGCCCATCATTCGAATATACAAGCCAAGTTTGTGTCATGAAAAATTCCCACTAGTATATGAAAGTGACAACATAGGAGACTCTCTATCATGAATATCATGCTGCTACTTTGAAGCACAAGTGTGGTAAATGGATAGTAGCATTGCCCCTTCTCTCTTTTTCTCTCATTTTTTATTTTTTTGTTTTGGGCCTTTTCTCTTTTTTATGGCCTCTTTTTTTCTCTTTTTTTCGTCCGGAGTCTCATCCTGACTTGTGGGGTAATCATAGTCTCCATCATCCTTTCGTCACTGGGACAATGCTCTAATAATGATGTTCATCACACTTTTATTTACTTACAACTCAAGAATTACAACTCGATACTTAGAACAAAATATGACTCTATGTGAATGCCCCTGGCGGTGTACCGGGATGTGCAATGAATCAAGAGTGACATGTATCAAAGAATTATGAAAGGTGGCTTTGCCACAAATACGATGTCAACTACATGATCATGCAAAGCAATATGATAATGACGAAGCGTGTCATAATGAATGGAATGGTGGAAAGTTGCATGGCAATATATCTCGGAATGTCTATGGAAATGCCATAATAGGTAGGTATGGTGGTCGTATTGAGGAAGGTATGGTGGGTGTATGGTACCAGTGAAAGTTGCGTGACACAAGAGAGGCTAGCAATGGTGGAAGGATGAGAGTGCGTATAATCCATGGACTCAACATTAGTCATAAAGAACTCACATACTTATTGCAAAAATCTATTAGTTATCAAAACAAAGTACAACGCGCATGATCCTAGGGGGGTATATTGGTAGGAAAAGACCATCGCTCATCCCCAACCGCCACTCAGAAGGAAGACAATCAAAAAATAAGTCATGCTCCAGCTTCATCACGTAACGGTTCACCATACGTGCATGCTACGGGAATCACAAACTTTAACACAAGTATTTCTCAAATTCAGAATTACTCACTAGCATGACTCTAATATCACCATCTTCATATCTCAAAACAATCATAAGGAATCAAACTTCTCATAGTATTCATTGCACTTTATATGAAAGATTTTATTATATCCGTCTTGGATGCCATCATATTAGGACTAAATTTATAACCAAAGCAAATTACCATGCTGTTCTAGAAGACTCTCAAAATAATATAAGTGAAGCATGAGAGTTCATCAATTTCTTCAAAATAAAACCACCGTCGTGCTCTAAAAAGATATAAGTGAAGCACTAAGCAAATGACAAACTACTCCGAAAGATATAAGTGAAGATCAATGAGAAGTCTAATAATTATGCAACTATGTGAAGACTCCTCATAAATAAAAATTCAGATCTTAAGTACTTTATTCAAAAAGCAAGCAAAACAAAATAAAATGACATTGCAAGGATAGCACATATCATGTAAAGAAGTAAAAACTTAGGCTCAACCAAAACTGACCGATGGTTGTTGAGGAAGAAAGGTGGGATGCCAACTGGGGCATCCCCAATCTTAGATGCTTGAGAATTCTTGAAATATTAATTAGGGATGCCTTGGGAATCCCCGAGCTTGAGCTTTTGTGTCTCCTTAATTCCTTTCATATCGCGGTTTCCCTAAATCTTAAAAAACTTCGTCCACACAAAACTAAACAAGAACTCATGAGATAAGTTAGTACAAATCCATGTTAAACCTTATCATTCTCTACTGTAGAAAATCACTAAAATTATAATTTGACATTGCGTACTAAATGCCTCTTCATATTTAAGAGTACTATCCTTAAATAGAATCATTAAACAAGCAAACATATGCAAACAATGCAAACATAACAGCAATCTGTCTAAACAGGATAGTCTGTAAGGAATGCGAGAGGAATCATACTTCCCTAATTCCAAAAATTCTAAAAACATACCACACTGTAGATAATCTGTTGTTTCTGATTGTGTAAAAATTTGAAGATTTTATCGTGTTCTGACTATTCACAAATATTCAAAACATAACAGCAACCTTTCTATTTTCTAAAACAGCAACATAAGGACTTGAAACATAAGCATGGTAAAGGCTATACTTGACCTTTTTATTGAACTAAAAGATGCAAAACATTACTCTAAATGTAAGCAAGCAAATACTAATAAGATAAAATGACGCTCCAAGCAAAACACATATTCTGTGGTGAATTAAAATATAGCTCCAAATAAGGTTACCGATGAACAAAGACGAAAGAGGGGATGCCATCCGGGGCATCCCCAAGCTTAGGCTCTTGGTTGTCCTTGAATATTACCTTGGGGGTGCCTTGGGCATCCCCAAGCTTATGCTCTTTTCACTCCTTATTATGTAGTCCATCAAAACTTTACCCAAAACTTGAAAACTTCACAACACAAAACTCAACAGAAAACTCGTAAGCTCCGCTAGTATAAGAAAGCAAATCGCCACTTAGGTACTGTCAAGACAAGATTCATAATTTTTCTCACATGATGCCTACTGTACCATATCATTTCTACAATTTATATTAAGCAATATAAACTATAGAAACTAGAAATCAAGCAAACTATGTATCAAAAACAGAATTTGTCAAAAATAGAACAGTCTGTAGTAATCTGAAACTCACGAATACTTCTATAACTACAAAAATCCTGAGAAATTCAAAAGTCCTAGGAAATTTGTTTTTTAATCCACTTCAAAATGAATCAGTATTTTATCGCACTTCTGTTAAAAATGAAAACTAATCTCCTGGGCGTAAAAGTTTCAGTTTTTCAACAAGATCAAATCAAGTATCACCGTAAGCCATCCCAAAGGTCATACTTGGCACTTTATTGAAACAAAAGCTATAAAACATGATTACTACAGTAGCATAATCATGTGAACACACAAAAACTGTAGGTATAAATGTTGGGTTGTCTCCCAACAAGCGCTTTTCTTTAAAGCCTTTCTAGCTAAGCATGATGATTTCAATGATGCTCATATAAAAGATAGGAATTGAAACATAATGGGAGCATCATGAAGAATATGACTAGCACATTTAAGTCTAACCCACTTCCTATGCATAGGGATTTTGTGACCAAACAACTTATGGCAACAAGAATCAACTTGCATAGGAAGGTAAAACAAGCATAGCTTCAAAGCTTTTAACACATGGAGAGGAAACTTGATATTATTGCAATTCCTACAAGCATATGCTCCTCCCTCATAGTAATTTTTAGTAGCATCATGAATGAATTCAACAATATAACTATCAGATAAAGCGCTCCTTTCATGATGCATAAGCATAGAATTTATATTACTCTCCACATAAGCAAATTTCTTCTCATGAATAGTAGTGGGAGCAAACTCAACAAAATAACTATCATGTGATGCATAATAAAATTGAAAATTAAAATCAAGATGACAATTTTCATGGTTATCATTGTTCTTTATAGCATACATGTCATCACAATAATCATCATAGATAGCAACTTTCTTCTCATAATCAATTGGAACCTCTTCTGAAATAGTGGATTCATCACTAAATAAAGTCATGACCTCTCTGAAACCACTTTCATCAACATAATCATCATAAAAAGGAGGCATGCTATCATCAAAAAAATTTGCTCATCAAAACTTGGGGGACTAAAAATATCATCTTCATCAAACATAGCATCCCCAAGCTTGTGGCTTTGCATATCACTAGCATCATGGATATTCAAAGAATTCACACTAACAACATTGCAATCATGCTCATCATCCAAAGATTTAGTGCCAAACATTTTAATACATTTCACGAAAGATATTAAAAAGATGAAGCATATGAGGCACCCTCAATTCCATTTTTTAGTTTTCTTTTATAGACTAAACTAGTGATAAAACAAGAAACAAAAACATTCGATTGCAAGATCTAAAGATATACCTTCAAGCACTCACCTCCCCGGCAACAGCGCCAGAAAAGAGCTTGATTTACGGGGTGTTAGTGCCTCTTACCTAGCCTCTCCAGCAACGGCGCCAGAAAAGAGCTTGATGTCTAATACACAACCTTCTTCTTGTAGACGTTGTTGGGCCTCCAAGTGCAGAGGTTTGTAGGCCAGTAGCAAATTTCCCTCAAGTGGATGACCTAAGTTTTATCAATCTGTGGGAGGCGTAGGATGAAGATGGTCTCTCTCAAACAACCCTGCAACCAAATAACAAAAAGTCTATTGTGTCCCCAACACACCCAATACAATGGCAAATTGTGTAGGTGCACTAGTTTGGCGAAGAGATGGTGATACAAGTGCAATATGGATGGTAGATATAGGTTTTTGTAATCTGAAAATATAAAAACAGCAAGGTAACTAATGATAAAAGTGAGGAAAAATGGTATTGCAATGCTTCCAAAAAAGGCCTAGGGTTCATACTTTCACTAGTGAAAGTTCTCTCAGCAATAATAACATAATTGGATCATATAACAATCCCTCAACATGCAACAAAGAGTCACTCAAAGAGTGCCCCAAAGTTTCTACCAGAGAGTCAAGACGAAAATGTGTGCCAACCCCTATGCATAAGTTCCCAAGGTCGCTGAACCTGCAAGTTGATCACCTAAACATACATCAAGTGAATCAATAGAATACCCCATTGTCACAACAGGTATCCCACGCATGACATATATCAAGTGTTCTCAAATCCTTAAAGACTCAATCCGATAAGATAATTTCAAAGGGAAAAACTCAATTCATCACAAGGAGATAGAGGGGGAGAAACAACATATGATCGAACTATAGTAGCAAAGCTCGCGTTACATCAAGATCATGCCATATCAAGAACACAAGAGAGAGAGAGAGATCAAACACATAGCTACTGGTATGTACCCTTAGCCCCGAGAGTGAACTACTCCCTCCTCATCATGGGAGAGCATCGAGATGATGAAGATGGCCACCGGTGATGGATCCCCCCTCCGGCAGGGTGCCGGAACAGGGCCCCAATTAGTTTTTGGTGGCTCCAGAGGGTTGCGGCGGCGAAACTCCCGATCTATGTTATTTTCTGGAGGTTTGGGGATTTATAGGAGAGCTTGGCATCGAGAACAAGTCAGGGGGCCCATGGTAAGTCCACGAGGTACAAGGTTGTGCCCTAGGGGGGTGCGCGTGTCCTCCACCCTTGTGGGGCCCACGGCCTCCCCTCCGGTAACTTCATTCCACTATTTTTTATATTTTCCAGAAAAAATCTCCGTTGATTTTGAGCACATTCCGAGAGCTTTTATTTCTGCAGACAAAAAACAGCACGGTAGTTCTGCTGAAAACAACATCAGTCCGGGTTAGTTCTAACCAAATCATACCAAAATCATGTAAAAATATTATAAACATGGCATGAATAGATCAAAAATTATAGATACGTTGGAGGACGGGTCGTTGGCTCCTTCAAGCAGAAGTATTCTCGCAGGGTGGCGCACGACGCATACGCCGAGTACCTAGAGAAGCTTCAGGATCGTGCCGGCCTGTGAGATGAGATGTGGGATGGATGGAACTATATATCTACACTTGAGTATGCTTAATACTGTTGAACTATGTACTACTTATGGTTGAACTATGCTTATCTACGTGTATGCTTATTATCTATGTCTGAGTATGTTAAATATTTTGCCAAATTTTGGTAAAAATTACAACGGGGGACCAATAAACCAGGACGGATGTAGTACGTCAATCACACACGGTTCCCAAAATTGGAACCGTGTGCAATGAATTTCATTTTGCCTGATGCATCAATCACACACGGTTCGCTCAAACAAACCATCGCCCCCAAAATTCTTTGTGGGACAGAAAACCCTCACCACCCAATTCAAAAAAGTAAAAGAAAACCCTCACCATCCCCATGTCATAAAAACCATCACCCCGCCTACCACCCCCCGGGCCCCTCCGGTACGTTCCCCATTCACACCTGCACAAGCTCCTCCGCATCTATGCCATGGCACCACCTATCGCGGCGGTAAACACTTAGCTCGACGCCTACTGCCGCCGCCAGGCTGCTGGCAAAGCCCACCGCATTTCGCCACTTCTGCTTGCCACCTCCTATTGCCATCGACTTTCTCGATGATGCTCGCGGTCGACCAAGCTCCGGTCGGGTTGGGAATCTGCTGTGCTGAGGGTTCTTTCTCATGGATGACAAGGTTACTAGTTTAACGAGATATTACCTCATCTCTTATCCCAGTCCATCTGCCTCCTTTAATCACCCGGCGGAAATCGCCGTGAACGCATTTTTATTCGATTTGATTTGAGGGTTTTCTTTCATTCATAGAATGTCAGTGCACCGACACTTCAGGACTTTGCGACCACTACCAAAGTTTCCATCTCTCTGTACCAGATAACTTGAACACTGAAACATCTCCAACGTATCTATAATTTTTGATTGTTCCATGCTATTATATTATCAACCTTGGATGTTTTAAATGCATTTATATGCTATTTTATATGATTTTTGGGACTAACCTATTAACCCAAAGCCCAGTGCCAGTTTCTGTTTTTTCCTTGTTTTGGAATATCGCAGAAAAGGAAAATCAAACGGAGTCCCATTGACCAGAAACTTCACGGAACTTATTTATGTATCAAAAGAAGCCCAGAAGACTTGGAGTCCACGCAAGGGAAGCTTCGAGGAGGCCACGAGGTAGGGGGGCGCTCCCAACCCCCCTAGGCGCGCCCTCCACCCTCGTGGGCTCCTCATGGCTCCCTTGACATACTTCTTCCTCCTATATATCTCCATATACCCTAAAAACATCCAGGAGCACAATAGATCGGGAGTTCCGCTGCCAGAAGCCTCCGTAGCTACCGAAAGCCAATCTAGACCCGTTCCGGCACCCTGCCGGAGGGGGCAATCCCTCTCCAGTGGCCACCTTCATCATCCCGGTGCTCTCCATGACGAGGAGGGAGTAGTTCTCCCTCGGGGCTGAGGGTATGTACCAGTAGCTATGTGGTTGATCTCTCTCTCTCTCTCGTGTTCTTGAGGTGATCCGATCTTGATGTATCGCGAGCTTTGCTATCATATTTGGATCCTATGATGTTTCTTCCCCCCTCTACTCTCTTTTAATGGATTGATTTTCCCCTTTGAGGTTATGTTATCGGATTGAGTCTTTAAAGATTTGAGAACACTTGATGTATGTCTTGCCGTGCGTATCTGTGGTGACAATGGGATACCACGTGATTCACCTGATGTATGTTTTGGTGATCAACTTGCGGGTTCCGCCCATGAACCTATGCATAGGGGTTGGCACACGTTTTCGTCGTGATTCTCCGGTAGGAACTTTGGGGCACTCTTTGAGGTTCTATGTGTTGGTTGAATAGATGAATCTGAGATTGTGTGATGCATATCGTATAATCATACCCACGGATACTTGAGGTGACATTGGAGTATCTAGGTGACATTAGGGTTTTGGTTGATTTGTGTCTTAAGGTGTTATTCTAGTACGAACTCTAGGGCTGTTTGTGACACTATAGGAATAGCCCAATGGATTGATTGGAACGAATAACTTTGAGATGGTTTCGTACCCTACAATAATCTCTTCGTTCGTTCTCCGCTATTAGTGACTTTGGAGTGACTCTTTGTTGCATGTTGAGGGGTAGTTTTGTGATCCAATTATGTTATTATTGTTGAGAGGACTTGCACTAGTGAAAGTATGAACCCTAGTCCTTGTTTCAACACATTGCAATACCGTTTACGCTCACTTTTATCATTCATTACCTTGCTGTTTTTATATTTTGCAGATTACAAAAACTATTATCTACCACCCATATACCACTTGTATCACCATCTCTTCGCCAAACTAGTGCACCTATACAATTTACCATTGTATTCTGTGTGTTGGGGACACAAGATACTCTTTGTTATTTGGTTGCAGGGTTGCTTGAGAGAGACCATCTTCATACTACGCCTCCTACAGATTGATAAACGTTAGGTCATCCACTTGAGGGAAATTTGCTACTGTCCTACAAACCTCTGCACTTGGAGGCCCAACAACGTCTACAAGAAGAAGGTTGTGTAGTAGACACCAAGCTCTTTTCCGGCGCCATTGCCGGGGAGGTTAGAGCTTGAAGGTATATCTTTAGATCTTGCAATCGAATCTTTTTGTTTCTTGTTTTAGCACTAGTTTAATTTATAAAAGAATACTACAAAAAATATGGAATTGAGTTTGCCTCATATGTTTCATCTTTTTAATGTCTTTCATGAGAATAAGGATTCAAATATTTGTGCCAAAGTGTTAGAAGAAGAATGCATTAAAATGTTTGGCACTAAATATTTGTATGATGAGCATGATTGCAATGTTGTTAGTATGAATTCCTTGAATATCCATGATGCTAATGATATGCAAAGCCACAAGCTTGGGGAAGCTAAGTTTGATGAAGATGATATTTTTTGTCCCCCAAACTTTGATGAGCAAATTTATTATGATGAAAGCATGCCTCCTATTTATGATGATTATATTGATGAAAGTCGAAGTGGAGCGGTCATGACTTTATTTTGTGATGAATCCACTATTTCGGAAGAGGTTCCAATTGATTATGAGAACAAATTTGCTATCTATGATGATTATTGTGATGACTTGTATGCTATAAAGAATAATGATATCCATGAAACTTGTCATCATGATTTTAGTTTTCAATTGTATTATGCCTCACATGATAATTATTTTGTTGAGTTTACTCACGCTATTCCGAAGGAGAAGAATCTTGCTTATGTGGAGAGTAGTAAATTTTCTATGCATGTAGATCATCAAAAGAATGCTTTAGGTGCTGGTTATATTGCCGAATTCATTCATGATGCTACTGAAAATTATTATGAGGGAGTAACATATGCTTGTAGGAATTGCAATAATATCGAGTTTCCTCTCTATGTGCTTAAAGTTTTAAAGTTATGCTTGTTTTGCCCTCCTATGCTAGTTGATTATTGTTCCCATAAGTTGTTTGCTCACAAAATCCCTATGCATAGGAAGTGGGTTAGACTTAAATGTTCTAGTCATAGTCTTCATGATGCTCTCTTTATGTTACAATTCTTATATTTTATGTGAGCATTGTTCAAATCATCATGCCTAGCTAGGGGCATTAAACGATAGCGCTTGTTGGGAGGCAACCAAATTTTATTTTAGCTCCTTGACTTTTGTTCCTGTTTAGCAATAAATAATTTATCTATTATCTTTTATGATTGAGTTTTTATGTTTTAATTAGTGTTTGTGCCAAGTAGAACTGTTAGGAAGACTTGGGGAAAGTCTTGTTGATCTTGCTGTAAAAAACAGAAACTTTAGCGCTCACGAGAATTGCTGGAATTTTTTATTGGAGAGTGCTATTTAGTTAATTATTTTTGCAGATGATTAACAGATAAATTCCTCACGTCCAGCAATTTATTTTATAATTTTTGGGGTTCCAGAAGTTTGCATTAGTTACAGATTACTACATACTGTTCTTTTTTTGATAGATTCTGTTTTCTATGTGTTGTTTGCTTATTTTGATGAATCTATGGCTAGTAAAGAGTTTATAAACAATAGAGAAGTTGTAATACAGTAGGTTTAACACCAATATGAATTTAGAATGAGTTCACAACAGTACCTAAGTGGTGATTTATTTTCTTATACTAACGGAGCTTACGAGTTTTCTGTTAAGTTTTGTGTTGTGAAGTTTTCAAGTTTTGGGTAAAGATTCGATGGAATATGGAATAAAGAGTGGCAAGAGCCTAAGCTTGGGGATGCCCCGGAAGGCATCCCCTCTTTCGTCTTCGTTCATCGGTAACTTTACTTGGAGCTATATTTTTACTTACCACATGATATGTGTTTTGCTTGGAGCGTCAATTTATTTTATTTAGTTTTGCTTGATGTTTGAATAAAATACCAAGATCTAAAATTCTTAAATGTTAGAGAGTCTTCCCATAGTTGTATAATTATTCGACTACTCATTGATCTTCACTTATATCTTTTGGAGTAGTTTGTTGTTGCTCTAGTGCTTCACTTATATCCTTTTAGAGCACGGTGGTGGTTTTATTTTGAAGAAATAGATGAACTCCCGTGCTTCACTTATATTATTTTGAGAGTCCTAAAAAGCATGGTAATTTGCTTTGGTTATGAATTTAGTCCTAATATGATGGGCATCCAAGAGGGATATAATAAAAACTTCCATATAGAGTGCATTGAATACTATGAGAAGTTTGATACTTGATGATTGTTTTGAGATATGGAGATGGTGATATTAGAGTCATGCTAGTTGAGTAGTTGTGGATTTGAGAGATACTTGTGTTGAAGTTGTGATTCCTATAGTATGCACGTATGGTGAACCGTTATGTGATGAAGTCCGGGCATGATTTATTTATTGACTGTCTTCCTTATGAGTGGCGGTCGGGGACGAGCGATGGTCTTTTCCTACCAATCTATCCCCCAAGGAGCATGCTCGTAGTACTTTGTTTCGACAACTAATAATTTTTTGCAATAAGTATGTGAGTTCTTTATGACTAATGTTGAGTCCATGGATTATACGCACTCTCACCCTTCCACCATTGCTAGCCTCTCTAGTACCGCGCACCTTTCGCCGGTGCCATAAACCCACCATTTATCTTCCTCAAAATAGCCACCATACCTACCTATTATGGCATTTCCATAGCCATTCCGAGATATATTGCCATGCAACTTTCCACCATTCCGTTTAATATGACACACTTCATCATTGTCATAATGCTTTGCATGATCATGTAGTTGACATCGTATTTGTGGCAAGGCCACCGTTCATAATTCTTTCATACATGTCATTCATGAGTCATTGCACATACCGGTACACCGCCGGAGGCATTCATATAGAGTCATATCTTGTTCTAAGTATCGAGTTGTAATTCTTGAGTTGTAAGTAAATAAAAATGTGATGATCATCATTATTAGAGCATTGTCCTAGTGAGGAAAGGATGATGGAGACTATGATTCCCCCATAAGTCGGGATGAGACTCCGGACGAAAATAAATAAATAAATAAAAGAGGCCAAAGAAGCCCAAATAAAAAAAGAGGCCATAAAAAAAGAGAAAAGGCCAAAAAATGAGAGAAAAAGAGAGAAGGGGCAATGCTACTATCCTTTTACCACACTTGTGCTTCAAAGTAGCACCATGATATTCATGATAGAGAGTCTCCTATGTTGTCACTTTCATATACTAGTGGGAATTTTTCATTATAGAACTTGGCTTCTATATTCCAATTATTGGCTTCCTCCAAATGCCTTAGGTCTTTGTGAGCAAGCAAGTTGGATGCACACCCACTAGTTTCTTTTGTTGAGCTTTCATACACTTATAGCTCTAGTGCATCCGTTGCATGGAAATCCCTACTCACTCACATTGATATCTATTGATGGGCATCTCCATAGCCCATTCATACGCCTAGTTGATGTGAGACTATCTTCTCCTTTTTGTCTTCTCCACAGCCACCATTCTACTCCACCTATAGTGCTATGTCCATGGCTCACGCTCATGTATTGTGTGAAGATTGAAAAAGTTTGAGAATATCAAAAGTATGAAACAATTGCTTGGCTTGTCATCGGGGTTGTGCATGATTTAAATAGTTTGTGTGGTGAAGATGGAGCATAGCCAGACTATATGATTTTGTAGGGATAGCTTTCTTTGGCCATGTTATTTTGAGAAGACATGATTACTTTATTAGTATGCTTGAAGTATTATTATTTTTATGTCAATACTAAACTTTTGTCTTGAATCTGATGGATCTGAAATACTCTTGCCACAATAAAGAAGAATTACTTAGAGAAATATGTCAGGTAGCATTCCACATAAAAATTCTGTTTTAGCATTTACCTACTCGAGGACGAGCAGGAATTAAGCTTGGGGATGCTGCTACGTCTCCAACGTACCTATAATTTTTGATTGTTCCATGCTATTATATTATCAACCTTGGATGTTTTATATGCATTTATATGCTATTTTATATGATTTTTGGGACTAACCTATTAACCCAGAGCCCAGTGCCAGTTTCTATTTTTTCCTTGTTTTAGAATATCACAGAAAAGGAAATCAAACGGAGTCCCATTGACCTAAAACTTCACGGAACTTATTTTTGGATCAGAAGAAGCCCAAAAGACTTGGAGTCTATGTGTTGGTTGAATACATGAATCTGAGATTGTGTGATGCATATCGTATAATCATACCCACGGATACTTGAGGTGACATTGGAGTATCTAGGTGACATTAGGGTTTTGGTTGATTTGTGTCTTAAGGTGTTATTCTAGTACAAACTCTAGGGCTGTTTGTGACACCTATATGAATAGCCCAACAGATTGATTGGATATAATAACTTTGAGGTGGTTTCGTACCCTACCATAATCTCTTCATTCGTTCTCCGCTATTAGTGACTTTGGAGTGACTCTTTGTTGCATGTTGAGGGATAGTTATGTGATCCAATTATGTTATTATTGTTGAGAGCACTTGCACTAGTGAAAGTATGAACCCTATGCCTTGTTTCAACACATTGCAATACCGTTTATGCTCACTTTTATCATTCATTACCTTGCTGGTTTTATATTTTCAGATTACAAAAACTATTATCTACCATCCATATACCACTTGTATCACCATCTCTTCGCCGAACTAGTGCACCTATACAATTTACCATTGTATTGGGTGTGTTGGGGACACAAGAGACTCTTTGTTATTCGGTTTCAGGGTTGCTTGAGAGAGACCATCTTCATCCTACGCCTCCTATGGATTGATAAACCTTAGGTCATCCACTTGTGGGAAATTTGCTACTGTCCTACAAACCTCTGCACTTGGAGGCCCAACAACGTCTACAAGAAGAAGGTTGTGTAGTAGAGACCAAGAATGCGCGCGGTATGTTCAATCTCACCCTAAATCGGTTGGCATGGCCTACTTTCCTGAACATATTCTAAATATTGCTACATTTGGATAAAAGGTGCCACATGCACCATATACGTCAAAGGGGATTTTCCCCTCTTCTTTCAATATTAGGGAAATTAATGATGTATTGTTCTTTCGATTACTCTCATTTTTCCATGACATCATGTTTACCCAATTTGTTTAATTATAGATTTTTTTCCTTCGATTTCAACTGCTGTACAGTTGTTCCAATTTGGGCCCATATTTGCATGTTACCATATTTTTTTGACAATCCTACCATTTTCTGAAGAACATCCCTCGCTATGCAACAGATTATGTAGTGCACAATTTTTCCCTTTACATACATCAAGGCTCCACGGATGTCATACTTCACACAAACCATGGATTTACAATCGTTGCTACTGTAAGACTTGATGAACATGGTGACTCCTGTTTTGGCACTGGCTTTTGGAATGAAATTGCAAAGTTTTATGTACTGAAAGCTGGCACTAAAATTGCACTGCACATAAAAGGGCCTGGTCATGAGATATATGCTAAGTTCCCCGACAAAATCATCTATCCAGACTTTGTTCAAAGTAAGTTTTCTTTTCAACTATCTGCATATGTTGAACTACCCCGGAATGTCAAATGAATTGTGTAATATTTAAGCAACCAATTGTTATTCCCTTTTCTTACTATATGCCTACCTAATAACTTCTAGTTACCAATACACTTTTCTATTGGAATGTTTTAACTAAATATTCCATGTACTCCCATTTCTATCAGAAAGTGCCGCTGACAAGGAGACTCCGAAGGTGGAGAACGGGGCTGCCAACAAGAGGAGGCGGGGCGAGCTAGAACCGCAAGTGTCTCCAGCAGGCCTAGACTTAATCAGCAGCCTCCCCAATGATATGTTGAGAGTCATCATCTCCCTCCACCCAATAAAATATGGGGCGCGTACAACCCTCCTTTCCCGGCGGTGGCGCCCCCTATGGAACTCCAGCTCTCTCGACCTCATCGACACCCACGAGTTCTGCAATGGCTATCGCAAAAGCTTGGATGCGTTCTTGAAGATCCTCGGCAGTCACCTTGGCCCAACCAAAGACCTTAGAATGGGAAAGTTCGGTTCCAACGGCAAGGACCGAGCCAAGCTTGACGACTAGTTCCGATCCCCCGCCCTAGATCAGCTCGAGGATCTCACTTTTGATGATGGGCATATGCGGTCCCTTCCAACGTCCGCACTTCGCCTCACGCCCACGCTGCGTGTCGGCAAATTCAGGAACTACCATTTCCCGCCCCTTAATGACGCGCCCGCTCTTATTCTACCATGACTGAAGCACCTCGAGCTTGTCGCCGTCTGCCTCTCAAAGGGTGACATGGGGCGCCTGCTCCATGGTTGTACTGCACTTGAGTACCTTCGTCTTCAGGAGATCAATGGGCTGAGTACCTTCCACATCACCTCCATGACTCTCTGGACTATTTATGTGTGTTGCTGGTGCGGCAGGAAGACATCACCAGATTTGTACAACGGTATGGTCATCCAGGACACACCTGCACCTGAGAGATTACTTGTAGTTGATCAAGAAGGTCCAACAAGAATCAATGTCATTTCTGCGCCGAAGTTGACAGTGGTGGCTACTCATTTGACAAATGGTCAGAACTTGCTATTGGATCCACACCCATTCAGGTACAACAGCCGCCTTCTAACTCTCCTTCCACAAAGTAACATTATATCTAATTTTGAAGGTGTTTGTTCGCCTGTCATTCAGAAAATGATTCCGACAAGCTTGACCCCGAAACTGCGCACAGTGAAGGTCTTGGCACTAGAATCTATCGGGCCTGACCTGGAGCAAGTTATCAGTTTCCTAAGATGCTTTCCGTGCCTGGAGAAGCTATATATCGAGGTGATGTTCCTTTACTGTTAAATGTTAACCATAAGGGAGTTCAATTAGTGACACCTTTTTCCAAGTACTACGATTTTTGAAGGTTCTTTTGGACAATTTCAGTACATACATGCCCCCCCATATTCGTTGCTTGATCCATATGGTTACAATGAATAAGCATTTCTCCTTTGGACTCATTTGTAGTAGTTTTCTTAGGGAACTTTTCATCCACTCCAACCTCTTGTGAACAAGGCTACATTTTTCTAGAATGTAATCAAATGCCCATGTTAATCATGTTAGATCGAAGATGGCATGTTACTGCATTTGACAAATCCTGCAAACCAAATAGCTAGGCCTATAGGAATGTTCAAAACTGCATGTAGGAACTAACACATTTTCTTCTTTTGCAGATAAGATTAGGCCCAGTGGTGGATAATTTGATACAATATAACAATCACGTCGAATGCCTAGATCGGCATCTCTCAGAAATTACATTGAACTCCTACTGAGGGACCTTACCGGAGATTATATTCGCCAAGTTCTTTGTTCTCAGAGCAAGGGTGTTAAAGGAAATGAGGTTTGCCCTACATTTATTTCGCAAACATGAATGGTTTGTTGATCAGCGCCGGCGCCTGTGGGCAGAATGCAGTAGGCTCCAAAAATGCTAAATTTCATTTTGGAACTTCAGATGACAGAGTAATCGGAAGTCATCGTGTCAACCCCATACATGCCTTCTCAGTGGCTGACCCCTTTGCAAAAATTGTGATGTTTCGAAGCCAGACTTAGAAGCGGTAATATTAGTTTGAACCTCTCTGATATCCATATTCAGTGGATTAGCGCGAGCATTTGCAGCTGATGAGCGGAATTTCATTTCTAATATCAGTTTGAACCTTGTAATATTCGAATTTGAGCCATATAACTCTGGAATTTGAACCTTGCAACATTTCAAGCTTCTGTGGTACAATCGTTGAAATGGCATCGTATGAGACTCGTATGTTGCTAGCACTATTTTGACCTTAATATGCAATGGTCTTAGATTTTATTAACCATTCTCGAATTAGTTTACCTTGTCGATCTCATACACATGATCTGTATAGCTATCTTGACTGCGATCTTCGACACTATTTCACACAGTTGGTTTCTTCCACCATGTGCACTATAGAGCGCAGAATTAATTATCGCACTCGAGTGTCCATCATCACCCTTCTGTGTAACTTTGACCTCATCACCCAAGGGTAAACTTATGACCGTAGTCATCCACACACTTCTTTTTTACAAAGCTTTTTGCCAATAAACGCCCACGATTTGTCCCACTTCTAGCCGACGCATGGCCAAACTAGCCGAGTGGGAAGCTTGCACGGTAAATAGCGTGGTAGCGCGGGAACAGGCTCAACGATGATACATTTGACGCCTCTTCGAGCCCATGTGTGCGGTGCGGTGTTGTCAAGCATGCACTGGAATCCTCCGCTATGAACGTCATGACAAGACGTGACGATTATAGGCCGGCTGACCCCCATTTATTATAGCGGCCATTTAACCTACCCTTGTCTCTCTTCAACCTTTCGATCATACCCCACCATTGCAAGAAGCACACCCACCACGAGAAATTCTTAGAGGGTATCCTGCGCGGCTCCAATGGCGCTCCGAGCGACTGCCGGCGACGAGCAGCAGTTCACCATGCGTGTCGTGGTGGACACCCACAGCAGGTTCACGGACCTCTCGGTGGTGTACACCAACGACCTGGTCTGAGTGGAGCACTCCATCCACATCATGGAGCTATTGCTTGCCGCAGAGATGTACAAGGTGGTCGGGTTGGACCTTGAGTACCCCCGCGCTCGTGCCGAGTCTCGTCCCAAGGTCGCCGTCGCCCAGATGTGCATGCGCCACCACGTCCTCGTCTACAACTACTACCTAGCCACAAGGCCTTGCGAGCGTTTCGCCAGGTTTGTCAACAACCCCCACTACATCTTCGCTATGGTGGACATCATCAATGATGTAAAGGTGCTCGAGAATTCGGGCATCACCTGCCAGAATCTTGTCGACATCCAAGGCCAATACAAGATCTGGGGCCGCAAGGAGCGGGAGAAGGGCACACGGGTTCACCTCGCCGAGGCCATCATGAACCCCTACTACAGAGACAAGAAGGATTTGTGCAACAGGGACAAGCGAGCCTGGCACCCGACCTGGATGGAGAAACTCGACAAAGCTCACATCGTGTACACAGCCAAGGAGGCGTACACGAGCTACGACATGTACAGGCGGATCGTTGACATGAGGAAGTGTCTCCTTCCCCAAAACGGCCAGTGATCCAGCCGGAAGTAGATCAATGACAAGCGTCGTCGCAACAATAAGTAGATGATTAGATCCTCATTTCTCCTGCTTTAGTATGCATGTAATTGCCTTCTTTGGTGTGTGGAAATTTTATGTGTGTAGTCACTTGGGTAATTGTATGCTTAATTTGGTTATGCAATGCTATCATTTTAAGTATATATGTTGATGCTCTGTAGACAGAGCGTACATGTTGTGCGGACAAAGAAAATCACATCGCACACGGACTAAACAATGGAACCCGTCGGTGATGTTTTCATTAATCACTCACAATTGTATACTAGCAATCGTTTGCTCACAACACACATGGCTTGTTAGTAGTAATCGTCTATGTTGTTATCGGTCTTTGCACACACTTCCGATTACATACATGTTTGCCTCGTATCACACACATCTTGTTCATTTGAACCGTTTCTGTTCTCATGTCTCAACGAAAATAGTTTATCCGAGTGAACCGCATGCCGTATATCGCACACATCTTTCATCTGGCTGACCGTTTCTTTTGTGTTGCCTAATCACAAACAGTTCATCCAAGTGAACCATATGTTGTACATCACACACACCTTCATCTGGCTGCCCATTTCTTTTGTTCCTCCTCATCACAAACGGTTAACTGAACTGAACCATATGCCCTGCATCACACACGCAACTAAAATCTGAACCGTGTTTGTGAAATTTTTTGACGGTTTTTTACACCACCATTCACGATTATGGCATCGCACACAGTTTCGTCGAAGGGTCTCTAATCATAGTGTCGCATTAGCAGTATCCTGCAGTAGTGTCGTAAGAGTCAGCTCTCAATTCTTCCATTTCACAAAGTTGAAGTTTTCTATATTTTACTGCGGCATCAAGGCCCAAGTTGAGTTTCCTTTGTGCCCATTGTACTTTGTGTTCAAGTTCTACTGGTAGATGGCATGCTTTTCCATATATTAACTTGAATGGACACATTCCAATTGGTGTTTTATATGCTTTCCTATATGCCTACAATGTTTCTAGTAATTTCAGTACCCAGTTAGACCTTGACTTTGATACTACCTTCTCGAGGATACCCTTTATTTATCTATTAGATAGCTCCACTTGTCTATTTGCTTGTGGGTGATATGGAGTTGTAATTATGTGGTTATGACCTCCATATTTTGCTAAGAGAGATTCTAGTAGGGAGTTGTTAAATGCTTTCCTCGATCACTAATAACAATCTGTGGCACACCAAATCTTAGAAAGATAACTTGCTTGAAAAAATACCAAACTGACTTGGAATCAGCATTGATGGTTGGTATAGCCTCAACCCATTTTGACACATAGTCCACTGCCACCAATAGGTACTTGTATCACCACAAGCTATGAATCTCCTAGAATTCCCCATACATCAAAGAGCTCTACTTCAAGAATTCATTTTTGAGTCATCTCTTTCCTTTTTGAAATCTTTCCAGTTCTCTGACAAGGATCACAAGCTTCAATATAGGAATGCACATCCTTGAATAAGGTTGGCCTCCAGCAATTGGCTTTGGTAATCCTTGTTGAGTTATCTCACCACAAGCAGTGAATCTCCTCGAATGATCAGCTTCTTAATTCACAATTCTGCAGCAATCCAAAGCCCGGCAAGGAGCACTTCATACTCTGTTGTATTGTTGGTTGCGTCTTCACAGGCAAAATACATCTGGACGACGTACTTCAAGTGCTCCTTGAAGGGGGCAACAAGAAGCATGCTAGCTTCGGCATCTTGCTGGAAAGCTTTTCCAACCAAGGCTCTTTATCCAATATGGGAGCCACACACACCTTTGTGTATTTCTGCCAACAGTTCATGCCCCTCTTCCTGGCAAATGCACTTTAACTTCACACCATTGGGCCTTCTTCTGTACAATGTGTCATCGACAAACTGATACATACGGGCCCTCCGGGCTAATCTTTCGGCTTCTTCTTGCTCTTCGAGAGGTTCTCCTTTTTGGAGGTAGTGTACTATGTGCCATGCCCAAGTTGGAGCTTCAGGCTCGGCAACAAGGACAAACAGCACCTCCTCGTTCATGGGAGCGCATATTTCGATTGCAAGAACTTGTTGTTCGGCGGGAGGGTGCTGCTCACCAGGTGAAGTATAGTTATTCCCGGCACCCTCTACCGGGGGTTTCGGGAAGCCCTGCCGGGAGATGCTTGCCGGAGTCCAATTTCCTCCTTTTCTGGCCATAATAGTTGGGGACACTGAGGGTTGAGTCGGGTGAAGAACAAAAGTTACCGGTTCCACGTGAAGCTTTTGTGTAGCACACTTTGAAAGATGGTCAGCATTGCTGTTTTTCGCATGCGACACATGCTCTATTTGCAATCCATCAAAATGCTCCTCCAACTTCCTCACTTCCTCTACATGTGCCTCCATCAATGGGCTCTGGTAATCCTTGTTTACTTGTCTCACTACAATCTACGAATCTCCATGAATGATCAACTTCTTGATTCCCAATTCCATTGCAATCCTGAGCCCGGTAAGGAGCCCTTCTGTTCGGGTACACAAACAGGGGTGTATGTTTCCCCCTGACTTGTGCACGGACAACAAACCACCGGCCCGGTAAGATTGCAACAACCAAGACCAGACCAAGTACAAGTGATCAACCCTTTGAAGAATCAGAGTGCGGATCAAGAAGACCAAGTCAAGCCAAAGGAGCAAGATACCACTAAGGGAAAACCTCCCTTGCTGGGCAGGCGAGCCCGGTAAGGTAGAGGTTACCCTAGAAACAAACCTCAAGACCGCCCCAGCAAGCCTGCGGGACCTTACGAAGGCAAACTACCCCACCAAGGCTCCATCGCACCACCTCACACCAACACAAGTCATCGATCAGTGCGGTGTCAAGCCTTGAAGTGACTAAGTGGATGTTTTTTGCCACATGGCAGCCACTTCCTACGGAAATCGCCTCCAAATGAGACCCGTCCAGAGACGTGTCATGCAGGCAGGAGAGAAGGTGGCCGAACAACCCGGCAAGGCTTGTCAGGCAGGCCATGATGTGACGCTAAGCGGCGCATTTAATGCGCTCTACCCTGTCAGCAGAGTTAGGTATGATAGCACTGTTGCTATCTAATCAATGCACAATGACTGATTTTCCATTGTGGTGACCCCTTGATCTATAAAAGGAGGCCTGTGGCAACCATAGAAAAGGATTCAGACCCTTGTACACTCGTACGCGCGTAGCCGTTCTCGCCCCGAGGCAACCACCTATGTTGCCACAATCCACCATCAATCCACCAAAGCAGGAGTAGGGTTTTTACGCCTCGTGGCGGCCCTAACCTGGGTAAAATTACCCATGGGATCTATGCCGTACTGCGTGACGTTCTCCGCTCTTTGTGCAATGTGCTCATCCTCCTTGCCGAACCACAAGGGTCTCATGGACCCAAATGTGGCTATGGTTTCCCATGACATCTTTGACGCGCTAGGTAGGGGTGGGTGCTTGCGTGAACACGAGAAGCGTACACAACGCGTCATCTTCATCGTCAATTTCTTCATCGATGGCTTCATCATTTGTGATGCCCAAAGCAAGGAATGATGGGAACAAAGAGGGGAGCGATGTCGCATCCAGCACGCGCTGTTCAATCTCCATCGCCTCTCTCCACCACAGCTGTTGTGGCGGAGAGAATCAGTAATGATAGCTGCGAGCCAACTCCTATGGTTCGGGCGGCGTGATCGCCATGCCATTCCTGTCCCAGGGAAAGGATCAAACTGTAGAGGTACAAGGTTTCTCTTTCCGCCGCTCCCACTTTTCGACAATCGAGCCACTCTGGGTTTTAGCATCATCAATGTCGATGAGTACCACGCAAAACATGGTTCAACATTTACCCTGCTTAGGGAAATCCTGAGTGGAGCACTGGTGCGAATCCATTGATCGACGCCCCGATAAGTGCGCTCCGGCAAGGCCGTCTGCGTTAGCGTGACTTTTATGCCAGCTGACACCAGATTGTTTGAAAAGTATGGAGGGGAGGAGAGAGAAATCGATCATACATTGCATCGCGTCCTGCCGACCGCATGATACATATGGTTTCTTATCGGCCTCTGCCGGGAACCAGAGAGCTACGCTCACGGCATCCATCCTTCCCGAGGCATGCACGCGTGGCAAGCACTCATAGGTAAAGGGAGTAGGAGGGAGAAAGGACAAAATCTAAGTACATACAGTCATTACTCCTTTATAAAGTTAAGATTTAGCATTTGTTTATCCCTTGGGAATCAAAGTGTTCATATGAGGAAATCCTTCGTGTGATGGCACCTTGCTAGTTTTTCTGTCTGCACCCTCGTTTTGTCCTGAGCTTGCTCACAAAATGGGTGGCTGTGTCGAAAACTACCAAGGAAAAACCTGTCGGGACATATCCATGCCAAGATGAATGCTAAGGGCCTGCCCCTTATGACAATCACAACAAATGTGATACCGCTAGGCAACCAAAACATGCATAGCGGCTATTCATACGAACACTGACGGGTGAACTATAGAGGAATAAACACACAACTAAGATTAAGCAAAAACATCAGTTCCACGCAAGCACAAATAAAACGGTGTATAAACATAGAACATGCATCATGTTTGGTTACATGTCAGCGCGATGAAAAGAATAGTTCAGTGCCGGGCCTGGTGACCATGTGGAGCCGACGGGACGGAAAGGACCTTCGCATCAAGGGGGTAGATTTCTCCTCGGCAGCAGGAACGTCTGCACCCTTCGGCGACTTCTTGAAGTCATCGGCAAGGTTGAGGTCCGGGTGGCAGCAGGCGATGTTGCTCAAAACCATGAAGAGGGCATCGCGGGCAAGATTTCCGGATTCAATCGCAAAGCGGCCGGCCCTTCCCTCTGCATGTGCCTTCAGCTTATCGATCAGCTCGTTGAAGAAGACCCCTAGCTTGACGCTAGGGACCTCTTGCCTGCTAGCAGAAAAGACTGGCCCCTCCATGTCCATCGCTGCAGCCTGAGCAGTGAGACGCTCGACGATGTCGATCAGGCTCTTGATCCAAAGGTTGACCTGCTCGGAGTGATTCATGAGCTCGTCCTCTACACCCTTCCAAATACGTCATGCTGTATCCAGGTCTTTCGTCAGCTACAGCTCACGGGCCCCGCTGGACTCTACCGAGCTCTCCAAGTTGCCAATCCTGGCCTTCAGATCTTTAATGATGTTGTTGGCAGTCCCGAGGTCTTCACTCTTGGAGGAGAGGTGCAAATGTGTGTCCTTCAGAAGGCCTCTGCTTTCTGCGCATCCTCCTTGAGGGTCGTGACCTCCTTGACGCTCCTGGCAAGCTCTTCAGTTAGTTTGGCCACCTGTTGGTCAAAGGCAGCCTTGGCGGAGGATGCAGCGGCAAGCTAATCAGCAAGTTTATTTAGCTGAGTAGCAGGATCAGCAACAAGGACATCAAGAGCGGCCTTGTTCTAGTCCTCTAACTCCTTGGTGCGCTGCTGCATGAGGGCTTCTAGATCGTCATCCTTGGCATGGAGGGTGGCTTCAAGCTTTTCTTCGCGGGAATAGATGCCCTGCTCTCTGGCGTCCAGAAGCACCTTGTGCCCCGCCATGCGAGCCTCCCGGGCAACGACATCCTCCCTCGCCATCAAGATTGTCTCCTGCTGCCTTATCAGGACCAGGAACTGCTTGCCGTACCAGTCACGCAGCTCGTTTCCTTTGTCCTTCAGCTACTGGTCCACCTTTGTGGCACCCCGATCCAAATGGAGAAGGGGGCCTTCGCACGTTAGCCCAGGTCAACACCTGATGCACGACAAGTCCATAATACAGCATTCCATGTACAAGAATATTCATCAAATACATGTATAGATGATTACATCATTGATGAATACAATTATCTGCCATAGCCCTAAGGCTATTTAAATGGCAGCAGAAATCTATTTCAATGGCGGCGGAAGTCTTGGTTTGGCAACACAACAACTCTGGCTGGGCTCCACAACTCACAGGACTGGCAAGGTTATGGCCTAGCGCGACCAACCAAACTATCCAGTTACGACCTACAAGCTGGCATGAGACACGAGGTCAGTACATTGAATGTACTTGCAAGACAACCAAATACATAGCATCCAAACCAGAAGAAGACAAAGCAAGAACCAAGTTCATGCAACAACCTATCTCATATCAATTACTAAACAAGGCATGATAAAGGTCAATTAAGCCTGAACAACATTATAGCATCTACTAACATGGTAATCACATGGCATATCAAAACATCCTTCTAACATGGCAATACAAAAACATAGAATATCATCATGGCATAATCAATCCAAGCATGGCATCATGAAACTATGCTGAAAATAAACTACCGCTCATATCCAATGCAGACATAGCATGTTAACTTTATGCAACTATTTCCTCTTCTGCCATGGTTCTTTAAATGCAAACAACAACATTTTACTCATGCAATGCAACCAAACTTGTGCACTAAGTCCCTCGGACTCTCTTACCAACGGGTTGCCTCGCAACAAAACGGTGATCACTCACAGATCACAAACGGAACCACACACGGTTCAACGGGTTACCTTGTAACCAAACAGTGATCACTCGCGGATGACAAACGGAACCACACTTGGTTCAACACTCACCGAGACCTCGTCTCGTGACCATATCGAAACATCGCCATGACTTCTCACGACTATCTCATAGTACAAGTCACCATATTGCTTGTTATCACATTAATTTACTTAATTATTTCAGGTTTATCCTCTATTTCGACCAAGACCTGATAGTGTGACCTACTACGAACTGTGTTGCTATCGATAGACTTTATAAACACTCGGCATAGGTAGAGCACTCTACCCACACCACGGAACCCATGGCCTCGCCCTCCCATTCGTGTGGACCAACGGCGTTCCAACAAAACCGACCTACTGCCATGACACTCTCCCAGCCACTCCGACTCCCCACTGGGCGAAGTCCTGGGTGGCCCTGCGTCTACCAAAGACACCAACTACCACCATTGTGGTAAAACGGCCACCATCGTGGCAAATAAAACATTACCACATGGGGACATGAGCTCGAATCCAAACACGGGCACACAAGGTTTATGTCCGCCTACCTAATCAGGGTAGCGCACGGCCATAACCTTCCCTCTTTGGAGGCACCGGTGAGTGGCACGACAATAGATCGCATTAGGGCCTTCCCATAAAGGCAAAATGTCGCTGCACTGAAGAAGTTCGATTTGGTGGCACTATGACTCGATCCCATCGATGACGGAGGAGTTTTTTTAATATTAAGTCATATTATTATCTTCTCCATCATCATGAACATATTTAACATGATTGCAAAACTGAGCGTGCAACATACAAATGCATGGACAAAATGTCAAACTTCTCAAGTGCACAACTATAACATAAGGAACATGACATTTCCAAGTAATAGCATATCAACGGTTTATTACAATCATCATAGCATTTTATAATGATGTCACAGAAATAAAGTAGATTAGTGACACTGCATTATCAATAACAACATTCTAATTAGCATTGCAAAAGATATCATGAAGCATAAGCATGCATGATAAACATAACAGAATAACTGCAGATGAAAATGATAAGGAACAACTATAACTACCCACACACATGAGGTGCAAGCAAAGTCAACATGCAAGTTCAAGGCTCATGATAAGAGGTTGGCTTGCGTGGCAGTCGATAAATACTCCGGGAAAAGTGTGGAATGACCGCGGAAAGAGTTGCCAGAAACAATTCTCTTCCAAAAGGGGCTGTTTACAGGAAAGGGAAAAATGGGCATTTTTAGAATGTGCAAACATCAAGAAAATGGTCCCGTCGAAAAGGGCTCGACAAACAAAGAAATTGAGCATTGGAATCACCTCATTCAGAGTTACGGGTAAAAAGATAAGGACGTTTAAAGCTCAGGGACTAGTCTATAAAAATACTTCTAAAAACAGGTCCCTGGTAGTTTAAACAGAACATGTCTTTTCTGCGAATACATTTTCCAAAGGGGAAAAACGTATTTCCAGCCGAAGAAGAGGAAGAATACGCTTTCAATGATTGAAAGCGCACTTTCCAGGAATACGCTGTCGCATAGGGAAAGCGAATTTTGTGAAAGGCATCTCCACTTAATCCAGTCAGCGGTCCCGCCACGTCAGCGTGGAGACAATGACAGGCAAGGCCCACAGCAACATCTCCCTCCCCTGCCTGGTCCTTCTTCTCCATCGCGACGCCGTGGCAGAGGAGCGCCGCGGCTCTTGTCGGAGACTGGCGGCACGGGAGGGCCGGGCGATGCACGCTGGAACTCCGCCACTCCATGCTGCGCCCGTAGGTAGCAGCAGGGTGGCTCGGGGCGACCTGCCGCATCGGCGCCGCGGTCGGGGCACCCAGCCGGCGCTCGACATGGGAGAGGTGGCGCCAGTAGAGCTTCCCAACAGAACAGACGATGGCAGCGGCTTCATGAGCTCTTGGGGATGCCACGCATGAGGAAGAAAGAGAGTGGGAGGGCTTCAACCATGGACTAGCCGAGGGGAATTTGGGCGGCGTCCTTCGGCCATTGGAGCGGATGTGGAGATCCGAGGTGAGGGGGAGAGCTGCGAGTGGTTGGGGAGGGTTGTGGACTGCGAGGGGCTCGAGAGGGCTACTTATAGCCACGGGGAGAGCTCGGGAAGGAGGGGAGGAGGTGGCACACGGCACACGACGTGTCCGTGCGTCGGCGAGGGGCGCAGTGTCAGCAGGCGCGACCAAGGTTCACGGGCAGCGGTGGGAAGGCGACGAGGAGGAAGCAGCTAAGCTGTAGAGCCTCATGGAGCAAGGCAACACCAAGGAGGCTCAGGGAGGAAGAAGATAGAGGAGGAAGGCGACGGTGCACACGAGCGCTCATTGTCCGGTCGTTGGCACGTCTCGCTGGAGAAGAAAACAAAGGGGGCGAGAGCACTAGAGGGAAGATGATGTCGAGGGGAACTGTAGGACATTAATGGCGAGGCCAGAGCCGGTCGGAGCAGCGCTGCTGACGAGAACAGTGCCTAGAACACCGTTTTGGGTTGGTTACACTTGTGGTCACCACGGACAAGGCGCGCTCTGGTTACACTCGTGGTCCCCAGACTTGCCTGCCTGCGGCCCACAGCGTGGCTCTGGGAGCGGGCCCGTACGACCCACCTTCACAAGCAAGGACTCAAGACCCTCGTGAGGGGCCAAGCCTCGCGAGGCAGACGACACAAGACCTCCTTAGGAGTGTCCTCACCAGGCTAGCTCACGAGGGGCAAAGAGATCAAGGCGAGGCAAACCTCACGAGGTTCTGATGACGTGAGCCATGACGACCAAGGCCAGGTGGGCGCCAGCACGCACAGTGTTGTTGTTTCCTCTTTGGTCCTAAGGAAGCAGGCGCAGACGCGGAGTACCGAGGCATCAAGCAAAGGTTTCCATATCGGTGCAACGAGACCAAGACCAGCAGAGCGGCAAGATGGAGGTCATCGTGGAGCCCAGGACGACGTCACCACCAGATCTTTTGGCAGGTGAAGACTGCTTTTGTCAGGATAAGCTATACTATCTGTCACCTTTCAAGTTGGTCGTTGTTGGCGCCCTTTCCGCTCAATATTTGCGGAGAGGACCAGGGCCTCTACAAATAGGACTAGCCAGCATCGTAGTTGGGGGTCGGGGGGCTCATCAAGAAGAGGATCGATCTGAACACCCACAAGTTCACCGATCACAATAACACCTCTCCTCAGGCGGCTGTTCTTCCCCTTGTACTATTTATCCTCAGCCCAAGAGGCAATCCACCACCACCACACTAGATTAGGGTATTACACCACAACGGTGGCCCGAACGAGTATAAATCTTGTGTCGTTTGTGCTGCAAGTTTGTCGAGTTAGTCTGTGAGATCTTAGTGAAGCTAGGATGAAAATCGGTAGGGGGAGATCTCTGCGCGCACCCTAGTGTCTGAACCTTGAGGGTTTTGCCGGAACCCGTAATCTAGCACTCCCCTCAGCATGTCCATCCACTGTTGTGGCTTCGCCAGCTCCGGGTCGTTCCCTTCCTGGGCCTCGCTATCGCCCACCGTGTTGGTGCTCTCATCGTGGTGTGGTCAACATGGTCAAGTAATAGCAACCATCGCAAGAGGGATGTAAGTGGAGAGGCTGACAGTAGGGACACACAAAAGTAAGTGCCTCCTTATTTGCGAAAATAATTATTGCTCCTGCTGACAGCTGGGACCCATCATCTGTATCTTCGCACGGAAGGATATGCCTCCTTGCTATGCGAAAAAACTATTCTTCTCGATGACAGCTAGGACCAGGTAGATTTGGTGGCTGACATGTGGGCCTACCAAGCTAACGCGTACGTAGGGCTTTGTCAACTTAATCAACAAATGATTCTAGCAGCTGGACCGTTGGTTGTTAATCCAGTAACCGTGCTGCTTTTTAACCTCTGATCACTACAAAAAAATACACTTCCGTGATGATACATGTTTGTCACAGTAGGTTAGGTTTTCGGCCATGCATGTACATCCATGATGATTTTATGACAGAATCAAGATAGTCATACATGTGCTGTCGTAGAAGTGTTACATGACATTACCAAAATTATCATAATGGAAGTGTCCACTTCCATGACGATAAATCCCGCGTCATAGAAGTGCTTTCGTCAAGGGTGACCGACACGTGGCATCCACCGTAACGGGTCGCCGTTAAGCTATCGGGATTCGGTTTGAATCCGATAACCCATTAATAGCTGGGACCAATGAGGATTTTCCATGTGTATAATTACCATTGGCTATAGCAACCACGTGTCAACACCCGAAAAGGATAGATGTCAACCGCTCAATGGATAGGAGCCGCCTATGATACGTCGACATGTGCCAAGTCCCAAAAGCGGCCCATTTAGGTTAAAAAGGCTGGCCCAGTCAAAATTAGCGGCTTTGACCATTAACGGCCTACTTGCAGACGACCCATTCGCAGTTAAGGCCCGTACAACAATTGTCAAATCGGCCCATCAACAACTCATTCTAAACTTGTCATCATTGCGGCCCATGGTCACTTCTGGCCCGTTAACAGTCTGCTAAGTATTTGGGCCGAATTACGGCCCGGTGTGTTTCCGGCCTGTCAAAGGACCTCCTTCATTTGGGCCCATTTATTGGCCATTGAAACATTCGGCCCATAAACGACCGTGAAGGATTTGGGTCATATTCGGCCATGTCTGACATTCGGCCTATAAGAGGCCCACTGTAGATTTGGGCCACTTCCAGCCTGTTGTGATTTTCTACCTACTAACGTTGGATGAAATCCATGGGCCATTTGTAGGCCAATTTCACAGCAGGCCTATTAACGAACCATATAAAATAGATACTAACCATGCCCGACTGAACTTCTATCCTGTTAAAGGCCCATGTAGTAGGTCGGCGCATTTACGGCCCATCTGAATTCGGCCTATGAATGATCCGCATTGTAAATGGGCCACCACTAGCTAAGATACATTTCAGCCTGCTAATGACCAGTGGGTTATTTGGCACAATCAGGGCCCAATCTCACTTTCGGCCTATTAAAGGCCCATGTTATTTATGGGCTCGAGATATTTACACATGTTAACAGCCTATTGTTACTGAGGGCCCAAAATATGTGTAGGTCTGTTAAAGGCCCACTAGGGACACATGCCTACCAAATAATATGAAAGCTTATGTTGATTTAGGCCCAGGTATTTTTAGTGGGCTACATGCAAATTACGGCCCATAATCATTTTTATCCCAATTGGAATGGGCCTAACGAACCTTTCGGACGAATACATTACTAAGATAAACCTACACTATACAAAAATAGCGTCGTAATTTCTACATCCTTTGGCAGCACGATAAATGTTGTATCACAAAAAAATAAAATTCCAGCCACACAACAAAAGGCCTATTCGTAATGCCCAATATGCGACTATACCCCACACGTGTCGAGGCATGACTTGGGGCATAAGCGCATATTGGTATGGTCGCAAGAGTGGTTGTATCTCTATGCATCTCATGTACTCAATAGATAGAACACGAGCTTTGTCTTACAATCGCCACAACGTCACACAAATAGCATCAAGATAATACAATCATTCAAGATGACCACAGAGTCCGGCTACAGACGAAATCAAACGAATAAAAGACAACCACCCAAGCTAAGTCCCGATTAACCCTACTGGGCTCCACTACGGATCATTCGGAAAGGAAACATAGTAACGACCATGGTCTTCGTTGTACTCCCATTTGAGCTCAGTGGCATCTCCTGCATCAGACTCATCAGTACCTACAACTGTGGTTGTAGTATTTTGTGAGCCACGGGACTCAACAATCTCAACCCCCTCTATAGCAAGAATATCAAAGCTTAAAGGTAAGGTATGGACATATGGTGGAGTTGCAGCAAGCACTAAGCATTGTATGGTGGCTAACTTACAAATGTAAGAATAAGATGAGAAGCTACGTAAATGATCACGGTCTAGTAATGATCAAGAAGTGATCCCGAAGTACTTACGTTCAAACATAACCCCACCGTGTCCTCTTACCGATCCTCGTTGAAAAGAGACCATCACGGTTACAAACACATTTGGTGTATTTTCAAGAGTTTGCTTCAAGTTCCCACAACCAGATATTGAAAACTCCCATCTGCCACATAACCGCGGGCACGGCTCCCAAAAGTTTAAGCCCTGTAGGGGTGTCCCAACTTAGCCCTTGACATGCTCATGATCCGCGGAGACAATCCTCCATCTCGGGACCCTCCGATCAGACTCGTAATCCTGGTGCACAGGACATTTTGACAATGGTAAAACAAAACTAGCAAGGCCTCCTGACATGCAGACACCCTAATAGTAGCCGCACGTATCTCGTCCCAGGCCATGATCGACCAAACTTCTGGAAGGCCAATCCAGAGTTGCCCCTGGCAGCCACCGGCGGTTGATAGGTTGGACCAACACTCATGAGGAGCACTGGCCCGGGTTGTTGATGAAGAATCCTCGGGTTAATTGCTACCTATGCTAATTTTAGTTGTTATTAGGAAAATGGTAAAACCAAGGTTGGCCCTTGCTGGAAGAGTTTTATTCAAAGCGAACTGTCAAGGTGGGCCCATAAACCCCCACCGTGTTAGGGACGCAAAATTCAAGGAACATAACACAAGTATGACGGAAACTAAGGCAGCAAGAGTGGAACAAAACACCGAGCAGAAGGCCAAGCCTTCCACCCTTTTACCAAGTATATAGATGCATTAATTAAATAAGAGATATTGTGATATCTAACATATCCATGTTCCATCATGGAACAACCTGCACTGCACCTGCAACTAGTAAGGCTATAAGAGGGGTTGAGCAAAAGTGGTAACATAGCCAAACAACGGTTTTGCTAGGAAGGTGGGTTAGAGGCTTTCATGGCAACATGGGACGCTATATAAAACAAGTGGTAGGTAGGGCGACATAGCAATAGAACGAACAAATAGAAAGCAAAGATAGAAGTGATATCAGGGGTAATGATCATCTTGCCTGCAATGTTTTCAGAGGTATCATATCCTTGCTCCTCGGAAACGTACTCCACAGGGTCCTCGTTCACGAATTCGTCTGCCAGCTCTACCCAAAGCAAGAACTCAAGCAACGGAACAACAATCAGTTATGGTGCAATGCGCAAGCAACATGATGCAAGACATGGCATGGAATGCAAGATATGATGTGCAATGCATATGGGTACTCCGGAAGGGGAAAAGATGAACATGGCACTAACTTGGCAAACCAAGCATGCCACTGGATAGATTGAGAGATTTTGGTTGAAATCCAATTAAAGATCACAAGGAACGGATGCACACAACTCAAACGGTGAGCAAAACAATAACAATGCAAAGCTGAGATTAACAACAACATGGCTCTTGAGATGCAACAAAAAAAATATGGTACAACTTTCCAACATGATAACTAAAGGCATGGCAGTGAAGTACACGTAGAGCACTACAAGACATGAACACTAAGGTGCTGCTAGAAACCACTAGAACATGCTAAAAACATCATGGCAAGATTGCAATTGATAACAGGTTCACAGACTTAGTGAAATTCACTGAACATGGCAAAACAGATTTAGATAGCAGTGTTTAGGACTAGCAAACTATATGCTACAGGAACATATTATAGCAAAAAAAGCATGGCACACTCCTACTAAATGCACTCAATAAAACTCCCTTACTGAACTTGCTCCAAAGATCTACAGAAAATTCATGGCATGGCAGAAAATAGTATCAATGCAAACAAGGCAAGTGATATGAACTGACCCAGACTTAGTAGAAATTCATGGCATGGCAGAAAACAACATCATGATAGCATGTTTACAACCTTGTGGCACTCTTCATAGTGCACTTCATCAGCAGGAGTTAGGACCGGAGCTGTGACGAGTTTCTCTTTGAGAGTATTGAAGGCAATATCACACTCAGGAGTCCAGGCGTACTTGAAATTCTTCTGGAGAAGGTTGGAGAGAGGCTTAGCTATTTTTGAGAAGTTCTCAACAAACCTTCTGCAATAACTTGCAAGCCCGATGAAACTACGAAGCTGCTTGACGTTCTGAGGAGGCTCCCAGTTCACAATTGCATAAACCTTCTCCGGGTTAACAGGAATGCCCTTGGCGGAGATGATGTGACCAAGTTAAAGAACTTCATCAAGCCAAAACTCACATTTGGAGAACTTTGTGTAGAATTGACACTCTCTAAGCTTGTCGAGCACTAATCGCAAAATGTTTAGCATGATCCTTTTTTATTCTTGGAGAACACCAGGATATCATCGAGATACACCAGGACTAATTCATTGGTGTAGGGGTTGAAGATGAAGTTCATCATACGAGAGAATGTAGGATGGGCATTGGCAAGCGCAAAAGACATGACAATATGTTCATAAGAACCAAAGCTCGTTCTAAATGCTATCTTTGGGATATCTTCTTCAGGAATGCGAATCTGGTGATACCGCATACGGAGGTCAAGCTTGGAAAACACCTTTGCGCCTTTCTGCTGCTTGAATAACTCATTGATATTGGGAAGTGGATACTTATTCTTGATTGTCTTCTTGTTGAATGGGTGGTAATCGACGCAAAGTCATTCCATGCATCCTTTTTCTGGACAAAAAGAACACCACAACCCCAAGGAGATGAACTTGGTCTTATCAGACCAAGACATTCTTGTCCATCGAGCTGTTTCTTCAATTCTTTGAGCTCTTCTGGCCCAAGCTTGTATGGGCGCTTACAAACGGGTTATGTTCCGGGCTCAAGATCAAAAACGAACTCGACTGGCTGCTCAGGGGGCATACTCGAAAGCTCTTCTGGAAAGACATCTTGATACTCACAAACAACTGGAATCTGAGAAATAGCGTTGATCTCGCCTTTCTCATTGAGAGAGAACAACCGAATGGTGTCATCACGAGCCGCAAAGATAATCACATCTTCGAACAGATGAGTCAATTTAATCTCCTTAGCAGCACAATCAAGAAGATCCTTGGGCTTAGAAAGCCAATCCATGTCAAGGATAAGATCAATGTCGGAATTGCCGAGAATAATTGGAGAAGCCGGAAAAGAATAACCGTTCATCTTCAGGGAGACATATAGAACCATGTAGTGAGAATTCATTTGCAAGCCCAACGAAACCACAATTAAAGACCTAGGCAGGTCTTGGAACAAATACTCATGTTTGATGCAAAAGGTCTTGAGATGAAACAATGCGATGCACCCGTATCGAATAATACTTTTGCACGAATGTCATCCACTAAGAGATTACCCATGATCACTTCTGTAGAGTCATCTACTTGAGCTAAATTCATCATGTTCACCTTTGCATACTTTGGGTTGTGCTTGACAATTGCATTACTTGCTGACCAGACCAGAGGATGAGGCGAAGGCGCCTCAGGTGCTCTTGTTGGAGTAATGCCCTTTCAAACGTCACTTGTGACAAGTGACGTTTGAAAGTGGATGAAAAGGTGGAGGAGGAGGACCTCCTGTCCTTGGAGCCTGAGACTGAGACTTGTTTTGATAGCTTGGGTTGGGTGCGTGGGAAGATCCATGACCACCTGGGTGCTTCTGCTGATAAGGTGGACGAAATGGAGGAGGTGGAGGGAGCCAGAACTTTTGTTGCTTTGAGGCCACTTGAGAGGAAGAAGATGAGTGAACTGCATCCTTGCCCCTCTTCTTTGAAGCCTCACACTTGAGCTGGGCTACCTCTTGCTTGAGAGCCATGTTATAGAACTGATCATACTGAGTAGGCTCAACAAGAACAAGAGCTAGCTGAAGGTCCTCTCTGAGGCCACCCCTAAAGTAGTAGATCAGTCTCTTTTCATCGGGAACATCTGGCCTTGCGTAGCGAGCAAGATTCTGAAACTTGACATTGTATTGATAGATGAACATGCTTCCTTGCTTCAGATTGCGGAATTGCAAACGCATGTTCTCGAAAACACTTGTTGGAATGTGATGAGCTCAAAAGTCCCAGTAGAAGTCAGTCCAGGTAATCACTCGACCCCCTCTAGAGTCTTTGTACTGCTGATACCAATCTGTTGCTTGGTCCTTGGGCTGGAAACAAGTGAACTTTATGTAGTCCTCAGGCCTGACATTGATGCATTCAAAATGCTTGTTGATTTCCACAAGCCAATCATTAGCGTCCATGACCTCAACACAAGCGCTGAACGTCTTCCACTCATTTGCGAGGAACTGATTGAGTGTGGCAAACTGAAGCTGATTGTTGAATTGCCCTTGAACTTGATTTCCTTGGTTGCCTTGGCCTTGGTTCAACTCTTGTAAGAGTTGAAGAAGCATCTGTGTATTGGCATTGGTGTCCTCCATCACAGCTTGCCATGCCTCTGGAGGCAGAGGGGTGGCGAAGGTGGAGCATTCCACTGCTCTCTGTCGTTACTGTCCGAGTTCAGACATGTTGGAGGAGCCATCCTGAAGAAGATGACATCCGTTAGAACCACCATAGAAATCATAGACAAGCTGAATCAAAGGCTGGATATTTGCAATGTAGTCTTCACAATTAAAATCCTAATAGAGATTGAACGAATGCATTCCAAAGTTAATATGATACGACCATTCGAATGGGAAGAAACATTGAAGGAGGTTTAAGAATAAAACAACAAGGTAACAACTGGAACCAATATATGGTAAAGATTCCCCAACCTCATACCAAATATCTTTCGAAAAGATAACTAAGAGCTACTAGAATTCCCACCTATTTAACTCCCGAAACTTTTTGGTTATGCAATTCGGTGTTGGGGATACAAGGAGGCACAGATATCTCAGACAACTAACAAGCCCTATGCTCCACCTGTATCCTTCTGTCAACACATAACCAAGACACCTCCGGAAATCGTGTACCTCAGACCTTCGAAAAGCATCCGCTATACTAGTTGTGGAAATACTCCCAAACACCCTTCCCAGTACTGGGTGCCATCGAGGTTATCTCACCACTAACACACATAGAAGAGTTTTCGCTGTCGGCGACCTCTGGTATACCGGAACTGCAACGATTCAACTGTGACGACAACATCTCGGAGCTCAACTCCCCGGGACACTGCCACAACCCCTAAATGTCAGGAGGCACCAAGAACAATGTTCTCGTCACAATAATATCGGAACGATCCCAAGATACCCGCGTGATCCTAAAACAAAATTTTAGTGAAAAAGAGGAGAGTGATGTCAAAACATCTACGTCGGGAGTCCTCACTAGAGCGACGAAGGGGATACGGAGTAAAAAGAATCCTACTCTTCGATATATATATATACACATATCTAACACTCAAAATGGTTTTTCTTCTCGACTCAACAACATTAACGGTTCCATCAAGCAAGGGATCCTAAGTCGGGATGGCTCTAATTACCAACTTCTAACGCCCAATATGTGACTATACTCCACACATGTCGAGGCACGACTTGGGGCAAAAGTGCATATGGGTATGGTCACAAGAGTGGTTGTATCTTTGCCCATCTCATGTACTGAATTGATAGTATACGAGCTTTGGCTTACAATCACCACAATCTCACACAAATAGCATCAAGATAATACAATCATTCAAGATGAACACAAAGTCTGGCTATGGACAAAATCAAACGAATAAATGACAACCACCCAAGCTAAGTCCCGATCCACCCTACTGGGCTCCACTATGCATCATCCGGAAAGGAAACATAGTAACGGCCATGGTCTTCGTCGAACACCCACTTGATCCCAGTGGGAGCACTTGCATGAGAATCATCGGTACCTGCAACAGTGGTTGTAGTATTCTGTGCGCCACAGGGAGTCAGCAATCTCAACCCCCTCGGTAGCAAGACTATCAAAGCTTAAAGGTAAGGTATGGACATATGGTGGAGTTGCAGCAAGCACTAAGCATTGTATTGTGGCTAACTTACGAATGTAAGAATAATATGAGAAGCTACGCAAACGGTCGCGGTCTACTAATGATCAAGAAGTGATCTTGAAGTACTTACGTCCAAACATAACCCCACCGTGTCCTCTTCCCGAACCTCGTCGAAAAGAGACCATCACGGTTACACACGCGGTTGGTTTATTTTAGAGAGTTTGCTTCAAGTTCACTACAATCAGATATTAAAAACTCCCATCTGCCACATAACCACGGGCATGACACTCAAAAGTTTACACCCTGCAAGGGTGTACCAACTTAGCCCATGACAAGCTCACGATCTGCGGAGATAATCCTCCATCTCGGGACCCTCCGTTCAGACACGGAATCCTGGTGCACAAGACATCGACAATGGTAAAATAAAAGCAGCAAGACCTCTCGACATGCGGACACCTTGATAGTATCCATGCGTATCTTGTTCAGGCCACGATCGGATTGTCCAAACTTCCGGTAGGCCAATCTAGAGTTGCCCCTGGCAGTCACCGGCGATTGACATGTTGGACCAACACACATGAGGAGCAATGGCCCAGGTTATTGATTAAGAATAATCTGGTTAATTACTCCCTATGCAAATTTTAGTTGTTATTGGGCAAATGGTAAAACCAAGATTGGGCCTTGCTGGAACAGTTTTATTCAAAGCGAACTGTCAACGGGGGCCCATAAACCCCCACCGTGTTGGGGGCACAAAATTCAAGGAACATAACACCGGTATGACGGAAACTAAGGCGGCAAGAATGGAACAAAACCCCAAACAAAACGCCAAGCCTTCCACCCTTTACCAAGTATATAGATGCATTAATTAAATAAGAGATATTATGATATCCCAACATATCTATGTTCCAACATGTAACAACCTCCACTACACCTGCAACTAGCAACGCTATAAGATGGGCTGAGCAAAAGCGGTAACATAGCCAAACAACGGTTTGCTAGGAAGGTGGGTTAGAGGCTTTCATGGTAACATGGGAGGCTGTATAATACAAGCGGTAGGTAGGACGACATAGCGATAGAACGAACAACTAGCAAGCAACGATAGAAGTCATATCGGGGGTAATGATAATTTTGCCTGCAATATTTTCAGAGGTATTGAATCCTTGCTCCTTGGAAACATACTCGATAGGGTCCTCATTCACGAATTCGTCTCCCGGCTCTACCCAAAGAAAGAACGCAAGCAACGGAACAACAATCAATCACGGTGCAATGCACAAGCAACATGATGCAATACATGGCATGGAATGGAAGATATGATGTGCAATGCATATGGGTACTCCGGAAGGGGAAAAGATGATCATGGCACTAACTTGGCAAACCAAGCATGTCACTGGATAGATTGGGAGATTTTGGTTGAATTCCAATTAAAGATCACAAGGAACGGATGCACACAACTCAAACGGTGAGCAAAACAATAACAATGCAAAGTTGAAATTAACAGCAACATGGCACTGGAGATGCAACAAAAAATATGCTACATCACTCGAACATGATAACTAAAGGCATGGCAGTGAAGTATAGGTAGAGCACTACAAAACATGAACACTGAGGTACTGCTAGAAACCATTAGAACATGCTCAAAACATCATGGCAAGATTGCAATTGATAACAGGTTCACAGACTTAGTGAAATTCACTAAACATGGCAACACAAATTCACATAGTAGTGTTTAGGACTAGCAAACTATATGCTATAGGAATATATTATAGCAAAAAAAGAGCATGGCATACTACTACTAAATGCACTCAATAAAACTCCCTTACTGAACTTGCTCCAAAGATCTACATAAATTGTGATAGCATCAATGCAAACATGGCAAGTGATATGAACTGACCTAGACTTAGTAGAATTTCATGGCATGGTAGAAAACAACATCATGATAGCATGTTTTCAAGCTTGTGGCACTTCATGGCATGGAATAAAATGTAGCATGAAGTAGACATGAAAAAGAAGCTACACATGTGCTAAACAATCAAAAAAACAACAACATAATGTAATATGGCATGTGTGCAAACTTGCTCAGATGAAATATGTTGGGGTCTCTATAGAAAAATCCCCACAATTACACAAATATGCAATCTGCCTAAAATAGATATTACAGAAATGGCATTTTCCATAATTGGAATGGTCCAGAAAGGGACTTGCCCAAAAAGGAAAGATTCCATCTGCTCGAAACGGAATATACTCTACAGTAAAAACAAAAGGAAAAGAATCAGAGGGGGAGAGGCTGATGTGTGGGACCTAGTCATCTGCATGTATGACAGGTGGGTCCCGTAGGGTCCCACATGGCGGTGACTCGCAGCGGCCTCCAAAACAGAGGAAGGAGGGGAGCTGATGGTGGTGATGTGGCGTGGTTGTGAGGCTCAACGGAGTTGCCTCCAGTGCCTAACGGAGCAGCGGAAGGGCGCAACACAACTGCGGGAAGATCCCGCACACCCGCCTGCCACGCTCAGCACCGAACGACAACGGGAACGTCGCCAGTGACGAGGTGATAGAGACAGCAACGGCAGAGGCGAACACGACTGCGAGGGACAAGACGAGAAGCTGCGTGCACTGAACGGCACACGCGGTACGGCGAATACGGCGAACACGCACAGATGGTCTACGGTGGTTGGAGCACTCGCCAGCAGCGAGGTCCGATAGCGATGGGTACGGCCGCTCATCGCGATCGCGCTAAGAGCATGAAAAAGAGGGGGGAAAGGCATGGGGTGAAGCGGATGCTCACCAAACCACGCTTGCGTGCTAGGATTAGTGAGAGGAGGATGGCGACGACGATGGTGGCGCTCGAACAGTCGCAGTGGCCGGAGATGAAGAAGAAGCCGAAGTCGACGCTGCAGGGGGCTCTGGCTCCACGTAGTTGATGTCGGGGGTGTAGTCGATGACGGGGAAGAAGATGGACATGTTCGCGATGTTTGCATCCTATGGAGAGCACGCCAGCGATGAGGACGTTCTCTTAGATGCGCTCGGGGAAAGTTTGGGCGGTAGATCTGGTGGTATCTCACCTGGCGGCGGCGGTGAGAGGGAAGAGGTGAACCCTAGGGGGTTGGTGGACATGGAGAGGGGGTTTAGAAGGGGCCAGGGCGAGCGGGTGGAGCACGGCGACGCGCTCGGCAATGTCATGTGCTTGCGCGGCAAGGGGGACCGATGAATGGGAAAGGTGGGTGCGGGCTACAGGGGCTCGCTGACTGGTGGGGCCCGGGGCGTCACGTGTCAGCGAAGCACGGGGGTATGCAGGTGTGCAGGTGAGAAAGGGGAAGAGGGGCGCACGCTGGGCTGGCTGGTGCGCGAGGCTAGTTGGGCCGCGCTGGGAGGCCGAGGCCTAGGTAGGCTGCTGCTGGCGGGCTGCCGCTCCTTTTCATTTTATTTAAATTTCTTCAAATAGAAACTAAAATGAAAAGGCTAGGAACCTAGGAGAAGAACTTTGTAGATATAAAAATATCCTCAAGCTCCAGGAATTATGATCTATTTGATAAAATTGGTTTGGACATTTTTAGAGGTAGAAAATAAAACAAGTTTGGATATAATTCAAACTTGAGGCATTTTTTAACCTAACCGAAACAACTAAAAATAGGCTGGAATTTTACAGAGAGGTTTTGGGCGTGGATCAAGATTGGTGGGGAGATATTGAACATTAATGTAGAAAGGAAAAGTGGCACATGCAAATAAAAAGGAAGGAGGAAATGAGGGGTGATGATGCAAGATTCATGCATGAAACATGCAACAACATAACATGTATGAAAACACACCATGCACATGATGACGATGGAATGCAAGATGACATGAGATGAAATGCATGATATGAACAAAAATGCAAAACGAGAAAACCCAACCACGGATGATTTAATATAGCAATGCCGAAAATGGCAAGAGTTGGAGGTACAATTATGGAATGTTACATCCGGGATGTTACACTGTTGGCAAAAAGTTTACAGTCCTTGCAATTAAAAGCACTATTAGATGTACATAAGCACATACCATTTGACCTGGGGGCTAATGTTTCAGGGTGTAGAATCTGATGGAGCAGCATGATCATCCCCTCTTTTTCCAGCATTGCTCTTGAAGAACAAAGCAAATGTCTGATACTCTGGTTTAAAACCATTCATATCCAATGTAGTCAGAGTCGGGATTCGGAGTCAGATCAATTTTCCTTAGACAGAATCGAATCGTAGTATCGAGTCGTGGAATCAAGGATTCTACTAGATTTACTCAAATAAGATATTTTGTATCCACGAAAGAAATTTATATGGGTTCTATAGAGTTTTGACACTAAATATAGAGCAAAGACATCCACATCAATGCTAGTTCTATTCCACTTCTTTTATGGCTAACCTACTATTAGATTGGATGTATGGAACATATATAAGGAAAATATATAGAACATTGAAATCTTTGATGCATGATATTTACTTACAGGTTTTTTAGAATATGTGAATAGCCGATCACTTGTATATCCGCCCTAAAGTGCTGAACCTTGGAGGGTCTTACTTTGCTTCTCAGATCAATCTTGACGCATCCTGCTTCCCACACCAATTCCATTTGTCGACAAGTCTGATCCTCAATTTTGATCTAGGTTTTGAGAGCCAGATCAAAGGTGTCGGCGGCTGAGCATTCGGGCTTGGTAGGGGAATAAAGGGCCATGAGGCATGTGAAAATGGTTTGGATGATGGCATACTATTGTGGTACAACTAAACAAACGACTTAGATAAATTAGTAAAATCGGACATAGTCCATAGCATTGTCGGGATTCTATAGTTTTGTACACGATTCTATGATTTAGATCGCGAGTCAACATGGATTCTACTTGATCCGGATTCATAGTGGGACTTGGATCTACATGGTTCCGTAGGATCGTGAAGTCGTAGGATTCTAGGAGTCGAGTCGGGATTCTGACTACCTTGTTCTTATCTTGACGACATTTGTCAACCACTATTCTTGTTTCAGAAATGACATCCATTAGGAATTGGACTTGTGTCTGGAGCACAAATATATCACTCTATCTAGCTGGAAAATTTTGTTTAGTAGGCGATTTGGACGAGTTTACCTTAACAACCAACCCAGAATTATACTGTTAGTGGAGAGATACTGACGCACTACAGGAAGGTGTTTTTTGCACTGTTAGTGGAGAGATATTGACACACTACAACAAGAGGTGACATTGTGCCTGTGGTAGCCTTGTCACCTTCCGGTGGTTGTGGTTGTTCAATCATTTGTTCCATAGCTTGCTGAAAGTTTGAACTTGTAGATTAGTGTACCAGATAAGTTACTAATGAGACAAAAACAAACAAAGTAGGTTTCACGTTATACATTACTTATTTTGGTTATACCGTAATACACTAGCATGTATTGTAGTACCAACTACATAGTAAAATCACTTTCGGAACAAATGTCCATGTAGCATGCATACTGTATTGTCTATTTCCTCAAATTCGTTGACATGTAAGGATAAAGAGACATGGTTTAAAGTAGGATGAGCATAGTATGACATCATTCATATCATGGGTAAACAGATATAAAACAAATAGGCTATTGTATCATTGTTGTGTGGGCACGTGAACATCATAACTAGATTAGAGATCAAGACCAAATGACTATCCTTCATCTCTTTTAAACTGTGTAAGGTGAAATGATACGTTAAGACAACTGTGTATAAAAGTGAACAGAGTAACTGACATTGGCTGCAAACCAAGCAGTTAAATGAACACGTCATAGTAACAAGCATTTCAAAAGAAGGAGTAGTAGGGACTTACAACAGCGGCTTGAACTGGTGTGCTCATACCCTTCATCTTGCAGGTGTGGCAATCCTTGAAGATTTGCACTGCATTCGGTTAAGGTTCTTTTGGTCCACGCGGGCTTTAATTTCCTCTGTATTAGGAACAAGTCAATATAGATATGATAACATGGCACAGAAAAAAGAAGGAAGTGGAAGCTATTTACAAGAGCCTCGCAGTGTGCAATATAGCTACGAGATCATGTTGCCTACTGGAATTTCACTTTTTTAGAACGGTTGGTCTTGTTCTTCAAACAGATAGCCTAGAATAAAATATTGTCGTAGGGCACATACGTAAATACAAGTTCGATATGTGATCTGATCAAACTCATATACTGTACCCGATTCTTTGGATTAGACCAGTGTTTAACAAGGGTTGTCCAGTCTTCATCTGTAATATATTCCACTAGAGATGTTTGGGCCATTTAATTGTTAGCCTTGCCTTCAAAGTGAGTTTTTCTAAGGTGATACCGATATTGTCGCAGAGCAGACTAAAAAACATGAGTGCATGCTTGTTTAGTTGCATCATCTTTGGGATCCAACTTGAACCTCATTTGTTGAAAAAAGAATGTGAGTCTTATTAGGAGGAAGCAGAAAGTATGGGACAAAGCAAGACAATATTACAAATTGCGATGAATAACATTACTTATGGATAAATGGTCGAGGAAGGTGTTAAACTCGGTATCGTCTTTCTCATTCCTGTACTGTATCCACGATGGGAGGATATGCGCATGACACCTAACAGCAACGGCTGCCTTTGATACTAACTTGGTTGACTCTGTAGCATCATGTGGCCTTTTTCAACCTACCTCAAAATGGATCTCCATTCTTTCTCCTTCAAATTTTGTTAATCTGTCAAGCATTATCCCTGATGTCTGTTTCTGCTTGCGTTGTGGTGCTAGTTCAACAACAAATATGGAAAGTGTTAGTGCACATCAAATTGTGAGAGTACATATAAAGGAGCATGCAACTGCAACTTGACTCGGTCAGGTACCATCTTGGTGTTGATGCTCATGAGGTTCATCTGATTTTGCCAAGTCATGTTGTGCCAGCAGTGCTTCGGAAGTAGTGTTAGGTGTGAAGACAGCTTGGGAACTGGCTAGTTGTGGAGCAAACGAACGAGTAACTCGTTGAGATACCGGTACAGTTGAAGCGGATGCTGCAGCTGGTGAAGCAGGTGATACTGTGTTTGTAGATTTAGCCGGTGGACTTGGACCTTCTACTGCACTATAAGTACTAGTAGAATCTCAAGGGCAGATCGTTTTCCATTGCACCCAACGAGTAACACCATTCCCTACTATATTGTTTTCCTTGCCCTTTTTTGACTTTTCCATGTCAAGCCGTACACACAACACAAAAGAATAAAATCGCTCTTTAGAACTCACTGATGCATGATATAGAGAAGCAATACTTTGATGTAAGACAACCGTATGAGGATGGAATATGTAAGAAAAAATAGGATGCTATGAAATATTCACAACTAACTTTTGTAAAGTAAGAAGAAGGATTTTCAAGAAAATAGAAGTAATGCAAGCTAGACACCATATGAAGGATGCAACCAATATCACTCTGCCAAGTTAAAAGTGTCTTGTCATAAGTGACATTTCAAAAAATTAGAAGAAGTACAACCTAGAAATCAATGCAAGATTCAACCATTATCAAACTGCCATGTTAAAAGCGTCCAATCATGAGTGACTGATGTGGGATACACAATAGCAGTACGTTGATGGAAGAACATGGTATGATAGATAGATATAGTGTATTCTATACACAGAAAGGCATGTCATATGCACATGTATAACGTATAAACTCAGCAGGTGCAATTTAATCAAAATAGAAGAAATACATGCTAGACAATATATGCAACATGAAACCAATTATCACACTGTCAACCTAGAGCAAGCACCTGCGATGGTGGAGTACAGGAGATGAACTCGTCATGTAGACTTGGGACTTCAACTACATTAGTAGTAGCAATGGCAAATCTAGAGAGTCTATGTTTGCATCGGTCCGGAGGACTACCAACATCCCCTAACTTACTCTTTTCCTTTCTCTTTTCTGATATTTCCTTATGAAGTCAAAACCACAAGAAGATGAATAAAATTAGCTCTGCATAACTGGTTGATGCATGATACAGACGAACACTACTTTGATGTAAGGCAAGCGCAGGATAGGAGGATGGAATATATACAAAAAAAGACAACATTGCATATTCACACGTACAATATGAGGATGGAATATGTATGAAAACAGTAAGCAGAAGGCATTTCAAAAAAATAGAAGAAATGAAAGCTAGGCACCATATGAACATGCAACCAATATCACTCTATCAGGTAAAAAGTGTCTCGTTGTAAGTGTAATTTTAAGAAATTAGAAGCAGTACAAGCTAGAAGACAATGCAAGATGCAACCTACATCACACTCCCAAGTTAAATGTGTCTTATGGGTAAGTGATTGTTGCAGGTATAAGTTGTAAACTACGCATATGCAATTCAACAAAATTAGAAGCAATACAAACTAGACACCATACGGAACACACAACCACATATAACAGTTCCAAGTTAGAGCAAGCACCTGTGATGGTGGATTATGGGGGATGTGCTCATCATGTACATAGCTACATTGACTGTCCAGCCTTTTGTTGTCATCCGGATCTTGTTGAGAGGATGCTGGAGTAGAATCTGTAGAGACCCACTGTTTGAGTTGCTTCGCAGGACCACCATCATCCACTGCCGTACTAATTTCCTTCAGCTGTATTGATTTTGCATTTTGATGTCAAACCGATAAGGAAAAGGAACAAAGTTCGCTCTTCAGAACTCATTCATGCATGATACTGACGAACACTACTCGGATGAAAGGCAAACTCATGATACAAGGATGGAATATGTACGAAAAACAGGACGGCGTGACATATTCACACCTATGATGTGGTAACTAAGCAGAAGGCATTTCAACAAATTAGAAGCACTGCAAGCTAGACACCATATGAAAGATGCAACCAATATCACTCTGCCAAGTTCAAATTGTTTGGCGTTTCAACAAATTAGAAGTAGTACATGCTAGAAATCATATGCAAGACGCAAACAATATCAAAGTGGCGACATAAAGGTGCCATATCATAAGTGACTGATGCAGGACATGCAAGAACAGTAGGCTGATGTAAGAACATGGTGTGATCTGATATAGTATGTTCTATAAACAGGAACACGTGTCATATTCACATGCATTATGTGTGAAGTAAGCATATGCAATTCAACAAAAGTCAGAAGCAATATAGGATACACATCATATGCAACATGCAACCACATATGATAGTGCCAAGTTAGAGCAAACACCTGTGATGGTGGAGTAGTAGAGATGTGCTCATCATCTACACAGCTATGTTGACTGTCTAGCCTTGTGTTGTCTTGTGAATCTTGTTGGGAGGATGGCTGAGTAGAATCTGTAAAGACCCTCCATTTTAGTTGCTCAGAAGGACCACCATCATCCAATGCCTTACCAATTTCCTTCTGCTTTATTTATTTTGTATTGTGAGGTTAAACCGACAAGAAAAAAGGAATAGAATTCGCTCTTCAGAACTCATTCATGCATTATACCAATGAACACTACTCTGATGAAAGGCGAAGTCATGATACGGGGATGGAATATGTAAGAAAAACTGGACGACTTGAGATATTCACACCTATGATGTGGTAACTAAGTAGAAGGCACTTCAATAAATTAGAAGCACTGCAAGCTAGACACCATATGGAAGGTGCAAGCAATATCATTCGGCCAAGTTAAAACTGTCTCGTCATAGGTGGCGTTCTTCAAACTAGAAGCACTACATGGTAGAAGTCATATTCAAGACCCAAAGCAATATCTCACTGTCAACTTTAAGGTGTCCCATCATAAGTGACTGATGCAGGATACATAACAAGAGTAGTTTCATGTAAGAACATGGTCTGATAGACAGATATAGTATGTACCAAAATTAGGAAGGCATGTCATATCCACACATATCATTTGTAAGCTAAGTAGACGCAGTTTACACTAACTTGAAGCAATACAAACTAGACACCATATGCAACATGCAACCAGATATCACACTACCAAGTTAGAGCAAGTACCTTGGATGGTGGAGTAGGGGAGCGGAGACTTGGAACTTGTAATGCACTAGCAGTATGAGGAGAATCCATACAGATGCTCCATTTATGTTGTTGCAGAGGACCACCATCATCGCCTTCCTTACTCTTTTCCTTCCTCTTTTTTGATTTTGCCTTGTCAAGTCAAACCCACAAGAAAAAGGAATAAAATTTTCTCTTCATAACTCATTGATGCATGATACTGACAAACACTAATTTCATGTAAGGCAGCCGCATGATAGGAAGATGGAATATGTATGAAAAACAGGACGACATGACATATTGACATGTATGATGTATAATGTGTAAACTAAGCACAATGTGTTTGAACTAGTTAGAAGCTATGCAAGCTATAAACCACATGAAAGATGAAACCAATAGCACTCTGCCAAACTAAAAGGGTGGCCTCATAAATGTATTTGACCAAATTAGAACCAATACATGGCAATAGGCTAGAAATAATATGCAATATGCAGCGAATAAAGGTGTCTCGTCATATGTAATTGATACAGGATACAAAAGAGAGGTAGTTCATGTAAGAACATGGTTAACAGATAGATCTAGTACGTACAAAAAATAGGAAGACATCACTAGAAAAAAAATGCACTTCCGTGATGATACGTGTTGGTCACACTAGGTGAGGTTTTCTGTCATGCATGTACATCCATGACGATTTTATGAAAGAAGCAAGATAGTCATACATGTGCTGTCATAGAAGTGTTCCATCACATTACCAAAATTATCATCACAAAAGTGTCCACTTCCATGACGATAAATCCCGCGTCATAGAAGTGCTTTCGTCAAGGGTGACTGACACGTGGCATCCAGCATAACGGGTCGCCGTTAAGCTATTGGGTCCGATTTTCGATCCGTTAACCCGCTAACAGCCACGACCAGTGTCGATTTTCCATGTGTAAAACTTTCATTGGCCGACGAAACCATGTGCCAGCGCCGTGTTGGCAAAGGTGTCACTCATCCAATGGGCGAGATGCGCCTATGATATGTTGACATGTGGACAACCCAAAAGTGGCCCAGAAAGGTTAAATGGGCCGGCCCAACTAAAGGCCCGCCAGATTTTGTAGACCATAATGGGCCAGCCCAGCTAAAGGCCCACGAGATTTCGCAGACCATAATGGGCCGGCCCAGCTAAAGGCCCACAAGATTTTGAGCACACTTGTGGGCGGGCTCGGTAACACGCTGCCATGTTTTGGGCCAAATGTCGGCCTATATTTGATCCGGTCCATTAACAGTCTGCCACATTCCGGGCCTAATAAAGGCCCATATGAGATCCGTCCCATTAATAGCCTACCATGTTCTGGGCCAAATTACGCCCAGATCAGATCCTTCCCCTTAAGAGGATTTGGGCTAAATTATGGCCCATATTAGATTCGGCCCGTCAACTGGACGCTATGCTTTGGGGCCCAGTTGCTAAAGGCTCATGTAGTAATTCGGCCTGATATTAGTTTCGGCCTATTAAAGGCTCGTTTAACATTTCGGCCCTATATTTATTTCGGCCTATTAAAAACCCGTCATATAGTTAGGCCTAACTATGGCCCGGCTTGCATCCGGCCTGCTCATAGCCGATAATCTGATTGGGCCAAACAAGGACCGCAACCATTTTGGCCTGTTAAGGGCCCATGATGTGATTGGCACAATCATGGGCTGAGCTCTATTTTGGCCAACTGTCCGCCCATGAGCTGTTCGGCATGTTTCAGGCCCAACCTACTTTTCAGCCTCCTAAAAGCCCATTGACTTTTCTTGCGAAAATAGGTTGGCGGTTTACTCAGCCTATTAAAGGATCGAATCTACTAGTGGGCCGGTTTACATTTAGGCCTGTTAACGAACCAAGATGACTGGGCCCATGATGCGGATCATACATAGTGATTTGCATGACGGCCCGATTTTGTACCGTAACTTTATAGTTTGGCCGGTTTACTACGAAGACATGATATATATACAGTAAAATAGCTACAACATCGTGAATAATAAAAACCCTAGACTATGCAATAAAGAAATTATGGCATATTACATCCACTAGGCATGAAAGTTCGCCACTATGATAATAATGCACAAGCAGACAACAGATTAAATACACTAGCCATCAAAGATCGCCGCCAGTGCAAATAAACACACCGACAAAATAATATACAAAACCGACAGCACTTCAATAGAGTTCAAGAAAGGTTAGCCCTGCTCAGGACCTGCAGCGCAAGCAGTTGAGCAAGCTGATGAGACAACGCTTCTTGACACTTCTATCCTCCTCACTATGAAAGATAAACAAGCAGGTAGATGACATGTTTTGCACATATAAGTATTAGTGCTGACAATTTATCAAATTTCTTACTGATGAATAATGTGACACAGTTTAAAATAGCATTAACAAAATATGGTATTGTTCAGGTTAAGACATGGCAGGAAATGACATTGTGAAGGAGTTGGCAGCTTCATGATACAACTGGATTACAGATCAAGAACTCATAAGTATTAATGGTTAGTGTGCTGTCAATTTATCCCATTTCAGATTGTCAAATAAAGAGGCAGTTTAAATAATAGTAGAATGATACGATAGTGCTCATAGTTAAGAATTTGCAGAATATGAGATTGTGTTGTAGTGGGTAGGTTCACCACACCATTGGATTACGGATCAAGAACACCTCCGTATAGTTTAATTTACATGGTATGAAGAAGGAACTTGGTTGTACAACTGAAAACTTAAATTGAGAAGGACAAACTTTTGTTTATGAACTATATAATAAACTTTCAACATGCAATATGATGCAAACAATAAAAACAAACAGCTGTTGCAGTCATGCCTAACCAAATATACACAAAAATGTTTGAAGGCATGAGAAAGACAAACTTACATTATTGGTGAAGACAAGCTCTATAAAGCCCTTGTCCATGCTGGTGGGGGGGGCAATTCAAGAATCTTCTTCATAAGCATTGCCTTTATTCCACATTTTGTTAAGAGTAAATATAGTTGTGATAATATACGAAAAATGGAGAATATTTAAGATAAGATCAAGAGTGATGCTACATAGCCAAGTAGCTATAAATGTAAGTAAAGTGATACAGGCAAAAGGTACAACCAAGAGCAATGCAGAGCTAAACTTCTTCAGTACCATTGGTGTTATCCAACCTTATGGCAAGAGTAAACATAGATCTGATGTGTAGAAAATGGAGGGCAAAGAAAATAAGTTGTAGTGTGATGGTACATCAACAACTAGCTGTCAATATAAGTACACTGATAAAGGACAGTAGGTACTTACAAGAACAATGCAGAGCTAAAAAATTTCATTGGCATTGGATATATTCTACACTAACTTAACCATTCGTACAGATGAGATAATTTGGAGTGAATAGTTGATAAGCAAGCTATCCTGCATACTGCTGTCACATAATGAACCAGGAATGAATGCAAGTACAGTGATACAAGACAACAGGTACTAACAAGAGCAAAGCAGCGGGCAGCATATTTACGATATCTTGTCGTCCTTTTCAAACCGGAATTCTTCTTCAAGCATATTTCCCGCAAAAGAGATCCGTAAGGCACATGCGGGAAAGTAGAAGTTCAAATTGTCATGTGATATCATAGACAATAACCTGGGAACGAGACTAGTGCATAACAAGGTTTTCCATTCAATGTCTTCTAAATTTAGCATAGGAGACTTCACCGGAAATTCGTTTATAGACTTGCCATCAAAGTTTGATTTCCTCAGGTAACACCGATACTGCTGCAAAGCTTCCTTGAAAAGCGCAAGAAAGCTTTGCTCGTCATGACTATCCAGATTGATCCTCGCCTACTTACAACAATGTTATGTAAATCATTAATGTGTTCAATCATCAGAAAAGAGGAAAATAATCACCATGAATAATAGCACTTACACATAAGTGGGACAAGAAGATGTGAAAATGGTGTTTGTCTTCACTATAATCTTCCCATGATGGGAATATATGCATGTAGTCCCTAACAACATTGAAAGCATTGTCTTTTAAACTGGGAATCTGCAGGAACTGGTCATCTCTGTAGTTGGGATATGTCTTCGGACGGTGGACTTTCTATACTTTTTGCTGGAGTGGCATTTTTCTATGGTACGACTGTTGCTATGGCAACTGAAACCGGCATACCTTTTGCTGGAGTGCAGGTCCTGTGTGGTGGGGCTAGTGGTGTGGCCAGTGAAGTATGGGTACAGTCTGCTGGAATCGGTCCTACGTTTTGTGTCACTGGTTGTAGAGCCAACATAAGTGGGGTGCTGTCTGATTTCTCCAGCACCACCACTTTTTCAAGGACTTTGATGGTGCTCCTTTAGGTTGGGCAATCACCCTCTTCCTCTTTGATGTATGATGCACAAGAACAACTTTTGAGTGGAAAAACATGGTATGATGACAGATGGAATATGTATTGATAATGGATGGGCATGGCATCTTGACATATATGTTGAGTAAACTAAGCAGATTGCGGTGCAACAAAGTAGAAGAAATGCAAGATACACACAATCAATAAAACCTTGGCAAATTAGAACATGCACCTTGATGGGTGAACATGACAAGCCATCTGCCTTTGATTCCTCAAGGTCAGAATAGTCATTAGGATCATATTCTGAACAAGAATCTATAGGGGGAGCGTATGAGTTTCATTGCATCCAGAATGGCACTCAATGCCTTGGTGCCAATTTTGTAAGTTGTTGCAGTGTTCCACAATATTCTTTTGATGTGCGGATTCTGATACTCACTGTGATTACGTATAATATCTGAGAAGCATGAGAACATAAATAGTAGTGAGATTATCTTTGTACTGCAGAGGATATTCTAATATAGGGGTGCCCCTGTAAACCCTTGTGTGCTATCACTAGATTCTGATGAGAGAGCTCATGTGTGATGTAAAATGGTGCGTGCATTTATATAATCTGGCACAAGTACACAAAAAATAGGCTCCAGAAGTAAGGATAGTTGGTAGATGATAGGTTCATAATATACTGTATAGAGAGTTTATTGCCAAACCATGATAACAAGAGCACATAGCAACTAGGCAGATCGTAGTGTACATAAAAGGGGTACACCATAACCAGGATATATAAATAGAGAAAGTGCAATTGGCTGGAAAATACGGTGTTGTATTGCCGCTACTAATTGAAAGCATAGGCATCACATACATGCCAGCTCTATCAGCTGTTGACTGCAGATGTCCCTACTCCCCTTCCTGACAAGGAACATACTATACATACTAAATACAGAATAACAGAAGAGGAACATGTTAAAAACCAAAAGAGGAAGCAAATTATTGAGATTCCCCTTGTTTCTATACAATGTTGGTTACCCACTCATGATGAATCACAACGCCCAAAGAAATGCAATTCCATGATGTCTCTCTATATGTGGCCACATGCGTTTGGAAAATCAAGTGGGAGCATTACTTGACCAATTAAATGTGTGTCTGTTAACTAATAGCAGTATCATATCACAATTCGTATTTGAAGAAGTAAGCTTTGGACTTATGATTGGTGTGTTGTTTAGCTTCAAGAGTAGACTGCTGCTAGTGCAACAAAAAGTAGCTACACAAATCATAATGTAGATATAATGGGAAAACCATAAGCATCACAAGTAAAATCAGCCAAGTGGAACTTGCTGGAATATATGTGCTAGTATTGCCTGTACAACTAGAAAGGCTTAGGATACCAGCTCTCTTAAACTAAAGGTTTGGTACTGTTAATATCACTGTAACTCTCAAAGGCGACACACCTCCTCACATTTCCTTGCTAATCTTATAGGATTCAAGTGGGCAGGCCACTACAATTCCTATTCCTATGTTTACAAAATCCTACGAATCAAAGAGGCCCGAAGAGTTCATAATGTCCATCACAACCGACCGTATAGACCTCTACACTGCAAATGTCCCTGCTCATCTTCACTACAAGGAACATATTGTACGACTATCACACTCCCTCCATTCTAAAATTTATGTCTTTATAGAGATTTCCATGGTGGATCACATACAGATGTATGCATATACATTTTAGAGTGTAGATTCACTCATTTTGCTCCATATGTAGTCCATGGTGGAATCTATACAAAGACTTGTATTTAGGAACGGAGAGAGTACTTATTAAAGAAGAACGAAAGAGGAACATGCTAAAGAAGAGCAAGCAGACTTTGGATAATAAAATGTTCTTTGCGCAGTGACAACACATGATGAACCAGAGCGCATTAAGAATGCGACTCCTGCTATCTCTCAAAATGTGGTGCACGTGCTTTTCAAAAGTAAAGTAGGAACATTAGCTGACCAATTAAACATTATCTGTTTTAGTAATATCAGCATCATATCGGATTCGTGTTTGAGCAACAAGTTTGGAATTATGAGTGGCACGTTGTTGAGCATGATGGATTCCGGAGCAGTGCTAAGCAACTACGATGATGGTATTGAATATAAAGGCATGTCAGCATGCAAGTCGCGTGACTTTTATCATTTGGGTGTGTCGACCATTTCAGGCGGTTGGGTGAAGATCCTATGTCTCCTAACCCTTCTTCTTCCTCGTCTCTGATTCTTCGCCTACAGAACACCGCACGGGCCGCCGGCCGAACCACCGGCCTGACTCCCCGCCCTGCCCTGAACCGCCCCCACCGCCTATGTTCCTCCGCCAGCCCCACCACCGCCCCCACCCGCGTCGAGTTTTTTTCGTTCTTTGAGGCCCCACCACCGCCCCCACAACCACCGTCCCCACCCGATCCCCTTCCTTCGCACCGGCGAACTCTGGCGAGCTCTCAATAATCGACTGACCCAATTTTGAAATTCAGTCTACTGTCATTTAACTAGTGTGGAATATAAAAGGGGAAAACCATAAGCATTGCGAGCATAGTGTTGAGCGTGTCATGGCAGATGTGAAGGTGCAAACCGGACAAAGGCAACTTCGCAACCAATGTTTGCTTTCAACTAACACGTAAGTGATGGACAAGAAATCAGAGTAAAGCAGTGGCGACATATTTTCTTGTTGTGATAAATAAGTTGAGCAGATACGAAAGAGTACCGCCTTTGGTGTGGCACCCTGTATGCATCTGCTGAGAATTTGACAGTGTTGTGGTAGCGATGGCCGTCAGCGGTGTAGAAGCAGATCTAGGGGGATAGACAATGGCGACGGTGCATAGTGGAAGAGACAGTTGTAGGAGCAACGCCGACAAGGTGGACGATGACGGGGATGAAGCGAGCGGACGGGATGCAAGGATCCTGGTCTGAAGCCGCGGATGAGAGAGGTCGATTTCTTGTGATGGATGATGGCGTCGGGTATCGGCTCTGGCATGGTGGAGGAGGACGGCGGTGGATGGGGTGGCGGACGGAGGAGGCTCGGGTGGAGAGGTTGTTTTGGCGCCCACGGAGTACGAATGGGGAAATGGAGGGAGAGACGAAGGGGGGAACCATGTCTTCAGGGCGCGCTTGTCTCAACTTCGAGGAAATTTAGAAACTTAGCCCCCGTTTAAAATTTCCTACATCACATCAATATTAGTGGTTGCGGATAGGACGGTAATCTCGCATACACCGAATATTTGTTGACGAAGGTTTGTTTTGGCTCCCATCGTGTATGAATCGGTGAGGGAGTTGATTTCGGCCGAGGAGACACTGTGTTTTGGTGCCCGCCATGTATGAATCCGTGTGAGAGGCGCTTATGTCATGTTTGAGTGAAATTACAAACATACCACTATCAAAACCTATAGAAATCGACCCAATAGGCTTTGCATGTCACGGATAGGCAGTAATTTCCATCTCCCAGATTTTCGTTTTGGGCGGTTAATGCAACTTTCCCCGCTTTGTTCAAATTTTTGCAGAGCAAGAGTGGACTTTTACCATGCCAACTCAATTCAAATCCAGTTTGTATTCTATTTTTGTTCGGGCAGGAACCATTTTTTATTGAAATAAACTTCTATATACATCATGTTTTATATATACTTTCAAAATCACAACACCCTTTATACACAAATATGGTTTACAAATGGCATGATCTCAGATTCATAAGGCTGTATCCATCTTCATTTGGATTTTCAAATATTTGAAACCACTTTATGTTGAAATCCAATGTATGCATTGCTAGCTAACTGTCTCCAATTAATGTGTGTTTGATGCGATTTTTTTACTTCTCAAACATGTATAATGTGTTTCACACACGCAACATATAGTGAAATCCCGTTTAGACATTACTTGCATATAAACCATGCATTGTGTCTAATTAAAGAATCTATGGATCACTAGTATTCATAAACTATATAACATTACACGTGTCCCCAAATTCAAATGAATATGCATGTTTGATACAACAATTTTCTTTATGATATTATCGATGCCGTGATCTCTAGTTCAAATATTTGAATCCCTTTTAATCCAGATATTCATCTCATATAGCTATCACTCATGATTATATAGGAGTATCTCTCTAGACCTATACGCGTTCATCGTCTCTTGGGTATCTCTCGTGCTACCTGTATGTCGACAATGATAATTTATCTTTGTAACACACTGACGGTACACTCTCCCACGACCTTCATCACTCTATCTATCTCTAAGTATATCTCTCTCCCTGCTATGTGTCTCTGACTATGATTCTCCATGTGAAATCTCTTTCTCTTAGACAAACACAAAATTCCTCTCTTGGGGTCTCATTTCTCTCTACTATTCCCCTGTGTGCCACTCGCACACCCCCTCTCACACAGAGATGTCTTTCACTCCTTAGGTATGAGAAGCTACGACTCTTCCTCTTAAATATATCTTTCTCACACACAAACACAAACTCTGTCGACTAGGGTCTCATATCTCTCCACCATTCTCTTGTATGTCGCTCACACACATTCTGTCTCCCGAGATACCTTGCGTTTCCTCATATGTCTCTCTAGATATCACTCTCGTTGTGAAATATCTTTCTCTCTCGCAGACACAAAACTCCGTCTCTCGGGATCTCATTTCTCTCTGATATTTGTTTGTATGTGACTCACATGCACCGTATCTCTATCTCTCTCACACCCACACACATAACTCAGCCTTCTAATCCACTCGATTCCTATCTCTAATGCACACTAGCTAGAATCTTTATCTTTCTATTTATCTGTTTCTCCATGAACCTTCTTTCTTGCCCCCACTCTTGCTTCCTATGACGCACACTATATATGTTTCTCTCTACATGCAGTCGTGCGCCCTCTTTTTATCTTTCTCTCACACACATAACTTCACCCTCTGAACCACCCAACGGTCATCTCCAACACTCAAATTAGCCGATGTCCCTCTAGCTAGCATCTCTATCTCTGTATCTATCTGTAGTTTCTCCACCAACATTTCTTTCTCGCACGCACTCTTGCTTCCTATCACGAACACTATATACATTTAGTTCTTTATTTGAAACATTTTACTTTAATTTTCAGCCGCTCGCTAGTTTAGTTAACCAGCGGATGGCTTGCAACCATTAACAGTGCAACACGTGGCACATCCATAGCAGCCGTGGCAGTTCTTCCTAGAACACTGTTATGGCAATTTTTTTTTGCAAATTCCATATCATATTTTCGTTTAAGTATACCTTGACATCTGTAACCCCAAATTCATCGATTCTTCTTCCTGTGTACTCATAGTGACCAGTAGAATAGTGTAGAGTCAAAATTTCAGATTTTTGCACTGTTTAAATTCGAATTTATTCAAATTTCAATTCAAACTTCCGGAGACCATATCTATCGAACCGCTTATCCAATTTATTTGATTTTTTTGCATTATGATCCTAGTGGCATGTAGATAATATATACCTATTGATTGTTTATCTTATTCTAGTTTTATTTGAATTCTTTGTTGTTGAATTTATTCTAGTATTATGTGAGTATGATTTATTTATCAGTGCATTCGTTGAACGCAAAGATTGTCCGGAGTGTGGAGCGGATCAAAGCTAAGCGTAGTGTACTTCAGCAACGTTTTATTTGCACTTTTGATTTTTCTCATCCTATATTTTGTTATGCATGTGTGGTTTTTATGCTATGGTATGTGCTTGGTTTGATCCGTAAGTTCTCTGTTGTCTTGTTTTTGGTATTGGTTGTGTTATGTGATTAGCTTGTTGTGGTGAACGTGGGCATGTGTCGAGTAATTCATGAAAGTGGTGAGTCATTATAGTTGCAGGCTCGGTACTTTTTCTCAGGTGAATGAGTCAATGGCTGAGCGCTCTATTGTCCTTAGAGAATGCGCCATGGCTGAGCGCACTTGAGTTTTCGGGGCTTAAATCAGGTGAATGCGTTGATGGCTAACCGCTCTATTGTCCCTCGAGAATGTGCCACAACTGAGCGCACTTTAGACTTATTGGAGATCTTTGTCATTCTTTTTTGTGGGTAATTGGTTGTGGTGTGTGAACCTTGATCAGTTAGTGGAGGTTGGTGGTGACATTCTTCAGCAAACCAACTTGAGTGTTATGTTTTTAAAACATTGCTATGTGGATGTAGGTTTGCTATAATATTATGTGTGATTTTCCAATACATTGAATGTATTAACCCTTGTGGTTGCAACTTATCATGTTGCAGGATTTTCAGATGATCAGTGAGATACAGTAGGGTCATGAGTCTTCACTCAGCATTTTCGCCATGGGCATTGATGGGACTTATCATTTGTTATGCTACATTTCCGTTGTTATTATTGAATAGAGTTAGCTATGTGCTACTCAGTTTTTTAATACTTTATAACTTTTGGATCATACGTTATATTAAATGATGCACTTGTTATTTGATATTCATATGTACTATGTGTGCTAGTGAGTTGATCCAGGGACTAGCAGAGTGAGCACAGAGACATCAAATCTTATCAGGTTCAGGTCGTTACATATGCTTTGGTTGTTGAAATCAAGGAAGCATGAACAACCTCAATATATCCTTTGACAATTTCAATATGAGGAATTTCAGAGTTGTACTTTGGATACACAAGTTTTATTCCTTGCAAGAATAACCCATGTAAGAATATGAGCTCCAAATTCCAAAGGATGACCCCAACTCTTGATGGACCACATCAACTTTGAGCATCCAACATAAGTTCAACTACATGATTAAGATCAACAACCACAACCCAAGGTATGTCATTCCATCTTAGAGAAGCTTCGCTCCAAGGCATGAGTTCAATCAACTCAACAAGATGTGAATACATTAAGATGCTAAAATGAAAAATGGCAACCCCATTTTGAGCTTAACGGTGAGTATGACCTAAAGTCAATATACTCTAACATAGGTGACTTTGTCACCGACCCTCTCTAGATGAAATTCTCTAGTGTACCCCTTTCTTAGTTGCATTTTCTTTGCATTTCTTTTGCTACCATTTTTTATCTTTATTTAACAAAAAAACTTCATCTAGACCTCTTTCTGTTTTCTGCTTTTCTTCTGTCTCTGTATCTAAAGTTTAGTTCATAGCAAATCATTATGAAAATCCCTTGAACATCTTTGTGAAATTTCGTTTGCAACTGAGCTGAGTTGACAAAATCTTTCGTCTCGTTGAACTCGGTTCCACCGATCCAAGCCTATCGGACAGACCGAAACACAAGTTCTACTTGGACACAGTTCATCGGTTGTACTAAAATGAACTAACTCGGTCTCACCAATATGCACCTTCAGTGGCTCTGCTATCTCGGAGTCACCGGTTGAAATGAATCGGCTCCACCGATTTCACTGCTGAGAAAACCTTTTGCCATCTTGATGCGGAGCATCCTATGGTCATACCCATGTACACTATGACTACTCCCCAAGCCCCAAGTGGACATACAATGAGACCTCGACTATATGCCATCGGACACAAGGTGAACTCACTCCTCTCTGAACCATCACTTTCCACATGTTAGACATGGCTACTACCTCAAATGTATGTGCTATGCATGACCAGGAACCAAGAGGAAGACTATGGAACAACTAGGAGCATTGGACAAGACGACCAGGACACCAAGCGCGAGGAACAAGAGAAAGGGCTGACAGAATGTCACAGCCCCCGAACGACCGGTCCATACCAGACATCCGACGCCTGGAGGTTCAGCCAGCCAAGACAACTACAACCAAGGCACCCTACAGCTCTCGGACGACCGCTAGACGCCCGATGTCCGACTCTCGTCAGCCACTGGATGACCGACAGTGTCCGGGTATCCGGTGGCACGTGTCCAGAGAAGAAACGCTGGATGTTTGAAGACTTCCAGAAGTCCTGACGCCCATGAGCCATCGGACGACCATTACCCACCGGACGTCCGGTACCCGCCTATGTGCAAAGACTCGAGCCGAGGCCCATGTACCTATTTCACCCCTCACTTACCCCTTCGTGGTACTAGACTATATATTCTCCTCCACCTCCACCATTTTAGGGTCAGCATTGGTTTTGCTGATTCTTAGGTGACCTTTGCTCCTTGTACCACTCCTCCTCTTGAGAGAGAGAGAGAGCCCACTCCATTGGAGCTCAGGACCTCCTTTGGAGAAGATCCCATAGGGTAATCAAGACCCCTTCTTCGGAATATCCATCTCGGATTCAAGACCTCAACTCCTCATGGATTGGGATGAACTAGCTACTGTCTGTATCATCCTTTGTTGGATTTGAATAATGTATCTCTATTTGTGTTCATGGATCTAGCGCATGTGTGATCGTTTCTCATTGATTTGAGTGTTTCCTCTCATGTTTTTCCTCGTGTGTTCATCATGTTCTTCTGGAACCCCCCTCCAAATCGTGAAAGATCGGCCCCTAGGGTTCCACCCTACATCATCTTGGTATCATGAGCCATGGTTGATAACGAATTTGGAGGCCCTACCCCCATTTTCTAGCCTTCTTTTGATTGATTTCATCCTAAATTTTGAAAATCCCCAGCAAAAATAGCCCCAATATTTTTCGTGATTTGTTGGTTTGATGATGTTTTGTTGATTTTGATCCATGGATTTGCTATGTTTCGAGTAGATCTAGCATCTCCACAAGTTTCCCCACTTCCCATCCCTGAAATCTTGTCAATTTTGACCCCAAAATCATCATTTTTCACCCAGAATAGCGTCCCGGATCTTGGAACTTGAGTTGACCCCAACCCATCGGACGACCGATGTTTTTTCCGCACGTCCGGACCCTTTCGAAGCACTAGACGTTCGACCTTTACCGGATGACTGAAACCACGCAATAGAACGAAAATCACAGATTGCTGGTCTTTTCTGGACGACTGTCCCGCGGTCGAGCCACCGGACATGCGACAATTACCGAACGTCCGTTACTTGTAGAAATTGACTTGAGCTTATTTTTCTTTCGGCCATAACTAATTCATCCGATCTCGGATTTTGACGTTCTTTAGCTCGTTTTGTATCTATTGACATCCTCCATCCCACAGAAAAACTTTCAACATCTTTTGACTCCATCAAAGTTTTGGAACTTTGGTATCTTTTTCTAGGTCCTTCAGCACCTCGTTTGCAATACCACCACCGACTTCCGCAACCTAACCCATTTTGTTCCCCATAGCATTAGTGGTTGCTTGAGTAATGATTGAAGTCCCCTAAGATGTTTCGACTACTTAGAGACGGTTACTTATTCATCAACCACCACCATAACTAGCGCATAACCTTGCCCACCATACATTTCCACCACCTCAACTTAACCCAATTTCGTTTAAGCTTGTTTGAGTTGTGAGTGTCTCTCTTAAGGTGTTTCGGCTACTTAGGGATAGTGAATTCAACTTTGAATCCCATAACCCATCATTGCTCTTCCGCAATCCCTTTGAGCTTCCACAAAACCACCACCGCATTCCGCTGCCAACATTTGACATTTGACATTTTGAGTTCACGCTTTTTCCGTTTCCTAGGGTGTTTCGGCAAACTAGGAATGGTTCAACGTCGACAACACCACCGCTCTACTTCACCAAGGATTCGACATTGACCACCTTCACCATTCTAACACCCTAACCGTAAGAAAGTATGGTAACCTCTATATCATCTTGTTATCGTGGTATCCCACCATTGGACATTCATTCTTGCCTTTGCTTTGTTAACCCCTAGCCCATCTTGCGTCACTTGATTATCGAGACTAGTCATTGAGTATTGCCGACAATGTTACCTGTGCACATTAGTGATAATCCCTTCCATTGCATACATACCATATCATTTTGGTATCATCATATCATCTCCCGTGTCACAAGATTGTTCCCGCATATACACAATTGGTATCTTGGTTCGAGGACTTTGCAAAAGTGGCCAAAAAAAAGAAAGAGTAAGCATTTAAGAAAAGAGTGAACAAAGAGCTTGTAAGCAATAGCCATAGCATCAAACCACATTACATATAACATTGTCATATCCGATCATCTAGGATCAAATTGAGAGAGACACCGGAACATCATACATATAGCATACTTGGGATAGAAGTCGTTGCATTTTTGCTTTGTAGGTTGTGCACAAGTCTCATATCCGTCTATTGAGCAATCGTGCTAGCGTCTCTCTAGCGTTGTGCAAGAAGAGCATTTTCCATGGTTTCCACATTTTGAGCTCGTTCCTTGGTTGCACGTCCAAATTTATCTATCCGTGTGTGTGTTTCCATGTGCCACATATTGCTATTGGTCTACTTGTTTCACTTGCGAATTTGTGAATCTCTTTCAGCATTATTGACTCTTGCTAACAATTGCATCAATATTTATGTGCCACTTTCCTTACCGAGCTCCACCAAAAGCAGTACTTGTGTAGGTGTAGGAATTGACAAGATCTGGTACAAATTGTGCTATTTCCTTGGTACATTATTGAGTGATCATTGACCCATCTTTAACATCAGGTAAGGCACATTTGGTCTATTTTTTTCCTTTCTTCCACTCACATTTGCTCGAGTCTTGTGATGGATAGTATTGGGGATCTAACTATTGGGTATAACCCGCCTAGGAGGGGCTAGGTCATACCACTGGTGACTGAAAGAGGAAGATGGCAGGTCATGAAACAAGCCTGTTAATGGCCCAAGACCCAGAGGCGACTTGAGGCCCAAGAGGATGAACCACCATATGTGTAACTTGTATTGAAAGGCAAGCTTAGTTAGTCACCGAGCCGGACACGTTGTGTATGAGCCGGCCGGGACTCTATAAGCCGCTGGGCATCAACCTATGTATATAAAGTGGTGACTCGGGGCGGTTTAACTCAAGAATGAACAAGTCGAGAACTAGGTCAAGCAGATTCGCTCCCTGGTAATCGAAACCCAAGAAATACAACCCCAAACTGGAGTAAGCCTTTAACTCATTGCGAGGGGCCAAACCAGTATAAACTCTCTGCATCCTTTTTCCCGATTAACCCATTTAAGCTAACCTAGTTGCAATGGCTCCACACCTAAGTCATTTCGCTAGGACATCTGTCGTGTTAAACCCACGGCAGATAGGCAAAGCATTTCATCTCCTATATTCGACGACAAGGATGGCGTGTACAACTACGTCATCAAAACTCCACTCATCGGACTACAACGAGCAATGCAAGGCATTGAGCAACTCGCCATCGACATACGTCACTCCAAAGCAACGAAAAGTGACTACATTGACACCAAGTTGGACGAACACATGGATCAAGTATCAGACATGGTGTCCAACTACAAGTATTGTTCCCCTTCATCATCTTCAAGGCGGCGATGCTCAAGTCGAACATCTTCGGAGCGGCCAAGTAAGGCAAGCGCAATTCGTCTGTGTCCACCTCTACATGGAGACCATCAACACATTTGTTACCCACATCGTCATGAAGGGCAAGTCACCTCCAAGCAGCATGTGCGAGACGACGATGAACGACATCTACTATGACCTCAACCACGACAACACCATCAACATAAAGATGCTGGAGACGCGCAAACGTACAAGTCCCAACCTTCGGGAGCACATGAGAAGACCACAAGACAAGCACCGCCAAGAGGAAGCTACGGCTACCAGCTTCGGCATCTTCGCCAAGTGTTATCAAGGCATCTTTGCCTTTGGACGTACGACATCTTTACCTACTTCCCACGAGTATTATGTCCAAGGCGACCACCTACAAGCGAGGGCGACACTTCCATCTTCGGAAGACCCTCAAGGAAGGTGCCCGAGCATGGGAAATTCCCTTCGGTCATGGAGACAAGCTACGAGGTGCCACATCATATGGGCGTCAAACAACAATACAATGACAAGAAGGTCGAGCAAGGGCCATCCCCTTCAACCATGGCGGCAAGCACGGACCTTTTCAACAACATGATGACAATGTCCCAATGGGACCCATACTCCGAGTCAAGCTACAAGACCACACATGAGACCCTCTCTGATACGGATCATCCTATGGTTAACCCCATGGACCTACTGTCGTCTCACCATGTGCTAAAAGGACCAATGACACGCGCATGAGCTAGAGCTCTCGAAACCGAGGTGACATCTCTCCTTAGTGATATTCCATATGACACACTTGAGACATGGTTACTACATAAAGCCGGAATGCTATGTGGGCTTAGGTACCAAGAAGACCCTCTCATGAATGCTCGTGAAGATGGACAAGTCCCCAAGTTCATAGATGAAGAGAACCAACAGACGGGACTGACGGAGTCCCCAGGACCCGGATATCTGGCCCCTGGAGCATCAACCGTAGCCGCTGCCCAACAACTGAGGTGACATCACTCCTACTTGAGTTTCCCTTTTCTTCGAATGAGACATGGCTACTGCCTAAGTGCAAAATGCTACGTGTGATCAAGTACAACTCTGTCACAACCCTAGTTTAGCCTTTGCTTGTCCTTGCATGATCATCATGTCTAAATTCTGAAATTTGAATTGAGGGAATTTTCAAAGCCTCAGAAACCTTTTTAAAATAATCAAAATTTAACTCTCATCAAATGAGTCCAAAGAAATGTTCCTGTTACTCTGTGAAAATATTGGTAAGAGGAAAATTTCAAACCAATATTTTTGGAATCACAGAAATATTTATTTTGGGCCTTTGACTTAAATCAATGACATATTTGAGTTGAATTTATTTCTGTTATATAAGAAATAAAGTTCAAATATTTTTGTAAGTTGCGTGTGACCTTGGACTAGTTCCTGCGCTCACATAACAATTTACAGAAAGTTCAAAAAAGATGATATGATGTTTTAAATCAAATCAAAACAAATTGCAGAAAATAGAAAACAGAACAAAATTAGAAAAGACAGAAGAGATAGCAGGCTTACATGGCTTACCTGTAGCAGCCCACCTGGCGGCCCAGATGGTGGCCCAGCCCACTGGCCAAAGCGGTCGTCTTCAACCTCTGCCAGTAGGCAGAGGCGTGTCGACGCGCGCGCGCCCGAGACCTCCACCTCCTGCTTCCTCCTCCCTGCCCTCGTTTGATCGCCTGGAGACGCCACGACACCCACCCGAACCTCTCGCACTCTCCCCCGTGCTTCCCCCCTCCTCTAGTCCCTCTCCACCTCGCACCCGAGCGAAGCACAGCGCGCCGCCGAGCACCACCACAGCCATCGGGCATGCCTCGCCTCGCCGTCCCGTCCCCTAGCTCCGCCCCAATGCCGTGGAGCCGCACGACAAAGCACGCGACCGCAGGAGGCCTGCAAAGCCGTCACCACCATCATCTTCAACCCCGACCTCTGAGATCGCCGACAATGCCCCAACATCGTCCGACCTCCCCCGAGCCCGTTGAGACGCGTTCTGCAACCGCTATGAGCTCACGGACCTACTCCCCCTCCTCTCCTACTCGCGTTCGTGCTCTAGATCCTTTCCCCATCTTCGTCGAAGCTCGCCACCGCCATTGCCAACGAGCTCCATGCTCTTGAACTCGGCCGCTCGCCCGAGCATCACCAGCAAGCTCGCCGCACTCCTGAGAACCTGAAGCACCACTGGTTTGCCCTGCCGTGCCCTGTAGCGCCACCTCCACCGTTGCCCGAGGTCCGGCCACCGCCCAAGTGGTCGCCACCATAGTTCCCGACCTCCCCTCGCCCAGCCGCCTGCTCCATTGGATGCGGTGCACGTCCAGTAGCCCGTAGGGCCAAACTGCGAGCCCAATGGTCGCCGGATGGCAAAACCCGACACCTCCGCCGTGCGGAATGGTTGCCGCCGGCCATTTTCCGGCGAGGCCGACGTGGCGCCGTCATTAGCACATAACCACGTGCTAATAACCATGCTAACCAACCCCACATCCACTGACATGTCGGCCCCACTACCAAATTAACCACGGCTTAGCTTCTGTTTAGCTCTAATTAAACATAGTGGCCCCACGCGTCAGCTTTGACTGTGCTGGCATGGCCGTTGACCAGGGCCCACTAGTCGGCCTCTGTTCCTGCCCTGTTATGCTGACGTGCGGGCCCCACTGGTAAGGTTTGACCTGGACCAGCCCCTGTTGACTTGCTGACATCGTCATGACGTGGTGCTAATGCAGTAATGCTTTCTGGGATTTTAATAAATCAGAAATGGTTTATTATTTTCAGAAAATGCCCAAAACTTCTAAAAATCATATAAAATCAACCATAGCTCAGAATGAAATAATTTATATATGAAAAATGATCAGAATAATCCAATCTATCTGTCTATGGCATTTTCATGCATGTTAGAACAACTTATAGCTGCTGAATTGGAGAAATCAATAAATGGCATTTGAAATGCCTTACTTGGAGTTTGAATTGAACCATTGGTTCAAACCAACTTCATTTAATCTGGTTGCTAGATGCATTAGCCCAAACACCAGCATATTGCCATGTCATGATCATGCATCATATTGTGGCATTGCATTGATTGTGTTCTTTCTCAGTTGCCGGTGTTTGTCCCCTCTCTATATACGTGGTTCCGACGTTGTGATCGATGACACCGATGAAGAACTATACTATCTTCAGAAGTGCCAGGCAAGCAAAACCGCCTTGTTCATTCTAATATAATCCCACTCTCTCGCTCAAGCTCTCTTTTACTGCATTAGGACAACAACGATTCAACTGTTACATGCTACGGTAGTTGAACCCCTTTCCTCTGCATGACCTGTCATTGCCAAAGTAAATAGATGAAACCCACTAGCATGAGTAGGAATTGTTTGAGCCCTGATGTGCCTACTCATTCATGCTTGTTGTCATGCCTGCTACTGCTTAGAGTTGAGTCAGGTCTGATTCATCGGGGATGAATTGGAATGGTGGTGAACATGTCCTACTGTTGAGAGCTAAGTGTGTGAACACGATTTGGTAAAGGTAGCGGTGAGAGGCCATGTAGGAGTACATGGTGGGTTGTCCTTAGGAACTGAGTTCTGTGTTGGAGATCCATGAACAGTTACTACCACACATTGGGCTCCAGGCGCTCCAAGCTCTCTCGACTTATTAATCAACCTGATCTGTGTCCAGGAGTTGCAACTAGTTTCTGGTGTTTGTAGGTAGTGTTAGTAGTCTACCAAGTGGCACCCGGTACAGGTGGGCTTGGGACAGACTAGGCACAGTGGCACGGTGTACCAAGTGGCACCCGGATGGTGGGCTTGGGAACCCTGCTCACATCGTTTGGGGCCGTGAGTGACACCCCGGCCAGATCTCCTTGTGGATGGAACCCGAATAGGCGATAAACCTGGACGAGAGACATGTGTGGTTAGTCAGGTCGTGGCCGACTCCCTCGCCAGGCTTCCGCTTGAAGGTTGCCGAGGTACACGACGTGTACATGGTGGTAAGTGGCAAGAGCGTGTGTGAAGAAGTACACCCCTACAGGGTTATCATTATCTATTCGAATAGCCAGATTCCTCGGATATGGAAACTTGGACCCCTTGCATAGTTCAATGACAAGTGAAAGTGGATACTCTAAAATGCGCAAGATAAGCATGAGTGCTATGGATGGCGTTCTCGTAGGGAGACGGGAGAGGATCCATAGTGGTGTATTGATATGGAGAATATGTGGACTCGTGTGCGCCACCTCAAAAGAGTTACCTGCAGTCGTAGTTCAGGATAGCCACCGGGTTAAAGCTGGCTTGCTGCAGTTAAAATCCACCACCCCTTTGTTGATACCAATGCATATGTATATAGTTCTGATGTAAGTCTTAATGGGTACATTTGTACTCATGTTTGCTTATTTTTTGTTTTGCAGAGAGACTTCAGTCTCGCTAGTAGTTCCGCATGGACTTCGACCTTTAGGCTGCTACCTCAGCTACGATCTTGTACCCTTGGGAGGGTCTTGTAGATAGTCAGGCTTCTCAGCCTTTTTCATTTGTAGAAGTCTACACTCAGACAAGTTATGCTTCCGCATGTGCTTGTTGCTTGTATGCTCTGTATGTTGGGTCATGAGACCCATGTTTGTATTATCTTGCTCTTTGGAGCCTAATGAATAAATACTTGAGTCATAGAGTTATGTTGTGATGCCATGTTGTATTTACACATATCAAGGATATTGTGTGTATGATTGAAATGCTTGGTATGTGTGGGATCCGACAACCTAGTTGTTCATCCTTGGTAGACTCTCTTATGGGGAAATGTAGTCTTGTGCTTCCATGAGCCATAGTAGTCCGCTACAACCCGGTTCACCAGAGTCCTGCTAGCCCAACACTACTGCTCCGGAACACTTGACTGGCCGGCATGTGATTCACTTCGTTCCTGTGTCTGTCCCTTCGGGGAAATGTCACGCGGTGACATCCAGAGTCCTGCCTAGCCTGCTACAGCTCGGTTCACCGGAGTCCTGTTAGCCCAATGCTACAGCCCGGATTCGCACGCTGCTGACCGACATGCTCGATGTTGATTCATGTATGCCTGTCCCCATAAGTTATGCCACTTTGGGTTCACCACTAGTCATGTCAGCCCGGGTTCTCTGTCATATGGATGCTAGCGACACTATCATATACGTGAGCCAAAAGGCGCAAACGGTCCCGAGCCATGGTAAGGCGACACCCGTGGGGATATCGTCCATGAGGCCGCAAAGTGATATGAGGTGTTACCGGCTAGATCGATGTGACATGGAATCGGGGTCCTGACAAACACACAAGCCACATAGCCGAGAGCTGAGTGAGGGAGTCCTAGATTAGGGGGGTCCTCGTGTCTCTGGGCTATTTAATATGGACCGGATTGATGGGTCGTGAAGATACAAAGCAGATGACTTTCCCCTGTGTCCGGACAGGGCTCTCCTATGCGTGGATGGCAAGATTGGTGTCCGGATCTGTAATTTCCTTCCACTACAAACCGACTATGTACAACCCTAGGCCCCTCCAGTGTGTATATAAACTGGAGGGTTTAGTCCGTAGAGGCTATCAGAATTCACATAGGCTAGACAATTAGGGTTTAGCCATTATGATCTCGAGGTAGATCGACTCTTGTAACCCCTATACTCATCAAATACAATCAAGAAGGACATAGGATTTTACCTGCATTGAGAGGGCCCGAACCCAGGGAAACACCACGTTCCCTTTGTCCCTTGTTACATTCGATCCTCAGACACATAGTTCGGGACCCCCTACCCGAGATCAGCCGATTTTGACACCGACATTGGTTATTTCATTGAGAGTTCCACTGTGTCGTCGGCACAAGGTTTGATGGCTCATTTGATCATCGGCTACGATGCGGTTTCCGGGGAAACTATTCTCCTTAGTTAACTTTTTGTTTTTGGCAGTTTCGCTCTGCGTGCCAATTCAACTGGTCACATTGAACAGATCGACAGCTATGCCCCTGGTCATCAGATCAGGTTCGGAAGCCTGAATTATATCGCTGATATCCGAGGAGACTTGATCTTCGAAGGGTTCTCAACCACGACCATTGTTCCTCATCTCCAAGAAGGAAACCCGTCGTATCCACCATCAGGCTCCATTCAAGGATCAACAACTATTCCGGCCCTAGCCTTAGATTCAGAGCGAACCACCCTGTCCGAAGACAAGAGTATGAACCTCGTCGGACCCTCTCCTACTACGGGGCTCCCTGCCGGAGACCTAGAGGTGACCATATTTTCGACATGCCTGGAATCAAACAGGACTCTCCCTGTCATCGGGGACCCGGATTCACCTCTGGATGCTAACTCTAAACTCTCGAGGTCTGCATCCATTGAGCACACTCAGGTGGCGTTTACCATGCCCAGCTCTGCAGGTCCTCGGTCACCCGTCCAGCTGATACGACTCCAATGTATCTATAATTTATGAGGTATTCATGTTGTTATTTTATCATTCTTTGGGTGTTTTACAATCATTTTATAGCAACTTTATATCAATTTTTGGGACTAACCTATTGACCCAGTGCCTAGTGTCAGTTGCTGTTTTTTCCTTGTTTTTACATCGCAGGAAATCAATATGAAACGGAGTCCAAACACTGCGAAACTTTTTGGACCAGAAGGAAACCCGTGGTCTAGACCTGCACCTTGGGGGTGCCCTGAGGGGGGCACAACCCACCAAGGCGCGCCAGGGCCCCCTGGCGCGCCCAGGAGGGTTGTGCCCACCCCTGTGGCCTCCCGTAACCCTTCTTTGCACTATAAATTCGCAAATATTCTGAAACCCTTCAGGGTTGACATAGATCGCAAGTTCCACCGTGGCAGGGCTCCGTAGCCACCGAAAACCAATCTAGACCCGTCCCGACACTCTGCCGGAGGGGGGAATAATCTCCGATGTCCATCTTCATCATCCCGGTGGCTACCATGATGAGGAGGCAGTAGTCCACCCTCGGGGCTGATGGTTTGTACCAGTAGCTATGTGTTTTATCTCTCTCTCTCCCTCTCTTGATCTATATCATGGGCTTTGTTAATATAGTCGGATAATATTGTTAGATTATGAGTTTCGGCAAAACCCTTGAGGTGCGAAATCTAGGGTGTGCATGAAGATCTCTCTCTCCCTAGCTCACACTCTTGCCACGATCTCAAAGCCTAGCTCGTCGAACGCGAGGAACAAGAGACACAAGAGTTTAAATTAGTTCGGGCCACCGTTGCGGTGTAATACCCTACTCCAGTGTGGTGTTGTGGATTCCCTTGTAGGCTGGGGATGAACAAGTACAAGGGAAGAACAGCCTCCTGAGGAGAGGTGTTCTTCAGCTAGATGAGGTTGTGTCCTGAGGATGGTTTGAATGATCCATCTCCTACTATGGTGGTGGCTAGTCCTATTTATAGAGGCCCTGGTCATCTTCCCAAAAGTTTAGGCATGAAGGGATCCCACAACGGCCAATTTGAAGGGGGACAACTAGTACAAGCTATCCTGACAAAAGGTGGTCTTCGCCCGCGAAAGGCTCTAGTAGTGACGGCGTCATGGGCTCTGTGATGACCTCCGTCCTTCTGTCCTGCTGGTCTTGGTCTCGTTGAACCGATATGGAAACCTTTGCCAAATGCCTCGGGACTCCTCGCTCGCGCCTGCCTCTTTAGCACCAAAGAGGCAACCAGTACTCTGCGTGCACTAGCTCTCTCCTGGCGCACGCCTGGCCTTGGTCATCATGGCTAACGTCACGGAAACCTCACGAGGTGCCCCTCGCCTTGATCTTTCTGCCCCTCGTGAGCCAGCCTAGTGATGCTGCCCCTGAGGAGGTCTTGTGTCGTCCGCCTCGCGAGGATTGGCCCCTCACGAGGGACTTGAGTGTTTGTTGATGAAGATGGGCGTACCAGGCCGCTGGTGGAGCCACGCCATGTGCCGCAGGCAGGCAAGTCTGGGTACCCCTGTTCCCAGGACGCAGACAGTAGCCCCCGGGCCCAAGGCGCACTCGTACTTGGCTTCGCGGCGAAGCCAAGGATCAAGTGCGGAGCAACGCGGGCCACAAAATCCTGTGGCCTCGATCGATGGGTGGCGACTGATGTGACATGGGCACCTCCACTTCCCCATGCAGCCTTGATTTCCTCCTGGCTAGGCAACCACTGTTGTCTTCGTAGCTCCGCCTCCTTCACACGCGGCACTCTCCGCAGCTCCTTCATCTTCCGGAAGGCAGCAGATCTCTTCCCTCGGTCCAATATGACAACAACTCCCCCCGCCACCATGGCACCAAGTGTGAAGAAGAAGGGAAAGAAGGAGCCCCGTACCTCGGCCCCCGTGATGCCGGTCTTTGAGCCCGCCATTGAGCGGTCGGTGGTGCTCAACCAAGAGGCAATGGGCAAGGTGCACCCGGCACTTGCCACCGATTTCAATGAGTGGGGGGTGTTGGTGGCCTGGCCTGCTTCTAGCGCCGAAGTTGACAGGACGGCCACCGAGGTCCCCATCCCTCTTCGTGATCTCTAGGCAGGCTTGATTCCCCCCTCTCCAATTTCTTCAATGCGGTGCTCTCGCATTACAAGATCAACGTGCTGCATCTCGATCCCCAATCCATCATCCTCCTTGTTGTCTTCGCCTTCGTCTTTGAATCCATGGTGGGCATTGCCCCTTCTGTGGCCCTGATTCGCCACTTCTTCTCGCTGCACCTGACAGATCCACTTCAGTAGTTAGGTTGGGTATCCCTTCAGGCCGTCGCGGTGATGGCCATTTCAAGGATCGACTTCGAGCTCTCGCCGGTCGTCGGAGGATTCAGGAAGAGGTGGGTGTTTGTGGATGTTGGCATGCGCAGCCCCCTACTGCTACTCCCCCGGGTTCCATCCGCTCCGAGCTCCGGTTGGGGGCACGCGAAGCTCACCGATTGGCGGCTCGCCCATGTCTGGCTCCGGCTTGCCAGGTTGAAGGACCTCGGAGTGACAGCACCCATGGTGGTGAAGGAGTTCATCTAGTGTCGCATCGCTCCGCTTCAGTGCCACTCTCGGCAAATGTGGACCTTCTCTGGTTACGAGGACAGCATGAGGCTTCAGGCTCCATCTCTTCGTCCTGAGGCGCGGCGTACCGTGCCCGAGCTCCTGATGGGCGACCTGATGCCAGCCAACCTGTTGGAGGAGGGCTGTCTTCCGTACTACTGCTCGAACAAGGTGGAGTTCATGTAGCAGATGCCCCTCTTTAACGAATGGGGTCCACACCCGGTTGGGCTTGAAGGGCCTCGCGAGAGCCCTTTCTTCGTGGCCCCCCTACCAGCCGCGAGCGCGATGCCTGCCCCAGGAGCGGACGCAGGGGGGCGGTCGATGTCGAGCAATGGCGGAGCTGCTGCTGAGGAACCGGCACCACACGGAGTTCCTGAGGTGCCATCCCCCGGGACCCTGGAGAGTATTACTGAGGAAGCGGCTTGGGGGACGATGCTGTCCGATGCTCCTGAGGCTGGAGCCCCCGAGGCCCCGGTGAACCGCCATGAGGCAAGTACCAAGGTCTCCGCGCGGTCCAGCACCCCTGAGGGCGCTTCCTCAGGAGTAACACCATCCGTTCCTGGCGTTGGTAACCGGGCGCAGGGCTTCGGCTGGCTCCGACCGAACTTCATGGCGCTCTGCAAGAGGAAGGGGTCTCCAAGCTGCAGTGGTGATGCCTTCCGACCATTGAAGTGGAGGAAGTACATTGCTATTGATGAGTGAGTACCTTATCTTTGTAATTTCTCGAGTACCACTTCCCCTCCTGACTGTGGTTCATCAGGGTCCCTTCTGCTAAGGCGACGATGTCTCCCGAGAAGCAATCTCCTCCTGCCTCGAGTCCTCTGCTGACCTTGAGCGCCCCAGGCTAGCCTGTCGCACTTGGCACGAGTTTGACCAGAGAGGCAAGCACGGCGGTTTGCTATCTCGACCCCATGTTCTTGCTTTCCGTCATTCGCGGCATCGCCTGGGATGCGGAAAGCATGCCAAGGGCTCCTACTCTAGTTATTGACCATGGCTGGGTGGCCTCGGCTTTGGCATCTCCTTCGAGTAACGAGCCTCTGCCCCTCCGGGCCCCCGACGGGGCTCGAAGGGCGACTGGAAAGGCACCGGCCTCTGGCCCCCCTGCTGGGAGGAGGCGAGCCACCTCGAACCACTTCAACGACTCCCGGCGTGGAGCACGGACCGGGTCGTGCATTCGAGCTTGCGCGCAGGTGGGGTGCTGTCTGTCAGGAGCTCTTCTGGGAGGCGATGGGTGCACTGATCCGACTTGGGGAAGAGCTCGTGGACATCGACGCCCGCCTTGAAACAGAGGGTCTTAGGCTAGTGGATGAATGGCATCAATTGACGGTGGCCATCAACCTCGGGGGCCTCTAGCGTGAATGCGCCACCGCGAAAGCTGAGGCATCCCTTGCAACCTCGTGCGAGGCCAGCGCCCAAGCCTTGGAGGATGTCAGAGCGGCAGACCACCGCTGCAAGGTCGCCGAGAAGCGTAGGCAAGACCTCCAGGCCTTGAATGCCTCCCTGGAGCAGCAGGTGTAGGCACGTAGAGCTGCCTTGGCATCGATGAAGGGGGCACCATCCGACGAGTAGGGGATCTTGAAGCGGGAGGAAGCGCTAATGCTGGAGGCCACAAAGCGCAGCCTCGAGCTTGAGCTGTTGGAGACGAGGGAGCGTCAGGTTGCTCAAGCGGAAGATGCCGCCAGCGCGCGCGAGGCCAGGATCCAGGAGGAAGTGGACCGCAGGGTGGCGGAGGCTCGCGCTGATCTTTCCAATAGGTATGACTTGAAGCTGAAGCTCGTGGAAGCCGAAGCTGAGGCCAGGACCACCACCCTCAGGTCGAGGTTGGCTGAGGCGGAGCAGCGCGAGAAGGCTGCTGCAACTGCCTTGATCTCCGTTCAGGCAGAGTTGGCCTCCACCCATGCTGAACTGCCCCCGCTTCAGCAGCGAGTTACAGCTGCTAAGTCCCTCGCGCAGCAGAGCAGGGAGGAGGCGATCCGCAGATAGACATTGCAGTGCGAACACGCCCCCATGCTCCAGGACCTCAGGGTGACGGCCAATCGGGAGCTGGGAATCATCAGCGATGTATACGCCCCTCATCCTAATGCAGAAGATTATGCAGGCCATCTTCGCTTCTTCACCGACGTCGTGACGCGCCTGGAGGACCGGGCTGAGAGAGCTCGCGAGCTCGTTGACGAAAAGAGCCGTGGCCTCCTTGGGCGCATGTTTTCCCGCCTCTTCACCCATCTTCAGAATGCCGACCCCAACTTTGACTTCAACGCCACCATCGCCCCAGTGCCCGGAGCTATTCGGGACAACCTGGCGCGCTGGGTGGATGATAACGTGGATGCTCTGGTTAGAGCTTTCTCTTATGACGACGATGCAGTGGTGTTCATGGCAGATGAAGGCGACGTGGTCGATGATGGTGAAAACAACGCTGGCGACAACACCAGTAGCATGTCCAGGAGCGATTTGGAAGATGTTGCGAGCGACATGTCCGATTGAGCCCGCGCTCCTTTTATTGAACCTGCGCGCAAAAATATTGGGCATGGCCCCCAAAGATGTAAGTGCATTTCGGGGATCGGGAGCCCCTCATGTAATCAGACTATTGTTTAATGCCCGAAGCCAGACTTAAGGCGTGCTTTTGCGAGTTCTCAAGTTCCTCTGCGAGCTTGCTACAGTAACTTACCTCAGTCTAGGCAGGCCCCAGACTGGCCTTGTAGTTGTCGATGTGTAGTTCTCCCAAGGGGAGTCCTCCACGGGCTCGCGAGGTTTTGGGCTTCTGAGGAGCCCGTTGGTCAGCCCGAGAGGGCCTTGCGCAAGATGAGCGTTAGATCACGGCGAGATGTGCGCGCATACCACGCCCCGCAAGAGGAAGGGGCAGTAGGCGCTAGCGTCAAAACAAGGCATGGAGCCATAAAACTCAAGAAATCAACATGAACGAGAAAAGATGCCCCCCATGCTTGCCAACGAAAATATGACTGCGAGTTCAAATCCAAAAGGCGGCAAATCGAGCTACAGAAAAGGGGTTGAAAGCAAATGGCCGCGTCCGACACCTAGCTAGTCTTCTTGTCTTCTCACCAGTGCGGAGCCTAGTGCTTTCACTGGCCCTGAGCATAGTCATTGGGGGACAGTGTCGACGGCCCGCACTGAGCATGGTGCTTCCACTAGGACGTGGGCGGGAGCCCCCGGGGCCCGAGGACGGCTCTTCGGAAACTTCGGGGCGTGCACAGCCCCACTCATTATTATGTGAGAGTGTCACGGGCGGAGACCTTCATAGGAACCCTCGACCACCGTTGGGGCGTCCGGAAACTAGGACGATGGCAAGGGGCAAAGGGGACGCTAGTGCCGCCCTCGGCAACCACGGGCCCTCTGACGGGGAGAGGGCTCGCCGGTGCCTCCCCGGCAGAAGACCTACCTCCGGGTGATGCCTTGCCCCGTGCGACATGTGGGAGGGCCTTGCTCTGGATCCCTTCCATGCAGCCCCCAGTGCGCTTCCCATGACTGGAGTGGGGCTGCCGCACTGGCATTGCCATCCGCCGCTGTGGCCTAGTCCACCAGCGACCCATGGTTAGCGTAAGCCAGCTCCTAAGGTATTAGTGGTACCCTGCGGTGGTTGTCGTTGGTGGGGTCGGCGAGGCTCCTGGGTGGCTCATGGAAGGCCTCGGCTTCCAGCATCTCTTCTTCCCAGCCCGGCTTGATGAACGTGTAGGGGTCGTCCTCCGGTGTGTCCTCCTTATCCACCATGCGGGGCACATATGCTTCCTGAGCTGACTCTCCGGAACCTCCGCCGAGGCACCCTGTGCCCCACGCCACCGAGCCCAGTGCGCCTCCCTGGTGGCTATAGGGTGGTGCTCGATTGGGACCGTGAGGAGCAACGCCCGCACCTACGCCACCTAAGGGAGGCAAGGGCGCGACCGGATGTCCGGCACCGCCTGTCGTGGTGACGCTGGCGAGCCCTCCTAGTGTACCTGGGAGCGCGCGAGCGCAACGAGTCCCGTCGTGCGACCTGGCCACAACTTGAGATGTAAGTAGGGAGCAAAATGGCGGCGTACCCCTAGCTGCAGCATCCAACAGCTCGGCGATGCGTTCCAGCAACGTGTCGTGGCCACTCTCCATTAGCTGGCACCGCAGCAGCTCCCACGCCACCACGAGCGCGCTCGCATGTTCGCCTGTTCCCGTTGGGTATGTGGTGCCGTCGCTGCTACGTAGCTTGAGGATCGTGCAGCGCCCCACGCACACTGCAGTGTGAGGGTGGAAGGCGTCGGTCCACGCCACCCGCGTCCTGCGGCATTCGACGTTGTGCTTGCCGCTTGGAGCACCGAGTTGAGGTTTCCTTGGGCGGAGGGTGCCGCCCTGACTGGCCAAGCAACCCACTGGTCCTCGGGTCACCGGACATCGAGACCGCAGGGTGTTTGCAGATCAGCTGACGGAAGACAGGCTTCAGCGCACCCCTACCTGGTGCGCCAAATGTCGAATTACGGGTTCCAGCAAAACCCTTGAGGTTCGAACCTTGGGGTGCACACGAAGATCTCTCTCCCCCTAGCCCAGTCTTTCGCCACGATCATAAAGCCTAGCTCGCCGAACCCGAGGAATAAGAGACACAAGTGTTTATACTAGTTCGGGCCACCGTTGCGGTGTAATACCCTACTCCAGTGTGGTGTGGTGGATTGCCTTGTAGGCTGGGGATGGACAAGTACAAAGGAAGAACAACCTCCTAAGGAGAGGTGTTGTTGAGCTCAATGAGCTTGTGTGCTGAGGATGGTCTGAATGATCCCTCTCATCCTATGGTGGTGGCCAGTCCTATTTATAGAGGCCCCTGTCCTCTTCCCAAATGTTTAGGCGGGAAGGAATCCCACGATGGCCAATTTGAAGGGGGCAGCTAGTACAAGCTATGTTTTAAAAAAGATGGTTTTCACCCGCCAAAGGCTCTAGTGGTGACGCCGTCGTGGGCTCCGTGATGACCTCCGTCCTACCGTCCTGCTGGTCTTGGTCTCGTTGCACCGATATGGAAACCTTTGCCTGATGCCTCGGGACTCCATGCCTGCGCCTGCCTCTTTAGCACCAAAGAGCCAACCAGTACTCTACGCACGCTGGCGCTCACCTGGAGCCCGCTAGCCTTGGTCATCATGGCTCATGTCCCGGAAACCTCACGAGGTGCGCCTCGCCTTGATCTCTCCGCCCCCCTCGAGCCAGCCTTGTGGGGCTGCCCCTGAGGAGGTCTTGTGTCATCCGCCTCACGAGGCTTGGCCCCTCGAGAGGGTATTGAGTGTTTGTTGATGAATATGGGCTGTACCAGGCCGTTGGTGGAGCCACGCCCTGGGGCGCAGCCAGGCAAGTCTTGGTACCCCCATTCCCAGGACACTGACAAATATGATGTTTCTCCCCTCTATGCTCTTGCTGTGATGAATTAAATCATTACCCTTTTAAGTTTTGTCATGTCGGATTGAATATTCAGAGATGAGAACACATGATATATGTCTTGAAGTATGAATACTTAAGGTGACAATTGGGGTATCTTATTGATTCAGTTGATATATGTTATGGCATTCAACTCGCGGATTCCCGCGGTGATATTGGGGTAATCTATGTATAGGGGTTGTTGCACGTTTTTCTCTGACGGAAACTTCGGGGTCTCTTTATAGTTCTTTGTGTGGATTGAGTATTATGAATATGAATATTCTTTGGTGTTATTCTAGTAGCAACTCTAGGATAGATCGAACGGAAACAATAGTGTTGTGTTATTTTAGTACAAACTCTTGAATAGATCGGACGGAAATAATAACTTTGAGGTGGCTTCGTACCCTATAAACAATTCCTATCTTTTGTTCTCTGCTAATAGGAACTCAGGAGTGATTATTTCCTGTACTTTGAGGGATAATCATATGATCTAACTATGTTAGCACTGTTGAGAGATTGCACTAGCGAAAGTATGGACCCTAGGCCTTGTTTTTAAGTATTGCAATACCGTTTTGTCCCCATTTACTATTTGCTACCTTTCTGATTTTATTTATTCCGATTATAAAAATATATTCTACCATCCATATTACACTTTTATCACCATCTCTTCACCGAACTAGTCAACCTATACAATTTGCCAATGTATTGGGTGTGTTGGGGACACAAGAGATTTCTTGTATTTGGTTGCAGGGTCATTTGATAGACACCATCTTCATCCTACACCTCTCATGGATTGATAAACCTTAGGTCATCCACTTGAGGGAAAATTGCTACTGTCCTACAAAACTCTACCCTTGGAGGCCCAACACGTGTCTACAAGTATAAAGTTGCGTAGTAGACATCAAGCTCTTTTCTAGCACCGTTGCCGGGGAGGTGAGTGCTTAAAGTTATATATTTAGATCTTGTAATTGAATCTTTTAGTTTCTTGATTTATTAGTAGTTTGGTTTATAAAACAAAACTACATAAAAATGTAATTTAGGTTGCATCATATTATTGATCGTCTTTATAATTTCTTTCTTGAAAGTGATGGTTCAGAAAATTTTGCTCAATTGTTAGAAGATGAAGTCAATAAAATGTGTGGCACAAAATATTTGAATGATGAGCGCTTTGAATATCCATGATGGTAATGATATGCAAAGCTACAAGCTTGGGGATGCTATATTTGATGAAGATGATATTTTTACTCCCATAAGTTTTGATGAGAAAATTTCTTATGATGAAAGCATGCCTCCAATTTATGATGATTATATTGATGAAAGTGGGTTTGGAAGATTGTCAAATCTAGGTACTAATGATCCCACTATGTTGGAGGGTGTTGAATCTTATTGCAATAATTATGAAAGTGGATTTGGATAGATCGTGACTTTATTTAGTGATAAATCCACTATTTTGGAAGAGGTTTGATTTGACTATGACAACATAGTTGCAATCTATGATGATTATGGTGATGACATGTATGCTATAAAGAACAATTATAACCATGAAACTTGTCATTAAGATTTTAATTTTCAATCACATGATAGTTATTTTGTTGAGAATATATTTGTTTATGTGGAGAGTAACAAAAATTTTATGCTTATGTATCATGAAAAGAATGCTTTATGTGATGGTTATATTGTTGAATTTCTTAATGTTGCTACTGAAAATTATTACGAGGGAGGAACTTATGCTTGTAGGAATTGCAATAATATCAAGTTTCCTCTCTACGTGTTGAGAGTTTTGAAGTTATGCTTGTTTTGCCTTCCTATGGTAGTTGATTCTTGTTTCCATAAGTTGTTTACTCACAACATCCCTATGCATAGAAAGTGGGTTAGACTTAAATGTGCTAGTCATATGCTTCATGATGCTCTTTTCGTGTTTCAATTCTTACCTTTTATGCGAGCATCATTGAAATCTGCATGCCTAGCTAAAAGGCATTACAAAAAAGCGCTTGTTGGGAGACAACCCAACACTTTTACCTACTGTTTTTGTGAGTTCACATGATTAGGCTACTGTATTAATCATGTTTTATTGCTGTTGTTTCAACAAATTGCCAAGTAAGACCTTTGGGATGGCTTACAGTGATAGTTGCTTTGATCTTACTGAAAACAGAAACTTTTGCGCTCATGATAATAATTCTAGTTTTTAACAGAAGAGTGCTATTGAGTTGATTCTTCTTTCAGAAGATTAATATACAAATTTCTCACGTGGTCCTAAATTGTCAGAATCTTTGGAGTAGCAGAAGGATGCTTTGAGTGCAGATTACTACAGACTATTCTGTTTTTTTACAGATTCTGTTTTCAATACATAGTATGATTGTTTTCTAGTTTCTATGGCTTATATTGCTCTATATAAATTGTGGAAGTGATATTCTCCAGTAGGAGTTGTGTGGAAACAATTATGAATCTTGTCTTTGACAGTACCAAAGTGAAATGGTTTGGTCTTTATCATACTAACCTATCTCACAAAGTTTCGTTAAGTTTTTCGTGATTGAAGTTTTCAAGTTTTGGGTGAGATATCGATATGAGGAGAATAGGGAGTGACAAGATCCTAAGCTTGGGGATTCACAAGGCACCCCAAGGAAATATTCAAGGAATATCCAAGAAACTAATCTTGGGCATGCCCCGGAAGGCATCCCCTCTTCCGTCTCCAACATTATCGGTAACCTCACTTGGAGCTATGTTTTCATTCTTCACATGATATGTGTTTTGCTTGGAGCATCAATTTATTTTGTTAGTATTTGCTTGTTGTTATGTTGAATAATATTTTGCATCTTTTATTTCAATAAAAGTGGCAATGATAGCCTTTGCCATGCTTATTTTGTAAGTATACATGTTGCTGTTTGAAAATAGAAACTTTACCACTCATGCAAAAATTCGCAAGAAAATTCACAATGTGATAAAATGCTGAAACTTTCTGCAAAATGATCTCTGACAAATTTTCCACAGTGTAGTAAATTTTCATAATTTTTGGAGTTATGTAAGTATTGATACTCTTGCATTCTTTACAGACTGTACTATTTTGGCAGATTGCTGTTATGTTTGCATTGTTTGCATATGTTTGCTTGTTTAATGATCTTATTTGAGGATAGGAGTATTAAATATGCAGAGGCATTTAGTATGCAATGTTGAATAATAATTTTAGTGATTTGCTACGGTATACAATGATAAGGATTTTGCATTGGTTTATACTAACTTATCTCACGAGTTCTTGGTGAGTTTTGTGTGGATGAAGCTTTTGAGATTTAGGAAAACCGTGATATGAGAATAATTAAGGAGACACAAAATCTCAAGCTTAGGGATGCCCAAGGCATCGCAAGATAATGTTTCAAGAAGTCTCAAGCATCTAAGCTTGGGGATGCCCCGATAGGCATCCCACCTTTCTTCTTCAACAATTATTAGTTAGTATTAGTTGAGCCTAAGTTTTTGCTTCTTCACATGAGTTGTGCTATTCTTAGAATGTTATTTTATTTTGTTTTTCTTGTTTTTTTAATAAAGTACTTAGATCTGAATGTTTCTAAATAAAGTAGAGTCCTCAAATAGTTGCCAAGGAGGCTAAGTAATTGGCATTCACAACCCCTCAACGAAGCTCTTTTCTATGTCATTTACTCTTAAACTTCACTTATATTATATGAGTAAATTGTGGAATAAATTGAATGTCATGAAGTTGAAATAATATCATGCCTAGTGGTAGCTTCACATTGGGTTTAGAAAGTGAAATATTTTGAGGCTTTACAATCAGCATATTGGTCATACAAGCAATTCATGAATAATTAGTATAAGGAAGAGAACATTCACATATAAATACAACATCATGGGAATCTTTTGTGATTGTGAGCCCCCATAAAAATATTATATGCCAAAATTGTTGACGTTGGACAAGGAAGAAAACATAATGGTTCATGTTTGTTCATATTCACATAGAAGTTATATTGTCATAGATCCTTCAACATGTGGTGCTTGGCCCCCATCTTTGCTAGCCAGATATTCCGCACCAAGTAGAGATACTACTTGTGCATCCAAAAACCCTTAAACCGAAATCTTATTTTCAAGAGTCCACTATACCAACCTATATGCAGTATTGTTTGGCTGTTCTAAGCAAATTTGTATGTACCATCTCTAGTATTCAAAATAAACTTCTCTTTTGTGTGTTCATTTTGCTCGCGGAGCGGTGAGGGGTGGCTAATATTTTCCACGCTAGATGTGTTATTCTCAAGATGAGTGTTTATTCACTTGTCATTGCACGAGAGTAAGGCAAAGGTATTAGGGATGCCCAGTCCCGAAATGCAAAAAATTGAATTTACTTTATGTTGTCAGATAATAAATTCCTTGGGAAGTGTTGGTATGGAGGGCACCTGTGGATACAGTTAGCCATGGGAAGTGAAAGTATGGTGGAAAAAGGAGTAAAATTTATTTTCTGTTCGGGAACCGCCTATGGCATATCTAGCATGGAAAGTGTTGAGAACTCTAAGTCGTTTTCTTTGGTGAGATGGATAGATCTCCCAAAATATTTTAATCTCTAAATTTTTCGCTTTGAGCTCTAGCACCTCTACAAATCCCTACTTCCCTTTGCGAAGGGCCTATCTTTTACTTTTATGTATTTACTTTTATGCAAAGAGTCAAAGTTTTTCTCTCTATCCCTTTTTATTTTTCTCCTTTGGCAAGCATCATGTGGTGAAGAAAGATCTAGGCACATATGTCCAGTTGAATATGGGTAGCATGAGTTATTATTGTTGACATCACTCTTGAGGTGAATACGTTGGGAGGCAAAACAGTAAGCCCCCATCTTTCTATGTGTCCGGTTGAAACATTTTTCTCATGTATACGCAGTGGGTGTAAGCAATCATAAAAGAGCATATGATAGTTGAGTATGTGGAGCTCTTATTTAAACTCTGTTGAATAAGTTGAAGTGCAATTGCTTGGTGACTAAGGACATAGGTTGTTGAGTTTCAAGAGAGGTCATTGTTGAACCATAAACTGTGAATTGGTTGCTACTAAAAATAAGAAATTTTATGAGAAAGAATTGCCGTTATGATATTAGGAAAAGTGATTGAAATTATCATTGATCAAACTTATGCACTTTGCTAGAATTCACACTTCATACGTTATTTCTTTTTTCATTTACCTACTCGAGGACGAGTATGAATTAAGCTTGGGGATGCTGATTCGTCTCCAACGTATCTACAATTTATAAAGCATTCATGCTGTTATTTTATCATTCTTGGGTGTTTTACAATCATTTTATAGAAACTTTTATATCAATTTGTAGGACTAACCTATTGATCCAGTGCCCAGTGACAGTTGCTGTTTTTTGCTTGCTTTTTACTTCGTAGGAAATCAATATCAAAAGGAGTCCAAACACCACGAAACTTTTTGCAGATTTTTTTGGACCAGAAGGAACCAAATGGGCCAGAGCTGCACCTGGGGGGTGCCCCGAGGGGGGCACCACCCACCAGGGTGCGCCAGGCCCCCCTAGCGTGCCCAGGTGGGTTGTTCCCACCTCGATGGCCTCCCGTACCGCTTCTTTGCACTATAAATTCCCAAATATTCCGAAACCCTTTGGTGTTAACCTAGATTGAAAGTTTTGCCGCCGCAGGGCTCCGTAGCCACCGAAAACCAATCTAGACCAATTTCGGCACTCTACCGAAGGGGGGAATCATCTCCTGTGGCCATCTTCATCATCCCGGCGGCCACCACGATGAGGAAGTAGTAGTCCACCCTCGGGGCTGAGGGTTTGTACTAGTAGCTATGTGTTTTATCTCTCCCTCTCTCTCGTGATCTATATCATGAGCTTTGTTAATATAGTCGGATCGTATGATGTTTCTCCCCTTTATACTCTTGTTGTGATGCATTGAATCTTTACTCATTGAAGTTTTTTTATGTCAGATTGAATATCCAGAAATGAGAACATATGACATATGTCTTTTGATACGTCTCCAACGTATCTATATATTTTGATTGTTCCATGCTATTATATTATCCATCTAGGATGTTTTATATGCATTTATATGCTATTTTATATGATTTTTGGGGCTAACCTATTAACCTAGAGCCTAGTGCCTGTTTCTATTTTTTCCTTGTTTTTGAGTATCACAGAAAAGGAAAATCAAACACAGTCCAATTGACCTGAAATTTCACGGAGATTAGTTTTGGACCAGAATAAGCCCATAGAGTATCGGAGATGGACCAGAGGAGTCCTGAGGCCACCATGAGGGTGGGGGGCGCGCCCTACCCCCCTGGGCGCGCCCCCTATCTCATGGCCACCTCGGGGACCCCCTGACTTGTTCCCAACTCCAACACCTCTTATATATACCCAAACTTCCAGAAAGAAACCTAGATCGGGAGTTCCCCTGTCGCAAGCCTCTGTAGCCATAGAAAACCAATCTAGACCCGTTCCGGCACCCTGCCGGAGGGGGGAATCGCTCTCCGGCGGCCATCTTCATCATCCCGGCGCTTTCCATGACGAGGAGGCAGTAGTTCACCCTCAGGGCTGAGGGCATGTACCTGTAGCTATGTGTTTTATCTCTCTCTCTCTCTCGTGTTCTTGATTCATAACGATCTTGATGTATCATGAGCTTTGCTGTTATAGTTGGATCTTATGATGTTTCTCCGCGTCTTTCTCCTTGTGATGAATTGAGTTTTCCGTTTGAAGTTATCTGATCAGATTGAGTATTTAAGGATTTGAGAACACTTAATGTATGTCTTGCATGTGCTTATCTATGGTGACAATGGGATATCACGTGATCCACTTGATGTATGTTTTGGTGATCAACTTGCGAGTTCCGTGACCTCGTGAACTTATGCATAGGGGTTGGCACACGTTTTCGTCTTGACTCTCCAGTAGAAACTTTGGGGCACTCTTCGAAGTTCTTTGTGTTGGTTGAATAGATGAATCTGAGATTGTGTGATGCATATCGTATAATCATACCCACGGATGCTTGAGGTGACATTGGAGTATCTAGGTGACATTAGGGTTTTGGTTGATTTGTGTCTTAAGGTGTTATTCTAGTACGACCTCTAGGATAGATTGAACGGAAAGAATAGCTTCGTGTTATTTTACAACGGACTCTTGAATAGATCAATCAGAACGGATAACTTTGAGGTGGTTTCGTACCCTACAATAATCTGTTCGTTTGTTCTCCGCTATTAGTGACTTTGGAGTGACTCTTTGTTGCATTTTGAGGGATTGTTATATGATCCAATTATGTTATTATTGTTGAGAGAACTCGCACTAGTGAAAGTATGAACCCTAGGCCTTGTTTCGAACCATCGCAATACCGTTTGTGCTCACTTTTATCATTAGTTACCACGCTTTTTTATATTTTCAGATTACAAAAACCTATATCTAGCATCCATATTGCACTTGTAACACTGTCTCTCTGCCGAACTACTGCACCTATACAATTTACCATTGTATTGGGTGTGTTGGGGACACAAGAGAATCTTTGTTATTTGGTTGCAGGGTTGTTTGAGACAGACCATCTTCATCCTACCCCTCCCATGGATTGACAAACATTAGGTCATCCACTTGAGGGAAATTTGCTATTGTCCTACAAACCTCTGCACTTGGAGGCCCAACAACGTCTACAAGAAGAAGGTTGTGTAGTAGACAACAGTCTTGCAGTATGAATACTTGAGGTGACAATTGGGGTATCTTATTGATTCACTTGATATATGTTATCACATTCAACTCACGATTCCCACGGTAATATTGGGGTAATCTTTGCATAGGGGTTGATGCACGTTTTTCTCCGACGGAAACTTTGGGGTCTCTTTATAGTTCTTTTTGTGGACTAAGTATTATGAATATGAATATGCTTTGGTGTTATTGTAGTACGAACTCTACGATATATTGAACGGAAATTGTCATGGAATTGTCACGGCAGATATCCTAGTGTGGGACTTCGACATGAGGCCAGCGCATCTTTGTGATAGCTTGAGAGGGGTTGAGCCTAATGGAGAGACGCAACACAAGGCAAGGATTTAGACAGCTTCGAGCCCCGGAAACATCATGGGGAATAACCCTACATGCTGTTTGTGGCTAGATCTCATTATGCTCATGAGAGAGTCACCGCATAAGCCGGCTCCCCTTCAATTGTGTGTAGCGCTAGAGATTATTGCTTGTTTTCTTGTCCCCCTTGAGGTGCTCTGCCCCTCCTTATATATGTTGAAGGGGCGGGTTACATGACTAGTCCTAGTAGGATTAGGATTACTCTATTACAAGTGCAGTCCTAGTCTTGCTTCCTTTGTATGGGAATATTCCTTATGCTTTCCTCTTAAGCTGTCCCACCATAAACGTGAACCGAACTTCTGGGCCTTGGGCCTCGTCGTCCGTCTGACCTGCCTATCGGGATACTAATGAATCGCCAAGATCGGACGGGTCACTCTTGAGTCGCCAAGCTCCGGGCGGTTTACCCGTGAGTCACCATACTCTAGCCGGTCATACATCCGGCGGGTTGCACCGCGGGGTATATCCTTGACATTAGTGTCGGTGTACTAGAGTAGGGGTACCCTAGTACCCCGAACTTGTGCACAGGCAGTCGCAGCATCCCGCGGCAAGCCTTGCCGGGTGACCGCCAAGATCCTCCGCGGCTACTTTGAAGACCATTCAAGAACAAAGTACTCAAACCAAGGCCCCGGCAAGAGAAGCTTGCCGGGAAGGCCGACCAAGGCCCCGGCAAGAAAAGCTAGCCGGGAAGAAGACAAGACCCCGGCAAGAGGAGCTTGCCGGGAAGGCCACTCGAGGCATACCAAGAAAGCTTGCCGCGACGCGCCGCGCGTCCCGGCAAGGCCCGGTGAGCGACAAGCTCCCGAACACGACAAGACGACGACCTGCCAACGTGTCGCTCTAGGACTCTCCCAAGCACACGTGGAAGGAGGCCGTGCAGCTAGGGGTACGCGGTGGCAAGCAGGCGCTGACAAGATAACCATCGTGGCAAGCAGGCGCTGACAAGATAACCATCGTGGCAAACGGTGGCGTCCCTAGCGGTCCATTTCGGTACTGTTTAGGCGACATAGACGGGCAATTAATGCCCTTGTCCCCTACCACCAGGGTTAGGTATGATAACACTGTAGCAGGTAGCTGTACCTACCACAGCACCTTTCCATTTTTGCCCTTTACCTCCGTTGCCATGTCGGTAACCCCTTGAGCATATAAAAGGAGGCCCGTATGCAACGAGGGGGGGGGGGGTTTAGCCAGTTCGTCCACTCACGCTCGGTCTTGCTAGCCGCCGTTGTGTACTGTAGCACTCCGCGCTCCCGAGCTAGAAATCAATACAAACCACAAAGCAGGAGTAGGGTTTTACGCATCCGTGCGGCCCGAACTTGGGTAAACCGCTCGCGTGCTCCGCCTCGATCTGCTCTTTGCGCGACCTCCGCCCCCGCCAAACCGAAAGGGACCCGGTCCACCGGTCCCATAGGTGCCCGTGGATCAGCAACCCCGGCATCTCTGGCGCGCCAGGTAGGGGGCGTCGAAGTTGTGTGAACCAGATCCGGCGTTCTCGCGAGCTAGATCTTCTTCATCTTCATCAACATCAGATCCGGCGTTCTCGCGAGCTAGATCTTCATCATCTTCATCAACATGCCGCTGAAGAAGAAAGTTTCGAGGCAGCCGCTCCGTCCGCGCCGAGCCAGCCACCGCCGGAGCAAACGGTTGGTGGGGCAGGCGCCGGCGGAAGAACACGCGTCGACGAGGGAACTCACGGTGCTGCCAGGTCCCAGGACAAGGCTGCGCTACCCATCGGCGGCGTAGCCGGCTCCCACAATGACCGGGCACACTCCAAGACCTCGGCATCCGTGCATGCACCGCGCCCATCTCAGGAGGCGCGGGACCGGCAGCGTCATGGTACTCACGGTACCATGCGTTTGCTAGATCAAGATCGAGCTGGTGGATCTCGGAGCGCTCAGGACCACCATGCGCGTCAACCTGCCGGCGCGAGCGAGACACGGTCGCCTGGATGAGATACTGCTCCTTCTAACATAGTTAGAAGTCCGAGCATATCCCGCTCCTCACACCGTTCGCCACTACCGCCGCCCGCCACCGCAGCAGAAGCTTTGGCGCGAGCTCAGCTGCTCCTAGACTACCCTCCAGCGGCGGACAAGATCGACGACTGGAGGGCCACTATCCAGAGTCTCATCGGCTTCACCAACGGCGACACTCCGCGGCAAGCCAGCCAGGCACGAGCCAGAGATGACAAGACTGGTGGGGGTGCAACTACTGTGCACTCTCCACCCCGAAGGCCAAGATCGTCGACTCGCCGGGTCCACCTCGACAGCGACTCCACCGCGTCGTCAGATCCGCGAGCTCGTCGCGATCAGCGCCAAGTTCTTCAAGAAAGACAACAAGAAGACGCTCGTACTCGCATCGAGTGCCGGAGAGAAGCGCGGCGTCAATCAGACCAGCGCGCTGGGCCCTCTGTTGACATGCATGCGCCGGAGGAGCCAGGCGACTTGCCGTACGCGGTAGGTTGCCCTGGGTTCACTCGTGAGCTGCGGCAAGTCCAGTGGCCCAGTACGAAGAATTTCAAAGCAGATGTACCCGAGAAGTACGAAGGCAAGTCGCATCCGTCGGAGTTCCTCAGCATCTACACCATCGCGGTGCAGGCTGCTGGGGGGCGGGACGATAAGATCCTTGCCAACTACTTCCCGTTGGTGCTCAAGCCCAACGTCAGGTCCTGGCTCATGCACTTGCCGGACAACTCCATATCCTCCTGGGCTGATCTATGCCATCAGTTTGTCGGCGCCTTCACAGGCGGCCACAACCCTCATGGCCAAGAGAGCGATCTTCACCTGCTCGTCCAGAAGGAAGGAGAGCCCCTGCGCAAGTATATCCAGAGGTTCAGCCGTGTACAACACAACATCCCAAATATCCACCCTGCCGCGGTAATCAGCGCGTTCCACCAGAACGTGCGTAACCGCAGGATGCGGGAGGAGATGGCGATGTGCAAGATTCGGGACGTCAGCGAGCTATATGCCATGGCCGACAAGTGTGCACGTGCTGAGGAAGGGAGGAAATTCCCCGGAGAAAGCACTGTAGCAGGGGGGATCTGACAGCGAGGATGCCGCCCCGGCAAAGAAAAACCGGCGGCGCAACAACAGGAAGAAGCAGACCAAAGAGGTGCTGGTCGTTGAGCAGTCGAGCAGCGACGGCGGCGCCAAGCGAGCCAAGGTTGGTAGTTCCGGCAAGGAGATTGCCGGATGCACCAATTGCCAGGCTGCGGCGGCCGCCGACAAGCAGGACGGCTCCGACAACCAATACTGCAAGATTCACCGCACCAAGGGCCATGACCTCCGGAGCTGCAAGAAGGTCGAGCGGCTTGTCCAGCAGCAAAGAGCTGAGTACAAGCGGCGCGACAAGGAGAGGGCCCCAGGGGTTGCTGAAGAATCCGGCAAGAAGCGCGCCGGACCGGGAGGACCCCGCGGCAAGGTCAAGCAGCGACAAGGAGACAGGCCTCCCCGCGGCCGCGACAGCGATGAAGATGACGACGACGAAGACATGGATGATGTTGAGACCAGTGAGCAGGAGTTTCAGAAAGCCACAGAGGTCTTGTGCGTTGACGGCGGTGCTTCTCTGCACACTTCACACCGCCGACTCAAGCAATGGGCGCGGGAAGTCAATGCAGCGGAACCGCCTGTCGAATCGCGCAAGCTTCTGAAATGGTCCAGCACGCCTATCATCTTTGACATTGAGGACCACCCTGATCGCACAACTGCGGTCGGGTGCCTGCCGATGTTGGTTTCACCAACTATCCGCAATCTCAAGGTCACTAAGATGTTAGTTGACGGCGGGGCCGGCTTGAACCTGATCTCCTCCGCTGTGCTCCAGAAACTCCAAATCCCTGACAGCGAGCTTGAAGAGACCGGCACATTCCAAGGAATCAACCCGGGAAGGAGCAAGCCGAAGGGGAAGGTCACGCTGGCGGTAACATTTGGCAGCGAGCTAAACTTCAGGACTGAGAAGGTCACATTCGACGTTGCCGATATCCCATTGCCCTACAATGGGATACTTGGCCGTCCAGCACTCGCCAAGTTCATGGCAGCCTCTCACTACGCATATAACATGCTGAAGATGCCAGGCCCGATAAGCGTCATTTCTGTCCCTGGCGACAAGAAGGATGCTCTTATCTGTGCCGACAAGATCTACCGGGAAGCAGCAGCCACGGCAGATCGCGATCCACTTGCCGCTGAAGCTCCCGGGGGAAAGAAGACCAAGTCCGGCAAGAGTTCTGATGCCCACTCCGGCAAGCGCACCTCTTCGGAGTGCTGCGCTGCCGTTGAGGACGCACCATCGAGCTCCACCGGCAAGTGCAAGAAGACGATGGCAGCTCCGCCAGAGACGAAGAAGGTACCCGCCAAGGAGGACGGCACTGGTGGTACCTTCACCATCAGTGCCACGCTCAGCCCTAAATAGGAAAGCGCGCTCGTTACTTTCCTGCGGGCGAATGTCGACGTGTTTGCATGGCAGCCGTCTGACATCCCCGGTGTTCCCAGGAAAGTGATTGAGCACCACCTTGCCGTTTGTCCTCATGCGCGGCCCGTCAAGCAGAAAGTCAGGAAGCAGGCAGTGGAGCACCAAGAATTCATTGCAGAAGAGATCAAGAAACTGGAAGCAGCAGGCCTTGTCAGAGGAGTGCTCCATCCCACGTGGTTGGCCAATCCTGTAGTCGTGCGCAAGGCAAACGGGAAATGGAGACTTTGCATCGATTTTACCGATGTTAACAAAGCTTGTCCCAAAGGCCCATTTCCTTTGCTGCGCATTGACCAGATTGTTGACTCCACAGCCGGATGTGATTTGCTTTCATTTCTTGACGCATACTCAGGATATCATCAGATCTTCATGGCAGAAGAGGATGAGGAGAAGACCGCATTTATTACTCCATGTGGCACGTACTGTTTCGTACGGATGCCTTTCGGATTAAAAAATGCTGGTTCGACATTTGCAAGGGTAGTCCACATTGCTCTTGAGCCACAAATACACAGAAATGTGGAAGCCTACATGGATGATATAGTGGTCAAGAGCAAGGATGGAGCAACCCTGATTCAAGACTTAGACGAGACCTTTGCAAATCTGCGCAAGATCAGCCTTAAGCTCAACCCAGAGAAGTGTGTGTTTGGAGTTCCCTCCGGCAAGCTTCTCGGGTTCTTCGTGTCTCAGCGGGGAATTGAAGCCAATCCTGACAAGATCAAGGCCATTGAGCAGATTGAAGCACCAAAGCGCGTCAAGGATGTACGGAAACTTGCCGGTTGCATGGCTGCTCTCAGCAGGTTTATCTCTCGGTCTGCTGAGCGCGCCCAGCCCTTTTTCAAATTATTGAAAAAGGCAGGTCCAATGAAATGGACTCTGGAAGCGGAGGCTGCGCTGCAAGACCTGAAGAGATACCTGTCCTCCCCTCCAATACTTGTCGCACCTAAGCCACAAGAGAAGTTGCTGATGTACATAGCGGCAACCAATCAAGTGGTTAGTGCTGCGTTAGTAGCAGAGAGGGAGGCAGATGATGAGCCAGCGACCGCGGCAAGCGCATCCAGCAACAAGCAGGGGGCTTCCCCGGCAAGCTCTGGTCCCGACAAAGATGGATCTGCGCAGACGCACGAGGAGACACGGAAGAAAATGGTGCAGCGCCCAGTTTACTTTGTCAGTTCCCTCCTGCAGGGGGCTAGGTCAAGGTATTCTGGTGTGCAGAAATTGCTTTTCGGCCTTCTCATGGCCTCGAGAAAGCTGCGCCATTACTTCCAAGCACATGAGATCACAGTTGTCACTCGCTTTCCGCTGAAGAGGATACTGCAGAATCCAGAAGCGACAGGCAGGATTGTTGAGTGGGCACTGGAACTGTCAAGCTTTGGCCTCAAGTTTGAAAGCACTTCAACTATCCAGAGCAGAGCATTGGCAGAATTTATAGCAGAATGGACGCCAACACCAGATGAAGAAATTCCAGAAACAAGCATCCCCGACAAGGAAGCAAGCAAAGAGTGGCTAATGTACTTTGATGGTGCCTTTTCGCTGCAAGGCGCCGGCGCTGGTGTGCTGCTTATCGCACCCACCGGAGAGCACCTCAAGTACATAGTCTAGATGCACTTTCCCAAGGAGCAAGCAACAAACAATACTGCAGAGTATGAGGGATTGCTTGCCGGTGTCAGGATCGCGGCAGACCTTGGGATCAAGAAGCTCATTGTCAGGGGTGACTCACATCTTGTCGCCCGTCAAGTAAACAAGAATTATCAGAGTCCGTTGATGGAAGCTTACGTCGATGAAGTGAGAATGCTAGAAGAGCGCTTTGACGGCCTACAAATGGAGCATGTTCCAAGAGCTCAGAACGCCATTGCTGACGGCCTGTCAAAGTGCACTGCACTTAAGCTACCTGTGGAACCAGGGATCTTTGTGCTCAAGCTGACTCAACCGTCCGTAACACCATCAACTGGACAGAGCAAGAAGAGGAAGTTGATTCCTGGTGACTGCCTGCCAGCAGAGCTTCCCGAAGCCGCCGCCAAGAAGGTCCCTAGGATCAACGCCGAAGGCGCTAAGGAGTAGTCTGCTCCAGCAAGCCCTAGGGTTTGTTCCGTTGAAGCAGAAGCTCCCGATAAGTTTTGCTCTGGCAAGCTTGTCGGGGAACATCAAGCTCCGGCAGAAGTGCAGCTCCTCGCCGTAGAAGCGGACGTTCCCGCAGCAGCTGAGAACAACACCGAGAACGCTGAGGAGTAAGATGCTCCGGCAAGCCTTAGGGTTTGTTCCGTTGAAGCAGAAGCTCCCGACAGGTTTTGCCCCGGCAAGCTTGTCGGGGAACGTCAAGCTCCGGCAGAGCTGCAGGTTCTCGCCGTAGAAGCGGATGTTCCCGCAGCGGCAGATTTGCCTTTAGTCCTTGTTGTCGAGCCACAAGCTCGAACATGGGGGCAGCAGATTGTCCGTTTCCTTCAGACAGGAGAACTTCCTGAAGAGCAAGAAGAAGCGGAAAGAGTAGCCCAGCAGTCAAGTATGTACCAGTTTGTCGACAAGACACTGTACAGAAGAAGACTCAGCAGTGTGAAATTGAAGTGTATTCACCGGGAAGACGGACAAAAGCTGTTGGCAGAGATACACGGAGGCATATGTGGTCACCACATTGGCGCAAGAGCACTTGTCGGCAAAGCGTTCCGGCAAGGTTTCTTCTGGCCAACAGCCCTCCAGGATGCAACTGCACAAGTAACCAAGTGTGAAGCATGCCAGTTCCATTCCAGGCAGATACACCAGCCAGCTCAAGCTCTCCAGACGATCCCTTTATCCTGGCCATTTTCGGTCTGGGGGCTCGACATCCTCAGCCCCTTTCCCCGAGCTGTCGGGGGCTTTGAGTACTTGTACGTCGCAATCGACAAGTTCACAAAGTGGCCGGAAGTGGAACCAGTGAGGAAGGTGACCGCACAGTCAGCCGTCAAGTTCTTCAGGTCGATTGTTTGCCGCTTCGGGATCCCCAACAGGATAATCACCGACAACGGTACACAATTCACGAGCCGCACCTTCATGCAATACGTCCAAGATCTTGGCGCCAAGATCTGCTTCGCATCTGTTGCTCACCCGAGAAGCAACGGTCAAGCGGAGAGGGCAAATGCTGAAGTGCTGCGTGGGCTCAAGACCAGAACTTTCGACAGGCTGCACAAGTGCGGAAGGAACTGGATCGAGGAGCTGCCAGTGGCTCTTTGGTCGATCAGAACGACGCCAAATCGAGCCACTGGACAGACACCCTTTGCTCTAGTCTATGGAGCAGAGGCAGTTACCCCCACGGAACTCGTATACGGGTCACCTCGAGTGCTCGCCTATGATGAGCTCGAGCAAGAGCGGCTGCGGCAAGATGACGCGCTGCTCCTTGAGGAAGACCGTCTCTAGGCTGCTGTGCGAGCTGCTCGCTACCAGCAAGCTCTGCGTCGCTACCATAGCCGCAGAGTCAATGCCAGGAGTCTCGAGGAAGGCGACCTTGTTCTTCGGCGCGTTCAGTCGGCCAAGAATTCCAACAAGTTGACGCCGAAGTGGGAAGGCCCTTACCGGGTGAAGCGAGTCACATGGCCTGGCACTGTCCGCCTTGAGACCAAAGATGGCGTACCAGTGAGCAACTCCTGGAACATCGAGCATCTACGTAAGTTTTACCCGTAAGGCGCGGTTGTCGGACCCTGTCCGGCAACCACCTTTCTGTACAAGTCTTGCCGCTGTTGCATGTAATCCTTTGTACAGAGCCAGGCGCAGACCCTGAGCACCAGTAAATGAAGCGCTGATCACCCCGGGGTTAGAGCATGCATGCTAGGTCGAGTCTCGTCCTTGGTTAGGGTTGATAGTGCCTAACAGCGGCTAACCCCTAGCTTAGAGGTCGAGTGTCCGTCCCTTTGCTTTTCTTTCGTTCGCAGGGCTCGCATATCCTGGCCAGACTGCTTAAGGACGAAAAGGAGAAGAAGGGCGCGCCGGCACCTGGGCCCCGGCAAGCCAGTATTGCTGGGGGCTGCGAGTGCCAAGATTCATCCACGGCAAGCCAGAGTTGCCGGAGGCTGCAATATCAGATAAGTCTTTCGTCCCTCATCAGGCATCCTCTTATGGACTGGGGAATGCGAAACCGCGTTTCTTCCCGAAAACTGCCGTGCTCCCTCAACTCTAGGCCCTGGGGCCCGTTCCCGGGGCCAAGTTTGGTCATAGTCGCGGCAGCAAAGGGATGAAACGAGGAGGCCGCACCCACCTCGTTCCCGCCTCCGTCAAAGGCGTGAGTAAGGTCGAGCGACGTGGGAAGGCGGCAGGGCCTGTTGCCGGGAGGCGGACAGTTTGTCCGAGGGATACCAAGGATTTGCTCCTTGGCGTGGGTTCAACCCGCGAGACAAATAACCCGGCAAACATCCCCTTTTCATTAAAAAACATCCCACTCAGGTACAGTCCATAGAGGATGAAAAACATGAAAGAGAGGATTACAAGTTTTAGATGCAGCTAAGGCCCGAAGTCTTACAAATTGAAAAAGATAAGATGCCCGTAATCCCTTTCCTGTCCCTCTCTTCAGGAGGTAGGTCAAGGAGGCGAAAAGGGCAAAAGGGGCGCCTAGGCGAGCTACGGGTGCCAGAAGACACCAAGAGAACATCCCGGGGGCCGTCCGAAGGCTGGACGGTGATGGCGGCGCCGGAAGCGGGGCTCGAAGACGGGGCGGCAGGACGTCAGCATGCTGTCGAGGGCACCACGCCCTCGTACTCCGACCTGACGGCCTTGTCGCCAGCCCTCTTCCCCTTCCGCAGCCTCCCTACTCCAGCCGCCCAAGGAGACGACCCCGGGGAGTTCAAGGAGCCGGCGACACGGATGATGGGGTCGCCGGTGCCGCGCGAGGCAGCGCCCGACACCTAGTCGGACCCGCCATCCCGCCGCCCGCTACCTTCATCGTCGCTGTCGCTCCCCTCCTCGTCACTCTCGCTCGAGGGGGAGCCTTCGCTATCGGAGGAGCTGTCCACGCAGCACTTCGCCCGAGTGCCGAAGCACCCGAAGACCTTGACGGAGAGGAGATCGCCCTCCATCAACCTAAAATGGAGGGTAAACCCCTCCATCAGGCTGTGGATACAGGCGAACGTCTTCCACCCTCGATCAAGATACATCACATTAGGGCCTGGGAATGCAACGCGGACTTGTGTGCCGCCGATCCCACAGCCCCTCATCTGAAGTCTCAGTGTCTCGGGCGGGTCCAACTCCATCGCGCTCGCAAACGGAGCTGGAAGCCGGAGGCGACGACGAGGCGCCCGGCGCAGCCTGACGAAGAACTCCCAAGGGTCGTCCCCTATATGGACCGCCGTGGGGGGAGGAGCCGCCGGCGGAGGCGAAGCTGGTGCGCCGCCCCGTCCGCCTCTTCCCCGAGCGCCTCGACCTCGTCCTCGACCTCGTCCACGACCTCGCCCCCTCCCTCTTCCCCTTATGGCTGGCTCTGCCACCATGGGCGCGGGAGAGGGAGAGGTGCGCTGTCTGGCGGCGACCCTCGCCGCCACCGATGAAGGGCCAGGGATCCCTTTCTCCATGGCGAATGAGAGAAAGGGGAGCAGAAGCTGAAGAAAGAAGGAGATGAGACAGTGTGGGCTTATGTGCTCCCCTCCCGCTCTTTATAAAAGAGCGAGGTGGGGGCTCGGCCGCCCCGCTCGGCGAATCAAGGCACGGGAAGAGCAGGCAGCCGGGGCCGACCCGCTGCCTCTGCTCGCGACGGCCCTGATTCCCACATCCACCGTCCGCGACCCCAAGCGCATGGGAGCCGCGTGGCGGGGATGCAGAGCCGAGACGACGGATGAGGCGGCCTCGCCCCACCCCGTGATCGCGGGGAGTGGACACCTCGAAAACCGCGCACCGGCCCCGTCCAGTAAATGCACCACGCCCCCACGCCAACCTCCGTTTAGGTAGGAGAGCGTGGACCGTCCCCTTCATCATGGCTTGACGCATGCTCGCGGGGCTTAGCCCCGCGCACGCCGCCCACGTCACCCACGACGCCGCGTTTGACGCGTGCCGTTCTGGACGTGCGCGGTGGAAGCGGAGAGATATGCGGCGCGACCTAGGCCGCGCGTGCCCGTGCACTGTTTTGTGCCTGGCCCAACAGCGCTCGGCACCGTGTCTGGCCCAGGCCCGGGGGCTCCTGTCGGTGTACTAGAGTAGGGGTACCCTAGTACCCCGAACTTGTGCACGGGCAGTCGCAGCATCCCGCGGCAAGCCTTGCCGGGTGACCGCCAAGATCCTCCGCGGCTACTTTGAAGACAATTCAAGAACAAAGTACTCAAACCAAGGCCCCGGCAAGAGGAGCTTGCCGGGAAGGCCAACCAAGGCCCCGGCAAGAAAAGCTGGCCGGGAAGAAGACAAGACCCTGGCAAGAGGAGCTTGCCGGGAAGGCCACTCAAGGCATACCAAGAAAGCTTGCCGCGACGCGCCGCGCGTCCCGGCAAGGCCCGGTGAGCGACAAGCTCCCGAACACGACAAGACGACGACCGCGGCAAGGAGCTTGTCGCGGGAAACCCCCACTTCGTGCCCGCGCTCCAGCACACCTGCCAACGTGTCGCTCTAGGACTCTCCCAAGCACACGTGGAAGGAGGCCGTGCAGCTAGGGGTACGCGGTGGCAAGCAGGCGCTGACAAGATAACCATCGTGGCAAGCAGGCGCTGACAAGATAACCATCGTGGCAAACGGTGGCGTCCCTAGCGGTCCATTTCGGTACTGTTTAGGCGACATAGACGGGCAATTAATGCCCTTGTCCCCTGCCGCCAGGGTTAGGTATGATAACACTGTAGCAGGTAGTTGTACCTACCACAGCACCTTTCCATTTTTGCCCGTTACCTCCATTGCCATGTCGGTAACCCCTTGAGCATATAAAAGGAGGCCCGTATGCAACGAGGGGGGGGGGGTTTAGCTAGTTCGTCCATTGACGCTCGGTCTTGCTAGCCGCCGGTGTGTACTGTAGCACTCCGCGCTCCCGAGCTAGAAATCAATACAAACCACAAAGCAGGAGTAGGGTTTTACGCATCTGTGTGGCCCGAACCTGGGTAAACCGCTCGCGTGCTCCGCCTCGATCTGCTCTTTGTGCGACCTCCGCCCCCGCCAAACCGAAAGGGACCCGGTCCGCCGGTCCCATAGGTGCCCGTGGATCAGAAACCCCGGCAATTAGCCCCTAGTTTAATTTGGATTTATCCATTTTAAACTGATCTGCAACATAACCACGAGAGAAAATTTGACAGGTTGTGCTCCGGGTTAAATATTCTTGTAAGCCGGCACCTAATGATCTTTAAGTCCTTGTCATTTCCTTTTTGATACATGCCGATGAACTCATAGCAAATCTCCTTTAGTAGATACGTTCAAACTTTGTGAATGCAAAAAATCCAGATACTTCTTTTGAGAAATCCAGGCCAATAGGCCAGCTTCAGAGTCAATTTTGCTAATATTGGTCTCTTGTAGAGAAATATTGTAAGAAATAATCCACTTGAATCGGCTTCCAATAGCGCCGGCTTAAAAAATATTGGTCTTAAAATACTCATCTGACTTTCAACCGTCTTGAAGATGTAAAACTTGCCGGTTTATCATTACCAAAATAGCCGGGTTATAAAACAGACGTTGTCGGGTCATAATTTTTGTTGACACCAGGTCATAATTTGAAGACACCAGGCTATGATTGTTGCAGACACCGGATCATAATGATTGGTGATGCCGGGTCAATCTAATTTTCTCAAAACTAGGAATTTGAAAGTATTTCTCCTTATATCCGTAAGTATTTCTCCTTATATCCGTAAGTATTTCTCCTTATATCCGTGTTACCTTTAGCCCCCAAGTGCCAGGTTGTCATGCTTGCATCAACCTGGGACTTGTAATTGTCTTATGGTCACAAAAACTTCAACCGGTGTAGCCCCCAAGGGCGGGGTAATTATGCAATAATGAGCAGGGACTTTGTAGATGTAGACTTGAGCAGCAACATGTAGCCCCTAAGGGCCGACTCAATAAGATAATATTGAGGTGGGACGTTAAATATATTTCCTTGAAAATAATATCATATGTTGTAATCCTCTCCATGGGGCTCGAACCCACGTCCATAAGGTTAAGAGATTTTGACTCTTCGAACTGAGTAGTGGACATTTCTATATAATAGATTTAAGACTTATGTACCTTGAATTGTTGACATGAGCAATTGGTAGCCCCCAAGGGCCGGCTCTTTACAATGTGATGAATTGGGTCTTCAATAAGGCTAGTAAAAATGACTTTGCATTAGCCCCCAAGTGCCATGGTGCATGCTGGCAATGACATGGACATGCAAATTTGATGTAATCTCAACTTGAATAATGTAGCCCCCAAGTGCCGGGTCATAAGCCTGCAGCGACTCGGGACTATTCCTTCCATTGTAGAATAAATTATATCCATTGATAAAATAATATCCATTGCACTGAAGCGACGTTGAAAACCTCAATCGTAATATTGGTTATTGATAACCATAATAAAAATCCAGCCATGTTGGCTATTAAAGATTTGAATAATATAACCCAGTTTGAAAAACTGGTTCTGTGATATTGAATCATACTGTCGGTTTAGGATACCTGTGCAGTAAGTGTAATAACCCAATCTTTAGAAGCCAAAACTTCCAAATGTTTATGATTGTCATATGATGGCGACTTATCATCCAAAGTCAAGCTGGGTTAACCGAAACCACATATATATGCTTCAGATATGAGCAAACAGTCTCAAGACAAACCAAAAAGACTGTTCTCAAAAACTTAAGTCAAACAGAGAGAAAAATTCGAGGCTTCTGATTTGAATACGATCAGTAAACCGGACCAAAGGGGTTAAGCTAGGATTCGAATACGATCATGTAGCCCCCAGTGGCTTTAGCGTTGCGCCGATCAAGAGGGTACCGACAGCTATGTTCTCTTTGGTTCGAATACGCCCTATGCTTGAACAGGAAGCCCCCAAATGACCTTGAGACTTTTTTAACGACTCTGATTTGAATACGATCAAAGTCGGACCCAAAATGGGTTAAGCTAGATTCAAATACAATCATCCCCCAATGGTCTTTTGAAGCAGGGTACCTATGTTTGAGTTGTGCCTTGCAACAGACTCTCTTTGGTCCCTTTAATTTTTCCTGAGAACTTGAGCTTTGCGAGAGATAAATTCTTCTTGAACCGGCATTTTGAACCGGATATTGAGAGTTTCAAAGCTTTGTGGGATACAGGTTTACCTTGAGCCGGATTTTAATCCGGATATTGAGAGCTTCAGTGCTTTGTGGGAGACAGATTTCCCTTGAACCGGATTTTGAGCCGGAATCCTTCTTTTTAAGCTGGGAATTTTCTAATGGCCTTTAAATATTTTCCAACAAGGCAGTAGCCTCCGGGGCGGGGTTATTTTTTCCCTCCAATGATCTGAAGTTCTTGAATCTGCTTTAAATTGGCAATCATTTACTGAGTCATGTCATCGTGGCCCCCGAGTCTCAAGGCGACTCAAGGAGTTGTCTTGAGATTCTCCATATTTGACCGTGATATAAACCGGTATGTGTCAGTCAATAGCTCAGTGATATAACATGTCCTGCATTGGAGAACTTCCAAGCCAGAGTAATTGCTCTTTTAAAGAAAAGCAATATATAATATAAAAATATACTTGATAGATTTCACCTGATATGTCGGGCAGTAATTATCCACCGCGGAGTTGATCACCATGGTGAAGCTGAAATCAATCACGGACGAGCCGGCCGCGAGAGTAGACACATGAGTCGGCCGCGGCGTTGTAAGCCAGCGTGGACGGGAAAGTTGTCCTCCTCGTTGTATGTCGACACGGACACGCGAACCGGCCACAAGAGCGGATGGGCGATTCGTCCACGGCATTGTAAGACGGTGCGGTCGTGAGAGACAGCCACAACATTGGAAACGGCCTGGACCTGGGTGATACAAACTGGATGCGGACGATGAGTCCGTTACACGTGCGGATGTAACAGGGATGGCGACTTGCACAAATAATGCTGGCGCGCACCCTTTGTGCGACTCCTTTGTAAGGAATAGTGGTCCTGCGAACAAATATCATAGACCAGAGTAATTGATCAATGACGAATTAGTATGCTGATAAAATGCAAAGGAAAGATATCACCTGATGTTCTGTTGGGTGAATGCCATACTCCAACAATTATAGACTTGCGGTCTCGTTCCTTTGTTTGATGTGACCAAGGTAGTCAGAGTCGGGATTTGGAGTCGGATCGATTTTCCTTAGATAGAATTGAATCGTAGTATCGAGTCGTGGAATCGAGGATTCTACTAGATTTACTCAAATAAGATATTTTGTACCCATGAAAGAAATTTATATGGGTTCTATAGAGTTTTGACACTAAATATAGAGCAAAGACGTACACATCAATGCTAGTTCTATTCCACTTCTTTTTATGGCTAACCTACTATTAGATTGGATGTATGGAACATATATAAGGAAAATATATAGAACATTGAAATCTTTGATGCACGATATTTACTTACGGGTTTTTTAGAATATGTGAATAGTCGATCACTTGTATATCCGCCCTACAGTGCTAAACCTTGAAGGGTCTTACTCTGCTTCTTAGATCAATCTTGACGCATACTGCTTCCCACACCAATTCCATTTTTCGACAAGTCTGATCCTCAATTTTGATCTAGGTTTTGAGAGCTAGATCAAAGGTGTCGGCGGCTGAGCATTTGGGATTGGGAGGGGAATAAAGGGCCATGAGGCATGTGAAAATGGTTTAGATGATGGCATACTATTGTGGTACAACTAAACAAACGACTTAGATAAATTAGTAGAATCGGACATAGTCCATAGCATTATCGGGATTCTACAGTTTTATACACGATTCTATGATTTAGATCACGAGTCAACATGGATTCTACCTGGTCCGGATTCACAGTGGGACTTGGATCTACATGGTTCCATAGGATCGTGAAGTCGTAATATTCTAGGAGTCGAGTCGGGATTCCGACTACCTTGGATGTGACACCCATAGGAATTATATGTGTATATACTAGTAGTGCACTAGTACGTAGTTGGTCTCTTTGCTTCCTTCTCCAATCAACGATGTCAAAGGGTCTTGTATATTTCATATCTATTGATAACTCAGCAGGCAAATTCAATCAGCTCCTCATACTTGTCCAATCCATGGTGTCGTGTTCAGCGGGTTGCATGGCAATACTGCTGTAGTCTAGCCAAAAGGAGGTGCTCGGGTTCCCCTGTGGCTGCAGGCACTCTCTTTCCCACGTTGCCAGTGTTTGATTCAGTCTATTGTCTGCATCTCTTTGACAGTATGATTGATTGGTGCTTTTGACGTTGACATTGGAGTGGAAGGTGTTGACATCTTAAAAGAAAGTACTGAAACTGCAGCTCGCCCTTGCCAGTGCGACGGCTCAAAGGCGAAGCTTGCAGAGGTGAACCAGTACGGGAGCAGCCAGCGGAAGCGGCAGAAGTAAGCCGACGCTGGCCGGAGCAAGCCAGACCACGACTGTGGCGGCTCAAATGCGCAGCTGCAGCTAAGGAGGCCTGCAGATGTGCAGCTGACGATAGTAGAGGTGCATCAACCCGTAGCACCGCAGGGCAAAGGACAATGACCTGTGGCGACACCGGTGAATCGGTAGGAGGAGCATGGAAACCCGAGCCGCTCGTACGTGTGGAGGCAACTCGCAAACGGACGGCAACTGGACGTGTGGTGAAACCAGTGGAGCCCGGCGTTGAAAACAGGGCGACCCGGCGCGGTGGGTTAAAGAGTCGTGTCTGAGTCAGCAGTTTAAAGATTCACGGCCACATGGGGCCAGCTCGAAGAAATAGGTTGCGGCGGCAACAGCGGATTTGAAAAAGTGCGGCCGACAGGCGGCTCACAACAAAAGTGAGTCCAGCTTCAGGCTGTAGCGTTGAGCTTGCGTGGACGACAGAAGCGTGTCATGTGGCCAGCCGGCTAAAACAAGTGAGATGGCTCAGGGTCGCGAGCCCGGGCAGCTCGGAAACGACTCGGCTAGGGGTAGCGCCAGGCTAGGGCGACTCGGCGGCAGCGACTCAACGCTGGCCATAGTGGAAGCGGTTCATCGTGCAGCAAGGGGCTCAAAGCAGAGACAAGGCGAGTCAGCCCGCCAGCGGAGACAGCGTCAGCCAGCTGCATTTTATAGCGGCGGCTCCCATTGACCACCGCAGTGAAAACAGTAACAAGAGCGGCCACTCAGCGGCTTGGCAGCTCATAGGAGAAGCGAATCGTATGTCGGACCAGCGAAGCCAAGTAGAACAAATAGAAGAAGCTCTGCTGCATCAGCAGCCATGCAGAGTCCGAGTCATAGAAACGGCAGCTCTGAAGGCAGAAACGAACCGGCGCCGGAGTACAGCAGCAAAGGCGCACCAGCAGATCGACAGCCGAGGCAAACCGGGCGGCCCAGCAGTAGATGGGAAGCCGGGTCAGGTGAGGCTTGATCAACTGTAAACAAGATCGTCACCGCGGCAGGCGGGCGGCTACGGCCAAAATAGTGGAGGCGAATCCAGCAACAGTGGAGCAAGATGAAGCAGGCAGCTCTGAACAACGACCGAGGCCGAGTCCTAGTCTGCGTCTCTCTCTTTTCCTTCAAAAGGCAACAACGTCAGCCGGCTTCTAGTTTGCCTATGCTCTCCTTTCCCTTGGTATTCACGTGCTAAACCCACCTAGTAACTTTTCCTTCCTTAATCCATTATATACTTAAAACAGAAGTAAAACAAACCATTACGTGCGTCCACATAGATTAAATTATTTTGATCGTTTATTTTATCTTTTAACGGCTGAGATTAAAAGATGGAAACGTTACGTAAAAATATGTGTACATGTACAAGTAGTAAAACATGCCACGTACAAACAACGCACATAGGTTCCATCCGAACAACAACTAGCCCGCAGAAACAGAAAAAAAATCTTTCAATCAATGGGTCAAGGAAACAAAAATAATAGGAAACCTAAACAAATAAGGACAATGATTGTACCTAACCAGACCTCACATGAGAAACTTCCAAAACAGGAACCATGACACGAAAAAAGACCGAACTGCTTTGTTCACGGTCACAGCCACCTCAACCCACACACCTCCACCCATATATAAAGGAGTATAGCCGGCCGCAGAAGCACACACCCAAAGAATTAGAAAGCAAAGATGTCACACACGACTAGGCAACTCGACATCGACACGAAAAGCCACCTCAGCCACCTCCAGCCGCTTCACTTGACATCCGATGAAGTCACGCCAAAGCACGCTCAACGCATGACGAAGCCACGCCCAGCTACTCCAATCGACATCGGTAGAAGGGACGCCAAAGCACTTTTGGCCTGAATCATCAGATAATTTAGTAATTGTTATTAACAGTCTTATTTTCTCTAGATATAATCTTTATAAATATTGTATCAATTGACAAATTGTTCCCTATTAATATTCAAGGCAAAACACTATGGCATGCAACAAGTTGAGAGACTTAAATACAAGGGGACATAACTGGAACATTCAAGTAAAACAAATGTGAATATGGGATTCAGTCAATCCTACCACCGATGAGCTTATTAGCCTAGATATGATACACATGCAAAGTAACATCACAAATCGACCAAATAATCGGGACGGAGATCCCAGACAAAGATCGCGCGGAGATCCCAGACAAAGATGGTGATCCATACGGATATGAAACTATGGAAAATTTCATGATGCACGGGCCTTGCGGAGTGACAAATACAAAATCACCATGCATGATTGAAAATAGACGCACTAAGCACTTCCCAAAAGGATACAATGTCGATACCACGAACGATGAGGATGGCTTTCCAGTATATGGAAGGCGAGACAATGGAAGGAAGATCAAAAAGGGAGGAGAAATGCTCAATGATAGATTTGTCGTACCCTAAAACCGAAACCTTTTGGCCAATTCCAAGCTCACATAAATGTCGAGTGGTGCCACTGGCCAAGGTCAATCAAGTACCTACCTATTTAAGAACATCCATAAAGATGACAACCAGGTAACAACCTTACTAAAGGGAAGAGATGCAGCAAATGACTATGATGACATCAAGAAATACCTAGAGATGAGATACATATCAACAACCGAAGCATGCTGGCTGACATTCTTGTTTGATATACACCATCATGATACACCAGTCGAGAGACTACCATTCCACATTAAAAATGAGCAAGAACTTATTTTTCCGGACTCTACTGACATAGAGAAGATAGTAAGAAGGACAGGATCCACGAGTCCTAAGTTCACTGAGTGGATGGAGGCAGACATAATACATGAGGCGGGAAAAGAATTGACCTATGCATAATTACCATCAAAATTTGTATGGAAAAGCGAAACCAAAACCCAAGGAGCGGAAAAGGGGCTTCGCTATTGGAAGAATCTACTATGGACACCCTGCAAGTGGAGATAGAGAAACTAGTGAGGCAAGCAAGAAAAACACTGAAGGACTATCCAGACATAGAACTATGAAATGCTACAGAACTTGAACAACTTGGGAACATAATTATAAACGAAGAACTTAGCTACGACATGGAGGCACTAAAGAATGAGCATAAAACCATAATAAAAAATGTCAACCACGGCTAGAAAATGACCTTTGATGCAATAATAGAATCAGCTGAGAAAGGACTTGGAAAACAAATATTTGTAGAAGGCTACGGTGGCACAAGCAAAACTTACCTATGGAAAGCAATTACAACGAAGCTACGATCAGAAGGAAAGAAAGTGATTTCGGTAGTATCATCTGGCATTGCAGCTTTGCTCCTATAAGGAGGAAGAACAATGCACTCAAGATTCCACATTCCGATAAATACCACGGAAGAATAAACATGTGAAATAAAACAAGGATCACATTTGGCTGAACTGGTAAAGAAAACCTCGGTGATATTATGGGACGAGGCTCCTATGATAAACACTGCTTCGATGCACTAGAAAAAAGCCTTAGGAATATTCTAAGGTTCACAAACCAAAATAGTGACGAAAGGCCATTTGGTGACATGACAGTTGTGCTAGAAGGCGACTTCAGACAAATACTTCAGGTGATAATAAAGGGAAAGAGAGAGCAGATAGTAAATGCCTCGGTCAAAGGTCATACCTACGGAAGTACTTTTAAATATTTTTCTAACTGAAAACATGCAGCTAAAGTTTGTTAGAAGATCCAATACAAAAGCAAAATGTGGCCGAATTTGCAGAATGGATCAAATTGTGATAAAAAAACAATGAAGGAGATGATTGGGTAAGAATACCTAAAGACCTACTTCTACTTAAAGGAGAAGACCCCAAAGAAGAGATAGTAAAAATCACGTACCCAAACTTGGAGCAAAACTATCGTAACAGTGAATTTGTCGAAGAAAGAGCAATACTATGTCCAAGGAATGAAATAGTTGAGAGAAGATAAATTACTACATAATGAGCCAAATACAAGGTGAAGAGATGACATACCAATACTTGGACACTGTATGCAAGGCAACAATGAATTACAACACAATGGAGAATATGTGTCCAGCAGAGTTCCTCAACAACATGACCTTCCCAGGAATTCCAATCCACGAGCTAATACTGAAGGTAGGTTTGCAGGTGATGCTCCTACGGAACATCAATCAAGCGGCAAGTTTATGCAATGACACAAGAATGACTATCACACAGCTGGGCAAAAGGTACATTGAGGCACAAATAATCACAGGAACACACATCAGTGACAAGGTATACATACCTGAAATCATTATGTCACCAAGCGACTTGAAGTGGCCCTTCGTGCTGAAAAGAAGGCAATATCCTTAATCAGTTTATTTTGCAATGACCATAAATAAAAGCCAATGTCAATCGCTAAAGAAGGTGGGCCTATATTTGCCTAAGCAAGTCTTCTGCCATGGGCAACTATATGTGGCATTATCAAGAGTCACATACACAGAAGGATTAAAGGTGTTGATTGACGACACAAAGTGCCCAAGCGAACATAGCTCAAAGAATATATATATAGTATACAAAGAGATCTTCTAATTTTAGTAGATATCTTTGTAAATCATGACCTTAGTAAGAACATGACAATGCATATTATTATTGCCATACACTACTTTCATGCATACAGATGTTAACAAGTATGTACATGTAGCTTCCTTTCTGTATGACGACAATCAATCGGTACGTATTAATTTAAAATATATACTCCATTGATTCTTATTATAGCGGATGAGCTTTAAAGATGAAAAGGCTGCGTAAGACATAGAGCGCGTACACAGTAGATCATTGACACATCTACAAGGAGTTCTCTCTTTTTTTCGAGAGAGGATGTACATGGAAGTCCAACATGCATATGTACACATTTTAGTTAGAAAAGCACACCAACTTCAACACAAAAAGAAAAGGCACATGAACTTCCATGAGATAACACACGTATAGGGGAGTCCAACACGCATACAAAGACATTAGTTATAAAAGGAAACCAACTAAAAAGAGCAAACTACGAGAGGTCTGTTATCGGGAATAAAAAGCACATACATGGCAAAAAAAATGCAAGAAGGTCTATACGAAATAAAAAACGCCTTATCGGATAATAATGAAAATATATATGAGTCTTCCCCGGACATGTATGCCGTACATGGAAGAGATGTGTCCCTATTTATCTAGGATTCTAATTGAATGCAAATCTTATTTTTGCAAAAAAAAATCAACACTAATTTGCAACTCCCACATGCACACATGCAAACAGGAAAGCTAGCATACATGTATGCATGCTTATCTCCACACTTGCATGACAAATAAGAAAATAGACACCTATAATACTATAGCTAACACATCAAAATATACCATACACTTATCAACCTACCGCGCATTGAATACAGAAGTGATGAGCGTCCAACTAATTGAAATATCAAATCCATAGATTCGTACAAGATCTGCATTAGATGAGTTAAGAAAACATTGTATCTGGTGAACACCCAAAAACTTGGTTTTAAAATTAATTTTGTAATAAAAAATGTTTGGAAAAGAATCAAAGATATTCTATATGAAGTCCATAAAAAGAATCCAGTATATTAAAATAAGAGGATAATTTAGCAATTTTCAATGAGTAGTTAGATTTTCGTATATGAGAAAGTTACATAGTAATTAATAACCAAAAGATTATCATGATTGCAACTGTATTCTCGTAATCAAGGAATGCAATTAAAACATGTTTAGGCGAAGGAGGCGAGATGATAAGGCGAGACTGAACAATGTTTAGACTTGATCTCATGGCGGCAATTTCTCAAAACAATATAAAAACATAGCCAGACACTGAGAGATGAGATGTGGAAGAGGTAAATCAAGACCTTAGTAAGAACATGACAATGCATATTATTTTTGCCATACATTGCTTTCATGCATACAAATGTTAACAAGTGTGTACATGCAGCTTCCTTTCTGCATGGGCAGAAGTTTTTTTTGAATAATAACCACTCTAATAAACATGATTCTCAGAAACCATATTAGCTGACATTGAAAATCTGCCTGCAAAAGCTTTTTTAAAATATGCCTGCCTGCTTACAAACATGTGAAGTTCTGGTAGTGTATGAGCCTTACTCCAGGCTACAGAACAGCATTGTAAAATCTGCCTGCCTGCTTACAGGCTTCTGAAGTTCAGGTAGTATGTGAACCCCAGTCTAGGCTACAAACACTGTAAAATCTGCCTGCATTCACATTCACATGTGCAAAAGCCATGTGAAGTTCAACTAGTAAGTGTGCTAGAGTTCTGGATGGTATGTGTCTGGTTCTGTGCAAAAAAATAACAGGAAAATAGAACATGCATGTGATATGACATGAAGGTCAGGTTGGTATGCACTAGCAGTCCAACCATTCAAAAACTCATGAAGGTTCAGGTTTTTTAACTCTAGACAGTATTTCCCGTTTGCAAAACAAGAAGTTCAGGTTGTGGAGAGTGCTTAGTTCAGGTACATATAAGTAATCAAATATTGTAGAATTAAAAAACATGATGTGAAGGGTTCTCAGTTCTGGTACAAAGGCATTAGCAGATGCTCAGCTCAGTGCATAGTGTGATGGCTCTCACCACTTTTATATGAGAAGTTCAGGCTGTGAATAATGCTAAGTTCAGTTACAAAGGTATATGCAGATATAACTTGTGTGCTAATAGACATTTTTTTCTTTTATGTCAGCAAGACGAGAGACGCATGAAGAAGCTTAGAAGTTCCCGGCAGCAAGTACACAATCCAAAGCCTGTACGCGTTGCACCACCCCCTCAATGGGTCACACCTCAAACGCACCAACAGCATTACCAACCTGCTCCAGACCAAAACTGGATGACACTCGAAACACACGGATACTTCCAAGATGCTGGGTCACAGCCCTATCCGCACAGGTTTGCGCCTCCACCTGATTGGGTGACGCCGGAAATCCCCCGCGGGTTCTTTGTTCCACCAGCAGACTCCCAAGCACGCCGATGGAGGAGGGGGTTAGCTCAAGTCCTGTGTGTAACTCTGGAGGTTATCCTGGTGTGCCTCATCAATGCCAAAGCGAAGCAACTAAACCGGATCCCAGGACAAATCCAACAACAACACACACATGGAGGAGAGTGATCTGCACACTACCATCGTTTGATCCTGCTGCTGCTGCTACAGGTCAGAATTCTACGGGGCATAAGGTAGATGGATTGCTTCACAAAGCAAAAGAGCAAACCAAGACTAGGATCGCAATACCTCCAAAACCACCTCAAGCAAAAAGGACGCAAACAAGAGAGAGGCCATCTTCAGCCCTCCTTCCTCCTCGTGATCCACTGCTGCATCCTGCTATGATTACTCCGCCATGCCCCATCCCAGAGGGACAGCAGCCGACACCCGCGGAGTTGCTATCATACACGCACGTAAGTGAAACAAAAAATATTTATATACGCATCTTGTATTATCTGCACATTTTCTGCTCCGTCCAGGATAAAAAGTTCATAAACTGCATTTTAAGGTGCTGTTTGGATTTTTTTTCTTCTTCTACAGATGCCAGACCTACCGGCTTATCTAATACCAAGACTAAAGATGCGATTCAAAGATGTAGAGAAAGCAAGGGAATTTTATAACAGATACGCCAGACACGCTGGTTTTGGAATTAGGAAGACGGGTGGAAATGACAACCACAAGTATTTTGTTTGTGCCTTCCAAGGGATACACACATCTTCTATTTCAGAGGCCAACGGGAAGCGAAACAAAACATCGCAGAGGACGGGCTGCAATGCAAGAATGAGGGTGAAGGTGCAGGAGGATGGCACATGCGTGGCAGTGGACATTAAGTACAATCATAATCACCAGCTCATGCAAACTGATGACATGCTGGTATTTTTGCACTCACACAAGAATTATGACCCCACTATTTTGGAGTACGTAAAGCTCCTGCAGTACCATGATGTCAAGCACACAACAATCATGTCCATGCTATCTGAAAATGAAGATGGAAGCTACTTCCTAAGCATGACCGGACTAGACCTGCTAAACCAGTAAGTATTCAAACACCCACATACTGCAATGTAAAATAGCATCCTAGCTCACAGCCCTTTGCTAGCAAAAAAATAAACAAATGCATGTTTGCATGTGATTTGCAGGAAAGCCATGAATGCAAGGAAAGATGATTTGGATGATGTATTGAAACTTGTTTCATTCTTCAAAGACATGAAGGCAATAAATCATGAGTTTTTCTATGACATCCAAGTGGACAAGGACAAGTCAATTAAAAACATTTTCTGGTCCAATGCAAGCTGCCGAGGAGCCTATCAAGACTTCGGCGATTGCATAACATTCAGCATGACTTACAAGACCATCAGATTTCATATGCCCCTGGGGTTGTTTGTTGGAACAAACCATCACTTGCAGTCAACGATATTTGTTGTTGCCCTGATAAGAGACGAAGATGCAAAGTCATTCAAGTGGCTGTTTGATACATTTCTACGGTGCATGAACAACAAGCACCCAACTTGCATTCTAGCAGGTGAGTTCAAAAAAGAACTCCTCAATTTTCATCATCTTTTTCAGTCTATGGGTCTGTGTTGGTTGGGTACATTGGTTTTGTCTGAAAATAATGTAAACAATGCAGTTCAACCACTGTAAGCACAGAAGTCCAACTAGCAGTACAAGAAAGCAAAATTATCTGTCACATGCTTAGAAAAAAATTATTTATGAATGTGAAGTTCAAATACATGAATCATAGAAGTTCAAGGACAAAGCTGTAAGATAAATATATGTAGCATGTTTAGAAAAATATAGTTATTTACGTGAAGTTTAGGCTCTGCCACCACAGAAGTTCAACAACAATGCTTTAAGAAAAATTTTGATTATGACACTACTAGTTTGTCCTACTACTAACTCTGAAGTTCAAGCACTGATACCAAAGAAGTTCAGCAACGCTGCTGTAAAGAAAAAATACATGTGACATTCTTAGATACCATGCTGCCAAGATGTGTAGTTCAAGTACTTGTACAACATAAGTTCACCATCAGTACAAAAAAAGAATCAAGTTTCATTTTTTTTAATTCATGCAGACCAATGCCCATCGATGGCGAAAGCTATACCACAATCATTTCCAAACACCGTCCACAAGCTATGCCGTTGGCACATCATGAAGAAGTACAGGGAATACCTCGCGTTGCTATACAAAAAGTATAAAACATTCAAAGAGGAGTTCACAGCTATATTAAACTGGCCGCTGATGCCAATGGAGTTTGAAGATGCCTGGGCTAAACTCGTGCACAAGTACAACCTGGAGAACGAACAGATGATGATGCAGCTCTAGAGTGATAGGAAGATGTGGATTTCAGCATATTACAAGAACATTTTCTGTGCTAGAATGACTTCCACACAACGAAGCGAGAGCATGAACCACGTGCTAAAGAAAGGGTTTGTCAAGGGGACCCAGAACCTACACAAGTTTGCTAGGCGGGTCAATGCTTGCATACAAACTCAGATGCAAAAGGAGAACGAGGAAACAATGACCAGCATGGTATGATGACAAGTAAAAAACACCCCCATCATGTTTTGATTTACCTTAAACATGTGCACTTTGAATTTAAAAAAATGAAACCCATGACTCTGCGTCGACTAATATCTCACTTTTTGACATGTGCAGTCCAATCCTGTGACAAAAACAACTTAAGGCTACGAGGAAGACATGTCTATCAAGTACACGAGAGCCGTGTACACTGAGATGAGGAATAGGATGAGAAAGGCCACGCTATTTCGTGCAAAGCGTACAGCAGAGCCCACTAAGTACCTTGTGTACTACCACAACAAGCCTGGCAATGATGATGAAAAAAGACTTTCCTGGTCAAAGCATGAATTCCAGGTTGTAGCTGACCCAGAGAAGGAAATATACGAGTGTGAATGCAAGCTCTAGACACACACAGGTGAGCAAAAAAACAAGATCATTAAATAGCTAGACTAGTAGTATCATATCAAATTTTATGAAACTCATTGCTGGCTCACAAACTATGTATTCTGCATTCATCACAAAAATGCAGGCCTGTTCTGCCTTCACATCATGAACATACTGGACTACATCAAGCCTGACAAATTTCCAAACAAGTATATCCTTAAACGGTACACAAAGACTGCAAGATCACAACCAACCTTTGATACAAGGGACTTCAACACAACCGCATCAGATGGCAGCTCAAGCCTATCGAAGCAAGACATCTTGCTGCAGCTGAATTTGATGGTTAACAAGAAAGCGATGAGATGTGACCAGCAATATGACAGAGCCTACTATGTTCTCAAGAGGCTTGTGGAAGAGCTTGATGCAATACATTCAGCAAATCAAGCGCATGCTGACGAAAGGATGGCTGAAGAGGACGCTGAAATTGAAGATGACCTTCATTATTATGCAGCTGAAATGCTCAACGCCGCCGCTGAATCAAACCAATGCAAGCAGGGTGATGGCCAATCAATGGAGCAGCGATAGCAAGAGACGATGAAATTGCCGTTGTATTCTGAAACAAAGGGTAGGAAGGAAATTACTGCATCAAAGAAAAGTGACAAGAGAGCTCAAATGTAGGCACCACCTACAGGAAGAGTCGTCGTGCACGATGAGAACGGAGTGCCACTTGGACACAGGAAATACAGTGTGTGCAACCAGGTTGCGGACACAACAAGCTGACCTATCCGACACTATTGGAAAGAAACAATGTTGAGGAGATCAAGCAAACCAAATGTCAAAAACAGCAGCCCAAAGTTCAGGAACAAAAGAAGGGAGCACGCCCAAAGAAAGCAAGCAGCAGACTTTGTAGCATATGCAAGGATTATGAACCACATAATTCAAGAACACGCCCGAAGAGCGCAGATGCTGAAAAGACAAGAAAAATGCCAGAGAAGAAACAAAAAGCAAGACCTAGAGCCAACAACAAGAAAGTGGTGGAAGATGAAGAGGAAGACGAAGATGAAGATATCGTCGAAGAAGAGGAAGACGAAGAGGAACAGAAAGTGGAATGTGACGATGAAGAGGAAGACAACGATGAAGAGGAATAGGACGATGAAGAGGAAGAGGACGATGAAGAGGAAGAGGACGATGAAGAGGAAGAGGTACATGTCAAGCAAAAACCTCTACCACCAAAGCCAAGGAGGAGCGCAAGGCTCATGAACAGTTAGAATAGGTCAATTAACACAATGCAAACTTGTTTCATGTCAATGTGCAGAACATTGTGTCATCCCCTGGTAACATACACTGTGAAGCTCAAGTAATATTACTGGAGAAGTCCTGGTATGTTATGGCAGGAAGTGATGTGCTGGTGTTGTATTGCATGAAAGAGCAAGCAGTAATAAATTGAAAAGCATACACTGTGAAGTTCAAGTAATATTACTGCAGAAGTCCTGGTATGTTATGGCAGGAAGTGATGTGCTGGTGTTGCATTGCATGAAAGAGCAAGCAGTAATAAATTGAAAAAAATACACTGTGAAGTTCAAGTAATATTACTGCAGAAGTCCTGGTATGTTATGCAGGAAGTGATGTGCTGGTGCTGTATTGCATGAAAGAGCAACTAGCAAAATAATCATACAGTTTTGAAGTTCATGTCAGCTTACATAAGAAGTTCTGGTATGTAAAATCGATGTAGGAAAAGAATATGCTTAAAAAATAAAGTTTCGCCGCATAAACTAAGGTTAGAAAGCCTAAGACAACGCGTTCAAATGTGAAGTTCTGCTTGGATACGTGCAAAAGTTCATGTACAATGCAACAAAGATAAAGAAACATCAACAATATTTCTGCACATATTTACATATGAAATACGTTCGCACATGAAAAAATACAGAAAAACAAAAATAGATTCTACGCAAAAGCATACATATTGGTTGGGTTGAACATTACCAATACATTAGACAACACATAATATCCTCTCCATCTGAAACCAGCAGCCCAGCCACATCTCAAAGCAGAAGTTCAAGTCTACGATCATATGTTGGGAGCCCAAAAATAAACTACACAAAAAAATCAAGCAGTTCAACCAAAAACCGAGGCAAAACTTCAGGTACATCTGTTGGGTCAAAAACATTCCACACATGGATACTGAAAAAAGACGCACTACATTGAAATTCACAAAGCCAAATCATTCTTCACACCAAATGCATTTGTCCACAATATCATAAGTATAGTGTTGCACCTATAGATACACAAATCACTAAAAACATTATTACAACCAAATCTTTACAGAATTGTTCCAATCATTATCAAACCTAAAAATTTGTACGAAATCAAATCTACAATGAAAATGATGCTTCGAATTCACGGGCCAAAGGACTAGATCTCTTTAGGGAGCTCTGAACGCACGACTTAATTCTTCTCGCTAAAAATCAGAGTGTGCATGAACTCAGCCTTCCAGTCATCTACAGCAGCCTGCAAACAAAGAAAGGTGAAAACGATGGTTTAGTAACGGATATCTAAAAGCACAGCAGGAGCGTCTCAGCAAAAACACACAAGAATAATCAAAGGATGATGAGACAAGAACAAAGACAGAACATACTTCCACATCACCAAAATCTTCAACAACCTCATCGCCATCATACGAAGAGCAAAACTTCACGGCAAAGAAACCACAATCATTACTCTTCTGCTTCAGAACATCGATGAAAGTCGGCCTCTTTGCAATAGTCACCCAGTTAGGCTGCTTGCTCGCCTTGTATGCAGCCTTGCCGTACACCTCCTCGAGCAACCCAAAAAATCTCTTCATCTGCCAGAAATAACAAAATTATATGAAGTCAAAAACATAATAACCAAAAGAGTTAAGTTCTGGTACATAAAAAAGTGACACTTGCATAAGATCCACCTAAACAAAATAGCAGAAGTTCAACTTCTAAATGACAGTCAGTTCAAGCAGTATTACCAAAACAGAGACAATAACATATTTTGTCAACACAAGGCATAATAAACTTCGAGTCAAACAAGAGAATGTGAAAGGAGCTTCAGGCTAAGAAACACTCACGATATTTTGGCAGTCCCCGTGGAAACTCGTTCATGACGTTTCCATATTAGCGTAAGAAAGTGAATCAAGGATGTCAATGGTCCCACGATATCTATTCACCACGTACACACTGTAGTGCGCCTTGTGCCAATTGGCTTGAAGAGAATTAAGAAATCCTGCAAAAGAATGAAAGGACCGGTGAACACAAACTATAAAGCATATGTACCCAAGAACCGGCATGAACCAAAACTTCTTGACAAACTCAGCAAAAGGATGCACATGAAATTAAAAAAAGCAAGAGTTATGAAAAACTAACCAGCTTTGCGTTAAGAAGGTCTTCTTCCTTGCGAACAAACATTGGGAGGAGACCAGCAGATTTTCCTACATCAAACATTGGAAGTGTTGCGGCGTAGAAATCATACTCGAAGAAGTACTGAGCATTCACCAAAACACAGTTAAAACACCTCCCAGATGCCACTACAACAAAACTAAGGCAAAAAAAGGAGATTGGGGTGCAAAGAACTAAAACCTGTATGAAGTAGGGACTAAGTACAACCCTGTCAGCACTAGTGAAAATCTCATAGGTCTCCGGCTTATCCTTCCACAAATTTATGAGATAATCCATTATGTCTCCTTCCATCTGCTGCCCTTCACAGAAAAGCGTATAAAGGACACGTCCTGCGAGGTCAATCACATTCCCAGGGAAGGTAAACATGCAGTAGCTTGTCCTGCAGAATACAAAAGGATGGTAAAAAAATATATTAGAAGTTCAGATACAACAACAAACAGAAGTTCGGACACTATAACTCAAAAGGAAAGAGGAGACATAAAATAGAAGTTCAGATACTACAACAACGGCAGTTCAGACAATACAACAAACAGAAGTTCACACACTATAACTCCAAAGCAAGGGAGAAATGAACAGAAGCCCACATACTACAACAACAGAAGTTTCAGACACAGAGTAGCATCTCTGGCAGCAACAAAGTTAAAGCAGAAGAAAACTCACTCAGAATACTTCTTCGGACCGTCTTTACTCAGCACATACTATTTCAACTTCCGGGCCTCGGATATATGATGGTAACTATATTTTTTTAGGGGAGCGATAGGAGAACACCACTTCAAAGGCAATCTTGATGCTCCCTTGGAGGAAGTTATGTTCCCAGACTCAACTGCCGGTTTCCTCCAGGTAATCACAACATTCTTCCCACCTCTACGAGCAACAGTACCAGCAGCACATTTAACATTCTTTGGGTAAGCAATCTTCTCAAAATCATCATCGGACGAAATCACTTCTGCTTCATCTGGTTCGACTGCATCAGCCTTCCTGTAGCAAGGGGTTTTTGGAGTACCACGAATACCACCACCCTACTTCCCCAACTTGGAAGGAATGAGGGTCCGAGGTCTATCATCTTCTATCAAAGCTGTACTCATCGGTTCCTCCCTAGGCTGGTATTCCTGTGACCCGAGGAATGAGTAGTGGTAATCGGTCAACTCCAACAGATCCACTGTCAAAGAAAAAAGGAAGAGAAAACATCACCCTTAAAATACAACTGAAGTTCAGGAACATCACAATGTGCAGTCCAACTAATAAAGATGACATGGTTACTACTCAAGCTGACCTAAAAAATTAGTTGCAGTAAAAACTAAATGAAGTTCAGGCACCACCAGAGGCACAGTTGAAGATAAACCGATGAACTGGAAATCATTCAACCACAGCTAACAAAATCATAGAAAGGCATCATCTCAGAAGTTCAATTAGAAAAGAAAATGCTCATGTCCATTTAAGCAATGGAAGGACAGAAATTACTGAAACAAAACACACAAGCAAAATTAAGAAAGATAGAAATGAAGTTCATGTACAAAGAAAATGCTCCTCTCCTTCCAAAACCAGCAGCCCAGCCAGACCTCAAGCAGAAGTCCAAGTTCAGAGAAAAATATGAAGTTCAGGTAGAATAAAAGATGCAGTGCAGGTAAGCAGTACAAGTTCCAAAAATACTTACGTGTGTAGTAGCCAAAGAGAGCTTGGAAGTCTGTCTCAAACAGGTTAGAAGAAGCGATTGAGTACAACCATGTCTTCCTGATATCCCCGATATTCTCATGGGAATAATTTACAAGAACCCCGTCATGATATGAATTAACATTCGTAAGCATGAAGAATCCGCAGTCGATACTGCCATCAAATGAAGTAAAAGAAATAGTGTTAGGACAGAAAAAGAAAGCCAACGAATTAAACACGTCGCAGCTTAAGTAGAACTACAGTTAAACAGATGTGATAAAGAGAAAAACTCAAACTCAAACTTGTTTTGCTGCTGGGGGACATCAATCCAATCCAGAGGGAAATGGTCGATGCTAAGAGGACTGAAGGGTGTCTCCCTGTCGTTGGTGGCATCCTTCCAAAGCCTCTTGATGTTGTCGATCATCCGCCGAAACAGGCGTACCGCACATTCATCTTTTGGTCCATAGTAGGAATCGAGAAGCTGGAACCTTGAATTCTTCAGGTCAAGGAATACCGACACCCAATTACCAACACCATCCATGTAAGCAGGAATCTCAGGAGGGTCAAAAGTAGGGAAAACAACCTGAAGCATCATACACACACGAATCATTAAAAAATGAGAATTAATATCAGAACGGTACAAAAGAAAAATAAAGCAAATATTAACACAGTGGATCGCACTGCAAAACTAAATACAGAGGCAAAGAACAAGATATTGCATATCAAATCATGTGCATCCATGCTATCTGGACCACTCGCCATGAAGTACTTCCTCACACGGGAATCAAATTGACCTATGAAAATCTTGTCCTAAAATAATGTAGACAACACCAACATATGAAAAAAAATACAAAAATGAGACAAACAAGTTTTACCTAAAATGGTAACGAACAAAACAGAAAAGAAATCACTGTATGGTTGACTTACACAAACCCAATACGGCAGGATGAGTTTATCCGATCACTGGTACTTCGCACGTAGACAGTAGAGTGCACACTCAGCCACATTAGATCGAAGCATTCCACGAGGACCAAAAGATACTGCAACATCTTCAACAGAAGCTTCACACTCCTTGTTTTGGAGCATAATCATTGATCTGAAACAAGCAAATAGAAAGTAAAACAAGTTCAGCAGCAGGAACTCAGGAAGTTCATAACTAATGTTAGCACAGAAGTTCAGCTATATCACAACAGGCAGTACAGTACAAAAGAGGCCAGAAGTTCAGCACCAGAGAAGTAAAAAAACAAGAAGTTCAGGTACATAGAGTTGGGAAGTTCAGGTAAGAAACCACAGGCAGTTCACAGGGGGTACATGGATGATGTTAATATTGAGCAGGCACAGAAGTTCAGCTATATCACAAAAGGCAGTACAGTGCAAAAGAGGCCAGAAGTTCAGCACCAGAGAAGCAAAAAAAACAAGAAGTTCATGTACATAGAGTTGGGAAGTTCAGGTCAGAAACCACAGGCAATTCATAGGGGGTACATGGATGATGTAAATATTGAGAAGCTACACTCACCTCTTGGAACGATCATTCCAAAGCCTAGTTACACTGTAATAAAAGTCATCAACCTTCTTTCGGACGATAGCAAGGTCGCTATCTGCTCACCAAAAAGAAAATAGCAATTAACAGCAACACTCAAAGCACATAGATTCATGACAGTTTCAATTAAGACCAACATTCAAGCACAAACATCCAAAACATAAGCACATCTCAGCTGCTACATCAGAAAAGATAAAACCACAGCATCATAGACATCACAACCCATGCATTACAAACCTCCACCCACATACAAAACAGGTTCACTTAACATTCTTTACAACCCACATGACAAACAACAAAACCAGAAGTTCAACTTAGACCACACAGGCAGTTCACAGGGGATATCATGGACTAAACCAAACAACAAAGAAGGAAGGGGATGGGGAAAGAAGAGAGAAGCATGCTCCTCTCTTCATGGATCCTTGCCAAGACCAGTGGCAGCACTGGAATGATCAACCTCCTCTCCATAACTATCGCTTTCGGTATGTTCATCCTCGTCTCCAGTAGACGTTGCAGCATCGTCGGGAAGGACACCAGCAGCAGCTGGAGTGACTGAAGAATCTGAAACAAGAAAAACATTTGGTTGTTCCCGTACATCATCAACATCAACTAATGGCTCTGCTGCAGGAGACTTCTCCGGTCTTGCAGCAGCACTACCACCAGTTTGTACAGCAGACTCAACATGATCTTTCTCCAAAATGATGTCTCCATTTGTCTTGCCCTGCTCAGCATCAGAAACCTCAGCGCCAATGGACAAAAAAGTTTCAGTCAGGACCACCCCGTCGGAGCAGCCGGTGCCTAAGACGGACATGTCTGCAACCTTCTCTGGAGCAACACTAACATCATCATTCTGCTGCTGCAAAAAAGAAACAAAAAGTCATTACAAAGGGCTGACTGAACCTCATGCACAGGGGCAGCAAGTCCGTCTTAGGGGCAAGCAAGACAAATGGACAAGAAAAAATGGTACCTTATTTTCACTGCCATGAACCTCATCAATTATTACGCCACTAGCCGGAGCAGGTTCATGCACAGGGGCAGCCTCATGCACAGGAGCAGCTTCTTGCGCAGGTAAAACATCCTCCTCAACCCTAGCGTCATCATCAACAGCCTACAAAAAAGAAATCAAGTAGAAAACAAAATACCTAATCAACAGAAGTTTAGATTGCATAATCAGTGAAGGTCAGCTATCACAACTGACATATAATGGAAGTCCAAATACAGTAAACATAGCAGGTCAGATATCAAACTACTCTAAGATACAGAAGGGAACAAAAAAGGGCCAGTCATGGAAGTTCAGGTGATGTAGCAGTTGAAGTTCAGGTTCTATAAATAGAGAAGGTCACATAGGAACACTAGTGCTAAAAAGAAACGGTTTACGACACATGAAATCAATAATTGTCGCCTATGACTACAAACAGTAATAACTGAAAGCTAACATTAAACATTACTGCAAAGAAATATCAAACGCCAACATAAACAAACCTCTTTGGTACGCTCCGCGTGGCCTCCTTCATGACCCGAACGAACACAATCCTGCCTCTGAATCTGTCTCACAACAACACTTGCCTCATATTCAAAAGGCTTACAACGAGCATCCTGCATTTCCTTGAACAGCCCAACGCTAGTCCGGAGGTTGGAAGGGCTTTGACGAAGCACTTCAAGAAATTTAGCTTCAATAGATAAGACCCGCTTCGAAGACTCAGCATCAAATCCGTGTCCAGGAGGAAGAATCCCATCAATGCGACTAAGACGCTCAGTAGTTGAAGGAACACGAGCCAACTCCCCACAAACAGTTTCAAGAAGACTGTCAATCCTAACCAGAGAAACATTGGCAGCTTCAAACAAATTCTCGGAATAAACGCCACCTGCAGCACTCACACGAGCAGAAGAACCTCCTGGATCTACAGGGGGCACCGGTATTAACATCCCGGGAGAATTCAAATCTTGGGGAAGTTCCACTCCCTAGGCTGGCAGAACGAGGCATAGTTAGAACAGGACGTTCAATAACCCTAAAGAACACAACCTCAGCCTGTGTCTTCCACTGCATACAAAAACAAAAGTCAACCCATCAGAAAACAAATGAAGGAACATGGGAACAAAAAATATACAAGACAATACCAGAAGTTCAAGTTAAACTACACAGGAAAGAATAATGCATAGAAACACTCACAGGAAGTCTCCCAAACACCTAGTTGGCTGGGTCATCATCACCCTTCGTGACAAAGTCAGCCGCAGCAAGCTCAAGAAGCTTGGCCTGATCCATGAAATTGATGCGAGGGGTCCTCAAGTCAATATTAGGTGTCTTGCCAATGATAAGGCAGTCCAGATACATAAGCAGCGGCGCGATGGCACAGCCTATGACAGCTTTTCCTCTGCTAGTACCTTGCTGATACCTAACAACAGCACTCCGAATATCGTCAACAACCAACTGGCAGTAGTCCATGTCTGCCATGTCCTCAAACTTTAAAATGAAAAAAGGGGTTTCACATACTAGGTGAAGCAAGAGCTGCAGAAGCAAGATCCTCAAGGCTTGAAAAATTCTCAAGGCTCGAAGCAACCTTGACAATCACAGTCAAAGGGATAATGGGTGATTTAGCCGCATCAGATATTGGAGCATAAATATTAACCTCTGAAGCTCCATCTTGATCATAGGCATTTTTTCAGAACTATTCAACTCATCACCAACTACAAAAAATGCAAGTAAAAAGGCAGCTGAGTTCTAATCCGCAATCCTACACCAAAGGGACCTCTACTTTTACAACAATGTCCAATACCCAGAAGTTCAACAATACCTAACAAAGCAGTAAACACAAAAAACAAACTAAAAATCTACAAACTAAATATAAAAACAATCTACACTAGAGGGGCTACTACATATATCATGAATGTCCAGAAGTTCAATGATACATAACAAAGCAGTAAAACAAAATGTGCATAAAAAAAGTTCAACCAAATTTCATTACAATCAAACAATAATTAAAACCAAAAGTTCAACTATGTGACCCAAGCAAATAGCATATAAAAAAGATGTAGCATGACCACAAACAGTATTTCACAGGCAAACTAAATATCAATGCCATCAACATGATAACAAAAAAAACAAAGATATAAACTACAAAAATGAAACATCTGGGAAGTCCAACAACACTTGGTGACAAAGTTTCACCTGCAAAATCATCAACTACAAAGTAAGGAAACACTCTACTAACTCAAACTAATGGTAAAAAGCATACACATAACCATTACTAGAAGTTCACACTATTAAGAATGGCAGTCCAACATGAATACTAAGTGAAGATATGGGCAGACATATATGAGAATAATGCTATTTAAAATACAAGATACAACTACATTCAGATACCTGGAGAAGGTTTTGAAGCAATGACAACACAACCGCCTTGATGAATGCAACTCCAAACACTAGAACAACCTGCTAAAAACAAGGGATTGATTGCATATAGTTAGCAAGTAAAAAATCACACAACAAAATAAAAAAGAAACTGAATCAAACCCTAGGATGAAACAACTACAACATACCAACAAAGGATGAATAGTACACATCTAGGCAAGCACAACAAAAAAATGTATCCATAAACTAAATACAATGTCACAGACATAATCTAGACTTCGTAATCCGCAACACTAATGCAATTAAATACATCAGATCCAGCATCAACCATCCATCACACCACACCCTCTCTTACATTCATCTGACTGCTAAAATCAACAAAGGGGAAATGAAATCCACACAAGTATGAAGGGACAAATAGCACACACAAGCATCTCACAAACAAATCTGACCACGGGGTATTGAAATCCAACCACCACACGCACAAGAACCCTACCTAATCTACCACCAAACCATCAGAAGAAACAGGAAGGCCCCGACTGATCTGGCGAAACTAGAAGCAAGCATTGGGAGGGGGCAACACTTGTACCTCTCCAGATGACTCCCGCATGCACGAATCCGCGTCGGTTCTTCCACTCCCCACGACGCCACGCGCACGTTGCAACCGCGTAGGCAGTTGCCGCCCTCGCTTTAGAGCAGAAGAGAGCGGGCTGGTCGAGAGAGAGAGGGGCCAGTTACTCCAGCACGAGGGCAGGGGACAGTGGCGGAGATGTCGAGGGGAGTTGGAGTAGAGGAAGGCAGCGGAGCGACGGAGAGGGGGAAGAGAGCGATCTACAAGGGGAGAGGAGTTTTCTGACAGGTGGTCGCAAGGGAGATGGTCACTTAATGCCTCTTTGTCGTGGGACTTGCAGTGCCACTGAATTCACACTTTTACCCCCCAACAGCTAAAATAGTAAATACATGTGTAGATAAATAAATGCACCATTTGAATGCATCTATTATAATGAGATAAGATCACAAAACAGCACAGCTGATATCCTCAAAACCAAAAATAGATGGCAAATACAGTACTAAAGGAAGAAACATACGTACATAAATATGCCCCTAAAAAACAAGAGAAAAGAAGATCAAAAAATAAAGAACAGAAGTTCAAGTACACTAATAAAAGAAGTAAAGGAATAAGAATAAATAAACCATAAAGAAACAAAAAGAAGAAGTTCAACTACAAAAACAGATGAAGTTCACCCTAAACCCTAAAAACCCTAAGATTTATAGTGGGGTCACGGAGGTGACGGACTCGCCTAAGCATGGGACGACGCGGCACGCCGCGTCGTCGCCTGCTCCGGCTCGTTCCTGTCTCGGCCTCGCAGGGGGAGGGGAGGGGGGGTCCCGACCCCCCCTCCCCCCCTGCTCGGCCTCACGCTACCGCATTGCTGCGCGCTAGGATTTGACAGGACGCAATGCGGTTATTCTGTTTCCACCCCTACCACACGCACCCTAAACCCTAAAAAACCTAAGATAGATAGTGGGGTCACAGATGTGACGGACTCACCTTTGACAGGACGCAATGTGGTTATTCTGTTTCCACCCCCACCGTACGCACTCTATATTTTCTAAAACCTCAAATTAACATGTTAAAAACGATTATCATACCGAAGTTCAGGATAGTTATTGAGTGAAGACCAACAACTATTATAAGTACAAAAACATACTAGAAAAAATAAAAAAATATGCATATCTGTCGGCCAATTCCATGGCGGCTCATGGGACTAAGTCAAAAAAATCAAAACCAACACAAAGAATGAAAAATAACATAAAAAAGAAAGAAATACAGAGGACTTGCTGCATTACTTTGCAAAGAAGGAAAAGTAGAAGTTCATGTACGAACAACATAGAAGTCCAGCTTCCATAATGACCCTTAGATGATCTGGAAAAAGTGCATGCATACTTGGGCTAATCCCATGATTGCTCATGAGACAAAAGTCTAAAAACAACATCTGAAGAATTAAAATTACAAAGAAAATATAGAGCACCATGCACCTTTGCCTTGCAAATGTGGGATGCAATCTGGAAAACCAGAAGTTCAACCATTAATAAAAAAGGTCCAGATCCTACTGAAGATAGTGGATGATCAAAAAACTATACCAAAACATAGACTAAGGTAAAAGAGGATGCATGTGTCTGTGGTCCAGCTCCACACTTACAAACTAGCTACAACAAATTTGCAGAAGAAATCTAGTAAGGGTTTTTGATTCCTGGAATGTAATCTGTCCTGGAATATCAATGTCAAAAATATGGACCTGCATTCATGAAAAGTTTCATTGATGTGACATAAAAACCAATAAATAAACACCTTATGAATAATAATTTTTGGTGTCGAAGAAACAAAAATGCACGAGGCGTAAGTTAACTAATCAAATGTTCGAAATAAGGTAAGTTCAATAATTAGCTTCATAAATCAGTAAATTTATATAAATATGTGCTTCTCTTGTGACTCCGTGAGGCATAAGTGAAGTCCAACAAACTATTAGAAGTACGAAAACAAACTAGAAAAAACAAAAAAATATATGCATATCCATCGGCCAATTAATTCCATGGTCACTCATTGGGCTTAGTCAAAAAATCAAAACAATGCAAGAATGAAAACTGACAGAAAAAAGGAAAGAAATACACAGGACTTGCTGGATTACCCTGCAACGAAGGAAAAGAAGAAGTTCAGGTATGACAATGCAGAAGTCCAGCACACAAACCTAGCCAGACCCACAGGATCCACCTGATCTTCCCCGATCCCGATCCTGATCCGCCCCAGCCCCGACAGGATCCAACGAAGGAAAAGCACAAGTTTAGGTATGACAATGCAGAAGTCCAGCTTGTACAACGACCATTAGATAATCTAGAAATAATGAACGAACGAATTCGTCAGAAGCATAAAATCATCTGCACAAGATTACAACACGTCCGCACCGCCTTGAAAATGATCTGGCAACTCCCATTCCACAACTAAAATGACCAGAGGGCAAATTTCAAAATCGCACAAATAACCTGTGCAATAACCCGCGGGAGTGCCAACGTCAAATCGATAGAAATCAAACCATATGGACCCTCCCGATTAAAATTGATGACTTAGTTAGCCTTGAATTTCACTAAAGTACGCAAATCAGCCAGCAAACTTTATAGAAAAATGAGAAATCAACAGAAGCGCATGCTGCAGCTCAGGCGGATGAAGAACACGGGCGATTTCGAATTTGTTTGAAATAACAAGAGTTTGTGCACCAAACTCATACCAAAACCTAATTCCCATCATGCCAGAGCTTCGACAACATCCACAACATGCATTAAACTTGTTACATACACAAGTTCATCACCACCCCGAGAGCAAATCCGCCAATGACCGGAATTCCTATTTTAAACGGGCATTTAGTTGCTAAAAACTGTTTACAAATTACACTTACATAACAAACAACACGAATGATCAGAAAAAGTCATGGTAGAGGGCACAGTTGCGAAGATAGCATGAAGGTCGGGTTCGTACAGAGGGAAGTTCAGGCACGTTACTCAGGAAGTTCAGGTTGTGATCAGAATATTATTCTGATCCCGTGATCAGAATAGTGTTTATGTGTGTGTGTGTGTGTGTGTGTGTGTGTGTATATTTCTCGGTATACATAGATGCAAACATTAAAAACCATGAATGTGCTGGTGAAAAATCTCAATTCTTGATTTGTGCCGGAATATGAGGCTTCCCAGATCGATCTGAACGCTGACCGTCCGATCTATGGGTCCAAGCTGACGTGTCGTGATCCTGTCCGTTCGTTGGCTCCAATTATGATTCGGTGTGGTGCTCCTCCCGTTCGCCCCTCTCGTCTACAGGTGGGGCTAGAAGTGTGCTTGTCCTCTCGTTGGGTGCATGTTTCGGTGTTGGTGGGTGCGGGTGCTTCATGCATCGGGGGAAGGGAGCCGCGTTGTGGTGCTCCTCCCGTTCGCCCCTCTGGTTTACAGGTGGGACCAGAAGCGCCAACGTGGGTGGCTCTCCTCTCTTTGGGTGCATGTTTGGGTGTGGGTGGGTGCGGGTGCTTCACGCGTCGGGGGAGGGAGCCGCGGAGGTGGGGGGCTCGTCGACGTGCTCGGCTGTCGTTCGTCGGCAGGTACAGGGTGTGCCCCGCCGGTCAAGTTGGCCGTTTGTGATTCGTTCGAGCGGTTCGGCACTGTTCAGCGGCGTGGGATCTGGTGGGTGGGTCGTCTCCTTTATCCTGCGTCGTCGCCTGCCTCTTCTCCTCCTGTCCTCCTTTCGTTTCGTTTCGACTCGGTGCTCACTCCTCTCCATGCTCCTGCGCTCTAGTCTGCGACTCGTGGCTAGGGTTGGTCGCTGAGGGGCTCCGATGGCGGCGCGCTGCGGTGACGCTGGTTAAAGTGGTTCTCCTCTCGGTTCTCTCCTCTTTTCTCCGCTCGATCTATCGTGTATGACCGGTTTTGGATCTGGGGTGTGTGTTGGTTGCAGATCCGTTGTTCTCCTTTTCGCTGGGCCTGGGTCCACTGCACCGTTCTTCAATCTGCGAGGTTGGTCGCCGACGGGCTCTGATGGCGGCGCGCTGCCCTCACGCCGGCTAAGGTGGTTCTCCTCTCGGTTCTCTCCTCTTTTCTCCGCTCGATCTATCGTGTATCACCAGTTTTGGATCTGGGGTGTGTGTTGGTTGCAGATCCGCTGTTCTCTTCGCTGGGCCTGGATCCGCTGCACCGTTCTTCGACCTATGGGTAAATTTTGCTTTTGTCCCGAGCCATGTGTTCTTCTTCTGCCGAGATGGGCTTTTGACGTTTCTGACGGTTGCTATGTTCTTTGTAGTTGCTCCTGCTTGGTCAGCGAACCTACTCATCCTCGTTTGCGTGCTGGTCTTCGCGTCTTGCTACAAGGATCTGCAGGTCCATTGCACTTTCCCTTTCTCTTTGTTGATAGGCCTTTTTTGTGTCTGGTTTGACTCTTGTGCACATGTGTGTGTGTGCTGGTTGGCTCATTGTGTCACGCCTGTCATTCGGGTGTGTTCGTGTGCTGTTGTGGCGATCCAGCGGATGTCTTTGTCTCTAAGTGGATTTTAGTTGTTCTTGCATTTGTCTTGTTTGCCTGGTGGTAGGTGACAGGTGTGTGTCTTTTACTGCTTTTTTGGATCTTGCTACTCTGGATAGGTTCCTGGTGAATGGATGTTTTTTTACCACTCCATTAGGTGCTTGGCTTTGTCTGGGTTCATAGGATCTGTTTGTTGGTGGTTTTCTACCAACTTTTGTTTCCTTTCGAATTTTGTCAGGTACCTGCCCTTTTACTTATCAGGGGGTTGGGGGAAGATCTGCTTTAGGCTTACTTATCTTTAGCTTTGCTAGGTCCCTTGGTTAGTTCCTCTGTAGGGGATTTTTGTTTGTTTCATGTCCATGGATTGGCGAGGTCTAGCTAGATCACGAAAGAGTTTGTTGTTTTGTATGTGGGGTTGTGTTCATGAAGCCATGGATGTATGTTGGCATGTGCCTTTTGGGTTTGTTTAGGCATAGGTTCATGGTGGCATGTGCCTTTTGGGTTTGTCTGCTGCAATGTGTCCCTTGTGGATCAACCTGCTGTGTGGATTCGTCCAATGGCCTTCTGAAAAAATGGAGAAGCATGGCATCTTCATGATCTTGTGTTGGGCAGTGTGGTCTGGCTAGGTTAATATGACTTGGTCCTGCCTTGTTTGAATTCATTGTTGTTTATGTTGAGCCTTGCTGAGGATTGTTTAGTTCACTGTTGTTTCTGTTTAGCCCTGTTCAGGATTGTATAGCTCATATCATTGATTTGGGGTTGGTATGGCTTGGTCCTGCCTTGCTTTTATGTCATTGTTGTTTGTGTTTGTCCTGTTGAAGGTTGTATGGCTCATCTCACTGATTGGGAAGAGTGTTTGGTATGGGTTCGGTGGATTGTGTTTCTAGGTGTTTTTTAGGTTCACTTTCATATATGTTGTTATGTTTCCTCTTTGATTTGGGTGTTGCCTTTGTTGATGGTTTTCCTGTCTTCTACTCTCTGTTTTGCAGGTTGTTTCGGTCTAGAGGTTATTTCTCTGAGCCGGCGGTGTTGATAGGCCCTGTAACGTGGTGGTGTTGTTGGTTGCTTCGCATGGTAAGCTATAACTAGATTGATTTCCTGGTGTTGGTTATAAGATTAATTTTCATTTCCTTCAGTATATATGCTCATGCGTTTGTCCCTTTGTATGGTGTGCGTCGGTATTTTCTCGGTTTTCCTTAATGTGTCATTACTATAGGCATGTTTTATCCTGCGTTCTTCCTGTGTGCCTCTGTTTGAGGCTGTTGCGAGCTACTGTCGACTGTCGTTCCATTCATATGTTCGAGAGGTGGCATCTGATGGTTCTCTACTTGGAGGGGTTGAGATCGATGTTCTTGTTAGGGAAGATGTAGTATGGTGAGAAACACATTTTTTCTGGGGCAGTTCGTTTGATGGCTGCTCCTCTTTATACGATCAGGCTGCTTATCAGGCGGTCTGGTTTTTACAGGGCGTTTATGGCTTTGTTATTGCGGATTACAATTATGAGAGCATGCTAGCGTATAAAGGTGTTGCGCAGTCGGTTGTGGTGCTTGCAGGCGCTGGTGTAAATGCGAGTGTTCAGCTCCAGCTGTTGTATTCGCAGTTGTATGGTTCCGTTCGTGAGTTCTAGGGGCTGGTTAGGAGAGTGTGGGTAGTCTGTGTCAGAATTATTATAGTGTTCTATTAGGGATCTCTGTAATAAACAGTTCATCTTTGTCATTAATTGAGGGTCCTTTGATTAATCATCCTGTCTAGGTTGCTCCTCTTTGGCATTTGTCTGTGTTTACATCTTCTGCCTTTGCTGTTATTTTATCTCAACATGCAGTACATGCATTCATGTTTGCTCATTGTTGGTGATGGCTCGTCGTCGCCGTGTGTTACATGCTCCTGCTGGTGGTGCTCTGGGTGTTCGTAAGAGAAAGAGTATGTTGTCTTGTGTGGTTGTTTGTTTATGTTTTGTTTGGTATGCACGTGTTCACTTGTGTTGGCTCTGTCGGTTTCCCAGTGGATGGCTGGTTCCTCGTGCTCACTCCTGCCATGTCGGCTAGAAACCGAAAAAGGCGTAAGTTACTTAGGACCTTTCATCGCCACGGTGTTATAGGTGCTGGTCTGCATGTTCCTGGGTGCATATTTATTTTGTTTGGTTGGTATGTTTCGGGTGTTGTTTCTCACAACAAACGCGTCTGTAGATCTTGGGTTTATAGATGGGTTACCCAATGAGTTGCTAGCTGATTGGACCGGGTTTCCTGCCGAGGTTGTTGACAATCTCAAAGGTACTGGGTGTTAGGTTCCTGATAATTGTGCTTTCTCCTTCTCTTATGATGGCTGGCCTCTAAGTATTGCATTTTCTGTAGCGTCCTATAAGGACAGGTCCTACCATGGTCCTCCCGAGTATCAATGCCCGCATTGTAAGGCCTCTTTTTGGTTCAAGGAGAGGGTCAAGTCATCTTCTTCATGGGTGCAACGTAAAGTCATTTATAACCTTTGTTGCGAAGGTGGAAAAGTTGTTGTTAAACCCTTCAAGGAACCACCCGCTTTGTTGAATCGCTTGTTATCTTATGACGGTGATCGTGTTTCCAAGCAATTCCTGACTAAGATACGACAATACAATTGCATGTTTTCATTTACATCTATGGGGGCGACCATTGATCGTTCGTTAGAGGGTACACGGGGTCCTAACCGTTACAAGATTTGTGGTCAGGTCCATCAACGTATTGGTTCTCTTTTGCCATCGAAAGATGAGTCGCTTAAATTCGCTGAGATGTATATTTATGACACTGCTAATGAAGTGGATCATAGGACGAATGCAGTCAATGTAGATGGTACTTCCTCAGGACAGTTAGATCGTTCTATTGTGGAGGGTTTAAAGGATATGCTTGACCAGAACAATTCTTTGGTTAAGAAGTTTAGGATGGCTAAAGGGAGGTTAGAGGATCATCAAGCTGAGCTATAGCTATTAGGATCATTACGCTTGGTGAAGGTGATGGTCCACAGGATAACCTGCCCACGGCTAATGAGCTGGCGGCCCTGGTTGTTGGTGATTTTACTTTAGACGCATCTTCTCGAGATATCATGATACATGATAGGGTTGAAGGGCTGCAGCAAATTAATTCTTTGCATGCAGCCTATATGCCATTGCAGTATCCACTGTTGTTCCTGTATGGTGAGAGAGGTTTCCAAATTGATGTTCCATATAAAGGATTGCGGGCCGGGGAAAAGAACAGGGGTAAAGTTACTATGCATGACTATTACAGCTATGCATGTCATTATCGCCTGGAACAGCTAAATCCTTACTTATGTTATGGGTCTTTGTCTTCACAAATGGTTGTTGACTGTCACGCTTGCATTGATGAGCAGCGACTTTGGTACATGCTTAGGCACCAGGATGATTTTTGATCTGAGCATATGCAGGGTGTTACAGATGTAGTTGGCCAGGGTTATGTCAATTGCTGGTCTATTGGGAAAAAAACTATTTGCCCGTCGAGTCGTACTGGTGGGAAACGTTCCTTTCAGGAGAACTTCCAAGATGGTCTTGCAATCTGTCGAGTGCATGGTGCCCCTGATATTTTCATTACTTTTACATGTAATCCAAAGTGGCTTGAGATCGCTAAGGCCTTACTGTTAGAACCTGGACAAAAGCCACGTGACAGGGCTGACATTGTTGTTAGGGTCTTTAGCATGAAACTTGGTGAATATCTAGATGAGATTAAGTCAGGGCATGCCTACGGTTCTATAAAGGCTGGTACTATCTTTTGCCCTTTCAGTCGGTCTGCTCTCTGAGATTTTCTGCTTAGTTCATATGTGTTTCTCTGTTTTTTTGACCTGCTATTGTTTTTGCTTTTCAGTTCTATACAGCGTTGAGTTCTAGAAATGGGGACTGCCACATGCTCATATCCTTGTCTGGTTGAAGGGAGATCATTCAAAGGTTAGTGCAGATGTCATTGACTCCTTTGTGTGTGCCGAGATCCCAGATACTCTTGTTGACCCACTGGGCTATTCATTAGTTTCTGAGTTTATGATGCATGACCCATGTGGCGACATGAATGATAAGTGTGTTTGTATGAAAAAAGGTGTCTGCTCTAAGCATTTCCCTAAGAGTTTTCAGGATATGACAACCATAGATGAAAATGGATTTGCTCTGTATAGGTGTCGTGACAGCGGGCACCGTGTGTTTAAAAATGGTCACTATCTTGACAATAGACATGTTGTTCCTTATAATATGACCTTACTGAAAAAGTTTCAAGGGCACATCAATGTTGAGTGGTGTACCAAAACACAAGTTATGAAATATCTATTTAAGTATGTCACGAAAGGCCCAGATTTTTCAAAAGTGGTTTTGGAAAGAGCCAATGCTGAGAGCAATGATGATCATGCTTCTGCCTCTGATGGAGTGGATGAGATTAAAGAATATCGAAGCTGTAGTTATATATGCGAGTATAGTGGTTTGTGGCGTATATATGGTTTTATTATACACGGAAAGATTCCCTCTGTTGAGCGTTTGGTTGCTCATTTGCCAAATATGAACTTTGTTAGTTTCAGTGCCCAAGCAAATCAAGAACCAATAGCTGATTCTCGCTTCCTAACAAAAACAATGCTCACTGAGTAGTTCAAAGCTAATTTAGAGTTTGAGGAAGGTTTAGGATTGACGTACTGTGATTTCCCTACTAAATTTACATGGGATAGTGCTGATAGGTCATGGCATGTTAGAGAGGGCTGCTAAAAGATAGGCCGCATTTACTATGTTCACCCAACAGGTCGCGAGTTATATTACTCGCGGATGATTGTAAAAGGAGCAACGAGTTAGAAAGACCTTAGAACCTTTGAGGGTGTTGTTTACGGTACTTTCAAAGAGGCGTGCGCAGCTAGAGGTTTACTGGGTGACGATCTAGAATGGTACCGTGCATTTGATGAAGCGTCCATCTGGGGTTTTGGGCCAAGCCTTCGACAGTTGTTTGTTACTATGCTTATTCATTGTGGGGTTAGGGATGAGAGATTGTTCTTTGAGCGGTACTGGGTTACGCTTGCTGATGATATTAAACATCGTGTTAGGCTAGCCATGGGTAATCTTGAATATGAAATGCCAATTTACCTACTTAGAGACCTGTTGCTTGAGGAGCTGACTGATGTGTTTGTTAAAAAATGGGGCTCAGATAAGCGACTTTAATCTCCCTCCTAAAACATCCTGTCAAATGACTTTCTACGAAAATAGGTTGATCCATGAGGAACTGTCATATGACTCTGAAAAACTTGCAAAGGAAGCTATAGTTTTGCATGGGATGCTTAATGTTGATCAGCGAGCTGCTTACCAGACTATTGTTGACTATGTTTTACAAGAAAATTCTGGTGTTTTCTTCGTTTCTAGGTATAGTGCGACTAGGAAAACTTTTCTGTGGAATGCTATAATCTCTCTTCTCAGGGGACAAAAAAATTGTTTTGACTGGTGCATCTTCGGGTGTTGCGGCTTTGTTACTTGCGGGTGGTAGGACTGCTCATTCTCGATTTAAAATACCTATTTTAATAGACCAGACCACCCTGTGTGATATCAAAAGAGGCACGCACTTAGCCAATCTTATAAGAGATACCTCTTTGATCAGATGGGATGAAGCACTTATGACAAGCAGAAGATGCTTTGAGTGCTTAGATCGAACTTTGCGTGACCTTCTGTCCTGTGATGATCCTTTTCTTGCTGATGTTCCATTTGGGGGAAAAATTGTTGTCTTAGGAGGTGACTTTAGACAAATATTACCTGTTATTGAAGGTGGGTCTAGACCAGAGATTGTTGATTCAACCATAACAAATTCTCCTATTTGGAAATCTGTTTTGGTCCTGCGTTTGTCCATCAATATGCATCTCTCAATGCCTGGTGCGAATCTTGTGTTACAGCAAGATGTGGCATTTTTTAGTAAGTGGGTGTTAGATCTTGGAAACGGAAAACTCCCAACAACCAATAGGGAAGGAGAATCTGAAACCACATGGATAAAAATACCAGATGACCTCTTGATTCATACTGCTGGAGATAACATTTCTGCCATAGTTTCGTCGATTTATATAGATTTTCTTGCAAACTATGATAAACCTGGGTACCTTCGTGAGCGAGCTATTCTAACCCCAACCAATGAGGTGGCTGAGAAGGTTAATATTTATGTGATGTCTCTTGTGTCGCAGAGTGGTCGAGAGTACTTAAGCTACGACTCAATATTTGAAGCCACTGATGTTGTGAAAGAAAGCAATGTTATTTATCCTCCATAGGTTTTGAACGCGGTTTCTATGATAATTTTCCTGAGCATAGAATATTCTTAAAAACAGGTGTTCCTATCATGCTTCTTAGAAATTTGAGTCAAGCCAACGGCCTATGCAATGGGACTCGCCTGGTTGTTAGAGAGTTGGCTGATCGTGTGATTCAGGCTGTTATTATGACGGGTTCTCATATAGGAAACGTTGTCTACTTACCCAGAATAGAATTGACATGGAAGAAATCCAAATGGCCTTTCATCTTGAAGCGACGACACTTTCCTATTAGATTGTGCTATGCAATGACGATAAATAAAAGTCAGGGTCAGACCTTATCTTCTGTTGGGATATATCTGAAGCAGCATGTGTTTACTCATGGGCAGCTTTATGTTGCTGTGTCACGCGTCACTTCTAGGAAATCCCTTAAGTTTCTTATAGAAGATAAAGACGAGAAGTGCACGTCTGAGACTCGAAATATCGTCTATCCCGAGGTTTATGCCTCGGCTGGTTCCTTTTGATCATTCTCGCGTTGATCATGTGGTGGTTACATATGCCTTTGCCTTTGTTCGGACTATTTGTAACACTTTATGCTTTCCTACTATACCTGATTAGCATGTCTGCAATCACTACTACATGTGCATATTTAAAATTGTTGCCTTACTCGTCGTGATACTCTGTTGCCACGCTTCGGATAAACTCCCTGAAGTGTGAATATGCTTTTGGTCGTTTCCTTAGGCTCTCTTGTCCTGCTCGATGTTGTGTTTTCAGTGTGCCTGTCCTGTATCCAAGGACTTGGGACATGTCTCGTGTGATCCCGTCTGTCCCTATCGCTGTATCTTGGAGATGATTTTTTTTTCATGCAAGGTTCTTTTCTACATCATTGGCAGTTTGTGAATGTGTGCCATTTGATACCCTCCGTTGCTGTTTTTTCGGCTTCATATGTGCTTTCCTTGATGCTCACTCCTTTCAAACTACTGTTTCCTTTTTACAAATGGAGTTTAGCCCTTTGTCTCAGCTTCGCCAGGGTACCACCATCTGGTGCATTCGTGTTTACGTCTCTAGGTTGTGGCAGCATCGTGGTGGAACTGACCACGGCCATATCAAGCATATAGATATGGTCCTTTTGGATGCATAGGTATAGTGTCCACGCCCCTTTTTAATGGTTGTCGTCGTCCGCAGGAATTTACATATCCTTGTTTATATAGTTACTTATACTCTGCTCCTTCGATTGATAGGGCAATCACATGTACGCTGAAGTCCCACAGAAGAACGTTGATAGCTTTATCGATCGTATTGAAGAGGGGAAGATCTATGACATCCGAAAGTTCCTGGTGTTCCCAAGGAAATACGTTTTTAGACCGGTGGAAGGTCATTGAATGATAAAGTTTACAAAGCGCACTGAGCTTGTGGAGAGGACTGGAATGGAGGCGGAGTTCCCCTTTTGTACGTATGCGCTTACTCCGATAGCTCATCTCCCCAGGCCAGCAGACATGCCTAGCGCTTTACAGGTGATTCTGCAAATGATCAGCTTCTGTCTTCTATGTTTAGTCAGGGATCTTCAATAACCTATTTTCCTTTCTTAGATGTCATTGGATTGATTGCTGGAATTTCTGAGGCTGTTCAGTATGTCAGTGCAAGCCGGATTGAGCCTCCCACTAAACGAGTTATTCATTTGAAAGATCTCATGTATGATCCCGATGTTTCCTTTGTCTTCAGAAGCATGTACATATTGCAAATGGTTCCCTGTACCTAAGCACGTATTGGTTTAATTTACGCAGGGGCCATCAGATCACGGTCATACTATGGGGAGAAACATCCCTGAATTTTGAAGCTGATGAGGTGATGGAGCTCGGCAGCACCGACCCTGTCATAGTCATCCTTGTTGCTACATTGGTCAAGACTTATGATGGTGAGGATACTTGATTTTGCTTAGCTAGGTTGTCACATCTCATATTTGGTACCTGCTTTGGTTTCTCAGTATCATACAAATAATTGTGGGCTCATCCTTTAATATAGGTCACCGGGGTGTGAGCAGCAGTGCTGCCTGCCGATGGTACATCTATGAAGACCTTCCTTATATCCGTGACTTCCGCAACAGGTGATTTAGTTTGTTCCTTCCTCTGCATCCAATCTTTGTTTGTATGCACGTCTACTGATCACTTCTCGCCCAATCTTCTTGACCAACTTCGAATGACCAGTGATGTGGGTCATCTATGTTTCAGAACATGATTCTTGTTTGTCGTTGACATGTAGGCTCTATGACAATTTCACTGCTATTCAGCATATCAATTTACCTGGACACACAACTGCTGAAGTGGATGCGCATGTTAACTTAGAGACAAAAATGGTTCGAGAACTGGCTAATCTGGATATGTTCGATAACCGGGTAATTAATTTACCATACTGGTCTTTCTGTTGAGAATGGATTGTTCTTCGACTGTTTTTATCCAACACATTTCCCTGCTTTGGTTATAGGATGCCCGGTTCTTTTGCACGGCTATTCTCAGCAGACTTAATCCTTCTCAACGTTGGTGGTTTTCTACATGCACTACCTGTCACAAGTCTTCCCTTCCAGATCGTACTGCCTACAGATGCTCAGATCCAGCTTGTGCTGGAATAGATGCAATACCAAGGTAACTATCTGTTTGGAGAACCGTGCCTACTACCATATGAGCTATTTGTTTCGGTTTGTTTCTTTTATTGAGATACATCTTTGCCTTTTCTTGAAGGTACCGGATTTGTTACGTTGCAAGAGATGATGATGATGCAGAGGTCAATGAGCCTGGCAAGGCTGAATTTGTCTTCTTTGACAGAGTGGGAAGGGAGGTGGTTGGAGCACCACTGATAAGTCTTCTACTCCATGGGCGATCACCTATTGCCCCGCTTCTAGAGATTGTCCATTCTGCCCGCGGAGACCCTGTCACACCACGAGAGCTCTCTGGTGTTATCTCAAGGAAATTCCGTTTCGTTGTCTCCATATTAAGCAAGTGTTTCACCAGTGATGATGATGAGCTGTCATTCCAGGTGCTTAGGATTGACACGCCTCTAGGAAAGCAGCCACAGTCTACAATAGCGTATCGAGCTTCAAGTGTAACAACTGGAGCAACTAGCTCAGGATCTTTGCCAAATGAGAGTCCTCCTCCTTTAACAACGCCATGTGCATCATCCAATAGTCTACCCCCTGGCAGTTCCACACCCCGACCTTTGGTTGTCAACACCCCTGAGGTTCAACTCCATTCTTATCGCGTTTGCTCTTATCGATTGGTTATTTGCTCTGTTTCTTTGCTTTACCCAGTCATTTGATCAATTTTTCCCTTTTCGATAAGAGCCAGGCTCTGCTTTCTGCTTTTTCATCCCCGCCTTCTGTGATGAAGCCATGTGTGGCTAGGTCAGTGCAGTTACACTCAATTTAACATTTTCCTTTTGAGCTGGTGATGCACCTTTGTGTTTCATACATTTTCTCTATTTTTTACAGCGGTGTGGCATCCGAGGTTAAATCAAAGGCTCAATGGGGACTTTTCAAGGACAATACGCCTGTCTCGGCTGCCCCTGTGATATCTGATCTAGTTGACAATCCTCTTGATGATGAAGAGTGCGACGGCTTGGTAATTTCCCCATCATCTATCTTTGCAAATATCTCTTGTCGATCTATACTTATTTATGTATACATCTTTCCTCTCATAGGGCAGCAGGTCTGTCACTAAGCAGGAGAGATCACCCCTGCTTGTTGGTTCCAACGAGACAGTTGCCCTACCAGTACCTGATCAGGCTTCTGATGCAAAGAAGTAAGCTCTGTTTCTTTACTTGTGTTCGGGCATTTTGCTTCCATTGCAAAACGGTTTAATTTGCCTTGCTGTTTTCAGGCCTCACCTGTCTGTGCCTGCTGATGCTCGAGGCAACCCGAGCAAGCGGGGGGAAAAGAAGTAGGAATACCGCCTGGGTAAGCATAGAGCATTCTTTTTCATGATTTCATTTTAGGTGTCTTGTGACCTGCGTTTACACCGACTGTTCTCATCGATGGTTTCCTATTTTTCTGGCTGTTGTTCCAGGAGGCAACGCAACTTTTGGAGATCCAACACTTTTGGGTAGTGTCGTTGTAAATTGGCGGTTCCTTGCCGGTATGCTTGTACGAGCGATTCCCATGCTTGAGCTACCGCTCGCAGGCACTTAACACCACATCACTTGGTTGCTTTTGGGTGACAATGACTGCGATCAGTCATGTTGCTGTCCATCCGAACTGTCATGCTACCTGGCTAGAAACCGTCTTTTTGACAGGTTTGGATGGCTTGGCTCACTCTCTACAATTTCATTTCTAGGTTTACATATGTATGATGTCTTGTGCTTATTACTTGTCCGTTGCATCTGTCCAAGATACATGATCAATGCATCCGTGCATGCCCTGGACTCGGCGCCCGAGGTGAAATGGGAAGGCGAGTGGCTGGACATGCCCTGTGAAATACTTTTTGCCCTGTTGTTTCAGTTTCAGTCATGGCGATATCTGTGTGTGGAGGGCAGAAGTACTTGTGTCAGGATTATTACCTTTGTAAATCAAAAGGCGATTGATACACTCTGATCATATCATCGTGGATCTACTTTGTACTCCAGATGTTTATGAATCGTTGAACCTAATCTATGCCCGTGTTGTCTTTCTTATTTTAATTTGTGTAAGCTTTATCTCTTGGCTCCCTTGTGGGTGGTTTCTTATGTCTTGCTCGGTTCTGCTGTTAACAGGTTATCCTGATAAATATTAGGCAAATTAAGCGCTCTGTGTTATCATGTGTATCATGTTTGGTATATCCTCATAGCCCCTCTGGTTCATACCCCTCCTGGAGGACCTCTGCTTATGCAAGGTACCTTGCATTAGCTTTTGCTTCCAAGCAATTGCACCACTATATAGGCAAGGCTGTAATCGGTCTGAACCATGGCCAGGTTCAGAGCTATATAAACTTCTCATGTACTGCCGAGTCTGAATTCTCGACCTACCTCTTTAGTTTGAGTAAGTTAACTAGCTGCATTCATCCATATGATAGTATCTGTTTTCTCTTTTGATTTTCCATCATGATATTATAAAACCATGGCCGATGCATCCACGACCCGCTTGCTATTACGTTGTTGTTTTTTCCATGAGAACCATACGAAACTTTAACCCTCTCATGGGCTTCTGGTTTGGCCCACCTGTATATCGGTCTGCATATAATGCCCGTCTGCTCCATCAGGTTTCCAGCTTGGTTTTTCCCCCTCCGGTCGGTGGCGCCTCTAGGGTTTCGCCTTCTCATCCTTCTGGTAAGTTTCTTCTTTCTTCCATTCTCCTCTCCGGATGTAATGGCGTGCCACCCTATACTCCCAATGTCCAGGCCTTGTCATTGCTTTCCTCGACGTGCCATTACGTGTTCCTAAGCTTCTGCGTGCCTTCAAAAATCTCCTTGCACATCTTTTTGATTTTGATTGTATCGATCTAGAGTACCCACATGTTCTTTGCCTCATTCTTCTCGCATCTGGAATCTAACAACGGTTATCTTGGTGCCGTTCTTGTCAGATGGCTTGTGTTGCTCTGTCCGATCTGCACGCCGGCTGGGGCGAACAATCTGTCTGCGTTCTTCTGTCACGCCTATGGCATTACTGTGGTGGTTTGGAGAATGGACCTGTCAAAGTTGTGCACATGGTTCTTCTGGATGCTCAGGTACGAATTAAAGCTATTTAGAAGTATATTCCTAATGCTCGGCGCTACTGTCTGTCTAGGATAATGTGTTACTTTTGTATGGTAACCATGGTTATGCAACTGTCCCAACGGATATTCTTGCCACTCATATTGACATGCTACATGAGGGTGTGGTGTATGAATTTATTCGATTTGCCGTGCTTCCTCGGCCAATCATTTTGAACCCCGTTGACGCACCATTGATGATCAAGTTTACACAATTTACAGTCATAAAGAACTGTTTCCACCTAAACGACGAGTTCCCAGAGTGGATGTTCCATTTGACTCCAATTAACGAGCTGCCCCCTACAAATGATACTCCTCAGAACTACATAGGTGATGGAAATTACACTAGTGGTTCTTCTTATGTTCTACAATCCATTATTCTGCAAAAATTGATGTCTGTTAAATAGTTGGTTCGCATTTGCTCATGTAGATTTTATCGGAGTCATCACGGCAATCTCTCCTGTCAAATCTCTTCAGGTGCCTCACACACTTAGACAAGTATTCAAGCGACGTTTACTCCTATCTGATCATAAGTATGTGTTCTGGTTTCTTATCTTCATGTATTGTTTTATTTTCTACTGGCCATTTTACATAGCAGCTCATCCTATCGGTACCCTTCTGTTCTCATATTATTTTAGTGGCAACGAGCTTGGGATAACCCTCTGGGGTGAAAGAGCTATTCGGTTTAACGGAGAAAGTGTTCATTTCATGGGCCAAACAGAACCAGCTGTAGTTATCTCTGTTGGCGCCACCGTTTTTGTTAATGAAGGTTCGCTTAGCAACAGACTGATGAATTGGTGTACTTCTTTCTTATTGTCTTTGTGTGTTTGACGATTGTGACGTTTGCCATAAGCTAGGATCTAAAGAATTGTCTACAGGATGTGCCTGCAAATGGTATGTCAACCATGACATACCAGATATAAATATATTTAGGAGCAGGTAAGGAGTGTTGGGCTATTCATATGACATTTCTTCTTTCTGATTTATACTTATGTACTATGTCGTCTTTGATTGTCAGGCTCCCACCCTCGTTCCCAGCAATTGAGCGCCTTCCTGCGCCGTCTAGCATTATCCTCCAGGCCCAACATGCTGATGTCCTTCCTACAGCATTATTAACCCACCTCATGAACATTAATCTATATAACAAGGAGGTAACAATGTAGTCCCTGATAGTATTAACTGTCTGTCTATATAGTGTTTATGATTTATGCATTTGCAAGAATGCGGCTAATACACCGCCTTCCTTTGCATCATAGGCAGGTACGTTTCGGTGCAATGTGATAATTACAAGGGTTTCGCATTTGAAAAAATGGTGGGCCACCTTCTGTACATCCTGCCACTATATGTCCATGCCAGCTGCGACATCACTCACTCAGCCTGATGTATATACATGTGGGCGCCATAGTTGTTCATGTACCAGTGCAACAATAGGGTAAAACAAGCTTGTATTTGCATTGGTTCATAGTATTTGTTTTGCTTCTCTTATAGTTTGTTTGCTAATGACCAGGTACACATTATTTGTCCTTGCAAAAGAACGAAGTGGAGAAGCCGAGTTTGAATTGTTTGGATCGAAAGGGCAACAGATTGTCGGTCGATCTGCTGGCCAGGTCATTCGCAATAACATGCGTCATGACCCTGCTATTCGCAATGTTCATGTGGCGGCCTTGATGCTCAGGAAAACCCCTCCTAAACTTTTAGGCTTGCTTGGCATGAAATGCATGTTTCATGTTCGTGTGTCGTCTGACGGTTTCTTTGGAAGGTGGCCGGCATTTCATGTCGATGCTATTGAATCATTCGAGGCTCTGAAGACCAACCTCTCTGTCATGGATCTGCTTACCCCGTCGTGAAGCCACACCGTCGTGCAACTGCTCATGAAATTGATGTAGATATTCCCTATAGTTGATCTCTGTGCTGCTAACTGCCCTCTTGGTCTTTTGGCCTAAACCTTTTTAGTACGATGAATGTAGATACACCAGTATGTATGGACCATCTTATATTAGCTACGCCTTTGTTATCTTTTGCCTTAGGCTCAGGGTGCTCTCAAAAAGACGATAAGATAAGATGTTTTTGCACAGTCCAGTTGGCTAGCTGATTAGTCTATTTTCCGAAATGTACGTCTTCTTATCCTCATGCTTTGTTCATGCTCATCTAAATTGTAGGTTTGTGATGCGACCGCTATATTGTCTACTACTGATGTGATCGGTTATAAGCAATTTATACCATCCCTTTCCATTTGTTTTGCCATTGCATTCTTCGTTGCAAGTGGATTTTCATGAGGTTATAACAGTTTAGACCACGCCTCCAGCCTTGGTTTCTGTTGCACTGGTAGGTGCTATTGGTTTTCCCATGGAGGGGCGATGCTCAGAAAATAACATATTTACTTCGGTTACACATGAATTCAGTATCAAGCCAAATCTAGAATCCAAATCTTGTTCAGCGAGTTGAAAAAATGTTCATCACTCTCAAATTTTATTCATCAAATATTAAAAGTTGTTCCTCTTTGTTAAAAAATTCTCATATAAATTTGTTCGTCAAATTCAATAAAATGTTTATTCTAATTTAAAACATGTGCGCTCTCTTGCCATAATGACTGCTTCTTTTACATCGTCCAGTTTTGTTAATATTTTTAACCTTTTTAAATTACGAGTTAGTCCTGAGAAAGAAGATACATAAAATCAACAAAAAGCGAAGAGCAAAAGTAATAGAAAACTAATTAAAGAAACTGAAACATTCAGCCTCGTCCATGGCCCGACTGGATAGGTCTTCGGCCGGACATGATAGGCTGAGGTAACATGCAGAGACGCCTGACGCACTGAATAGGCATGCAGCCCATTTAAACTCTTTTGGGATTCCATTCGCCAGACCCGTAAGTAGAGGCTCATTGTATTTCCTTCTCTGCTTTATCCAAACTAGGTTAGACCTGGGTCATTTCATTCGCCTTCTCGACTGCATTTTTCCCAGGCCTCTTGCCACGCCGCCGCCGCCTGCCATCGAGCCTCTGGTCTGCGCCTGCACTTCCCCCTTCCTGCCTCGGCTTCTTTGTGAAGGTACAACCACGCTTCAATCGCCATATGACCTTGCTTCCTTTTACCGTTCGCTTCATGCTTTCGTCTTCTTGATCTCCAAGATCCACCGATTGCACTTTCAGGTTTCTATGTCTGGCCAGGACCCCCAAGATCACGACTCTTCGAGCTCGGCTGCCTCCACCAACAATAATCTGTCGGCGCTTTCCTAGGTTGGTCCGGCCATGCTCTTTCCTTTCTTTAGTTTCCATGGTAGGGGCAAAACGTTTTCTCTTTGATAGATATATAGACGACGATATGTACCCTGGACACAAGTTGGGCTAAATGAAAAAGAAACTGAAGTAAGAAATTGGATTTGTGTATATAGGCAGTTTGATTAAACAAAAATCCATGAATTTTGATGGATCAGACTTGTTAGACTATAGTTAGGTATGCTACCTCTGAAAGGTTACACACAGTTCGGTGCACTTGCTCTGTCCTTGCCTTCTTGGCTGATTAAGTGCTATATAGTTTTTTTATTTAGTAAATCAAACCATGTATTGACCGCCTTGATATTCTTAAAACCATTCCTATACATATAATAGTGTCTTGCTATTCATCCGCTGGTAATTCGCATCCTGTCGTACTACAGGATGCTACAAGGGTGTTCAAAATTCCACACAAGGTGATACTTGAGATGGTCCTTGCAAACCTTGGCCTAGGCCCACCATAGTATGAGAATGCTATCCATGAGGATAGTAAGGTTCGCATTACTATTAACTTCAACGCTTCTGGTCTGGATCCTGGAGGCTCAATTGTCGACGTGTTTGTGCCAGGAGAGTATTGCATAGATGAGGTCACTGTTGGGGAACGTAGTAATTTCAAAAAAACTTCCTACGCACATGCAAGAACATGGTGATGCATAGCAACGAGGGGAGAGTGTGATCTACGTACCCTTGTAGACCGACAGCGGAAGCGTTATGACAACGCGGTTGATGTAGTTGTACATCTTCACGGCCCGACCGATCAAGCACCGAAACTACGGCACCTCCGAGTTCTAGCACACGTTCAGCTCGATGACGATCCCCGGACTCTGATCCAGCAAAGTCTTGGGGAAGAGTTCCGTTAGCACGACGGCGTGGTGACGATCTTGATGTACTACCGTCGCAGGGCTTCGCCTAAGCACCGCTACAATATTATCGAGGATTATGGTGGAAGGGGGCACCGCACACGGCTAAGAATATGATCACGTGGATTAACTTGTGTGTCTAGGGGTGCCCCGTGCCCCCGTATATAAAGGAGCAAGGGGGAGGAGGCGGCCCTAGGAGGGGCGCGCCAGGGAGTAGTATTCCTACTCCTAGTTGGAGTAGGTTTCCTCCTTCCCTAGTCCAACTAGGAGAAGGGGGGAAAGGAGGGAAGAGGGGAAGGATGGGAGAGAGGGGCCACGCTCCAAACCCCTTGCCCAATTCATACTGGGCTTGGGAGGGGCGCGCGTCACCTCCTGGTCCTTTCCCACTAAGGCCCATTGCTTCTTCCTCGTATTCCCGTAACTCCCCGGTACCTCCAAAAATACCCGAACCACTCGGAACATTTCTGATGTCCGAATATAGTCGTCCAATATATCGATCTTTACGTCTCGACCATTTCGAGAGTCCTCATCATGTCCCCGATCTCATCCGGGACTCCGAACTTCTTCGGTACATCAAAAACTCATAAACTCATAATATAACTGTCATCGAAACCTTAAGCGTGCGGACCCTACGGTTCGAGAACAATGTAGACATGACCGAGACATGTCTCCGGTCAATAACCAATAGCGGAACCTGGATGCTCATATTGGCTCCCACATATTCTACGAAGATCTTTATCGGTCAGACCGCATAACAACATACGTTGTTCCCTTTGTCATCGGTATGTTACTTGCCCGAGATTCGATCATCGGTATCTCAATACCTAGTTCAATCTCGTTACTGGCAAGTCTCTTTACTCGTTTCGTAATACATCATGTCGCAACTAACTCATTAGCTGCAATGCTTGCAAGGCTTATGTGATGTGCATTACCGAGAGGGCCCAGAGATACCTCTCCGACAATCGGAGTGACAAATCCTAATCTTGAAATACGCCAACCCAACATTTACCTTTGGAGACACCTGTAGAGCTCCTTTATAATCACCCAGTTACGTTGTGACGTTTGGTAGCACACAAAGTGTTCCTCCGGCAAACGGGAGTTGCATAATCTCATAGTCATAGGAACATGTATAAGTCATGAAGAAAGCAATAGCAACATACTAAACGATCGAGTGCTAAGCTAATGAAATGGGTCAAGTCAATCACATCATTCTCCTAATGATGTGATCCCGTTAATCAAATAACAACTTTTATCTATGGTTAGGAAACATAACCATCTTTGATTAATGAGCTAGTCAAGTAGAGGCATACTAGTGACACTCTGTTTGTCTATGTATTCACACATGTATTATGTTTCCGGTTAATACAATTCTAGCATGAATAATAAACATTTATCATGAAATAAGGAAATAAATAATAACTTTATTATTGCCTCTAGGGCATATTTCTTTCAGTCTCCCACTTGCACTAGAGTTAATAATCTAGTTCACATCGCCATGTGATCTAACATCAATAGTTCACATCTTTATGTGGTTAACACCCATAGTTCACATCGATATGTGACCAACACCCAAAGTGTTTACTAGAGTCAGTAATCTAGTTCACATTGCTATGTGATTAACACCCAAAGAGTACTAAGGTATGATCATCTTTTGCCTGTGAGAGAAGTTTAGTCAACGGGTCTGCCATATTCAGATCCGTAAGTATTTTGCAATTTTCTATGTCTACAATGCTCTGCACGAAGCTACTTTAGCTAATTGTTCCCACTTTCAATATGTATCCAGATGAAGACTAAGAGTCATCCGGATCAGTGCCAAAACTTGTATCGACGTAACCCTTTTACGACGAACCTTTTGTCACCTCCATAATTGAGAAATATTTCCTTATTCCACTAAGGATAATTTTGACCACTGTCCAGTGATCTACTCTTAGATCACTATTGTACTCCCTTGCTTAACACATTGTAGGGTATACAATAGATCTGGTACACAGCATGGCATACTTTATAGAACCTATGGCTGAGGCATAGGGAATGACTTTCATTCTCTTTCTATCTTCTACCGTGGTCGGGCTTTGAGTCTTACTCAATTTCACACCTTGTAACACAGCCAAGAACTCTTTCTTTGACCATTCCAATTTTTGAACTACTTCAAAATATTGTCAAGGTATGTACTCATTGAAAAAAAAACTTATCAAGCGTCTTGATCTATCTCTATAGATCTTGATGCTTAATATGTAAGCAGCTTCACCAAGGTCTTCCTTTGAAAAACTTCTTTCAAAACACTCCTTTATGCTTTGCAGAATAATTCTACATTATTTCCGATCAACAATATGTCATTCACATATACTTATCAGAAATGTTGTAGTGCTCCCACTCACTTTCTTGTAAATACAGGCTTCACCACAAGTCTGTATAAAACTATATGCTTTGATCATCTCATCAAAGCGCATATTCCAACTCCGAGATGCTTGCACCAGTCCATAGATGGATCGCTGGAGCTTGCACATTTTGTTAGCACCTTTAGGATTGAAAAAACCTTCTGGTTGTATCATATACAACTCTTCTTTAATAAATACATTAAGAATTGCAAATTTGTTTATCCATTTGCCGGATTTCATAAAATGCGGCAATTGCTAACATGATTCAGACAGACTTAAGCATAGATACGAGTGAGAAACTCTCATCATTGTCAACACCTTGAACTTGTCGAAAACCTTTTTGCGACAATTCTAGCTTTGTATATAGTAACACTACTATCAACATCCGTCTTCCTCTTGAAGATCCATTTAATCTCAATGGCTCGTCGATCATTGGGCAAGTCAATCAAAGTCTATACTTTGTTCTCATACATGGATCTCATCTCAGATTTCATGGCCTCAAGCCATTTCGCGGAATCTGGGCTCATCATCGCTTCCTCATAGTTCGTAGGCTCGTCATGGTCAAGTAACATGACCTCCAGAACTGGATTACCGTACCACTTATGTGCGGATCTCACTCTGGTTTACATACGAGGTTCAGTAGTAGCTTGATCTGAAGTTACATGATCATCATCATTAGCTTCCTCACTAATTGGTGTAGTAGTCACAAGAACAGATTTCTGTGATGAACTACTTTCCAATAAGGGAGAAGGTACAATTACCTTATCAAGTTTTCTACTTTCCTCCCACTCACTTCTTTCGAGAGAAACTCCTTCTCTAGAAAGGATCCATTCTCAGCAATGAACAACTTGCCTTCGGATCTGTGATAGGAGGTGTACCCAACAGTCTCCTTTGGGTATCCTATGAAGACATATTTCTCCGATTTGGGTTTGAGCTTATCAGGATGAAACTTTTTCATATAAGCATCATAACCCCAAACTTTAAGAAACGACAACTTTGGTTTCTTGCCAAACCATAGTTCAGATTGTGTCGTCTCAACGGACTTAGATGGTGCCCTTTTTAACGTGAATGTAGCTGTCTCTAATGCATAACCCCAAAACGATAGTGGTAGATCGGTAAGAGACATCATAATTGCACTATATCCAGTAAAGTACGGTTATGACGATCGGACACACCATTATGCTGTGCTATTCCAGGTGGTGTGAGTAGTGAAACTATTTCACATTGTTTTTAACTGAAGGCCAAACTTGTAACTCAAATACTCTTTTCTACGATCAGATCATAGAAACTTTATTTTCTTGTTACAATGATTTTTCAATTCACTCTGAAATTCTTTGAACTTTTCAAATGTTTCAGACTTATGTTTCATCAAGTAGATATACTCATATCTGCTCAAATCATCTGTGAAGATCAGAAAATAATGATACCTTTCGCGAGGCTCAATATTCATCCGACCACATACATCAGTATGTATGATTTCCAACAAATCTATTGCTCGCTTCATTGTTCCGAAGAACGGAGTCTTAGTCATCTTGCCCATAAGGCATGGTTCGCAAGCATCAAGTGATTCCAAAATCCCATCAGCATGGAGTTTCTTCATGCGCTTTACACCAATATGACCTAAACGGCAGTGCCACAAATAAGTTGCACTATCATTATTAACTTTGCATCTTTTGTCTTCAATATTATGAACATGTGTATTACTATGATCGAGATCCAATGAACCATTTTCATTGGGTGTGTAACCATATAAGGTTTTATTCATGTAAGTAGAACAACAATTATTCTCTAACTTAAATGAATAACCGTATTGCAATAAACATGATCAAATCATATTCATGCTCAACGCAAACACCAAATAACACTTATTTAGGTTAAACACTAATCCCGAAAGTATAGGGAGTGTGCGATGATGATCATATCAATCTTGGAACCACTTCCAACACACATCGTGTAACACCCTGGATGCAACTATATCTCCCACGTGTCGAGGCACGACTTAGAGGCATAATCGCATTGAAGGCATATGTCACAAGTTAGGCAATCTTCACAACATCCCATGTAATATATATATATAAAATAAAAGGGGAGATAACATAGTTGGATTACACTCGCCACGTCAAACAAGTACATAAATAACATTACATCAACCAAACACTCATGGCCCGACTACGGCGCCAAAATAAAAGATAACCCAACATGCGACAATGGTCCCGTTCACCCCCAACTGGGCACCACTACTGATCATCGGGAAAGGAAACATAGTAACGTTGAGAGTCTTCGTTGAACTCCCACTTGAGCTCATACGCGTCTCCTGGAGCGGAATCATCAGGCCCTGAATCTGGTGTAATAGTAATCTGTGAGCCACAGGGACTCAGCAATCTCGCACCCTCGCGATCAAGACTATTTAAGCTTATAGGTAAGGTAGGGTAAATATACGTGGAGCTGCAGCAAGCGACTAGCAAGTATGGTGGCTAGCTTATACGCAAAATAGAGCGAGAAGAGGAGGCAAAGCGCGAGCGAGAAGATAGAGAACAACCTGCGCAAACATTACTCCAACACCGTGTCCACTTCCCGGACTCCGCCGAGAAGAGGCCATCACGGTAACACACTCAGTTGATTCATTTTAATTAATTAAGGTTCAAGTTATCTACAACCGGACATTAACAAATTCCCATCTGCCCATAACCGCGGGCACGGCTTTCGAAAGTTCAAATCCCTACAGGGGAGTCCCAACTTAGCCCATGACAAGCTCTCCCGGTCAACGAAGGAATAGACCTCCTCCCAAGACGTTCCGATCAGACTCAGTATCTCGGTAATTCAAGACACTTCGACAGGTTAAAACAAGACAAGCAACACCGCCCGAATGTGCCGACAAATCCCGATAGGAGCTGCACATATCTCTTTCTCAGGGCACACTCAGATTGTCTTAGGTACGGGTAGGCCAGCCCATAGTTTCCCCTGGTGGCCACCGGTAGCTGACAGGTGGACCAACACTCAGAGGAGCACTGGCCCGGGGGGGGGGGGGGTTTAAAATAATGATGACCCTTGAGTCTGCAGAACCCAAGGGAAAGAAAAGGCTAGGTGGCGAATGGTAAAACCAATGTTGGGCATTGCTGGAAAAGCTTTAATCAAGGCGAACTATCAAGGGGTTCCCATTATAACCCAACCGCGTAAGGAACGCAAAATCCGGGAACATAACACCGATATGACGGAAACTAGGGCGGCAAGAGTGGAACAAAACACTAGGTGAGAGGCCGAGCCTTCCCCCCTTTACCAAGTATATAGATGCATTAAGATAACATAGCAATATAATGATATCCCAACTAGTAAATAAATGTTCCAACAAGGAACGGCCTCCAATCTTCACCTGCAACTAGCAACGCTATAAGAGGGGCTGAGCAAAGCGGTAACATAGCCAATCAACGGTTTGCTAGGACAAGGTGGGTTAGAGGTTTGACATGGAAATTTGGGAGGCTTGAAAGGAAGTGGTAGGGATCGTAGCAATGGCATAGCAAAAGAGCGAGCAAACTAGCATAGCAAAGATAGTAGTGATTTCGAGGGTATGATCATCTTGCCTGCATAGTTGTCAGAATTGACTGGATCCTCGAAAGCAAACCCAACGGGCTCCTCGTTAGCGAACTCGTCTCCCGGCTCTACCCAAACAAGGGAAACAAGCAACAAAGATACAATCAACCACGTGCAAGACCAAGCAATATGATGCAATGATGATATGCTATGCGGAACGCGATGCGGGATGCAAAATGCAAGATATGACAGGAAATGCATGAACCTGGCCTCAACTTGGAAAACCAAGTGTGCCACTAGAAAGATGAGATGAAATCGCTTGAAAACGATATAAAGAACACCGGAATCGGAGTTACGGTTTGGAAATGGCAAGCGTTTCAAAAATGACACCGGTCTGCGATTTACAGCAAGTAGCCATCTAAATGCAATGAGACGAACATGCTACAGAAACCAAACATGAAAACAAAATACATGGCAGGGATGCACACAAGATGCTTAACAAAATTCTAGAACTGAGCTACGGCCAATTCATCCATTAATAGGTTGAAACAAGCATGGAAAAAATGCATATGACAAACAGATCTCAGACTTAGTGAAATTAACACTTGTCTGGAATTTTAGATCAGGTAGCCCTCCTCGGAGCAACAAAACTACATGCTACGGGACCTGAACATGGCAAAGTAAAGCATGGCATGGAGCTACTCAAAGAGCTTAATAAAAGTCCCTTAGTGACCTTGAGCCAAAAGGGATCAGAAAATACAATTGCAAGCACGCGAACATAGCAAAAACATAATCAGTTTTCATACTTAGAGAAAAACTGACACATGCTGAAATATTACTCAAGTAGGCATGTTTACAAGCTCGATGCACTCACTACAGTGCAAGTCATGGCAAGATAAGCATACACCCATCAAGAAGGCACAAAATGCAAGCTAGAAATTGCAAGAACAATAGCATAGCATGCATGGATCAACTACAACATCATCGGCAAAATTGAAAACAAGTTGACAATCTGCCCAAATTCACAAAGTAGCAAAAGTAGAGGTCGATTGCCTCAAGCTAGGGTGCTCCATAATTGCAAACAAAGACATGGATGGATAGAGCCCTACAAGATAACAAAACATCCTTACCGATCATCCTCAAAAGAGGCACTGATCACTAGGAAACAACAAGAACATATGGCATCATGAGATAAACAGCTCCAGGACTTAGTAATTTCACTAAGTCCCTGAAAACGGAATTAGCATGTGCACCACTTTGCAAGCTTGCACAAATCACCACACACATCACAAAAATACATGGGTTGCACCTTTGGAAATATGACAAAACCCTTAACAAAACACATGTAGAGCATCAGGGCATATCATGCACACATTAATCATGGCAAAAATGACAAAAAGCTAAACGGAGTAGCAGATCTGACAATTAACTCAACTAGCCCTCTTCTAACGGCATTTCGGGCATCAAGATGAACTCAAATGAAAATGATGCAATGGAATGAAATGATGTACTCTCTGACATGAACATTTTGATATGCTATATGCATGAATCGGAGCTACGGATGCGAAGTTACGGAGCTGTGAACATGAGCACTTGAACTGAAAATTTCGGGACTTGGAGAAAAAAACGACCTAGGGTTTCACTGTTCACAGATCTGGGATCCAGGCACGGATTACGAAGTTCGCTGGAATCACTGTTCACGGCCAGAGAAGAAACTCACCGGAGGAGGGGGGGCTCGCCGTCCGGACCCGAGGGAGAGGAGGAGGCGGCGGACTCGGGGTCGGCGGTGGCGGGCGCGGTGGCCGGATGCGGCGGCGCCGGCGATGGCGCACGGGGCGGCTGGGCCGGGTCGAGGCGGCGCCGGGGCGGCGGAGCGGCGGCCGCCGGTGAGGAGCGCGGTGGCGCCGGGCGGAGGAGGCGAGGCGCAGGCGGCGAGGCGCGCGGGCCGGGACGGCCTCCCGCGGGCTCTCCGGGCCGGCGCGGTAGGTGGAGGCGGCGGCGAATGGGAGGGCGACAAGTGGCGGCGGCGGTTGGACCCGGACGCGTCCGGCGCGGTGCGGACAATGTCCGGCGCGCGGAGATGATTTTTAGGGTTTCAGAGGTAGGAGGAGATACGAAAATCGGGGGGGTCTATTTATAGGCATAGAGGGAGCTAGGAGAGTCCAAATGAGGTGCGGTTTTCGGCCACGCGATCGTGATCGAACGCTCTAGATGATGGAGCAGAGTTAGGTGGGCTTTGGGCCAAATTGGAGGGGTGTTGGGCTGCAACACACACGAGGCCTTTTTGGACCCTCGGTTAACCGTTGGAGTACCAAACGAAGTCCAAATGATACGAAACTTGACAGGCGGTCTACCGGTAGTAAACTAAGGCCGCTTGGCAAGTCTCGGTCCAATCCGGAAATCTTTAATACCCACACACGAAAGAAAGGTAGAAATGACCACCGGAGGAGAACGAAGTGGCGGAATGCAAAACAGACAACGGGGAAAATGCTCGAATGCATGAGATGAACACGTATGCAAATTCAATGCACATGATGACATGATATGAGATGCATGACAACGACAACAACACACGGAGACAAAACCTGAACCTGAGGAAATAAATATAACTTAACGCCGGAGACGGCAAGAGTTGGAGTACAAATAGGGAAAGTTACATCCGGGGTGTTACACATCGTCACTTCACCCTTAACTAGTCTCTGTTTATTCTGCAACTCCCGATTCGAGTTACTAATCTTAGCAACTGAACTAGTATCAAATACTGAGGGGTTGCTATACACACTAGTAAAGTACACATCAATAACATGTATATCAAATATACTTATGTTCGCTTTGCCATCCTTCTTATCCGCCAATCACTTGGGGTAGTTCCGCTTCCAGTGACTAGTCCCTTTGCAGTAGAAGCACTTAGTCTCAGGCTTAGGACCGTACTTGGGCTTCTTCACTTGAGCAGCAACTTGCTTGCCGTTCTTCTTGAAGTTCCCCTTCTTCCTTTTGCCCTTTTCTTGAAACTAGTGGTCTTGTCTACCATCAACACTTGATGTTTTTCTTGATTTCTACCTTCGTCGATTTTAGCATCACGAAGAGCTTGGGAATCGTTTCCGTTATCCCTTGCATCTTATAGTTCATCACGAAGTTCTACTAACTTGGTGGTGGTGACTAGAGAATTCTGTCAATCACTATTTTATCTGGAAGATTAAGTCCCACTTGATTCAAGCGATTGTAGTACCCAGACAATCTGAGCACATGCTCACTAGTTGAGCGATTCTCCTCCATCTTTTAGCTATAGAACTTGTTGGAGACTTCATATCTCTCAACTCGGGTATTTTCTTGAAATATTAACTTCAACTCCTGGAACATCTCATATGATCCATGATGTTCAAAACGTCTTTGAAGTCCCGATTCTAAGCCGTTAAGAATGGTGCACTAAACTATCAAGTAGTCATCATATTGAGCTAGCCAAATGTTCATAACGTCTGCATCTGCTCCTGCAATAGGTCTGTCACCTAGCGGTGCATCAAGGACATAATTCTTCTATGCAGTAATGAGGATAAACCTCAAATCACGGATCCAATCCGCATCATTGCTACTAACATCTTCCAACACAATTTTCTCTAGGAACATATCAAAATAAACATATGAAAGCAACAACGCGAGCTATTGATCTACAACATAATATGGAAAATACTACCAGGACTAAGTTCATAATAAATTTAAGTTCAATTAATCATATTACTGAAGAACTCCCACTTAGATAGACATCCCTCTAATCCTCTAAGTGATCACGTGATCCAAATCAACTAAACCATGTCCGATCATCATGTGAGATGGAGTAGTTTCATTGGTGAACATCACTATGTTGATCATGTCTACAATATGATTCATGCTCAACCTTTCGGTCTCCGTGTTCTGAGGCCATATCTGTATATGCTTGGCTCGTCAAGTATAACCTGAGTATTCCGCGTGTGCAACTGTTTTGCACCCGTTGTATTTGAACGTAGAGTCTATCACACCCGAACATCACGTGGTGTCTCAGCACGAAGAACTTTCGCAATGGTGCATACTCAGGGAGAACACTTCTTGATAATTAGTGAGAGATCAATTCTACCGTCAATCAAAGCAAGATAAGATGCATAAAAGATAAACATCACATGCAATCAATATAAGTAATCTGATATGGCCATCATCATCTTGTACTTGTGATCTCCATCTCCGAAGTACGGTCATGATCACCATCGTCACCGGCGCGACACCTTTATCACCATCGTAGCATCGTGGTCGTCTCGCCAATCTTATGCTTCCACGACTATCGCTACCACTTAGTGATAAAGTAAAGCATTACAACGCAATTGCATTGCATACAATAAAGCGACAACCATATGGCTCCTGCCAGTTGCCGATAACTTGGTTACAAAACATGATCATCTCATACAATAAAATTTAGCATCATGTCTTGACCATATCACATCACAACATGCCCTGCAAAAACAAGTTAGACGTCCTCTACTTTGTTGTTGCAAGTTTTACGTGGCTGCTACGGGCTTAAGCAAGAACCAATCTTACCTACGCATCAAAACCACAACGATAGTTTGTAAAGTTGGTGCTGTTTTAACCTTCGCAAGGACCGGGCGTAGCCACACTCAGTTCAACTAAAGTTGGAGAAACTGTCACCCGCTAGCCACCTTTGTGCAAAGCACGTCGGGAGAACCGGTCTCGCGTAAGCGTACGCGTAATGTCGGTCCGGGCCGCTTCGTCCAACAATACCGCCGAACCAAAGTATGACATGCTGGTAAGCAGTATGACTTATATCGCCCACAACTCACTTGTGTTCTACTCGTGCATATAACATCAACACATAAAACCTAGGCTCGGATGCCACTGTTGGGGAACGTAGTAATTTCAAAAAAATTCCTACGCACACGCAAGATGATGGTGATGCATAGCAACGAGGGGAGACTGTGATCTACGTACCCTTGTAGACCGACAGCGGAAGAGTTATGACAACGCGGTTGATGTAGTCGTACGTCTTCACGGCCCGACCGATCAAGCACCGAAACTACGGTACCTCTGAGTTCTAGCACACGTTCAGCTCGATGACGATCCCCGGACTCCGATCCAGCAAAGTGTCGGGGAAGAGTTCCGTCAGCACGACGGCGTGGTGACGATCTTGATGTACTACCGTCGCAGGGCTTCGCCTAAGCACCGCTACAATATTATCGAGGATTATGGTGGAAGGGGGCACCGCACACGGCTAAGAATATGATCACGTGGATTAACTTGTGTGTCTAGGGGTGCCCCCTGCCCCCGTATATAAAGGAGCAAGGGGGAGGAGGCCGGCCCTAGGAGGGGCGCGCCAGGGAGTAGGATTCCTACCCCTAGTTGGAGTAGGTTTCCTGCTTTCCTAGTCCAACTAGGAGAAGGGGGGAAGAGGGGAAGGAAGGGAGAGAGGGGCCGCGCCCCAAACACCTTGTCCAATTTGGACTGGGCTTGGGAGGGGCGCACGTCACCTCCTATTCCTTTCCCACTAAGGCCAATTAAGGCCCATTGCTTCTTCCTCGTGTTCCCGTAACTCCCCGGTACCTCCGAAAATACCCGAACCGCTCGGAACCTTTCCAATATCCGAATATAGTCGTCCAATATATCGATCTTTACGTCTCGACCATTTTGAGACTCCTCGTCATGTCCCCGATCTCATCCGGGACTCTGAACTCCTTCAGTACATCAAAAACTCATAAACTCATAATATAACTGTCATCAAAACCTTAAGCGTGCGGACCCTACGGGTTCGAGAACAATGTAGACATGACCGAGACATGTCTCCGGTTAATAACCAATAGCGGAACCTGGATGCTCATATTGGCTCCCACATATTCTACGAAGATCTTTATCGGTCAGACCGCATAACAACATACATTGTTCACTTTGTCATCGATATGTTACTTGCCCGAGATTCGATTGTCGGTATCTCAATACCTAGTTCAATCTCGTTACTGGCAAGTCTCTTTACTCGTTTCGTAATACATCATGTCGCAACTAACTCATTAGCTGCAATGCTTGCAAGGCTTATGTGATGTGCATTACCGAGAGGGCCCAGAGATACCTCTCCGACAATCGGAGTGACAAATCCTAATCTTGAAATACGCCAACCCAACATTTACCTTTGGAGACACCTGTAGAGCTCCTTTATAATCACCCAGTTACGTTGTGACGTTTGGTAGCACACAAAGTGTTCCTCCGGCAAACGGGAGTTGCATAATCTCATAGTCATAGGAACATGTATAAGTCATGAAGAAAGCAATAGCAACATACTAAACGATCGAGTGCTAAGCTAATGAAATGGGTCAAGTCAATCACATCATTCTCCTAATGATGTGATCCCATTAATCAAATAACATCTCTTTGTCTATGGTTAGGAAACATAACCATCTTTGATTAATGAGCTAGTCAAGTAGAGGCATACTAGTGACACTCTGTTTGTCTATGTATTCACACATGTATTGTGTTTCCGGTTAATACAATTCTAGCATGAATAATAAAAATTTATCATGAAATAAGGAAATAAATAATAACTTTATTATTGCCTCTAGGGCATATTTCCTTCAGTCACTGCCGAAGATAGCACTGCTATCAAAGCAGTCAGATACATAGAGACTATGACCAACACGGTTGTCAGAGACATAAACTATGCAAAAACAAAGCGCCAGGAAAATCGTATCGCCTTCCTTGAAAATCAGATCAAAGAATCAGAAATCAAAGGCAAGAAGCTTAGCAGAGGTTGGCATCTGTCTACTAGATATATGTACTACTTTTCTGAACAAATGTGAAATACGGCTGCGATGAACCTCCCTTTTGGAGATCTCCCAGATGTAGTTGAATACAGGAGCGGCCGTCTCGCAAAGGCGCTGCAAAGAAGAATGTGATGGTGAATATCCTTTACCCCGGGATATCACCAGTTGCATTATCCATGGAAATATCTTCTAATTCTGTGCATAGGATGTGCCCGCTTTTGTTTATGTGCTGGCACCATCTAGGTTAAACTAGGATCTATCGAACATGCCCTTTATCGTTTAATGAGATGAAGGCAGTGATTCCCTCGTTTCGTATTTACTGTTATGTACCATTTTTACACTGTCATTTGTGCCTGATCTCTACCATGCTTCCTATGTTCGGCCTATTTAATTATGCATGTCCTTTTCCTGATAGAATTATCATAGCTTCATCCTCACCCAGTTAATTTCTCTTTTTCATAGATGATGATATGGAGATCGTTGAGATTTCGGGTACATATCTACACGGAGGTATATTAGATAAGCTCGACCTTCCAGCACCGCTCTATCACTCTCAAACATATTGAAGGGGCCAGTTTGTGAATGATGTTACATTTTATCCCTCGAAAGAGCATCTGCGACACCTGCCTACACCGGTCCATCTCTCGAGCTCTCCCCTGCATAACTTGCAGAGTACAATAGATGTAGTTTCTCAAAAGGCAATACACTATATGGAAGATAACGAAAGGAAGGTCTTGCAGGACTACAACTAGCTGAGAAAGATGAAATGATCAAAGGGCTAGCAATTACCACTGGTAACTACATAGGTGATGTCTTTTCAATCTGTGATCGGATATCTTCCTTGGCTGTATCTGAGTCACTTCCAGTTGGGCCCGCGCTAGCCGTTGAGTTGGCTAGGAAGATTTCAGAAGTTGAGCGTGTTGTTGCTCGGCTGAGCAAGCTTTCACATGATGCCCTTCAGCTCCTCAGGGTTGCATTTGGTTATCCAGAGGAACAAAACGATGGTGACTCAGATGGCCACATCCTCGACCTTTAGAATTTAAACGACCAACTATGAAGACAATTTACCTGTTGTCCTTTTGGTTCACGTGTTGTAATCCCGGTGATTTGGTGTTGAACTTAATTAGTACATGCACCTATATAACTGCCTTATTCTATCCTAGGTGTGCTGGGCTAACTCTCTTTGTTAAATTACATTCCTTTAAAAATATCTCCTTCTCTGTCGCAGTTGGTTATCGTCGGCCCATCCCAAAAGCATCTTAGATCAGAAGGATAGATATAGCCCATTAGCGATGATGGCATTTTCCTTTTTCCTACGCGTTATGTGCTACTGTGTTAAATCACTCTCGCTGCCCGGTGGGTTTCTCTCGACTAGGCCCACCATATCCCAGTGGATGGGGAGGAGTCCTGGTACAAAAGAACCGGACGATCACTAGACCACCGGTTAGATCACCTTCACCAGAAAAGGACACGTGCGGCCTCCCTACTTGGCTGGAGCGACGGCTTCTACTGTTCGTCATCGGTGCGGGAGGTGATTCTATTCACTCACCGTCTCACATACACATCCAACCACTCGCTCTGATCCCCTTCCTCCACTTCACTCCCTTGCTTCTCTCCTCGTAGTTCCCCTCAGACGCATACCTAGATCCACACTGCTGCTCAAATCGACGAGCGGTGCAAGATGAAGAAGAGCACATCTAGAATGCTGGCTCCGGCATCGGAGGCTAGGGCATGCTGGCATGAGGAACTTGCACACTCTTGCAAGAAAGAAGCATGTCATAGGCATCGAGGGCGTCAAGTTCAAGAAGGATCACTTATGCGGTGCCTGTGAAGCAGGAAAGATGACGAGGGCCAAGCATCCCTCGAAGACAATCATGACAACGACTCAACCCTTCGAACTGCTCCACATGGACCTTTTCGGTCCCACTCATTACTCAACTCTTACTACTACTACTACTTGTCTCTATGGCTATGTCATTGTTGATGATTATTCAAAATATACTTGGGTGCATATAATCCTCTATAAGACTGAAGTGCAGGATGTCTTTAGACGCTTCGCCAATCGAGCCATGAACAACTATGGCGTCAAGATAAAGCACATAAGAAGTGACAATGGCACTGAATTCAAGAACACTGGCCTAGAGATGTATCTTGATACCTTGGGCATCACACATGAATTCTCAGCTCCGTACACGCCGCAGCAGAATGGCGTCGTGGAACGCAAGAACAGAACACTTATTGCGATGGCTCGCATGATGCTTGATGAATACAAGACTTCAAGAAAATTCTGGCCTGAAGCCATTGATACTGCATGCCATATCATCAACCGTGTTTATCTTCACAAGCTTCTCAACAATACATCCTATGAGCTCCTTACGGGCAAGAAGCCAAATGTCAGTTACTTCAGAGTATTTGGTGCCAGGTGCTGGATCAAGGATCCACATCACACTTCAAAATTTGCACCGAAAGCACATGAAGGTTTTATCCTTGGACATGGAAAGGATTCGCACTCCTATAGAGTCTTCAACCTCTTTCACTATAAAGTGGTTGAAACTGTGGATGTGCGGTTCGATGAGACTAACGGCTCACAAAGAGAGCACCTGCCAAATGTGCTAGATGAAGTTCCATCCAGTGAATCAATCAAACTTATGGGAACTGGAGAAATCATACCATCTGAAGCTCAGCCTAAAGAGGAACTTATCATCTCTGCACCTGATCAACCTGAACACAATGCTCATCCTGAAGACAATGCTCATCCTGAAGAAAATCCTTCTAACGATGACAATGATCATCAAGAGCAAAATCTCCGTCCTGTACATCCTCGTGTTGCAAATGAAGTACAGATTGAGAGAATGATTGATAGCATCAATGCACCAGGTCCACTCACTCGTTCAAGGGCAACACAGCTAGCAAATTTCTGTGGGCACTTCGCATTCGTCTCAATATCTGAACCCAAGAAAGTTGATGAAGCCTTCATGGAACCTGGATGGATTCAAGCTATGCAAGAAGAGCTTCAACAGTTTGAAGTGAATAATGTATGGGAACTGGTTAAGCGTCCTGATCCTCGTAAGCACAATATAATAGGCACTAAATGGATATATCGCAACAAGCAAGATGAGCATGGTCAAGTTGTCAGAAACAAAGCTCGTCTCATTGCTTAAGGATACACTCAAGTTGAAGGGATTGACTTCGATGAAACATTTGCTCCTGTGGCTAGGCTTGAAGCCATACGCATACTGCTGGCCTATGCAAATCATCATAACATTCTTCTGTATCAAATGGATGTGAAGAGCACTTTTCTCAATGGCAAGATTGAAGAAGAAGTGTATGTTGCACAACCGCCTGGCTTTGAAGATCCAAAACATCCTGACATGGTGTACAAGCTCAACAAGGCACTATATGGCCTCAAACAAGCCCCTCCGGCTTGGTATGACACACTCAAAGACTTCCTGAAGAGCAAAGGCTTCAAACCTAGTTCCCTCGACCCCACTCTCTTCACGAAGACATATGATGGTGAACTGTTTGTGTGCCAAATATATGTGGTGTAGTGACCAGACCTCAAACAGTCTGATCTCTGTGCTCCGGTGTCATCCCTGGATCAGTAATGCTGACACCACACAGTACTCGGAGGATTTATAGCAGAGTAGCAATCACACACTTATTACGTCGAGTGTCTCCATAGAGAACTTACTACAATAAATATGGCTTAAGGCCATATTATAACGATAACAACGGAAGGCTTGGAAGATAAGTGAGTCCATCAACTCCAACAGCATCACTGAGTATAGAACCACGACCTAACAACTCCTTAATCGTCGTCTGAAAAGTCTGCAACATTAACGTTGCAGCCCGAAATGGGTCAGCACATGGAATATGCTGGCAATGTAACACATAGAGAGTAATGGAATGAAACAGCTATACTATATGCATATTTGGCTGGTGGAAAGCTCTATGGTTACAGTTTTGCGTAAAGCCAATTTTTCCTTACTTCAAAGGAATAAATTTAATTACTATCATGGTAGTTGTTAAACATTGAGAATGGTTGACAGCATTCTCAATCCCAATTAAGCATCATCATTAAACAAAACCCAACAAAACTAATTTAGAGTAACATGTTGAGATTCACACGATAATCCAGGTACTAGATACTCAAGATGTCCATAACCGGGGACACGGCTCACCATGATTAGTTTATTACACTCTGCAGAGGTTTGCGCACTTTTCCCCACAAGACTCGATCGCCTCCGTTTGGTTTCTCGCACTACATGGTGTTTGAGAAGACGGATGACCGAGACATAGTCTTTCAGAAGCGCTAGCACCTTATGATCGGGTAGACCGTACCACCTACATCCCCTACATCTGCTAGTCTACCACTGTAAGAGTTCGCACGACTTAGTCAACTATGCTAGAGCCCATAATAGCTTGTGGCTGCACACAGAAGTTTCTAGTATGAATAGTCTCATGATCCCTTTTGAGCCTGGGTGGCGGTCCAAAAGAAAACATGCAAGTCCTGGAATACCCAGGTGCCTCAATCCACCCAGATGTGTGTTTAAGTTGCCACCTTAGATAGACCATTAATTAACAAAACTCACATCTACCATGGATATCACTCACCCAATCCACGTCTACTAGCATATCATGGCATAATAAGCAAACGTAGAAGTAACTCCCAAAGGTTTGATAATAAACAGGTAATAGGTACTACCTCATCTACTTCCCATCCCACAATTTAATTAGATCCTAGTCATACAATGTGTGAGGATTGATCTAATGCAATAAAACTAGGTAGTAGAAAAGGTATGACCAAAGTGTTACTTGCCTTGCTGATGATCCGGGAAACCTAGCGATTCGAAGTAACAAGCGGCGCACTCCGGGTATTCTATCGCAGACAAACAAACAAGCATACAATAAGTACTCATCTAATGCATAGGTGAAACTCAAATAAGAGATCTAACCAGAAGGTTCAACTTAAGAACTCCGGTTGGCAAAAGAATCAAATCGAACAAAGCAACGAAAGTCAAACGGCGAAAGAAAACAACTTTGTTCTACAAATCTGGATCTAGGGAAAAATTTACAGTAGCAAAATCTTGTTTAAGTTGGTTAAACGGATAGAGGGTTACGAGACGAAACTCTAGGCGCTTGAATCGCCTGATTCCGATAAACGAGCGAAAAGTTATACTAAAACGAAAAACGGATCAGGAATCGCGATCAGAAAAATCGCGGATTTAATCCGAGAAAAAGAAAAACGACGAACGTTCGCTGGATCGAACGAACGGACGAATGCTCGCTATTTAAATAAACCGGAAAAACCGATCTATTTAAAAAACCGAATCTAAAAAAACGACGAAAAACCGACGGAAAACCGATCGGTTTTCTAAAAAAAACGGGCACGGATTTCGAGGCGGCGGCGAACCTCGACGAGCGTGCGGCGGGGTGGCGGCCGGCGCAGGCGGGGCGGCTGCGGCACAGGCGGGGCGGTGGCGCGTGCGGCTCGGGCGGCTCGGGGCTAGGGTTTGCCCGGGTGGGCTGCCCTGGCTTATAAAGCTTGCCGGGCCAGAGTCCCGGACGGACACGGCCCGGTTAGGTCGGTTCACTTTTTTTTTAATTTCGCTCGAAAGAAAAAAAAGAAAAAGAAATACTAAACGGACTCCTAAAATTCCGAAATAAATTTTCACGGGCTTCTAAAATCAAGCCGCACAAGGTGAACATTTATTTGGGACCTAAATGCAATTTTGAAAAACACACATTTTTCCTAACTTCAAATAAAACACCGAAAAAATCCGAAATAAAATCTTATTTGATTTTATTATTTAATCCTCAATATTTCTTTATTTTGGGAAAGTCATTTTATTCCCTCTCTCATATTTTTGTAATAGAAATAATTGATGATAAAGTAAATAAAATCAAATGATCCTATTCTCAAAATTTGAGAAAACTCAAATATGAAAATAACGAAACCCCCAACTCTCTCCGTGGGTCCTTGAGTTGCTTAGGATTTCTAGGATCAACCAAAATGAAAAATAAAATATGATATGCAGTGATGATCTAATGTATAACATTCCAAATTCGAAATTTGGGATGTTACATGTGGATGACATTATCTTCGGCTGCACCAATCAGAAATATAGTGACGAGTTTGGATATATGATGCAAGGGCAATATCAGATGTCCATGATGGGTGAGCTGAAGTTCTTCCTTGGTCTTCAAATACCTTAGCAACGCAATGGCATCTTTATATATCAAGAGAAATACCTCAAAGATTGCCTGAAGAAATTTGGGATGCAAGATTGCAAAGGCTTCACAACGCCAATGCCAGCCAAACATCATCTGGGTCCTGACGACAATGGTAAAGAGTTCGATCAAAAGGCATACCGCTCCATGATTGGTTCCTTGCTTTATTTATGTGCATCTAGGCCAGATATCATGCTTAGTGTTTGCATGTGTGCCCGGTTCCAAGCGGCACCAAAGGAATTGCATCACTTAGTTGTGAAGCAAATTCTTATATATTTGGCTCACACCCCAACAGTCGGACTATGGTATCCAAAGGGCTCAGAGTTTGATCTAGTTAGATTCTAGGATGCTGATTATGCTGGTGACAAGGTGGATCGCAAGTCTACATCAGGCACATGTCATTTTCTGGGACGATCACTTGTATGTTGGTCTTCAAAGAAGCAGAACTATGTATCTCTCTCCACTACTGAATCTGAAAACATTACTACTGGATCTTGCTGTGCTCAGCTTCTATGGATGAAGCAAACACTCAAAGACTATGGCATTCATCTGAAGCAAGTGCCACTCTACTGCGACAAGGAAAGCACCATCAAGATTGCCAACAACCCAGTTCAGCACTCGAAGACAAAGCACATTGAAATTCTTCATCACTTTCTCGGAGATCATGTTATGAAGGAAGATATTGATATCATACACGTCAACACTGAAGAGCAATTGGCAGATATCTTCACCAAGCCCTTGGATGAGAACAGGTTTTGCAAGTTACGGTGTGAGCTAAATATCTTGGAATCCTCAAATGTCCTGTGATCTGGCACACATCCTAACACTTAAGCATGTTGATGACATAGATGTGCAACACACGAGGTAAAGTATATCTTCAATCAATGAAGACTTACATTTTGAGTGTGAATACATTAATGTGGAATTTGACTTCGGAGCGCCATGATAATTGTGCGCCATCTCTGGGTCTAATACTTCCTATACGGTGGGTAACGCCACCACCAAATTCTTCTGTTTGAAGTGTTTTACTCATGGCATTACATTTGCTATGTCTTCACATTTGGTTTGTCTTCAATTTCAACTTGTCTTCATGATTATCTTCACTATGTTGATTTGATTGTCTTCTGATATATACATTTGAGTGTTCTGTCCTCTACAGCATTCACTTATAGCTACGTCTTCCTTGTTGAATCTTTTGAACTAAGTGAATGTGATCGGACCCTAATCTCTCTATGCTTTCTATCTCAAACTCTATCTGTCCAAATCATATGCATTCTATTGAAACTGTCGAATGTCTTCTCTGCGTCCTTGTCAGTAGAAGATACAGAGACAAACATTAAGGCTGTTTTAAATGCTCTATCCTTATTGCCTGAAATCCGGAGAAGCCGGAACGACCATCCGACAGTTCGGGCGGGCGTGGGAAGGTGGGACAACTCCGAGTATGTTGCATGCTTGCCACGTGTCCCTCAGATATGAATCGCCAGGGGCACCTGCGTAATTATGCTATGCCGCATACTTCCATATAAATATGTGTCCCTTGCGGTCAAGAAAACCTTCTTCCACCTCTCCACCTCGTCAAAACCCTAGCACCACCGCTAGCTCTCGACGACGCCGGTGACGAAGCGCTTAGCTGCCGCGACTTCACCGACGCCGTCCTCACGCCGGCCGCGGTCATCGTCCTCTCCGCCGCCGCCGTAGGTGTCCTCCATTGCGAAGTTAGGGCACGGTGGATTGAACTGCTCGGTCTCCTAGTCTTCCCATCTAGAAGTTCATCGTGTGGTAAATAAAACTCTCTTTTTACCATCTTTTTTATCCTAAGAGATTCATCCTGTTTACCGAAAGTGGTTTCTGCCTACTCAATGTTAGATCTATCAAGTCTGCATCTCATATAATGCCTAGTATATTCACTTAAGCTTCATAACGAGTTAGATTCCTCACTTGTACCTATTCCTAGATTCATACAAATCTGGAACCAACTTCAAACACATAAGTGAATGTCTTCGCACCATGAGGTCAATGTCTTCAAACTGATTTATCTTTAAAATCTTCTGAGAATGCATATGACCTCTCCCCTTCCCTCGCGTCTCTAATGCTGTCGCAGGTACATGTCCGTGGGAGAATCCCTTGGTTCTCATAGTGTGCATTCGTTGGCAGAATTCTTAAAGCATCACATTAACTCTCCCGAAGCCAGTTCCTATTTGACCAACAAGCGGAAGCCTTTGAAGCCTTTGAACGTGTTGAAGCCATTCAGTTTGAAGTTCATGGCTACAGAGAAATCAGCAAGGAAGGGTGGCAGACAGCATCGAGGGGGAACATCAAGAGATCTTCCTGATGACCTCTCAGAGCTGTACAAGACAGATCCAAAAGAGGATTACAATCAGCGCAAGACACGAATCCAATGGATTCGAAGATATTGGCCGAACAATGGTTTCAATACAAGCTTGTGACCCAGGAGTATGCTGAGAAGAATGCCATCAAGAGTCCTTGGGGTGACATTCTCTTCCGAAGCCTTCCACCCAAGACCAGAGCTGAAGCTATTGCTCAAGGTTTCTATCCCTGTATGGTCTATGGACCACAATCTGAAAATGCCAACCCATCATCACTGCTCTGGTGTCGTGACGATAATCTCTTCAAGCGCAACTTCCAGCACGCAAAGGCATTGGCCAAGGAAAACAAGAAGTCATTGGGACTAGACTTCAACCCTGGTCCTTCTGCTCCCCGGGCTTACGACACACGCGATGCTGAACCCAATATCGTCGGACCTTTCTACAACCTTGATGGCCTTATCACTCACATTTCTGTTCAAGGTGCCAAAGTGGATCATTCTGATGATGATGCCGTCACTGATGAAGCCCCAACTCCTACTCCGAAGCCGTAGAAGCAAAAGAAGGCTAAAGCTTCAAAGTCAGCTGCTCCTCCAAAAGCTTCACGTGCGAAGCCACTGGCTACTGCACCTCCTGAAGATAGTGTGCATTCTGAAGATCTATCACGTATCTCCAAGAAGACGGAGATGAAAAAGAATACTGATCATGCATTGACCCCTGCTGCCATTCTACGAGACGACCACATTGATCTGTCCAGTGATGAAGATCCTGGAGATGACGCGCTTGAGCAACTTATTAAGAGCAAGGAAGTAGCAGAAATCTTCAATGATTTGCCTCTCTTTGACGTGGCAATCATCCACAACTTCATTGATGAGTGGTTTGAAACCCCCAATCTCAGCTTTGAAGATCTGCAGCTTCCAATTGGCCTCAGTGTCTCTTTCACTAGCGCCATTGCTTCTGAGCTAGCTCTAGCTCAGCGCATCATTGAAGTGAAGCACAAGATCGACAATGAGAAAGCTCAGTTCAAGAAGCACATGGCAAAGCTCAGTGTGCAAGATGTCAAAAACTTCAACGTTATGCTACACAAGCTCAAGGAAGCTCTTCTCAAGAAACGAGAAGAAGCTAAAGGTTCTCGTGAGCTCATGAAGAGTCTGGCTGACAAGTGTGTGCAAGCCTACAATGAAGCTGAGAAGCGCAAGGCTCTTGGGTGTCTTGGCTTCGACCCCAGAATGGCTGCAAATAAGAAGAAGCCATCAACTGACAAATCTGCACCTTCAAGGCGGGAAGAACCTCGCATTGTCTTCCCAAGCAGCATGTCCGGCTCAAAGCCAAAGGTCAAGTCAACCGCTTCAGAACTGAAGAAGACCAGGGCTGCCGAGGCTGAAGACAAAAAGAGGAAAAATCCTGAAGCTTCTGATGTCGCTCCCTCCAAGAAGAAGAGCAAAACCAAGAAAGATCGGGCTGCTCCCACAGAGCCCCTTGTTGTCGAGCCCACCTCGGTTGCTCGTCCTGCCTCTTCGCATCACGAACGACGGATGGTAGTTCATGAGCCTGCTTCCACAGAGGCTCCTGGAGCTGATGACATTACAGCAGTTGACCCCACCGCTGCTGAAGACATTGGTCACCATGACAATGTTGAAGATGATGTAGTTCTTCCTCAGATCGAGCACAACATGGTATCATCAGCATTGGTCGTCCTCTGATGCCAATTGCTCAGGATGCATCATGGGCTGTTCACCCACAACAACAAGACACCCCGAGTACTCCCCAACAACAAGTCACCCCACCAGTGCAAGAAGAAGATGATGACTTTGAGGCCCAGCCAACTCCATCTCCAAAGGCGTCGCCAGCGTTACGCAGGCTTCACAAAGGACCAAGGCCCCAAGTCCCTCTTTCGAGTGTTCCAGAAGGATAAGTGCACCACCAATCTGTTGCACGTCAGGTGTTCCCAGAAGCCACTCCTACTGTGAATGTCTCCGAGTCTGAAGCTAAAGTTGCTGAAGACAATCCGGCTGCATCTGCCGAAGAAAAACAAGCAGAAGAACGTGTCCCTACTCCGCCCATCACTGAAGAAGCTGTTCCTGAAGTGAACGTGTCAAACCCTCCAGCTCCTCAAGTGGAGGTTGAGAATCCTGAGGCTGCCACCACTAACACCACTGAAGCCAATGACGTGGTCATGGCTGAAGACAATGTGGAGGCTGCACCAAACACTGTGCCAGAAGCCAATGAAGGCAATGATGCACCTGCAACAGATGTGCAGCCTGACGCCTCTGTTGGTACCACTACTCCTGTTCCGCCACCAAGGCCACATACTATTGAGCAAGCATACAACTATGGCCAGCTTATCACTGTCAAATGGCCTCTTCTTGTTCCTCCACCTACTGCCGGTCCCCAATTTGACTATCACGTCGAGCGCAGGCCTAAGGTTCAAAAGCCAATGCCAAGGCTGCCTAGGTTTCCAGGCACTGCATCTGCACTCGGATCATTCAATATCAATGGCTTCAAAGCACACAACACCTTCTTTAATAGCGCCAAGAACCCCTAATCTAAGGCAAGAATATCTTCTGATCGGTTCTGGAGGTATCAGCAGCGCAGTTATTACTCATGCATCGTATACAATCAAGGTCGCATTTTTCCACATATGCGTCTTGACAATGAAGCCATAACTGGTCTGCCCTGTTTGGAAGAAGCGCTGGATTGCTTTAGAGAGTCTGGCTTGTTGTAGTTCGTCACTGACAAGGAGCACTGGAACGAAGAATTGCTACTCCAATTCTATGCCACTCTTCATATTCGTGGCTACAACAGGGATCCGAAGACTTGGGTCCTTGAGTGGATGACAGGAAATGTTCATCATGAAGCCAAAGCCTTTGATGTCATTGAGCTCACTGGACTGCCCACTCCAGGTGATCTTTATGAACCTGGTTGTCAGCTTCACCGTGCTGCTATGGAAATCATTTTTCACAAGCCTGAATCCAACATGAGTCATATGCTTAGCATGATGAATACCTTGAGTATCTGCCACATACTATCTATCACATTATAAGGCGAACTCTCTGGCCCATCAAAGTACATTCTCCACATGCAAAGCTTAAACGTGCAATGAAGACTTTGGTCTTCCATATTCTTCACGGCAAAAGCTTCAATGCTCAAGACTTCTGCATCCGCCAACTTGCTGCATCAGGATCTGATCTCTTTGGCTTGAAGTTTTACGCTCCATGGATTATGCGTTTGATCAAACTACACTCAGCTGTCACCTATCAGCCCTCTGCTCGCAATCATCTGATTTTTCTGCCTGACGTCGATATTTCAGTTGAGGCCATCTATCCATAGCCTGCCAAGGAGCCCCTTAGTCTTCAAAATGCTGAAAATCAAAGCTTCTCACAACACATTGAAGGAGTCCCAGCAGTCACTCGTGTTTATCCTCTGGCTAGTACTACACGTGCACCTCACCGTGCCCTCACTGAAGCCACTGAAAGCACCATTGCACAACGGCCTAAGAAGCGATCTCGTGTTCTCAATGACCGAGAGCTTCTAGTTGCCCTTCATCAGAAACAGGATAAGCATCATGACTGGCTGAAGCGCCAAATGCAAAGCCTCTTGGTGGACGTAAACAGGATTTGCAACCTTGCCACCAAGAATGCCTTTGTCGCCCATGAAACTTGTCGGCGTACATGGAAAGGGCTGATGCTTATGTGTTCTGAAGATGATCTTCAAGATGATGGCTTCTCTGAACACTTCAAGTTTGACTCAACACCTCCGAGAAGGTCTATGCTGCGGTGTACTCCGTCTCTTGAAGACTCTGAGTTCTCCTCCTCTGCTGCAAAAGTGAATGCACGTGTCATCGATGATGAAGACGATGCTACTTCACCATCTTCAGCGCGAATCAACACTGCACCGCCAACCAACACCTATGACCCTGCTGCTTCACCAACTCCTCATGGGAACGAGTAGGTGCTCTATGTCCTCAAACCTTTTTGGTCCTTACTGACAAAAGGGGGAGAAGCATATGAGTTTGATAGTCTTCAAGCGGGTCCATATGGGCGGTGGTTTTATATTTTGCCTAGTGTTTACAACTCTCACTTATTGATACATTTGGTTCTTTGAGTTGTAACACATAAACTCGATGGTCGTCTGCTACTTATTTGCTATTTTGTGATGCGATGATAAATTCCACATGTGCGATGATAACTTCTGCACTTAGGTCATTCTGTAGACGTTCATTTTTCATTATGCATGTCATTATCTTCACATACTTTTCATGCATGATGAATTGTTGTCATAAGTTGAAGAGGATCTCCACAAGTACAACCTGCCATGTGCATTTGCATTCCAAAAGAAAATTACTTATATGCACATCTTCAGGGGTAGCCTTTGCCACTTATGAAGACAATACCTAAATCTTTTACATTTCACATACTTTTATCCCCGTTGAAAACTTCAACCAGTTTGTCATCAATCACCAAAAAGGGGGAGATTGTAAGTGCATCTAGTGCCACCCCTAGTTGGTTTTGGAGTATTGACGACAAACCTGGTTGAGGGACTAATGTGTTTGTGAGAATTGCAGGATAACACAGGTAGAAGTCCCTCATTGATTCGGTTTTCCTACCAGAGATGACCCCTAAAAATGTATGAAGACATTGAAGTCAAAGGTGGTATGTGAAGACATTCACATTGAAGACTATGATAAGAGAAGACATTGTGTGAAGACTATGGAGCGCGAAGACTTAGTTGTTTCGTCGTTCTTTTTCTTCTTTGTTGAGTCGTAGGAACCACCGTACTGTTAAGTGGGGTGCAAGAGAACCAGTCAGAATGACTGAAGTGATGCTTAACCAAAATCCTATGTCTTCGAGCGAAGACAATGAGAGCAAATCTTATCCAGAGCTGGATTAGTCAGCTTTGCTTGTAGCCCAAGTAAAGTTGCCGCATGTGTTTGAAATCAGACCGTTGGAACACGTGTCAGTTCCTTAGTGACCCAAGGTCATTTCGGACAAATCAGGTCGGGTTACCTAGTGGCTATAAATAGCCCACCCCCTAAAACCATAAACGGTTGGCTGCTCAGAATTAGTGTACGGCTTTTTTCGTTTGAGAGCAACCCACCTTGAAGCCTTTGAGAGAGAATTCCTTGCGAGGATAAAGCCCTAACCACCCAGAGCCAAAGAGTGTTAGGCATCACTGAAGTCTTCCTGTGTGTGTGATCTGAAGACTTATTACACTTGAGGACTTTGAATCTTCCAGCCAGTTAGGCGTCGCGTTCTGAGCATCCAAGAGTCATTGTGGATCGCCGGTGAACGAACTCTATGAGGGTTTGGGAGTCTGCCTTGAAGACTTACTAGAGATATTGGGCGAGGACTAGGTGTCCTTAGCTCAAGGGGAATAAGGTGAAGACGCGGTCTTCTGAGTTGAATCTCAGCCTCCCTAACCAGATGTACAGTTGTCACAGCAACTGGAACTGGTCCAACAAATCATTGTCTTCAACGAGTCACTGGTTTCGTCCTTCCCATTCCTTTACTTACTGTTGGCCCTGGTGAAGTCATTGTATGATTGCATTATCTTTTGTCTTCACTGAGTAACTGATTGTTCTGATTGGCTTCACACTATCTTCCTACCTGATCTATACTGCCTAGCTGCTATTAGTCATTCTGCTTTCACTTGATTGAATACTTGACTATGGCTTGCTTAGCGTAGTCTACCTTCCGCTGCATGGTAATAGGTTTATTTCTATCGTTTGTCTTCGAAACTTCCATGTTTTGAAGACTTTCATAAAAATCGCCTATTCACCCCCCCCCCTCTAGTCGATCACTAGCACTTTCAGTTCCCCTTCAATTGTGTCTAGCCCTAGAGATTATTGCTTGTTTCCTTGTCCCCCTTGAGGTGCCCTGCCCTTCCTTATATATGTTGAAGGGGCGGGTTACATGCCTAGTCCTAGTAGGATTAGGATTACTCTATTACAAGTGGAGGCCTAGTCTTGCTTCCTTTGTAAGGGAATATTCCTTATGCTTTCCTCTTAAGCTCACCCACCATAAACATGAACCAGCCTGCTGGGCCTTGGGCCTTGTCGCCCGTCTGACCTGCCTGTCGGGTTACTAATGAATTGCAAAGACCGGCCAGGTCACTCTTGAGTCGCCATGCTTCAGGCGGGTCACCCGTGAGTCACCATACTCCAGCCGGGTCATACATCCGGTGGGTTACACCGCGGGGTATATCCCCGACAGAAGCAATAGCTTTGTGTTATTTTAGTACGAACTCTTGAATAGATCGATCGGAAAGAATAGCTTTGAGGTGGCTTCGTACCATACAAACAATTCCTATCTTTTGTTCTCTGCTAACAGGAACTCGGGAGTGATTCTTTACTGTACTTTGAGGGATAATCATATGATCCAACTATGTTAGCACTGTTGAGAGATTACACTAGCGAAAGTACGGACCGTAGGCCTTGTTTTTAAGCATTGCAATACCGTTTTTGTGCCCATTTACTATTTGCTACCTTGCTGTTTTTATTTATTCAGATTATAAAAATATATTTCTACCACCGATATTACACTTTTATCATCGTCTCTTCGCCGAACTAGTGCACCTATACAATTTGCCATTGTATTGGGTGTGTTGGGGACACAAGAGATTTCCTGTATTTGGTTGGAGGGTCGTTTGAGAGAGACCATCTTCATCCTACACCTCTCACGGATTGATAAACCTTAGGTCATCCACTTGAGGCAAAATTGCTACTGTCCTACAAAACACTGCACTTGGTGGCCCAACACGTGTCTGCAAGAATAAAGTTGCGTAGTAGACATCACAAGGCTTCGCTCCTAAACAAGGCTCTAGACTTAACGTGATATCTTGCCATTACGGAAGTATCACCTCCGAACTACGCCCAGCCCAAACTAGTGGCTGAGAGCGGGGAATTTTACGTCCTACTCACCACCCACTTGATAGCCACTGTCGAGGACCTAACCGACATGCTAGATTACGCCTCCGAGGACATGGACGGCATGGATGACGATGCCGGGGCCGAATCAAGCCAAAACCCACCGATCACTGGACATTGGGCGACCACTTCTACATATGATGTGTACATGGTGGATACGCCCGAAAGGAAGGACGACAATGGCACTTAGGATCTGATCGAGGACAAACCCGTCGAAGCACCACCAAAGCACCGACGTCAGAGGCGCCGCTCACGATTGTGTCGGGAAAAGGAGAACAATACAGGCACCAGAGACAATAACACCCCAGACAATGCCGAAGACTCCGACCACCCCGTCAAACCTGCCCTCATGCAGGATGGATGGGAAGAAGGACAGGTCAACCAGACGAACCTGTCAATCGCGAGGATTCGGAGGATAGTAACTATCTACCTATCTCCGAGGAGGATGTTAGCCTCGGTAACGAAGATTTTATCATACTAGAGGAACCCCTCAAGCAAGAACGCTTCAAGCGACAACTTATCTCCACTACGAGGAGCCTGAAAAAGAAACATCAACAGCTTCAAGCTGAATAGGATACCCTCAACGACAGATGGACCAAAGTCATGGCTGCTGAAGAATACAGCTTCGAGCATCCAACAAAAAGCTACCCAAAGGGTAGGTTGCTACCACAATTTCACGACGAGGTCCTTGAGCCAATAACATCAAGATGCTGACTAACTAGACCAACCACCACGTCGACGGGACAAAGCGGCTACTTACGCCGAACACTAGCTCGTGCCGCCTCACCATCGAGGCAAATAGGTAGTGGCTCCGGGATATACCTATGAGTTACATCAGGTCCTAGACAATAGAGCTAGTCAGACTAGATCAATTTATGGATCAAGGCGATGTGCTCCAACAAGAGACGACGACTAGCGATAAGCATAACCAAAATCGGGCCAAACACCGAACCCGGATGTCATCCGAACTCCGTCGTGACGTTGCCTGATACAGAGGCACCACACACCCCTTGTGCTTTACCGATGAAGTAATGGAGCACTAGTTCCCAGAAGGGTTTAAACCTGTAAGCATCGAAGCATACAATGGAACGACAGATCCCAGTGTATGGATCGAAGATTTTCTTCTCCATATTCACATGGGTCGCGGTGACGATCTCAATGCCATTAAATACCTCCCCCATAAGCTAAAGGGACCAGCACGACACTGGTTGAATAGCCTTCCAGAAATCTCTATTGGCAGCTGGGAACACTTGGAGGATGCTTTTTGGGACAATTTCCAAGGTTCCTATGTCCGGCCACCGGACGCTGATGACCTTAGTCACATAGTCCAGCAACCCAGAGAGTCAGCCCGCAAACTCTGGACTCGGTTCTTAATTCAAAAGAACCAAATCGTCGACTGTCCGGACGCTCAAGCCTTAGCGGCCTTTAAACAAAGCATCCGTGACAAATGGCTCGCCCGACACCTTGGTCAGGAAAATCCGAAGACTATGGCAGCTCTTGCTGCACTCATGACCCGCTTTTGCGTGGGCGAAGATAGCTGGTTGGCTCGTAGAAGCAACAGTACCAACGACCCTGGTACCTCCGAAGTCAGGGATGGCAACGGAAGGCCACGATGTAACAAAAACAAGCGTCGGAACAACAATGAATAAACTGAAGATACGTTGGTCAACATCGGATTCAGTGGCACTAAACCAGGTCAGCGGAAGAAGCCATTCAAAGGAAATAGAGACGGTCCATCTAATTTGGATAAAATATTAGACATGCCTTGCCAGATTCATGGAACTCCCAATAAACTTGCCGACCACTCCAACAGAAACGACTGGGTTTTTAAACAGGCTGGTAAGTTAAATACCGAACACAAGGGGAAAGGGCGTCAAAGCGAGGACGATGATGAGCCCCGTCCACCAAATACAGGGGGACAGATGAAATTTCCCCATGAGGTGAAAACAGTGAAAATGATATATGTCACACATATCCCCAAGAGGGAGCACAAGCGAGCACGAAGGTACGTTTATGCCGTAGAGCCCGTCGCCCCAAAATTCGATGCATGGTTGGCTTGTCCGATCACCTTCGATCGTAGAGACCACCCAACTAGTATTCGTCATGGAGGTTCGGGGGCCTGGTACTCGACCCCATCATTGATGGATACCATCTCCCTCGAGTCCTTATGGACAACGACAGTAGTCTTAACCTGATTTATCAAGACACTATCTGCAAAATGGGTATTGACCCATCAAGAATCAAGCCTAGTAACACCACCTTTAAAGGAGTGATACCCGGCGTAGAGGCCCGCTGCACGGGCTCATTAACATTGGAAGTAGTCTTCGGTTCGCCGGATAACTTCCGAAGAGAAGACTTGATCTTCGACATTGTCCCCTTTCGTAGTGGTTATCACGCGCTGCTCGGACGAACTGCCTTCGCCCGTTTCAATGCAGTCCCGCACTATGCTTATTTAAAGCTCAAAATGCCCGGACTGCACGGTGTTAGCACAGTCAATGGAAATATGGAGCACTCCGCGGCAGTGTAGCCGAGGTGCAGAACGGCCTCATCAAGCCAAACAATTCATCGGTCATTAAGACCCCGGACACTGCTAAGCGAGTCCGGCCTACTCTGCAGAACGACGACTCAGTTGATCTAGAGCTCAACTAGCAGCTTTGCCTTCGCCGATTGCCCCATAAAACCACGGCATACATACCGCATGTGCATAATTACGCACTTAAAATACCCTGGGCAGCGACGCAGGCACACTGCGGAAAAGGTGTATAGTATGGCTTGACACGATTCGAACCTTAACCTATTCTCCTTTTTTCTTTTTTTCCTCTCTCACACAACAGGTTCATTAAAAACTAGTTACCCTACGGTAGTGCAAAGGGCTATTTTTCAGGCCGCTTTTGTATAGACAACCGCCGATTGCTCCTCTCAAAGGATTTTTTACCAAGCAGAAATGGTGCAGATGAGCGACAGGGCATCAATGGGATCTTCAAGACTACCTTTTCTTTTTAGGCCCTGTATATACAGCTTCCCCTTGTGTACAAATCTTCGGCATGTAAAATAGCCTTAATGTTCATGGCATTGTCTATAATAGCACGTCTTGACGTATTAATCAGAGTATAAAGGAAACATTTAGCGCCAACCCCTATTCAGTATTTGGTTTATTTCACCATCTGTATTCCCCCTTGTTTCAGATTACCACATATGCCTTGGTCCAGCCTAAATGTCGGGGGCTCTATCCGACCATGTATATTTTTAAAAGTCCGAACACCTGTAGGGTATTCTTCGGCATCCCGAATATTGCATTATATGCACTAGCTCCGAATCATGTCTTTGGTCCATAGTTGGGTTGCTCGGCTCCCATGATTACCACCTTACGTTCTTCTACTTCGGCTAAGTTATTAAAGGGAGAACTACTACAATTGTGTTTCTAGTTCGTCTGGTCAAACACCTCAGTAGAGAAAGCCGAAAACTGACTGTCATGATATGGCGAGAGCTGGTCGGTGATTCGGCGACTTACTACAAATCTTTAATGATTTACTCCGTGTTCTACGAGGGGCTGGTCTTCGTCCAGTCACGCGACATCCTAGTTCAGACTTCCGCATACGCACTAGGGGCTAGTACTTAGACCCACAGTAAAACTCCAATGGCTTAGTGATAGTAATAAAGCCGCATAATCTGATTGCATGGTTCTCTGTGCGGTCACCTCCTTTACGGACCAAGACATTGGATAAATTATGATCACGCGCTATACCGAACACCCCTGTAGCATCTACGTGGGGGCTGAAGCCAACGACTGGCAAACTTTCAGAATTAAAACGGTCGCACAGGTGGAAAATAACTCAAAGATAAAGTCATAAATATATTACATGCCTTGATTCACAAAACAAAGTTCTGACAGCCCAGATACATTTATCAAACATAACGTCCTTTGAGCACTAGCCCTCTACTATTCAGGCACCCTCTAGGACATCTTCAAAGTATCTCTCCGACCTGCGGTGGTCCTTCCTTCGAGCAGGCCAGCAGTCGCTACACCGATGTCCTTCATCTTCTCCTAGTGCATATTGACACGAGCAAAGGCCATCTGCGCACCCACTATGCACGCTGAGCGCTTCACAGTTTCAACTGGGGGCAGCGCATCGACGAGGCGCCTCACCAAGACGAAGTAGCTGCTAGGAATTGGTTCGGCTGGCCAAAGCCAGACTATAAGATCCTTCATGGCCAAGCTAGACATCCTATGGAGCTCTGATAGCTGATTCATCTAGTTGTTCAACAGTGTTGGATGCTCCAGCGCCAGGAACTATGATTAGAACAACTTCTCTTTTGAATTCCCCTCCTGGGGTCAGAAGAACTGTGTGGCATCGGTGGCACTCCTCGGAAGATCCGTAAAGGCGTCTGGAGATCTCCACAGTCGAGTAAGCAAAGCATATCTTAACCCCCAAATATACTCTACAAGAGAAAGGGCTTACCAGCCGCTATCTGTTCGGCCTGCCGGATCTGTTCACGAGCACTCTGGGACTCGATCCGCGCCTCTTTAGCCTCTTGGAGGGATTTGGTGAGTTTTTCTCGATTGGGCCAAAGTCTTCTCATCCAGTTCCTTGCATTTGAGGCTGGCGTCCTTTAGCTCTTGCTCGACTTCGGCCACCCGAGCTTCGTGTTGATGGTGGGCGGCCTGCTCGGGTTTTAGCTCTATAGCCGCCTTGTCAGCGGCTGCCTTATTAGCCTTCGCCACTTGTTGGGCTTTGCCAAGGGCGCCTTTGGGGGTCCTGACCTCGGCTGCTAGTCTCCGAATATAGCTATTACTTATGAGATCGAGCTACACTTTTAAACACTATACGCATACCTTGCGTTTCATCAAACTGCTTGTTCACACGGTTGATCTCTTCATCGGCCAACTGAAGCTTCTGATTAAGTTCGGATACTTCTGCGGCATGGGCGGTCGCCACCAGCAGGGAAGCCTGTTACAACAATAGAACAATATGTCAACTCTATTGGATACTATATGGATCCTTCGTCCGGCTTTTCAATCCAGATAGAGGCTCAGGGGCTATTGTCTATATACGGTTATATTCCTTTATGCGAGAATTGTTTTAGGACATTGCATCACATACCTCAAAGCCTGTCAGTAGGCTATGGAAGGCTTCATTCAGTCTGCTTTTAGCAGACCGAACCTTCTCTATGAACGCACCCATCAGGATGCGGTGCTCCTCCACGATGGAAGCACATTGCAGTGCTTCTGTTAGAGTGTTTGGCTCCTCCGGATTATTGGAGGACGCCGGTGGAGCCAATGCTCCTCCCCCTCTGTTGAAGGAGTCTGCTCATCTGATCCTGGAGCTGCATTGATATTCGGAATGTTCTCTGGTTGTGGCCCGAATTGTTGGGGATCCCTACCATCAGTAACCATAGGAGTCGGTTCTCCCATCTCTTCGGTGACTGAGGTATTACCCTCGGGCGCCTTCTCGATAGCCTCGCATGCCCCTTCGCATCCAGGAAACGTCCTTTGGGACAACACCATAGTGTCATCCATGGCGACTGGTGCGGAGGCACATGGCGGCGTCTCACTCTCTGCCATCTCGGGTGGCAGAGAGCTCCCCTTTGATAACGGAGTGTTCGGAAGCTCGCATGGACGGCTGAAGAGCACATAACGAAATAACTTATACAATAGAAAGGGAGGATTCAAAGTAAACAATGACTATCCGAACACTCACGACGCGGCCAGTGGCTTTGCCCTAGGTAACTCCTTGCGGATTTGTTCGGACTTTGAGTCTGAACTGTCCGGGTGGATGATCTTCCCCCTCTTGGACGCCTCCCCCTTAGGGTCTTCAGAGGCCATCCTTTTCTTCTTTCTCCCTTTTTTGGGGGATTCTCTTTCCGCTTCCTCCACTTCTGCTTCCTCATCTCCTTCGTGAGAGGAGAGGGCATCGTTTTCTCCGGACAAGGCGTCCAAAGAACCTTTGTGACGAGGACCTCGCCTAGCCTCTTTGCCCTTTTTCTTCATCTTCTTCTCTGGCACCTGATACGGCATCGAAACCAGCATCTCCATCAGCTAGGGAGTGGCCAGATTCTCTGGTAGTGGCTCCGGGCAGTTGATCTGCTCCGCTTTCTTAGTCCAGCCCTGTGTAAAAAGGGGGAAATATAATTTTTTATCTCATCTGAATTGATAATCAAATAGGTCTTCGGAAGGGTCACGCTTACCATCAAGGCCAGATTCTCGATGTCGAGCCTGATGTCCTCGGTCTCCATGGTCCAATTCTTCCGAGCCTTGCAAAGCTTCTTCCGTATATCTTTGTGTGTAGTGCCAAAGAAATTCTTCAAGGTCTGGGGCCTATCCGGATTAAACTCCCACATAGGAGAGGCCTGGAGCTGACAGGCAAGAACACAGAGGAGAACATCACCTGGTTCAGAACAAAGAATTCAAAATTTCTTATTTTGGAATTTGAGCTTTAGAAACAGAGAAATGAATTTTCAAAGAGGGATTTAAATGCTCAAATTTGAATTTAAATTTGAACAGTACAAAAAAGTTTTATGGATATTTATGAAAGTTACACAATTAAATAGGTGAGATTTTTAGGGAAATATAGGAGTTCGAATTATTGCATTTCGATCAATATTTTATCGTATGGAATTATTGCAATAATAACAGAAAAGGGAAAAGGAAAATAGCACTATGCCCACTAGGCCAGAATAGCCACAGTACAACAGGACCAGAGGGGAAGAGGCCCAGGTGAGCCGGCACGCGCGCACGCCAGGTTTTTAAACCTAACGGGCGAGGCCAGCTACGAGTGAGAGAGAGTGGGGGGAAGAGAGAGGTGAGGATGACAGGCGGGGCCCGCGTGACATCTTCAACCTCGCGACCAGAGGGGTCGGCGAGCTCACCGACGGCGCCACATGGCATAGCAGGTCGAGCGGGTGGCACCGTTGGACTCAAGGGGATGTCGCCATTCGGGTGATGGTGGAGGTGGTCGCTGGAGCAGCCTTGTTCACCGGCGACGAGGTCATGCAGTGAAGGTGCTTCGGGAGGTGGTCGTTCCCGGCAGCAAAAGAAGGGGAAAATGGCGGGGAATGTATCAGTGGGCTGCGGCGGTTCCAGATCGAGGAAGAGAAGCCGCGGAGGAGGCTTATACCTCGCAAATGCCGGCGAGCCGAAGCGGCGGAGCTCAAGTTCGATATCCAGCTCGGTCCCTTCTGGAGATGAACTGGGGGTGCTGTGGGATGATTGGTGTCTGTAGGAGCAAGTGGTGGGGAGAGGAGAGCCCGGGGAGGGCTTATATAGCCGGGCGTCGGCTCACCATGGACCCGTGAACCGGCGAGGTTTTTTCCGTCATTTAGGGTTACTAGGGCTCGCAACGAGGTGTCTGGGGCGTTTGTGGGGTTGGTCCAGAGCGAGGGAGTGAAGAGAGAGAGAGAGCAGGGTGAGGGCCAGGGGCACCGCGCGTGTGAGCGTTTTCACTAGCGCACTCGGGCGGCCGGCACGCGTGCAAGCAGGGGGAGGAGGAGGGAGAAGTAGGGGCTGACCAGCTGTCGTGCTGCAGACGCCGAGGCACATTGTCGGGTGTGCTGGGGAGGCCCAAGGTGACCGGAGGTGGTTGGTAGGTGGCGGCTACAGTGCCTGGCTGCACTATAGCATGCTCAAGAGTGTGCAAATGGCCGGCATGGCATTGTTTAAGGGGTAGGGTGTAAGTGCATCTAGTGCCCCTTAGTGATTTTGGTGTATTGAAGACTTATAGGTTAAGGGACTAATGTGTTTATGAGTGTACACAGGTATATAAGTCTATGAGGAGTTTGATATTTACAGAGAAAGTCGACCCCTAAAAATGAAGTTCTTTGCCTGAAGACTTTGGTATTCTGAAGACTTTCTGAAGACTTTGAAAGTGAAGAAAATGGTGTGACCTTGAAGACTTGGTATTCATTCGAGGAACATAAAGCGTGAAGACTTTTGTTTTCATAGTTTCATTTTCTCCTTCTTGAGTCATAGGAAACACCATACTGTTAAAGGGGGTAGAGGAAATACTAAGGAAAAATTTCCATGTGATGCTCAACTCAAAATCCTACACCTATCAATCCCTTCGAGTGAAGCCATTGGAAATCTCATACAGTCCAGTCATATTCTTCAGTGATAGAGACGAAGTTCTTCTAGTCTCAGAGGAATTTGTTCTGACTGAGGAGTTAGGAATTCACCAGTGCGGATTTCCTACACAGTGAGGAACATGATAGCCCTGAGGATTTTGCTACTCAAAATTCCGACCGTTGCTGTGCTATGCACCAGCTGTCCCAAGATATCTATCCACCTAACGGTCATATCATTGAAGGGCATTAATGTCCTATCATGTCGGGCTGCTCCCTAGGCTATAAATAGCCGCCCCCTACAACCACTAGATGGTTGGCTGCTGTGAGTGAAACTGACACTTGTCATTTGAGAGCAACCCATCCTCCAAGGACTTCGAGCGAAAATCATCAAGTGAGGAAAAACCAAAAACCCAAAACCCAAACACCTACAAACCCCAAGTGATTGAGCATCACTGAAGAGATTGATCCTGCGTGGATTCGACGCTTGTTACCTTCGAAGACTGTGCTTCTTCCAGACGGTTAGGCGTCATGGTCTAGAGCTTCCAAGAGGAATTGTGGATCGCCGAGTGACCAAGTTTGTGAAGGTTTGGAAGTCACCTGAAGACTTACCACGAGTGATTGGATGAGCTATGTGTGACCTTAGTTCAAGGAGAATACGGTGAGGACTGGGTGTCCTAAGCTGCGTGTTCAGGACTGGGTGTCCGGGACTGTGTGTCCTCGAGTTTAAATACTCAGCCGCTCCAACCAGACGTACAACTGAGACAACAGTTGGAACTGGTCTACCAAATCATTGTCTTCACCAAGCTTACTGGTTCTATTTCCTCAACCGTTTCATTTCCTCATAACTGTGTTGTGTGCTTGTTCAGATCTGTGTTTGAAGGCTTTGACTGAAGACTTTCACAATTTTCTCAGTTCAATTTCTTCAGTCTGTTTGTCTTCATCCTGTGTTGTCCTCTGTTTACGCTTCCTATACTCTGTGTCTGTCTTCATTTCATCAGGATGACTATGCTTGTATTCTGTTATGTTTACTTTTGAGTACTTATTCCGCTGCTAGTAGTTATTCGCTAAGGAATTTCCTCACCGGTAAATTCCTCAGTGAAGAATTTCATAAAAAATCGCCTATTCACCCCCCTCTAGTCGATATAACACACTTTCAATTAGTATCAGAGCAAGGTACTCCCTTGTTCTGTGTGATTTTGGTTTAACCGCCTAGAGTTTTAGTTATGTCGACCGCAAGTATGACAAAAGTGACATGCCCCATCTTTGATGATCACGAGTATCCCAAGTGGAAGGCCATGATGAAGAAACGCCTCATGGCGATGAACAGCAAGCTGTGGACCGTCACTGAGATTGGACTGACCGATCTGTGCAAGATGGCGGAAGCTGATGACATTCGCAAGTACACTCTTCTCAACCTCACGGCAAAGGATGTCATCTACTCTAGTCTGTCACAAAATCAGTTTAGGAATATCATGCATCTCGATCATGCGAAGCTCATCTGGGACCGTCTCTCTGAGGTCTATGAAGGTCATCGAACCTATCACGATCCTTGGTTTGAGGACTTCAAGGAATCTCTCAAAGCGATGACATTCAAACCAGAATCATCATCTTCTGCATCATGTCTTATGGCAAAAGATGCTGAGGTAACTGAATGCTACCTATCCCAGTCTAGTGATGATGAATCTGGTGATGAATTTGGACCCAGCTATGTCAAACTTGCTTCCCTTGCCACTAAACAACAAAGAGCTTTGGAAAAGGTTTACTACATGCTAAATAAGAGCGATGATATGTTGGGTGAAGAAATGGATCAGTCAAAAGCTTTGGCTGAAAGTCTTTAGAGACTTCATACTAAGTATGACACCCTTCAAGATCAACGTAACACTCTTTTATCTGATCATGAGAAGCTTTCTTATGAATTTCTTCAAAGAAAGCAAGATCTTGAGAAGCTAAGAGTGAGTTATGAAGATCTTCAGAAGGAGCGCAATTCATTACTTGCTCAACATATCAGCGCTTCTCAGGAAGAATTTGTTCCTCCATGCTTGAAGTGCATTGAACGTGAATCTGCTCTTCACCTGAATGTTCAAATGCTGCTAATGTTTCTAATTCTTCACATGCCACTGCTATCACTAATTCCTCATCTGAGGACATTGCTAGTATCACTGACAATGTAGGGCTGAAGGAATTGTACATGACTGGCATGTACAAAAGCCTCAGAGGGCATCAGGCTCTTTGTGATGTGCTTAAAAAGCAGATCCTCAACAGGAACCCTAGGAAAGAGGGTATCGCCTTTGAGAGGAAACTCAATGCTGATGGTACATATTGCAAGCCTGAGTAGTACCCCAAAACTACATGGGTTGCTGCAAAGGGACCTCCAGTTGATCCATCTAACTTATCTGGATTTGCATGTGAATCTCCTCATTCTGATGATGAGTCAACTGACTCCAACTATAAACTGTTCAAAAATCAGAATGGTGAAGTATTTGCTAGATATGTTGGCACTAACTGCAGGAACGGCTCCCCTATGAAGAAAATCTGGGTTCCCAAAAGATGCCTTGAAAATCTTCAGGTGAATGTCATCATGACGCCACCAGTGAAGAATATGAACCCCAGATCAAATTCTTCATATGGACCAAATTCTTCATATGGATTCAAGTCCTCATACGGACCAAACTCCTCACATGGATCATATTCCTCATATGGATCAAAGTCCTCATATCAACATCATCATGCTAACCTGTCTGTTTCGCAGGGAAGATCTAAGGATTATGGATATGTGCATTATTCTTCAAATCAGTATGTCCATAAGTCCTCGAAGAATTTCTCTGCATACTCTTATGCTTACTCTAACCCCTCTTATGTGAAACGAAATGGACTGGCTTCTATGCCATTCTTCTCGTATGGAGCTCGCAGAGCGATGAAATCTTTGCCACCCCTTCAGATGTGGGTGGTGAAGAAAAAGAACTAATCTCTTCTGCAGGGTCAGGTCTCCAGACGTACATAATCGTCTGAAGAATTTGCTAGAGACCTGAGTATGCCTGATAGGACGCAGGCTAATCATGAAGAAATGAACTTTCATTTCTCACGTCCTCATATTGCTTTATCAATTCTTTTACTTGATGAAATTGATCTGATGAATTGATGTCATATTCTTCACTGATGAAGTATATGAGTTTGTAAGCTGCACTAATTCATCTGCAGGATGATCAACCCAAAGCCACTGAGTGTGTCCTTGATAGTGGATGTACAAACCACATGACTGGTGACAAGAATCTATTGATGGATGCTCCATTATCTCCGCATCTGAAGCATATCATCTTATCTGACAAAGGCAAAAGTCAGGTATTGGGTCTTGAAAGTGCGTTATATCGACTAGAGGGGGGGTGAATAGGCGATTTTTATGACATTCTTCACTGTGGAATTTGCCGGTGAGGAAATTCCTTAGCGAAGAACTACTAGCAGCGGAATAAGTACTCAGAAGTAAACATAACAGAATACAAGCATAGTCATCATGATGAAATGAAGATAGGCACAGAGTACAGGAAGCGTAATCACAGGATAACACAGTATGAAGACAAACAGACTGAAGAAATTGAACTGAGGAAATTGAGAAAGTCTTCAGTTAATGTTTTCAAACACAGATATGAACAAACACACAACACAGTTATGAGGAAATGAAAGAGTTGAGGAAATAGAACCAGTAAGCTTGGTGAAGACAATGATTTGGTAGACCAATTCCAATTGCTGTCTCAGTTGTACGTCTGGTTGGAGCGGCTGAGTATTTAAACTCGAGGACACCCAGTCCCGGACACCCAGTCCTGAACACGCAGCTCAGGACACCCAGTCCTCACCGTATTCTCCTTGAACTAAGGTCACACTGACCTCGTCCAATCACTCATGGTAAGTCTTCAGGCGACTTCGAAACCTTCACAAACTTGGTCACTTGGCGATCCACAATTCCTCTTGGATGCTCTAGACCATGATGCCTAACCGTCTGGAAGAAGCACAGTCTTCAAAGGTAACAAGTGTCGGATCCACGCAGGATCAATCTCATCAGTGATGATCAATCACTTGGGGTTTGTAGGTGTTTGGGTTTTTGGTTTTTCCTCACTTGATGATTTTTGCTCAAAGTCCTCAGAGGATGGGTTGTTCTCGGAGCAGCCAACCGGCAAGTGGTTGTAGGGGGGGGGGCTATTTATAGCCTAGGGAGCAACCCGACATGATAAGACATAAATGCCCTTCAATGATATGACCGTTAGGTGGATAGATATTTTGGGATAGCTGGCGCATAGCACAGCAACGGTCGGAATTCTGAGTAGTAAAATCCTCAGGGCTATCATGTTCCTCACTGTGTAGGCAATCCGCACTGGTGAATTCCTAACTCCTCAGTTAGGACAAATTCCTCAGAGACCAGAAAAACTTCGCCTCTGTCACTGAAGAAATTGACTGAACTGTATGAGATTTCCAATGGCTTCACTCGAAGGGGTTGGTAGGTGTAGGATTTTGAGTTGAGCATCACATGGAAATTTTTCGTTAGTATTTCCTCGACCCCCTTTAACAGTACGGTGTTTCCTATGACTCAATAAAGAGAAAAACAAAACTATGAAAACGAAAGTCTTCAAGCTTCATATTCCTCGCATGAAGATCAAGTCTTCACGGACACACCAATTTCCTCACTTTCAAAGTCTTCATGAAAGTCTTCAGAAATACCAAAATCTTCAGTCGAAGATATTCATTTTTAGGGGTCGACTTTTCCTGTAAATATCAAACTCCTCATAGACTTATAGACCTGTGTACACTCACAAACGCATTAATCCCTTAACCTATAAGTCTTCAATACACCAAAATCACTAAGGGGCACTAGATGCACTTACAATCTCCCCATTTTTGGTGATTGATGACAATATAGGTTAAGTTTTCAACGGGGATAAACATATGAAGTGTAACTACTGATATTGAGGATTTTGATTGCAAGATATAGAAGAACTCCCCCTGAAGATGTGCATAGTGAGGAATTTGCCTTTGAAGCAATGCACACTTGAAGAGTTGAATCATGGAGATCTCCCCCTATATCTTGTAATTCATACACGCATTTAACATATAATATGAAGAATTTGAAATGCATGATGAAATATGGTGCCTGATGAAATTCATCATGCGTGCAATAATATTAACGAGGAATAAGCATGCAGAATAGTGCATCAAAAGTATCAGAGCACAGTGCATCAAAAGTATCAGAGCACCATCGGGTTTAAGGTTACAACTCGATCCAATAAAGTTTCAGAAGAACGAGAGTTTTAACTTAGCAAAAAAACGCCGATATAGTAGACCCGCTTGAAGACTAACTCATATTTCTCCCCCTTTGTCATCGAATGACCAAAAAATCGAAAATGAGGACTAACGCCCCTGAAGAGAATAATGTTGATGAAGGAGCGCCAGCATTGTTGGGGTCGTTTGTTGATGTAGGGCCTACCGCAGTGTCGTCCAAATCTTCATGTTCATCAGTGTCGCGCGATTAAGAATATGTGCTGGCCACCAGAGAAGGAACCTGGACCTTCTTGAATTTCTTCGGTGGAGGTGCAGACCAGTCAAAATTTTCTTTAAGACCCATGTTCTTCAGATCTTCTTCACCATACAGATGTGACAGGATTGCCAAGTTGCGACCGAAGACTTGATGGAGGTAGTAGTGTTTTTTCTTCACTGCATTGTGTGTGGCAGTCATGTTGTGAAGATGTGAACCAAACTGACGCTTAACCCATTTGCGATTTCGATCCACCTTTTGGTGAAGACTAAGCAGAAGTTCATGGTCCATCATCACACGCGGAGCAGTGGCTTGAGGAGTGGACTTACGTGCATTGGCAGAGTCATGTGTGGCAGAGTCATCATTGGTGGAATAAGATGAAGCTTTGCGAAACTGACCATCCAATGGACGAATGCCTTCATCTATTACAGCTGGTGCTTTGCCCTTTCCATCAACTGAGGAATATGTCTGCTTGAGGACTTCAATTGGGGGCAAGTAGCTGAGGTGATTCTAGAAATAAGCTTTGTAGTTGAGTGAAGACCTTGTTCTGAGGAATCTCATAATCCAAGGTGCATAAGGCTTCAGCTCAAATGGTGACAGTGCAACATTTGCCATAGTCCTCATGAAGAAATCATGATAATTGACAGGAATGCCATGAACGATGTTGAATACCAGATTCTTCATGATGCCAACAATTTCCTCATCAGATGAGTCGTGGCCTTTGATGGGACTGATTGTCCTTGTAAGAATATGATAGACAGTTCTGGGCACGTATAGCAATTCCTTCATGAGGAATTTGGTTCCAAAGGTTTCATCAGCACCTGCATGTAATGATGTGTGAGCTCAGGTTCACTGTAGATGCAGCAAGCTTCTTCAAGGGGAGGACTGAGTGGTAGAGGACAAAGCAATTCAGAGGCTGGTGCAGTGTAGTGAGTGTTTTCAGACATCCAGTCCAGCACCCATGAATTCACATCTTCAGCATCTCTGGTGATGTGTAGCGTTGCATAGAATTGAAGAATCAGTTCTTCATTCCAATCGCAGATGTCAGAGCAAAAGTTTAGCAGTCCAGCGTCGTGAAGAACACTGAGGACTAGTGCGAAGCACGGCAGAGATTCCATATCCACGTGAGGAATATGCTCATGGAAGAAGAATTTCTCCTTGTTGAACAGCACTGAGGAATAGAAATTTGCTTGACTGGCAGTCCAGAAACGCCTCTTCCTAATGCGAGCAGAGTCATATGGGTTGTAATCTTCGAAGAATACGTGCTCGCCGAAGAAATCATCAGCCTTGAACTTTTGCTTGCGTGAGAAAGGATCCTTTGGCTTCGGCAGAGGAGTGTTAGTGAGTTGCATCACGACCTCAGGAATCTCAATCGCAGATTCTTCAGGCTGAGGAATTTCTGGTTCCTCCTCAGTGGCAGTCTGCATCGTTGGTTGTTCAGCAGCAGCAGTTTCTTCAGCGCTAGTGGTTGGAATTTCCTCATGGACAGATGCAGTGGGATGAGTTCCTTCAGTGCCCGTGTGAACAGTTTGTGTGGGGGACTGAGGAATTTGCTGTAGAGGGGTGAACATTGGAGAGTTTGGATGCTGACTTTCCCAGAATTCATCACTGATTACGGGTGTGGAGCAGCCAATGTCCACATCTTCATCTTCCATTTCTTCAACGCCAACCTCTTCAGCTGTGAACTGAGGCATAGGCGAGGAGATGATAGGTGTTGAAGGGATCGCATCCACTTCAATTTCTTCATCCAACGGTTCAAACGAAGGAGCAGAAGGAGTTTCTTCATCAGATCCGCTGGGTATCACATATTCTCCATCAAAAGGAACAAGGTCCTTTGATGGCCTGGTTGAGATGGGAACAACATCAAATGGATTTGCAAATGAAGTTGTCATAGGCTTCATTTTGTTCGGAGCTGAAGAATCTGAAGCAGTTGATGCTTTCCTTTTCTTCACCGCAGCACGCTCTGCAGCCTTGGTCTTCTTCACATCTGATGCAGATGGAAGGATTGGAGTTGAAGTTGGTGCAGGAGCAGCTGAGGAATCTGGTTGATTTTCTTCAGGCACAACTGATGTAGTTGCCCTGAGTTCTTCAGTTTCTTCAGGCACACCACTAATGGGTGCCCTGGCAAATTCTTCAGTAGCTGGAATGCAGTCATCAGCCCTGGAACTCACATTATCTTCAGCAGCCTGATTGTCATCAGCGGTGCTGGCATTTTCTTCAGTAGGCTGGGCAGATGCTTCAGCCTGAGGAATTTCCTGTTGTGTTGGGGCTGCAACATTGGAAGTGAAGTTATCCGCAAGTTTCACAAAATGAACCTTGGCTCCAAGCCAATCAGCGCGATATGCGTCAAACTCATCACTGAGTTTCTTAATCTCAGTCTGAATAGTGACAAGTTCTTCAGTTGTCATAGAGACAATGTTTTTCTTCGGATAGCGCTCTTTCTTGTACTGCGCTTTCTTGATCTGCCTGGCCTTCACTAATTTCTACTTTTCTTGTTGAATGAAGTGGGTCAGCATGTGACTCTGGCTAGGAGTCAGCTTGAAGTCAGGCAAGGGAGTGTTGGGGTCCTTGTGCCAATCATCAATGTAGTCGAGGATCAGCTTGGGATCCAAAAGCAGTGGCACTTCTGATCTGTTGGCTCTAGCGGCCCTGACTTGCCTGTCTCTGATGATTTCTGCAAGTTCATCATCTTCAGCTTTGTCTTCATCAGACGGCACTTGGAAAGCGACTTGCTTCTTTTGAGGACTTGGGTGAGGACCTCGTCCAGCAGTGGCCTTTGTCTTCAGCAGTGAGGGCCCAGCTGAGGAACTTGGTGCAGCTGAGGAACTAGCTGAGACACCTGAGGCAATGGAGATGCTGGCAGTCCTTTGGCACAAGGCAAGATGCACAGGTGCTGAGGATTTAGGTGGAACAACTGAAGGCTTTGGCGGAGGAGCTGAGGACTTGGGAGGAACAGGAGCAGCATGAGGAATTGGTCGTGAGGGCTTTGATGATTCTGGCCGTGACGGCATTGCTGATTCTGGCCATGAGGGCATTGCTGTGGATCTTGGCCTGTGCGCAGGCTTCTTAGACATAGCCTTCTTTGGCTTGACAGTAGAGGCAGCAGCAGCAGCAGAGTCTTCATTGAATTTCCTCACTACTTCTCTGGCTTGCTTAGCCAACTTGGCTTGGCACTTGGCCCATTCATCAGGATAGTCCTCACCACACTTCAGGCTGGTGGGATCTGCTATTTGGCCAGGTGCCAATGGAGCTCTTGCGCATGGAGGATTGAGTGCGAATTTCTTCATGTACTTAGGAGTGGCATATCTGTACTCCCTCCATTCTCTTGCCCATCTCCTCTCTATCCTCTGTTTGCGCACTTTGCGCTCATTCTTGGTTTCCTCAGTAGGTGTGCAGTACCTAGCATATATGTCATCAGGGATCTCAAACGATGTATTTACCTCAGGCCTCTTTCCTCCTTTTTGTGGCCTTTTACCATCAGCCATTTTCTTCAGCTGAGGAATTTGAACAATCGAATTCTCTGAAGAAGTATGCAACTTTTCTTCGAGGAACGCTGCAAATGAGTTAAGTTGATGAGAACCTAGTGATTCAGCAGCTGACATGTGTACCTGTGAACAGAGTATAGTTGCGAGGAATTTCGAGAGGTCATATACATTCTCAGAAGGTTTTTCAAAAAGAACAAGTTTGAGGAATTTGACCAGATGAGTCTTGAAGGTTTTCACTAAGCGTTCTTTGTCTTAGGTTCCAGAGTTGTATAGATCGAAGATCCACACAATTGAGGAATCTTGAAGAAAAATGATGCTTAGAGAAACGAATCAAGAACAGATGACTTGTGAGGTGTTCGGTGTGTGAAGATATGAAGAAAAACACTTTTGAGGATCTTGTAGATAATCATTCGAATCAACAAGGGTAGTAAAAGTAACTTTTAATTACCCTGGACGAAGAACACGACGAACTGGAATGAGGAGATGTGAAGTTCATCTGTGCAGATCTTCCACGCCCTAACTCGGCGGAGGAAGACGGCTACAGCGGCGGCAGAGTGAAGATTTCCGCGGTCGGCGTGAGTACGTCGGCGACGAGGTCGAGGCAACGAAGCTCTTCCTCATCGGCGGCGATGAAGTGGCGGCGGTGATAGGGTTTTAGAAGATCGAGCTGGAGAGAGAGGTCGAGCGTAGTGAAAGAAGTGACGAAGGGAAGGAGGGGTATTTATAGCCACGGTGAAAAACTGCTCGCCCGAAGAATTGGACGAACGTGCCCCTGACTCTTCTCATTCGCATGACATGTGTCACCCACGTAGTGAGAGGTGGAGATCGTGTTAGATCGTGGGTTTGTGGATAAGTGTATCATGGGATGCGGAACGGTTTGAGCGGCAAAGCCGAAAATTTCGATAAGATAGGTTTTAAAGTTCCATTCGCAATTTCTTCAGCTGACAAGGACAAAGTGAATATTTTGAATGAGTTTCAAATAGAACGCACATGAAGAATTAGTGAACAGATTGGGTTGAGTATAGCATAGAGGGGGAAGGGTCCGATCACATTCACTTAGCAGAAAACCAACTTGAAGAAATAGCAATAAGTGAATGATGTAGAGGACATAAAATCATATATATATATATATAGCCAATGAAGAAAAATGTCGGAACCAGTGAAGACTATGCAAAGTTGAAGAATATGAATAATTTGAGGAATTTCAACTTTCGGTGGTGGCGTGACCCACCGTATAAGAATGATGATTTCAAACACTACGTACAATTATCGTAGGGTTCTGAGAATCAAATTCTTCATTAATTTCTTCACACTAAGAGTGTTATTCTTCATTGATTGAAGAAAAACGTTTCTTCATGTGTTGCACATCTAAGTCATCAATTTTGCATAAGTGTTAGGATGAGTGTCCTTTTCAAAGAACATTTGAAGATTCTAGGATATTTAGCTCACACCGCAACTTGCGAAATCTCTTCTCATCCAAGGGCTTTGTGGAGATATCGGCTAGTTGTTCTTCAGTCTTCACATGCTCAATAGAAATGTCACCCTTCAACACATGATCAGGAATAAAATGATGACGAATCTGAATGTGCTTTGTCTTCGAGTGCTGAACTGGGTTGTGAGCAATCTTGATGGCACTCTCATTGTCACAAAAGAGAGGCACATTCTTCATGTTGACGCCGTAGTCCTTGAGAGTTTGCTTCATCCAGAGCAATTGGGCACAACAAGAACCAGCGGCAATGTACCCAGCTTCAGTAGTAGATAGTGATACGCAGTTCTATTTCTTCGAGGACCAACAGACCAAAGATCGTCCGAGGAAATGACATGTACCAGATGTTGACTTGCGATCCACACGATCACCAGAGTCAGAGTCAGAGTCAGAATATCCAACAAGATCAAAAGCCGAGCCCTTGGGGTACCATAGTCCAAGTGTTGGTGTGTGAGCTAGATATCGAAGAATATGCTTCACAGCCTTATGGTGTGATTCCTTCGGTGTAGCTTGAAATCGGGCACACATGCAAACACTAAGCATTATATCTGGCCTAGATGCACATAAGTACAATAAGGAACCTATCATGGAGCGGTATACCTTATGATCGAAGTCAATACCATTTTCATCAGTGCACAGATGGCCATTTGTTGGCATAGGAATTTTGACGCCTTTGCAATCTTGCATGCCGAATTTCCTTAGTACGTCCTTGAGGTATTTCTCCTGAGATATGAATATGCCATTGCGTTGTTGACGAATTTGAAGACCTAAGAAGAATTTCAACTCTCCCATCCTAGACATTTGATATTCTTCACTCATCATATAGGCAAATTCATCACTATAACGTTGGTCAGTACAGCCATAGATAATATCATCAACATATATTTGGCATACAAACAATTCACCATCATAAGATTTAGTGAAAAGAGTAGGGTCGAGTGAACCGGGTTTGAAGCCTTTCTACATGAGGAGTTCCTTAAAGATATCATACCGAGCCCATGGGACCTACTTGAGGCCATAGAGGGCCTTGTTGAGTCTGAAGATTTTGTCAGGATTCTTTGGATCTTCAAAACCTGGGGGTTGAGCAACATATACTTCTTCCTCAAGCTTACCATTGAGGAATGCACTTTTCACATCCATTTGATATAAAGTGATATCATGATGGTTAGCATAAGTAAGTAATATGCGAATAGCCTCAAGTCTAGCAACAGGTGCAAAAGTTTCATCGAAATAAATTCCTTCCACCTGTGTGTAACCTTGAGCTACAAGTCGTGCCTTATTCCTCACCACAAGGCCATTTTCATCTTGCTTGTTGCGCTAGATCCAGTTTGTGCCGATGATATTGTGCTTGCGAGGATCTGGACGTTTGACCAGTTCCCAGACATTGTTGAGCTCAAACTGATGTAATTCTTCTTGCATGTCCTGAATCCACTCAGGCTCCAGAAATGCTTCATCTACCTTAGTGGGCTCTCTAATAGAGACAAAAGCATAGTGCCCACAAAAGTTAGACAAATGTGAAGCTTTTGAGCGTGTGAGAGGACCTGGCGCTTTGATGTCATTGATGATCTTTTCAACTTGCACTTCTTTTGCAATGCGAGGATGAGCTGGTGGTCGTTGAAGAATTTGATTAGCGTTTTCTTCAGCACCATTTTCTTCAGGTGCATTAGCTCGACGTTCTTCATGTTCTGGAATGAATTCTTCAGCAGATTCTTCAGTAGGAATGACATCCTTAGTAGCCTTGAACTTGATAGTTTCCTCAGGTGCTGGTTCATCTATCACAGTAGGTAGGTGCTCTCTTTGCAAGCCATTAGTTTCATCGAACTGCACATCTATAGTTTCAACCACTTTGTGAAGAACGTTGTTGAAGACTCTGTAGGTGTGCGAGTCCTTTCCGTAACCAAGCATAAAACCTTCATGTGCTTTCGGTGCAAATTTTGAGTTGTGGTGATGATCTCTAATCCAACATTTAGCACCAAAGACTTTGAAATAACTTACATTGGGTTTCTTATCAGTGAGGAGTTCATAGGAAGTCTTTTTGAAGAATTTGTGAAGATATACTCTATTGATGATGTGGCATGCAGTATCAATTGCCTCAGTGCAGAAATGACGAGGCATTTTGTATCCATCAAGCATAGTGCGAGCCATCTCAGCAAGAGTCCTATTCTTGCGCTCCACGACGCCATTCTGCTGAGGAGTGTAGGGAGCAGATAACTCATGAGTAATACCAAGTTCATCAAGATAGTCATCAAGACCAGAATTCTTGAACTCAGTGCCATTGTCACTTCTGATGTGCTTGATCTTCACACCAAAGTTGGTTGAAGCCCTCGAGGTAAATCGTCTGAAGACTTCCTGCACTTCATGTTTGTAAGTAACAAGGTGTACCCATGTATAGCGAGAATAATCATCAACAATAACAAAGCCATATTGAGAGATCCATGTGAAGCAATTCAAACGGGTGAGTGGTGGTCATGATAGTCTTTGCTGGATGCTTGGCCTTCGTCATCTTCCCAGCTTCACAGGCTTCGCATAGGTGATCCTTGAGGAATTTGACATTCTCGATGCCAATGACATGCTTCTTCTTCGCAAGCGTGTGAAAATTCCTCATGCCTGCATGACCAAGTCGTCGATGCCAGAGCCAGCCTTCTGAAGCTTTTGCAAGTAAGCACACGGCTGGTTGTGGTCCTGTAGAGAAATCAACAATATACAGGTCTCCTCTCCTAAAGCCCTCAAAGACTTTGTAATTGTCAGCTTCCATAACCACAACACAACGGTACTTGCCAAAGACAACAACCATATCAAGATCACAAAGCATTGAGACAGACATAAGGTTGTATCCTAAGGACTCAACAAGCATGACCTTGTCTATGTGTCGATCCTTTGTAATCGCAACCTTACCTAGACCCAATACCTGAATTTTGCCTTTGTCAGCAAAGATGATATGCTTCAGATGCGACGGAGATAATGGAGCATCCATCAATAGATTCTTGTCACCAGTCATTTGGTTTGTACATCCACTATCGAGGACCCACTCAGTGGCTTTAGGTTGATCATCCTGCTGATGAATTAGTGCAGCTTACAAACTCATATACTTCATCAGTGAAGAATATGACATCAATTCATCAGATCAATTTCATCAAGTAAAAGAATTGATAAAGCAGTATGAGGACATGAGAAATGGAAGTTCATTTCTTCATGATTAGCCCGCGTCCTATCAGGCATGCTCAGGTCTCCAGCAAATTCTTCAGACGATTACGTGCATCTAGAGACCTGACCCTGCAGAAGAGACTAGTTCTTTTTTTTCACCACCCACATCTAAAGGGGTGGCAAAGAGTCATCATTCTGTGAGCTCCATATGAGAAGGATGGCATAGAAGCCAGTCCATTTCGTTTCACATAAGAGGGGTTAGAGTAAGCATAAACGTATGCAGAGAAATTCTTCGAGGACTTATGGACATAATGATTTGAATAATAATGCATATATCCATAATCCTTAGATCTTCCCTGCGAAACAGACGGGTTAGCACGATGATGTTCATATGAGGACTTTGATCCATATGAGGAATTTGGTCCGTATGAGGACTTAAATCCATATGAAGAATTTGGTCCATATGAAGAATTTGATTTGGGGTTCCTATTCTTCATAGGTGGCGTCATGATGACATTCACCTGAAGACTTTCAAGGCATCTTTTGGGAACCCAGATTTTCTTCATAGGGGAGCCGTTCCTGCAGTTAGTGCCAACATATCTAGAAAATACTTCACCATTCTGATTTTTGAACAGTTTATAGTTGGAGTCAATTGACTCATCATCAGAATGAGGAGTTTCACATGCAAATCGAGATAAGTTTGATGGATCAACTGGAGGTCCCTTTGCAGCAACCCATGTAGTTTTGGGTTACTGCTCAGGCTTCCAATATGTACCATCAGCATTGAGTTTCCTCTCAAAGGAGATACCCTCTTTCCTAGGGTTCCTATTGAGGATCTTCTTTTTAAGCACATCACAAAGAGCCTGATGCCCTTTGAGGCTTTTGGACATGCCTGTCGTGTACAATTCCTGCAGCCCTGCATCGTCAGTGATACTAGCAATGTCCTAAGATGAGGAATTAATGATAGCAGAGGCATGTGAAGAATTTGAAACATTAGAAGCATTTGAACATTCAGGTGAAGAATTAGTAGATTCACGTTCAATGCACTTCAAGCATGGACGAACAAATTCTTCCTGAGATGCGCTGATTTGTTGAGCAAGTAATGGACCGCGCTCCTTCTGAAGATCTTCATAACTCACTCTTAGCTTCTCAAGATCTTGCTTTCTTTGAAGAAATTCATAAGAAAGCTTCTCATGCTCGGATAAGAGAGTGTTATGATGAATTTGAAGATTGTCAAACGTAGTCTGAAATCTCTGAAGATTTTCAGTCAGGGCTTTAGTGCGATCCATTTCTTCACCCAACATATCATCACTTTTGTCTAGCATGTTTTGAACCTTTTCTAAAGCCCTTTGTTGTTTTACAGCAATCTTAGCAAGTTTAGAATAGCTGGGCTTAAGATTTTCATCAGATTCATTCTCACTTGATTCAGATGAGTTATATTTGAGTACCTTGGCAACCTTTACCATGAAGTAGTAGGTGGGAGCGTAGTCATCTTCCCCTTCATCAGCTTTGTTGGTGAGGTTATTTTCTTCAGTGTTGAAGATAGACTTGCTGACGAATGCAGTAGTGAGAGCTAGGCTCGCCACTCCAGATTCGGACTCCTCAGATGACTCCTCTTCCTCATTTTCTTCAGATTCAGCCTCAGAGTCCATTTCCTTGCCTATGAATGCCCTGGCCTTCTTGGAGCTACTCTTCTTGTGATGTGAAGGCTTTGAGGATTTCTTCTTTTTCTTCGCATCATCAAAACTGTAATCCTTGTATTTCTTCTTCTTTGATTCCTTTTCCCATTGAGGACAGTCTTGAATGTAATGACCAGTCTTCTTGCATTTGTGGCAGAGCCTCCTCTTGTAGTCACTTGATGAGGAATCATTGCTCCTTGAGGGTCTTCCAAGGCGACCATGTCTTGACAACTTTTGGAACTTCTTTACAAGCAGAGCCAGATCATGGCTCAGTTCTTCAGGATCACCAAGGCTGCTATCGGAGTCTTCATCTTAGGACTCAGATACTGCCTTGGCCTTTAGTGTACGTGATCTGCCATAGCTTGAACTATAGAGATCTCTCTTTTCAGCAAGTTGGAACTCATGAGTATTTAGCCTCTCGATAATATCAGCGGGATCAAGTGACTTGTAATCAGCACGTTCTTGTATCATTAATGCCAGAGTGTCAAATGAGGAATCAAGCGATCTCAGCAATTTCTTCACCACCTCATGGTCGGTGATGTCAGTGGCACCAAGTGGTTGAAGCTCATTTGAGATGTCAGTGAGGAGATCGAAGGTTTGTTGAAAATTTTCATTATGGAGTCTTTTGAAGTGGTTGAAGAGATTGCGAAGAACATCAACTCGAGAGTCACGCTAGGTTGAGACTGCTTCATTCACTTTGGACAACCTATCCCAGATAAGCTTTGCTGTCTCCAGAGCACTCACTCTGCCATACTGTCCTTTGCTCAGATGGCCACATATGATATTCTTCGCTTGAGAGTCGAGTTGCTTGAATCTCTTCACATCAGCAGCATTCAGAGAAGGTGTGACCGAGGGAACACCATTTTCCACAACATACCAGAGATCGTTATCAATTGCTTCAAGATGCATTCGCATCTTATTCTTCTAGTAGGGGTAGTCCGTCCCATCGAAGGTAGGACACCCAGCAGAGACCTTGATCATACCTGCAGTCGACATAACTAAAACTTCAGGCGGTTAAACCAAAATCACATAGAACAAGGGAGTACCTTGCTCTGATACCAATTGAAAGTGCGTTATATCGACTAGAGGGGGCGTGAATAGGCGATTTTTATGAAATTCTTCACTAAGGAATTTGCCGGTGAGGAAATTCCTTAGCGAAGAACTACTTGCAGCGGAATAAGTACTCAGAAGTAAACATAACAGAATACAAGCATAGTCATCATGATGAAATGAAGACAGGCATAGAGTACAGGAAGTGTAATCACAGGATAACACAGGATGAAGACAAACAGACTGAAGAAATTGAACTGAGGAAATTGAGAAATTCTTCAGTCAAAGTCTTCAAGCACAGATATGAACAAACACACAACACAATTATGAGGAAATGAAAGAGTTGAGGAAATAGAACCAGTAAGCTTGGTGAAGACAATGATTTGGTAGACCAGTTCCAACTGCTGTCTCAGTTGTACGTTTGGTCGGAGCGGCTGAGTATTTAAACACGAGGACACACAGTCCCGGACACCCAGTCCTGAACAAACAGCTCAGTACACCCTGTCCTCACCGTATTCTCCTTGAACTAAGGTCACACAGACCTCGTCCAATCACTCGTGGTAAGTCTTCAGGCAATTTCCAAACCTTCACAAACATGGTCACTCGGCGATCCACAATTCCTCTTGGATGCTCTAGACCACGACGCCTAACCGTCTGGAAGAAGCACAGTCTTCAAAGGTAACAAGCGTCGGATCCACGCAGGATCAATCTCATCAGTGATGCTCAATCACTTGGGGTTTGTAGGTGTTTGGGTTTTGGGTTTTTGGTTTTTCCTCACTTGATGATTTTCGCTCAAAGTTCTCAGAGGATGGGTTGCTCTCAAATGACAAGTGTCAGTTTCTCTCGGAGCAGCCAACCAGCTAGTGGTTGTAGGGGGCGGCTATTTATAGCCTAGGGAGAAGCGCAACATGATAAGATATAAATGCCCTTCAATGATATGACCGTTAGGTGGATAGATATTTTGGGACAGCTGGCGCATAGCACAGCAATGGTCGGAATTCTGAGTAGTAAAATCCTCAGGGCTATCATGTTCCTCACTGTGTAGGCAATCCGCACTGGCAAATTCCTAACTCCTGAGTCAGGAAAAATTCCTCAGAGACCAGAAGAACTTCGTCTCTGTCACTGAAGAAATTGACTGAACTGTATGAGATTTCCAATGGCTTGACTCGAAGGTATTGGTAGGTGTAGGATTTTGAGTGGAGCATCACATGGAAATTTTTCCTTAGTATTTCCTCGACCCCCTTTAACAGTACGGTGTTTCCTATGACTCAAGAAAGAGAAAAACAAAACTATGAAACGAAAGTCTTCAAGCTTCATATTCCTCGCATGAATATCAAGTCTTCACGGACACACCAATTTCTTCACTTTCAAAGTCTTCATGAAAGTCTTCAGAAATACCAAAATCTTCAGTCGAAGATATTTATTTGTAGGGGTCGACTTTTCCTGTAAATATCAAATTCCTCATAGACTTATAGACCTGTGTACACACACAAACACATTAGTCCCTTAACCTATAAGTCTTCAATACACCAAAATCACTAAGGGGCACTAGATGCACTTACAGGTCTAGGTAATGTTGCGATTACAAAGGATCGACACATGGACAAAGTCATGCTTGTTGAGTCCTTAGGATACAACCTTATGTCTGTCTCAATGCTTTGTGATCTTGATATGGTTGTTGTCTTTGGCAAGTACCGTTGTGTTGTGGTTATGGAAGCTGACAGTTCCATAGTCTTCGAAGGCTTTAGGAGAGGAGACCTGTATATTATTGATTTCTCTACAGGACCACAACCAGCCGTGTGCTTCCTTGCAAAAGCTTCAGAAGGCTGGCTCTGGCATCGACGACTTGATCATGCAGGCATGAGGAATTTGCACACGCTTGCGAAGAAGAAGCATGTCATTGGCATCGAGAATGTCAAATTCCTCAAGGATCACCTATGCGGAGCCTGTGAAGCTGGAAGATGACCAAGCCCAAGCATCTAGCGAAGACTATCATGACCACCACTCGCCCATTTGAATTGCTTCACATGGATCTCTTTGGTCCTAATCATTATTCTGCTATTTCAAATGAAGCATATCAATATGGCTTTGTTATTGTTGATGATTATTCTCGCTACACATGGGTACACCTTGTTACTTATTAACATGAAGTGCATGAAGTCTTCAAACAATTTTCCTCGAGCGCTTCAACCAACTTTGGTGTGAAGATGAAGCACATCAGAAGTGACAATGGCACTGAGTTCAAGAATTCTGGTCTCGATGACTATCTTGATTAAATTGGTATTACTCATGAGTTATCGGCTCCTTATACTCCTCAGCAGAACGGCGTTGTGGAGCGCAAGAACAGGACTCTTGCTGAGATGGCTCACACTATGCTTGATGAATACAAAACAGCTCATCATTTCTCGACTGAGGAAATTGATACTGTGTGCCACATCATCAATAGAGTATATCTTCACAAATTCTTCAAAAATACTGCCTATGAACTCCTCATTGATAAGAAACCCAATGCAAGTTATTTCAAAGTCTTCGGTGCTAAATGTTGTATTAGAGATCCTCATCACAACTCAAAATTTGTATCGAAAGCACATGAAGGTTTTATGTTTGGTTACGGAAAGGACTCGCACACCTACAGAGTCTTCAACAACGTTCTTCACAAAGTTGTTGAAACTGTAGATGTGCGGTTCGATGAAACTAATGGCTCACAAAGAGAGCACCTACCTACTGTGATAGATGAACCAGCACCTGAGGAAACTATCAAGTTCAAGGCTACTAAGGATGTCATGCCTACAGAAGAATCTGCTAAAGAATTCATTCTAGAACATGAAGAACGTTGAGCTAATGCACCTGAAGAAAATGCTGAAGAAAATGGTGCTGAAGAAAATGCTGATCAAATTCTTCAACGACAACCAGCTCATCCTCGCATTGAAAAATAAGTGCAAGTTGAAAAGATCATCAATGACATCAAAGTGCCAGGTCCTCTCACACGCTCAAAAGCTTCACATTTGTCTAAATTTTGTGGGCACTGTGCTTTTGTCTCTATTACAGAGCCCACTAAGGTAGATGAAGCATTTCTGGAGCTTTTGTGGATTTAGGCCATGCAAGAAGAATTACATCAGTTCGAGCTCAATAATGTCTGGGAACTGGTCAAACGTCCAGATCCCCGCAAGCACAATATCATCGGCACAAAGTGGATCTACCGCAACAAGCAAGACGAAAATGGTCTTGTGGTGAGGAATAAGGCACGGCTTGTAGCTCAAGGCTACACACAGGTTGAAGGAATTGATTTCAATGAAACTTTTGCACATGTTGCTAGACTTGAGGCTATTCACGTATTACTTGCTTATGCTAACCATCATGATATCACTTTATATCAAATGGATGTGAAAAGTGCATTCCTCAATGGTAAGCTTGAGGAAGAAGTATATGTTGCTCAACCCCCAGTTTTTGAAGATCCAAAGAATCCTGACAAAATCTTCAGACTCAACAAGGCCCTCTATGGCCTCAAGCAGGCCCCACGGGCTTGGTATGATACTTTGAAGGAATTCCTCATGACGAAATGCTTCAAAGCCGGTTCACTCGACCCTACCCTTTTCACTAAATATTATGATGGTGAATTGTTTGTGTGCCAAATATATGTTGATGATATTATCTTTGGTTGTACTGACCAACGTTATAGTGATGAATTTTCCTATATGATGAGTGAAGAATATCAAATGTCTATGATGGGAGAGTTGAAATTCTTCTTAGGTCTTCAAATTCGTCAAGAACGCAATGGCATATTCATATCTCGGGAGAAATACCTCAAGGATCTACTGAGGAAATTCGGCATGCAAGATTGCAAAGGCGTCAAAATTCCTATGCCCACAAATGGCCATCTGTGCACTGATGAAAATGGTATTGACTTCGATCATAAGATATACTGCTCCATGATAGGTTCTTTATTGTACTTATGTGCATCTAGGCCAGATATAATGCTTAGTGTTTGCATGTGTGCCCGATTTCAAGCTACACCGAAGGAATCACACCATAAGGCTGTGAAGCATATTCTTCGATATCTAGCTCACACACCAACACTTGGATTATGGTACCCCAAGGGCTCGGCTTTTGATCTAATTGGATATTCTGACTCTGACTATGCTAGTGATCATGTGGACCGCAAGTCAACATCTGGTACATGTCATTTCCTCGGACGATCTTTGGTCTATTGGTCCTCAAAGAAACAGAACTGCGTATCACTATCTACTGCTGAAGCTGAGTACATTGCCGCTGGTTCTTGCTTTGCCCAATTGCTATTGATGAAGCAAACTCTCAAGTACTATGGCGTCAACATGAAGAATGTGCCTCTCTTCTATGACAATGAGAGTGCCATCAAGATTGCTCACAACCCAGATCAGCACTCGAAGACAAAGCACATTCAGATTCGTCATCATTTTCTTCATGATCATGTGTTGAAGGGCGACATTTCTATTGAGCATGTGAAGACTGAAGAACAGCTAGCCGATATCTTCACAAAGCCCATGGATGAGAAGAGATTTAGCAAGTTGCGGTGTGAGCTAAATATCCTAGAATCTTCGAATGTTCTTTTAAAGGGACACTCATCCTAACACTTATGCAAAATTGATGACTTAGATGTGCAACACATGAAGAAACGCTTTTCTTCAATCAATGAAGAATAACACTCTTAGTGTGAAGAAATTAATGAAGAATTTGATTCTCAGAACCCTACGATAATTGTACGCGGTGTCTGAAATCATCATTCTTATACGGTGGATCACGTCACCAGCAAAAGTTGAAATTCCTCAAATTATTCATATTCTTCAACTTTGCATAGTCTTCACTGGTTCCGTCGTTTTTCTTCATTGGCTATATATATATATTCATATATATATATATATATATATATATATATATGAGTTTATGTCCTCTACAACATTCACTAATTGCTATTTCTTCAAGTTGGTTTTCTGCCTCGACCTCGTCGCCGACGTACTCGCGCCGACCGCGGAAATCTTCACTCAGCCGCCGCCTTAGCCGTCTTCCTCCACCAAGTTAGGGCGTGGAAGATCTGCACAGACGAACTTCACATCTCCTCACTCCAGTTCGTCGTGTTCTTCGTCCAGGGTAATTAAAATTTACTTTTACTACCCTCGTTGATTCGAATGATTATCTTCAAAATCTTCAAAGGTGTTTTTCTTCATAGATTCACACAATAAACACCTCACAGGTCATCTGTTCTTGATTCGTTTCTCTAAGCATGTTTCCCTTCAAGATTCCTCAAATGTGTGGATTTTTTATCTACACATCTCTGGAACCTAAGACAAAGAACGCTTAGTGAAATTCTTCAAGACTCATCTGGTCAAATTCCTCTAACTTGTTCTTTTTACAAAACCTTCTGAGAACGCATATGACCTCTCCAAATTCCTCACAACTATAATCTGTTCACAGGTACACATGTCAGCTGCCGAATCACTAGGTTCTCATCAACTTAACTCATTTGCAGCGTTCCTCGAAGAAAAGTTGCATACTTCTTCAGAGAATTCAATTGTTCAAATTCCTCAACTGAAGAAAATGGCTAATGGTAAGAAGCCACAGAAGGGAGGAAAGAGGCCTGAGGTAAATCAAGAAAGCGCAGTACAAGAAAGAGCGCTATCTGAAGAAAAATGTTGTCTCTATGACAACTGAAGAACTTGTCACTATTCAGACTGAGATTAAGACACTCAGTGGTGACTTTGACACATATCGCGCTGATTGGCTTGGAGCCACGGTTCGTTTTGTGAAACTTGCGGATAACTTCACTTCCAATGTTGCAGCCCCAACGCAACAGGAAATTCCTCAGGCTGAAGCATCTACTTAGCCTACTGAAGAAAATGCCAGCACCACTGATGACAATCAGGCTGCTGAAGAAAATGTGAGTTCCAGGGCTGATGACTGCATTCCAGCCACTGAAGAAATTGCCAGGGCACCCACTAGTGGTCCGCCTAAAGAAACTGAAGAACTCAGGGCAACTGCATCAGTTGTGCCTGAAGAAAATCAACCAGATTCCTCAGCTGCTCCTGCACCAACTTCAACTCCAATCCTCCCATCTGCTTCGGATGTGAAGAAGACCAAGGCTGCAGAGCGTGCTGCAGTGAAGAAAAGGAAAGCGTCAGCTGCTTCAGATTCTTCAGCTCCGAAGAAAATGAAGCCTATGACAAGTTCATTTGCAAATCCGATTGATGCTGTTCCCACCTCAACCAGGCCATTAAAGGACCTTGTTCCTTTTGATGAAGAATATGTGATCCCCAGCAGATCTAATGAAGAAACTCCTTCTGCTGCTTCGTCTCAACCGTTGGATGAAGAAATTGAAGTGGATACGATCCCTTCAACACCTATCATCTCCTCCCCTATGCCTCAGTTCACAACTGAAGAGGCTGGCGTTGAAGAAATGGAAGATGAAGATGTGGACATTGGCTGCACCACACCCGTAATTAGTGATGAATTCTGGGAAAGTCTGCATCCAAACTCACCTATGTTCACCCCTCTACAGAAAATTCCTCAGTCCCCCACACAAACTGTACATATGGGCTCTGAAGAAACTCATCCCACTGCATCTATCCATGAGGAAATTCCAGCCACTAGCACTGAAGAAACTGCTGCTGCTGAACAACCAACAACGTAGACTATCACTGGGGAGGCACCAGAAATTACTCAGCCTGAAGAACCTGCGATTGAGATTCTTGAGGTCGTGATGCAACTCACTGACACTCCTCTGCCGAAGCCAAAGGACCCATTCTCACGCAAGCAAAAGTTCAAGGATGATGATTTCTTCGGCGAGCACGTATTCTTCGAAGATTACAACCCATATAACTCTGCTCGCATTAGGAAGAGGCGTTTCTGGAGTGCTAGTCAAGCCAATTTCTATTCCTTAGTGCTGTTCAACAAGGAGAAGATCTTCTACCATGAGCATATTCCTCACGTGGATATGGAATCTCTGTCGTGCTTCGCACCAGTCCTCAGTGTCCTTTGTGACGCTGGACTGCTAAACTTTTCCTCTGACATCTGTGATTGGAATGAAGAATTGATTCTTCAATTCTATGCAACGCTGCACATCACTGGATATGCTAAAGATGTGAATTCCTGGGTGTTGGACTAGATGTATGAAAACACTCACTACACTGCACCAGCCTCTAAATTGCTTCGTGCTCTACCACTCAGTCCTCCCCTTGAAGAAGCTCGTTGCATCTACAGTGAACCTGAGCTCACACATCATTACATGCAGGTGCTGATGAAACCTTTGAAGCCAGGTCAGGCACCATGAACCAAATTCCTCGTGAAGGAATTGTTGTAGGTGCCCAGAACTGTCTGTCGTATTCTTACGAGGACAATCAGTCCTATCAAAGGCCACGACTCATCTGATGAGGAAATTGTTGGCATCATGAAGAATCTGGTATTCAACATCGTTCATGGCATTCCTGTCAATTATCACGATTTCTTCATGAGGACTATGGCCAATGTTGCACTGTCTCCATTTGAGCTGAAGCCTAATGCACCTTGGATTATGAGATTCCTCAGGACAAAGTCTTCACTTAACTACAAAGAAGATTTCCAGAATCACCTCAGCTACTTGCCCCCAATTGAAGTCCTCAAGCAGACATATTCCTCAGTTGATGGAAAGGGCAAGGCACGAGCTGTAATAGATGAAGGCATTCGTCCATTCGATGGTCAGTTTCGCAAAGCTGCATCTTATTCCAACAATGATGAGTCTGCCACACATGACTCTACCAATGCACCCAAGTCCACTCCTCAAGCCACTGCTCCGCGCGTGATGACTGACCATGAACTTCTGCTTAGTCTTCACCAGAAGGTGGATCGAAATCACAAATGGGTTAAGCGTCAGTTTGGTTCACTTCTTCACAACATGACTGCCACACACAATGCAGTGAAGAAAAACCACTACTACCTCCATCAAGTCTTCAGTCGCACCTGGGCAATCCTGTCACATCTGTATGGTGAAGATCTGAAGAACATGGGTCTCAAAGAAGATTTTGACTGGTCTGCACCTCCACCGAAGAAATTCAAGAAGGTGAAGGTTCCTTCTCTGGTGGCCAGCTCATATTCTTCATTGCGCGACACAGATGAAAATAAAGACTTGGACGACACTGCGGCAGGCCCTACTGCAACAAACGACCCGAACAACGCTGGCGCACCTTCATCAACTTGATATTCTTCAGGGGCGTTAGTCCTCATATTCGTTCCTTTTGGTCATTTGATGACAAAGGGGGAGAATTTTGAGTTAGTCTTCAAGCGGGTCTTTCTATATGGGCATTTTTTGTTAAGTTACAACTCTCGTTCTTCTGCAACTTTATTGGATCGAGTTGTAAACTTAAACCCGATGGTGCTCTGATACTCTTGATACATTTTTTTGCATGCTTATTCGTCGTTAATATTATTGCACGCATGCTGAATTACATCAGTCACCATATTTCATCATGCATTTCAAATTCTTCACTGTTATATATCAAATGCGTGCATGAATTACAAGATATAGGGGGGGGGATCTCCATGATTCAACTCTTCAAGTGTGCATTGCTTCAAAAGAAAATTCCTCACTATGCACATCTTCAAGGGGAGTTCTTCTATATCTTGCAATCAAATTCCTCAATATTTGTAGTAGCACTTCATATGTTTATCCCCGTTGAAAACTTAACCTATATTATCATCAATCAGCAAAAAGGGGGAGATTGTAAGTGCATCTAGTGCCCCTTAGTGATTTTGGTGTATTGAAGACTTATAGGTTAAGGGACTAATGTGTTTATGAGTGTACACAGGTCTATAAGTCTATGAGGTGTTTGATATTTACAGAGAAAGTCGACCCCTAAAAATGAAGTTCTTCGCCTGAAGACTTTGGTATTCTGAAGACTTTCTGAAGACTTTGAAAGTGAAGAAAATGGTGTGACCTTGAAGACTTGGTATTCATTCGAGGAACGTAAAACATGAAGACTTTTGTTTTCATAGTTCCATTTTCTCTTTCTTGACTCATAGGAAACACCGTACTGTTAAAGGGGGTCGAGGAAATACTAAGGAAAAATTTCCATGTGATGCTCAACTCAAAATCCTACATCTACCAATCCCTTCGAGTGAAGCCATTGGAAATCTCATACAGTCCAGTCATATTCTTCAGTGACAGAGACGAAGTTCTTCTAGTCTCTGAGGAATTTGTTCTGACTGAGGAGTTAGGAATTCGCCAGTGCGGATTTCCTACATAGTGAGGAACATGATAGCCCTGAGTATTTTGCTACTCAAAATTCTGACCGTTGCTATGCTATGCGCCAGCTGTCCCAAAATATCTATCCACCTAACGGTCATATCATTGATGGGCATTTATGTCTTATCATGTCGGGCTGCTCCCTAGGCTATAAATAGCCGCCCCCTACAACCACTAGCTGGTTGGCTGCTCCGAGAGAAACTGACACTTGTCATTTGAGAGCAACCCATCCTCCAAGGACTTTGAGCGAAAATCATTAAGTGAGGAAAAACCAAAAACCCAAAACCCAAACACCTACAAACCCCAAGTGATTGAGCATCACTGAAGAGATTGATCCCGCATGGATCCGACGCTTGTTGGCTTCAAAGACAGTGCTTCTTCCAGACGGTTAGGCGTCATGGTCTAGAGCATCCAAGAGGAATTGTGGATCGCCGAGTGACCAAGTTTGTGAAGGTTTGGAAGTCACCTGAAGACTTACCATGAGTGATTGGACGAGGTCTGTCTGACCTTAGTTCAAGGAGAATACGGTGAGGACTGGGTGTCATGAGCTGCGTGTTCAGGACTGGGTGTCCGGGACTGTGTGTCCTCGAGTTTAAATACTCAGCCGCTCCAACCAGACGTACAACTGAGACAGCAGTTGGAACTGGTCTACCAAATCATTATCTTCACCAAGCTTACTGGTTCTATTTCCTCAACTCTTTCATTTCCTCATAACTGTGTTGTGTGCTTGTTCATATCTGTGTTTGAAGACTTTGACTGAAGACTTTCTCAATTTCCTCAGTTCAATTTCTTCAGTCTGTTTGTCTTCATCTTGTGTTATCCTGTGATTACGCTTCCTGTACTCTGTGCCTGTCTTCATTTCATCATGATGACTATGCTTGTATTCTATTATGTTTACTTTTGAGTACTTATTCCGCTGCTAGTAGTTCTTCGCTAAGGAATTTCCTCACCGGCAAATTCCTCAGTGAAGAATTTCATAAAAAATCACCTATTCACCCCCCACTCTTGTCGATATAACGCACTTTCATAGGGGCATGCCCTCTCATGTCTCGTAGAGCTAGGGAGTAGTAAAGAAAGGGGAGGAAGCTTTGGATGCCATGGATGGCCACTTCAGTGAGAAGGAAGGTGAGAAAGAGAGAGGAAGCTACTGACTAGGTAGGTAAATGGGGGTTTATACCAACCAATGATTGAGCTGAGGGTAAGCAAATGTTACTGGAGGTAGAAGGGGACTAGGAGGAGTTGTGGTAAAAAGTTGAGATCAATTGGGATCCATTTGGTACCCTAACCATTGATCACTACAATATGGCAGAAAGTGCTTGATGTTGATTTGGACAAGCAGATGAATTCCTCTTGGCATGAGACTTAAGAGGATCAAATGGAATATGGAAATAAGGTTGTTCACCAAGTTTGAGCTCATTTGAAGAAAACTGACAATCTAACTCTGGTAAAACATAGAAATCAATAGAAATGGGTTTTCCAAGATCTATTCATGCAAAACTATTATCCTTCATGCACCACTTCGTGTAGGATCATCATTTGGGAGATGTGAGCATGTCCACAAAAATTTAGGTAAAAAGGAGAAATTTGGCAATGTAGAGTTGTTCAAACTTGGATCTGGACAAAGATGGTTTTGGGGCACTTTTGTGAACCAAAACTATTCTGATTGGAATAAGACTTTGGAGAGACATCACACTAGGCATATGTGACTTGCCAAAATTTTCTTGGAATTTTAAGAGAATATTTCCTTTGCATATATTTCAAAAGCTTGAAATATCCATGAAGGGTTTTTGAGGGATTTGACCAATATTTTGGACATGACCATGTGTTGAAACTCTTATATATGGACAATAGATGTCCACCGAGTTCCCTAAATTTTCTCAAATATTTTTGAAACAGTTAAATAATTTTAACCTCTTAAAGACCATTACAGGCCTAAAGGAAAAGGCCTTAAATAAAATAGGAAAATTGCTTTTAAAATTATAATTTAGTGGTTTATGGGAGTCCTATGCCTAATAGGAGTCAAATATAGTTTTTAAAATATTTTTCATACCCTAAATTAAGTACTTTTAGTTCAAGTCTCAATTTAGGATTTTTTGGAAAACCTAATTTAGAAAATATTTTTTGGCCAAATTATTTTTGTAAGAAAAAACTATTCCGTCCTATAGACATGGCATTGTCATTGGGCAATGTTTTGGATCAAGGAGAAGGAGTATAAGAGTTGGAGGATTTACTTGATTTTTAGAGCACTTGCAAACAACAATAAAAAATTCAATCAAGCAAAGTTCAAAACACTCAAAAGTGTTTGTCAAACCATATTTTAGCATGATTTATTAGCTTATGTGTTGTGATGTAAAAATCAGGGTGTGACAGACCTACCCCCCTTACAAGAATCTCATCCCCGAGATTCCTAAACTAGGCACGGGAAGGAGTACGGAAACTTAGATGTAGTGGTCTTCACATCCTCATACTGCTTTGGCTTCCGGGTGGGGCTCCATTGAACCTGGAAGTACTTGATGGTGTGGCTTCATGTATAATGTCCTTCTTGATCCAGGTTGCTAAGGGGTCTCTTGCGTAAGTCGGGTTGGGCCAGGGGTCGATGGCTCGGTGATCGATGTGCTTGTCAAGGTCGAGCTAGTTAGGGAGTTCGAAACACTCCCGAAGTTGTGTTGGGTGGGAAAACATTGTGCACAGTGGGTAACTCGGGTGGCAACTCCATCTAGTAATCGCCTTCTCTCTGTCTTGTAGTGACCTCAAAAGTGGGTCGATAATCTTGGTATGAGCTTAATGTTTGGTTCTTCTGCGAGGAGTGACCCGTTGGTCCAAATGGTATTCGATGCGGGAGTTTACTTCTTGACGATGATGGTTGGTTTAGTTCTTCCCCCTTGACATGGCGGTCTTCAGATGTTCCTTAACCAGACGAATGACTCTTCTTCTATCTTTGGGTAGACAAGTACGTCACCAAAATAAAGATGGCAACCAACTTGTCCAAGTACTCCATGAAGTCTATGGGGTAGATAAGATAGGCTGGGGTATTGGTGGTGGTCACAATTGAGTGTTGGACAAGGTCGTCTCATCCTAGAATCAAGGCCCATGGTCATGATCCAACCATGTTGTGGATTGGTAGGTCTTAAGGGTTCAAGGATTCTAGGGTGCGAGTAAAAGTTTATCATCTTATCCTTGGGCACAGTTTCTAAGATGCCAATTGTTCTACCTAGTCATTTAAACAAATCACATTATATTACCAAAAAAATCATCTCATACAGGTCAACTCCAATCATCAATCACGCTATTCATATCCTCATGGCTCCCGAGAGGAGGTCTAACAAAACCATACATGTCAACTGTCCCCAAACTCATATGTATGGTTATCCTCATGTAAAAATCCATGCATAGAACATACAAGCTGTTAAGCTTGAATTAAACATCACAATCCAAGTATTCAGCTCACCCATCCAGGGTCCATGATAGTGAATCTATGTCCTAAGGAAACAGTCGTATACCAATCCAAGGTCTTGTTTCCTTCCTATGAATCAAATCCAACATCCCATTAGCTTCCATCAATCACCACAAGACCTATTAATCCTACAAATCCAATATCTATAGCGTTCCACATGATCTTCTAAAGTCCCTATAATTCCTAAATCCGTGAAATGGGCTATCTTTACTATAGTTAGTCCACCAATTTCCATTATCACGTTTTAATAATCTCCAATGTCAAGTTCATACAGACCCCTAAATCAACTTTGACAATTAACCTAATCTCCTAGTTTATTGTCCACCGAGAAACATGGTATCATGATTGAGATCATCAGTCTAAATCCAATTTACTCCGAACCATGTAGACTTACTCAACATCTAGACTCCATTAGGATCACCTATTTAATCCAAGTATCATGTCCAACGAGAATTCCTACATGTTTCCCCCAAGTCATTATCGTATTGTCAACTATCTTCTATCAATATCCACTGGCTAAGTCAATTCCTTATACCTCCAAGAATTTCATCGTGCGATCATAATTGTCCTACAAAATCCAATTTAGTCCAGGGGTAATGAAAGTTATGCTACTCTATCAGGATGATCCCACCAAGTTCATCTACCAACATGAAAGCCTTGTAATCCACAAAAGTCTCAGATAATTCCTCAAGGTCTCCAATATAAACTCATCCAGTCATTTGTCCTCTATTCCTACATCCTCAAATTGATCTTCCCTATGGCATCGTTAGTTCTTGTGCTATATTAGGATGACAATGTGCTCATTCACTATGTCCACTAGTCTCGTAATGAACCCAGTGATAAGCAAGGTTACGGAGGCTTAACTGCTTCTCTTGCAATTCTGTGGGTTAAGCACATGGTCAAGGTTTCAAGCTGGGTATCTTGTGAAGTCTCGAAGGGTTTAGGGATGGGTTTCCAGTCATGAGGGGTAATTCTATGGGGTTGCACTTGGTCGTGGAGGCTATAGCAAAATTCTTTAGTGCTAGTTGGTTGCTGAGGTGGAATCCTTGGTGCATCCCGTCTTGCTGGTCTTTAGTTGATGGGAGAGATGAGAGAGAAAAGTAGCATAAAGGAGGGGAATGCCTAAAAGGGGATTCTATAGTGCAAGTGCAAACAAACAGGTGCCAAAAATGCCACACACATTTTTATTAAGATAAGATAGGTGATGTAGTTGCGTACATGCTGCCTAGGGAAAAAGTGTGACTTATATCAAAACACAAACAGATAAGAATAAGCAACACTCAACATGGTTTCATCAGAACCATCATATGGACTCGATTTCGCATAGGGGGTACACGACTCACCCTACCCTAGGGGTCCTCGGATCCGGTAGTCATGCTAGCTTCATCACTTGGAGAAAAGGTATTCAGTCTACAGCTTCTAGGTTCTCCTAGGGTGCCAATGGGCATGCGACAGTCGGCTGCTTATTGGGACACATCGTGTTAATATGCCCCAGTTCACCACACTTGTGACATGTAACAGAAGCAAAAAGGTTGTTATTTAGTCTTGGGTATTGTCATCGGGGGCCTAACGATGATCCTCTACGAGGTGGATATCGAAATCCATTCCTATGCCTCCTGCATGGGGTTTGGTTGTGGGCTTTCTGAAGTTCCTCGATTTGTTGCTCCTAATTGGAAATGTGGGCTTGTAAGGCGGTGATTTAATTTTCTCGCTCGACCTCCTTCTTCTTCTCGAGGCGGTGGAGGTGCAGAAGTGAAGGAAGGTCTGTATGGCCAGGAATGCTTCGGTAAGGTGACATAGAAGGTAGTCTCCTGCGTTGATGAAACAGATCTGGTACTTGAGGGTTGGATCCTCATCTCCTGGGGAAATCCTCACTTGTGTCAGAGCTCCAAATCTGCTCTTGCCAGGTAGGTAGCAGGTGGCATGTCCTTCTTTCATTTTTGTAAGGAGGTCTCGAAGATGGAGCGGTGCTTCATATGCCACTTGCTGAATGGACGGGTCTCTTGTTGGCATGGGCGGTCGAATGAAGAACCACCCCTGGGGTGAGGTCTTGGCAGGCACAAAAACGTTGGCGTAGAACTCCTTCTCGAACACATCATTTTCTAGTTCGTGCACGGTGTACATGGGCAGCAAGGGATAGTGGTATTGTTGGAGGCAATCTCTTACGAGTGATGGAAATCATGTCGTAGGAAGTCTCAATGGGGCGACGAACACCTTCAAAAGTTGAATAGGAGAGGTCAATATGGAAAATATCCCTTAGGTTTGGGAAATCTCAAAAAAGAGGCAAGGTATAGATGGTTTTGAAAATTTGTTTTATCCTAACTAATGACCATGCTAACTAAGGCTTCCTATAGCCAGGATGGCTCTGATAATAGCTCTATGGGGAACCTGACTCATAAGTCAATATCGCCGAATGCACGTGTATAGTGATCCCAGAGATCAATGCTCATTGAAAACACAGAAGCCGAATAACAAGATTCTTACATCCATTCATACCGTCTTACACAAATTATGGCCCTTATGGTCAAGTCTTACATAGATAAAGCCTCAAGGTCTGAACATTAAATATACTTAAGCAGTAGAAATCTTCGTTGATTAGTAGAATCCATGCCATCTGCCTTAACCCTACATGCATTCTGACTCGGAAAGCATCCTAGTTCGGATATTCATCTCCAAAGAACTCTTGTTCGAACTCCTAGTCTTCCATGCCTAGCCAATTAAATAACAAGTGGCAAGACAATGAGTACTTTGAATGTACTCGCAAGCAACCCATGTTTTTGTATCAAGGTAACAATGCATGATGTAACATGTAGGCAACCTATCATTAAGCTATTTGAAATCACATATCATCTTGTAAGATATGCATCAATGATCTCTGGTAACCTTGAGAACATGTTATAGATATCAAAATAAATAGAGTTTGGATAAACTCTAGCTTAATCAACACGTAAAGTCATTTTCCTTGACTCAAATAGTTCTCCTCCACACACACATGTACCAAGTTTATAAAATTTCTGGACATAGTTTAAGTAGCACCAGCCAACTGTCCATGACCATGGACCCGGCTATTCGAATAGTTTGGCACTCTACAGAGGTTGTGCACTTTACCGACAAGATCCGAGAAGCTTTCGTGTCATCCACGATCCCGCAGTACCTCAAGTACCCGGGACAAGCACGCGGTCACTATCTTTCCCTAGGCGACGAGGCCCAGGCGAGCCGGCGCGCGCACACACCAGGTTTTTAATCCTGACGGGCAGGGCCCAGCTGCCAGTGAGAGAGAGTGCGGGCGAGAGAGAGGTGAGGATGTTAGGTGGGCCCCGCTTGTCATCTTCAACCGTGCAACCAGAGGGGTCGGCGAGCTCACCGGAGGCGCCACGGGGCACGACAGGTTGAGCGGGTGGCACCGTCGGACTAAGGGGGATGTCGTCGTTCGGGTCATGGTGGAGGTGGTCGCCGGAGCAGCCTAGTTCACCCGCGATGAGGTCAAGGGGCGGAAGTGCTTTGGGAGGTCGCCGTTCTGGTCGTTCCCAGCTACAAAATAAGGGGAAAATGGCAGGGAATGGATCAGTGGGCTACGATGGTACCAGATCAAGGAACATGAGTGGTGGAGGAGGCTTATACCTCATGAACGCTGGTGAGCCGAAGTAGCGGAGAAAGAGCTCGGGCCCTTCTGGACATGAAGGGGGGTGCAGGTGGCTGATTTGGTTCTGTAGGAGTGAGTGGTGGGGAGAGGAAAGCTCAGGGAGAGCTTATATAGTCGGGCGTCGGCTCACCGTGGACCCGTGCACCGGTGAGCTTGCTGCCGTCGTTTAGGGTCACGGGGCTCACCGCGAGGAGCCTGCGGCGTTTATTGGGTTGGTCCAGAGCGAGGGATTGAATAGAGAGAGAACATGGGGAGGGCCAGGGGCACCGCGCATGTGAGCGTTTTCAGTAGCGCTCTCTGGCGGCCGGCACGCATGCGAGCAGGGGCAGGAGGAGGGAGAAGGAGGAGGGGGCGACCAGCTGCCGTGTAGCGGACGCCGAGGCGGATCGTCGGGCGCGCTGGGGAGGCCCGAGGTGGCCGGAGGTGGTTGGCAAGGGGAGGCTATAGTGCCTCGCCATAGTGTAGCCCGCTCTAGACCATGCAAATGGTCGGCATGGCATTGTTTAAGGGGTAGGGGCGTGCCCAGTCATGTCTGGTAGAGCTAGGGACTAGTAAAGAAAGGGGAGGAAGCTTTGGGTGCCATGGATGGCCACTGGAGTGAGGAGGGAGGTGAGAAAGAGAGAGGAAGCTGCTGACCAGGGAGGTAAATGGGGGGTTTTACCAGTCAATGATTGAGCTAAGGGCAAGAAAATGTTACTGGAGGTAGAAGAGGACTAGGAGGAGCTGTGGTAAAAAGTTGAGATCAATTGGGATCCATTTGGTACCCTGAGCATTGATCACAAAAATATGGCAGAAAGAGTTTGATGTTGGTATGGACAAGCATATGAATTCCTCTTGAAATGAGACTTAACAGGATTAAATGGAATATGGAATGAGGTTTTTCACAAAGTTTGAGCTCATTTGAAGAAAATTGACAACGTAACTTTGGTAAACCCTAGAAATCTACAGAAATGGGTTTTCCAAGATCTAGTCATGCAAAACTATTCTCCTTCATGCACCACTTTGTGTAGTGTCATCATTTGGAGATGTGAGCATGTCCATGAAAAATTAGGTAAAAAGGAGAAAGTTGGCAATGTATAGTTGTCCAAACTTAGATCTAGGCAAAGATGGTTTTGGGGCACTTTTGTGAACCAATACTATTCTGATTGGAATAAAACTTTGCAGAGAGATCACACTAGGAATAGGTGACTTGCCAAAATTTTCTTGGAATTTTAAGAGAATATTTCCTTTGTAAATATTCCAAAAGCTTGAAAATCCAGAAAGGGTTTTTGAGGGATTTGACCAATTTTTTGGACCTGACCATGTGTTGAAAGTCTTATATATGGACAATATATGTCCACTGAGTTTCCCTAAATTTTCTCAAATATTTTTGAAAATAGTTAAATAATTTTAACCTATTAAAGACCATTTCAGGCCTAAATAAAAAGCCTTTAAATAAAATAGGAAAATTACTTTTAAAATTATATTTTTTGGCTTATGGGAGTCCTATGACTAATAAGAGTCAAATATACTTTTTGAAATATTTTTCATACCTAAATTAAGTACTTGTAGTTCAAGTGTCAGTTAAGGAGTTTTTGGAAGACCTAATTTAGAAAATACTTTTTGGCAAAATTATTTTTGTAAGAAAATACTATTCTGTCTTATACACATGGCATGGTCGTTGGGAAAAGTTTTGGATCAAGGAGAAGGAGTATAAGAGTTGGAGGATTTATTTGATTTTTAGAGCACTTGCAAACAACAATCAAAAATCCAATCAAGCAAAGTTCAAAACACTCAAAAGCTTTTGTCAAACCATATTTTAGCATGATTTATTAGCTTAAGTGTTGTGACACAAAAATCAGGGTGTGACACCTTCCGGCCTCGCTTGGAACTTCCGAACCCCGGACCTTCCGTCTTGCCCGGAACATCCGGCCTAGACATAAAGTATGTGCATCTTCGACGACTTCTCCTACTTCGACAACTCCAACTACGGTGCAGCGGCATCTTCGCCAATGTACTGAAGACCGTGCACTACTAAATCGACAACAATCACATCATTTTGACACTCTCAACCGTAAGCAAGGGTGGTAACTTTCACGACATCTTTGTCTACGCCTTGTCATTGCATTGATAACCCCATAGCCTTCCTTTTGCATCGCTTACCCATGGAGACTAGCCTTTGAGTATTGCCAGCAATGTCACTTGTGCACATTAGTGATCATCATCTCGTTGCATATAGCATATCATCTTGGTACCCATGTCTTCATATGATTTCTTATGTCACAAAGTGGTCATAGCATATACACAATTGCTATCTTGGTTCATTAATTTTGCATGAGAAAGAGCTCAAAATAGAAAGAGCCAAGCAAGATTTTAAGAAAAAAGGAAAGATAAGCAAAGAGATTTTAAGGAAGAACCATAGCATCATACTACATTAAGATTGTCATACTCGATCATCTTGGATCATATCATCAGAATACCATACACATAGCATATTTGGGATAGAAGTCATTGCATGTTTGCTTTATAGGTTGTGCACAAGTTTCGTATCCGCCTATTGTGAAATCTTGCTAGAATCTCTAGAGAGTAGTGCAACAAGAGTATTTTGTGGATTCCACATTTTGGCTCATTCCTTGGTTGCACGAACCCATTTATCTATCAGTGTGTGTGTTCCCATGTACCATCTCGTGCTATCGGTCTACTTATTGCATTTGCAAATTTGCCAATATTTTCCAACATTATTGAGTCTCATTAACAATTGCATAAATTTTGTGCCACCATCCTAACCGAGCTCCACTATATGATTTATTTGTGTAGGTGTGAGAACCGACAAGAATTGGTACCAATTGTGTTATTTCCTTGTTGCACATTTGAGTGATCATCGATCCACCTTCAACATCGGTCAAGGTACATTCGGTATAAGTTCTTCTCTTTCTCCCACTCACATATTTGCTTGGAATGATGGATAGGCCAAATTCTTCTACCAACCCACTCTTCATTGAGCAAGACAACGACCCGAACAACTACGTCACCAAGAACCACCTCTTCGGTGCACAACAAGCTTTGCATCAAGAACAACAAGCATTGAGCGACCGCATCGACAATCTTGCCACTGATTTGCGACTCTCTAAGCAACGTACAAGAGACTACTTTGACAACAAGCTCGACGAACAAAAACAAGAGAGAAATGCAAGAATGGACGATATTCGTGCCTTGTTGGTCAACCGCTCTTCTACCACTTCATCATACTCAAGACAGAGCCCCTCAAGTCGATACTCCTCCGAAAACTCAAGTACGCCGACAGTGAACACTCTTCGCCAAGCCGAACGCCAAGACCGTCAAGCAAACTGCAATCCTCTACATGACACCAATCATCAAGAGCAAATTCGAGCGCAAGAACATTGACATCTCCGAAAGCAAGCTACCCTTGCACAAGCACAATAACGACAACATCTGCGCCAACAAGAGCAAGAGCAAGCGCGAAAACACCAAGATGAGCATGATGTCGAGGCACAACGTCTTCAACAAACGACGTGAAGCTCAAGCACTTGAGTCACAACGTGCCCTCCAGGACACAAGTCACAACGTAGACACGCGCAACCGGCAAACTCGTGAGCAAGAAGAAGTGCTCCGCGAGGAAATTCAAGATTGGAACTATCAAGCACAGTCGCAACGTCAAGCCCTCTTCAAGCTAGACATGAACAACAAGCTTGACAAGAACCACCCCTTGAATAAGGGAAACATGAGGTTGACAACCCTCCATGTCAAGAACGTTATCATCCTCGACCCCAACACAATGAGGAGTAATGCTACGGCAAGCTTCAGTTCACCATGCCCAAGTTCATCGGAAGCAATGATCCCAAAGAGTACCTTTTATGGGCATTGAAGGTTGACAAAATCTTCCGTTTGCACAACTATGAGGAACAAAATAAGATCGCAATGGCATCCCTTCAGTTCCAAGACTACGTCCTCATATGGTGGGAACAAGTCATTGAGTGCCGTGAGGCAAGAGGTGAACCACCCATCACTACTTGGGCACAAATGAAGGATGTCATGAGAGCACGTTTCGTCCAACCTACTACAACCATGACCTCTTCAAGAAACTCCAACTCCTCAAGAAAGGAACAAAGAGCGTTCAAGAGTACTACAAGGAAATGGAGACCGCTATGATACGAGCTAATGTCACGGAAGACGATGAGCAAACTATGGCACCTTTCTTGAATGGACTCAATCACCCTATCAAGAAGATTACCGGCTTGCAACCTTACTCCAACCACATCGAGCTAGTGCACCAAGCCACCAAGGCGGAGCGGCAAGTGCAAGATGACGTCAAGTATGGCATCTTCTCTTCCAAGTCCTATGGCTTCTCCAACAACCAAGCTTCGATGACTCCAACACCTTCTCCAAGCAACGGCGACAAGTCAAGTTACAAGAAAACTTCAAAACCCCAAGTCATCCTCCTACTACAAGCAACTTCAAGCCAAAAGCTTCATCAACAACTACTCCAACCGATGAGACCATCAAGGCAAGTTCAATCAAGTGCTTCACAGAGCGTATGACTCCATGAGTGAAGAGCAGATGGAAGCCCTTGAGCAAGTGGCTATGCACCGGCGCATGAACGAAGATGAGGATGATCATGTCTTTTGTGACGAAGATTCGAGCCCCGCTCTCGTTGTCTCCAAGGTCTTGACACTTGTACATCAACAAGACAAAGACCAAAGATGCCATATCTTCCACACCAAGGCCGGCATCAATGGAAGGTTCATGAAGGTCATCATCGACGGAGGGAGTTGCCATAACATGGCGAGTGAAGAACTAAGCTCCAAGCTCCAACTAGTCAATATGAAGCAGCCATGTCCCTACAAGGTACAATGGCTAAGCGACTCTGGCACTATCCAAGTCGAGCATATGGTGCAAGTTTCCTTCAAGATTGGAGCATAAGGAGACACTTTGGAGTGTGATGTCGTTTAAATGTCTGTTTGCCACCTCCTTCGTAGACGACCATGGCAACTTGACCGAGGTGTCATCCACAATGGGCGAACAATCACTATAGACTCAAGATGAAAGGAAATGAGTACATGCTACGACCTATGTCTCCAAGCCAAGTGATTGCCGACAAGCAAGCTACCCATCATGGAGAGAATAGTGAGAGAGCGAACCACCCAAAAGAGAGTGAGCGGCACAAGTCCAAATTGAGTGCCTCCACAATGAGGGACAAGAAGAACTTAGTATGATTTGCCACCAAAAGTGAGATGGGAGAAGTGTGTGAGAACCCATCAAGTGCCATGCACTATGTACTTTTGTGCAAGGACGAGCACTACTGCAGGATGCTGCTAACGTGACACTACGATCAGAGACCCTTCGACCAAACTATGTGCAAAGCAATAATCGCAAACGATGGTGTAAAAACCCGTAAAAAAGATGCAAAACGTTTGTGATGGAGGATGCATCAAACACGGTTCATATTTTAGTTGCGTGTGCGATGCAAGGCTTACGGTTTAGTTCAATTAACTGTTTGCGATGAGGAGGAACAAAAGAAATGGGCAGCCAGATGAAGGTGTGCGTGATATACATCATACGATTCACTCAGATGAACTGTTTGTGATTAGGCAGCACAAAAGGAACGGTCAGCCAGATCAAGGTGTGTGCGATATACGGCATGTGGTTCACTCGGATGAACTGTTTGCATTGAGACAAGAGAACATAAACGGTTCAACTTAACAAGATGTGTGTGATACTCGACAAACAGTTCTGTAATCGGAAACATGTGCGAAGACCGATAACAACATAGACAATTGCTACTAACAAGTTGTGTGTGTTGTGAGAAAACGATTGCCGGTATACAATTGTGAGTGATTGATGAAAACATCACCGACGGGTTCCATTGTTTAGTCCGTGTGTGATGTGATTTTCTTTGTCCGCACAACATCTACGCTCTGTCTATAGAGAATCAACATATATACTTAAAAATACATCATTGCATAACCAAATTAAGTATACAATTACACAAGTGACTACACACATAACATTTCCACGCACGAAAGTAAGCAATTACATGCATACTAAACTAGGAGAAACGAGGATCTAATCATCTACTTATTGTTGCGACGATGCTTTTCCGGTTGGATCCCTAGCCGTTTTGGGGAAGAAGGCACTTCCTCATCTTGTACTTCTCCTTGGCAAGCAACAGCTCCATGATGTGGATGGAGTGCTCCACCCAGACCGGGTCATTGGTGTACACCACCGAGATGTCCATGAACCTTCTGTGGGTGTCCACCACAGCACGCATGGTGAACTGCTGCTCGTCATTGGCGGCCGCTCATAGCACCATTGGAGCCGTGCAGGATTCCCTCTAAGTATTTCTCGTGGTGCGTGTGCTTCTTGAAATGGTGGGGTGTGGTCAAAAGGTTGAAGAGACACAAGGTTTAAATGGTCACTGTAATAAATTGGGTTGGCCAGCCTACAATCGTCAAGTCTTGTCACGACATTCATAGCAGAGGATTCCAGTGCACGCTTGACAACACCGCACGCACGTGTGGGCTCGAAGAGGCGCCAAATGTACCGTCGGTGAGCCTGTTCCCGCGCTACCGAGCAGTTTACTCGCAAGCTTCCCGCCCGGCTAGTTTGTTCATGCATCGGCTAGAAGAGGTAAAAATAGTGGGCGTTTATTGGCAAAAAGCTTTGCCAAAACAAAGTGTGTGGAATGACTTCGGTCATAAGTTTACCCATGGGTGATGAGGTCAAAGTTACACAGAAGAGTGATGATGGACACTCGAGTGCGATAATTAATTCTGTGCTCTAAAGGGCACATGGTGGAAGAAACTAACCATGTGCAATAATGTCGAAGATCACAGTCGAGTTAGCTATATAGATCATGTGCTGTGAGATCGCCAAGGTAAACAGATTCAAGAATGGTTAATAAAATCTAAGACCGTCGCATATTAAGGACAAAATAGTGCTACCAATATACGAGTCTCATACACTGCCATTTCAAAGATTGTACCACAAAAGCTCCAAATATTACAAGGTTCAAATTCCAAAGTTATATGGCTCAAATTCAAAGATTACAAGGTTCAAACCGATATTAGAAATGAAATTCAGCTCATCAGCTGCAAATGCTCACGCTGATCCGCTGAGCACGGATATCACAGAAGTTCAAACTAACATTACCACTTCTAAGTCTGGTTTCGAAACCTCACAATTTTCGCAAAGGGGTCAGCCACTGAGAAGTCATGTATGGGGTTGACATGATGACTTCTGATTACTCTGTCATCTGAAGTTCCAAAATAAAATTCAGCATTTTTGGAGCCTATTCCATTTTATCGCAGGCACTGGTGCTGATCAACAAACCATTCATTTTTGTGAAATAAATGTAGGGCAAACCTCATTACCTTAAGCACCCTTGCTCTGAGAACAAAGAACCTGGCAAATATAATCTCTGGTAAGGTCCCTCGGTAGGAGTTCAAAGTTATTTCTGACAGATGCAGATCTAGGCATTCGACGTGATTGTTATATTGTATCACATTATCCACCATTGGGCCTAATCTTATCTACAAAAGAAGAAAACGTGTTAGTGCCTACATGCAGTTTTGAACATTATTACACGCCTATTTGGTTTGCAGGATTAGTAAAATGCACTAACATGCCACCTTTGATTTGACATGATTAACATGGGCATTTGATTACATTCTTGAAAAATATAGCCTTCTTCACAAGAGGTTGGAGTGGATGAAAAGTTCCCTAAGAAAACTAGTACACATGAATCCAAAGGAGAAATGCTTATTGATTGTAACCATATGGATCAAGCAACCAATATGGGGGGCGGGACATGTATGTACTGAAATCCTCCGAAAGAATCCTTCAGAAATCATAGTACATTGTCATTGTAAACTTGGAAAAAGCTATCACAAATTGAACTCCCTTATGGTTAACATTTAATAGGAAAGGAACATCACCTCGATATATAGCTTCTCCAGGCATGGAAAGCATCTCAAGAAACTGACAACTTGCTCCACGTTGGGGCCGATAGATTCTAGTGCCAAGACCTTCACCGTGTGTAGTTTGGGGGTCAATCTTGTCGGAATCATTTTCTGAATGACAGATGAACAAACAACTTGAAAATTAGAAATAATGTTAATTTGTAGAAGGAGAGGTAGAAGGCGACTGTTGTACCTAAATGGGTGTGGATCCAGTAACAAGTTCGGAGTATTTGTTAGATGAGTAGCCCACCACTGTCAATTTCAGCGCAGAAAGGACATTGATTCTTGTTGGACCTTCTTGGTCAACTACAAGTAATCTCTCAAGTTCAGGTGTGTCCTCAATGACCACACCGTGGTACACATCTTGTGATGTCTTCCTGCCGCACCAGCAACGCACATAAATAGGCTGGAGAGTCATGGAGGTGTTGTGGAAGGTACTCAACCCATTGATCGCCCGAAGACGAAGGTACTCGAGTGCAGTACAGCCGCGGAGCAGGCACTCCGTGTCGCCATTTCAGAGGCAGAGGGCGACGAGTTCGAGGTGCTTCATCATGGTAGAATAAAAGTAAGCGCGTCATCAAGGGGGATGGCAGTTCCTGAACTTGGCAAAACGCAGCATGGGCACGAGGCGAAGTGCGGACATTGGCAGCGACTTCATGTGCCCATCATCAAAAGTGAGCTCCTCGAGCTGATCTAGTGCAGGGGATCGGAACCAGTCGTCAAGCTTGGCTCGGTCATTGCCATTGGAATGGAACTTGCCCATTCTTAGGCCTTTGGTTGGGCCAAGGTGACTGCCGAGGATCTTGGAGAACGCATCCAAGATTTTGCGATAGCCATGGTAGAGCTCATGGCCGTCGATGAGGTCGACAGGGCTGGAGTTCCATAGGGGGAACCACTGCCGGGAAAGGACGGTTGTACGCACCCCATATTTGATTGGGAGGAGGGAGATGATGACTGTCAACATATCATCGGGGAGGCTTATGATGAAGTCTAGGCCTCCTGGAGTCGCTTGCAGTTCTAGCTCGCCCCGCCTCCACTTGTTGGCAGCCCCATTCTCCACATCAGGAGCCTCCTTGTTAGCGGTGCTTTCTGATAGAAATGGGAGTACAGGGAATATTTAGTTAGAACAGGACAATATAAAAGTGTATTGGTAACTAGTAGTTATTATGTAGGAATATTGTAAGAAAAGGGAATAACAGTTGGTTGCTTAAATACTACACAATTCATTTGATATTGCTGGGTAAGTCAACATGCAGATAGATGAAAAGAAAACTTACTTCAAACAAAGTCTGGACGGATGATATCATCGGGGAAGTTACCATATATCTCATGACCAGGCCCTTTTATGTGAAGTGCAATTCTAGTGCCATCTTTCAGTTCATAAAACTTAGTAATTTCTTTTCAAAAGCAAGTGCCAAAATAGGAGTCACCACGTTCATCAAGTCTTACAGTAGCAACGATTGTAAATCCATGGTTTGTGTGCAGTATAACATCCCAGCAGTCTTGATTTATGTAAAGGGAAAGATTGTGCACTACAGATTCTGTTGCATAGCAAGGAACGCACTGCAAAAAATTGCAGTATCGTTAAATAAAATATGGTAACATGAAAATATGGGCCCAAATTGAAAGAACTATACAACAGTCGAAATTGAAGGACAAAAATCTATAATTAAACAGATAGGGTAAACATGATGTCATGGAAATATAAGAGTAATCGAAAGAACAATACATCATTAATTTTCCTAATATAGAAAGAAGAGAGGAAAAATCCCCTTTAACTTATATGGTGCAGGTGGCACCTTTTATCCAAATGTAGTAATATTTAGAATATGTTCAGGAAAGTAGGCCATGCCAGCCGATTTAGGGTGAGATTGAACATACCGCACGCATCCTCAAGTCATCTGGTACGGTGAGATGGAATCTCTGGCAGAGGCCGCAAGGTCTTGATGTGTCTGCGCACTATACACTCTATGAATGGAAGGAAACCCTCAAATCAGCATGAATAAAAATGAATTCACAGTGATTTTGCCCGGGTGATTAAATCAGGCAAATGAATTGGGATAAGAGATGAGATAATATATCATTAAATTAGTTACCTTGTTGTCCATGAGAAAGAACCCTCGGTACGGTAGAATCCCCAACCGAGCGGAGCTGGGTCGACCGCGAGGAGCGTCAAGAAAAGTCGATGGCGATAGGCGGCAGCAAGTGGAAGTGATGAAATGCGGTGGGCTTTGCAGGCAGCCTGGTGACAGCGGTAGGCATCAAGCTAAGTGGTTATCGCCATGATAGGCGGTGCCATGCACAGATGCAGAGGAGCCTGTGCAGGTGTGAATGGGGACCGGAGGGGGTTGTGGGCGGGGTGAGGGTTTTTGTGACATGGGGATGGTAAGGGTTTTCGTTTTATCTTTTTTGAATTGGGCGGTTAGGGTTTTTTTCCCCACAAAGAATTTTGGAGGCGACGGTTTGCTAGAGCCAACCATGTGTGATTGATGCAATAGGAAAAATGAAAGTCATTGCACACGGTCCAATTTTGGGAACCATGTGTGATTGACGTACTACCTCCGTCCTGGTTTATTTTTCCCCTTTGTAATATTTACCAAATTTTGACAATATATTTAACTAAGAAATGTTTATGCATGTCACCAAAAATTATATTATTGAACACTATGCTCAAATACCCATCCAACGATATAATTTTTCTGACCCGCACTAATATTTTGTCAGTTAAACCTTTGGTCAAAATTTAACACAAATTACAAAGGGGACCAATAAACCAAGACGGAGGTAGATTCCATCAACCGAACTGATTGCATCCATATCCAACGGTTAGACATAAGTAAACATAGATTAAACATACTCAGACATAGATAATAAGCGTACACGTACACAATCATAGTTCAACCATAAGTACATATGTAACGCCCCAAGACCGGAGCTTCAGATTCCTCCCAGGGTTTCCGGGTTTCGTTGTGTGCTTTTTGTTGCATCTGTTGCATTTCATCTTTGCATCACGTCATCATGCAACCCGTTTTAAAACTCACTAAATAAAATGCATAGATCTTTGATCTATTTAAATTGAGAGAACTCACCTGGTGATTTCTCTTTATAAAATATCCTCCTAATAATTATGGAGCTATTATTAAATATTCCATTCTTTTGGATTTAACCGTTGACACACTTGCAAACTAATCCCAATGCCTTTATTATCTCAATTCTTGGTCTCTGACTTGTCCTCATATTCTTTTGTCGTTTTATCGAGGCTCTTCCTAAATGTTCACCATTTTTGGAAACTTCGGATTCCTACTCCTTTCAAACGAGTTGAATTAAATTCAAATGCATTTGAATTTAAATCTTGCAATCATGGTCATTCCTATTTTCTCGGAACAAGCACATTGTTGTGAGTCCGAGAAAATTATTCGCGTGTCCAACTTCTTCCCTTAACCTCTCTTTCTTTTCTTTCTTTTCTCTGTTTTTTCGTTTCTTTCTTTAGAGGGAGAGCAGAGCCCAGCTGGCCACTTGGGCCTCCTAGCTAGGCTGGCCCTTTAGGCCCACCTGCCCACCTAACCCTAACCATCTCCCGAAACCCCCAGCCGTCTCTCGTTTCCACCCTGCCGTCACGAGAACCCACGGGAAAACCCCCACCTCCATCGATTCCCCTCGCTCTTCCTCCTCTTGTCTCCCTTTCCTCCCTTCTACTTCAAGCCAGGGAGCAGCTCACGCCCAATCCTCACTGGACCCGCTGCCCTGACCTCTGCAGCGCAGCCGCGCCCCTCTGCTACCCCGTTCCCGCGCCGCCGCGGCGACTCCCTCCTACCGCGATCTCCGCCTCCCTCTGCAGCGCCCCCATCTCGCTCGCGGGCCCTCACCTCTCCTGCACCATCCCCGACACTGCCAAGCCCGCTGCCAACAGAGCTCGAAGCTCCGCCGCTGCACCTCGTCGCCGGAGTCCCGTTTCTCTGCCTCCCCTACTTCGCCGAGTGCCATCCCCCGCTGCAGTCGTCGTCTCGTTCCAGCGGGATCGAGCATGATGACAAGGATCGGCGCCTCCCCTACGTTTACTCTGCCCTCCAGGAGCCCGTGATCCGTGCGCCTCCTCCATGTTCTTCCTCCTTGCCGCTATGGGCGCGAGGGTCGAGTTCGCCCGCCCCACCGCGTCACCACGGGCGCACCAAAGGCGCCTCCCATGGCCGCCGTTGCCCGCTGCTTCCCTCCATCTTCTCATGTGCGTTGCCTCCATCCAAGACCAGCAGGACGCTGCCGTAGCACCGACCAGCGCCAGCCTCCTTCCTCCTGCCCGTGCCTTTCCTTTCGCCCATGCCTTTGTCGTGCGAGAACGTGAGGAAGACGACCGGCGCCAAGTCCTGCTCGAGCACCTTCCTGCGTTGCCGCGTCGGTGCACCGCGTCGCCGCTCGTTGCCTGCCAAGAACGCCTCCACCGGAGACCGCCAAGACAGTCCAGGGTTCGCCAAGTACCACGCCGTCGGTGTCCCTCCAAGTGTGATGTTGGAACGTGCATGACTACGCGGATTCGCCAAGTACCACGACGCTCGAAGACCTTGGATTCACCAAGTTCCCTCGTCGACGAGTGTGACCCTTCGGATGCGCCAAGTTCGTCTACACGAAAATGCCAAGTACCACTCATGTCGGCAAGAACCGCAAGTCGGACCCCGAACGATCGACGTCTCGTGGACCATGTACAACTACCGTCGCTCCGAAGATGTTGGATCATCAAGTACCTCTCCGAACGAACGTGAATGACTACTTCCACTACCGCCGTCGCGAGAACGCTTACTTCCTCTACGAACTTGATCCGTCCCGTTTGCACGCTCCAAAGGTATAACCCCAAGACGACGCCCGTGGACCGAATGCTTGTGTTGTATGAGATGCATGGTTGGTTGTTGTTTTTGCTCGTGAACCTTAGTTGTTCCTCCTCGTTGCCATGCCGTCGACACGTGGGAACCCGGTAACCAGGAGCACCCCACCGTTCTTCGCATGACACGCTCCCGTCACACTTGTTCTTTTCCACCGGCATCTCAATCGATTTTCCGGAACCAGAACATTGTCGTGGTACCGTTTCCGTTATCGTCGCCGTGGCATCCTTTCTTTCCGCCACGATGGCATATGCTCCATATAATGCTCTTATCAAAATTTTCTTTAAAACTTGCATAAAACTTGCCCATCTCATCCGCATCATAATAACAACAATTAAAATGATTAAAAGTGTTGTTAACTTAAATTACTAAATGCACATGAGGAGTTTCCGGACTTGTTGTTTTGTGGTTCCGGCCTCATTTAAACTTGCCTAGTTAGATAGTTTCATTATGTTTCACCTCTTGCCATGTTAATCAACATTTAATATTGGTGAGTACATAACCGAGAGGGAACTAAATAATTGATGTGGTGTTCCGTCAATATGCAACCCGTTGCATATTGTGCTCCACTTAATTTGTAGGATTGCTTGTGCACTTTTCCATGCCATGCCTCTTTAAACCGGACATGCATCATAGTTGATTGCGCATCGTGCCATGATTATGTGATGGTTATTTTACTATATTGTTTGCTTTCTTTCCTATGTTGCTTCTTCAGGTTGGTTCCGATAATGTTGCGTTTGTGAGGATCCGTTCGACTACGTCCATTTGTCTTCTTCATGGACTCGTTCTTCTTCCTTGCAGGATTTCAGGAAAGATGATCATAACCTCGAAATCACTTCTATCTTTGCTTGCTAGATGCTCGCTCTTTTGCTATGCCTATGCTGCGATACCTACCACTTGCTTATCATGCCTCCTATATTGTTGAACCAAGCCTCTAACCCACCTTGTCCTAGCAAACCGTTCTTTGGCTATGTTACCGCTTTGCTCAGCCCCTCTTATAGCGTTGTTAGTTGCAGGTGAAGATTGAAGTTCGTTCCTTGTTGGAACATGGAGATGTTGTTCCTTGTTGGAGCATGGTTACTTGTTGGGATATCACGATATATCTTATTTAATGAATGCATCTATATACTTGGTAAAGGGTGGAAGGCTCGGCCTTATGCCTGGTGTTTTGTTCCACTCTTGCCGCCCTAGTTTCCGTCATATCGGTGTTATGTTCCCGGATTTTGCGTTCCTTACGTGGTTGGGAAATAATGGCAACCCCTTGACAGTTCATCTTGAATAAAACTCCTCCAGCAATGCCCAACCTTGGTTTTACCATTTGCACTAACAACCTACCACCTTCCCTTGGGTTCTGTAGACTCAAGGGTCATCTTTATTCTAACCCCCATGGGCCAATGCTCCTCTGAGTGTTGGTCCGAACTGAGCTGCCTGCGGGGCCACCTCGGGGAAACTTGAGGGTTGGTTTTACTCATAGATAGTCTCATCTGAGTGTGCCCTGAGAAAGAGATATGTGCAGCTCCTATCGGGATTTGTCGGCACATTCGGGCGGTGTTGCTGGATTTGTTTTAATTTGTCGAAGTGTCTTGTAGAACCGGGATAACGAGTCTGATCGGAATGTCTCGGGAGGAGGTCTATTCCTTCGTTGACCGTGAGAGCTTGTCATGGGCTAAGTTGGGACTCCCCTGCAGGGATTTGAACTTTCGAAAGCCGTGCCCGCGGTTATGGGAAGATGGGAATTTGTTAATGTCCGGTTGTAGATAACTTGAACCATAACTTAATTAACATGCATCAACCGCATGTGTTACCGTGATGGTCTCTTTCCGGCGGAGTCTGGGAAGTGAACACGGTGTTGGAGTTATGCTTGACGTAGGTTGTTCTAGGATCACTTCTTGATCCTACTTTTATCGACCGTGCCTTGCCTTCTCTTCTCGCTCTCTTTTGCGTATGTTAGCCACCATATATGCTAGTCGCTTGCTGCAGTTCCGCCTCATACCTTTTACCTTACCCGTAAGCTTAAATAGTCTTGATTGCGAGGGTGTGAGATTGCTGAGTCCCCGTGACTCACAGATACTTCCAAAACCAGTTTGCAGGTGCCGATGAGTCCGTGCAGATGACGCAGCCTAGCTCAGGAGGAGCTCGATGAAGATCTTGTCCTTTGTGTTGTTTTCGTTCTAGTTGATCAGTAGTGGAGCCCAGTTGGGGTCGATCGGGGACGTTGTCGCATTTAGGGTTCTTCTTTTATTTTGGTTCCGTAGTCGGACCTTGATTGTATTTGGATGATGTAATGCTTTATTCATGTATTGTGTGAAGTGGCAATTGTAAGCCAACTATGTATCTCTTTCCCTTATGTACTACATGGGTTGTGTGAAGATTACCTCACTTGCGACATTGCATTCAATGCGGTTATGCCTCTAAGTCGTGCTTCGACACGTGGGAGATATAGCCGCATCGAGGGCATTACAAGTTGGTAATCAGAGCCTTCCCCGACCTTAGGAGCCCCCACTGCTTGATCGAATTAGCGGACGTTGTTGAGTCTAGAAAAATGTTTTTTGAGTCTTTTAGGAATTATATATCGGAGAGTTTAGGAATTATTTTTACTCCCCAGTCCCTTCATCGCTCTGGTAAGGCATCCTGACATAGAGTTTTGCCTCTTCTCTTCTCAAATTTCACTAAAAAAAATTTAGGATCACGCGGGTATCTTGGAATCATTCCGATGGTTTTGTGACGAGAACATTGTTCTTGGTGCCTCTTGACATTTAGGGGTTGTGGCAGTGTCCCGGGGAGTTGAGCTCCGAGGTGTTGTCATCACAATTTTATCATTGCAGTTCTGGAATACCTGAGTTTAGTTCGCCGACATCGAAAATCTCTTTTATGCAGTTGTTGGTGAGATAACCTCGATGCCACCCAGTACTGGGGCGGGAGTTCGGGAGTATTGCCATAACTCGTATAACGAATGCTTTTCGAAGGTTGAGGTAGACGATTTCCGAAGGTTTCTTGGTTATGTGTTGAAGGATGGATACAGCTGGATGTAGGATTTTCTAGTTTTGGGTGAGATATTATGCTTCCCCTGTATCCCCAACACCTGATTGCATAACCGGAAAGTTTCGGGAGTTTATAAGTGGGAATTCAAGTAGCTCTTAGGATATCTTTCCAACAAATGTATGATATGAAATTGGGGTTCGACGTCTAGTGGTCCGCCTTTTCACGGTCGATTTTACAGTGATCTCATTGTGTCTTAAAGAGTCCTTGGCTATGCCGACTCGGGGACGCTTCGTATGTCATGTGCACTGCCTTGTACATGATGGTGCTGTACGATCGAGCCCGTGTAGGCCCCACCACGAAAACTTCGGACGAAATCTCTATCATATGTTTGTTCTGGCTTATAATGCAAGACAATCCTTTGTTTTGTTTTGAGTTGTGGTATTCGAGTTGCTTCGAAGTCAAATGTTGATTCCATACCTTTTCCTAACGGTGTTTTCATACTACTATGCGAATACTAATCCTCCTTGATAATCGAGATTGTTAAGCCAATCTTGTTCAACTGGTGTGTTTCTCTTCAAGTGGATCCGATCATTTCAACATCCGCAAGATCAACTCAAGCTCTCTCAACGGTGTTTGTTTCATCCATCCCAAGTTGCCTTTGTTTTCCCACCCTCCCACCCTTTTTCTTTGAGGACTAAGATTTTTTTTCTTAATCAAATATCCATTTTATACGTGTGAAGTCTCTTCTTTCTTTTCTTCCAATATTCTTATCCGGTGATTCTCATGAAGATTCTAATGGAGCTTCTAGTTCATCATTTTTCATTCTTTTCTTCTACAGTGGATCCAATTCAAGCTTTGTTGGTCATATCCTTTTCCTCATTTCAATGCCTTCTCATACCGGTGCACTTCATAATAATTCACTTCTCTCTATTCATTTGTTCCGGCGTGCTCAAGTTTTCTCAAAAGGCTCGTCTTGTCATTCAAGATCCTTTCAAGCTCTTTCGAGATTGTTATCTCATTCATGTCATTTAATTCAACCGGTGCAACCTCTATTTTAAATCATTTCAATGGTGTTTCTTTTGAGTGGGCCCTAACCCACAGGTCTTTTCCCAGGATCTTACCTGACTCTTCTTATTTTCTCGGAGGTATTCTCAAATTCTTTTGGAAGTTTGACATAAGAATGAATTGTCATCAGTGAAATTCCTTTCTCCAAGATCTTTCAAATTCTTTTCATCTTTGGCTCAACCTTTCCATTCTTCATTCCGGAGTGCCTCAACAATTCATGGTGGTGTTTCTCATCGTCATTCTCGGATTTTGAAGACCGAAGAAGAGTTTCTCTTTAATCTTGCTCCATTCTCTTCAAGATTCGTGATTCTAGTTTTTTGCCATCCTCTCGTAATTGTGTTGGTCGTGAAAAATTCTTTTCACCTATCCAAAGCAATTCAAGAGTCTTCTCAGTTTGTTATCCGGAGTCCATCAATTCAGGTTTATTCATTCTCAGCTGTCAGTTATTATTCTCCTATGTTACCGGTGCTTCGTTCAAGTAATCTATAATCAGTTCGTGATCCCTTCGTTCTCTTCTATATAAATTCTCTCAAGCACCTTCATTCATTTGCTAATTCTTACTGGTGATTCACCCCTACTTCGATCATTTTCAATTCTTATGGCGGTTCATTCAAGATTTCTCTTCCTTTGTTATCGTATCAATTTATTTGATGTTCCAATCCTACCGGTGGTTTGTTGAAGATGTTCTCAAGTTTTGATATATCTCTTTTAATCCTTTCTACGAGAATAAGTAGTATGCCAAATCCATTGATTGTCATCAACTTAATTGGTGAAGGATAAGCATAATGTAATTCTTATTTTTGTTTCATCCAAGTGATTAATTCCTTATTCCGGAGCCTCATCAAAAGTCTTGATCTCAATTATTCATCTTTCTTTTCCAGGGTTCCAAGGTCTCTCAATTTATTTCATCACGTAGATCCATCTAATCATTGCAAGGATTCACCTTGTGTTTTTGACCTCTCTTTCCTTTCGTTTGATCATTCTTTTCTTACCAGAGTTCTTCATGGAGACTCTACATGATGGTTCATAAAGGATTTAATTCCTTCTCGAAGCGTTCATCAACATTCTTTTCAGAGGAGCTCAAGCTTTCTTCATATTGTAATCCGGAGTGCATTTCTGTCTACTATATCATTGGAGGTGGTATTATGTCATTCTTGATAATTTGAGTTCATGTTTTCATGATTCACATGTTGTCAAGATTGGGATATTTTAAATCCATCAATCTTGTCATTGGAGCTATCTTGGGTTATATTTCACCTAAAGCCTTCCCTAAGGATTGTTGCTATCTATGGTGTTTATAAATGACCCAAGCTATTCATCTATCCTCCCGGTGAAATAAGCTTCTCGTCTCCTTGTTCTTATCAATCCAATTCTTCTTCCCGTGAGTGGCAGGTTGTCACCTCATAATTTGAGATGTATCCCATAAGACCATATCAAGCTTATCCTTTCGTTGTTGGTTTTCCAACAACTCCGTTCGACCCTTCTCCTAAGGATGCCTTCTCAAGCTCTTTTGTGGCATAAGATGGCATTTTCTTCTCCATTCTTTTCCAATTATCTATCTTCTATTCTTTTGTTCCGGAGCCATTGTCATGTGGCTCTCTTCGACCCATCATCTTGTTTTGTCAAGTTAAGATTATATGCCTTCCATTTCCAACCGGAGTGTTGTCATAATTGATCCTTATCGTTCTTTGTACATCTCGTTTCAACCGGAGTTCTTGTATGTACTTCTTGTCCATTGCAACCATTTTTTATGTCATTCAACCTACAAGGTTCTCGTAATGTTCCTTGTTACTCTTTCTAGTGGAGTGTTTTCTACATCGATCATCTCCGTTATATTCTTTTCTCAAAATGGTTTAACCTCTCAAGGTTCTTTGGTTTCACTCGTTTGTCAAAGAAGCAACTTAGTTTTACCTCTTCTCTTTCTCTCCCATTTTCCCTCCGGTGCCATTCTAGATCTTGGGACAAGATCCTCTCGTAGTGGTGGAGTGTTGTAACGCCCCAAGATAGGAGCTTCAGATGCCTTCCAGGGTTTCCGGGTTTCGTTGTTGTAACGCCCCAGATATAACTTTCACAATTTGTACTCCAACTCTTGTCGTTTCCGGCGTTAAGTTATATTTATTTCTCGGGTTCGGGTCTGTGTCTCCGTGTGTTGTTTTCCTTTTCAGGCATCTCATATCATGTCATCATGTGCATTGCATTCGCATACGTGTTCATCCCATGCATTCGAGCATTTTCCCCGTTGTCCGTTTTGCATTCCGGCGCTTCGTTCTCCTCCGGTGGTCATTTCTACCTTTCTTTCATGTGTGGGGATTAAACATTTCCGGCTTGGACCGAGACTTGTCATGCGGCCTTGGTTTACTACCGGTAGACCGCCTGTCAAGTTTCGTATCATTTGGACTTCCTTTGATATTCCAACGGTTAACCGAGGGACCGAAAAGACCTCGTGTGTGTTGCAGCCCAACACCCCCCAAATTTGGCCCAAAACCCACCAAACTCTGCTCCATGTCCTAGAGCGTTCGATCACGATCGCGTGGCCGAAAACCGCACCTCATTTGGACTCTCCTAGCTCCACTTATGCTTATAAATAGCCCCCCCCCATTTCGGATCTCGGATCTCTCCCCGTCCAACCCTAGTTAAAAAAAACGCATCTCCACCGACGGACGTGTCCGCCCCTGCCCGGACAGCGTCCGCCGCCGCAGCCGCCCACTCCCCGCCGCCACGTGGCGCACCACGATTCGCCCCGCCGCCCGGTCCACATCGCCGCCGGCCCGCAGTCCTGAGGCGGGCCCTTCCCCGTGCCTCGCCGGGCCCGAGGAGCCACGCCCCGCGCCGCTGTCTTCCTCCCGCGCGTCCCCGCGCCGGAGACTGCGCGCCGCCGCACCGGAACTTCGCCGGCCGCCCGCACCGCCTCGCGCCGCCACCCAAGCCGCCGGAGCACGCCGCCGCCCACGCTCCGCGCCGCCGCCGCCCCATCGCCGGATCTGCACCGCCGCCGCCGCCGGCGACCTCCCTCCGGCCGCCGTCGTCCTCTCCGGTGAGGTCCGGTGGATCGGGACGAGATCCACCGGGATCTCATCCAAACTCAGCCCCGCGCCGCCCGGATCCCTCCGTCCAGGGATATCCTCATCCCGTTGACTTTTGCACAGGGTATAAATTTCGTCCAAGTCCCAGAATTCTTGATCCATATGCCTATGTTCGAGGCTCCGTAACTTTGTATCCGTAGCTCCGTTTTGGACATATAATATATCAAAATCTTCGTCTCGACGAGTACATCATTTATTTCCGTTGTATCATTTTCATTTGAGTTCATCTTGATGCCCGAAATTCTTCTAGAAGGAGGCTTCGTGAGTTAAATGTCAGATCCGTTAGTTCATCATAGACTTTTGTCATTTTGGCCATGATTGATGTGTGCATGATATGCCTGTGAGTCCTCGACATGATTTGTTAAGCATTTTTTTCTTCTTTCCAGAGGTGCAACCCATGCATTTTTAGGATGTGTTTGGTTTCTTGTGCAAGCTTGCAAAGAGAGGCACCCGGTAAATCAGTTTTCAGGGACTTAGTAATTTTCACTAAGTCTGGGATATTTTAGTTCATGATGCCATATGTTCAGCTCGTTGCCTAATGATCCGTGCCTCTTTTGAGCATGATCAGTAAGGGACATTTGTTAATCACGTTATGATCTATCCATCCTTGTCTTTACTTGCTAGTTTGGTGCAGCCTAGATTGAGTCAATCGAGCTCTACTTTTGCTTCGTGGTGAATCTGGGCAGATCGTCAACTTGTTTGTGATTTTGCCGGAGTTATTGCTTTTGACTCGTGCATGCTATGCCTTTGTTCTTGCCATATCTAGCTAGAATTTTGTGCCTTATTAATGGATGTATGCTTGCCTTGCCATGACTTGCACCGTAGTGAGTGCATCGAGCTCGTTTACATGCCTTCGTGAATTAAATTTCAGCATGTCTCAGTTTTCACCAAGTCTGAAAACTGATTGTGTTTCATCTATGTTCGTGTGCTCGTTAGATTATTTTGTGAACCCTTTTGGCCCCAGGTCAATTTGGGTGTTTTGTTAAGCTTGTTGAGTAGCTCCATGCCATGTTCTTACTTGTCATGTTCAGGTCTTGTATCATGTTGTTTTGCTGCTCCGAATAGAGCATCGTGGTCTGAAATTTCAGACTAGTGTTAATTTCACTAAGTCTGAAATCTGTTTTGCATATTCGTTTTTGCCATGCTTGTTTAAACCTCATTATGGGTGAATTTGGCCGTGGCTCAGTGCTAGTGTTTCGATAAGCATCTTGTGTACATCCCTGCCATGTCTTTTTTTGTCATGTTTGGTGGCTGTAGCATGTTCATTTCGTTGCATTTAGATGCCTACTTGCTATAAATCGCAGACCGGTTCTTTTCGTAAAACGCTTGCCATTTCCAAACCGTAACTCCGATTCCAATGATCTTTATATCGTTTTCAAGCGATTTCGTCCCCTCTATCCAGTGGCACACTTAGTTTTCCAAGTTGAGGCCAGATTCATGCCTTTCCTGTCACGTCTTGCATTTTGCATCCCGCATCGCATCCCGCATTGCATGTCATCTTTGCATCTTACTGCTTGTCCTTGCACGTGGTTGATTGTATTGTTGTTGCTTGTTTGTCTTCTTGGGTAGAGCCGGGAGACGAGTTCACTAACGAGGAGCCCGTTGAGTTTGCTTGTGAGGATCCGGACAACTCTGACAGCTTTGTAGGCAAGATGATCATACCCTCGAAATCACTACAATCTTTGCTATGCTAGTTTTGCTCGCTCTTGCTATGCCAATGCTACGATGCCTACCTTTTGCTTGTCAGCATCCCAATTTCCATGTTGAACCTCTAACCCACCTTGTCCTAGCAAACCATTGATTGGCTATGTTACCGCTTTGCTCAGCCCCTTCTTATAGCGTTGCTAGTTGCAGGTGAAGATTGGAGCCGTTCCTTGTTGGGACATTTATTTACTTGTTGGGATATCATTATATTGCTATGTTATCTTAATACATCTATATACTTGGTAAAGGGTGGAAGGCTCGGCCTCTCGCCTAGTGTTTTGTTCCACTCTTACCGCCCTAGTTTTCCGTCATATCGGTGTTATGTTCCCGGATTTTTGCGTTCCTCACGCGGTTGGGTTATAATGGGAACCCCTTGACAGTCCGCCTTGAATAAAACTCCTCCAGCAATGCCCAACATTGGTTTTACCATTTTCCACCTAGCTCCTTATCTTTCCCTTGGGTTCTGCAGACTCAAGGGTCATCTTATTTTACCCCCCGGGCCAGTGCTCCTCTGAGCTTTGGTCCAACCTAGAGCACCGTGCGGGGCCGTCCCTTGGCAACTTGGGTTACGTTGGCTCCCGTACGCTTAGCTTATCCGGTGTGCCCTGAGAACGAGATATGTGCAGCTCCTATCGGGATTTGTCGGCACAGCGGGTGGTGTTGCTGGACTTGTTTTACCATTGTCGGAGTTGTTTTGAGTTACTGAGATACCGAGTCTGATCGGAACGTCTTGGGAGGAGGTCTATTCCTTCGTTAACCGTGAGAGCTTGTCATGGGCTAAGTTGGGACTCCCCTGCAGGGATTGAACTTTCGAAAGCCGTGCCCGCGGTTATGGGCAGATGGGAATTTGTTAATGTCCGGTTGTAGATAACTTAAACTAAAGCTTAATTTAAAATAAATCAACCGTGTGTGTTACCGTGATGGCCCCTTCTCGGCGGAGTCCGGGAAGTGGACACGGTGTTGGAGTTATGCTTGCGCAGGTTGCTCTTCTAGATACTCACTCGCGCTTTGCCTCCTCTTCTTGCTCTCTTTTGCGTATAAGTTAGCCACTATATATGCTAGTCGCTTGCTGCAGCTCCACATATACTTGCCTTATCCTTCCTTTTAAGCTTAAATAGTTTTGATCGCGAGGGTGCGAGATTGCTGAGTCCCTGTGGCTCACAGATACTATAACTCCAGATGCAGGTCCAGGTGTTTCCGCTCCAGGTGACGAATACGAGCTGAAGTGGGAGTTCGACGAGGACTCTCAGCGTTACTTCGTGTCTTTTCCTGATGATCAGTAGTGGTGCCTAGTTGGGGATCGATTCAGGGTCTTGTCGCATGTTGGGTTCTTTTCCATTTTGGCGCCGTAGTCGGGCCATGAGTGTTTGTTTGATGGATGTTATTTCTGTACTTTGATGTGACATGGCGAGTGTAAGCCAACTATGTATCTCCCCTTATTACATATATTACATGGGATGTTTGTGATGGTTTCCTAACTTGCGACATTGCTTTCAATGCGGTTATGCCTCTAAGTCGTGCCTCGACACGTGGGAGCTATAGCCGCATCGGGGGCGTTACAGTTGTGCGCTTTTTGTTGCGTCTTTTGCATTTCATCTTTGCATCACGTCATCATGCAACCCGTTTTAAAACTCACTAAATAAAATGCATAGATCTTTGATCTATTTAAATTGAGGGAACTCACCTGGTGATTTCTCTTTATAACATATCCTCCTAATAATTATGGAGCTATTATTAAATATTCCATTCTTTTGGATTTAACCATTGACACACTTGCAAACTAATCCCAATGCCTTTGTTATCTCAATTCTTGGTCTCTGACTTTTCCTCATATTCTTTTATCGTTTTATCGAGGCTCTTCCTAAATGTTCACCATTTTTGGAAACTTCGGATTCCTACTCCTTTCAAACGAGTTGAATTAAATTCAAATGCATTTGAATTTAAATCTTGCAATCATGGTCATTCCTATTTTCTCGGAACAAGCACATTGTCGTGAGTCCGGGAAAATTATTCCCGTGTCCAACTTCTTCCCTTAACCTCTCTTTCTTTTCTTTCTTTTCTCTGTTTTATTCGTTTCTTTCTTTAGAGGGAGAGCAGAGCCCAGCTGGCCACTTGGGCCTCCTAGCTAGGCTGGCCCTTTAGGCCCATCTGCCCACCTAACCCTAACCCTCTCCCAAAACCCCCACCCTTCTCTCGTTTCCACCCCGCCGCCAGGAGAACCCACGGGAAAACCCCCACCTCCATCGATTCCCCTCGCTCTTCCTCCCCTCGTCTCCCTTTCCTCCCTTCCACTTCAAGCCAGGGAGGAGATCGCACCCAATCCTCACCGGACCCGCGACCCTGACCTCTCCAGCGCAGCCGCGCCCCTCTGCTACCCCGTTCCCGCGCCGCCGCGGCGACTCCCTCCTGCCGCGATCTCCGCCTCCCTCCGCAGCGCCCCGTCTCGCTCACGGGCCCTCTCCTCTCCTGCACCATCCCCGACGCTGGCAAGCCTGCTGCCAACCGAGCTCGAAGCTCCGCTGCCGCACCTCGTCGCCGGAGTCCCGTTTCTCTGCCTCCCCTACTTCGCCGAGTGCCATCCCCCGCTGAAGTCGTCGTCTCGATCCAGCGGGATCGAGCATGATGACAAGGACCAGCGCCTCCCCTGCGTTTACTCCGCCCTCCAGGAGCCCGCGATCTGTGCGCCTCCTCCATGTTCTTCCTCCTTGCCGCCATGGGCGCGAGGGTTGAGCTCGCCCGCCCCACCACGTCACCACGGGCGCACCAAGGGCGCCTCCCATGGCCGCCGTTGCCCGCTGCTGCCCTCCACCTTCTCCTGTGCGTTGCCGCCATCCAAGACCAGCAGGACGCCACCGTAGCGCCGACCAGCGCCAGCCTCCTTCCTCCTGCCCGTGCCTTTCCTTTTGCCCATGCCTTTGTCGTGCGAGAACATGAGGAAGACGACCGACGCCAAGTCTTGCTTGAGCACCTGCCTGCGTTTGCTGCATCGGTGCACCGCATCGCCGCTCATTGCCTGCCAAGAACGCCTCCACCGGAGACCGCCAAGACAGTCCAGGATTCGCCAACCACGCCGTCGGTGTCCCTCCAAGTGTGATGTTGGAACATGCATGACTACGCGGATTCACCAAGTACCACGACACTCGAAGACCTCGGATTCACCAAGTTCCCACGACACCGAGTGTGACCCTTTGGATGCGCCAGGTTTGTCTATACGAAAATGCCAAGTACCACTCATGTCAGCAAGAACTGCAAGTCGGACCCCGAACGATCGATGTCTCGTGGACCGTGTACAACTACCGTCGCTCCGAAGACGTTGGAGTCATCAAGTAACTCTCCGAATGAACGTGAACGACTACTTCCACTACCTCCGTCACGAGAACGCCTACTTCCCTCTACGAACATGATCCGTCCCGTTTGCACGCTCTGAAGGTATAACCCCGAGACGACGCCCGTGGACCGAATGCTTGTGTTGTATGAGATGCATGGTTGGTTGTTGTTTTCGCTCATGAACCTTAGTTGTTCCTCCTCGTTGCCATGCCATCGACACGTGGGAACCCGGTAATCGGGAGCACCCCACCGTTCTTCGCATGACACGCTCCCGTCACACTTGTTCTTTTCCACCGGCATCTCCATCGAGTTTCCGGAACCGGAACATTGTCGTGGTACGGTTTCCGTTATCGTCGCCATGGAATCCTTTCTTTCCTCCATGATGGCATATGCTCCATATAATGCTCTTATCAACATTTTCTTTAAAACTTGCATAAAACTTGCTCATGTCATCCGCATCATAATAACAACAATTAAAATGATTAAAAGTGTTGTTAGCTTAAATTACTAAATGCACATGAGGAGTTTCCGGACTTGTTGTTTTGTGGTTCCAGCCTCATTTAAACTTGCCTAGTTAGATAGTTTCATTATGTTTCACCTCTTGCCATGTTAATCAACATTTAATATTGGTGAGTACATAACCGAGAGGGAACTAAATAATTGATGTGGTGTTCCGTCAATATGCAACCCGTTGCATATTGTGCTCCACTTAATTTGTAGGATTGCTTGTGCACTTTGCCATGCCATGCCTCTTTAAATCGGACATGCATCATACTTGATTGCGCATCGTGCCATGATTATGTGATGGTTGTTTTACTATATTGTTTGCTTTCTTTCCGGTGTTGCTTCTTCGGGTTGGTTCCGATAACGTTGCGTTTGTGAGGATCCGTTCGACTACGTCCATTTGTCTTCTTCATGGACTCGTTCTTCTTCCTTGCGGGATTTCAGGAAAGATGATCATACCCTCGAAATCACTTCTATCTTTGCTTGCTAGATGCTCGCTCTTTTGCTATGCCTATGCTGCGATACCTACCACTTGCTTATCATGCCTCCTATATTGTTGAAGCAAGCCTCTAACCCACCTTGTCCTAGCAAACCGTTGTTTGGCTATGTTACCGCTTTGCTCAGCCCCTCTTATAGCGTTGTTAGTTGCAGGTGAAGATTGAAGTTCGTTCCTTGTTGGAACATGGAGATGTTGTTCCTTGTTGGAGCATGGTTACTTGTTGGGATATCACGATATATCTTATTTAATTAATGCATCTATATACTTGGTAAAGGGTGGAAGGCTCGGCCTTATGCCTAGTGTTTTGTTCCACTCTTGCCGCCCTAGTTTCCATCATATCGGTGTTATGTTCCCGGATTTTGCGTTCCTTACGCGGTTGGGTAATAATGGGAACCCCTTGACAGTTCGCCTTGAATAAAACTCATCCAGCAATGCCCAACCTTGGTTTTACCATTTGCACTAACAACCTACCACCTTCCCTTGGGTTCTGCAGACTCATGGGTCATCTTTATTCTAACCCCCCCGGGCCAGTGCTCCTCTGAGTGTTGGTCCGAACTGAGGTGCCTGCGGGGCCACCTCAGGGAAACTTGAGGGTTGGTTTTACTTGTAGCTAGTCTCATCTGAGCGTGCCCTGAGAAAGAGATATGTGCAGCTCCTATCGGGATTTGTCGGCACATTCGGGCGGTGTTGCTAGATTTGTTTTAACTTGTCGATGTGTCTTGTAGAACCAGGATACCGAGTCTGATCGGAATGTCTCGGGAGTAGGTCTATTACTTCGTTGAAAGTGAGAGCTTGTCATGAGCTAAGTTGGGACTCCCCTGCAGGGATTTGAACTTTCGAAAGCTGTGCCCGCGGTTATGGGAAGATGGGAATTTGTTAATGTCCGGTTGTAGATAACTTGAACCTTAACTTAATTAACATGCATCAACCGCGTGTGTTACCGTGATGGTCTCTTTCCGGCGGAGTCCGGGAAGTGAACACGGTGTTGGAGTTATGCTTGACGTAGGTTGTTCTAGGATCACTTCTTGATCATACTTTTATTGCCTTGCCTTCTCTTCTCGCTCTCTTTTGCGTATGTTAGCCACCATATATGCTAGTCGCTTGCTGCAGTTCCGCCTCATACCTTTTACCTTACCCATAAGCTTAAATAGTCTTGATCGCAAGGGTGCGAGATTGCTGAGTCCCCGTGACTCACAGATACTTCCAAAACCAGTTTGTAGGTGCCGATGAGTCCGTGCAGATGACGCAACCAAGCTCAGGAGGAGCTCGATGAAGATCTTGTCCTTTGTGTTGTTTTCGTTCTAGTTGATCAATAGTGGAGCCCAGTTGGGGTCGATCGGGGACCTTGTCGCATTTGGGGTTCTTCTTTTATTTTGGTTCCGTAGTCGGACCTTGATTGTATTTGGATGATGTAATGCTTTATTCATGTATTGTGTGAAGTGGCGATTGTAAGCCAACTATGTATCTCTTTCCCTTATGTATTACATGGGTTGTGTGAAGATTACCTCACTTGCGACATTGCTTTCAATGCGGTTATGCCTCTAAGTCGTGCTTCGACATGTGGGAGATATAGCCGCATCGAGGGCGTTACAACATAGTTCAACCGTCACTAAGAATACTCAAGCGTACATATATAGTTCAATCCCACATTGCATCTCACATGTTGGCACGATCCTGAAGCTTCTCCAAGTACTCGGCATATGCGCCGTGCGCCACCCTGCGAGAATACTTCTACTTGAAGGAGCCAATGGCCCGTCCTCTTGCATGCACCAGAAGACTTAGATACGCGTCATGAAGCTTGTGGTTGCAAAATGGGCATCGATAGCCGTCTTTCCAGGTCCTAATATGCCTGTTATGCATTCCCGCATAAAGCTCCCTCGGGATTTGCTTCTTGTACATCCTCTGGCCATCTTCATCCTCGTTGTCCACATCGTCAGACAACACCTATAAAATAGTAAAATAAATTTGGCATCAAATCAATGTTTACATGCCATGAAGTAGGATTGGGAATTTATGGCTATTTATTTATACATATCCAGAGATTATGGTTCGATTTTTAAGCACAGTCGTCTATGTACATACAAATCTTGAATAAAATAATGGCACAAACATATGTAGGTCATTCAAAATCAATTGTCAAGTCTAGGCTAGGAATTATTAGCACGAACACTAACCCTAGTCAGATTACTAGGAGAAATCATTTGCATAGATGAAACAACTAAGCACTTATCACTTGTACCATTCAAACAATCAACACTACACAGATCTGACGAAACTTACTCAGATTTCATGGATTTTTAGAACATAACCATATGATTTCTATTCCAAAAAGGGGGAGGTAGGAGTAACCAGAGAAACCCTATGATCTATTTGACACATAAATGGGTATAGATGACTAACCAGTTGTCCGTTGTCCTCGGAGTCATCGCCGGAGTGGTCGTCAGAGTGGTCACCGGAGTCGTCACCAGAGTCGGTGTGGAACTCCGCCACCGTCTATGAAAGCTCGACACTGTCGACGACGTCAGGGTGCAGCGATAACTCGCCGGTGGTGACGGCAACCTCTGTCTCCATCTCCACGCCGTGCTCCGGTGCTTTAGCAGCCTCGACGTCGCCACTCCCTCCGATGGAGCGGTTCGGCGGCATCCTCATACACTGAGGGCTTAGTGGACTGAGAACGGCGTTGAGGATGCAAGCGGAGATAGAGGATTGTGTGTGTGGCGAGGATGGGGGGCGTGGCCGCATGGGCGCACCATTAATATGGAGTAGTTGGAGTTGTGGGAGAGAGGCGGGCGGCGGTCAAACCGATGGCTTGCCTCCCGGTGAGCCTGTGCACTGGACTACTGGCATGCCTACCGTCGTTTCACATAGCTACCCGCACGCCTCCCAATGAAACTGCGCAGCGAGCACGCCTCTGTCAATTCACACACATGCACGCATGCCTCCTAGTCTGCCTGCACGGTGGACTGCTCGCATGCATTCCGTCAACTCACGCTTGCTCGCACGGCACACGGGTCGTGCGGTAGCACATATACTGTTTTTCTATTTGGATGATTAATACTGTCGCTTTATTCCTTAACCGAAGCATGGCATGTATCCATTGTTGGTCTAATGCTCATGGCTCGAATAAATAATCCGTTGGGGATATTGGTTCCCAATTATTAATAATCTCCCGTTTGTAATTAGATAAATATTACATCGAAACTGCTCTCAAATTTGACAAAAATGTACAATGCCACTTTGTATTTGTGTCCATATGACAACACGATAAGTTTCCTGAACTTGAAATAAGTTTTGGATGAACTAGAATTTAAAAATCAAGATTCTCAATGTTTGAAATTTGTTGCATGGGGAATAAACATGCACCTAGTGAGACACATGTGTTTTTGCAGTCCATTTAGGTGCACTCTCACATGTGCATGTAGCTCATATTTGACTTTTGCACATTATACCCATAGAAAATCAATCAATTAACGTACTAAAACGTCCTAATGATCTCTATTTTTTAAAATAAAAACGTCCCCCCTTTGGTAACATATGTTCACCGCGGGATAATGAATTTAACATGCATCGTAGTTGCGGTGGATTCGCGGTGTGTGTGTGTGGGTGTGTTCATATGGGGTTGGCGGGTGGCTCGAAGTACACTACGAGTTGTGAACCACCGTGTGGGTTTGCCGTTTTGTTAGTCAGGCCGGTGCCACATCAGTCATGAATTTGTTATTTAAAACATTACACAACCCTTTCATACATACATGTTATGGCCACATGCAGTCGATGGTTGTCCGACACGACACTCGATACTTGCGTGGGATGCCTTCTGTGGGCCCGCGAGGTCGTCATCCATCACTTTGACGAACAGCCAGCAGTGAGGTTAATTTGACCAGCAAGGCAGAATCTTTTTTGTTTGTGTTATGGTGGTATATAGTACGCGTCGAAGAGGTGGGACGGAACTAGCATATATACTAGACGCACGCGTCCATGAACAAGTACACCTCACTCAGTGTTGGGGCTTTTCGGTTTCCGAGGGATGTGCCACATCAAAATTGTGAAATTGGCTATTTAAACATCACACAACACCTCTTTGGGCCACATGCATGCACACGGTGGTTATCCTAGCTAGGACACTCACGTGTGACGCTTCCATCTGTGGGCCCACGAGGCCATGGTCGATGCATTCATGCATCACTTTGACCTACATCGGGAGAGATTAATTAATTTCACCATCAATGAGGATTTTTTTGCGTTGTACATATTATGATTGGAGCATATATTATCCATCGAAGCGGGGGGAAGGGGACCGTCATATGTAGTACGCTTCATGAATCTCGCTCTGTGTGGGTGCATGGTTCACGGTTTTTGAGGCATGTGGCACATCAAAGTTGTGCATTTTGGGTTTTTAACATATATATGTTTGTCCCACATGCAAAGCGACGGTGGTTGTCCTCTCGCAACCACTTAAGCGGTTATAAGAGATATCGATGGTTTCCATTTGTGGGCCCGCTTGGTCCATCACTACTTTTTGCTTGACAACGAGAGAGGTTAGTTTGACTTAGGAGGGGATTTTTTTGTTGTAATAAAGTATATATATAGGTCATGCTCTTGGATGACATGCATCATACAGTTTGAGCACACACACATGCATGTGTACCCATGAATCCCTCCCATCAAGTCAAAGTGGCTAGTATAATGACACATCATGAATCAATCTCGCTCTGTGTGGGGAGTGTACGATTTTCGACGCATGCGCCACATCAATGTTGTGAAATGATATTCAAACGGTATGCATGTAGTGGATGCCTTCGAACAGTACACTCCCTCGCGTGGTTATCAGCGACAAACCTATGGACATCCATGATCACCTTGACTGATAACAAGATTGGTTACCATGGCGGATTCTTCATTTGGTTCGTGTTATCATAGTATAGGTCATCGTGAGATTCATACCTAATTAAGTATGAGCGCATATGCTATGCACACATTCATGCATGAATCCCCGTCGTTGGCTTGAAGTGTGGTGTAACGTACATATGCATCGTCAACCTACCCCTCACTTAGTGTGGGGATTTCTAGTTCGAAATCATAGTTCCACGTCAAAGTTGTTCCATTGTGTACTAAAAAACACACCTCTCCATACATATGTTTGGGCCACACACATGTAGTGGTTGTCTTCGAGGACTAGCTACTTGCGTGATTATTGGCGAGCTAGCCCATCTCTGGGGGTCGCATGGATGGCCATCACTTTCGCCAACAACAAGAGAGAGGTTGTATGACCAAGGTGATTATTCTTGGTCCGTTTTACCATCCATCTTCGTGAGATATGCCTCTCTAGCCCACCAACTGAAAGTGTGTGTGTGGGGGGGGGGGGCTGCTACTTCGCACTTTGCTAGGTGAACCTCGGTTGGGGGGGGCATGCATTCATAGCTTAGGATTCCCTTCATGCCCACGAGGGGGGGGGGGCGGGCTCCTAGCTACTTCGCACTCAGCTAGGTGAACCTTGGTTGGGTGGGAGGGGCATGCATTTATAGCTTTGGATTCCCTTCGTGCCATGACGAGGGAGGGGGGCTGCTAGCTATTTCGCACATTGCTAGGGGAACCTCGGTTGGGGGGGATGGGGCATGCATTCATAGCTTAGGATTCCTGTCACACCCAATATGCGACTCTATTGTAAAGGAACTCGAAGGTCCCGCCAAGGATAGAACCGCATATTGACACACTTTTGCAAGGGTGGATATCATTACATCGTACCATTACATAATAGTTGCGTATACATACAAAGCCATACAAATGCCCCATTAATACATCAAACATCATACATGAGACCAAAATCCGACAAACAAAAACTCAAACAACATCCACCCTCCTAGCCCAAGCTGCCGACCAGGAACCTAACCCAAGATCGACGAAGAAGAACTCCAAAACAAGTAAACATCGCTCTCACATCATGATCATTGCATTGCTTGTACTTGCAATTGTTATTGTAATTTGTGAGCCAAGAGGACTCAGCAATCTCATTACCATGGGTATCAAGGCTAGAAAAGGTTAATGGGTAGGAAAGGGTAAGTGGTCAGGTTGCAGCAGCGGCTAAGCAATGTATGGTGGCTAACTTACGAGTACAAGAGTAAGATGAGAAACTATGCAAATGGTCGCAAACTAGTAATGATCAATAAGTGATCCTGAACTACTTACGATCAAACATAACCTAACCATGTTCTCCTCTCGAACTTCCCCGAAAAGAGACAGTCACGGTTACGCACGCGGTTGGTGTATTTTAGTTGAGTTTAATTCAAGTTCACTACAACCGGATATTAACAAATTCCCATCTGCCACATAACCGCGGGCATGACTCTCAAAAGTTTAAACCCTGTAGGGTTGTCCCAACTTAGCCCATGACAAGCTCATGATCCGCGGAGACAATCTTCCATCGCAGGACCCTCCGATCAGACTCGGAATCCTGGTGCACAAGTCATTTCGACAATGGTAAAATAAGTCCAGCAAGACCTCCCGCCATGCCGACACCCTGATAGTGGTCGCGCGTATGTCATCTCAGGCCATGACCGGATGAACATTACGTACGGCAACCAAATACCCAGGGCGAACGGGGAGGCACCACAAGTGGCTCTGTTTTGCGACCAACACCATCATCACTGCCCACCTGTATGTAGAAAAGAATCCTCGGGTTCATGACGCCCTATGCCAATTAATTATTTAGGTCAATATTATTATGGCAAATGTTAAAACCAATGTTGGCCCTTGCTGGAAGAGTTTTATTCAAAGCGAACTATCAAGAGGGGCCCATAAACCCTCACCGTGTTAGGGACGCAAAATCAAGGAACATAACATCGGTTTGATGGAAAATAGGGCAGTATGAGTGGAACAAAACACTAGGCAAAAGGACGAGCCTTCCACCCTTTACCAAGTATGTATGTGCATTAATTAAATAAGAGATGTTGTGATATCCCATGATATCCATGTCCCAACATGGAACAACCTGCAACTAGCAACGCTATAAGAGAGGCCGAGCAAAGAGATAACATAGCAAAACAACGGTTTGCTAGGATGGTCGAAAAAGGTTATAGGCTATCATGGAAATTTGGGAGGCTTGATGAACCGGTGGTAGGTAGCGCGACATAGCGGTTGCATCGTGACAACAAGCATAGTAATCATAGTAGTGAGTTCAAGGTGATGGTCATCTTGCCTGAAATCCCGCTAGGAAGAAGAATGAGTCCATGAAGAAGACGATCCCACGTAGTCGAACGAATCCTCACAATCGCAACGAAACAGGAACTATCGAGAAGGGGCACAACCGGAAAGAAGCAAACAACATGGCAAACACACAACACATAAACATGGCATGATGCTCAACCAAGTATGATGCATGACAAGGCTACATGATGCTACTCATGGCAAGAGAGGAACCATACAAGAACATCACATCAAAGCAAGTTTAACTGAGGCCGGAGTCAACACATAACACTTCCGGAAACTCCCCATATACAAATTGCGAAATTGGTCCAGGTCTGAATAACACATAATGTTGAATTTGTTAAACAGCAAGTTAAAGTGCACCATGATGATCTACGTGTCTTTCTAGTAAAGTTACATATAAAGTTCGTTTAATTCGGAGCTATGGCCTAGAAGGTATGAGCAATACAAGTTAAACATAGCATTGATGCAAATGCAAGCAAACCAATATCACAAACACTTCAAAACAAGGATGCACCAAGGTATGATGAAACTAAATGAAAAACCAAGAAAGTTTCATAGAGAGCATGCTCCAAATGGGGCCACGGTTCAACACATTCACATGAAACAAGTTTAAAGGACAAGTTGTCCAAAACAGCAACTAGGCATCTTACAAGCACCATAACAACATGCTACGAGAACAGGATATGCACAAACATGACATGCACTTCAAGTACAAATTAAATTCTTCGAATAACATCAAGGTTCAGGTTCATAGGCATTAGGATTAGTCCAATGAGATCAATGCAGAAGGCAACTTAATAACACAGATTATGACTTCGTGAAAAACAGGGCATACATGTGAGCAGAAATAACATGTGGACATGTTGGAGGCATGAAACAAGCATGCTACAATGCAAAAACATAACAAGCAAAAGAATGGCATTAAAGTACATGTTAAACATGGCAAAACATGATTACTAAGCATCTCCATATAACCTCTAGATCAAAGGCATTCATCAAGACAAGATTGCTAGTCATAACAGATTCTTAGACTTAGTGAAAAACAGAGCAAGGCTGAAAACGGATTCATGGTGCATACTTTGAGACAACAAAAGTATACGCTCAAAATATCAAAGCGCGTGGCAAGCATGTACATGTCAAGCACTACAAAAGATGAACACTGAGCTCCCGCTAGAAAACAGTAGAACATGATCAAAATATAATGGCAATATTGCAAATGATATCAGTTTCACAGACTTGGAGGAATAAACTGAACATGGCAGGAACAACGACAACTAGGCATGTTTGCGAGCTTGAGCAACTCACCACAAAGCATTTCACAGCATGTGAATATAACCAACAACAAGAAGACATATTATTGCAACAACTAATGTGAAGAACATGGTCATAGGATGAATAGAACACTAGCTATTCACATCAAAAAACTGAACTTACTATTAACAGACTGATAACAACATTATTTTGCAAATTGAGAGCATGATAACAACAAGCTAGACCAGGCCATAATTAGAAACAAGGGCACGGATGGATAGAGCATAAAAAGGCCTACAAAACATTCTTATTGAGCATCTCCAGATTATGCATGGATTCACTTGTAGCATCAAGTTAACATGGCAACATAACATAGCAGATTCAGACTTAACAGAAATCATCAAGTCACTGAAATCAGCAATAGCAAGTACCCTACTTTGTATTCTTGTGCTAGTCACCACAAGGCATATAAAAGGACACGGATTGCACCACCGTAAATATGGCATGAACATGCTTCTAAAACATGTTGATATGATGCTCAAAAGATAAACACACAAAATGCTATCAAAAAGACAAATCAGTAAGGTATGACAACTTCCAGCAGATTATAACATTTAACACTTTTGCAACGAATATTAAGGCATCAAGATGAAAAGTAACATGCAAGAAAACTAAACCATCATGTAGAGCATTCAGAGATGAGCAATTTGACATATCATGCATGCAAATCGGAGCCACATGCACAACGTTATGCCATGATGAAGAGGCACACATATCGTTGGAAACTTAGGGACTTGGATGAATTATACCCTTCGAAAAGTCAATGGGGTCGCGAATCATGTCGAGCTGGCCGATCGGGCGCGGATCCGACCGGTGACGTGGTCCAGCGGCCACGGGACGATGCTCGGCGGCGCGAGGAGCGCGGCGGTCTTCGGCGAGCAGGCGGCGCCGGCCGGCGGAGTGGCGATCGGGCGCGCACGCGACGGCTGCGAGGCGGCGCGACAAGGCAACAATAGAGGTGTCACGGTGTAGCAGCGAGGCGGCGGGGCCGGCGAGGCACAGCTGGCGGCGACAGCGCTGAGGGTGGCGGCGCTCGGGAGCCAGGGCGGCGGAGAGGAGCGGGCGCGGTCTGGCTTGGGGGCGGGGGCGGGCCCCGATGGGCTCCGCGGGCTCGCCCCGGGCCTTGGCGGGCCGTGGTGGCCTGCAGGTGGGGAGGGTGACGCATGGACAGGTGGCACGTGGTGATTGGGCGCGGGGCGGTGGTGGACGCGTCCGGCTGCACACAGGAAGAGGAGGTTAGGGTTTGCCCGAAACTGGAGGGGGAGGCCTTTTTATAGGCAGAAGGAGTTAGGAGAGGGCTATTGAGGTGTGGTTTTTGCCCACACGATCGTGATCCAACGACGGAGAGCATGGAGGGGGTTTAGACGGGCTAGTGGGCTGTTGTGGAGGGGTGCTGGGCTGCAAAAAGAGATATGCTCCAAATGGAACGAAATTTGACAGGCGGCCTACCGGTGATGTACCAAGGCCAGTCGACAAATCTCGGCCCCTTCCGAGAACGTTTTTCTCCTGCTCACGAAACAAGATCTGGAAGGTGCGGCATGTGTGCGAGAGAGTGTCGGATACCGAAATGAACAACGAAGAGAACTGGGAGACCGGGAAGGATGCAAGTTTGGAAAGACATGCAGATGAAATGCACGTGATGACATGGAAAAGTGCAACACGCAAGAAAATGACATGGCAACGACGATGAATAAACGGAAGACAACTGGTGCATTGTTCTTGGGGTGTTACAATTCCCTTCGTGGCGACACGAGGGGGGGTGGGGGAAAGTAATACTGTGCGCTTTGCGAGATAGGTGCCACATCGAAGTTGCATTTGGTATTTGAAAATCAAACCACCCTTTTCATACATAAATTTGTTCCCCATGCAAGTGCGTTCGTGTAATGACCCTCCCCCACGTCATTTTTCGCCAAATTTATGAACATTAGACAAGTCAGATGACGCAACAGACATGGTTCACTCAAACTATCCATGTGTATTGCGCTCCACGAGGCTTCCCCTCTCAAAAATATCTACCCGCTTGTAGCTTTTTTCTATTTGATAACACACGGTTATTGTAACGCCACGAGTCTGATGCGCCAGATGTCTTCCAGTTATTCGCCGTCGTTGCAAAGTCATTTGCTTGCGTGTTGCACTTTGCCATGTCATCATGTGCATTTCATCAACATATTTTTCAAAACTTGCATCTGGGTCTCTCAGTTCTCTCCGTTGTCCGTTCCGAACCCATTCACACTCGCCCGCGCCCGCGACACCTCCGAAATTTTATTTTATAAGTGGCTGAAAAGTGTTCCCGGATTGAGGTGATAGTTGGCGTGCGGCCTTATTATGGTGTAGGTAGACCGCTTGCCAAATTTCATCGCATTCGGAGTCCGTTTGATGCCCCAACCGTTAGACATACAACCACAATATAGTCGGTCCAACATCGGATGTTTTAGTTATCCGGAAACTACTGCCGGGCCACCATCCTCCCTCACTTCTCAGCCCACAACCATCTACATAGCCCACCAGCCCCTCACCTAAGCCCCCTCCAATCCGGACTGCCCGGTGGCGATCGAACGGTCCAAAAATGGATGAAATCCGAGAAACCTACTCCTTCCTGATCTAGAAACCCTACCCTCCTCGAAATCCACGCACAGCCATTCTCCTCCCAACTATTGCTTTTGCAGCCAGCCATCTCCCCACCCGCGCAGCCCGCCCAGGCCAATCCGGGTCCTGCCCAGGCCCGAGCCGCCGCTGCCACAACGCCCATCTCCCTCCTCCCGTTTGCCGACCCCGGTGGCGACCAACTCCAACGACCACGACATCGCCGCCACCTCGCCGGAACCCCGCCTTCGTCGCGCCAATCCGCTCCTCCAGCACGCCTCGCCCCCCCGCAAGTGGCCGCCGCCGCCATGGAGCTCCTGCCGCCTCGAGCCACATCCGTCTCCGCCGTTGGCCGGATCCACCAGATCCCGGCCGGATCTAGCGTCCCCGCCTCCCTCGCCTTGTCCCCGACCTTGTCACGCCGCTGACCCCCACCATGGCTCAGGATTGAGCTGGGAAGCTCATCCCGCTCTCCTTGATCGCCTTCTGCATGGACCTCGCAAGCCTAGGCCTAGTCGCGGCCAGTGACCGGCCCATCAGGCTTTGCCCGGCTAGGCCTCCTCCTCACCAACCTGGGCCAGGCCCAGCTAGGTCAGTGCCCCTTATCCCCTATCCAGCGCCCTGTGCATCGAATAACTATCCAGCGCTCATTTCCGACTTCGCCTTTTTTCACCAAGTCCATGTTTCTGTTATATCATATATGCATCTTGTGAGGCTCATAACATTGTGCATGTTGTTCCTATGGTGATGTTCTGTATATACAAATGGTCTGCTAAGAGTGCTATTCATGATGGTGTGCTTTGCATTCATATTAGAGTTCATCTTGCCATGCTAATCTTTGTTGCAAAAGTGCTATGTGCTGAAAACTATCATAACTTGCCCTTTTGTCATTTTTGTGTCATTTAATGCATGCATCATATGGGCATCTTGTCAACATGAGTTTGGTGCATTTTTATGTCCTCTTGCTTGTGGTATTTATCTCATGCCATGATATGGCCTGTGGTGACTAGGAAAACTTGTGAAGTAGGGTACTTGTTGTTGGTGATTTCAGTGACTTGGAGTTTTCTGCTAAGTCTGAACCTGCTATATTATGTTCATGTTAACTTGATACTACTAGTGAATACATGCATAATGTGAAGATGTTCAGTAACGATGTTTTGTACATCGTGTTATGCTTTATCCATCGATGCCCTTGTTTACAATCATGTCCTGCTGTAGCTTGTCATTGCCGTGCTCTAAATTTGCTATATAATGTTTCTGTCAGCCTATTATCAGTAAGTTCAGTTTTGCCATGTGAATAGCTTGTGTTCTATGCATCCTATGACCATGTTCTTGCAATGAGCAGCTGCAAAAACATGTCATATTATCGTTGGTAATATTCTCAGGCCATGAAATGCCTTGAGATGACTTGCATAAGCTTGCAAACATGCCAACTTGTCGTTGTTCCTGCCATGTTCAGTTTTTTCACAAAGTCTGAAAAACGGTTATCATTTGCAATCTTGACATGATGTTTTGAGCATGTTCTTGTGTTTTCTAGTAGTAGATCAGTGTCTATGTTTTGTAGTGCTTGACATGTACATGTTTGCCATGCCCTTTGATGCCATGAAATGTTGTTGCATCAATCTGTTTTCAGCCTTACTCTGTTTTTCACTAAGTCTGAGAATCTGTTATGACTTCCAATCTTGTCTTGATGAATGTCATTGATATAGAGGTTATATGGAGATGCTTAGTAATCATGTTTTTACATGTATAACATGTACTTTAATGACATGCTTTTGGTTACTATGGTCTTGCACCGTAGCATCATTGTTTCATGCCCCAAACATGCAACATGTGATATCTACTCACATGTATCGCCTGTTTTTCACGAAGTCATAATTTGTGTTATAAAGTGGCTTGTTGCATTGATCATGTTGGTTTAATCTTGATGCCTATGAACCTGAAACTTGATGTTATTTTAAGTATGTAATCTTTACATGAAGTGAATATCACGTTGTAAGATGCCTAGTTGCTGTTTTGGACAGCTTGTCCTTTAAACTTGTTTTGTGTGTATGTGCTGCACCGTGGCTCCGTTTGGAGCTACCTCTATATTAATCTTGCTTAGTTTTGCATGTTGTTTGATATTAACTTGTTGCATCCTTGATTTGAGTATGTGTGCTTGATGTTTGAATGCATTTTGCATCAATGCCATGTGTAACTTGTTTTGAGCATATCTTCTAGGCCGTACCTCCGAATTAAATGAACTTTATATGTAACTTGATTAGAAAAACGTGTAGATCCTCATGGTACACTTTAAGTTGCTGTTTAACAACTTCAATATAATGTGTCATGAAGATCTGGATCAATCTCGAAATTTGCATATGGGGAGTTTCCGAAATTGGTATATGTTATTTCCGGCCTCATTTAAACTTGCTTTGATGTGATGTTCTTGTCTGCATCATCTCTTCCCATGAGTAGCTTCATGTAGCCTCGTCATGCATCATACTTGGGTGAGCATCATGTCATGTTTATATGTTGTTTGTTTACCATGTTGTTGGCTTCTTCCGATTGTGCTTCTTCTCGATAGTTCCTGTTTTATTGCGATCGTGAGGATTCGTTCGACTACGTGGGTTCATCTTCTTCATGGACACAATCTTCTTCCTAGCGGGATTTCAGGCAAGATGACCATCAGCATGGATCTCACTACTATCTTTTCTATGCTAGTTGTCTCGATGCTATCGCTATCTCGGGCTACCTACCACTTGTTTATCAAGCCTCCCAAATTGCCATGACAGACTCTATCCTTCCCCCATTCCCAGAAAACCGTTGTTTGGCTATGTTACCTCTTTGCTCAGCCCCTCTTATACCATTGCTAGTTGCAGGTGCAGTTGCAGGTTGTTCCATGTTGGGAAATGGATATCTTGGGATAACACAATATCTCTTATTTATTTAATGCATCTATATACTTGGTAAAGGGTGGAAGGCTCGGCATTTTGCGTGGTGTTTTGTGCCACTCTTGCCGCCCTAGTTTTTGTCATACCGGTGTTATGCTCATTGATTTTGCGTCCCTAACACGATGAGGGTTTATGTGCCCCTCTTGGCAGTTTGCTTTGAATAAAACTCATCCAGCAAGACCCAACATTGGTTTTACCATTTTCTCAACATAATAACTAAACATGATATTAAATTGACGCATAGGGAGTTAGCGCTACCCGATGAGTAATGTAACATAATACAGCAGGGCATGTGCTGATGGTGTTGGTCCCAAACAGAGACACTTGCGGTGCCACCCCTTCACCTGGGGTTTTCGGTTGCCGTACGTAGTGCTCATACGGTCATGGCCTGAGACGAGATAGGCGCGGCTACTATCACTGTGTCGGCATGCCAGGAGGTCTTTCTCAACTTGTTTTACCATCATCAAAATGTCTTGTGCACCGGGATTCCGAGTCTAATCGGAGGGTCCCGAGGTGGAGGATTGTCTTTGCGGATCGTGAGCTTGTCCTGGGTTAAGTTGGGACACCCCTGCAGGGTTTAAACTTTAGAGAGTCATGCCCGCGATTATGTGGCAGATGGGAATTTTTAATGTCCGGTTGTAGAGAACTTGACTCCAGATTCAAAGTAAAATACACCAACTACGTGCATTCGAGAAGAGCACACGGTGGGGTTATGTTTGAACGTAAGTAGTTCAGGATCACTTATTGATCATTACTAGTTTCGACCGTTTGCGTAGTTTCTCATCTTACTATTGTACTCGTAAGTTAGGCACCATAAAATGCTTAGTCACTTGCTGCAACCTCACCACTTATCCATTCGATACCCATTAAGCTTTGCTAGTCTTGATACCCATGGTAATGGGATTGCCGAGGCCTCGTGGCTCACAGATTACTAAAAGAACAGTTGCAGGTACAGGTAATGCCATGATCATGACGTGAGCACGATGTTTACATGTTTTGGAGTTCTTCTTCTTCTTCTTAGATCAGGGAATAGGTTCCTGGTCGGCAGCCTGGGCTAGCAGAGTGGATGTCATTTGAGTTTCTATTTGTATTTTATCCGTAGTCGGATGTTGTTCTCATGTATGATGTTGGATGTATTCATGTCGCATTGTTATGCCTTTGTATGTATCACCAACTATTATGTAATTGTATGATGTAATGATATCCACCTTGCAAAAGCGTTTCAATATGTGTCTCTATCCTTGGTGGGACCTTTGAGTTCCTCTCGGATAGGATCGCATATTGGGCATGACAGTGATTGTGTTTCCACCGTGTGTGATGTTTCTTGTTCCCAATCCCTCCTACATCCCTCGAAAATATATGCCTTCCTTGAGGGTTTTTCTATTTCATAACACACGGTTGTTATCTCCGGACTTTGTGTGATGCACCATCATCAAAATTTTCAATAGCCCCGGCATTTCAATCCCGCGTTTGACTCCCGCGTAGTAAAATTTTCAGTACCCGCGTCATTTCCTCAAACACACCCGCCCTCCACACACACACACACCAAAACCTCTTCGTGTGTGTGCGCGCGCAAACACACACCCTCCCTCGCATGAAACCCTAGCAAGGTCCCTGCCGCCGCTGCCACAAGGCCTCCATTGTCAACATCTGCCGGTTTGCCCGTGCAACTTACCCACCGATCTCCATACCCAGGCCACCCTGAGTTTCTTAGATGACACCTGCAAAATGCCCTCTTTCCAACAGATCCCCATCTCCATCCCCCACTCGAGAGCGTCGCGGCCTAAGCCCGGCTATGCTTCCCATGGAGCTCGAGGATCGACTGGACCAAAAGAGGTGTATCGCGGCCTCTTCGCCCGATGTCACCGACGAAGATGACGACCATTACTGGAGGCAGGCACTCAAACAGCAGGCTAGAGTATGCGGGCATGTCTTGGCCGCCGGCAACAACATCGAGGTCATCGACAGCGCCGGCCTGAGGCATGCTATGTCACAGGTTAAGTGGCCCACCCCAAGCCCTCAGGTTCAACCGACGTCGATCTCATCCATGGCCCCGCCGCTGATCTCCTCTAGCTCGCTGTCAACAATTTGGCATCCTACATCGCCATTGAGCCCCTTTTGTCATTTCTGAAGGACACATTCTACGACGCTGGCTTGGGATCCACAGCTTCCAAGTCAGACCTCATCGACGGCGACCATGAGGAGGGCACCCTCTCCGGCTCTTCCACGGGGAAAGAGCCCATCTGCTCTTCCAAGGGGAAAGCGCACGTCTGCGACATTAGGGAGGGAACCCTATAGTCGTGCTCTTTCAAGGGGAAGGAGCCCATCTGCGACGACATGGAGTGCATCCAGGGTCCGTGCTCTTCCCACGGGAACGAGCCCATCTATGACAAGTGAGGATACCAATGATTTTGTTTTGCCATGCCTATTCACAGGGGGAAACCCATGATTTGTTTTGTCGATTCCCTTTTGTAGTGTAGTGACAGCATGTCCAGTTTTAATTGCTATATTGGGTTGTTTGCAGTATGCCTTGTTTATTTTAGTTGTTCGCGATGTGATGCTCTATATGTGCAATTATTTACTGTGCAGTACATTTCATCAGTCTAGTTTTAAACATACCAATAGGAATGCATATATTTGCTTGCTGTTAAGCCTGTTATAGCTAGCATATACCTCTTTTGAAGTTTTTTGATTGTTCGGTTGTTTGTAGTTAGCATATGTCCAGTTTTAAATGATATCTTTGGTTGTTCGTAGTATGCCTTGTTTATTCTAGTTATTTACAACATGATGTTCTATATATGCAAGTATGAACTGTGTAGTTCAATTTCAGCAGTACTAGTTTCAACAATACCACTATGAATAACTACATTTCATTGCTGCATCTTGTAGTTAACACACTTTTCCATTTTTATTTAACAATAACCAGTGTACTTAGACCGGCACAATACCAGTTTGAATCACTATGTTTGCTTGTTGTGAAAGGTTAGGCCTGTTGCAGTTAACACACCTTTCCACTTGTTTTGCTTTACTAGCATGCTTAAACCTGCACACTGAAGCTATCTTTTGGAGATTATTTTGTCTACCATGGATAATTTTGGTTGATGTTTAGCCTGTCGTGCTTAACATGCTTCTCAACGTACCTACATAGGACAATTTTGCGAACGACTAATGTTTTCCATCGAGGTTAGTTTCATCCCATGGCTTATATATGCTCACTTTTCAGGATATCGGTAGCCGATACCATATAGGCCGGGGGATGATAAGGGACTAATCGATGAATCGGACTTTTAACTGAATATATCTGCAACCCATTTATCGTTATGTTAACTAGGGCCATATGTAATATGTCTGAGGCTACATAGCAACATGCACTGTACTTACTGTATAAATATGCAATCCTAGGCTACAAAACAACAAGGAAGAGTGTTACATTAATGTTCTGATGATGTCAAGATATACGTAGAAGAGCAGCAGTAGAAACAACAACAACAACAACAACAACAACAACAACACAACCCTATTTGGATACTCAACTTAGCTAGAGGTTAGAGTTAGTTTCTAGCTCATGACTAACCCTGAACAAACTCCATCCAAAGAGTTGTTTGGATGGGAGGGTTAGATTGACAATAAATGCACTAGGATAACTAGCTCCAACTAGCACCTCTTGGGTTGGATAGTTTTTTTGGGTGGGTTATAGATGCAACTAGCTCAAACTAGCCCTCATGTTTAGATATACTTTAGGGCTATTTGAGCTCGAACTAGCTCAAACTAACTGTAACCCATGGATACATCAGCATTTAATCAGCCGATAATTTGTAAGAATGCAATAAACTCCTTCTGGCCCATAATATAAGATGTTAATTCATCTAATATGTGAGTATATTGCATGCTATAAGACATTATAAAAGAGTGTTGTACGACATCATTGTGCAATTGCTGTCTAGCTTCTAATATTAACTTGGTGCTTTTAGGTACCTATGTCATTGGTAAAGATCCGCGCTTCGACCCTTTCTGCATATGGGGCAATGAGATATCGATGAACGCCCATCAAGTGAGGAAGCTGATAAAGATTGTTAGTAAAATGGGTCCAAAGATGGCAATTGAACTATTTGTTTACACTTTATCCAAGACAACAACGAACTGCGGGATGGTAAGTAAGAACTCTGCAGTCTTCTTTCTACTGCCCATAATGAGTTGTGTTAGATGACAATGTCTGAATCTTTTCCCTTTGAAGTGGTTGCCAAAGTGATTGATTGGTGGACATGCAAAGATTAAAGTATTTCTACCAGAACACAATGATTATCTAGATGTTTTCATGAAGACCATGAAGGATGGGCGGTCGTCCATCAAAAGTGGTTAGACTAGAGTCGTGTGTGCTTTCTGCATGGAGGAGGGCACAATATGGGCATTCCACTTTACCTTGCTCAGCAACCAGAATGTATTTCGCCTCTTTTTTATCGTCTTTATTAGTACAAGTATACAACTGTGGTTCATTATTGTTTATTTGGTTCTTATGTAATTCTTGAACATATGTACCTATGAATCAAAAAATGCATTGGTTGTTTGAACCCGATGGATATGAATAAAGCTATAGCATACATTCAAATTCAAATACAAATCCGGTACAATTTGAAATAGGAGCAATTAAATTATGGTGTTATGCTCTGCAGGTCGTTATGGCACACACGGTTGGTAAAACACAAACGTTTGTGATATACACCATAATCCGAGACGGTTCACAGAGAGGAAACGTGTGCAAGCATGCACACAATTGCCATTTGCAAAGCATGTGCGATGTCAGGCAGTATCACGAACGGTGTAGGCAAACTAAACGTTTGCATTAGTTGCTTTATCATACATGATTCACAACCATGACCTATTTTTGATGAAGTATGCATCGTAAATGTTGCACCACATAATAGCGTGTGCGATAGTTGTCATGTACGATGATGTTACGACGGTCCGACGTTTCGTAATCCTGTCTGACACTCAACAACGATTAGCTAATCTTCTTAATTAGTTATCGCATATGGTTTGGGAATAGCGAATGTGTGTGCTTGTATGCTTAACATACACGTCCTATCATAGTGAACCATTTGTGATGGGCCATGCATCGTAAATGTAGCACCACAGAATACCGACAGCGATGTCAATGCGAGCACAAATGAGTAGGAGTACTGCATATGCATCTTGGCTCCCTATCCCCGACGGTTTCTAGGTCGTGTGGGAAGGACCCCCCTATCGCCGTCACTCACCAGGCGACGGTTCCAAATGCCATCGTGGAAAGGGGTTAAAAACCGTTTGTATAGCACCGATGCGTACCAGTGGAGGCACCAAAAACTAACACCTCTCACAATCTACCTTTAGTGTTATCTTCTCTATTGCAGGAATTCCAAGATGTTTTCCCCGATGTGCTACCTCCGGGTATACCTCCACTATGAGGAATCGAACACCACATCGACCTCATCCCCGGAGCACCCCTTCTAACAAGGCTCCCTACCACGTCAATCCCGAGGAAACCAAGGAGATCCAACGACAAGTACAACAACTCATCGACAACGGCCATGTACGTGAAAGCTTGAGCCCTTGTGCCATCCCGATAATCCTTGTTCCCAAGAAAGATGGTACATATCGCATGTGTTCTGATTGTCGTCCTATCAATGCTATTATAGTGGGTTATCGTTACCCCATTCCACGCCTAGATATGCTAGAAGAGCTTAGCGGAGCCGCAATTTTCTCTAAGATTGACCTTAAAAGTGGCTATTATCAAATACGCATCCAAGAGGGTGATGAATAGAAAACCACATTCAAGACCATATTTGGCTTATATGAATGGCTTGTTATGCCAATAGATTTATCCGAAGCACCTAGTACTTTCATGCGACTCATGCATTTTGTTCTTCGACCCCACAGTGGCGTATTTGTTGTGGTCTATTTCAACGGTATCCTTGTCTTCAGAGAATCTCTTAAAGATCATGCCAGCCATCTTAGAACTGTGTTGCAAACCATTAGGAAAGAGCGCCTTTATGGTAATATGGATAAATGCCTTTTTGGTGCTGATAAGCTAGTTTTCTTGATTTTCGTTGTGTCTTCTAAGGGTGTTTATGTCAATGAATTTAAGATCAATGCTATTAAGACTTAGCCCCAACCAACAAATTTGCAACAAGTGCGAAGGTTCCTTGGTTTAGCCGGTTTGTACCATAGATTTGGGAAGGATTTTAGCACCATTGCTTTACCTTTACATGCTTTGAGTAAGAAGAATGCACCCTTTATTTGGGGACCATCTCAAGATACTGCATCCAATGAGCTTAAGAATTTGCTTACACATGCTCTTTTGCTTGCCTTACCCAACTTTGATAATCCTTTTTAGATACATTGCAATGCTAGAGGTTATGGCATAGGAGGTGTGCTGATGCAATAGATGCGCCCCATAGCTTACTTTAGTGAAAAACATTTCGGAGCGCAATTCGATTATCCCATCTATGACAAAGAGCTATATGCTTTATTCTGAGTCTTGCATGTTTGGGAGCATTATCTCCACCCTCATCAGTTCATTCTTCACACCGATCATGAAGCACTTAAGTACCTTAAGGGTCAAACTAAGTTAAACAAGCGTTATGCTAAGTGGAGTGAATTTATTGAGTCATTTCCTTATGTCATCAAATATAGCAAAGGTAAGGAAAATGTTGTGGTGGATGCTCTTTCCCGCATATGCGTGCTTGTTACCCAACTTGAACTAAATGTTATGGGTCTTGAGCACATAAAAGACTTGTATGCGCATGAAACTACTTTTGCTATTACATATGCTAAATGTTTGATGCATACATCTTGGGAGCGATACTACATCAAAGATGATTATCTTGTGAGAGCTAACAAACTATGTATTCTCAAGTATTCTCTTCATTTGTTACTTCTGCAAGAATCTCATGGAGGAGGACTAATGGGACACTTTGGATGCGACAACACATTCGCTACACTCTCCAAGAACTATTTTTGGCCCAAGATGTTCCACGACGTCTCATGCTTCACCAACCGGTGCTCTACATGCCGCAAAGCTAAGTCTAAAGCTCAATCCCATGGTCTCTATATTCCTCTTCCTATTCCGTATCACCCATGGGAAGATATTAGCATGGATTTTGTGCTTGGGTTGCCTAGAACTAGAAACGACAAAGGTTTTGTGTTTGTTGTTGTGGACCGACACTGGTGCGCGTCGGTCCTAAACAAACGGTTCTTGACCCCTTTACACGATGGCATTTGGAACCGTCGCCAAGTGAGTGTGTGCGATAGGGTATCCTTCCCACATGACCTAGAAATCGTCGGGGATAGGCCCTCCTGGAACCTAGGCTGGGGCCGTGTGCGATAGGGCGAGGCATCGAAACCCGATCATTTCCATAGGTATGTACATGCCACATGGTGAATCCCAGAAATCATTTCCATATGTATGTACATACCACACGGTAATCCAAGAAAATCATTTCCGTAGGTATGTACATCCCACATGGTGAATCCCAGAAAAACATTTCCGTTCATATGTATATCACACACAGTCAATCCTAGGAATACGTTTCCGTTCTTATGTCCATCCCACATAGTCAATCCAGGGAAAACGTTTCTGTTCGGACGTAAATCCCACACAGTTTTATGTGTAGGATCATGTGTGAAAGTTGTAAATATTACACATGGTCTTCCTTGGTTAACTATTTGCTTTTATCAACTATATGACGCATGATTTGATGAAGAAAACTGTGTGGCATTGGGCTATCCATCGCAACAGCTTTTACTTCTAGAACCGTTCCAAAGGTCCATGACACATTTAGTAGGTTTATTAGTTTACAATTAATAATTCTAGTATTACACAAATTCGCATTTCATATCAAACAGTTGTTTGCCAGTTTCATATCAGGCACATAAATATATTATAACATCATAGTACAGTAGCTACATGAAAACAACATAGTACAACATATAGTTAGTTTAACTTCATAAGAACAGTATATTCATTTCCCTAATCGAGATCATCCAGGCTCGTCTTATCCACCTCTGCTTTCAGTTCAGTAGGAACCCATTTTGCATGGGCCAACTGGGAAAGTGCCTCCTCCTTCGCCAACACCATCATAGCAAAGTCTTTAAAAAATCTGAGCTCATTCTCCACCTTCAACTTTTTATCCCGCATCTTGAAATATGCTTCAGCGTTGACAAGACTTTCTCTAAGCCTAGCTATGTTCACTTCCTCATACATGCTCCAGAGCTTCGTTAGGCACATCTTCAAAGACTATGGCCACTGTTGATCAACCCACTCCAAGTAAGAACACTTTCGTTCATCCTATAATATTTAAAACTAGATCAGTAACAATTGTAGGGGAAATGGGTTTATAGCAACATAGAAAATCACCAATGCTTATTTTAAAAAACTGAAGAAACATGTTAATTATGACATATCTTCTCAAAAAGATCAATGTGCAAATGAAATAATTGGTACTAAGACAACAACCAAATTCTGGAACATTAGAAGCTATAATTAACTACAACGACACTACAAGTTCTTACTCATGTACAATAAATAACAAATTGAACATTTTATGAGGAAAGTAAATATAACTGCAAGACATACCGACAGTGTTTGGATGACAGCAAATTGATACTAACAGGTGTCTACATGCAAAAATTTAGTAACATATAACTAATAGCACTAAGGCCGTCCACTATGTATGCCAAAAATGGTGTAAAGACAACTGTTGCTACATCTCGCACCGGTGCGCTGAACTGGTGAGCCGATGCAGCAGAAAAAAATCAGGGACCCGGACTCCGGAGCACGTAGTTTCTCCGATGCCCAGTTCCTTCGTGCCATAAAGATTTAGTATTTTACTGCTTGGCTGCTCGGATGTGTGGACCAAACATGGCTGCACAAACTGCTGAAGCGGTGCCAAATAATTTTCTAATGGCACCGCTGATGAGATGGAAACAATTTAAGATACTAGGTACAAATTGTGACACCGTCTTAGGATGCGTTTGGTTGAAGGTGTGCTATGAATGGGTTGGGACCGTGACAGTGTCTGAATCACATCTAACAAATGATTTGTAACAACAGAAGAGGGTCTAACCTTCTCTGCACATGCCAGAAACTTCCTCCCAGTGTAGCTTCATGCATGGAGATTGATGGTGACAACGAGCAGATAGATCTTCAGCCACCCCACTTCATTCGTTGCCACTTATGGTATTAGGGAGCTACAAGAGGAAGAAACGACTCAAATCAACCTCTGGGTAAAAATCCTTCATTCCAAGTCATAGCCCGAGAGAGAGAAGAGAGTCATACCCGGGTGGTGAAGGAGTAGTCGCCGGAGGAGGAACCGCTGGAGATGTCTTTGAAGAAGTCCATGGCGACCCCGGCGGTAGGATGCGAGACGGCGAGAGCGAGGAAGAAGCTATAGCTTAGCAAGGAAGGAAGGAAGGAAGGAAGGAGGAAACAGGGGAAATGTGAATTGTGGTCGGGGAGAAAAGGGGGTGGGGAAGGGGGCGAGGCTAGATATTTTGGCGATATACCAAAATTTTGGAAATGTGGAGGGAAACTTTGTGCGCGGTGCCGCCGGGCCATTCACTTTGAACGATTGTGTGCATCGCAAACTATTCTTCTACTTTACGCGTATGGGATGAGTTTGATAATTCAAATTTTGGTGGAAACTTCCCCACGTACATCATTGCATAATTTAACATCGCTTGCTAATTTGGGCAAACAGAAGAGCGTACAGCAGACCTACCACACTTACTGAATCGAGAAATTTTAGTAATTACACAGAGCCAGTTGACCTAAACATTGCTCTAACAAAAGACCATTAAAAACAAAGCCTAAGTACACATAATTAAAAATCCACCGCCGCGCCGGCCTATGCATCGCCGGTGTGAGATGAGACGTCGATGACTTGTCCTGGCAACATGCCGCCGTTGGTGGACTCCGCGTCCCCCCTGCTGAAGTCGACCGCGTCCTCGTCCTCGGCGCCGCCCTCAAGGTTGTAGTACTTGTAGTAGTGGCTGCACTAGAGCTTACGTTGGTACTCGAATGCCGATTCCTCGATGGACAGATTCTTCTCTACCTCGACCTCGGCCATGCACAACTCCTCCTACCGGCGCTCCTCGATCTCGGCCGCCTCCTACATCTCCAGCTCCCGCCAGGCGACCACATGAGGTAGCAGGTGCTCCATGGCCACCGCTGCCTTTTCAGACATGGGTTGCATGCTAGAGTCCGAGGTGGCCTAGAATATCTTGGCGTGTGCATCCTCGATCCTGGCGTGGATGGCCTCGACCCGGGCCAGGGCGACATCAGCGGCACGGACGCTAGCTCGAGCGCTCTTGGCGTTTGCAGATGTCTCGGCTGCTGCAGCTGCCCTGTTGGCTGCTACAGACGCCCTCTTGGCGGAAGCGGCCGCGCTCGATGCAGATGCGGCGACGCTCTCGGCGCAGCCATCGTATGGGCCTTCATGAAGCGTTTCCACGGCGTCATCTTTGCAACAAGGGGGTGCGGGAAAGGGGATCGAGATTAGTGGATTCGGGGGTTGCCGGCACTAGAGCAGACGAGCCAGCGAAGCTTAAGGAGGGAGACTTAAATAGACCCATATATTTTCATCGCAAACGGTTCCTTGAAAAAAATTGTGTGTGATGTTGTATATAATTATTATTAGCTGTGAAAGACAAATTTGGAATAAAGTGCTAATGGATGGTTTTTTTAAATGAACGAGAATTTTTTTAGTACTAATACAACTGTCATGTAAAATTTTGGAAAATTTTAGGGGTCATTTGACCTTCTAAGACATTTAAGTGATTTTCTAGCCATTTAATGACTGTAATTGAAATTTAAACTACATGTACATGCAACAACTAACCATAATGGTTTGGACACTCATATTTCGTGTACTTGTGTGCGATTTAATTCCATGTGCAGTGAATTGGAAGGAATTTTCGAACATATTGGTCTAACGGCTATGACACAATTAAGCATGGAGTGACATGCCATTTTAATTCCAAAAAAATCATAAACACATGAAACCTTGGTTGATGTAATGTCATGCCAACAAGATGATGTGGTAAAAAAATTGGCATGTTTGACCAAAGTTTAGATACACACCCCTCACAAACCGAAGCAACTCAGCTCAAGGCTCGTGGTTCCGAGAGGGAAAAATGCATGTTTGATGATGAACCGGAGATAGCTTCCTCTTGCGGCCTTCAAATTTTTTTCTATGTCTAACGTGCACTACTACAACTGTATTGTGAAATTTTTGAAAATTCTTGGGGTCATTTGACCTTTTAAAGACATTTAAGCGATTTTCTAGCCATTTAATGACCATAATTGAAATTTGAACTACATCGACATGTAACGCGTAACCAAAACGGTTTGAAAAATCATATTTGTGTACTTGTGTGCGAGTTAATTCCATATGCAGTAAACTAGAAGAATTTTCAAAAATATTTTTATCACGACATGCACACATATGCATGTATACGTATGCATGGCATTTTAATTCAAAACAAAATCAGAAACACATGAAACCTTGGTCGATGTAATGTCATGCCACCAAGACGATGTAGTAAAGAAATTGGCATGTTTGATGAAATTTTGGACACACACCCCTCAAAAAACCAGAGCAACTCGCTAGAAGGTTCGTGGTTCGGAGAGGAACAATGAATTTTTGATGACCAACGGGAGATAGCTTCCTCTTACGGCCTTCAATTTTTTTCTACGTCTAACATGCACTACTACAACTGTAATGCGAAAACTTGGAAAATTCTAGGGGTCAGTTGACCTTTAAAGACATTTAAGTGATTTTCTAACCATTTAATGACCGTATTTCGAATTTGAACTACATCTACATGCAACACCTAACCAAAATGTTTTGAAAAACATATATGTGTACTTGTGTGCGAGTTAATTCCATGTGCAGTAAATTAGAAGTCATTTTAATTCAAAAAATAGAAAAATGATGAGAAACATATAAAACCTTGGTTGATGTAATGTCATGCTACCAAGATGATGTGGTAAATAAATTGGCATGTTTGAAAAACGTTTGGACACGCACCCCTCACAAACCAGAGCAACTCGCTAGAATGTTCGTGGTTCCGACAGGGAACAATGCATGTTTGATGACAAAGGGGAGATAGCTTCCTCTTACGGCCTTCAATTTTTTTCCTATGTTTAACGTCACTAATACAACTGTCATGTGAAAAATTGGTAAATTTCAGGGGTCATTTGACCTTTTAAAGACAGTTAAGTGACTTTCTAACCGTTTAATGACTGTAATTCAAATTTGAACTACATCTACATGCAACGCCTAACCATAACGGTTAGAAAAATCATATTTTTGTGTACTTGCATGTGAGTTAATTCCATGTGCAGTAAATTCGAAGGAATTTTGAATCTTATTAGTGTCAAGGCATGGGCACATGCATGGAGTACATGCCATGGCATTTTAATTTCAAAAAAAAATAAAAAATGATCAGAAAAACATGAAACCTTGCTTGATTTAACATCATGCCACCAAGATGATGTGGTAAAGAAATTGGCATTTTTGACAGAAGTTTGGACATACACCCCTCACTAACCAGAGCAACTCGCTAGAAGGTTCGTGGTTCGGAGAGGAACAATGAATTTTTGATGACCAACGGGAGATAGCTTCCTCTTACGGCCTTCAATTTTTTTCTACGTCTAACATGCACTACTACAACTGTAATGCGAAAACTTGGAAAATTCTAGGGGTCAGTTGACCTTTAAAGACATTTAAGTGATTTTCTAACCATTTAATGATCGTATTTCGAATTTGAACTACATCTACATGCAACACCTAACCAAAATGTTTTGAAAAACATATATGTGTACTTGTGTGCGAGTTAATTCCATGTGCAGTAAATTAGAAGTCATTTTAATTCAAAAAATAGAAAAATGATGAGAAACATATAAAACCTTGGTTGATGTAATGTCATGCTACCAAGATGATGTGGTAAATAAATTGGCATGTTTGAAAAACGTTTGGACACGCACCCCTCACAAACCAGAGCAACTCGCTAGAATGTTCGTGGTTCCGACAGGGAACAATGCATGTTTGATGACAAAGGGGAGATAGCTTCCTCTTACGGCCTTCAATTTTTTTCCTATGTTTAACGTCACTAATACAACTGTCATGTGAAAAATTGGTAAATTTCAGGGGTCATTTGACCTTTTAAAGACAGTTAAGTGACTTTCTAACCGTTTAATGACTGTAATTCAAATTTGAACTACATCTACATGCAACGCCTAACCATAACGGTTAGAAAAATCATATTTTTGTGTACTTGCATGTGAGTTAATTCCATGTGCAGTAAATTCGAAGGAATTTTGAATCTTATTAGTGTCAAGGCATGGGCACATGCATGGAGTACATGCCATGGCATTTTAATTTCAAAAAAAAATAAAAAATGATCAGAAAAACATGAAACCTTGCTTGATTTAACATCATGCCACCAAGATGATGTGGTAAAGAAATTGGCATTTTTGACAGAAGTTTGGACATACACCCCTCACTAACCAGAGCAACTCGCTAGAAGGTTCGTGGTTCCAAGAGGGAACAATGCATGTTTGATGACGAACGGGAGATAGCTTCCTCTTCAGACCTTGAAATTTTGTCAACGTGTAACGTGCACTACTACAATTGTAATGTGAAATTTTGGAAAATTCTAGGGGTCATTTGACCTTTTAAAGACATTTAAGTGATTTTCTAACCATTTAATGACCGTTATTGAAATTTGAAATACATCTACATGCAATGTGTAACCAAAACGGTTTGAAAATCATATTTGTGTACTTGTGTGTGAGTTAATTCCATGTGCAGTAAACTAGCAGGAATTTTCAAAAATATTTGTATCACGTCATGGACACATATGCATGAATACGTATGCATGGCATTTTAATTCAAAAAATCAGAACCACATGAAACCTTGGTCGATGTAATGTCATGCCACCAAGATGATATGGTAAAGAAATTCGCATGTTTGACAAAAGTTTGGACACACACCCCTCACAAACCGGAGCAACTCGCTAGAAGGTTTGTGGTTCCGAGAGGAACAATGCATGTTTGATGACGAACGGGAGATAGCTTCCTCTTACGGCCTTCAAATTTATTCTACATCTAACAAACACTACTACAACTGTAATGTGAAATTTTGGAAAATTCTAGGGGTAAAGAGATTGGCATGTTTTACAAACGTTTGGACACGCACCCCTCACAAACCAGAGCAACTTTCTAGAAGGTTCGTTGATCCGACAGGGAACAATGCATGTTTCATGACAAACGGGAGATAACTTCCTCTTACGGCCTTCAAATTTTTTCCTATGTTTAATGTCACTAATACAATTGTCATGTGAAAATGTGGTAAATTTCAAGGGTCATTTGACGTTTTAAAGACAGTTAAGTGATTTTCTAACCTTTTAATGAGTGTAATTCAGATTTGAACTACATCTACATGCAACGCCTAACCATAACGGTTAGAAAAATCATATTTTTGTGTACTTGTGTGCAAGTTAATTCCATGTGCAGTAAATTTGAAGGAATTTTCAAACATATTAGTGTCAAGGCATGGGCACATGCATGGAGTACATGCCATGGCATTTTAATTCCAAAAAATTTAAAAATGATCAGAAAAACATGAAACCTTGCTTGATTTAATGTCAAGCCACCAAGATGATGTGGTAAAGAAATTGGCATGTTTGATGAACATTTGGACACGCACCCCTCACAAACCGGAGCAACTCGCTAGAAGGTTCGTGTTCTTAGAGGGAACAATGCATGTTTGATGACGAAGGGGAGATAGCTTCCTCTTACGGCCTTCAATTTTTTTTCCTACGTTTAATGTGCACTAATACAACTGTCATGTGAAAATCTGGTAAATTTCAGGGGTCATTTGACCTTTTAAAGACATTTAAGTAATTTTCTAACCATTTAATGACCATAATTAAAATTCGAACTACATCTACATGCAATGCCTAACCACAATGGTTTAAAAATCATATTCTTGTGTATTTGTGTGCGAGTTAATTCCATGTGTAGTAAATTCGAAGGAATTTGCAAACATATTGGTGTCAAGGCATGGGCACATGCATGGAGTGCATGCCATGGCTTTTTAATTCCAAAAAATAGAAAATGATCAGAAAAACATGAAAGCTTGTTTGATTTAATGTCATGCCACCAAGATGATGTGGTAATGAAATTGGCATGTTTGACGAAAGTTTGGACACACACCCCTCACAAACCGGAGCAACTCGCTAGAAGGTTCGTGGTTCCGAGAGGGAACAATGCATGTTCGATGACGAATGGGAGATAGCTTCCTCTTACGGCCTTGAAATTTATTCTACATCTAACAAACACTACTACAACTATAATGTGAAATTTTGGAAAATTCTAGGGGTAAAGAGATTGGCATGTTTGACAAACGTTTGGACACGCACCCCTCACAAACCAGAGCAACTCGCTAGAAGGTTCGTTGATCCGACAGGGAACAATGCATGTTTGATGACAAACGGGAGATAACTTCCTCTTACGGCCTTCAAATTTTTTCCTATGTTTAATGTCACTAATACAATTGTCATGTGAAAATGTGGTAAATTTCAAGGGTCATTTGACGTTTTAAAGACAGTTAAGTGATTTTCTAACCTTTTAATGAGTGTAATTCAGATTTGAACTACATCTACATGCAACGCCTAACCATAACGGTTAGAAAAATCATATTTTTGTGTACTTGTGTGCAAGTTAATTCCATGTGCAGTAAATTTGAAGGAATTTTCAAACATATTAGTGTCAAGGCATGGGCACATGCATGGAGTACATGCCATGGCATTTTAATTCCAAAAAATTTAAAAATGATCAGAAAAACATGAAACCTTGCTTGATTTAATGTCAAGCCACCAAGATGATGTGGTAAAGAAATTGGCATGTTTGATGAACATTTGGACACACACCGCTCACAAACTGGAGCAACTCGCTAGAAGGTTCGTGTTCTTAGAGGGAACAATGCATGTTTGATGACGAAGGGGAGATAGCTTCCTCTTACGACCTTCAATTTTTTTCCTACGTTTAATGTGCACTAATACAACTGTCATGTGAAAATCTGGTAAATTTCAGGGGTCATTTGACCTTTTAAAGACATTTAAGTAATTTTCTAACCATTTAATGACCATAATTAAAATTCGAACTACATCTACATGCAACGCCTAACCACAATGGTTTAAAAATCATATTCTTGTGTATTTGTGTGCGAGTTAATTCCATGTGTAGTAAATTCGAAGGAATTTGCAAACATATTGGTGTCAAGGCATGGGCACATGCATGGAGTGCATGGCATGGCTTTTTAATTCCAAAAAATAGAAAATGATCAGAAAAACATGAAAGCTTGTTTGATTTAATGTCATGCCACCAAGATGATGTGGTAATGAAATTGGCATGTTTGACGAAAGTTTGGACACGCACCCCTCACAAACCGGAGCAACTCGCTAGAAGGTTCGTGGTTCCGAGAGGGAACAATGCATGTTTGATGACGAATGGGAGATAGCTTCCTCTTACGGCCTTGAAATTTTTTCAACGTCTAACATGCACTACTACAACTGTAATGTGAAAATTTGGAAAATTCTAGGGGTCATTTGACCATTCAAAGATATTTAAGTGATTTTCTAACCATTTAATGACCGTAATTCAAATTTGAACTACATCTACATGCAATGCCTAACCAAAACGGTTTGAAAAATCATATCTGTGTACTTGTGTGCAAGTTAATTCCATGTGTAGTAAATTAGAATGAATTTTCAAACATATTGGTCTCACGACATAGACACATGCATACGTATGCATGGAGTGACATGTCATTTTAATTCAAAAAATAGAAAAATCATCAGAAACACATGAATCCTTGGTTGATGTAATGTCATGCCACCAAGATGATGTGGAAAAAAATTGGCATGTTTTTACGAACGTTTGGACACTCACCCCTCACAAACCGGAGCAACTCACTAGAAGGTTCATGGTTTCGAGAGGGAACAATCCATGTTTGATGACGAACGGGAGATAGCTTCCTCTTACGGCCTTCAAAATGTTTCCTATGTTTGACATCAACTAATACAACTGTCATGTGAAAATTTGGTAAATTTCAGGGGTCATTTGACCTTCTAAAGACCTTTAAGTGATTTTCTAACCATTTAATGACCGTAATTCAAATTTGAACTACATCTACATGCAACACCTAACCAAAACGGTTTGAAAAATCATATTTTTGTGTACTTGTGTGTGAGTCAAAAACTCGTTAGACGATGTAAATATCTGGTGTTCAAAAAAGAAAATGTAAAGATCTGGCAAGACAACTAGCCCCCACATGATTGGCAGTCTATCTCATGGCTCGAGGTTTGGTAGGTGAATGGCGTGGATCATTAATCAGACACGGTCCTGCATTGGAAACCGTCAGCTACTATGTTCACACACGGATTTTGGCTATTATGTTCACACTCGGATTTGCTGCGGGAATTGTGTAATTCAAACTATAGTACTCGTGAATTCCGGCGACCGGCGTGTGAACTGTCCCTGTCGATCTAGATTCCGACCGCCAATAAATACTACCTTGCTCAAGTCGTCCGGCCTGCATTCTCATTGCATCCTCCCCTCACTCGCCCTCTCTCTCTCTCTCAAATCACTGCCATGGCGCCGCCGGTCTGCCCACGCGCCGACGAGGAGTCGTCGCCCCCGAGGACACACACTCGATAGCAGCGATGATGACCCCTATGCGACGCCTGACGAGGTTGCGCCGGACCCCCCAACTTTGGATTGGTTTTGGGGCAAGTACAATCTTTGTCTATGGAAGTCGCTGCAGACGGTTGAGAAAGCTAGGCAAGTGGCATTCAAGAAGGATATGGCGAAGGAGGAAGCCAGGTAGCAGGCGGCCTGTGAAGCCCATGATGCTGCCTAGAAAAAGGAGGTGGCGGAACTTTGGGGGCGGGCACATCGTCTTGTTGAGGAGGTGTACGAAGAGGCATATTAGACCAAATAGAAGTATTGTGCTAAATTTTGGAATTATTCCGGGTTCGTTTGGCCTTTTTTCTACATTAATTGAGTTTCTGCGCATTTAATGTGCATAATTCAAATTTGAACTACAAGCACATGCTCCAGTGCACCAAAGTTGTCTAAAAATCACGTGTGTGTCCTTGGGTGTATTTATAGGTCCCATGCAAGAAATGGGAATGAAATTCAAACATCTGGGCGTCATGGCTCGGCTGGAAAGATCGAGAAACTTGGTTTTTAAATTCCTGTAAATCCAAAACACGCCTGAAAATCATGAAACTTGGCATGGTGTCATGACATGGCACCAACATGCTGCGGTAAATTTTTTGGCCGAATTGGGACAAGATTTGGTGTAAGCTTCTTGCAAACCGGAGCTTCCCTCAAGAAGGCTCGTGGTTCCGAGGGGGGACGTGTCAGCTCCGTGTGCAAAACGAGATATGTACACTGCCTTCTCCTGCCTTAATTTTTTTACACAGGTAGATTAGACCCAATAGAAGTATCATGCTAAAATTTGGAATTATTCCGGTTTGTTGGGCCTTTTTCCTACATTAATTGAGTTTCTGCGCATTTAATGTGCATAATTAACATTTGAACTACAAGCACATGCTCCAGTGCACCAAAGTTGGTTGAAAATCATGTGTGTGTGCTTGGGTGTATTTGTAGGTCCCATTCAAGAAATGAGAATGAAATTCAAACATCTGGGCGTTGTGGCTCGGACGGAAAGATTGAGAAACTTGGTTTTTTAATTCCTTTAAATCCAAAAGACACCTGAAAATCATGAAACTTCGCATGGTGTCATGACATGGCACCCACATGCTACGGTAATTTTTTTGGCTGAATTGGACAAAGCTTTGGTGTAAGCTTCTTGCAAACCGGACCTTCCCTCAAGAAGGCTCGTGGTTTCGAGAGGGAACGTGTCACCTTTGTGTGTGAAATGAGATACGTACACTGCCTTCTCCCGCCTTAATATTTTTACACATCCGGATTAGATCAAATAGAAGTATCGTGTAAAATTTTGGAATTATTCCGGGTTTGGTTGGCCTTTTTATACATTAATTGAGTTTTTGCGCATTTAATGTGCATAATTCAAATTTGAAATAAAAGCACATCCTCCGGTGCACCAAAGCTGGTTGAAAAATCACATGTGTGTCCTTGGGTGTATTTCTAGGTCCCATGCAACAAATGGGAATGAAATTCAAACATCTGGGCATCGTGGCTTGGCCAGAAAGATTCAGAAACCTGGTTTTTTAATTCCTATAAATCCAAAACACGCATAAAAATCATGAAACTTGGCATGGTGTGATGATGTGGCACCAACATGTTGCGGTAAATTTTTTCGCCGAATTGGGACAAGCTTTGGTGTAACATTCTTGCAAACCGGAGCTTCCCTCATGAAGGGTTGTGGTTCCAAGAGGGAACATGTCACCTCCGTATACGAAACCAAATACGTAGACTGCCTTCTCCTGCCTTAATTTTTTACACAAGCAGATTAGACCAAATAGAAGTACCGTACTAAATTTTGGAATTATTCCCGGTTCGTTTGGCCTTTTTATACATTAATTGAGTTTCTGTGCATTTAATGTGCATAATTCAAACTTGAACTACAAGCATATGCTCCAGTGCACCAAAGTTGGTTAAAAAATCACTTGTGTGTTCTTGGGTGTATTTATAGGTCCCATGCGAGAAATGGGAATGAAATTCATACATCTGGGCGTCGTGGCTTTGCTGGAAAGATTGAGAAACTTGGTTTTTAAATTCCTTTAAATCCAAAACATGTCTAAAAATCATGAGACTTGGCATTGTGTCATGCATGGCACCAGCATGCGGCGGTAATTTTTTTGGCCGAATTGGGACAAGCTTTTGTGTAAGCTTCTTGCAAACTAGAGCTTCCCTCAAGAAGGCCCGTGGTTCCGAGAGGGAACGTGTCACCTCCGTGTGCGAAACGAGATATGTGCACTGCCTTCTCCCGCCATAATTTGTTACATGGGTAGATTAGACCAAACAGAAGTATCATGCTAAATTTTGGAATTTTTCTGGGTTCGTTTGGCCTTTTTTCTACATTAATTGAGTTTCTGCGCATTTAATGTGCATAATTCAAATTCAAACTACAAGCAAATGCTCCAGTGCACCAAAGTTGGCTGAAAATCACGTGTGTGTCCTTGGGTGTATTTATAGGTCCTATGCAAGAAATGGGAATGAAATGCAAACATCTGGGCGTCGTGGCTCGCCCGGAAAGATTGAGAAAATTGGTTTTTAAATTCTTGTAAATCCAAAACACGCCTAAAAATCATGAAACTTGGCATGGTGTCATGACATGGCACTAATATTGTGACGCCCCGAATCCGATGCGCCAGGTGTCTTCCCGTTATTCGTCGTTGTTGCCATGTCTTTTGCTTGCGTGTCGCATCTTTGCCATGTCATCATGTGCATTGCATCATCATGTTTCCCCCAGTTCTCTCCGTTGTCCGTTCTGAGCCCAGACACACTTACACACGCCCGCGGCACCTCCAAAATATTATTTTATAAGAGGCTAGAAAATGTTCTCAGAATGGGTTGAAAGTTGGCATGCAGTGTTGTTATGTTGTCAGTAGGCCGTCTACCATGTTTTGTCGCATTCAGAGCTTGTTTGATAGCCCAACCGTCAAACATATAGCGGCATTATAGCCGGTCATACGTCGGACGTTATCGGTCTCCGGAAACAGTCATTGGGCCGCTTTCCGACTCTCTCTTCTCAGCCCAAGGCCCCTCTTCACAGTCCACTCCCACTCTAAACTAGCACCACCAAATGCCCCCTCTAACCGGAACCGTCTGATTGACATCGGAGGGTCCAGAGACAACCCCTAGAACCAAACCCTAGCAATTTTTGCTATTTATGGACACCCTCCTTCCAAATTTGGCATTCCCTAGTCTCCACCTTCCTGCAGCTACAGCAAACCCCGCCTTCCTCGTTTTTAGTGCCATGCCACCCCACCACTGCCACTTGTCGCCAGCCCAGAGGCCAACGCCGCCACCCGCCGTAGGCCCCAGGCCAATCCCCTTGCTCCACGTCGCCAACCCCGCCTCCTGCAGCCACTCACACGCCTCCACGTCGCCCGGCCTTCACCCCACCGCCCGGGCCTGCCAAAGCCCATTTGTGGCCCGCCCCGCGCCGATCTAGGCCCGAGGCTCCCACGCCGTGCCGCCACTGTTCGCAGTCCTCCTGCCCGAGCGAGATCTAGGAAAGGAGCTCTCGGTCGAGCTCCTGGCGCCGCCCGACCCAGTCCTCACTAGCGGCCATGCCGGAGCCACCACCAGAGACCACCTAGGCCGGCACCGCCACCATGTTCCTCTCCTCCTCCCTCTGGTTCTCCCTCGTCTTCCTCTCCCACGTTTCCTCTCTCTCCCGCAGGTGCTCCACCCCGCCGCCACTGCTCCGCCTGTGCAGCTCGCCGTCGGCCTCATTCCGGGCGCGCTGTCACCGGATCTGGAACCCCCGCCCTCAGATCCATCCATCCCCGTTGTCCGCCTGTCCCCTACACATCGCGCCGCTGTCCCCATCGCCGCCAGCCACCGTGCCATGCTCCTGTCTCTGCTTCTAGCAGAGGGGGACGAGTGCCGCGCGTGGGCCGCGCCTAGGCCTCCTCTGTTTCGGCCCAGCTGCTGCCCTGCATCTGCAAGGCCGAACACCCTCCACTTCAGATGGGCCAAGCCCATGGTGCGCACCCCAGCGCCCAGTAGTTTTGGCCTGCTACGTTTTTTCCATGTTCTCTGAATTTCCTAATTTTGAGGGAATGGCAGAATTGCAGAAAAGCCCTCAAGCATCATGCATTTAATAACTCGCCAACCGGGCATCTTATTAAAAGGTTTCATATATGAAAAATGGTTAGAATTTTGTCTAGTTTCTTAATTTGCAACTTTCATCCATGTTTAAAATGTTGAAAATGATGTTTGCATATATTTTACTAAATGCCATGCTAAAATGGTTTATTTCATAACTTAATAATGGTAGCTCCAAATTTAATAAACTTTATATGTAAATGGGGTAGAAAAATGCATAGTTTAACATGGTGGCATTACTTTTCATGTTTAATAACTCTAAAATATGGTTTAGGGCAGAATAGTACCAAATTCATAATATGCGTATGGGGATTTTCCGAAATTGTTGTTTGTTGTTTCCGGCCTCATTTAAACTTGCCTAAATAATTAGTTTACTTATGCTTCACCTCTTGCCATGTTTAACAACATATAATATTGTTGGGTACATAATGGGAGAGAACTAAATAAATGTATGTGGTGTTTCGTCAATATGCAACTCGTTGCATATTGAGCTCCACTTAAGTTGTCGTATTGTTTGTGCACTTTGCCATGCCATGCATATTTGAACCAGATGTGCATCATACTTGATTGTGCATCATGCCATGTTTATTCTTGTTGGTTTACCATGTTTTTTGCTCCTTTCCGGTGTTGCTTCTTCTTGTTAGTTCCGGTAACGTCGCGTTTGTGAGGATCCGTTCGACTACGTCCGTTTGTCTTCGTCATGGACTCGTTCTTCTTCCTTGCGGGGTTTCAGGCAAGATGACCATACCCTCGATATCACTTCTATCTTTTCTTGCTAGTTGTTTGTTCTATCGGTATGTTGCGCTACCTACCACCTGTTATATCATGCCTCCCATATTGCAATGTCAAGCCTCTAACCCACATTCCTATCAAACTGTTGTTTGGCTAAGTTACCGCTTTTGCTCATCCCATCTTATAGCGTTGCTAGTTGCAGGTGCCTTGCAGGTTGTTCCATGTTGGAACATGGATATGTTGGGATATCATATTATCTCTTATTTAATTAATGCATCTATATACTTGGTAAAGGGTGGAAGGCTCGGCCTTATGCCTGGTGTTTTTTTCGACTCTTGCCGCTCTAGTTTTCGTCATACCGGTGTTATGTTACTTGCTTTCCGTTCCTAATGCAGTTGGGGTTATGGGGCCCCCTTGACAGTTCGCTTTGAATAAAACTCCTCCAGCAAGGCCCAACCTTCGTTTTACCATTTTCCTCACCACCAACTATACTTCTCCCTCGAGGGTCATCATTATTTCAACCCCCCCGGGCCAGTCCTTCTCTAAGTGTTGGTCCGAACTGGGCGATGTCCGGCGCCGCCTGGGCAACCAGGGTCTATGCCAACCCGTTTTCTTGACCATCCGGTGTGCCCTGAGAACGAGATATGTGCAGCTCCTATCGGGATTTGTCGGCACCTTCGGGCGGTCTTGCTGGTCTTACTTTACCATTGTCGAAATGTCTTATAACCGGGATTCCGAGACTGATTGGGTCTTTCTGGGAGAAGGAATATCCTTCGTTGATCGTGAGAGCTGTGCCCACGGTTATGTGGCAGATGGGAATTTGTTAATATCTGGTTGTAGAGAACTTGACACTTGACTTAATTAAAATGAACCAACCGTGTGTGTAGCCATGATGGTCTCTTTCCGGCGGAGTCCAGGAAGTGAACACGGTCTTGTGTAATGCTTGAACATAAGTAGTTTCAGGATCACTTCTTGATCGCTTATAGCTCCACGACCGTTGCATAGCTTCTAATCTTACTCTTATTTGCGTATGCTAGTGACCATATTTGCTTATCGCTTGCTACAGCTCCACCTCACTACCTTTCGCTACCAATAAGCTTAAATAGTCTTGATCTCGCGGGTGTGAGATTTTTGAGTCCTTGTGACTCACGGATACTTCCAAACAGTTGCAGGTGCCGATGATACTAGTATAGGTCACACAACGGAGCTCAAGTGGGATTTCGATGAAGATCTTGGCCGTTGTTATGTGTCTTTTTCGGATGATCAGTAGTGGTGCCCAGTTGGGACGATCGGGGATCTAGCATTTGGGGTTATCTTCCTTTATTTTGGTTTCGTAGTCGGACCTTTGATTGTACTCTGGATGATGTATGTTTCACTTGTTATTTGTGTGAAGTGGCGATTCTAAGCCAACTCTTTCTCCCTTTCTTATTCAGAACATGGGATTTTGTGAAGATTACCCCTCTTGCGACAAAACAACCATGTGGTTATGCCTCTAAGTCGTGCCTCGACACGTGGGAGATATAGCCGCATCTTGGGCATTACAAGTTGGTAATTAGAGCCATCACTGACTTAGGAGCCCCCTGCTTGATCGAATTGCTGACATTGTTGAGTCTAGAAAAAAACATTTTGAGTCTTAGGATTATATGTATCGGAGAGTAGGATTCTTTTTACTCCCCAGTCCCTTCGTCGCTCTGGTGAGGTCTCCTGACGTAGATGTTTTGACTTTCCTCTCCTCAAATTTGACGATTTTTTTAGGATCACGCGGGTATCTTGGAATCGTTCCAATATTCTTGTGACGAGAACATTGTTCTTGGTGCCTCCTGACATTCACGGGTTGTGGCAGTGTCTCGGTGAGTTGAGCTTCGAGGTGTTGTCGTCACAATTTTATCGTTGCAGTTCTGGAATACCTCGCCGACATCGAAAATCTCTTTTATGCAGTTAGTGGTGAGATAACCTCGACGCCACCCAGTACTGGGATGGGAGTTCGGGAGTATTGCCATAGCTCGTATAACGGATGCTTTTTGAAGGTTGAGGTACATGATTTCCGAAGGTTTCTTGGTTATGTGTTGACGGATGGATACAACTGGATGTAGGGATTGTTAGTTTGGGTAAGATATTGTGCTTCCCCTGTATCCCCAACACCTGATTGCATAACCAGAAAGTTTCGGGAGTTTATAGGTAGGAATTCAAGTAGCTCCTAGAATATCTTCCCGACAGATGCATGGTATGGGATTGGGTAAATCTCTATCACATGTATTTGTTCCAACTTATTCTGCAAGCCAATCCTTTGTTTTTTGTTTTGGTTTGTGGTATTCGAGTTGCTTTGAAGTCAAATTTGGATTACAAACCTTTTCTAAATGGTGTTCTCATATTTCTATGGGAGTGCTAATCGCTCTTGATCATCGAGATTTTCATGCCAATTCTTTTCCAACCGATGTGCTTCTCTTCAAGTGGATCTGATCATTTTCAACATCCGCAAGACAATTCTAAGTTTTCTCAATGGTGTTTGTTTCATCCGTCCCCAAGTTGCCTTTGTTTTCCCGCCCTCCCACCCTTTTTCTTCAAGTACTCATATTTCTTAATCGTGTATCCATTTTATTGATGTGAAGTCTCATCATTCTTTTCCATCAATGTTCTTACCCGGTGATTTCTTACAAAGATGCTAAGGGAGCTTCAAGTTCATCATGCTTCATTCTTTTTCTTCTTCGTGGACTAAATTCAAGCTTTCAATGTTGATCATGTTCCTTTCCTTGTTTAAAATGTTTTCTCATGCCGGTGCACCTCTTAATCATGCACTTCTCGCTTTCTGGAGTGCTGAAGATATCTCAGGAGATGCGTGTTTTCATTAATAATCCGTTCAAGCTATTTTTAGATTGTTATCTCATTCAAGCCATTTAAATCAACTGATGCATTATTTCTTCCCCAGTAATCATTTCAACAGTGTTTCTCTTGAGTGGACCCTAACCCACATGTCTTTTCCCAGGATCTTACCTGACTCTTCTAATTTTCCCGGAGCTATCCTCAAATTCTTTCAAAGTTGACGTAAGAATGAAATATCATCAGTCATATGTCTTTCTCCAAGATCTTTCAAATTCTTTTCATCGTTGGTTCAAACTTTCTAATTTTCATCTCGGAGTATCTCAACAATTCATGGTGGTGTTTCTCATCGTCTTTCTAAACATTTGAAGACTGAAGAAGAGTTTTTCCTCCAAATCTTATACGTTCTCTCAGAGATGCGAAATTCAAGCTTGCTGCCATCCTCTCATAATTTTTTTCAATTGTGAGAATTCTTTTCACCCATCCGGAGCAATTCAGGAGTATTTTTCAGTTTGATTCTTTGGAGCCCATCATCTCAGAATTATTCATTCCACCTTTCAGTTCCCGTTCTCCAAATCTTACCGGTGCATCGTTCAAATATCCTCTAATCAGTTCATGATCTTTTTCGTTCTCGGGTATCTAAATCCTAGAAAGTATCTTCATTTATTTTCCAATTCTTCCCAGTGAATTGTGCCTTTGCTACTTTCATTTTCAATTCTTACAGTGGTTTGTTCAAGATACCTCTCCCTATGTTCTCATATTAATTTATTCATTGTTTCAATCCTACCGGTGATTCGTTGAAGACCTTCCAAAGTTTGCGCTATATCTATCTTAATCCTTTCTACGAGAATAACTAGTATGCCAAATCTGTTGCTTGTCATCAATTTAAATTGGTGAAGGATATGCATAACGTAATTCTTATTTTTGCTTCTTCCTAGTGTTTAATTCTTTTCTAGTGGAGTTTGTTTGTGATATCAATTTCTCGGTTTGAGGTGCTTCATCTTTTCTTATCTGGAGTTCCAAGTTTTCCGCATTATATCATCACGAAGATCCATCTAAATAACTGCAAGGATTCATTTTATTCTTTTCATGCTTCCTTTGTTTGTGACCATCTTCTTATCTTACCAGAGTTCTTTATGGAGACTCTACATGATGTTTCATAAAGGATTTCTTTCATTCTTCATTTGTTCTTCAAGATTTCTCTCGGAGTTAAGATCTGCCTAGCTATACTCTAAAATAAACATGGTGCTCAACACATGCTTTGTTTTGAGGAGTTCAAACCTTCTTCATCTTGCATTACAAAGTGCAGTTCTTCCTATCTTATCTTTTGAGGTGGTGTTATGTCACTCTTGACAATTTCCCTTCATGTGTCATGATTCAACAGTTGTTAAGAATGAGATAGTTAAACCCATCAATTTCTTTGAGCATGAGATCTTCTCAATCCATCAATCTCTTCGTTGGAGTTATCTTGGGTTATATTTCACCTAAAGCCTTCCCTAAGGAATGTTGCTATTGTGGTGCTTATTAATAATCCAAGATTCCTCCTATTCTTGCGATGAAAGAAGTTTTCATCTCTTCGTTGCTGTCAAGAAAGCAATTGATTCCGTTAGTGGCAGAATTTCACATCAAAATTTGAGAAGTTTTTCCATAAGCCCACGACAAGCTTTTTCGTTTCGTTCTCGGTTTTCCAACAACTCTGTATAACCTTCTTGGAAGGGTGCTTTCCAAGCTCAATTGTGGCAGAAGCTGGGATTTTCATCTCCATTCTGTTATTCCAATGATCTATCTTCTATTCTTTCTACCGAAGGCTTTGTGATGTTTCTCTCTTCACTCATCATCTCGAAATTGTGAGAACCATGTTCTTTTTCGTGCTTATCCATTTAACCGGAGTGGCATGCCCTCTTTTCAAGTTCTTCCCATTTTGTCAAGTTTTACCTCCGTTCTCAACTGGAGTGTTGTCTGAAATCTTTCTTACCATTGTGCCATTCTTTCAATAGTTCTGGAGGCAGTGCGTTGTTGATTTCGTCAAGTATCATCCAATCTTCCCAAGTTCATGTTCAATTCCTTCCATTTACAATCGGAGTGCTGTTCAAATTATCTAATTCTTATTCCTCCTCTATCTTGTTTTAACCAGAGTGTTGTGTCTATCATTCCTCTTCTAACCGGAGTCTCATCCAAGTGCTTTCATTTTGCCAAGTTCATATTCTATGTCTTCCATTTCCAACCGGCGTGTTGTCATAATTGAACTCTATCATTTCTTCTACATATCGTTTCAACCGGAGTGCTTGCACGTACTTCTTGTCCATCACAACCCTTTTCTTATGTCTTTCAACCTACAAGGATCTAGTAATGTTCCTTGTTCATCTTTTCTAACAGAGTATTTTCAACTTTGTTCACCTTCGTTGTATTCTTTCTTTCAATTTGTTCAACCTCGCAAGGTTCTTTGGTTTCACTCATTTGTCAAAGAAGCAACTTAGTTTTACCTCTTCTCTTCCTCTTCCATTTCTCTCCAGTGCCATCCTTAGATCTCAGGACGAGACCCTCTTGTAGTGGTGGAGTGTTGTGATGCCCCAAATCCGATGCGCCAGGTGTCTTCCAGTTATTCGCTATCCTTGCCATGTCTATTGCTTGCGTCTCACATCTTTTCCATGTCATCATGTGCATTGCATCATCATGTTTTCGAAACATGCATTCGTCCGGTTTCCCCCAGTTCTCTCCGTTGTGCGTTCTGAGCCCAGACATACTTGCACGCGCCCGCGGCACCTCCGAAATATTATTTTATAAGTGGCCGGAAAATGTTATCGGAATGGGTTGAAAGTTGGCATGCGGTGTTGTTATGTTGTCAATAGGCCGCCTGCCAAGTTTTGTCTCATTCAGAGCTCGTTTGATAGCCTAACCGTTAAAAATATAGTGGCATTATAGTCGGTCATACGTCGGACGTTTTCAGTCTCCGGAAACAGTCGCCGGGCCACTTTCCGACTCTCTCTTCTCAGACCAAGGACCCTCTTCAAAGCCCACTCCCACTCTAAACCAGCGCCACCAAACCCCCCTCTGACTGGAACCGTCTGATTGACATCGGAGGGTCCAGAGACAACCCCTAGAACCAAACCCTAGGAATTTTTGCTATATATGGACACCCTCCTTCCAAATTTGGCACTACCTAGTGTCCACCTACCTCCAGCCGCAACCAACCCCGCCTTCCAAAGACAACCCCTAGAACTAAACCCTAGCAATTTTTGCTATATATGGACACCCTCCTTCCAAATTTGGCATTACCTAGTCTCCACCTACCTCCAGCCGCAACCAACCCTGCCTTCCTCATTTTCAGGGCCAAGCCACCTTGTCGCCACCACTAGTCACCGGCCTAGAGGCCAAAGCCGCCACCCGCCGTCGGCCCTAAGCCAATTCCCTTGCTCCACGTCACCAATCCCCTCACACGCCTCCATGTCGCCCCGGCCTTCACCCCGCCGCCCGGGCCCGCCAAAGCCCATCTGTGGCCTGCCCTGGGCCGATCTGGGCCTGAGCGGGATCGAGGACAGGAGCTCTCGATCGAGCTCCTGGCGCCACCCGACCCCATCCTCACCGGTGGCCTTGCCGGAGCAACCACCGAAGACCACCCAGGCCGGACCCCGCCACCCCATTCCTCTCCTCCTGCCTCTAGTTCTCCTTCGTATTCCCTTCTCACGTTCCCTCTCTCTCCTGCAGGTGCTCCGCCCAGCTGTCGCCGCTCCGCCTGTCACCATATCTGGAACCCCCGTCCTGAGATCCATCCATCCCCGTTGTCCGCCGGTCCCCTACATGTTGCGTTGCTGTCCCCATCGCCGGCAGCCACCACGCCATGCTCCTGCCTCTACTTCGAGCAGAGGTGGATGAGCGCCGCGCATGGGCCGTGCCTAGGCCTCCTCTGTTTCGGCCCAGCTACTTCCCTGCGTCCGCAAGGCCTAACACCCTCCACAGCAGATGGGCCATGCCCATGGTAAGTGCCCAACGCCTAGTAGTTTCGGCCTGCTATGTTTTTTCCCTGTTTTGTGAATTTCCTAATTTCCAGGGAATTGGTAGAATTGCAGAAAACCCTCAAATATCATGCATTTAATAACTCGCCAACCGTGCATCTTATTAAAATGTTTCATATATGAAAAATGCTTAGAATTTTCTCTAGTTTCTTAATATGCAACTTTCATCCATGTTTAAAATGTTTACAATGATGTTTCCATATATTTTGCTAAATGCCATGCTAAAATGGTTTATTTCATAACTTAATAACCATAGCTCCAAATTTAATAAACTTTATATGTAAATGAGGTAGAAAAATGCATAGTTTAACATGGTAGCATTACTTTGCATGTTTAATAACTCTAAAATATGGTTTAGGGAAGAACAGTACCAAATTCATAATATGCATATGGGGATTTTCCGGAATTGTTGTTTGTTGTTTCCAGCCTCATTTAAACTTGCCCAAATAGTTAGTTTACTTATTCTTCACCCCTTGCCATGTTTAACAACCTTTAATATTGTTGGGTACATAACGAGAGATAACTAAATAAATGTATGTGGTGTTTCGTCAATATGCAACTCATTGCATATTGAGCTCCGCTTAACTTGTACTATTGTATGTGCACTTTGCCATGCCATGCATATTTAAACCGGACATGCATCATACTTGATTGTGCATCATGCCATGTTTATGCTTGTTGGTTTACCTTGTTGTTTGCTCCTTTCCGGTGTTGCTTCTTCTTGTTAGTTCCTGTAATGTCGTGCTGGTGAGGATTCGTTCGACTACGTCTGTTTGTCTTCGTCATGGACTCTTTCTTCTTCCTTCCGGGATTTTAGGCAAGATGACCATACCCTCAATATCACTTCTATCTTTGCTTGCTAGTTTTTCATTCTATAGCTCTGTCGTGCTACCTACCACTTGTTATATCATGCCTCCCATATTGCCATGTCAAGCCTCTAACCCACATTCCTAGCAAACCGTTGTTTGGCTAAGTTACCACTTTTTCTCATCCCCTCTTATAGCGTTGCTAGTTGCAGGTGCCTTGCAGGTTGTTCCACGTAGGAACATGGATATGTTGGGCTATCATATGATCTCTTATTTGATTAATGCATCTGTACACTTGGTAAAGGATGGAAGGCTCGGCCTTATGCCTGGTGTTTTGTTCCACTTTTGTCTCCCTAGTTTCCGTCATACAAGTGTTATGTTCCTTGATTTTGCGTTCCTTACGCGGTTGGGGTTATGGGGCCCCCTTGACAGTTCACTTTGAATAAAACTCCTCCAGCAAGGCCCAACCTTGGTTTTACCATTTGCCTCACCACCACCTATACTTTTCCCTTGGAAGTTGTGCTCCCGAGGGTCATCTTTATTTTAACCCCCCCGACCAGTGCTTCCCTAATTGTTTGTCCGAACTGGGGGATGTCCGGCGCCCCCTGGGCAACTAGGGTCTATGCGAACCCAACTTCTAGCCCATCCGGTGTGCCTTGAGAACGAGATATGTGCAGCTCCTATCGGGATTTGCCGGCACATTCGAGCAGTCTTGCTGCTCTTGTTTTACCATTGTCGAAATGTCTTGTAACCGGGATTCCGAGACTGATCGGGTCTTTCCGGGAGAAGGAATATCCTTTGTTGATCGTGAGAGCTTGTGATGGGCTAAGTTGGGACACCCTACATGGTATAAACTTTTGAGAGTCGTGCCCACGGTTATCTGGCAGATGGGAATTTGTTAATATTCGGTTGTACAGAACTTGACACTTGACTTAATTAAAATGAATCAACCGCATGTCTAGCCGTGATGGTCTCTTTCTGGCGGAGTCCGGGAAGTGAACACGGTCTTGTGTAATGCTGGAACGTAAGTAGTTTCGGGATCACTTCTTGATCGCTTCTAGCTCCACAACCATTGCGTAGCTTCTCCTCTTACTCTTATTTGCGTATGCTAGCCACCATATTTTCTTATCGCTTGTTGTAGCTCCACCTCACTACCTTATCCTACCCATAAGCTTAAATAGTCTTGATCTCGCGGGTGTGAGATTGTTGAGTCCTCGTGGCTCACAGATACTTCCAAACAGTTGCAGGTGCCGATGATACCAGTGCAAGTGACACAACCAAGCTCAAGTGGGAGTTTGATGAAGATCTTGGCCGTTATTATGTGCCTTTTCCGGATGATCAGTAGTGGTGCCCAGTTGGGGCGATCGGGGATCTAGCGTTTGTAGTTATCTTCCTTTATTTTGGTTCCATAGTTAGACCTTTGATTATACTCTAGATGATGTATGTTTAACTTGTTATTTGTGTGAAGTGGCTATTGTAAGCCAACTCTTTATCCCTTTCTTATTCAGTACATGGGATTGTGTGAAGATTACCCCTCTTGCGACAAAACTACCATGTGGTTATGCCTCTAAGTAGTGCCTCGACACATGGGAGATATAGCTGCATCGTGGGCATTACAAACTTGCTGCGGTAATTTTTTGGGCCGAATTGGGACAAGCTTTGGTGTAAGCTTCTTGCAAACCGGAGCTTCCCTCAAGAAGGCTCGTGGTTCCGAGAGGGAACGTGTCACCTCTGTGTGCGAAACGAGATATGTACACTGCCTTCTCCTGCCTTAATTTTTTTACACTGGTAAATTAGACAAAATAGAAGTATCGTGCTAAATTTTGGAATTATTCCGGGTTCGTTTGGCCTTTTTCTACATTAATTGAGTTTTTGCGCATTTAATGTGCATAATTCAAATTTGAACTACAAGTACATGCTTCAATGCACCAAAGTTGGTTGAAAATTCATGTGTGTGTCCTTGGGTGTATTTGTAAGTCCCATGCAAGAAATTGGAATGAAATTCAAACATCTGGGCGTCGTGGCTCGGTCGGAAAGATTGAGAAACTTGGTTTTTTAATTCCTGTAAATCCAAAACACGCCTGAAAGACAAGAAATTGGCATGGTGTCATGACATGGCACCAACATATTATGGTAAATTTTTTGGCGAATTGGGACAAGCTTTGGTGTAACCTTCTTGCAAACCGGAGCTTCCCTCAAGAAGGCTCGTGGTTCCAAGAGGGAACGTGTCACCTCCGCGTCTGAAACGAGATATGTCCACTGCCTTATCCCGCCTTAATTTTTTACACAGGCAGATTAGACCAAATAGAAGCACCGTGCTAAATTTTGGAATTATTCTGTGTACGTTTGGCTTTTTTCTACATTAATTGAGTTCCTGTGCATTTAATGTGCATAATTCAAATTTGAACTACAAGCCCATGCTCCAGTGCACCAAAGTTGGTTGAAAATCACGTGTTCGTCCTTGGGTGTATTTATAGGTCCAACGCAAGAAATGGGAATGGAATTCAAATATCTGGGCGTCGTGGCTTGGCCGGAAAGATTGAGAAACTTGGTTTTTTAATTCCTCTAAATGCAAAACAGGCCTGAAAATCATGAAACTTGGCATGGTGTCATGATATGGCACCAACATGCTGTGGTAATTTTTCTGTCCAATTTACGAAGGCGCACACATTAACAATCAACAAAGTCATTTTGGAACAAGTGCTGTCATGTTACAAATCGGAAACACAAGTATTATTTAAACCATGGGCGTTCTACTTACCATTCACGCGTCGCCACGCATCCCCTTTTTTTATTGGCTAGGAGGTGCCATGCGGGCTAGCTATTTGAGTATGGGAGGCATGCGATTAGACCCCTGCGCGTGCTCATCGGGAGGAGAGCCCTTCGACCGCTACCCGCCGCGCACCTCCCTCCCAACGTCTCCATTAATGGCGCCCGAGCCCCTGTCCTATGGCGTGGCTATGTGTGTCACTGGACTGAGATTTAAGAGAGAGAAATGAAAATCTGAAGAGAAAGTTTTGCATGGATCTTGTTGTAAGATCTGACGGATCTATATAACATCGACTGCGACTTATAGCAAGCATGATGAATATAAGGATGATGACATTGGATAATATTTGTCTTACATATTTAGGAACATAATGAAAAAAGCCACATGCGGCAATGCCTGAAATACACATGGGCAAAAGATGGAAGACAGCGATCTGGCTCGCTGATCTCTACGTTGCTGCATGCCGCAGGAACTAGTCTCTACGGCGAGCGACAATGGGCTCTTTCTTGTCCTCAAGTAGCTGCTTGAGAGCATCCACGGATTCCTCCACCAGCCTTCTACGCTCAATGCGCAACATGGCATTCTCATCCACAAGTTTCTCAACAATGACGCCGGTCCACTTCAACAAGGCAACGGTCTCCTCCTACTGCTCCGCACTTCCGACGATCTTCACCCTCAGCAGGTCACGCTCTGCCCGGAGCTTCGCATTGCTCTCATTTAGTTGCCAGATGATGCCGACAAAAGAGGCTTTCATGTCATCCTACAACCTCGCCCCGCTGGAGATCCGATCCATCTGGCTATGGACGACCGCATGCATGTGCCTATAAGAGTCCTCGCCTGCCCACGAGGCATTTTCCCCTACTGGCGCGGCGCGGGAGGACATCTCTGCTGCATTCGCCGCGCGGCAGGACATCTCTTATGGTTCCACGGCGCGGCCGGTCCAGTCTGCCACATCGACGGTGCAGCGGGACCTGCGTGCTGCTTCGGCGACACGGCGGGACCTCTGTGCTGCTACAACCACGCGGCGGGACATGTCTGCTGCGTTCGCGGTGAGGCAGGACATCTCTCGTGCTTCCGCTTCCATGCTCGCATCTCCCTAGTGGCAATCTCTTGACCCAGAACTCACGCTGGTCATGGCAGACGCAAAGGGAACGATGATGAATGATTTTGTTTTTGTGGATGAGGATTTGAGGAGGAATGTGCAGTCATCTTGGAGTAGTAGTATTTATAACCGGTTAGTAATACGCTCCTAAGTGAGAAGCCATTTAGGTTTTGATCGGTGTGATCGGTGTGATCGGCCATGGCAGACTCAAAATTTACTGACGATTATAAGTGTGACACTATTCCCGGAAGGCGTGACGTGGGCACATATGCCTTGTCGGCTGTGTACGTGGCATTTGCACCATAGGGTGCACCATAATAGGCAATGTCAGCACACGTCTTATTCCAACAATCGTGTGCGCTCGTTATTACCATCGCACACACTTCTTTTAATTAGGATTTGTGTGCCCGTCTAGCGCACACACGTTGATCTATCTAACTGTTTCAGTTTGTTGTGGCTAATCAAAAACAGTTCATCCATGTGAAGTGTATGCCATCAATCCCAGACACTTTGATCTGGCTGACCAATTTCTATTATGTTGCCTAATCAAAAACAGTTAATCCTTCTGAAGCGTATGCCCTCAATCACACACACCTTGATCTAGCTGACCGTTTCTTTTGTGTTGCCCAATCACAAACAGTTCATCCGAATGAATCATATGATGTATATCGCACACGCATCACACATGCAACTAAAATCTGAACCGTGTTTGATGGCACCACCATTGCAAATATTTTTCACCTTTTTGACGGTTATTTTACACTACCGTTTGTGATTATTGCATCGCACACAGTTTCGTCGAAGGGTCTCTGATCGTAGTGTCGCGTTAGCAGCATCCTGCAGTCGTGTTGGTCTTGTTGCACCGATATGGAAACATTTTCTTGATTCCTCGGGACTCTGTGCCTGCGCTTGCCTCCTTGGCACCAAAGGGGAAACTGGTACGCTGCCATGATAACCTCACGAGGTGCCTGGCCTTGGTCGTCATGTGAACCTCGCGAGGCGCAGAGTGACCTTGGTCGTCATGTGAACCTCGCGAGGCGCAGAGTGACCTTGGTCGTCATGGCTCATGTCATGTGAACCTCATGAGCTGCACCTTGCCATGATATCTCCGCTCCTCAGGAGCCAGCCTAGGGAGGCCGCTGCCGAGGGAGGTCTTGGTGTCGTCCGCCTCGCGAGGCTTGGCCCCTCACGAGGGTCTTGAGTTGTTGTTGCTGAAGCTGGGTTGTGTCAGGCCGTCGATTGGGCCACATCGTGGGCCGCGGGTAGGAAAGTCTGGGTACCCTCGTTCCCAGGACGACGACAGTAGCCCCCGGGCCCAAGGCGCGCTCGAACTTGGCTTCGAGGCGAAGCCAAAGGGCAAGGGCGCAGAGCCGCGGGCCCCAACTGCTTGTGGCCTCGGTCAATATGTGGCGATGGACGGGTCGTGGGCGCCCTCACTTCCCCACACAACCTTCATATTCGTCGGGCTTGGCGGTCGCCGTCACTGACTCAATTCCATCTTCATTGCTTGCCACACGCTCCCTTGGCTCTTGCACCTTCTCTGCTCTCCCTATCGACATGGCCCCGAGGTTGACGAGGAAGAAGAAAGGGAAAAACCGCGTTCTGGATGAATCTCCGCCCGCCTTCGAGCCCGCTCTCGAGTGGTCGACGGTGTTCAATCAGGAGATGCTGGACAAGATTCGTCTGGCGTTGGCTGTACCCAGCTCCAGGTGGGGGCAGATGAAGCTTGTCGACCCTCGGCTTGCCCATGTTTGGCGCCGGCTGGCCAAGTTGAAGGAGGTCGGAGTGACGGCTCCCATGGTGGTGAAAGAGTTCATCCAGTTCCGCATTGCTCCGCTCGAGCGCCATTCTCGACGGATGTGGACCTTCGTCGGCATCAGGGACCCCATGAGGCTCCATGTACCTGCGCTTCCTCCCGAGACACTGCGCACGGTGCGCGAGCTCCTGACGGGTGACCCTGTGCCAGCCATGCTTCCGAAGGAGGGCTGCCTCCTGCACTGCTTCTCGAACACGGAGGGGTTCGTGAGGCAGATGCCCCTCTTTGACGAGTGGGGGTTGCGCCTGGCTAGACTTGAGGGTCCCCGCGAGAACCCTATCCTTGTGGTCCCTCTGCCTGCCGTCCCGGTGGTGCATGCCCCGAGGTGGACGCAGGGGGGCGGGCACCGCCGGGTGCTGTCAGGGCGGCTGCTGATGAAGCGACGCAGCTTGGTGCTCCTGAGGTTCTCGAGCTCGGGTGAGCCATCCTAAGGGGGAGATCGAAGACTCGGTGCGATTCGAGGTTCCCGAGGTCACTACCCATGAAGCTCGGAGAAGCGGTCCTGAGGTGGTGGCCGGAGAGATGACGGTGCCCAGGGCTCCCGTGGTCGCCACTCCAGGGGCTCTGCAGCCCGCTCCGGATGCTGACTGCCGGGCCCCAGGCTTCGCCCAACTGTGTCGGAACTTCGAGGTGCTCCGCAAGAGAAAGGGGCCTCCTAGCTGCAGTGGTGAAGCCTACCGGCCGCTAAAGTAGAGGAAGTACATAGCCATCAATGAGTAACTATCTCTTCTTCATGATTTTATGTGTGCCGCATCCTTTCCTGACAATGGCCCTTCAGGATCCCTTCACCCACGGCAGCGAGATCTCCTGAGGGGCGGCCTCCACCAGTCCTCAGCTCGCCCCTGGTCTCGAGCTCCCCCCACCGGTCCACCTTGAGCGGCGCAGGGACCGTCCTAGAGGCGGACGTGTCAACGGGTGGCATTGATCATGTGTTCCTGTCGTCCCTCCTTCATTGTCCGTCCTGAGTGCAGAAGGCATGCTGAGGGCTCCTCCATTGGACCTCATCGGCGGTTGGGATATCCCAGCCTTGGCTTTGTCTTTGAGTAGCGAGGCCACGCCATCTGGTGCCCCTGCCGAGGCCGGGAGGGTGGCGAGGAAGGTGCCCGCCCCCCGCCAGGGGCAGGCTGGCCACCTTAAGCTTCCCCAATGACCCCAAACGTGAAGGACGGGCTTGGCTGTCCACTGCAGTTCATGCACGGGTGTGGCGCCGTACACCATGAGCTCTTCCAGGAGGCGATGGGTGCACTGAGCCATCTCGGAGAAGAGCTTGTCGAAGTCGACGCTCGCCTTGAGACAATGGACCGTCGCCTGGCTCACGAGTGGCACTAGTTGAAGGTTGCCATCAACCTTGCACATCGTCAGCATGATCGCGACAAGGCAACAACCGCGGTGTCCCTTATGACCTCATGCGAGGCTAGAGCCTGGGCCTTGGAGGTGGCCAGGGAGGTTGACCATCATCGCGAGGCCGTCGAGGAGCGCGAACGGGAGATCCGGGCCTTGAACGCTACCCTTGAGCAGCGGATCGAGGCGCACATGGTTGTCTTGGCATCAATTAGGGTAGCACCTTCCGAAGAGAAGGACATCCTAAAGCGCTAGGAGGCACTGGCGCTTGAGGCCTTGGAGCCAAGCCTGGAGCTTGAGCGGCTGGAGGTGAGGGAGCACCAGGTGGCCACGGCTGAGGATGCCATCACCGCGCGGGAAGCCAAGGTCCGGGAGGAGGTCGCCCGGATGGTGGCGAAGGTTCGTGCGGATCTTGCCGATCAGTACCGTCTAAAGCTGGAGTTCTTGGAGGCCCAAGCTGAGGGAAGGACCGCTGCCCTTAGGACAAAGCTGAAGGAGATGGAGCAGCGTGAGACTTGGCCTCGTCACGCGCCAACTTGCTCTCACTCTACCGGCAGATTGATGGCGCCGCATCCCTCGCGAAGCAGAATGCGGATGAGGCGTGTCATCGCCAGATGCTGCAGCGTGAGCATGCCCCCATGCTTCTGGCCCTCAGGGTAAGGGCCAACCGAGCCCTGAGTGCCATTTGTTAGGAGAGCGCCAACATCCCCGCGTGGAAGAGTACACCAACCACATTCGCTTCTTCACAGAGGTCGGGACGCGCCTGGAGGACCGGGCTGTGAGGTCCCGCGATCTCGTCGAGGAGAGGAGTCGAGGCCTCCTTGGGCGTGCATTCTCATGCATCTTCAGTCATTTTCAGAACCTCGACCCCCACTTTGATTTTGACGTCGCCATAGCCCCAGTGCCAGGGGTTATCCCGAGACAACCTGTCGTACTAGGTGGACGGTCATGTGGACGCTCTGGTTAGAGAGTTCGCCCCTGAGGACGACGCGGCGGTGATCCTGGTGGATTAAGATGGGGTGGATGACGACGATGAAGATGACGTTAGTGACAGTGCAAGTAGTGCGGATGAGAGTGACGAGGACGGTGATGGGGGTAGTACGTCCAGTTAGGCCTGCATTCCTTCGCTTGAACCTGCACGCAAAGACTCAGACACGGCCCCGCAAGGTGTGAGAGCATTTTGGAGGTGGAGCCCCTTGTAATGTGTAAATTCATGTTCTGTGTTTTCAAAGCTAGACTTGAAGTGTGCTATCACAAGCTTGTGAGCCCCCAATCAGGGTTGTTGCTGATACTTATCTTGATCTTAGTAGGACTTGAGCGGGTCCTGGGTCACAGACGTGCCTTCCTTCCGAGGTGAGCTCTCCGAGGCCCGTGAGGTCTTGACCTCCCCAAGGGCCTGCTGGCTCGCCCAAGAAAGCCTTGCCAGGAGCGAATGCCAGACTATGACTGGGTATGCGCTCGATGATCCGGCGGTGATTGCGTCCTTGGCCTGGGAGGCCCCACCGTCGGCCGGGACAACCTAAGCATGCCTGGCGCACCATACCACACCGAGCCCCTGCTCGCAAGGCGCTCGTAAGAGGGGAAGTGGGTGCGAGCCCCTCAGAATAACAAGAAACCAGAAGGCAACAAATTGGCACAAATTGAGAGAAAACTCTCCCCATTTTTGACAACATAAAGAGGACTTCGAATCTCAGTCCAAAAGGCGGCAAATCGTGTTACAGAGAAAGGGGCGAAAGCAAACAGCCGCGTCTAGCACCTAGCTAGTCTTCTTGTCTTCTCACCAGCGCGGAGCCAAGTGCTTTCACTGGATGTGAGGATGGCCATTGGGGGACAATGTCGATGGCCAGCACGGAGCCAGGTGCTTCCACTTGGACGTGGGCGGGAGCCCCCGAGGCCGAGGGGCGGCACTCCAAAGACTCCGGGGCATGTACATCCCAACTTATTATTACATGAGAGTGTCACGAATGGAGACCTTCACAGGCGTGAGCCTTGCTTCATATCGCCTGACGAGGTCCCCGCCCTGCACCTCCCCTGACCACTATTGGGGCGACTGGAAACCAGGACGAGACCAAGGGGCAAGTGGGACACTAGCGGCGCACTCGGCGACCACGGGCCCTCTGCCAGGGGGGGGCTCACCAGCGCCTCCCCCAGCAGAGGACCTACCTCCGTGCGATGACTTGTTCCATGTGGCGCAAGGGAGGCCCTGCCTCCGGGACCTTCCCACACGACCCCTAGTGCGCTGGTCCTGCCGGTAGAGGGGTCACCGCCTGGGGTCTCCGGCCGCTAGAGTGGCCTCGTTCACCTGCGTTCCATGGTTAGCGTAAGCATGCCCCTAGGGTCTTGGCCGTACCCTGTGGTCGTTGTCATCGAAGGGTTCGGCGAAGATTTCGGGCGGCTCTTGGAAAGCTCCGCCCTCCAGCGTACCTTCTGCCCAGCTCGGCCTGGGGAACGAGCTGGGGTCTTCCTCAGGAGTGTAATCCAGGTCCATCATGTGGGGCACGTAGCCATCTGGGGCCGCTGCGCCGGAGCCTTCGCCTGGGTGCCCCACACCCTAGGCCACCAGGACCTACGCCTGGCCCTGGTGGTCGCGGGGTGACGTCCCAGCGCGGCCCCGCAAGGGACTGCCGGAGCTTACCCCAGCCGCAGGAGGTGCGGTCGCGGCAGGATGAACAGCGCCGAGGGCCGTGTTGTTGCTGTCGAATCCCTTGGGTGCTCCGAGGGGCGCACGGGCGCGTCGGGGCCCGACGCCCACTTTTGCCACTAGCTGAGGCATGGACAATGAGTAGAATGGTGCCGCACCCCTGTAGGCGGCGTTGAGTAGTTCAACAACCCACTCCAGCAGGGTATCGCGGCCGCCCTCCGCCAACCTACAGCGCAGTAGCTCTCGTGCCATGATGATCGGAACCTTCATGTTCGGCTGCTCCCGTTGAGTGTGCGGTGCCGTCGCCCCGGCGTATCCCGAAAACTACACGGCGGCGCGCGTACACTGAGGTGCGAGGGCAGGCGGCGCCGGCCCGTGCCGCCCGCGTCCGGTGGGGTTAGGCATTGTGCCAGCCGCCTGGAGAGCAAGGTGGAGGTCTTCCTGGGAAAATGACACCGCCCGGGTCGGCCAAGTGGCCTATTGCTCGGCATGAACCCTCTGATCATCGGCCATTAGGGCTGTCAGGCGATGACGGGCTAGCTAGAAGAAGAGAGGCCCCGACGCACGCCTGCCTGGCATGCCAAATGTCAGATTTAGGGTTCCGCAGGCCCTTGAGAGGTTCGAACACTAGGGTGCGTGCAAAGAACTATCCCCTACCAGTATGCCTGCTCAATTATTCCATGGCCTAGCTCAATGAACCCAAGGGACAAGATACATAGCGGTTTATCCTGGTTCGGGCCACCTTGCGGTGTAATACCCTACTCCAACTTTGTGGTGGATTGCCTCGAGGGGCTAAGGATGAACTAGTACAGTGGTGGAACAGCCTTAGGATGTGAGGTGTTCTTGAGCTCGATGATCTGGTGGATGAGAGGATGATCTGAATCATCCCCCTCTATGGTGGTGGCTAAGTCCTATTTATAGTGGCCTTGGTCCTCTTCCCAAATGTAGGCGGGAGGGATCCCACAACGGCCAAATTTGAAAGGGGACAACTAGTACAAGCTATCCTGACAAAAGTAGTCTTCGTCTGGAAAAGGCTCTGGTGGTGACGCTGCGGTGGCATCCGCGATGACCTCCGTCCTGTCGTCTTGGCAGTCTTGGTCTTGTTTCACTGATATGGAAACCTTTTCTTGATTCCTTGCGACTCTGCGCCCGCGCTTGCCTCCTTGGCACCAAAGGGGAAACTAGTATGCTGCACCCGCTGGCGCCCGCCTGGCCTTGGTTGTCATGGCTCACGTCATGTGAACCTCACGAGGTGCACCTTGCCTTGATATCTCCGCTCCTCGGGAGCCAGCCTTGGTGTCGTCCGCCTCGCGAGAGTCTTGAGTTGTTGTTGCTGAAGCTGGGTCGTACCGGGCCGTCGATGAGCCACGTCGTGGGCCGGAGGCAGGCAAGTCTGGGTACCCCCATTCCTAGGACGCTGACACCCCAGGGCGGCACTCCATGCACCAGTTGTCCTCATTGAAGACCTTGAAGAGGGGCCCTTTTGGACGCCATCATACTGAAAGTGGATGGCGAGGGGCCCTTTTGGACGGCAGGCGCAGGCGACCTCGCCCCATCCACGGGTCATGAAGATGCCTCTCGGGGGGACGACCTCGACCTCTGCCCCCGTGAACAGGCTATAGCACCCGGCATGCTGCAGCCACAGCTCAAGCGGCCCTCTTGGAGGCATCTCCTTGGCGAAGAACCTCGGGAACTAGATAAACATGCGCAGTGGCATTTCCGCCCACATCACGAACTTGCGCGAGGAGCCCTCGGCGTGGATTCGTGGGCCGACTGGCTATCCAGCCATGGCCTGCCCACCGCGATCCCAAACTGCGCGGTGCTGGGCACTGCCACCTCGCCCAGGGCCCTGCGTATGGGCCTACAAGGGGGTCAGGAAGCGAGGCGGAGGCCGCTCATACCAAGGCCACGTCACCGCCCGTCCTTCACCACCGTCGTGAGAGCGGCTAAACCATTTTTTCGGCAGAAGTGGTTTAGGCTCCTCCCGAGGGGACTTTCGCTTCTCCTCCGCAGAGAATCTCCTGATCGGTGCGATGGATGCTACGGCAAGACGGAGTAGAAGAAGGAGTGGGCAGCAATAAGATTGAGAAGAGCGAGGGGGCTCTACCCCTCCCCTAATTTATAGCCGGAGGGAGGACATCCGCCGGCCTCCATGATCCCATGCAATGATAGTTATCTCTCTGCATGCAGCAGAGTCGCGTCAAGTCGAACGGTTGCTGAGGCCGCATGGGGAAGCGGAGATGCCTGCGTCCCATCAATCTCCACGCATCAATCAAGGACGCAGGCGGTTAGGGCCCACGGCGCTCCGTACTTGCCCATTGGCTTAGCCTCGAAGCCAAGTTCGAGCGCGCCTTGGGCCCGAAGGCTATTGTCAGTGTTTTGGGAACGGGGGTACCCAGGCTTGCCTACCTGCGGCCCATGGTGTGGCTTCATCGACGACCTGGTACGGCCTAGCTTCAGCATCATCAAACTAATGACCCTCGCGAGGGGCCAAGCCTCGCAAGGCGGACGACGCCAAGAACTGCATGAGGAGAGGCCTCCTCAGGCAGGCTACCGAGGAGCAGAGATTTCTATGCAGGCTTCACCTCATCAGGTTTGGATGACGTGAGCCATGAAAACCAAGGCCAGGCGGGTGCCAACAGGCGCAGTGGACCATTTTACTCTTTGGTGCTAGGGAGGCAAGAGCAGGCGCAGAGTCCTGAGGAATCAGCCAAAAGTTTCCATTCCGATGCAACAAGACCAAGACTGCCAGGACGGTATGATGGAGGTCATCGCCGAGCCCACCGCGGCGACACGACTAGAGGCTTTTTTACGTGAAGACTGCCTTTGTCAGGATAACATGTACTAAGTGTTTCCCTTCGAATTTGGCCATTGTCGGAACTCTTCCTGCCTTCATTTTGGGAAGAGGACCAAGGCCACAATAAATAGGACTTAGCCACCACCATAGATAGGACTGGAGGGCATCGGATCGGATCCATTCCATCCTCACACTCACCGGCTCACATGAGCCCAAGAATGCTCCTCCTCCTGAGGTTGTTCTCCCATTTTACTAGTTCATCCTCAGCCCCTCGAGACTGTCAGATTTCGGGTTCTGGCAAAACCCTTGAGGTTCGAACACCTGGGTGCACACAAAGTTCTCTCCCGCTTTAGCTCTCGCCCTCACCACAATCTCAAGTCTTAGTGCTTCGAACTCGTGGAACAAAGGGACACAAGATTTATACTGGTTGAAGCCACCGTTGCGGTGTAATACCCTACTCTAGCGTGGTATGGTGGATTGCCTCATGGACTGAGGATGAACAATTACAAGGGGAAGAACGGCCTCCTGAGGAGAGGTGTTCTTGTGCTTGGCGAGCTTGTCTGGTGTTTGGTGGTCTGAATGATCCTCCCCCTTGCAAAGGTGGTGGCTAGTCCTATTTATAGAGGTCTTGGTCCCCTTCCCAAATATTGAGAGGGAAGGGATCCCACAATGGCCAAGTTTGAAGGGGGACAACTAGTACAAGTTATCTTGACAAAAGTAGTCTTCGCCTGCCAAAGGCTCTGGTGGTGACGCCATCTTGGGCTCCACGGTGACCTCCGTCCTGCCGTCCTGCTGGTCTTGGTCTTGTTGCACCGATATGGAAGCCTTTGCTTGATGCCTCGGGCCTCCATGCCTGAGCTTGCCTCCTTAGCACCAAAGAGGAAACGAGTACACTTCACGCACTGGCGCCTGCCTGGTGCCCGCCTGGCCTTGGTCGTCATGGCTTACGTCATGGGGAAGTCGCGAGGTCTCCCTTGTCTTGATCTCTCCGCCCCTCGCGAGCCAGCCTATTGAGGCTGCCCCTGAGCAGGTCTTGCGTCGTCTGCCTCGCGAGGCTTGGCCCCTCGCGAGGGTCTTGAGTTCTTGCTGGTGAAGATGGGCCGCAGAATGCCGCTGGTGGAGCCACGTCGTGGGCCGCAGGCAGGCAAGTCTGGGGACCCCCATTCCCAGAACGCCGACAGTAGCCCCCGGGCCCAAGGTGCACTCGGACATAGCTTCGAGGCGAAGCCAAGGGGCAAGTGCAGGGTGCCACGAGCCCTAACAGCCTGCGGCCTCTGTTGACGCATGGCAGTTGATTGGACGTGTGCGTCCCCGCTACCCCACGCTGCCTCGGCAACTACCCAACTTGACGAGTCCTTGCTGCAGGTAGAAAAAAGGTCATCATTACCTTAGATCGTGGAGGCCAGCGGTTGGCCTCCTCTAGGGTATAATGGGGAAGGGGGAGTGGAGCCCCCATCACCAATCACTTCTTTCACTCCTTCTGCTTCTTCCTCACTTCCTTGCTACCAGTGACACTCATGGCGCCGGCGAAGAGGTTCTCGGCCGCCGCGAAGCGGAAGGCCCACCAGGAGGGGCCCCGCTCTCCACCACCCAAGAGGGGGCATGGTCGCCCGTGCAATCATGCAGCGACCCTCACCGTGGCCCCTCGCGACAGTGGTGGCACCCCCCGCATGGCGGGAGTCGCCTTGGTCGTGGCAGTCCCGTTGATGAAGTGAGGCGTGCCATGGTTGCGCGGCCTCCTCGATCGCACTTCCAGTCAGCGAAGATTACGCCGGAGATCATCGTGTGGTCGGAGAACCCGGCTGGCACCTAGCTTCAGCTCCCGTCGTTCTTTGTCGGCGAACTGTTGTCCGCAGGTCCAAGCAGTCTCTGGCTCTAGGAGGATGGTTGCTGCAGCAGGGCTTCGTGGGTCGTGGTTGAAGTATCCGCCGCGGGCAACGCGGCCTTGGCCCGCGGCTGGCAGACGTTCGCCCGCGCGCGCGGATTGGGCAAGTGTTGTGCCCTCCACTTCAAGTACGAGTGCGACGCGACCCTCTTCGTGAGGGTATTTGGGGAAGATGGTTGCCGCGTCGGGTGCTGCCCCAAGGACAATGACGACAACGTGGTGCTTGGCCTTTGTGCTGGTCGTGATGAGGAGTAAGGTGGCTTCATCCTCGGTGCTGGCCGCGGCTCGTCCAGCTACGGCGGCTCCTCCTCCAGTGGCAGCTCCAGCAGCGGCGGCTATAGCTAGCCGCCGCACCCGTTTCGAGGGAGGCAGCAGGTTGTCTCGTCGCCGCGCTCCAGTGAAGCGCGGGGCGGGGTCTGGCTGAGCTCGAGGAAGCGCCATGGGTCCGCCCTTGCGAACTACTGTGGGGGCATGCACCACTTTTGTTTTGCTCTTTCCTTCCCGTGTTTAAGAAGAAACAAGTATGGGCCCTGCAGGGACGTGTAATGAACCATACTTTCTGAGTTGCTATGTTATGTGTATCGTCCCTGCATCTTGTTGTGCTACCAACATTTTATGTGGGCATGTAGAGATAACTTAGCTTGATGTGCCTGAAGTAGTTTCCTCCTCGCGAGGCGCGCATTCCCTAGTGCCTGGCGAGGCCTCCTTTGCTCGGAAGGCCGCTAGGAACTGCAAAAATTCGTTAGGAAACTCTTATTCTTTTGAATCCTGGTCGCATGCGTCGCTGGCCATGACCCAGCACTTCGCATCGCGGTACCCGAGGGGCACGGATTGCGAGACATGTGCCAGCTTGCGGGCTTGGGCGAGGGTGCCTCGCGAAGAACAGGAAAAACTCTCACGAGGGCACCTGTACAGCCCCCTCGCAAGGCATGCGAGGGTGAGCACAGACCAAAACAAAAATCCAAGGAAGTACAGAGGGGAAGGCGATCGAACAAAGAGGACAAGAAAGGCCAGAATGCAAACTTCCATTGAGAAAAAGGGGCAAGCCAACTACGAAAGCAAATAAGAAGCCGCGTTCGGCACCTAGTCTAGTCTTCTTGTCTTCTCACCAGCGTGGAGCTAAGTGTTGCCACTAAGACGTAGGAGGGAGCCCCCGAGGCCCAAGCTCGGCACTCTTGAGACTCAGGGACATGTACAGCCCCACTCATTATTACGTGAGAGTGTCACGAGCGGAGATCTTCACAGGCATGGGGCCTTGCTTCAGACGCGATAGGCCTTGCTTCATGGGTAGAACCTCCGGCGGTGCTGGATGTTCCAGGCATTCTGGATGGGGATCCCATCCTGTATCTCCAGGCGCGCGGCGCCAGGCCTGGATACACGGGCGATCCTAATAGGGCCCTCCCACATGGGCGAGAACTTGTGCATGCCTTCCCTGGAGAGCACCCGCCTCAGGACGAGATCGCCCACCTCGAGCATCCTAGAGCGGACGCTGCGACAGCGGTACCGTCGGAGCGCCTGCTGGTACCTTGCCGCTCGGAGTGAGGCTTCGCTGAGGCGTTCCTCCCCAAGCATAAGGTCCATCCACCGCATGGCGTCTTGCTGTGTCTTGTCGAACTCTAGGACGCATGCAGAGCAATGCTTGACCTCATGAGGGTGAACCGCTTCTGCTCCGTAGACGAGGAAAAACGGGGTTTCGCCTGTTAGCTTGGTGGCGGTGGTGCGGATGGACCACAACACAGACTAGAGCTCATCGTGCCAGCCCTTGCCGCAGACCTCTACGTTGGCGTGTTCGGCTTGACTGTTGCTCCTGGTGTGTGCCACTAAAGCGTAGCAGATATGCGTTCCAAGGATAGCACAGTATGCCTTGAAAAGATTGCTAGTGAACTGCGAGCTGTTGTCAGTAATGATGCGATTAGGGACCCCAAACCGGCTTACGACACCCTTGATGAACTTGACCGCGGATCCGGCCGGGATGGTGCGGACGGCTTCTACCTCTGCCTATTTGGTGAACATGTTGATGGCGATGTAGAGGTAGCGGTAGCCCCCAGGCGCTCGAGGGAATGAGCCTAAGATATCCAGCCCCCAGACTGTGAATGGCCACGAGAGCGGGATGGTCTGGAGGCCCTAAGCTGGCTGATGGATCTGCTTGGCGTGGAATTGGCAGGCCTCGCAAGACTTCACCAGCTCGGTTACGTCATTGAGAGCGGTAGGCCAGTAGAACCCGCTGCGGAACACCTTGCCGACGAGGGTCCGTGACGATGAGTAGTGCTCGCAGTCCCCGCCGTGTATGTCGGCCAACAACTCATTCCCCTGTTCCCTGGAGATGCATCGTAAGGTAACATCATTTGGCCGCTTCCTGTATAACTCACCTTCCTAGATGCAGTATGTCATGGCCTGTCGGGCTATGCGCTCCGTGTCCTCCTCCTTCTCCGGCAGCATCCCTTTTGTCGGGTATTCCATGAACTCCTTGGTCCAGCACCCCTCCTGAGGCTTGAGCGCCAGGAGTAGGTGCATTCCCGAGGTCGGGCCGCAGGCCGGTGCTCCCGAGACAGGTGGTTCGGGGAGTTCCTCCCGAGGCGGCGTCGACTCCGGTAGCGGATGTGTTGCCCACGGCTTGAAGAGCCGCTCCTCAAAGACGCCTGGCTCTTGGGGTTGTCGCTTGGACGCCCTATTGGCGATGTCGTCGGCCTCCTTGTTGGTGCCACGTGGTACGTGCTGCAGCTCTAGAACCAGGAAATGCTTTTCCATTTTGCGAACCTTCACGAGGTATGCCTCCGTGTGTTTGTTCTTCAGCTCATATACCTTGTTGGAGAAGTTGATGAGGAGTTGGTGACGCTGTCTTGGGCTCCACGGTGACCTCTGTCCTGCTGACCTTCTTGTCTTTGTCTTGTTGCACCGATATGGAAACATTTGCTTGATGCGTCGGGACTCCGCGCCTGAGCTTGCCTCTTTAGAACCAAAGAGGAAACAAGGACACTGCGCGCTGGCGCCCGCCTGGTGCCCTCCTGGCATTGGTCTTCATGGCTTACGTCACGGGGACCTCGCCAGGTCTCCCTTCCCTTGATCTCTACGCCCCTCGCGAGCCAGCCTGGTGAGGCTGCCCCCGAGGAGGCCTTGCATCATCCGACTCGCAAGGCTTGGCCCCTCGCGAGGGTCTTGAGTGCTTGCTGGTGAAGATGGGCCGCATAGGGCCGCTGGTCTAGCTACGCCATGGGCCGCAGGCAGGCAAGTCTGGGGACCCCCGTTCCCAGAACACCGACAGAGACCAATCCACCACAAAGCAGGGGTAGGGTTTTACACCGCTAGGTGGCCCGAACCTGGGTAAACTGTTGTGTCTCGTTTCCTTCCTATTCATCGAGGTAAGCCAAGAGATTGGCGAGTAGGCAGCCTGGGGAGGTTGAGTTTTCGCACGCACCCCAGAGTTTGAACCTCTCAAGGGTCTACGGAACCAGAAATCCAACAACCGCGCGACGCTCGGTCTAATATTTCCCCTATTTTGGGCAATCCTGAGCGAAGTGCTAGTATGAGTTCGTCAATTGATGCCCCGACAAGCGTACTTTAGTAAGGATCCTTGCATCGGCACAACCCATGCAATGGCAGCCGTCGGACTGACTCGAAAGGAAGGGAGAAAAGGGGAGGGGGGACCAGTGGAGCCCCACACTATGCCCCGATGCCCGCCAGCCATAAGGAATGCATGTCGGCCTCTACCGGGAATGGAGAAACCACCTGATTATCTTCAGCTCCTCCAGGTGCCGCGAGCGCGTCAGACGCATGTGGTCCGACAGAGGAAAAAGAAGCTCAAAACGAAAGCTAAGTTTACATTATCACTTCTTGTTGATACATCTCAGATTATTGCAGCCGTTTATCCCTTAACCCTAGTGAGTATTCGTACCATCAGAACCCTCATGTGATGGAACCTTGGCTAGTTTCTTTGATCGCACCGAGAACTACCTGGGAAAAACCTATCGGGATGCATCAACGCGAAGATGACTGACAAGGGCCAGACCCTTACGACAATCGCCGCAATATGATACCGACAGGCATCCACAACATACATAGGGATTGATCAGATGAACACAAACATATAGGGCTCAAAGGAATAAACACGCATTTAAAATTCAGCTAGAAATATCAGTTTCGCACAAACGCTGGAGACAGAATGACTAAACGCAAAATATATATCATGTTTCATTACGGGGCAACACAGAAGCGGCAGCGGCCCGATACTTAGTCCGATGGCCAGGTGGAATAGCTCAAACATGGAGAACAAAGTCGGCCCAGGGAGCAGCCTTTTCCTTGGCAGCTGCAATGTCGGCACACGGTGGGGGCTTCTTGAATTGGTCAGCAAGCTCAAGGTCTGGGTGGCAGCAGGCGATATTGCTCAAGACCATGAAGAGGGCATCGCGGGCAAGCCTCCGGGACTCGGTCCCAAAATTCTCGGCCCTCCCCTCTTCGTGCGCCAGCAGCTTCTCGAGTAGCTTATTGAAGAAGAGTCCTAGCTTGACGCTTGGGACCTCATGCTTGCTGGCCGAGAAGACTGGTCTCTCCATGCTCATCACCGCCGCCTGGGCACCAAGATGCTCGGCCATCTCAATCAGGCTCTTGATCCAGAGATTAACCTGATCAACCTGATTCTTTAGTTGGTCCTCTGCATCCTGTCGGAGACGTCTGGCAGTGTTGAAATCCTTGGACAGCAACTGCTAGCGGAACTCAAGGAACTCCGCCGAACGCGCCAATGTGCCGATCCTTGCCTTCGTGTCCGAGATGTTGCCGTTAGCAGTCAAGAGGCTCTGTGTCTTGGAGGAGAGCTATGACTGTACATCAGCCAAGTGAATCTCCGCCTGCCGTGCCCTCTCTTTGACTGCCTGCACCTCATTAGCACTCCAGGCAAGATCCTCATTCAGCTTAGCCACCTACAGGTCTAAGTCAGTTTTTGCGGCATACGGGGTAGCTAGATCTTCAGTAAGCTTCTTCAGTTGAGCAGCAGAGTCAGCAGTGAGGGTGTTCAGAGCAGCTCCATGCTTATCCTCCAATTCCTTGGTCTATTGCTGCATCAGAGCCTCGAGACCTTCATCTTGGTGTGGAGGGTGGCTTCGAGTTTCTCCTCCCGGAGGGAGATCTCTCGCTCTCTGGAGTCCAGAGACGCCTTCCGGTTTGCCAGGTGCACCTCCTGATCCATGACATCCTCCCTCATCATCATGAGCATCTCTTACTACCTCATGAGCACCTTGAACTGCTTGTCATTCCTGTCGTGCGGCTCCAGGCACTTCTCTTTTCGCTTCCGGTCCATCTTGTTGGCGAACTCGCGCTGCTTCTTGAGCTCCTACCACTTTTGGTTTGTGTCGGGACTGTGTCTCCTTCACGCCCAACGCCATGGATTCCATGAAGGATAGATCCATCGCGACGGTGGCTGAGTCATCGGCCTCTCCGGATCCCTGATAAAGCGGATCTAGGAGGCGCTGAAGCTCTTCAACGAGCTCTGTGCCTATCGTCAGGGACAGGCCAGGGGCTTCAGTTTTAGGTGTGTCAACACCATGGCCAGCGCACTCGAGGTGGGTGGTGGAGTCTCGGCGACGGTCCCTGAGGAGGGGAGTGGGTCCATAGTCTGGAGGGGAATTTTCACCACAACAACCACTCCCTCTGCCGGGACATCTTCCGAATAGCGCTCCACCACCACCAGAGAGTCATGTGTGTTCCCAACAACAAGGTCCTGCCCCTCTACGGCGGCAATCTCTATGGCCTCATCTGGGGCAGCCCTTCCTATATCAGCCTCCACCTCCAGCAGCTCTGGTTCCTCGGCTTGGGGGCTGAACATGAAAAGGCCAGTGAATAACGAGGAAGCGGAAGTCTTAAACGAATGGAGAAATCGGGAGAAGTAATCAGAGCAACAAATAAAATAAGAAATAAGCAAAGTACCTGGGGAAGTTTTCCGGGCGGGAACCTCTGTTTCCCCAGCAACAGCTGTTGCTGGGCCATGAATTTCGCCCTTTGTCATGGTATTCCTGGCAGCCTTCTACGCAACCTCATCCACAAAAGGTTCCGTGGGGGTCTGTTCGGCTCGAGCAGTGGGAGAAGCATGCCCCTTAGGGAGGCGCTCGTCCTGTGTCGTCTCACCTCCCCTTCCAGCTGGGGGGACGGGGAGAGCGTCCCCATCACCTCCGGCGAATGGGACTAAGTCCCCGCTCCCGGGCCGAGGGCTGGACTGGGGACTCGGCACGGTGTCCTCTGCATCACCCCCCACTAAGGGTGGGCTATCTATGCTCTTCAGCGACCCGAGGTGTCGGAGCCTCTTCTGGGAACGGTGGATGAGGGTTTTCGCCTCCTCCTCCACTTCCCTGCTGACAACAACAAGAACATTCAAGTATGCCTAAAGATATCTACAAAAGGAGAATCTTCCTTACTCTTCCGCGATGAGCCTGGAATTCGAGTTGAACTCCATGGGAGGCGAGGGCTCTCTTCCTCTCTTTGGAAGTGGAGGGATAGAACTCCCTGGCAGCTTCGGTGCCGGGCGTGGCATAGGGGGCTCTGGGGCACACAATCTCTATGAGGAGCTCGAGCCGGAGTGGGAGCCGAAATCCACCTCAGGTCCATCGATTTCCTGGCGGAGGGAGCCTTGGTCCAAGCAAGGCGGGGAGATTGACGACATGCCACCTCAACCGTAGTGGCCTTAGTGGTGGTCTTCTTCACCCTCTTGGTGGTTGGCGCTGGGTTGGAGGCCACCGCCCCTCGGGTGGTGACTCGCTTGCGGGCGTGCTGGTCCAGCACAGGCTCGGGAGCTTGAGGCCCCGCGGCAAGCCACTCCTCATTGAGCCCCACCACTCTACCAAGTTCCTCCTCCAGAAGCTCCATTGCTGCCGTGGCTAGGGTTTCTAGCCCGACAAGGTTATCTCTGGCAAGTTCTTCCCCGACAGCCCCTTCCGTGGCCTGCGCCTCGCTACCACCATGGGAAGAACTTTCATCCTTAGCCTTCCCTTTGCCCTTCCCGCCCTTCGCGCCCTTCGCCGTCTCTGCGAGACGGGCGGCCTTGTGCTCCTCAACCCTCCTCAAAATGCACACCACCCCCACAGAAGAGGTGCGTTTATACATTCCAGTCTCAACCCTGGTAGCCTTCTCCACCAGGGTGTTTGACCACTTGAGCTCTTCATCCAGGGTGGGTAGCTGCCAGGGTTGAGCTCTTTGGCGTTACAATTCAGCATAGACTTTAGTATCTGGTCCCGGGCAAAGTTAATATTCAGGGGGATGACAGTTCTCTGGAGCTTGAATAATTCAAAGCGACCAAACAGTTGGTCACACAGCCAGTGATGACCATAAACTGAGAAGTTGTTGTCCAATCCTGGGAGCAACCTCATACTATAAGCAGCATCCCCGTACAACCAGGCGGGTCTGTCCCACTCCAGCAGCGGCGAGATGCGGCGGAGAAGGAAATCTGCCCCGACATGCTCGATGGTTATCCTGGTAGCCTTCAAACGAGTAACCCTCTTAATTGCCGGGCGTAGCCTATCCTAAGTGAGGCCTTTGGCACTCCAATCCTTGCCGCACTCAACACATTCCTTATGTGCTTCATAGAACAAGGGGGCTTCCTCGTCTTCAATCCAACACCAATCCCTTGTCCACTCGTCCCACCTCTCATGCTGGTTCCTAGGGATGTAATCCCAGATCTTCCTCACCACCCGTGGCAACCAGCTAATGTTTGCAGAGTAGTGGCCCTTGTTCTCCACCCACAACACGAAATAATGCTGGAACAGATCCACATTGGGTTTGACACCAACAAAATTTTCACACAAATGCGCGAAAATAGCCATGGTCGTCATGGCATTTGGCGTGAAGTCGAGGAGATGGAATTCGTAGATGTTCATAATCGCCTCAAAGAATTCGGAGAAGGGGGAACAGAGGCCATAAAGGAAGTGTAGAAGAATTGATATGAGTTCGACGGACCTTCCTTCCCCCGCCGCGGAGACTTTGGGTGCCCCGTGCCCATTTAGAACGGGCCTCCCCCACAGATACCCGTACCTCGCTTGGAGGACCGGACCGCTCAAGGTCGACGGGACGAAAACGACGTCTTCTCTTTGCTTCTTGTTCAGCTCCATTACCCTCTTGCTTCCCTCGGGGGCGGCTACCTTCACCGCGGCCATCTGCTTTCCCTTCTCTGCGGGTTTCTTCCCCATTCCCGCGACAGCAATGCGGAAGGGGAAGGGATTCTGTGGGAGGGGCGGCGGCGAATAGGAGGGCGAAGAAGATGGAAGAAGATGGGGGAACGGGACAAGAGACAGGTAAAACATACTGCTCCGCTTTTCCCTGCTCTTAAGGGGGGGATGCGGGGCAGGGGCACCACACTTCAGAAAGTTACTGTTTTACCTTAACTTCTACAGTCCCACGACCCCACGATGCATAGTAATTGCGCAAAGTGGATGTTGGATTAACTAGTCGTCGAGGTAAACCAGCATGCGCAGCCCTCTCCGGCTCAGGCCCACGGGCTTATGTCGGGGAAAATATACAGGGGTATCACTACAATAAAAAGACACATGCATGACATTTTGGGCCGAACGATTTTTTTTCTATCATTCTTATGACACTTCTATGACGATAACTGTGACAAAACCCAGTCTCATCATAGATGTGGCGGGCTGCTACTTCTATGACAAAAAATCATGACAGAAAATGGGATTTTCATCCTGGGCGGGCCGGAGACGCAATTGCCTGACATTCTTTGGGCCTTCCATGATGGAAAAAACTATGGTAGAAGTGAGGGCGAGGAAAATATCAGGGGAGTTCCTGGTTACGGTGAGTGGTCAGGGGCCGAGCGATGTACGTTTCCCTCGTATGCATGCACGTGTGTGTGAGGTGTTGCGCTCTAACTGAACCCGAGCGAGGCATTGGGCTCTAATTGAACCCGAGCGATTGCACTAGCTACGTTACTAAACCCGAGCGATCAATCCCTTTCTGTTAAATGAACACGAGTGATTCCTTCGCTACTGCTGCTAAATGAACCCGATCAATGCTGCCTCTTGATGAACAGTGAGCGTTCTTGGGGGTTTGGATGAATAGTTCCTACTAGGCGGCTTATGATTCTGGCTCATTTTTCCTTTATATGTTGTTAGCCCTTACTTAAGCCGCCATTACTCATCTGTACTATAATCATTAACATGTAACTCGACCAATAATTTGTACCGGCAAATTACTTTCTTTTCAGCTTGCCCTTTTTTCATCATGCCGTCAAAAGCGCCAACAGTCTGCGAATGGGTCCCTTCCACAGTTAATGAGGATACCTTAAAATAATTTGTCACAATTGGATTTTTGCCAGAGAAAAATATTATGTCTTATCGTGCCCCTGACCCGGACGAAGAACGACCTCAGCCCAAAGAACGTGATGTTATCATTTTTACTGACCACATGAATCGGGGTTTTTCACCACCCGGCTCAAAGTTCTTCAGAGGCGTTCTCCATTTTTTCAAACTTCACCCACAAGATCTTGGACCCAACTCAATATCCAATATCTGCAATTTTCTTGTTCTCTGTGAGGTATATCTTCAAGAAGAACCGACTGTGGAGCTCTTCAGAGAGTACTTTTATTTGAACCTTCAGAATGAGTGCACCAACGGCCCTAGCTTGGAACTTGGCGGAATCTCGATTCAGCGTCGATAGGGTGCTGTCTTTCCTTTACTGTTCTTACCAAGCCATCCCAAAGATTGGAACCAAACTTGGTTCTACTACCAAGACATATCACCAGCTGATGAAAAACCACTACCGGGTTTTCACGCGGGGCGTCTTGATTCTAAGTTTGTGCTCCCTGACAAGCTTACTGCTGCTGAACGCAAGAAGCTTATCCCATCTATCAACAGGTTTGAAGCTTTATTGGGAAATGGCTTAACTGGAGTTGACCTGATCCGTTGCTAGATCGCATGGCGGGTCATCCCTCTAAGCCGCCTGTCCAAGTTGATGTATAAATATGGCGGAAGCCCAGATGATTCTCTGCGTCATAGCTCTCTACAACTAACTAAAGAGGACATTGTTGAAATGCCAACCGTCCTCGGGAATGGCAAATACGAGGACTGCAGTAAGGTTGGATTAAACCCCTTCTGCAAACTTAACCCAGCACCAGAGGTGAATCCCCTTGACCTCCTTTCTTCTTTTCTTTAGTAGTTAAATACTTGCATGGCTTTTTAACCTGTTATTTGCTTACAGGACAAATCTAATTTCTGGAAGGCCAAGTATGATCATGAAGCTACCAAAAAGGATAGAGCCACTGCCATAGCCACCAGGAGAACGACCCGGAAGCCCAAGAAGAAGAAGACTGCATCTGACATGTTCCAGCTGGATGATGTTTCTGAGTCGGAGGTAGCCCTTGACTCCCTTGGCCAGTTTTTTAACAACCTTCTTGACACTGACTATTGCCAGGAAGACACGTGGCCAGCCAGGCCATAGAAGAAGAGGTAACTATTTCCTCCGAATCATCCCCTTTGCCAAGACAGAAACTTCGACTGGTAACCCGGAAAGTAAGGTTTTCGCACCCTTTGGTTTATTTGGACACTCATTTTCTTTTGAATAAGCAGCAACATGAGAGCCGCCGTCAGGCCCGGACTAATGACGACATTGAACCGCCCTCTGACTTACAAAAATCTCCTCGAAAACGCCAAAATGAGGTTTCTTTCACCTTTGTCTTTTGCTTTTATCCATGAATCTATTTCCTTACTCTCGTAACTTTATTTTACCTTTGCAGGAAGTTTCTCGCTCTTCCGGTGACTCGTCACAAACTCAATTTCCGGCTTTCAAGACTGCCCCTGGGTAAGGACAATCATGTTTCTTATGCATCTTTAAAACTGCATCATTATACTAACTGTCTCATAAAATCTTTCTTAGCGGTCAAGCAAAGTCCAGGAAAGCCAACGTGACTAAATCGGCAGAAGTCCCAAAAGATCCTGCACCTGAACTGACAATACCAACTCCTCTTCATCAGTCTGAAGCGCTAGAAGATCCAGCTGTCCACGTTAAATCGGACCCTCCTGAGCCGTCAGCTGATGGGACCATTCTTAATCCGGCTACCACTGAACCATCTAGCTCAGTTAACCCACTGACGACTTCTGACAATGATGTCTTAATTACTAGTAGTTGATTCGTTGAGCCGGGCAACCCAACTGTACTGGCCTGGCACTCTGCTAAGCAAGAGGCTTTAGAGAGGCAGAAGGTGCGGTTTGATGTCTCTCATTATGCTCACCTGAATGTTAGTGACGTGCTGTCCGGCTACCTCAGTCGTGTGCATTCCAGCCATGACTCAGAGATTGAGATGGTTAAGCAACTGCAGCTGAAATATGAGGTACGTTCGCCAGCTTCACCATCTTATATATGCTCTGCCAGCCCCCAAGTCTACGGATTATGATGAACCTCAATGATCTCTAGACTTGTGATATAGGTTGATGCTCTGTCTTAGATTTTCCTTAAATCAAGCCTAAATTTCACCCGTAGTCCGGTACTTAACTTCATAACTGTCTTGAATCAGTCGAAACAAATAGTGTGATCCGGCTCAACAAGAAAACACTTTCTTAATATCATGCATTAGCCCCCAAGTGCCAAGTGTTGTTACTTGTAAAACACTTGGGACTTTAATCATAGAAGAGCCATTTCACATTAAAAAATTGCTTTGGCAGACATTAGCCCCCAAGTGCCGAGTGATGCTGCGTTGCAAAGCACTTGGGACTTTAATCATGATAACCTTTACATTTTAACATACCTGTGCATGTTTGCAGTCCGCCTTGACTGAATTGGGGTCTCAATTGACTGATGCAAAGACCCGGCTGGCGGATCAAGAGGCGAAGATAAAGAACGCTGACTCCAGACTCCAGTTGAGCCTTTTTGAAGCTTAAAAACTAAAGAACAGTTTTGATGCAGAGAAGAAATCCTGGGCCGACGAGAAAACCTTATTAACCCAGTGTGCTGAGACAGTCGAGGCGGCTCTCAATGAGGTTACCACGAAGCTCACCGGCTTAAAAAATTGTTTGTCCCAGATGGTCTCCGCAATCTTTGGTGAGTTATTTGCCTTTAGTTACTTACACTCTATTTTTGCCAGAAGTATAAGCCGCCTTTTTAACCTGTTAAAACACCCGTAGGTCCCCGGAGCAACAATCTGAGCCAAAACAGTTTAATAAAACTCAAGGCGGTTTACACCCTGGTGGAGCAGTTGTATAGTGGAGCTCAACGGGAGCCTGCCATTATATCCCCAGCCAACCAAGGACCAAAACTCTTAAGTGACGTCTTGAAAAAACGGTCAATTCTACCCGCCAGATTCCAAGAAGTCAAGCGGTCTTGCACACGAGCCGGAGGCTTAACCGCACTGAGCCGTTCCAAAGCCTGGGTGCCGGAACTTGACCCGGCGGATGTAGCCAAGGGGTATCCCCCTTTGAAAGAAGATGGGACTCCATTTGATCAAGATGATTTCGTTGCTTGTGTGAGGGAAGTTCGTCCTCATGCTACCATCCTTGGCGAAGAAACCAACATTGATAAAAATCAGCCGGGTTTTGATGTTGAGAATAAGAAGATGGCGACTCCCTCTTATAAAGTTACAGATCTTATCCCGCCGGTTCGCCAACACACTTTTGCCCCGGAAATTGACCCGGTCGGCCTAATTGACGATGAAGCTGAGTTCATTGCTCTTAATGGCTTTGACTGGTCCAATCCCAGCTTCCAACCAGCGGAGTGAGGTGAACCAGCGTGGGAGGAGTCATAACCGTCTGAATAATCCAGCCTTTTATCTTAAGATCTGCTTAAGAGAGAAAAAAACCTTTTGGGCTCTCAATGCCTTGTAATAGGTTAGTTTGAAAACTGCATGTTTTGCCTATGCCATTGTGCATAGGATGTTGCATATGACTTTTTACTCTTCATGTCAATATGCATTATACCCGTGATCACATCTGCAGTGTTTAAATCCGTTCCTGTATGCAAAAGATGAAAAAACTGTCCTGGCGGTTTATCGCTGGAGGGGTCAAAACACCCGATACATAACCATAAAATCATCATAGTGGAAAAAATAGGACCAAATGTAAGATAGACAAGGCTGAAAAAACCTTTGATTAACGAAAAGACACAGATAAGTATGTTTATGAACGACAAAGTCATACCTATGTTCTTTCATTCTCAACTGGCGGCTTATATGACCCAGACAATAAGGTTGACGACCCTAATCTTTGTAGAATTCAATACCTTGATATGCCTGATGATTGTTATACCTTGGCAACTCATTGTCAAATAACCGAGCCGGTTTAAATTGAAACCATATGTGCAGTTAGATTTGAGACAACAAAAAACCAGCAAAACATAATAGTCTGTTTGAAACGATGTAAATCAAGCATTAAGAGTAATTTGGAGGCTTCTGATTCCAAAATGATGAGTAAACCAGACCAAAGGGCTTAAGCTAGGATTCGAATATGATCATGTAGCCCCCAGTGGCTTTGGCGTTGCACCGATCAAGAGGGTACCGACAGCTATGTTCTCTTTGGTTCGAATACGACCTATGTATGAACTGGAAGCCCCCAAATGACCTTGAGTGGTTTTAACGACCCTGATATGAATACGATCCAAGTCCGACCAAAAAGGGGTTAAGCTATGATTCAGATACGATCAAGAAGCCCCCTAGTGAGTTTGGCTTTGCGCCGGTCAAGAGGGTTACGACAACTATGTTCTCTTTGGTTCGAATATGACCTATGTTTGAACAGGAAGCCCCCTAGTGACCATGAGGTTACAGCTAGATTCAAATATGATCATGAGCCGGACCAAAAAGGGTTAAGCTAGATTCCAATACGATCAGCCCCCTAATGGTCGTTTGAATAATTAGAATAATAAAGATATATGATCATTGGAAATGCAAAGGACCGAGGTCGTGCTTTATTACTTATCATAATATATACAATGTCACAGTATGCACATTATGAGAGCTGGTAGCTCAAGTATAGTACGGCCGAAGATGAGCAATATTCCACGGCCGGCGGGTCTCTTCCTCCGACTTACATGAGTTTTTGTGCTCTCAAACGTCGATAAGGTAATATGAACCATTGTTCAAGTTCTTGCTGACCACAAAGGGTCCTTCCCAAGGTGGGGATAGCTTGTGTGCATCAGACTGATCCTAGATGAGCCAGAGCACCAGGTCACCTTCTTGAAAGGTTCTGGACCTAACCCGGCGGTTGTGATAACGGTGCAGGTCCTGATGAAAAATTGCTGATCGGGCTGCAGCCAAATCTCGCTCCTCATCCAGCAAGTCAAGTGCATCTTGTAGGGATTGTTCATTATTATCTTCAAAGTAAGCTGCCACGCGCGGCGAGTCATGACGAATATCACTAGGCAGGACTGCTTCTTGTCCATAAACAATGAAGAAAGGCATATAACCCGTAGACCTGTTAGGAGTGGTACTGATGCTCCATAGCACCGAGGGTAACTCCTCTACCCAACAACTCGGCGTACGTTGTAAAGGAACCATAAGTCGGGGCTTGAGACCTTTTAAGATTTCCTGATTTGCTCTCTCAGCTTGACCATTGGATTGGGGGTGAGCTACTGACGAAACATCAAGCGGATATGCTCACGTTGACAAAACTCCTCCAAATTGCCTTTGGACAGATTAGTACCATTGTCAGTTCTAATGTTGTGTGGAAAGAAAAACGAAAGATCACCTTTTTCATGAACTGAACCGCCGTGGCTGCATCGCACTTACTAACCGGCTTTGCCTCAACCCATTTTGTGAATTTGTCAACTGCCACCAAAAGATGTGTCTTTTTATCCTTGGATCTTTTGAAAGGTCCAACCATGTCAAGCCCCCAGACTGCAAATGGCCAAGTGATTGGAATCATCCACAATTCTTGAGCCGGCACGTGTGCTCGTCGTACAAATTTTTGACACCCAACACACCTACTGACCAGATCCTCTACATCAGCGTGAGCCGTTAGCCAGTAAAAACCATGACGAAAAGCTTTGGCCACAAGAGACTTTGAACCGGCGTGATGGCCACAATCCCCTTCATGGACCTCACAAAGAATTTATTGACCTTGTTCAGGAGAGACACAACGTTGAAACGCTCTGGTGACGCTGCGATGATACAAATCACCATTGGAAATTGTCATTGACTTCGACCGTCGGGTTATCTATCGAGCCAAGGTCTCATCCTCTGGCAACTCACCCCGGGTCATATAAACCAAATACGGTACTGTCCAATCTGTAATGACATGAAGAGCCGCCACCAACTGTGCCTCCGGGTCTAGAACGGCCAAATCTTCCTCTGTAGGTAATTTGACAGAAGGGTTATGCAGAACATCTACAAAAGTGTTAGGTGGCACCGGCTTACGCTGAGATCCCAACCGGCTTAAAGCATCAGCCGCTTCATTTTTTCTGCGGTCAATGTGCTCCACTTGATAACCCTTGAAATGTCCAGCAACAGCGTCAACCTCACGGCGATAAGCCGCCATGAGAGGGTCCTTGGAGTCCCACTTGCCTGATACCTGCTGAGCCACCAAATCTGAGTCGCCAAGGCACCGCACCCGGCTTAAACTCATCTCTTTTGCCATTTGAAGACCATGCAGTAAGGCCTCATATTCTATTGCGTTATTAGTACAAGGAAACATCAATCGCAACACATAACAAAACTTGTCATCTCGAGGAGAAGTTAAAACAACTCCAGCCCCTGAGCCTTCCAACTGACTGGACCCATCGAAATGAATCGTCCAATATGTGTTGTGTGGCTTCTCTTCAGGTATCTACAACTCCATCCAATCATTAATGAAGTCCACCAATGCTTGGTACTTAATGGCCGTGCGTGGCACATACTTTACATTATGAGACCCAAGCTCAATGTCCCACTTGGCGATTCGTCCTGTGGCTTCTCTATTTTGAATAATATATCCTAAAGGAGCAAAGCTAACCACAGTGATAGGGTGACCCTGGAAGTAACGCATAAGCTTCCGGCTTGCGATGAACACCCCATAAACAAGATTCTGCCAATGTGGATATCTTTGCTTGGATTCAATGAGCACCTCACTGACGTAGTAAACCCGCCATTGAATCGGATGTTCCTTGCCAGCCTCATTGCGCTCCACAACAATGGCCACACTAACGACCCGTGAGTTGGCAGCCACATATAACAACAGTGGCTCCTTCTCAATGGGGGTACCAAAAACCGGCGGCTCAGCAAGCTATCTTTTCAAATCTTCAAAGGTGGAGTTGGCAGCATCACTCCAGACAAAGTCATCCGTCGTTTTCATCATTTGATGCAATGGCATAGCCTTCTCAATCAACCGGCTTATGAACCGGCTCAAAGCTGCAACTCGGCCCGCCAGCCGCTTAACGTCATTGATGCACGCCGATTTAGCCAAAGATGTAATTGCCTTAATTTTTCCGGGTTAGCCTCAATGCCTCTGTTAGACACCAAAAAGCCCAAAAGCTTGCCAACTGGGACTCCAAAAACGCACTTAGGTGGGTTAAGCATCATCCGGTAGACCCGGAGGTTATCGAAGGTTTCCTTCAGATCAGCTACCAAGGTTTCATTCTCTCTGGATTTCACCACTATATCATCCATGTAAGCATGAACACTACGCCCAATCTGATTATGAAGGCAATTCTGTACACACCGCTGATAAGTCACCTGGGCACTCTTAAGCCCAAAAGGCATAGAGACAAAGCAGAAGGCTCGAAACGGAGTAATGAAAGCCATCTTCTCTTGGTCCTTAACCGCTATTTTGATCTGATGATAACTAGAATAAGCATCAAAGAAGCTCAGACGCTTGCAACCCGCCGTAGCATCAATGATTTGATCAATACGAGGGAGAACAAAAGGATCGGCCGGGGAAGCTTTGTTTAAATCCATGCAATCCACACACATAGGCCAAGTGTCATTCTTTTTCAGCACGAGCACCGGGTTAGCCAACCACTCTAGGTGAAAAACTTCAACAATAAACCCAGCTGCCAAAAGCTAGGCCACCTCTTCTCAAATAGCCTTGCGCCTTTCCTCATTAAACCGCCGAAGAAACTATCTGACCGGCTTAAACTTTGGATCGATATTAAGAGTGTGCTCAGCGAGTTCTCTCGGTACACCCAGCATGTGAGAAGGCTTCCATGAAAAGATGTCCTGGTTCTCATGGATGAACTCGATGAGGGCGCTTCCTATTTTGGATCCAAGTTAGCACTGATAATGAACTGTTTGGGTGAGTCGCCAGGCACAAAATTAATCATTCTGGTATCATCAGCTGACTTAAATTTTAGCGCCGTCTCATTCTTCGTAGTTGGCTTCTTCAAAGACATCATGTCTGTCAGGTCAACATTATCCATATAAAACTTCAATTCCTCCGTTGCACAAATAGACTCATCGTAAGCAACATCACCTTCTTTAGATTCCAGGGCTATCTTCCGGCTTCCATGCACTGTGATGGTGCCCTTATAACCCGGCATTTTGAGTTGCAGATAAACATAACACAGTCGTGCCATGAACTTGGCATTAGCCAGCCGTCCAAACAGAGCGTGATACAGGCTTTTGATTTTAACCACTTCAAAAGTTAACTTCTCAGCCCTAGAGTCATACTCATCTCCAAAGGCTACTGCCAGCTCAATCCTACCAACTGGGTATGCCGATTTACCAGGCACAACTCCATGAAAAACAGTATTGGATGTTTTAAGACTTTTGTCAGTCAACCCCATGCGACGGAACGTCTCATAATAAAGGATGTTGATGCTACTGCCTCCGTCCATGAGTACTTTAGTGAATTTGTATCCGCCAACCTGAGGTGCCACCACCAAAGCCAGATGACCCGGATTATCAACCCGGGGAGGGTGGTCTTCCCTACTACATATGATAGGCTGCTCAAACCATCTTAAATAACGTGGAACTGCCGGTTTAACAACATTTATAACACTCTTATGAAGTTTTTGGTCCCTTTTGCACAAACTGGTGGTGAATACGTGATACTGTCCACTGTTCAACTGTTTTGGGTTGCTCTGATACCCAGACTGTTGTTGCTGCTGATTACCTTGGTCGGATTGCTTATTATAGTTGCTCTGACTGCCTTGAGGGCCCTGGCCGTGAAAACGGCCACCGCCTGAGCCGGCGCCCGGTCCATGAAAGCCGCCACCACCTAAGCCGCCGCCAGGTCCGTGGTTACCATCAAACATGTTGGAATTCTTAAAAGCCTTCGTGATTGTACAGTCTTTCCACAGATGGGTAGCTGGCTTCTCCTGGGTGCCGTGTCTTGGACAAGGTTTATTTAGCAGCTGCTCAAGGGTGGGACCTGACCCGCTAGAGCGAGGAGGTGGCCTCCCCTTGCGCCGTTCATTATTGCCCTGTGCATTGGTGTTAGCCACAAACTCTAGACTACCATTGGCCTTACGTTTATTACCTCCTTGATTGACCGGGTTGTGTTGGTGACCTTTGCCGTTGCCGTTCTTCTTTCCGTTCCATGTCTTCCCTTCGTCAGACACGGGGTCCTTGGTACTGTCAGAATCGGCGTACTTGACCAGAGCCGCCATCAGCTGGCCCATGTCATTACAATCACGCTTGAGCCGCCCCAGATTTTGTTTCAGAGGTTCAAAACATCAATTTTTCTCCAACATTCAGATCGCGGAGCCGACATCCATCTTATTAGATGAATGTATTATTTCCTTGACCTGGCGCACCCAATGGGTCATGGATTCGCCTTCCTCTTGCTTGCAATTAGTCAAGTCCGTGATCGACATGGGCTGCTTACAAGTATGTTTGAAGTTCTGAATGAACCGGGCTTTTAACTCTGCTCATGAGCCGATGGAGTTGGGTGGCAACCCCTTCAACCAAGTGCAAGCTGTTCCATCCAACATCATAGTGAAGTATTTAGCCATTGCTGCGTCACTACTGAACTCCAGTAACTTCGTGTCCATCTCGTAACTTTCAATCCATGCTCTGGACTGCAGGTCAGCTGCTTAATTAGGTACCTTATGAGGCCCCTTAAAGTCCTTTGGCAAGCACTCATTACGCAGAGCCAACACTAGACAAGGGACACCTCCTGTCCTTGTGGCCACGCCTGCTTCAACAGAAGTCGCTGGATAAACCGGAAAAGCTTGGTGTGCCGCCAGCTCAGCTGCCTGTTGAACCGCCCGCTCGACCTCTTGACGGATTCTCTCCTGTTCCACCAAGTTAAGAGCTCGACCCTGGGCCTGGTCATGCCCGCGTGGTTGGTTACAGTGTTGGTGTTGCTTGACATGGCCGCTGAGTTCATATGCCTGCTATAGCTCGGGCTCCGGCTTGGGCGACGGGTTGAATGGATTATGTCTCGACAATAAGAGTATACATCCTGTTGTGCCATAGCCATCTGAAGAAGTTCTTCGACCCTTCATGTTTCAATCGTTGTTGGAGAGTCGGCTTCCATCGGGAGAGCCGCCAAACTAGCCGACGCAGCGATAAGATTCTCCAAAGGGTTAGAAAAGTGACCCGGTGGTATTGGTGTGTAATGAGGCGGAGCGGTATTCGCACGGGGGGGGGGGGGGTTCCATGGCTGGTGGTTGAACCGGCGCCCCAGTCCCGGGTGTTCTGATCCGGTTTGCCTCCGACAGGTTACTGGTACTAGCCCTAAGTGTATGGAAGAGGTTCCTAGGATCATAAGTTAGAGGCAGACGTGATTGAGCCTTTTGGTGCCTTCTTCTCATGACCTCATTTGTTGCATTTAGATCCACCGAGAGCTGGAAATTCTCTACTTGAAGCTGCTGAGCTCGAGCATCTAGAGCCGCGCACTCTGCCGCCATCCTTACGTCCTCCGCTGCTAAATCCTCCTTAGCTTGTGCTACCTCCCCATGTAACCGTGCCACCTCTACATCATGCAGAGCCTTATCTGCCGGCTCAACCACGGCGGTCAACAAGGTCGTCATTCGGTGGTTACCGCCGCCGTGCCTGTAGAATTATGACCAGGTTGAGTGCCAGCTTTGTAGACCTCGGCTCGATTCGGCGGCTCAGAGGGGTCCGGAATACTGGTGCCATCGGAACAACTCGCAAGCCCGCCATCTTGTAGTTGATACAATGAATCCGTCTCACCTATGGACGACTCGCCATCAGAGCAGACAGCCGTCTTGCCGCCAACCACAGATCCTTCAGAAAGCTCCCCTCCATGGATGCAACCTATGAAGGCACGCCTTACGGCCGGCTGAGCCCGGGCGGGTCTCGCACGCTGAGCCGTTTCGGTGAGGTCGGTGCAGACGTCCGTCTTAGGACCCGGCTTGCTGATCCGGCAGATGAAGACGTGGATTCCGCCGAAGGGGACCCGGTACCCGTACTCAATTGAGCCGGCCTCGGGGCCCCAGCCTGCGTCGTCGATGTAGAGCTTGCCCCGATGACTCTTGGTTATCCGGCCCACAGCTTATCCCTTGAGCCCTTTGAAGCTGTCCTTCAAGAACTCAAATCCACCGTGCGCTGGCCCCACGGTGGGCGCCAACTGTTGTGGAATTGTCATGGCAGATGTCCTAGTGAAAGGACTTAGTCATGGAGCCATCACAACTAGGAAGCTTAAAGGGGTTAATCAGGACAAAGGACATGAGAGGTTTATACTGGTTTGGCCCCTTGCGCTGAACGTAAAGCCTAGTCCAGTTGTTGTGGTATTGCTAGGTTTCGATGACCAAGGAGCGAAATACGCTAGCTTGGCTCTCGATCTGTTGTTTCTTGCCCTATGCCTCCGCCGGGTCGTTCCTTTATATACATGGGTTGACGCCCTGCGGCCTACAGAGTCTCGGCCGGCTCATACAATGTGTCCGGATCGGTGACGTCTTTTACACGCCTTAATTTACAAGTCTTATCATACATGGCGGTTTATACTCATGGGCCTTAAGCCGCCTCTGGGCTTCGGCCTAATACAACCTTATCATAAACCGTTACCTTGTATATTCTTCGGGCTTCCTTTAGTTAACCCGCCATTCCTATTGAGCCGGCCCCCTCCTGGGCGGGTCATACCTGGTAGTTATATCCCCAACACGAACCATGGAGTTTGTGTTCATGCATTTACCGGGAGAGACAACTGATAACGGTCTAGGCAAAACTTGGAAAGCCAACTCATGCATAGATGCAAATGGTCTTGAGATGAAACTAAGTGATGCACCAGTGTCAAAAAGACCTTTTGTAGGAAAGTCATTAACATGAAGATTACCGATGATCACTTCTGAAGAATCCTCTGCCTGAGCTGCGTTCATCATGTTCACCTTTGCAAACTTGGTATTATGCTTGACCACTGCATTGCTGGAAGATCTCACAGGAGGAGGAGGCAGAAGGCGCCTTTGGTTGAAGCACTTGTTCTCTTACTGCCCTTTCTACTGACACTTGTTGCAAGTAACCTCTGAGAGCGGACGATGATAAGGAGCACTTGACCTTGGAGTTTGAGACTAAGCTTTGTTCTGATAGCCTGGGATGGGTGGGTGGGAAGATCCATTGCCACCTTTGCTCTTTTACTGGTAGGGCTGACGAAACGGAGGAGGAGGCTGAACTGCATCCCTGACTATCTTCTTAGATGCCTCACACTTGAGCTGAGCAGCTTCTTGCTTTAGTGCCATGTTATAGAATTGACCAAACTTAGTCGGCTCAAGAAGCACGAGAGCTAACGGCAGATCTTCTCTGAGGCCACCTCTGAATTGATAGATCATACTCTTCTCATCAGGAACGTCTTGTTTAGCGAAGCGAGCAAGTTTCTGAAACTGGATATTGTATTGGTACACGGACATGCTGCCTTGCTTGAGATTGCGGAACTCCTCACGCTTGCTCTCAGCCACACTTGCTGGGATGTGAAGAGCTTTAAAGTCTTGGTGGAAATCATCCTAGGTAATCACACGACCTCCTCTAGAATCTCTGTATTGTTGAAACCACTCAGCAGCTTGGTCCTTGAGTTGAAACGAAGCAAACTTGACAAAGTCCTCAGGCCTGACATTGCTACATTCAAAATGCATGCAAATTTCCACAAGCCAATCGTCGGCATCTGTGGCCTTGATACAGTTGTTGAAGGACTTCGGCTGGTTTGCGAGGAACTGGTTGAGGGTAGCAAACTAAGGTGGATTATTGCCTTGGCCTTGATTTCCTTGGTTGCCTTGCCATTGGTTGCGCTCTTGCAAGAGTTGCAAAAGCATCTGAGTGTTGGAGTTGGTGGCTGCCATGACAGCTTGCCATGCCTCCGGAGGTGGAAGTGATGGCAGAGGGTTCGACTGATCCCCATCATTGCGGTCCGGATTCTGGCGCGTTGGAGGAGTCATCCTGAACAGGGCAACATCGGTTAGAATTTTGAAAGGAAGATAGGCAAGCTGAATCAATTGATCGAAAATTGCAACATGCAATCTTCACAATAAACATTTGAACAAGGATGAATGAATGAATTCCAAAGTAAATCATCACACGTCCATTAGGTTGAGAAGCCACTTAGATAAAGGTAGATGAAATAAAGCAACAAGGTACGAATATGAACAAATAAGTGGTAAGGATTACCCAATCACGAACCAAATATCTGCGGGAAGAAATACTAGAGCTACTTGAATTCCCAACTATGAAACTCCTGAAACTTCCTGGTTATGCAATCAGGTGTTGGGGATATAGGGGAAGCATAATATCTCACCCAAACTAACAATTCCTACATCCATCTGTATCCATCCTTCAACACATAACCAAGAAAATTTCGGAAATCATGTACCTCAACCTACGAAAAGCATCCGTTATACGAGTTATGGCAATACTCCCGAACTCCCGCCCAGTACTGGGTGGCGTCGAGGTTATCTCACCAACAATTGCATAAAAGATATTTTCGATGTCGGCAAACTCAGGTATTCCAGAACTACAACGATAAAATTGTGACAACAATACCTTGGAGCTCATCTCCGTGGGTCACTGCCACAACCCCTAAATGTCAGGAGGCACCAAGAACAATGTTGTCATCACAAGACTATCGAAACGATTCCAAGATACCCGCGTGATCCTAAAAAAAATCGTGAAATTTGAGGAGTGGGAAGTCAAAACTTCTACGTCAGGAGGCCTCACTAGAGCGACGAAGGTACTGAGGAGTAAAAAGAATCCTACTATCTGATATATATAATCCTAAGACTCAAAACATTTTGTTCTACCAGACTTTTTTTGCGTTCCTATGCAGCATTCAAAGCGACGTCATAAATTTTCAACACTTTTTAACATCATTTGCTATTTTCAGTCATTTACTGATTTGATTAGAGAGCTAAATGACCGTGAAATTGAAAATCACTACAAAATGAACTCTGAAAAGGTTGAAACTTGGCATGGTATCATCATTTCACCCACATGGCATGTGCAAAAGAGTAGAGGGTTACGGCAAAAACTGGACACACTTCGTGTACAAACTGGACAATCTCTTTCGGAGAATCTGGGTATCGGACGAGAACTCACATGTTACACGGCACTTCATTTTTTTAAACTTATTTAAACTCCAGACATTTTTTTGCCTTCCTATGCACCATTCAAAGAGATGTCATCAATTTTCAACACTTTCTAACATGATTTGCTATTTTTCAGTCATTTACCGATTTGTTTAAAGAGCGAAATGACCGTGAAATTGAAAATCACTACAAAATGAACTCTGAAAATGTTGAAACTTGTCATGGTATCATCATTCACCCACATAGCATGTGCCAAATAGTAGAAAGGGTTACGGCAAAAACTGGACGCACTTCATGTACAAACTGGAAAATCTCTTTTGGAGTATCAGGGTCTTGGATGAGAACTCATCTATTACACGGGCACTTCATTTTTTAAACTCCAGACTTTTTTGCGTTACGTATGCACCATTCAAAGCGACGTCATCAATTTTCAACACTTTCTAACATCATTTGGTACTTCCAGTCATTTACCGATTTATTTAGAGAGCTATATGACCGTGAAATTGAAAATCACTACAAAATGAACTCTGAAAATGTTGAAACATAGCATGTTGTGCGCCCCTCCTTGAATTATTCGGTCATGCAATACTTTTTTAATACTAAGAATAAAATGCATTTCGACCCCGTCCTAGTTCTCAATCATTTCGTGGCACCAGGTGTGGCTGAACCATCTACGATGGGGGGAGCGAGGGGAGGAAGCTTAGATAAGAGAATACGCTCTATTGCTTAACCGGCTCGTGGTGTTTATGGTCCTGACCCGGTACAGCCGCTAATACGGCATTTGGTACTGTCAACATTTCTCGAAAGGGAAAAAACATACTTAACAATTCGATTGGCAGGACCAAGGGATAGATCGATTGCATTTTGCATTCCATATGCACCATTCAAAGCGACGTCATCAATTTTCAACACTTTCTAACATCATTTGCTATTTTCAGTCATTTACCGATTTATTTAGAGAGCTAAATGACCATGAAATTGAAAATCACTACAAAATTAACTCGGAAAAAGTTGAAACTTGGCATGGTATCATCATTTCACCCACATGGCATGTGCAAAATAGTAGAGAGGGTTAAGGAAAAAACTGGACACACTTCGTGTACAAACTGGACTATCTCTATCGGAGTATCAGGGTTTTGAACGAGAACTCATCGGTTACACGGGCACTTCATTTTTTAAACTTATTTGAACTCCAGACTTTCTTTGCGTTCCAATGCACCATTCGAAGCAAGGTCATCAATTTTCAACACGTTCTGACATCATTTGCTATTTTTCAGTCATTTACCGATTTGTTTAGAGAGCTAAATGACCGTGAAATTGAAAATCACTACAAAATGAACTCTGAAAAGGTTGAAACTTGGCATGGTATCATAATTTCACCCACATGGCATGTGAAAAAGAGTGGAGAGGGTTACGGCGAAAACTAGACGCACTTCGTGTACAAACTGGACAATCTTTTTCGGAGTATCAGGGTTCCGGACGAGAACTCATCTGTTACACGGGCACTTCATTTTTTTAAACTTATTTGAACTCCAGATATTTTTTTCTTTCCTATGCACCATTCAAAGAGACGTCATCAATTTTCAACACTTTCTAACATCATTTGCTATTTTTCAGTCATTTACCGATTTGTTTAAAGAGCTAAATGAACATGAAATTGAAAATCACTACAAAATGAACTCTGAAAATGTTGAAACTTGGCATGGTATCATCATTCACCCACATAGCATGTGCAAAATAGTGGAGAGGGTTACGGCAAAAACTGGACGCACTTCGTGTACAAACTGGAAAATCTCTTTTGGAGTATCAGGGTTTCGGACGAGAACTCATCTGTTACACGGGAACTTCATTTTTTTTAACTTATTTGAACTCCAGACTTTTTTTGTGTTCCGTATCCACCATTCAAAGCGACGTCATCAATTTTGAACACTTTCTAACATCATTTGCTATTTTCAGTCATTTCCCGATTTATTGAGAGAGCTAAATGACCGTGAAATTGAAAATCACTACAAAATTAACTCTGAAAATGATGAAACATGGCATGGTATCATCATTTCACCCACATGGCATGTGCAAAATAGTAGAGAGGGTTATGGCAAAAACTGGACGCGCTTCGTGTACATACTGGACAATCTCTTTCTGAGTATCAGGGTTTCGGACGAGAACTCATCGGTTACACGGGTACTTCATTTTTTTAAACTTATTTCAACTCATGACTTTTTTTGCGTTCCGTATGAACCATTGAAAGCGAGGTCATCAATTTTCAACACGTTCTGACCACATTTGCTATTTTTAAGTCATTTACCGATTTGTTTAAAGAGCTAAATGACCGTGAAATTGAAAATCACTACAAAATGAACTCTGACAAGGTTGAAACTTGGCATGGTGTCACAATTTCACCCACATGGCATGTGAAAAAGAGTAGAGAGGGTTACGGCAAAAGCTAGACGAACTTCGTGTACAAACTGGGCAATCTCTTTCGGAGTATCAGGGTTTCGGACGAGAACTCATCTGTTACACGGGCACTTCATTTTCTTAAACTTATTTGACCTCCAGACTTTTTTTGTGTTCCTATGCACCATTCAAAGCGACGTCATAAATTTTCAACACTTTCTAACATCATTTGCTATTTTCAGTCATTTACCGATTTGTTTAGATAGCTTAATGACCGTGAATTTGAAAATCACTACAAAATGAACTCTGAAAAGATAGAAACTTGGCATGATATCATCATTTCACCCACATGGCATGTGCAAAAGAGTAGAGGGTTACGGAAAAAACTGGTCACACTTCGTGTACAAACTGGAAAATCTCTTTCGGAGTATCAGGGTTTTGGAGAGAACTCATCGGTTATAAGTTAACTTCATTTTTTTAAACTTATTTGAACTCCAGACTTTTTTTGTGTTCCATATGCACCATTCAAAGCGATGTCCTCAATTTTCAACATGTTCTAACATCATTGGCTATTTTTCAGTCATTTACCGATTTGTTTAGAGAGCTAAATGACCGTGAAATTGAAAATCTCTACAAAATGAACTCTAAAAAGATTGAAATTTTGCATGGTATCATCATTTCACCCACATGTCATGTGCAAAAGAGTAGGGGATTACGGCAAAAACTGGACGCACTTCGTGTACAAACTGGACAATCTCTTTCGGATTATCAGGGTTCCGGGCGAGAACTCATCTGTTACACGGGCACTTCATTTTTTTATACTTATTTGAACTCCAGATATGTTTTGCTTTCCTATGCACCATTCAAAGAGACGTCATCAATTTTCAACACTTCCTAACATGATTTGCTATTTTTCAGTCATTTACCGATTTATTTAGAGAGCTAAATGACCATGAAATTGAAAATCACTACAAAATGAACTCTGAAAATGTGGAAACTTGGCATGGTATCATCATTCACCCACATGGAATGTGCAAAATAGTAGAGAGGGTTACGGCAAAAACTGGACGCACTTCGTGTACAAACTGGAAAATCTCTTTTGGAGTATCAGGGTTTCGGATGAGAACTCATCGGTTACACGGGCACTTCATTTTTTAAACTCCAGACTTTTTTGCGTTCCTTATGCACCATTCAAAGCGAGGTCATCCATTTTCAACACTTTCTAACATCATTTGCTACTTTCAGTCATTTACCGATTTATTTAGAGAGCTATATGACCGTGAAATTGAAAATCAATACAAAATGAACTCTGGAAATGTTGAAACTTAGCATGGTATCATAATTTCACCCACATGGCATGTGCAAAATAGTAGAGAGGATTACGACGACAACTGGACGCACTTCGTGTACAAACTGGACAATCTCTTTCGGAGTATCATGGTTTCGGACGAGAACTCATCTGTTACACGGGGACTCCATTTTTATTAAACTTATTTGAACTCCAGACTTTTTTTGCATTCCTTATCCACCATTCAAAGCGACGTCATCAATTTTCAGCACTTTCTAACATAATTTGCTATTTTCAGTCATTTCCCGATTTATTTAGAGAGCTAAATGACCGTGAAATTGAAAATCACTACACAATGAACTCTAAAAATGTTGAAACATGGCATGGTATCATCATTTCACCCACATGGCATGTGCAAAATAGTAGAGAGGGTTATGGCAGAAACTGGACGCGCTTCGTGTACATACTGGACAATCTCTTTCTGAGTATCATGGTTTCGGACGAGAACTCATCGGTTACATGGGCACTTCATTTTTTTAAACTTATTTCAACTCCTGACTTTTTTTGCGTTCCGTATGAACCATTGAAAGCGAGGTCATCAATTTTCAACACGTTCTGACAACATTTGCTATTTTTAAGTCATTTACCGATTTGTTTAAAGAGCTAAATGACCGTGAAATTGAAAATCACTACAAAATGAACTCTGACAAGGTTGAAACTTCGCATGGTGTCATCATTTCACCCACATGGCATGTGAAAAGGAGTAGAGAGGGTTACGGCAAAAACTGGACGAACTTCGTGTACAAACTGGGCAATCTCTTTCGGAGTATCAGGGTTTTGGACGAGAACTCATCTGTTACACGGGCACTTCATTTTCTTAAACTTATTTGACCTCCAGACTTTTTTTGTGTTCCTATGCACCATTCAAAGCGACGTCATAAATTTTCAACACTTTCTAACATCATTTGCTATTTTCAGTCATTTACCGATTTGTTTAGATGGCTAAATGACCGTGAAATTGAAAATCACTACAAAATGAACTCTGAAAAGATAGAAACTTGGCAAGGTATCATCATTTCACCCACATGGCATGTGCAAAAGAGTAGAGGGTTACGGAAAAAACTGGACACACTTCGTGTACAAACTGGACAATCTCTTTCGGAGTATCAGGGTTTCGAACGAGAACTCATCGGTTACACGGGTAATTCATTTTTTAAACTTATTTGAACTCCAGACTTTTTTTGCATTCCGTATGCACCATTCAAAGCAAGGTCATCAATTTTCAACATGTTCTAACATCATTTGCTATTTTTCAGTCATTTATCGATTTGTTTAGAGAGCTAAATGACCGTGAAATTGAAAATCACTACAGAATGAACTCTAAAAAGGTTGGAACTTGGCATGGTATCATAATTTCACGCACATGGCATGTGAAAAAGAGTAGAGAGGGTTACGGCAAAAACCGGACGCACTTCGTGTACAAACTGGACAATCTCTTTAAGAGTATCAGGGTTTCGGACGAGAACTCATCTGTTACACGGGCAATTCATTTTTTTAAACTTATTTGAACTCCAGACATTTTTTTTGCGTTCGTATGAACCATTTAAAGAGACGTCATCAATTTTCAACACTTTCTAACATGATTTGCTATTTTTCAGTCATTTACCGATTTGTTTAAAGAGCTAAATGACCATGAAATTGAAAATCACTACAAAATGAACTCTGAAAATGTTGAAACTTGGCATGGTATCATCATTCACCCACATAGCATGTGCAAAATAGTAGAGAGGGTTACGGCAAAAACTGGACGCACTTCGTGTACAAACTGGAAAATCTCTTTTGGAGTATCAGGGTTTCGAATGAGAACTCATCTGTTACACGGGCACTTCATTTTTTTAAACTCTAGACTTTTTTGTGTTCCGTATGCACCATTCAAAGCGACATCATCAATTTTCAACACTTTCTAACTTGATTTGCTATTTTCAGTCATTTACCGATTTATTTAGAGAGCTAAATGACCATGAAATTGAAAATCACTACAAAATTAACTCTGAAAAAGTTGAAACTTGGCATGGTATCATCATTTCACCCACATGGCATGTGCAAAATAGTAGAGAGGGTTAAGGAAAAAACTGGACACACTTCGTGTACAAACTAGACAATCTCTTTCGGAGTATCAGGGTTTTGAACGAGAACTCATCGGTTACATGGGTAATTCATTTTTTAAACTTATTTGAACTCCATACTTTTTTTGCGTTCCGTATGCACCATTCAAAGCAAGGTCATCAATTTTCAACATGTTCTAACATCATTTGCTATTTTTCAGTCATTTACCGATTTGTTTAGAGAGCTAAATGACCGTGAAATTGAAAATCACTACAGAATGAACTCTAAAAAGGATGAAACTTGGCATGGTATCATAATTTCACCCACATGGCATGTGAAAAAGAGTAGAGAGGGTTATGGCAAAAACCGGACGCACTTCGTGTACAAACTGGACAATCTCTTTAAGAGTATCAGGATTTCGGACGAGAACTCATCTGTTACACGGGCAATTCATTTTTTTAAACTTATTTGAACTCCAGACATTGTTTTTGCGTTCGTATGAACCATTTAAAGAGACATCATCAATTTTCAACAGTTTCTAACATGATTTGCTATTTTTCAGTCATTTACCGATTTGATTAAATAGCTAAATGACCATGAAATTGAAAATCACTACAAAATGAACTCTGAAAATGTTGAAACTTGGCATGGTATCATCATTCACCCACATAGCATGTGCAAAATAGTAGAGAGGGTTACGGCAAAAACTGGACGCACTTCGTGTACAAACTGGAAAATCTCTTTTGGAGTATCAGGGTTTCGAATGAGAACTCATCTGTTACACGGGCACTTCATTTTTTTAAACTCCAGACTTTTTTGCGTTCCGTATGCACCATTCAAAGCGACGTCATCAATTTTCAACACTTTCTAACATCATTTGCTACTTTCAGTCATTTACCAATTTATTTAGAGAGCTATATGACCGTGAAATTGAAAATCACTACAAAATGAACTCTGAAAATGTTGAAACATGGCATGGTATCATCATTTCACCCACATGGCATGTGCAAAATAGTAGAGAGGGTTATGGCAAAAACTGGACGCGCTTCGTGTACATACTGGACAATCTCTTTCTGAGTATTAGGGTTTCGGACGAGAACTCATCGGTTACACGGGCACTTCATTTTTTTAAACTTATTTCAACTCCTGACTTTTTTGCGTTCCGTATGAACCATTGAAAGCGAGGTCATCAATTTTCAACACGTTCTGACATCATTTGCTATTTTTAAGTCATTTACCGATTTGTTTAAAGAGCTAAATGACCGTGAAATTGAAAAGAACTACAAAACGAACTCTGACAAGGTTGAAACTTGGCATGCTGTCATCATTTCACCCACATGGCATGTGAAAAAGAGTAGAGAGGGTTACGGCAAAAACTGGACGAACTTCGTGTACAAACTGGGCAATCTCTTTCGGACTATCAGGGTTTCGGACGAGAACTCATCTGTTACACGGGCACTTCATTTTCTTAAACTTATTTGACCTCCAGACTCTTTTTGTGTTCCTATGCACCATTCAAAGCGACGTCATAAATTTTCAACACTTTCTAACATCATTTGCTATTTTCAGTCATTTACCGATTTGTTTAGATAGCTAAATGACCGTGAAATTGAAAATCACTACAAAATGAACTCTGAAAAGATAGAAACTTGGCATGGTATCATCATTTCACCCACATGGCATGTGCAAAAGAGTAGATGGTTACGGAAAAAACTGGACACACTTCGTGTACAAACTGGACAATCTCTTTCGGAGTATCAGGTTTTGGAGAGAACTCATCGGTTATAAGGGAACTTCATTTTTTTAAACTTATTTGAACTCCAGACTTTTTTTGTGTTCCGTATGCACCATTCAAAGCGATGTCCTCAATTTTCAACACGTTCTAACATCATTGGCTATTTTTCAGTCATTTACCGATTTGTTTAGAGAGCTAAATGACCGTGAAATTGAAAATCTCTACAAAATGAACTCTAAAAAGATTGAAATTTGGCATGGTATCATCATTTCACCCACATGGCATGTGGAAAAGAGTAGGGGATTACGGCAAAAACTGGACGCACTTCGTGTACAAACTGGACAATCTCTTTCGGAGTATCAGGGTTCCGGACGAGAACTCACCTGTTACACGGGCACTTCATTTTTTTAAACTTATTTGAACTCCAAACATTTTTTGCTTTCCTATCACCATTCAAAGAGACGTCATCAATTTTCAACACTTTCTAACATCATTTGCTATTTTTCAGTCATTTACCGATTTGTTTAAAGAGCTAAATGACCATGAAATTGAAAATCACTACAGAATGAACTCTAAAAAGGTTGGAACTTGGCATGGTATCATAATTTCACCCACATGGCATGTGAAAAAGAGTAGAGATGGGTTACGGCAAAAACCGGACGCACTTCGTGTACAAACTGGACAATCTCTTTAAAAGTATGAGGGTTTCGGACGAGAACTCATCTGTTACACGGGCAATTCATTTTTTTAAACTTATTTGAACTCCAGACATTGTTTTTGCGTTCGTATGAACCATTTAAAGAGACGTCATCAATTTTCACCACTTTCTAACATGATTTGCTATTTTTCAGTCATTTACCGATTTGTTTAAAGAGCTAAATGACCATGAAATTGAAAATCACTACAAAATGAACTCTAAAAATGTTGAAACTTGGCATGGTATCATCATTCACCCACATAGCATGTGCAAAATAGTAGAGAGGGTTACGGCAAAAACTGGACGCACTTCGTGTACAAACTGGAAAAATCTCTTTCGGAGTATCATGGTTTCGGACGAGAACTCATCTGTTACACGGGCACTTCATTTTTTTAAACTTATTTGAACTCTAGAATTTTTTGCATTCCGTATGAACCATTCAAAGTGACGTCATCAATTTTCAACACTTTCTAGCATCATTTGCTACTTTCAGTCATTTACCGATTTATTTACAGAGCTATATGACCGTGAAATTGAAAATCACTACAAAATGAACTCTGAAAATGTTGAGAGGATTATGGCCAAAACTGGACACACTTCGTGTAAAAACTGGACAATCTCTTTCGGAGTATCTGGGTTTTGGACGAGAACTCATCTGTTACACGGGCACTTCACTTTTTTAAACTTATTTGAACTACATACTTTTTTTGCGTTCCGTATGCACCATTCAAAGCGAGGTCATCAATTTTCAACACGTTCTGACATCATTTGCTATTTGTCAGTCATTTACCGATTTGTTTAGAGAGCGAAATGACCGTGAAATTGAAAATCACTGCATAATGAACACTGAAAATGTTGAAACTTGGCATGGTATCATCATTCACCCACATAGCATGTGCAAAATAGTAGAGAGGGTTACGGAAAAAACTAGATGCACTTCATGTACAAATTGGAAAATCTCTTTCGGAGTATCAGGGTTTCGGACGAGAACTCATCTGTTACATGGGCACTTCATTTTTTTTAAATTATTTGAACTCCAGCCTTTTTTGCGTTCCATATGCACCATTCAAAGCGACGTCATCAATTTTCAACACTTGCTAACATCATTTGCTATTTTCTGTCATTTACCGATTTATTTAGAGAGCTAAATGACCATGAAATTGAAAATCACTACAAAATTAACTCTGAAAAAGTTGAAACTTGGCATGGTATCATCATTTCACCCACATGGCATGTGCAAAATATTAGAGAGGGTTAAGGAAAAAACTGGACACACTTCGTGTACAAACTGGACAATCTCTTTTGGACTATGAGGGTTTCGAACGAGAACTCATCGGTTACACGGGTAATTCATTTTTTAAACTTATTTGAACTCCAGACTTTTTTTGCATTCCGTATGCACCATTCAAAGCAAGGTCATCAATTTTCAACATGTTCTAACATCATTTGCTATTTTTCAGTCATTTACCGATTTGTTTAGAGAGCTAAATGACCGTGAAATTGAAAATCACTACAGAATGAACTCTGAAAAGGTTGAAACTTGGCATGGTATCATAAATTCACCCACATGGCATGTGAAAAAGAGTAGAGAGGGTTACGGAAAAAACCGGATGCACTTCGTGTACAAACTGGACAATCTCTTTAAGAGTATCAGGGTTTCGGACGAGAACTCATATCTTACACGGCAATTCATTTTTCTAAACTTATTTGAACTCCAGACATTGTTTTTGCATTCGTATGAACCATTTAAAGAGACGTCATCAATTTTCAACACTTTCTAACATGATTTGCTATTTTTCAGTCTTTTACCGATTTGTTTAAAGAGCTAAATGACCATGAAATTGAAAATCACTACAAAATGAACTCTGAAAATGTTGAAACTTGGCATGGTATCATCATTCACCCACATAGCATGTGCAAAATAGTAGAGAGGGTAATGGCAAAAACTGGACGCACTTCGTGTACAAACTGGAAAATCTCTTATGGAGTATCAGGGTTTCGAATGAGAACTCATCTGTTACACGGGCACTTCATTTTTTTAAACTCCAGACTTTTTTGCGTTCCGTATGCACCATTCAAAGCGACGTCATCAATTTTCAACACTTTCTAACATCATTTGCTACTTTCAGTCATTTACCGATTTATTTAGAGAGCTATATGACCGTGAAATTGAAAATCACTACAAAATGTACTCTGAAAATGTTGAAACATGGCATGGTATCATCATTTCACCCACATGGCATGTGCAAAATAGTGGAGATGGTTATGGCAAAAACTGGACGCGCTTCGTGTACATACTGGACAATCTCTTTCTAAGTATCAGGGTTTCGGACGAGAACTCATCGGTTACACGGGCACTTCATTTTTTTAAACTTATTTCAACTCCTGACTTTTTTTGCATTCCGTATGAACCATTGAAAGCGAGGTCATCAATTTTCAACACGTTCTGACATCATTTGCTATTTTTAAGTCATTTACCGATTTGTTTAAAGAGCTAAATGACCGTGAAATTGAAAATCACTACAAAATGAACTCTGAGAAGGTTGAAACTTGGCATGGTGTCATCATTTCACCCACATGGCATGTGAAAAAAAGTAGAGAGGGTTACGGCAAAAACTGGACGAACATCGTGTACAAACTGGGCAATCTCTTTCGGAGTATCAGGGTTTCGGACGAGAACTCATCTGTTACACGGGCACTTCATTTTCTTAAACTTATTTGACCTCCAGACTTTTTTGTGTTCCTATTCACCATTCAAAGCGACGTCATAAATTTTCAACACTTTCTAACATCATTTCCTATTTTCAGTCATTTACCGATTTGTTTAGATAGCTAAATGACCGTGAAATTGAAAATCACTACAAAATGAACTCTGAAAAGATAGAAACTTGGCATGGTATCATCATTTCACCCACATGGCATGTGCAAAAGAGTAGAGGGTTACGAAAAAAATTGGACACACTTCGTCTACAAACTGGACAATCTCTTTCGAGGTATCAGGGTTTTGGAGAGAACTCATCGGTTATAAGGGAACTACATTTTTTTAAACTTATTTGAACTCCAGACTTTTTTTGTGTTCCATATGCACCATTCAAAGCGATGTCCTCAATTTTCAACACGTTCTAACATCATTGGCTATTTTTCAGTCATTTACCGATTTGTTTAGAGAGCTAAATGACCGTGAAATTGAAAATCTCTACAAAATGAACTCTAAAAATATTGAAATTTGGCATGGTATCATCATTTCACCCACATGGGATGTGCAAAAGAGTAGGGGATTACGGCAAAAACTGGACGCACTTCGTGTACAAACTGGACAATCTCTTTCGGAGTATCAGGGTTCCGGACAAGAACTCATCTGTTACACGGGCACTTCATTTTTTTAAACTTATTTGAACTCCAGACATTTTTTGCTTTCCTATGCACCATTCAAAGAGGTGTCATCAATTTTCAGGACTTTCTAACATCATTTGCTATTTTTCAGTCATTCACCGATTTGTTTAAAGAGCTAAATGACCATTAAATTGAAAATCACTACAAAATGAACTCTGAAAATGTTGAAACCTGGCATGGTATCGTCATTCACCCACATAGCATGTGCAAAATAGTAGAGAGGGTTACGGCAAAAACTGGACGCACTTCGTGTACAAACTGGAAAAATCTCTTTTGGAGTATCATGGTTTCGGACGAGAACTCATCTGTTACACGGGCACTTCATTTTTTTAAACTTATTTGAACAACAGAATTTTTTGCATTCCGTATGAACCATTCAAAGCGACGTCATCAATTTTCAACACTTTCTAACATCATTTGCTACTTTCAGTCATTTACTGATTTATTTAGAGAGCTATATGACCGTGAAATTGAAAATCACTACAAAATGAACTCTAATAATGTTGAAACTTAGCATGGTATCATCATTTCACCCACATGGCATGTGCAAAATTGTAGAGAGGATTATGGCCAAAACTGGACACACTTCGTGTACAAACTGGACAATCTCTTTCGGAGTATCTGGGTTTCGGACGAGAACTCATCTGTTACACGGGCACTTCACTTTTTTACACTTATTTGAACTACAGACTTTTTTGCGTTCCGTATGCACCATTCAAAGCGAGGTCATCAATTTTCAACACGTTCTGACATCATTTGCTATTTTTCAGTCATTTACCGATTTGATTAGAGAGCGAAATGACCGTGAAATTGAAAATCACAGCATAATGAACACTGAAAATGTTGAAACTTGGCATGGTATCATCATTCACCCACATAGCATGTGCAAAATAGTAGAGAGGGTTACGGAAAAAACTGGACGCACTTCGTGTACAAATTGGAAAATCTCTTTCGGAGTATCAGGGTTTCGGACGAGAACTCATCTGTTACATGGGCACTTCATTTTTTTAAACTTATTTGAACTCCAGACTTTTTTTGCGTTCCATATGCACCATTCAAAGTGACGTCATCAATTTTCAACACTTTCGAACATCATTTGCTATTTTCAGTCATTTACCGATTTATTTAGAGAGCTAAATGACCATGAAATTGAAAATCACTACAAAATTAACTCTGAAAAAGTTGAAACTTGGCATGGTATCATCATTTCACCCACATGGCATGTGCAAAATAGTATTGAGGGTTAAGGAAAAAACTGGACACACTTCATGTACAAACTGGACAATCTCTTTTGGAGTATCAGGGTTTCGAACGAGAACTCATCGGTTACACGGGTAATTCATTTTTTAAACTTATTTGAACTCCAGACTTTTTTTGCGTTCCGTATGCACCATTCAAAACAAGGTCATCAATTTTCAACATGTTCTAACATCATTTGCTATTTTTCAGTCATTTACCGATTTGTTTAGAGAGCTAAATGACCGTGGAATTGAAAATCACTACAGAATGAACTCTGAAAAGGTTGAAACTTGGCATGGTATCATAATTTCACCCACATGGCATGTGAGAAAGAGTAGAGAGGGTTACGGCAAAAACCGGACGCACTTCGTGTACAAACTAGACAATCTCTTTAAGAGTATCAGGGTTTCGGACGAGAACTCATATCTTACACGGCAATTCATTTTTTTAAACTTATTTGAACTCCAGACATTGTTTTTGCGTTCGTATGAACCATTTAAAGAGACGTCATCAATTTTCAACACTTTCTAACATGATTTGCTATTTTTCAGTCATTTACCGATTTGTTTAAAGAGCTAAATGACCATGAAATTGAAAATCACTACAAAATGAACTCTGAAAATGTTGAAACTTGGCATGGTATCATCATTCACCCACATAGCATGTGCAAAATAGTAGAGAGGGTTACGGCAAAAACTGGACGCACTTCGTGTACAAACTGGAAAATCTCTTTTGGAGTATCAGGGTTTCGAATGAGAACTCATCTGTTACACGGGCACTTCATTTTTTTAAACTCCAGACATTTTTTGTGTTCCGTATGCACCATTCAAAGCGACGTCATCAATTTTCAACAATTTCTAACATCATTTGCTACTTTCAGTCATTTACCGATTTATTTAGAGAGCTATATGACCGTGAAATTGAAAATCACTACAAAATGAACTCTGAAAATGTTGAAACATGGCATGGTATCATCATTTCACCCACATGGCATGTGCAAAATAGTAGAGAGGGTTATGGCAAAAACTGGACGCGCTTCGTGTACATACTGGACAATCTCTTTCTAAGTATCAGGATTTCGGACGAGAACTCATCGGTTACACGGGCACTTCATTTTTTTAAACTTATTTCAACTCCTGACTTTTTTTGCATTCCGTATGAACCATTGAAAGAGAGGTCATCAATTTTCAACACGTTCTGACATCATTTGCTATTTTTAAGTCATTTACCGATTTGTTTAAAGAGCTAAATGACCGTGAAATTGAAAATCACTACAAAATGAACTCTGACAAGGTTGAAACTTGGAATGGTGTCATCATTTCACCCACATGGCATGTGAAAAAGAGTAGAGAGGGTTACGGCAAAAACTGGATGATCTTCGTGTACAAACTGGGCAATCTCTTTCGGAGTATCAGGGTTTCGGACGAGAACTCATCTGTTACACGGGCACTTCATTTTCTTAAACTTATTTGACCTCCAGATTTTTTTTGTGTTCCTATGCACCATTCAAAGCGACGGCATAAATTTTCAACACTTTCTAACATCATTTGCTATTTTCAGTCATTTACCGATTGTCGGTGTACTAGAGTAGGGGTACCCTAGTATCCCGAACTTGTGCACGGGCAGTCGCAGTATCCCGCGGCAAGGCTTGCCGGGCGACCGCCAAGATCCTCCGAGGTCCCTTTGGAGCCATTCAAGAACAAAGTATTTGAGCCAAGGAGGCAAGACCCCGGCAAGAGGAGCTTGCCGAGGAGGAGACAAGACCCCGGCAAGAGGCGCTTGTCGGGAAGGCCAACCAAGGCATCTCAAGGAACTTGCCGCGGCGCGCCACGTGCCCCGGCAAGGCCCGGTGAGTGGCAAGCTCCCGGGCGCGACAAGACAACGACCACGGCAAGGCGCTTGCCGCGGCAATTCACCACTCTGCGCCCGCGCTCCAGCACATCCACCAACGTGTCGCTCTGGGACCCTTCCAGGAATACATGGCGGGAAGCTGTGCAGCCAGCGGTGCGCGGTGGTAAGCGGCGCTGACGAGATCGCCATCGTGGCGGACGGTGGCGTCCCTGGCGATCCCTTTCCACACTATGTGGACGACGCAGACGGGTAGTTAATGCCCTTGTCCCCTGCCGTCAGGGTTAGGTATGATACACTGTACAAGTAGTTGTACCAACCACTAAACCTTTCCATTTTTGCCCTTGTCTATGTTGCCACCTGTCGGTGACCCCTTGGACATATAAAAGGAGGCCCCTGCGCAACGTAGAGAGAGGGGAAGACTCATTCACGCTCGGTCTCGTTAGCTGCTGGTGTGTACTATGGCACTCCGGGCTCCCGAGTAAGAACTCAATACAAACCAAAGCAGGAGTAGGGTTCTACGCATCCGTGCGGCCCGAACCTGGGTAAACTGCTCGTGTGCTTCGCCTCAATCTGCTCTTTGCGCGATCTCCGCCCTCGCCGAACCGAAAGGGGCTCGGTCCACCAAGTCCCATAGGTGCTCGTGGATCAGTTTCCCCGGCATCTTTGGCGCGCCAGGTAGGGGGCGTCGAGGTTGTGTGAACCAAATCCGGCGTTCACACGAGCTAGATCTTCATCATCTTCACCGACATGCCACCGAAGAAGAAGGCTTCGGAGGCGGCTGCTCTGTCCGCACCGAACCCGCCACCGCCGGAGAAAACGGCTGGTGGGTTAGACGCTGGCGGAAGAACGGGCGTCGACGAGGGAGCTCATGGTGCTACCAGGTCCAAGGACAAGGCTGCGCTGCCCATCGGCGGCGCAGTCGATTCCCGCAACGATCGGGCGCACTCCAAGACTTCGGCGTCCGTACATGCACCGCGCCCATCTCAGGGGGCGCAGGACCGGCAGCGTCATGGTACTCACGGTTAGAAGTCCGAGCATATCCCACTCCTCGCACCGTTCGCCGCCTCCACCCGCCACTTCAACGGAAGCTTTGGCGCGAGCTCAACTGCTCCTAGACTACCCTCCAGCGGCAGACAAGATCGACGACTGGAGGGCCACCATTCAGAGCCTCATCGGCTTCACCAACAGCGACATTCCACGGCAGCCGAGCACGTCGCAGCCGCGGCAAGTCAGCCAGGCACGAGCCAGTGGCGACAAGACTGGTGGGGGTGCAACCACAGTGCACTCTCCGCCCCGAAGGCCAAGATCGCCGACTCGCCGGATCCACCTTGACAGCGGCTCTACCGCGTCGTCGGATCCACGAGCTCGCCGTGATCAGCGCCAACTTCTTCACGAACGACAACAAGAAGACGCTCGTACTCGTATCGAGCGCCGAAGAGAAGCGCGGCGTCAATCAGACCAGCGCGCTGGGCCCTCTGTCGACATGCATGCGCCAGGGGAACCAGGCGACTTACCGTAAGCGGTAGGTTGCCCTGCGTTTACTCGAGAGCTGCGGCAAGTCCAGTGGCCCAGTATGAAGAATTTCAAGCCAGACGTACCAGAGAAGTACGACGGCAAGTCGCATCCGTCAGAGTTCCTCAGCATCTACACCATCGCGGTGCAAGTTGCCGGGGGACGGGACGATAGGATCCTTGCCAACTACTTCCCGCTGGTGCTCAAGCCTAACGTCAGGTCCTAGCTCATGCACTTGCCGGAGAACTCCATATCCTCCTGGGCAGACCTATGCCATCAGTTTGTCGGCGCCTTTACAGGCGGCCACAAACCCCATGGCCAAGAGAGTGACCTTCACCTGCTCGTCCAGAAGGAAGGAGATCCCCTGCGCAAATACATTCAGAGGTTCAGCCGTGTACAGCACAACATCCCAAATATCCACCCTGCCGCGGTCATCAGCGCGTTCCATCAGAACGTGCGTAACCGCAGGATGCGGGAGGAGATGGCGATGTGCAGGATCAGGGACGTCAGCGAGCTGTATGCCCTGGCTGACAAGTGTGCACGTGCTGAGGAAGGAAGGAAATTTCCCGGAGAGAATACAACAGCAGGAGGATCTGACAGCGAGGATGCTGCCCCGGCAAAGAAAAACCGGCGGCGGAACAACAGGAAGAAGAAAGGCAAAGATGTACTAGTCGTTGAGCAGTTCGGCCACGAAGGTGGCGCCCATAAAGCCAAAGTTGGTAGCTCCGGCAAGGAGGTTGCCGCATGCACCAACTGCCAGGCTGTGGCGGTCGCCGACAAGCAGGACGGCACCGACAAGCAATACTGCAAGATTCACCGCACCAAGGGCCATGACCTACAGAGTTGCAAGAAGGTCGAGCAGCTTGTCCAGCAGCAAAAAGCTGAATACGAGCGACATGACAAGGAGAGGGCCCAAGGAGGCGCCGCAGAATCCGGCAAGAAGCGCGCCGGCCGGGGAGGACGCCGCGGCAAGGCCAAGCAGCGGCAAGGAGACAGACCTCCCCGCGGCCGCGACAATGATGAAGATGAGGACGAAGATGAAGACATGGATGATGTCGAGACCAGTGAGCAGGAGTTCCAGAAAGCCACAGATGTCTTGTGCGTTGACGGTGGTGCTGCTCTGCATTCTTCACACCGCCAACTCAAGCAGTGGGCGCGGGAAGTCAATGCAGCAGAACCACCTATCGAGTCGCACAAACTTCTGAAATGGTCCAGCACGCCTATCATTTTTGATATTGAGGACCACCCTGATCGCACAACTGCGGTCGGGTGCTTGCCGATGTTGGTTTCACCAACTATCCACAACCTCAAGGTCACTAAGATGTTAGTTGACGGCGGGGCCAGCTTGAACCTGATCTCCTCCGTTGTACTCCAGAGACTCCAGATCCCTGACAGCGAGCTTGAAGAGACCGGCACATTCCAAGGAATCAGCCCGGGAAGGAGCAAGCCGAAGGGGAAAGTTACGCTTCGGGTGACATTTGGCAGCGAGTTGAATTTCAGGACTGAGAGGGTCACTTTCGACATTGCCGATTTTCCATTACCCTACAATGGAATACTTGGCCGTCCAGCACACGCCAAGTTTATGGCAGCCTCTCACTACGCATATAACATGTTGAAGATGCCAGGCCCGATAAGTGTCATCTCTGTCCCTGGCGACAAGAAAGATGCTCTTATCTGCGCCGACAAGATCTACCGGGAAGCAGCAGCCGCGACAGATCGCAAGCCACTTGCCGCTGAAGCTCCCGGGGGGAAGAAGAAGACCAAGTCCGGCAAGAGCTCTAATACCCACTCCGGCAAGCGCACCTCTTTGGAGTGCTGCGCTGCCGTCGAGGACGCACCATCGAGCTCCACCGGCAAGTGTAAGAAGGCAATGGCAGCTCCGCCACAGACTAAAAAGGTGTCCGCCAAGGAGGACGGCACTGGTGGTACCTTCACCATCAGTGCCACGCTTGACCCTAAATAGGAAAGCGCGCTCATTGTTTTCCTGCGAGCGAACGTCGACGTGTTTGCATGGCAACCGTCTGACATCCCCGGTGTTCCCAGGAAAGTAATTGAGCACCATCTTGCCATTTGTCCTCATGCGCGGCCCGTCAAGCAGAAAGTCAGGAAGCAAGCAGTGGTGCGCCAAGAATTCATCGCAGAAGAGATCAAGAAGTTGGAAGCAGCAGGCCTTGTCAGAGGAGTGCTCCATCCTACGTGGTTGGCCAATCTTGTAGTCGTGCGCAAGGCTAACGGGAAATGGAGGCTTTGTATCGACTTTACCGATGTTAATAAAGCTTGTCCCAAAGACCCATTTCCCTTGCCGCGCATTGACCAGATTGTTGACTCCATGGCCGGATGCGACTTGCTTTCATTTCTTGACGCATACTCAGGATATCATCAGATCTTCATGATAGAAGAGGACGAGGAGAAAACCGCATTCATTACTCCATGTGGCACGTACTGTTTCGTACGGATGCCTTTTGGTTTAAAGAATGCTGGTTCAACATTTGCAAGAGTAGTCCATGTCGCTTTTGAGCCACAAATACACAGAAATGTAGAAGCCTACATGGATGACATAGTGGTCAAAAGCAAGGACAAGGCAACTCTGATTCAAGATTTAGACGAGACCTTCGCAAATCTGCGCAAGATCAACCTCAAGCTCAACCCCGAGAAGTGTGTGTTTGGAGTCCCCTCTGGCAAGCTTCTCGGGTTCTTCGTGTCTCAGCGGGGAATAGAAGCCAATCCCGACAAGATCAAGGCCATTGAGCAGATTGAAGCACCAAAGCGCGTCAAGGATGTACGAAGACTTGCCGGTTGCATAGCTGCTCTCAGCAGGTTTATCTCTAGGTCTGCTGAGCGCGCCCTGCCATTTTTCAAAATATTGAAAAAGGCAGGTCCAATGCAATGGACTCCGGAAGCGGAGGCTGTGCTGCAGGGCTTGAAGAGATACCTGTCCTCCACTCCAACACTTGTCGCACCTAAGCCACAAGAGAAGTTGCTGCTATATATAGCGGCAACCAATCAAGTGGTTAGTGCTGCGTTAGTTGCGGAGAGGGAGGCAGATGATGAGCCAGCAACCCCGGCAAGCACATCCAGCGACAAGCAGGGAGCTTCCCCAACAAGCTCTGGTCCCGACAAGGATGGATCTACGCAGACGCACGAAGAGATGCAGAAGAGAATGGTGCAGCGCCCATTTTATTTTGTCAGTTCCCTTCTGCAGGGGGCTAGGTCAAGGTACACTGGTGTGCAGAAATTGCTTTTCGGCCTTCTCATGGCCTCGAGAAAGCTGCGCCATTACTTCCAAGCACATGAAATCACAGTTGTCACTCGATTTCCGCTGAAGAGGATACTTCAGAATCCAGAAGCGAGAGGCAGGATTATTGAGTGGGCACTGGAACTGTCAAGCTTTGGCCTCAAGTTTGAAAGCACTTCAACTATCCAAAGCAGAGCATTGGCAGAATTCATAGCAGAGTGGACGCCAACACCAGATGAGGAAATCCCAGAGACGAGCATTCCCATCAAGGAAGCAAGCAAAGAGTGGCTGATGTACTTTGATGGTGCCTTTTCGCTGCAAGGCGCCGGTGCTGGCGTGCTGCTTGTCGCACCCACCAGAGAGCACCTCAAGTACGTAGTCCAGATGCACTTTCCCAAGGAGCAAGCAACAAACAATACTGCAGAGTATGAAGGCTTGCTTGCCGGTCTCAGGATCGCGGCAGACCTTGGGATCAAGAAACTCATCGTCAGGGGTGACTCACAGCTTGTCGTCCGCCAAGTGAACAAGAATTATCAGAGTCCGTTGATGGAAGCCTACGTCGACGAAGTGAGAAAGCTAGAAGAGCACTTTGACGGCCTGCAGATGGAGCATGTTCCAAGAGCTCAGAACGACGTTGCCGATGGCCTGTCAAAGTGCGCCGCACTTAAGTTACCTGTGGAACCAGGAATCTTTGTGCTCAAGCTGACTCAACCATCTGTAACGCCATCAACTGGACAGAGCAAGAAGAGGAAGTTGATTTCTGGTGACTATTTTCCGGCAGAGCTTCCCGAAGCCGCCGCCAAGAAGATCCCCAAGATCAACGCCAAGATTGGTGAGGAGCAGTCTGCTCCGGCAAGCCTTAGGGTTTGTTCCGTTGAAGCAGAGGCTCCCGACAAGTTTTGCTCCGGCAAGCTTGCCGGGGAACGTCAAGCTCCGGCAGAACCGCAGGTTCTCGCCGTAGAAGCGGATGTTCCCACAGCAGGAGATGTGCCTTTAGTCCTTGTTGTTGAGCCACAAGCTCCAGCATGGGCACAGCAGATTGCCCATTTCCTTCAGACAGGAGAACTTCCCGAAAGAGTAGCCCGGCAGTCAAGTATGTACCAGTTTGTCGACAGCACACTGTACAGAAGAAGACTCAACGGTGTGAAATTGAAGTGTATTCCCCGGGAAGATGGGCAAAAGCTGTTGGCAGAGATACATGGAGGCATATGTGGTCACCACATTGGCGCAAGAGCACTTGTCGGCAAAGCATTCCGGCAAGGTTTCTTTTGGCCGACAGCCCTCCAGGATGCAACTGCACAAGTAACCAAGGGTGAAGCGTGCCAGTTCCATTCCAAGCAGATACACCAGCCAGCTCAAGCTCTCCAGACGATCCCTTTATCCTGGCCATTTTCGGTCTGGGGGCTCGACATCCTCGGCCCCTTTCCCCGAGCTGTCGGGGGCTTTGAGTACTTGTACGTTGCAATCGACAAGTTCACAAAGTGGCCAGAAGTGGAACCAGTGAGGAAGGTGACAGCACAGTCAGCAGTCAAGTTCTTCAGGTCGATTGTTTGCCGCTTCGGGATTCCCAACAGGATCATCACCGACAACGGTACGCAATTCACGAGCCGCACCTTCATGCAGTACGTCCAAGATCCTGGCGCCAAGGTCTGCTTCTCTTCTGTTGCTCACCCGAGAAGCAACGGTCAAGCGGAGAGGGCAAATGCTGAAGTGCTGCGTGGGCTCAAGACCAAGACTTTCGACAGGCTGCACAAGTGCGGAAGAAAATGGATTGAGGAGCTGCCGGTGGCTCTTTGGTCGATCAGGACGATGCCAAATCGAGCCACTGGCCAGACACCTTTCGCTCTAGTCTATGGAGCAGAGGCAGTTCTCCCCACGGAACTCGTATACGGGTCACCTCGAGTGCTCGCTTACGATGAGCTTGAGCAAGAGCAGTTGCGACAAGATGACGCGCTGCTCCTTGAGGAAGACCGTCTTCAGGCTGCGGTATGAGCTACTCGCTACCAGCAAGCTTTGCGCCGCTATCATAGCCGCAAAGTTAACGCCAGAAGTCTCGAGGAAGGCGACCTTGTTCTTCGGTGCGTTCAATCTGCCAAGAATTCCAACAAGTTGACGCCGAAGTGGGAAGGCCCTTACCGGGTGAAACGAGTCACTAGGCCTGGCGCTGTCCGCCTTGAGACCGAAGATGGCATTCCGGTGAGCAACTCCTGGAACATTGAGCATCTTCGTAAGTTTTACCCGTAAGGCGCGGTTGCCGGAACCTGTTCCGGCAACCACCTTTTGTACAAGTCTTTCCGCTGTTGCATGTAATCCTTTGTACAAAGCCGGGCGCAGATCCCGTGCATAAGTAAAGCTCATATGTTCCGCACATCTTGTCAATTTCATGCTTTATATTTTTTGCATGTGTTATCTGACACTTTGTGCAGCACCTACTCCCCGGTAAGCAATAACGAGCCATAAGGCTCCATATCTTTATTTTCTCTTCTTTCTTCTCAAGGAAAGGAAGGTTCCCTCGCGCACAAGTTTGCCGGGAGGGGAAGGAAAAGATAATGGTATGGACCAGGCATCGTTCAAGAAAGTTTCGCCTTGCCGGGAAGCAAACAATAGAAAAGATAAGTTGTCAAAGTTTGAACAATCAGATTCTTTAAATTTTTTAAGTTATCTCCCTTGAACGACCGTGCTTTGTATGGAAAACCTGTGCGCGAAGGAGCCAACTCGTAGCTAGTTGCGCCCTTACGTTGTTTCGAGTCCGCTCAACAACTTAAGTGAGCTACGACTAGTTGCTTAGCTAGTCGCGCCCTTACTTTGTTCCGAGCCCGCTCAACAACTTAAGTGAGCTGCGACTAGTTGCGACAAGGTTTCTTGTCGGCAGCAGCACCGCCAGCAGACTGCTCACGTCCCGCGCTCAGCGCTCGCGGCAAGAGTGCCTGCGCCGGCAAGTTCCCTAAAAGCGTAGGGCAAAAACATACAAATGAAGGAGTCAAGTAAAGGGAATAACATAGGAATCATCGCCCAAAATAGAGTTATATTACAAAATAGCTTGTCGCGGCTCTAACGATTGTTTTCATAACATGACCAGCGGCGACAAGAAAAGAAGCAAACATGCGGCCTAGTCTACGCGCCCGCCTTCAATCCTCTTGATCCCGCTCACCTTGTCCACAATGGGTGCGACTAGGGCCTTGAGCGCCTCTAGATCAGCATCCGGCGGCAAGTCTTGAGGACGTTGGAGAAGTTGAGGCCTGGGTTGCGGAAGGCCACCTTCATCAGCACCTTTTGAAAAGCTCCTGCGCAGATCTTGCGCGACTCGTCGGCCAGCTGCTTTGGGATCCTTTCCCGGAGTCGCTGGAGGGTCGTCGCCACGCCTTTGAAGAACAAAGTGAGCTTGGCGCTGGGTTGGAGGTTCTCGTCGGAGGGATACCCGAGATCCTCCATCCCCAGCTGCGCCAGCTCCTTGTCGGTATCTGCGGCAGCATTCACAAGACTCTCTGTCCAGTGCTCCACCGTCTCCCTAAAAGCATTCTGGGTGACGGCAGCACTCTCCAGCAGCGCCTTGTCGGCCTCGATCTCCTTCTTAAAGGCCGCCTCCTGCCCTTTGGCGCCGTCCAGCGCCTTGGTCAAAGTGACCAGCTTCAGCTCAAGACCTGCGTTGGAGTCCTTGGCGGCGCTGAGCTCCTTGCCCTTCTCGGCGAGACGAGCCTGCAGCTCGGAGTTGCTGTGGGCGTCCTTCTCTCGCTCAATCTTGAGCGCGGCAAGCTCCTCGCCGCTCGCCTTGAGATCGGCCTCCAGCTGCGCCACTTTCATCCCTAGCTCCTTCTTGGCGGCCTCGGCAGCTGCAGCAGCATCCTCCGCTCGCTTGAGGGCTCAGCCAAATGTTTGCTCGCGCGCGGCAAGCTCCTCCTCGTGGCTGTCGAGGTTGACCTTCCGCTGCGCCAGCTGGCCTTCTTGCGTAGATAGCTTTTCAGCGGCAAGCCGCTGTTGCTCTTCAAGATCAGCCCTCTCGAGGAAGAAGGCCTGCTGCTCTGCGGCAAGTTGCTCCCGCTCCTTTGCCAGAGACCGGAGAGCTTCCTGATGAAAACCCCCGAGCTCCTCCGCGCGCTTCTCGATGTCTACTCCCGCCTTCGCGACAAGAGCCTCGCGAGATTCCAGCTTGGCTTGCCGCGCGCGGTAGAGTGACATCAGCTTCCGTAGCAGCCGCTCCTCCTCCGGCTCGCTGCCGCTGCTGCTTGGCGCGTAAACTATCTTTAGCCCAGCGGAGGCAAGCACTTCTCCGTCGAAGCTTTCTCCCTCGACCGGCGCCCTGGAGCTTGACGCCCAGGGGAGGTTGATGAAGACGCCGTCTCCGGCCTCCAGGTAGACGCCTGGCTGGGGCTCTTCGGAGCCTGGTGCGGCGGCAGCGGCGGACGGATCAGCGGTCGGCGTAGCGCCTGGCGCTCCTGCGGTCTCAGGACCGTTAGTACGATCCCCAGATCCCCCGCCTGCTGCTGCGGCGGCAGCCTTGGCGGCCTCGTCGCCAGCGGGATCGTCAGCACCGGCTCCTTCTTCGAGGGCACCAGCGTCGTTGGCGGCAACCTCGGTCTCCATCAGCTCCGTAGCAGATGGATCTAACAGCCGAAAAAGTGGGAAGAGTTAAGCAAAAATCCAAGAGAAAAGAAGATCAAAAGAAGAAGAATCCAAGGGAAGTTTTGAAGCAAGAGGATTACCTATGCTGGGCTCGGCGGTCGTAGTCTCCGTCGCCGGGGGGACGCTGGTGTTGTCCCTTGGCGGAGAGCTCCCCCTTGCTGGAGAACTCCCCCTTGCCGGAGAATCCCTTGCTAGAGAACTCTCCCTTGGCGGCGTAGACGAAGCAGATGGCATGCCGGAGGCGGTCTCCGGGCGCTCCTGGTGAGGCTGCTCTACTCCTACACAAACCAACAGTTAGGTGTCGGCGAAGAAAGAACATCCATACGCACCCGATGGCAGAAAGCAAACTATATGCTTACGCTGGGGGCTGCTCTGGAGAGTAATGTCCGGGTTCGGCAAGGTGATCTCGGGCGCACCCTCTTCTGCTGTGGGTTCGTCATCGATGTTAATCACCGGGATCTTGGCTCGCTTCGCCGCTCTCTCAGCCAGCGTCCTGAAAAGGAATGAGTTCGGAGTAAAGCAAATGAGACACAAGACAAAACAGCAAGGATTGAAGAACTACAAGTACAACAAGAGAATCTTACTCTTCTTATTCCTCGTCGGAGCTGAACGCGGAGAAGTCGAAGTCCGGCTCCCGTCCGGCCCGAGAATGTGGAGGAGAAGATTCCCTTGGCCGCTTGGCCGGAACAGTGGCGGTGGTCTGAGACGACCCCGCTCCGCCTGCCCCCGTGGCGTGAGAAGCGGCAGGAGCAGAAGCGGTCGTCTGGGAAGACCCCGCCCCAGTTGTCGCGGCAACGTGGGGCGCTCCCGCGGCAACAGTGCTTGCCGTGGTGGAGCGTGTCGCGCGGCGCGATGGCTGTTGACCCGCCTGCCGCTCCGCTACGTCCCCGGCCTTGCAGAGACGCCTTCTTGGTGGAGATGGAGGCCCTGCTTGCGGCGAGCTGCCCGAAGACGAGGAGGAAGAGGAGTTGATCTCCAACGAGCCGCTCGTGTGCTTGGCGGGCTCGCTCGACTCGGCGTCACGCCCGGCAGGCTTCTTCTTGCCGGCAAGCTCTTCTTGCTCTGCACGACTTGCCGCCTCGGCTGCATCTGCCTCCTCCAAAGTAAATCCAAACTCGCCCACGGCCGCGGCTGCCGCCGCCTCGTCTAGCCGGGTGGCGATGCACGTCAACTCCTCTTCAGTGGTGTCGTGGGTGAGGCCGTCCTTCTCGTCGGAGCGGATCGGCACTTCCACCAGGCCGTCGAAGAACTCCTGCACGACGACGTCCTCTGGCTCTTGCCAAGTTGGCACAATTCCATGCGAGTCGCACAGCGGCATCATTGCGCGGATGCAGTCGAGCGAGGAATTGTTGCACAGGGGGACGACGCCCTGCGGCAACCTGAACACTTCGGGATGCTCGGGGTCATACTTGAACAGTTCCTGGAGCATCGCGTTGAGCTCCAGCACAGTGAAGTTATAGTTGAGGCCCGGGCGTAGCCTCATGATATCCGCCGCGTTCTTGAACTCCCAGGCAGGTCTCCCTCTCTCCTGCAGTGGGGCAATGCGGCGGCGAAGGAAATCTGCACCAACTGCGCCTACAGTTAGCCCGGCAAGCCTGAGGCGTTGGATCCGGGCGATGGCAATCTTCAACCTAGCATCTTCCGGGGCCATGTTGCTCCAATCGTTGCCGCGCACTACTGGGGTTTGGCGCCGGGAAGTAAACGGCTGCGGGTTCTCCTCGACAACCCAGCACCAGTCAGCTCTCCACTCCTCCCACTTGCCACGAAGCTCTCCCTCCAGATAGGCTTCCTTCTTGCCGGCCCTCGAGATCCAGGCGATCCCGCCGGATAAAGGCTCTCCTCTCTCTACCCGGGGCATAAAGAAGTGGCGGAAAAGAGCTACATCGGGATGGACTCCGACAAAGTTTTCACAGAGATGCGCGAAAACTGCCATGGTCAGAACTGCATTGGGGGTGAAGTCAAGGAGGAAGAACCCGTAGGTATTCATGATGTCACAGAAGAATTCAGAAAAAGGCGGGCAGAGCCCGCAGTAGAAGAACAAGGCGAAGAAAGGGTATCCGTTGGGAGCCATCTTCCAGGCGGTGGCGGGGAGTACCTTCGTGCGCGGGTGCGCCCGCGTCTCCGTCGACCATAAGAGGTAGTAGTACACCCTCAGCTCCATCGCGGCGAGCTTTGGGGGAAAGATGGCCCGCTCCTTTCGTAGCGCTGCGAGCCGCTGCGCCTCGCCCGACTTCACGGCCTTCCCCTCATCGGCTTTCGGAGCCATAGCGGAAGTGGTGGAGGAAGACGACGGCGTTGGTATTGCTGGTGGCGATGGGGGGCGGAGTGCTGCTCTCTTTAGACGGGGGAGCGGCGGAGATTTTCGAGATTGGGGCAATAACAGGCGAATGGGCGAACTGCCCCCGTTTCCTCTGCTTATAAAGAGGGAGGGGGCGCACGTTCCGCCCTTCGAGTAAAGATACCACCCACGATCTCTCCCACAATGCCGCAATCAACGCATGCTGTTCAGGGCGGGCACGGTGCATACGGAGAAAGATACGGCGAAACCCCAGGCCGCGCGTGCCCGTGCACTGTTTTGGGCCTGGCCCAACAACGCTCGGCACCGTGTATGGCCCAGGCCCGGGGGCTCCTGTCGGTGTACTAGAGTAGGGGTACCCTAGTATCCCGAACTTGTGCACGGGCAGTCGCTGCATCCCGTGGCAAGGCTTGCCGGGCGACCGCCAAGATCCTCCGAGGTCCCTTTGGAGCCATTCAAGAACAAAGTATTTGAGCCAAGGAGGCAAGACCCCGGCAAGAGGAGCTTGCCGAGGAGGAGACAAGACCCCGGCAAGAGGAGCTTGCCGGGAAGGCCAACCAAGGCATCACAAGGAACTTGCCGCGGCGCGCCACGTGCCCCGGCAAGGCCCGGTGAGCGGCAAGCTCCCGGGCGCGACAAGACAACGACCGCGGCAAGGCGCTTGCCGCGGCAATTCACCACTCTGCACCCGCGCTCCAGCACATCCACCAACGTGTCGCTCTGGGACCCTTCCAGGAATACGTGGCGGGAAACTGTGCAGCCAGCGGTGCGCGGTGGTAAGCGGCGCTGACGAGATCGCCATCGTGGCGGACGGTGGCGTCCCTGGCGATCCCTTTCCACACTATGTGGACGACGCAGACGGGTAGTTAATGCCCTTGTCCCCTGCCGTCAGGGTTAGGTATGATACACTGTACAAGTAGTTGTACCAACCACTAAACCTTTCCATTTTTGCCCTTGTCTACGTTGCCACCTGTCGGTGACCCCTTGGACATATAAAAGTAGGCCCCTGCGCAACGTAGAGAGGGGGGAAGACTCATTCACGCCCGGTCTCGTTAGCTGCTGGTGTGTACTGTGCCACTCCGCGCTCCCGAGTAAGAACTCAATACAAACCAAAGCAGGAGTAGGGTTTTACGCATCCGTGCGGCCCGAACCTGGGTAAACTGCTCATGTGCTTCGCCTCGATCTACTCTTTGCGCGATCTCCGCCCTCGCCGAACCGAAAGGGGCTCGGTCCGCCAAGTCCCATAGGTGCTCGTGGATCAGTTTCCCCGGCACCGATTTGTTTAGATAGCTAAATGACCGCGAAATTGAAAATCACTACAAAATGAACTCTAAAAAGATAGAAACTTGGCATGGTATCATCATTTCACCCACATGGCATGTGCAAAAGAGTAGAGGGTTACGGAAAAAACTGGACACACTTCGTGTACAAACTGGACAATCTCTTCCGAAGTATCAGGGTTTTGGAGAGAACTCATCGGTTATAAGGGAACTTCATTTTTTTAAACTTATTTGAACTCCAGACTTTATTTGTGTTCCATATGCACCATTCAAAGCGGTGTCCTCAATTTTCAACATGTTCTAACATCATTGGCTATTTTTCAGTCATTTACCGATTTGTTTAGAGAGCTAAATGACCGTGAAATTGAAAATCACTACAAAATGAACTCTGAAAAGATAGAAACTTGGCATGGTATCATCATTTCACCCACATGGCATGTGCAAAAGAGTAGAGGGTTACGGAAAAAACTGGACGCACTTCGTGCACAAACTGGACAATCCCTTTCGGAGTATCAGGTTTTGGAGAGAACTCATCGGTTATAAGGGAACTTCATTTTTTTAAACTTATTTGAACTCCAGACTTTTTTTGTGTTCCATATGCACCATTCAAAGCGATGTCCTCAATTTTCAACACGTTCTAACATCATTGGCTATTTTTCAGTCATTTACCGATTTGTTTAGAGAGCTAAATGACCGTGAAATTGAAAATCTCTACAAAATGAACTCTAAAAAGATTGAAATTTGGCATGGTATCATCATTTCACCCACATGGCATGTGGAAAAGAGTAGGGGATTACGGCAAAAACTGGACGCACTTCGTGTACAAACTGGACAATCTCTTTCGGAGTATCAGGGTTCCGGACGAGAACTCACCTGTTACACGGGCACTTCATTTTTTTAAACTTATTTGAACTCCAAACATTTTTTGCTTTCCTATCACCATTCAAAGAGACGTCATCAATTTTCAACACTTTCTAACATCATTTGCTATTTTTCAGTCATTTACCGATTTGTTTAAAGAGCTAAATGACCATGAAATTGAAAATCACTACAGAATGAACTCTAAAAAGGTTGGAACTTGGCATGGTATCATAATTTCACCCACATGGCATGTGAAAAAGAGTAGAGATGGGTTACGGCAAAAACCGGACGCACTTCGTGTACAAACTGGACAATCTCTTTAAAAGTATGAGGGTTTCGGACGAGAACTCATCTGTTACACGGGCAATTCATTTTTTTAAACTTATTTGAACTCCAGACATTGTTTTTGCGTTCGTATGAACCATTTAAAGAGACGTCATCAATTTTCACCACTTTCTAACATGATTTGCTATTTTTCAGTCATTTACCGATTTGTTTAAAGAGCTAAATGACCATGAAATTGAAAATCACTACAAAATGAACTCTGAAAATGTTGAAACTTGGCATGGTATCATCATTCACCCAGATAGCATGTGCAAAATAGTAGAGAGGGTTACGGCAAAAACTGGACGCACTTCGTGTACAAACTGGAAAAATCTCTTTCAGAGTATCATGGTTTCGGACGAGAACTCATCTGTTACACGGGCACTTCATTTTTTTAAACTTATTTGAACTCTAGAATTTTTTGCATTCCGTATGAACCATTCAAAGTGACGTCATCAATTTTCAACACTTTCTAGCATCATTTGCTACTTTCAGTCATTTACCGATTTATTTACAGAGCTATATGACCGTGAAATTGAAAATCACTACAAAATGAACTCTGAAAATGTTGAAACTTAGCATGGTATCATCATTTCACCCACATGGCATGTGCAAAATAGTAGAGAGGATTATGGCCAAAACTGGACACACTTCGTGTAAAAACTGGACAATCTCTTTCGGAGTATCTGGGTTTTGGACGAGAACTCATCTGTTACACGGGCACTTCACTTTTTTAAACTTATTTGAACTACATACTTTTTTTGCGTTCCGTATGCACCATTCAAAGCGAGGTCATCAATTTTCAACACGTTCTGACATCATTTGCTATTTGTCAGTCATTTACCGATTTGTTTAGAGAGCGAAATGACCGTGAAATTGAAAATCACTGCATAATGAACACTGAAAATGTTGAAACTTGGCATGGTATCATCATTCACCCACATAGCATGTGCAAAATAGTAGAGAGGGTTACGGAAAAAACTGGATGCACTTCATGTACAAATTGGAAAATCTCTTTCGGAGTATCAGGGTTTCGGACGAGAACTCATCTGTTACATGGGCACTTCATTTTTTTAAAATTATTTGAACTCCAGCCTTTTTTGCGTTCCATATGCACCATTCAAAGCGACGTCATCAATTTTCAACACATGCTAACATCATTTGCTATTTTCTGTCATTTACCGATTTATTTAGAGAGCTAAATGACCATGAAATTGAAAATCACTACAAAATTAACTCTGAAAAAGTTGAAACTTGGCATGGTATCATCATTTCACCCACATGGCATGTGCAAAATAGTAGAGAGGGTTAAGGAAAAAACTGGACACACTTCGTGTACAAACTGGACAATCTCTTTTGGAGTATGAGGGTTTCGAACGAGAACTCATCGGTTACACGGGTAATTCATTTTTTAAACTTATTTGAACTCCAGACTTTTTTTGCATTCCGTATGCACCATTCAAAGCAAGGTCATCAATTTTCAACATGTTCTAACATCATTTGCTATTTTTCAGTCATTTACCGATTTGTTTAGAGAGCTAAATGACCGTGAAATTGAAAATCACTACAGAATGAACTCTGAAAAGGTTGAAACTTGGCATGGTATCATAAATTCACCCACATGGCATGTGAAAAAGAGTAGAGAGGGTTACGGAAAAAACCGGACGCACTTCGTGTACAAACTGGACAATCTCTTTAAGAGTATCAGGGTTTCGGACGAGAACTCATATCTTACACGGCAATTCATTTTTCTAAACTTATTTGAACTCCAGACATTGTTTTTGCATTCGTATGAACCATTTAAAGAGACGTCATCAATTTTCAACACTTTCTAACATGATTTGCTATTTTTCAGTCTTTTACCGATTTGTTTAAAGAGCTAAATGACCATGAAATTGAAAATCACTACAAAATGAACTCTGAAAATGTTGAAACTTGGCATGGTGTCATCATTCACCCACATAGCATGTGCAAAATAGTAGAGAGGGTTATGGCAAAAACTGGACGCACTTCGTGTACAAACTGGAAAATCTCTTATGGAGTATCAGGGTTTCGAATGAGAACTCATCTGTTACACGGGCACTTCATTTTTTTAAACTCCAGACTTTTTTTGCGTTCCGTATGCACCATTCAAAGCGACGTCATCAATTTTCAACACTTTCTAACATCATTTGCTACTTTCAGTCATTTACCGATTTATTTAGAGAGCTATATGACCGTGAAATTGAAAATCACTACAAAATGAACTCTGAAAATGTTGAAACATGGCATGGTATCATCATTTCACCCACATGGCATGTGCAAAATAGTGGAGATGGTTATGGCAAAAACTGGACGCGCTTCGTGTACATACTGGACAATCTCTTTCTAAGTATCAGGGTTTCGGACGAGAACTCATCGGTTACACGGGCACTTCATTTTTTTAAACTTATTTCAACTCCTGACTTTTTTTGCATTCCGTATGAACCATTGAAAGCGAGGTCATCAATTTTCAACACGTTCTGACATCATTTGCTATTTTTAAGTCATTTACCGATTTGTTTAAAGAGCTAAATGACCGTGAAATTGAAAATCACTACAAAATGACCTCTGAGAAGGTTGAAACTTGGCATGGTGTCATCATTTCACCCACATGGCATGTGAAAAAGAGTAGAGAGGGTTACGGCAAAAACTGGGCGAACATCGTGTACAAACTGGGCAATCTCTTTCGGAGTATCAGGGTTTCGGATGAGAACTCATCTGTTACACGGGCACTTCATTTTCTTAAACTTATTTGACCTCCAGACTTTTTTGTGTTCCTATTCACCATTCAAAGCGACGTCATAAATTTTCAACACTTTCTAACATCATTTCCTATTTTCAGTCATTTACCGATTTGTTTAGATAGCTAAATGACCGTGAAATTGAAAATCACTACAAAATGAACTCTGAAAAGATAGAAACTTGGCATGGTATCATCATTTCACCCACATGGCATGTGCAAAAGAGTAGAGGGTTACGAAAAAAATTGGACACACTTCGTCTACAAACTGGACAATCTCTTTCGAGGTATCAGGGTTTTGGAGAGAACTCATCGGTTATAAGGGAACTACATTTTTTTAAACTTATTTGAACTCCAGACTTTTTTTGTGTTCCATATGCACCATTCAAAGCGATGTCCTCAATTTTCAACACGTTCTAACATCATTGGCTATTTTTCAGTCATTTACCGATTTGTTTAGAGAGCTAAATGACCGTGAAATTGAAAATCTCTACAAAATGAACTCTAAAAATATTGAAATTTGGCATGGTATCATCATTTCACCCACATGGGATGTGCAAAAGAGTAGGGGATTACGGCAAAAACTGGACGCACTTCGTGTACAAACTGGACAATCTCTTTCGGAGTATCAGGGTTCCGGACAAGAACTCATCTGTTACACGGGCACTTCATTTTTTTAAACTTATTTGAACTCCAGACATTTTTTGCTTTCCTATGCACCATTCAAAGAGGTGTCATCAATTTTCAGGACTTTCTAACATCATTTGCTATTTTTCAGTCATTCAGCGATTTGTTTAAAGAGCTAAATGACCATTAAATTGAAAATCACTACAAAATGAACTCTGAAAATGTTGAAACCTGGCATGGTATCGTCATTCACCCACATAGCATGTGCAAAATAGTAGAGAGGGTTACGGCAAAAACTGGACGCACTTCGTGTACAAACTGGAAAAATCTCTTTTGGAGTATCATGGTTTCGGACGAGAACTCATCTGTTACACGGGCACTTCATTTTTTTAAACTTATTTGAACAACAGAATTTTTTGCATTCCGTATGAACCATTCAAAGCGACGTCATCAATTTTCAACACTTTCTAACATCATTTGCTACTTTCAGTCATTTACTGATTTATTTAGAGAGCTATATGACCGTGAAATTGAAAATCACTACAACATGAACTCTAATAATGTTGAAACTTAGCATGGTATCATCATTTCACCCACATGGCATGTGCAAAATTGTAGAGAGGATTATGGCCAAAACTGGACACACTTCGTGTACAAACTGGACAATCTCTTTCGGAGTATCTGGGTTTCGGACGAGAACTCATCTGTTACACGGGCACTTCACTTTTTTACACTTATTTGAACTACAGACTTTTTTGCGTTCCGTATGCACCATTCAAAGCGAGGTCATCAATTTTCAACACGTTCTGACATCATTTGCTATTTTTCAGTCATTTACCGATTTGTTTAGAGAGCGAAATGACCGTGAAATTGAAAATCATAGCATAATGAACACTGAAAATGTTGAAACTTGGCATGGTATCATCATTCACCCACATAGCATGTGCAAAATAGTAGAGAGGGTTACGGAAAAAACTGGACGCACTTCGTGTACAAATTGGAAAATCTCTTTCGGAGTATCAGGGTTTCGGACGAGAACTCATCTGTTACATGGGCACTTCATTTTTTTAAACTTATTTGAACTCCAGACTTTTTTTGCGTTCCATATGCACCATTCAAAGTGACGTCATCAATTTTCAACACTTTCGAACATCATTTGCTATTTTCAGTCATTTACCGATTTATTTAGAGAGCTAAATGACCATGAAATTGAAAATCACTACAAAATTAACTCTGAAAAAGTTGAAACTTGGCATGGTATCATCATTTCACCCACATGGCATGTGCAAAATAGTATTGAGGGTTAAGGAAAAAACTGGACACACTTCGTGTACAAACTGGACAATCTCTTTTGGAGTATCAGGGTTTCGAACGAGAACTCATCGGTTACACGGGTAATTCATTTTTTAAACTTATTTGAACTCCAGACTTTTTTTGCGTTCCGTATGCACCATTCAAAGCAAGGTCATCAATTTTCAACATGTTCTAACATCATTTGCTATTTTTCAGTCATTTACCGATTTGTTTAGAGAGCTAAATGACCGTGGAATTGAAAATCACTACAGAATGAACTCTGAAAAGGTTGAAACTTGGCATGGTATCATAATTTCACCCACATGGCATGTGAGAAAGAGTAGAGAGGGTTACAGCAAAAACCGGACGCACTTCGTGTACAAACTAGACAATCTCTTTAAGAGTATCAGGGTTTCGGACGAGAACTCATATCTTACACGGCAATTCATTTTTTTAAACTTATTTGAACTCCAGACATTGTTTTTGCGTTCGTATGAACCATTTAAAGAGACGTCATCAATTTTCAACACTTTCTAACATGATTTGCTATTTTTCAGTCATTTACCGATTTGTTTAAAGAGCTAAATGACTATGAAATTGAAAATCACTACAAAATGAACTCTGAAAATGTTGAAACTTGGCATGGTATCATCATTCACCCACATAGCATGTGCAAAATAGTAGAGAGGGTTACGGCAAAAACTGGACGCACTTCGTGTACAAACTGGAAAATCTCTTTTGGAGTATCAGGGTTTCGAATGAGAACTCATCTGTTACACGGGCACTTCATTTTTTTAAACTCCAGACATTTTTTGTGTTCCGTATGCACCATTCAAAGCGACGTCATCAATTTTCAACAATTTCTAACATCATTTGCTACTTTCAGTCATTTACCGATTTATTTAGAGAGCTATATGACCGTGAAATTGAAAATCACTACAAAATGAACTCTGAAAATGTTGAAACATGGCATGGTATCATCATTTCACCCACATGGCATGTGCAAAATAGTAGAGAGGGTTATGGCAAAAACTGGAGGCGCTTCGTGTACATACTGGACAATCTCTTTCTAAGTATCAGGATTTCGGACGAGAACTCATCGGTTACACGGGCACTTCATTTTTTTAAACTTATTTCAACTCCTGACTTTTTTTGCATTCCGTATGAACCATTGAAAGAGAGGTCATCAATTTTCAACACGTTCTGACATCATTTGCTATTTTTAAGTCATTTACCGATTTGTTTAAAGAGCTAAATGACCGTGAAATTGAAAATCACTACAAAATGAACTCTGACAAGGTTGAAACTTGGAATGGTGTCATCATTTCACCCACATGGCATGTGAAAAAGAGTAGAGAGGGTTACGGCAAAAACTGGATGAACTTCGTGTACAAACTGGGCAATCTCTTTCAGAGTATCAGGGTTTCGGACGAGAACTCATCTGTTACACGGGCACTTCATTTTCTTAAACTTATTTGACCTCCAGACTTTTTTTGTGTTCCTATGCACCATTCAAAGCGACGGCATAAATTTTCAACCCTTTCTAACATCATTTGCTATTTTCAGTCATTTACCGATTGTCGGTGTACTAGAGTAGGGGTACCCTAGTATCCCGAACTTGTGCACGGGCAGTCGCAGTATCCCGCGGCAAGGCTTGCCGGGCGACCGCCAAGATCCTCCGAGGTCCCTTTGGAGCCATTCAAGAACAAAGTATTTGAGCCAAGGAGGCAAGACCCCGGCAAGAGGAGCTTGCCGAGGAGGAGACAAGACCCCGGCAAGAGGAGCTTGTCGGGAAGGCCAACCAAGGCATCTCAAGGAACTTGCCGCGGCGCGCCACGTGCCCCGGCAAGGCCCGGTGAGTGGCAAGCTCCCGGGCGCGACAAGACAACGACCACGGCAAGGCGCTTGCCGCGGCAATTCACCACTCTGCGCCCGCGCTCCAGCACATCCACCAACGTGTCGCTCTGGGACCCTTCCAGGAATACATGGCGGGAAGCTGTGCAGCCAGCGGTGCGCGTTGGTAAGCGGCGCTGACGAGATCGCCATCATGGTGGACGGTGGGGTCCCTGGCGGTCCCTTTCCGCACTATTTGGACGACGCAGACGGGTAGTTAATGCCCTTGTCCCCTGCCGTCAGGGTTAGGTATGATACACTGTACAAGTAGTTGTACCAACCACTAAACCTTTCCATTTTTGCCCTTGTCTATGTTGCCACCTGTCGGTGACCCCTTGGACATATAAAAGGAGGCCCCTGCGCAACGTAGAGAGAGGGGAAGACTCATTCACGCTCGGTCTCGTTAGCTGCTGGTGTGTACTATGGCACTCCGGGCTCCCGAGTAAGAACTCAATACAAACCAAAGCAGGAGTAGGGTTCTACGCATCCGTGCGGCCCGAACCTGGGTAAACTGCTCGTGTGCTTCGCCTCAATCTGCTCTTTGCGCGATCTCCGCCCTCGCCGAACCGAAAGGTGCTCGGTCCGCCAAGTCCCATAGGTGCTCGTGGATCAGTTTCCCCGGCATCTTTGGCACGCCAGGTAGGGGGCGTCGAGGTTGTGTGAACCAAATCCGGCGTTCACACGAGCTAGATCTTCATCATCTTCACCGACATGCCACCGAAGAAGAAGGCTTCGGAGGCGGCTGCTCTGTCCGCGCCGAACCCGCCACCGCCGGAGAAAACGGCTGGTGGGTTAGACGCTGGCGGAAGAACGGGCGTCGACGAGGGAGCTCATGGTGCTACCAGGTCCAAGGACAAGGCTGCGCTGCCCATCGGCGGCGCAGTCGACTCCCGCAACGATCGGGCGCACTCCAAGACTTCGGCGTCCGTACATGCACCGCGCCCATCTCAGGGGGCGCAGGACCGGCAGCGTCATGGTACTCACGGTTAGAAGTCCGAGCATATCCCACTCCTCGCACCGTTCGCCGCCTCCACCCGCCACTTCAACGGAAGCTTTGGCGCGAGCTCAACTGCTCCTAGACTACCCTCCAGCGGCAGACAAGATCGACGACTGGAGGGCCACCATTCAGAGCCTCATCGGCTTCACCAACAGCGACATTCCACGGCAGCCGAGCACGTCGCAGCCGCGGCAAGTCAGCCAGGCACGAGCCAGTGGCGACAAGACTGGTGGGGGTGCAACCACAGTGCACTCTCCGCCCCGAAGGCCAAGATCGCCGACTCGCCGGATCCACCTTGACAGCGGCTCTACCGTGTCATCGGATCCACGAGCTCGCCGTGATCAGCGCCAACTTCTTCACGAGCGACAACAAGAAGACGCTCGTACTCGTATCGAGCGCCGAAGAGAAGCGCGGCGTCAATCAGACCAGCGCGCTGGGCCCTCTGTCGACATGCATGCGCCAGGGGAACCAGGCGACTTACCGTACGCGGTAGGTTGCCCTGCGTTTACTCGAGAGCTGCGGCAAGTCCAGTGGCCCAGTACGAAGAATTTCAAGCCAGACGTACCAGAGAAGTACGACGGCAAGTCGCATCCGTCAGAGTTCCTCAGCATCTACACCATCGCGGTGCAAGTTGCTGGGGGACGGGATGATAGGATCCTTGCCAACTACTTCCCGCTGGTGCTCAAGCCTAACGTCAGGTCCTAGCTCATGCACTTGCCGGAGAACTCCATATCCTCCTGGGCAGACCTATGCCATCAGTTTGTCGGCGCCTTTACAGGCGGCCACAAACCCCATGGCCAAGAGAGTGACCTTCACCTGCTCGTCCAGAAGGAAGGAGAGCCCCTGCGCAAATACATTCAGAGGTTCAGCCGTGTACAGCACAACATCCCAAATATCCACCCTGCCGCGGTCATCAGCGCGTTCCATCAGAACGTGCGTAACCGCAGGATGCGGGAGGAGATGGCGATGTGCAGGATCAGGGACGTCAGCGAGCTGTATGCCCTGGCTGACAAGTGTGCACGTGCTGAGGAAGGAAGGAAATTTCTCGGAGAGAATACAACAGCAGGAGGATCTGACAGCGAGGATGCTGCCCCGGCAAAGAAAAACCGGCGGCGGAACAACAGGAAGAAGAAAGGCAAAGATGTACTAGTCGTTGAGCAGTTCGGCCACGAAGGTGGCGCCCATAAAGCCAAAGTTGGTAGCTCCGGCAAGGAGGTTGCCGCATGCACCAACTGCCAGGCTGTGGCGGTCGCCGACAAGCAGGACGGCACCGACAAGCAATACTGCAAGATTCACCGCACCAAGGGCCATGACCTACAGAGTTGCAAGAAGGTCGAGCAGCTTGTCCAGCAGCAAAAAGCTGAATACGAGCGACATGACAAGGAGAGGGCCCAAGGAGGCGCCGCAGAATCCGGCAAGAAGCGCGCCGGCCGGGGAGGACGCCGCGGCAAGGCCAAGCAGCGGCAAGGAGACAGACCTCCCCGCGGCCGCGACAATGATGAAGATGAGGACGAAGATGAAGACATGGATGATGTCGAGACCAGTGAGCAGGAGTTCCAGAAAGCCACAGATGTCTTGTGCGTTGACGGTGGTGCTTCTCTGCATTCTTCACACCGCCAACTCAAGCAGTGGGCGCGGGAAGTCAATGCAGCAGAACCACCTATCGAGTCGCACAAACTTCTGAAATGGTCCAGCACGCCTATCATTTTTGATATTGAGGACCACCCTGATCGCACAACTGCGGTCGGGTGCTTGCCGATGTTGGTTTCACCAACTATCCACAACCTCAAGGTCACTAAGATGTTAGTTGACGGCGGGGCCAGCTTGAACCTGATCTCCTCCGTTGTACTCCAGAGACTCCAGATCCCTGACAGCGAGCTTGAAGAGACCGGCACATTCCAAGGAATCAGCCCGGGAAGGAGCAAGCCGAAGGGGAAAGTTACGCTTCGGGTGACATTTGGCAGCGAGTTGAATTTCAGGACTGAGAGGGTCACTTTCGACATTGCCGATTTTCCATTACCCTACAATGGAATACTTGGCCGTCCAGCACACGCCAAGTTTATGGCAGCCTCTCACTACGCATATAACATGTTGAAGATGCCAGGCCCGATAAGTGTCATCTCTGTCCCTGGCGACAAGAAAGATGCTCTTATCTGCGCCGACAAGATCTACCGGGAAGCAGCAGCCGCGACAGATCGCAAGCCACTTGCCGCTGAAGCTCCCGGGGGGAAGAAGAAGACCAAGTCCGGCAAGAGCTCTAATACCCACTCCGGCAAGCGCACCTCTTTGGAGTGCTGCGCTGCCGTCGAGGACGCACCATCGAGCTCCACCGGCAAGTGTAAGAAGGCAATGGCAGCTCCGCCACAGACTAAAAAGGTGTCCGCCAAGGAGGACGGCACTGGTGGTACCTTCACCATCAGTGCCACGCTTGACCCTAAATAGGAAAGCGCGCTCATTGTTTTCCTGCGAGCGAACGTCGACGTGTTTGCATGGCAACCGTCTGACATCCCCGGTGTTCCCAGGAAAGTAATTGAGCACCATCTTGCCATTTGTCCTCATGCGCGGCCCGTCAAGCAGAAAGTCAGGAAGCAAGCAGTGGTGCGCCAAGAATTCATCGTAGAAGAGATCAAGAAGTTGGAAGCAGCAGGCCTTGTCAGAGGAGTGCTCCATCCTACGTGGTTGGCCAATCTTGTAGTCGTGCGCAAGGCTAACGGGAAATGGAGGCTTTGTATCGACTTTACCGATGTTAATAAAGCTTGTCCCAAAGACCCATTTCCCTTGCCGCGCATTGACCAGATTGTTGACTCCATGGCCGGATGCGACTTGCTTTCATTTCTTGACGCATACTCAGGATATCATCAGATCTTCATGATAGAAGAGGACGAGGAGAAAACCGCATTCATTACTCCATGTGGCACGTACTGTTTCGTACGGATGCCTTTTGGTTTAAAGAATGCTGGTTCAACATTTGCAAGAGTAGTCCATGTCGCTTTTGAGCCACAAATACACAGAAATGTAGAAGCCTACATGGATGACATAGTGGTCAAAAGCAAGGACAAGGCAACTCTGATTCAAGATTTAGACGAGACCTTCGCAAATCTGCGCAAGATCAACCTCAAGCTCAACCCCGAGAAGTGTGTGTTTGGAGTCCCCTCTGGCAAGCTTCTCGGGTTCTTCGTGTCTCAGCGGGGAATAGAAGCCAATCCCGACAAGATCAAGGCCATTGAGCAGATTGAAGCACCAAAGCGCGTCAAGGATGTACGAAGACTTGCCGGTTGCATAGCTGCTCTCAGCAGGTTTATCTCTAGGTCTGCTGAGCGCGCCCTGCCATTTTTCAAAATATTGAAAAAGGCAGGTCCGATGCAATGGACTCCGGAAGCGGAGGCTGTGCTGCAGGGCTTGAAGAGATACCTGTCCTCCACTCCAACACTTGTCGCACCTAAGCCACAAGAGAAGTTGCTGCTATATATAGCGGCAACCAATCAAGTGGTTAGTGCTGCGTTAGTTGCGGAGAGGGAGGCAGATGATGAGCCAGCAACCCCGGCAAGCACATCCAGCGACAAGCAGGGAGCTTCCCCAACAAGCTCTGGTCCCGACAAGGATGGATCTACGCAGACGCACGAAGAGATGCAGAAGAGAATGGTGCAGCGCCCATTTTATTTTGTCAGTTCCCGAAGACGAGGAGGAAGAGGAGTTGATCTCCAACGAGCCGCTCGTGTGCTTGGCGGGCTCGCTCGACTCGGCGTCACGCCCGGCAGGCTTCTTCTTGCCGGCAAGCTCTTCTCGCTCTGCATGACTTGCCGCCTCGGCTGCATCTGCCTCCTCCAGAGTAAATCCAAACTCGCCCACGGCCGCGGCTGCCGCCGCCTCGTCTAGCCGGGTGGCGATGCACGTCAACTCCTCTTCAGTGGTGTCGCGGGTGAGGCCGTCCTTCTCGTCGGAGCGGATCGGCACTTCCACCAGGCCGTCGAAGAACTCCTGCACGACGACGTCCTCTGGCTCTTGCCAAGTTGGCACAATTCCATGCGAGTCGCACAGCGGCATCATTGCGCGGATGCAGTCGAGCGAGGAATTGTTGCACAGGGGGACGACGCCCTGCGGCAACCTGAACACTTCGGGATGCTCGGGGTCATACTTGAACAGTTCCTGGAGCATCGCGTTGAGCTCCAGCACAGTGAAGTTATAGTTGAGGCCCGGGCATAGTCTCATGATATCCGCCGCGTTCTTGAACTCCCAGGCAGGTCTCCCTCTCTCCTGCAGTGGGGCAATGCGGCGGCGAAGGAAATCTGCACCAACTGCGCCTACAGTTAGCCCGGCAAGCCTGAGGCGTTGGATCCGGGCGATGGCAATCTTCAACCTAGCATCTTCCGGGGCCATGTTGCTCCAATCGTTGCCGCGCACTACTGGGGTTTGGCGCCGGGAAGTGAACGGCTGCGGGTTCTCCTCGACAACCCAGCACCAGTCAGCTCTCCACTCCTCCCACTTGCCACGAAGCTCTCCCTCCAGATAGGCTTCCTTCTTGCCGGCCCTCGAGATCCAGGCGATCCCGCCGGATAAAGGCTCTCCTCTCTCTACCCGGGGCATAAAGAAGTGGCGGAAAAGAGCTACGTCGGGATGGACTCCGACAAAGTTTTCACAGAGATGCGCGAAAACTGCCATGGTCAGAACTACATTGGGGGTGAAGTCAAGGAGGAAGAACCCGTAGGTATTCATGATGTCACAGAAGAATTCGGAAAAAGGCGGGCAGAGCCCGCAGTAGAAGAACAAGGCGAAGAAAGGGTATCCGTTGGGAGCCATCTTCCAGGCGGTGGCGGGGAGTACCTTCGTGCGCGGGTGCGCCCGCGTCTCCGTCGACCATAAGAGGTAGTAGTACACCCTCAGCTCCTTCGCGGCGAGCTTTGGGGGAAAGATGGCCCGCTCCTTTCGTAGCGCTGCGAGCCGCTGCGCCTCGCCCGACTTCACGGCCTTCCCCTCATCGGCTTTCGGAGCCATAGCGGAAGTGGTGGAGGAAGACGACGGCGTTGGTATTGCTGGTGGCGATGGGGGGCGGAGTGCTGCTCTCTTTAGACGGGGGAGCGGCGGAGATTTTCGAGATTGGGGCAATAACAGGCGAATGGGCGAACTGCCCCCGTTTCCTCTGCTTATAAAGAGGGAGGGGGCGCACGTTCCGCCCTTCGAGTAAAGATACCACCCACGATCTCTCCCACGATGCCGCAATCAACGCATGCTGTTCAGGGAGGGCACGGTGCATACGGAGAAAGATACGGCGAAACCCCAGGCCGCGCGTGCCCGTGCACTGTTTTGGGCCTGGCCCAACAACGCTCGGCACCGTGTATGGCCCAGGCCCGGGGGCTCCTGTTGGTGTACTAGAGTAGGGGTACCCTAGTATCCCGAACTTGTGCACGGGCAGTCGCTGCATTCCGTGGCAAGGCTTGCCAGGCGACCGCCAAGATCCTCCGAGGTCCCTTTGGAGCCATTCAAGAACAAAGTATTTGAGCCAAGGAGGCAAGACCCCGGCAAGAGGAGCTTGCCGAGGAGGAGACAAGACCCCGGCAAGAGGAGCTTGCCGGGAAGGCCAACCAAGGCAACACAAGGAACTTGCCGCGGCGCGCCACGTGCCCCGGCAAGGCCCGGTGAGCGGCAAGCTCCCGGGCGCGACAAGACAACAACCGCGGCAAGGCGCTTGCCGCGGCAATTCACCACTCTGCACCCGCGCTCCAGCACATCCACCAACGTGTCGCTCTGGGACCCTTCCAGGAATACGTGGCGGGAAACTGTGCAGCCAGCGGTGCGCGGTGGTAAGCGGCGCTGACGAGATCGCCATCATGGCGGACGGTGGCGTCCCTGGCGATCCCTTTCCACACTATGTGGACGACGCAGACGGGTAGTTAATGCCCTTGTCCCCTGCCGTCAGGGTTAGGTATGATACACTGTACAAGTAGTTGTACCAACCACTAAACCTTTCCATTTTTGCCCTTGTCTACGTTGCCACCTGTCGGTGACCCCTTGGACATATAAAAGTAGGCCCCTGCGCAACGTAGAGAGGGGGGAAGACTCATTCACGCCCGGTCTCGTTAGCTGCTGGTGTGTACTGTGCCACTCCGCGCTCCCGAGTAAGAACTCAATACAAACCAAAGCAGGAGTAGGGTTTTACGCATCCGTGCGGCCCGAACCTGGGTAAACTGCTCATGTGCTTCGCCTCGATCTACTCTTTGCGCGATCTCCGCCCTCGCCGAACCGAAAGGGGCTCGGTCCGCCAAGTCCCATAGGTGCTCGTGGATCAGTTTCCCCGGCACCGATTTGTTTAGATAGCTAAATGACCGCGAAATTGAAAATCACTACAAAATGAACTCTGAAAAGATAGAAACTTGGCATGGTATCATCATTTCACCCACATGGCATGTGCAAAAGAGTAGAGGGTTACGGAAAAAACTGGACACACTTCGTGTACAAACTGGACAATCTCTTCCGAAGTATCAGGGTTTTGGAGAGAACTCATCGGTTATAAGGGAACTTCATTTTTTTAAACTTATTTGAACTCCAGACTTTATTTGTGTTCCATATGCACCATTCAAAGCGGTGTCCTCAATTTTCAACATGTTCTAACATCATTGGCTATTTTTCAGTCATTTACCGATTTGTTTAGAGAGCTAAATGACCGTGAAATTGAAAATCACTACAAAATGAACTCTGAAAAGATAGAAACTTGGCATGGTATCATCATTTCACCCACATGGCATGTGCAAAAGAGTAGAGGGTTACGGAAAAAACTGGACGCACTTCGTGTACAAACTCGACAATCTCTTTCGGAGTATCAGGTTTTGGAGAGAACTCATCGGTTATAAGGGAACTTCATTTTTTTAAACTTATTTGAACTCCAGACTTTTTTTGTGTTCCATATGCACCATTCAAAGCGATGTCCTCAATTTTCAACACATTCTAACATCATTGGCTATTTTTCAGTCATTTACCGATTTGTTTAGAGAGCTAAATGACCGTGAAATTGAAAATCTCTACAAAATGAACTCTAAAAAGATTGAAATTTGGCATGGTATCATCATTTCACCCACATGGCATGTGGAAAAGAGTAGGGGATTACGGCAAAAACTGGACGCACTTCGTGTACAAACTGGACAATCTCTTTCGGAGTATCAGGGTTCCGGACGAGAACTCACCTGTTACACGGGCACTTCATTTTTTTAAACTTATTTGAACTCCAAACATTTTTTGCTTTCCTATCACCATTCAAAGAGACGTCATCAATTTTCAACACTTTCTAACATCATTTGCTATTTTTCAGTCATTTACCGATTTGTTTAAAGAGCTAAATGACCATGAAATTGAAAATCACTACAGAATGAACTCTAAAAAGGTTGGAACTTGTCATGGTATCATAATTTCACCCACATGGCATGTGAAAAAGAGAAGAGATGGGTTACGGCAAAAACCGGACGCACTTCGTGTACAAACTGGACAATCTCTTTAAAAGTATGAGGGTTTCGGATGAGAACTCATCTGTTACACGGGCAATTCATTTTTTTAAACTTATTTGAACTCCAGACATTGTTTTTGCAAAATAGTAGAGAGGGTTACGGCAAAAGCTGGACGCACTTCGTGTACAAACTGGGGAAATCTCTTTCGGAGTAACATGGTTTCGGACAAGAACTCATCTGTTACACGGGCACTTCATTTTTATAAACTTATTTGAACTCCAGACTTTTTTTGCGTTCCGTATGCACCATTCAAAGCGACGTCATCAATTTCAACACTTTCTAACATCATTTGCTATTTTCAGTCATTTACCGATTTATTTAGAGAGCTAAATGACCATGAAATTGAAAATCACTACAAAATGAACTCTGAAAATGTTGAAACCTGGCATGGTATCATCATTTCACCCACATGGCACGTGAAAAATAGTAGAGAGGGTTATGGCAAAAACTGGACGCGCTTCGTGTACATACTGGACAATACCTTTCTGAGTATCAAGGTTTCGGACGAGAACTCATCGGTTACACGGGCACTTCATATTTTTTAACTTATTTGAACTCCTGACTTTTTTTGCGTTCCGTATGAACCATTGAAAGCGAGGTCATCAATTTTCAACATGTTCTCACATTATTTGCTATTTTTCAGTCAGTTACCGATTTGTTTAGAGAGCTAAATTACCGTGAAATTGAAAATCACTACAAAATGAACTCTGAAAAGATAGAAACTTGGCATGGTATCATCATTTCACCCACATGGCATGTGCAAAAGAGTAGAGGGTTACGGCAAAAACTGGACGCACTTCGTGTAAAAACTGAAAAATCTCTTTTGGAGTATCAGGGTTTCGGATGAGAACTCATCGGTTACACGGGCACTTCATTTTTTTAAACTTATTTGAACTCCAGACTTTTTTGAGTTCCGTATGCACCATTCAAAGCGACGTCAACAATTTTCAACACTTTCTAACATCATTTGCTATTTTCAGTCATTTACCGATTTATTTAGAGAGCTAAATGACCGTGAAATTGAAAATCACTACAAAATGAACTCTGAAAATGTTGAAACTTGGCATGGTATCATCATTTCACCCACATGGCATGTGCAAAATAGTAGAGAGGGTTATGGCAAAAACTGGACGCGCTTCGTGTACAAACTGGACAATGTCTTTCGGAGTATCAGGGTTTCGGACGAGAACACATCTGTTACACGGGCACTTCATTTTTTAAACTTATTTGAACTCCAGACTTTTTTTGTGCTCCTATGCACCATTCAAAGTGACATCATATATTTTCAACACTTTCTAACATCATTTGCTATTTTCAGTCATTTACCGATTTGTTTAGATAGCTAAATGACCGTGAAATTGAAAATCACTACAAAATGAACTCTGAAAAGATTGAAACTTGGCATGGTATCATCATTTCACCCACATGGCATGTGCAAAAGAGTAGAGGGTTACGGCAAAAACTGGACACACTTCGTGTACAAACTGGACAATCTCTTTCGGAGTATCAGGGTTTTGGACGAGAAATCATCTGTTACACGGGCACTTCATTTTTTAAACTTATTTGAACTGCAGACTTTTTTGCGTTCCTATGCACCATTCAAAGCGATGTCATAAATTTTCAACACTTTCTAACATCATTTGCTATTTTCAGTCATTTACCGATTTGTTTAGAGAGCTAAATGACCGTGAAATTGAAAATCACTACAAAATGAACTCTGAAAAGGTTGAAACTTGGCATGGTATCATCATTTCACCCACATGGCATGTGCAAAAGATTAGAGGGTTACGACAAAAACTCGACAAACTTCATGTACAAACTAGACAATCTCTTTCGGAGTATCAGGGTTTCGGACAAGAACTCATCTGTTACACGGGCACTTCATTTTTTTAAACTTATTTGAACTCCAGACTTTTTTGCGTTCCGATGCACCTTTCAAAGCGACTTCAACAATTTGAACACTTTCTAACATCATTTGCTATTTTCAGTCATTTACCGATTTATTTAGTGAGCTAAATGACCGTGAAATTGAAAATCACTACAAAATGAACTCTGAAAATGTTGAAACTCTGCATGGTATCATCATTTCACCCACATGGCATGTGAACAAGAGTAGAGAGGGTTACGGCAAAAACCGGACGCACTTCGTGTACAAACTGGACAATCTCTTTCGGAGTATCAGTGTTTCAGGCGAGAACTCGTCTGTTACACGGGAACTTCATTTTTTTAAAATTATTTGAACTCCAGACATTTTTTTGCGTTCCTATGCACCATTCAAAGAGACGTCATCAATTTCAACACTTTCTAACATCAGTTCCTATTTTCAGTCATTTACCGATTTATTTAGTGAGCTAAATGACCGTGAAATTGAAAATCACTAGAAAATGAACTCTAAAAAGGTTGAAACATGGCATGGTATCATCATTTCACGCACATGCCATGTGAAAAAGAGTAGAGAGGGTTATGGCAGAAACTGGATGCACTTCGTGTACAAACTGGGCAATCTCTTTCGGAGTATCAGAGTTTCGGACGAGAACTCATCTGTTACACGGCCACTTCATTTTTTTAAACTTATTTGAACTCCATACTTTTTTTGCGTTCCTATGCACCATTCAAAGCGACGTCATAAAATTTGAACACTTTCTAACATCATTTGCTATTTTCAGTCATTTACCGATTTGTTTAGAGAGCTAAATGACCGTGAAATTGAAAATCACTACCCAATGAACTCAGAAAAGGTTGAAACTTGGCATGGTATTATCATTTCAACCACATGGAATGTGCAAAAGAGTAGAGGGTTACGGCAAAAACTGGACATACTTCGTGTACAAACTAGACAATCTCTTTCGGAGTATATGGGTTTCGAATGAGAACTCATCTGTTACATGGGCACTTCATTTTTTTAAACTTATTTGAACTCCAGACATTTTTTGCGTTCCTATGAACCATTCAAAGAAACTTCATCAATTTTCAACACTTTCTAACATCATTTGTTATTTTTCAGTCATTTACCGATTTATTTAGAGAGCTAAATGACCCTGAAATTGAAAATCACTACAAAATGAAATTTGAAAATGTTGAAACTTGGCATGGTATCGTCATTCACCCACATAGCATGTGCAGAATAGTAGAGAGGGTTACGGCAAAAACTGGACGCACTTCTTGTACAAACTGGAAAATCTCTTTCGGAGTATCAGGGTTTCGAACAAGAACTCATCTGTTAGACGGGCACTTCAATTTTTAAAACTTATTTGAACTCCAGACTTTTTTTGCGTTCCGTATGCACCATTCAAATCGACATCATTAATTTTCAACACTTCCTAACATCATTTGCTATGTTCAGTCATTTACCGATTTATTTAGAGAGCTAAATGACCGTGAAATTGAAAAACACTACAAAATGAACTCTAAAATGTTGAAACTTGGCATGGTAACATCATTTCACCCACATGGCATGTGCAAAATAGTAGAGAGGGTTACGGCAAAAAATGGACGCACTTCGTGCACAAACTAGACAATCTCTTTCAGAGTATCAGGGTTTCGGACAAGAACTCATCGGTTACATGGGCACTTCATTTTTTTAAACTTATTTGAACTCCAGACTTTTTTTGCATTCCATATGCACCATTCAGAGCGAGGTCATCAATTTTCAACACGCTCTGACATCATTTGCTATTTTTCAGTCATTTACCTATTTGTTGAGAGAGCTAAATGACCATGAAATTGAAAATCACTACAAAATGCACTCTGAAAATGTTGAAACTTGGCATGGTATCATCATTCACCCACAGAGCATGTGCAAAATAGTAGAGAGGGTTATGACAAGAAATGGACGCAGTTCGTGTACAAACTGGAAAATCTCTTTCAGAGTATCAGGGTTTCGGACGAGAACTCATCGGTTACACGGGCACTTCATTTTTTTAAACTTATTTGAACTGTAGACTTTTTTTGCATTTCGTATGCACCATTCAAAGTGAGGTCATCAATTTTCAACACGTTTTGACATCATTTGCTATTTTTCAGTCATTTACCTATTTGTTTAGAGAGCTAAATGACTGTGAAATTGAAAATCACTACAAAATGAACTCTGAAAAGGTTGAAACTTGGCATGCTATCATCATTTCAACCACATGGCATGTGAAAAAGAGTAGAGAGGGTTACGGATAAAACTGGACGCACTTCGCGTACAAACTGGGCAATCTCCTTCGGAGTATCAGGGTTTCAGAGGAGAACTCATCTGTTACATGGGCACTTCATTTTTCTAAACCTATTTGAACTCCAAACTTTTCTTGCGTTCCTATGCCCCATTCAAAGCGACGTCATAAAATTTCAACACTTTCTAACATCATTTCTATTTTCAGTCATTTACCGATTTGTTTAGAGAGCTAAATGACCGTGAAATTGAAAATCACTACAAAATGAACTCTGAAAGGACTGAAACTTGGCATGGTATCATAATTTCACCCACATGGCATGTGCAAAAGAGTAGAGGGTTACGGCAAAAACTGGACACACTTTGTGTACAAACTGGACAATCTCTTTCGGAGTATCAGGGTTTCGGACAAGAACTCATCTGTTACACGGGCACTTCATTTTTTTAAACTTATTTGAACTCCAGACTTTTTTGCGTTCCTATGCACCATTCAAAGCGATGTCATAAATTTTCAACATGTTCTCACATTATTTGCTATTTTTCAGTCAGTTACCGATTTGTTTAGAGAGCTAAATTACCGTGAAATTGAAAATCACTACAAAATGAACTCTGAAAAGATAGAAACTTGGCATGGTAACATAATTTCACCCACATGGCATGTGAAAAAGAGTAGAGAGGGTTACGGCAAAAACCGAACGCACTTCGTGTACAAACTGGACAATCTCTTTAAGAGTATTAGGGTTTCGGACGAGAACTCATCTGTTACACGGGCACTTCAATTTTTAAAACTTATTTGAACTCCAGACATTTTTTTTGCGTTCCTATGCACCATTTAAAGAGACATCATCAATTTTCAATACTTTCTAACATAATTTGCTATTTTTCAGTCATTTACCGATTTGTTTAAAGAGCTAAATGACAATGAAATTGAAAATCACTACAAAATGAACTCTGAAAATGTTGAAACTTGGCATGGTATCATCATTCACCCACATAGCATGTGCAAAAGAGTAGAGAGGGTTACGGCAAAAACTGGACGCATTTCGTGTACAATTTGGAAAATCTCTTTTGGAGTATCATTGTTTCGGATAAGAACTCATCTGTTACACGGGCACTTCATTTTTTAAAACTTATTTGAACTCCAGACTTTTTTTGCGTTCCGTATGCACCATTCAAAGCGACGTCATCAATATTCAACACTTTCTAACATCATTTGCTATTTTTAGTCATTTACCGATTTGTTTAGAGAGCTAAATGACTGAGAAATTGAAAATCACTACAAAATGAACTCTGAAAAGGTTGAAACTTGGCATGGTATCATCATTTCACCCACATGGCATGTGCAAAAGAGTAGAGGGTTACGACAAAAACTGGACAAACTTCATGTACAAACTGGACAATCTCTTTCGGAGTATCAGGGTTTCGGACGAGAACTCATCTGTTACACGGGCACTTCATTTTTTTTAAACTTATTTGAACTATAGACTTTTTTGTGTTCCTATGCACCATTCAAAGCGACGTCATCAATTTCAACACTTTCTAACATCATTTGCTATTTTCAGTCATTTACCGATTTTTTAGTGAGCTAAATGACCGTGAAATTGAAAATCACTACAAAATGAACCCTGAAAATGTTGAAACTTGGCATGGTATCATCATTTCACCCACATGGCATGTGAAAAAGAGTAGAGAGGGTTACGGCAAAAACCGGACGCACTTCGTGTACAAACTGGACAATCTCTTTCGGAGTATCAGCTTTTCGGGCAAGAAATCATCTGTTACACGGGCACTTCATTTTTCTAAACCTATTTTAACTCCAAACTTTTCTTGCCTTCCTATGCCCCATTCAAAGCGACGTCATAAAATTTCAACACTTTCTAACATCATTTGCTATTTTCAGTCATTTACCGATTTGTTTAGAGAGCTAAATGACCGTGAAATTGAAAATCACTATAAAATGAACTCTGAAAAGATTGAAACTTGGCATGGTATCATCATTTCACCCACATGGCATGTGCAAAAGAGTAGAGGGTTACGGCAAAAACTGGACACACTTTGTGTACAAACTGGACAATCTCTTTCGGAGTATCAGGGTTTCGGACGAGAACTCATCTGTTACACGGGCACTTCATTTTTTTAAACTTATTTGAACTCCAGACTTTTTTGCGTTCCTATGCACCATTCAAAGCGATGTCATAAATTTTCAACACTTTCTAACATCATTTGCTATTTTTAGTCATTTACCGATTTGTTTAGAGAGCTAAACGACCGTGAAATTGAAAATCACAACAAAATGAACTCTGAAAAGGTTGAAACTTGGCATGGTATCATAATTTCACCCACATGGCATGTGAAAAAGAGTAGAGAGGGTTACGGCAAAAACCAGACACACTTCGTGTACAAACTGGACAATCTCTTTAAGAGTATTAGGGTTTCGGACGAGAACTCATCTGTTACACGGGCACTTCATTTTTTAAAACTTATTTGAACTCCAGACATTTTTTTTGCGTTCCTATGCACCATTTAAAGAGACGTCATCAATTTTCTATACTTTCTAACATGATTTGCTATTTTTCAGTCATTTACCGATTTGTTTAAAGAGCTAAATGACAATGAAATTGAAAATCACTACAAAATGAACTCTGAAAATGTTGAAACTTGGCATGGTATCATCATTCACCCACATAGCATGTGCAAAAGAGTAGAGAGGGTTATGGCAAAAACTGGACGCATTTCGTGTACAAACTGGAAAATCTCTTTTGGAGTATCATTGTTTCCGATGAGAACTCATCTGTTACACGGGCACTTCATTTTTTTAAACTTATTTGAACTCCAGACTTTTTTTGCGTTCCGTATGCACCATTCAAAGCGATGTCATCAATTTTCAACACTTTCTAACATCATTTGCTATTTTTAGTCATTTACCGATTTATTTAGAGAGCTAAATGACCGTGAAATTGAAAATCACTACAAAATGTACTCTGAAAATGTTGAAACTTGGCATGGTGTCATCATTTCACCCACATGGCATGTGCAAAATAGTAGAGAGGGTTATGGCAAAAACTGGACGCACTTCGTGTACAAACTGGATAATGTCTTTCGGAGTATCAGGGTTTCGGACAAGAACTCATCGATTACACGGGCACTTCATTTTTTTAACTTATTTGAAATCCTGACTTTTTTTGCCTTCTGTATGAACCATCGAAAGCGGGGTCATCAATTTTAAACACGTTCTGACATCATTTGCTATTTTTAAGTCATTTATTGATTTGTTTAGAGAGCTAAATGACTGTGAAATTGAAAATCACTAAAAAATGAACTCCGAAAGGTTGAAACTTGGCATGGTATCATCATTTCACCCACATGGCATGTGAAAAAGAGTAGAGAGGGTTACGGCAAAAATTGGACGAACTTCGTGTACAAACTGGGCAATCTCTTTCGTAGTGTCAGGGTTTCGGACAAGAACTCATCTGTTACACGGGCACTTCATTTTTTTAAAATTATTTGACCTCCAGACTTTTTTTGTGTTCCTATGCACCATTCAAAGTGACATCATTTATTTTCAACACTTTCTAACATCATTTGCTATTTTCAGTCATTTACCGATTTGTTTAGATAGCTAAATGACCGTGAAATTGAAAATCACTACAAAATGAACCCTGAAAAGATTGAAACTTGGCATGGTATCATCATTTCACCCACATGGCATGTGCAAAAGAGTAGAGGGTTACGGCAAAAACTGTACACACTTCATGTACAAACTGGACAATCTCTTTCGGAGTATCAGGGTTTCGGACGAGAACTCATCTGTTACACGGGCACTTCATTTTTGAAACTTATTTGAACTCCAGACTTTTTTGCGTTCCTATGCACCATTCAAAGCGATGTCATAAATTTTCAACACTTTCTAACATCATTTGCTATTTTCAGTCATTTACCGATTTGTTTAGAGAGCTAAATGACCGAGAAATTGAAAATCACTACAAAATGAACTCTGAAAAGGTTGAAACTTGGCATGGTATCATCATTTCACCCACATGGAATGTGCAAAAGAGTAGAGGGTTACGACAAAAACTGGACAAACTTCATGTACAAACTGGACAATCTCTTTCGGAGTATCAGGGTTTCGGACGAGAACTCATCTGTTACACGGGCACTTCATTTTTTTAAACTTATTTGAACTCCAGACTTTTTTGCGTTCCTATGCACCATTCAAAGCGACGTCATCAATTTCAACACTTTCTAACATCATTTGCTATTTTCTGTCATTTACCGATTTATTTAGTGAGCTAAATGACCGTGAAATTGAAAATCACTACAAAATGAACTCTGAAAATGTTGAAACTTGGCATGGTATCATCATTTCACCCACATGGATGTGAAAAATAGTAGAGAGGGTTACGGCAAAAACCGGACGCACTTCGTGTACAAACTGGACAATCTCTTTCGGAGTATCAGCGTTTCGGGCGAGAAATCATCTGTTACACGGGCACTTCATTTTTTTAAAATTATTTGAACTCCAGACATTTTTTTGCGTTCCTATGCACCATTCAAAGAGACGTCATCAATTTTCAACACTTTCTAACATCATTTGCTATTTTTCAATTATTTCCGATTTGTTTAGAGGGCTGAATGACCGTGAAATTAAAAATCACTACAAAATGAACACTGAAAATGTTGAAACTTGGCATGGTATCATCATTTCACCCACATGGCATGTGAAAAAGAGTAGAGAGGGTTACGGCAAAAACTGGACGCACTTCGTGTACAAACTGGAAAATCTCTTTCGGAGTATCATGGTTTTGGACGACAACTCATCGGTTACACGGGCACTTCATTTTTTTAAATTTATTTAAACTCCAGACTTTTTTGCGTTCCGTATGCACCATTCAAAGCGAGGTCATCAATTTTCAACATGTTCTGACATAATTTGCTATTTTCTAGTCATTTACCTATTTGTTTAGAGAGCTAAATGACCGTGAAATTGAAACTCACTACAAAATGAACTCTGAAAAGGTTGAAACTTGGCATGGTATCATCATTTCACGCACATGCCATGTGAAAAAGAGTAGAGAGGGTTACGGCAGAAACTGGACGCACTTCGTGTACAAACTGGGCAATCTCTTTCGGAGTATCAGGGTTTCGGACGAGAACTCATCTTTTACACGGGCACTTCATTTTTTTTAACTTATTTGAACTCCAGACTTTTTTGCGTTCCCATGCACCATTCAAAGTGACGTCATAAAATTTCAACACTTTCTAACATCATTTGCTATTTTCAGTCATTCACCGATTTGTTTAGAGAGCTAAATGACCATGAAATTGAAAATCACTACACAATGAACTCTGAAAAGGTTGAAACTTGGCATGGTATCATCATTTCAACCACATGGAATGTGCAAAAGAGTAGAGGGTTATGGCAAAAACTGGACAAACTTCATGTACAAACTGGACAATCTCTTTCGGAGTATCAGGGTTTCGGACGAGAACTCATCTGTTACACGGGCACTTCATTTTTTTAAACTTATTTGAACTCCAGACTTTTTTGCGTTCCTATGCTCCATTCAAAGCGACGTCATCAATTTCAACACTTTCTAACATCATTTGCTATTTTCAGTCATTTACCGATTTATTTAGTGAGCTAAATGACCGTGAAATTGAAAATCACTACAAAATGAACTCTGAAAATGTTGAAACTTGGCATGGTATCATCATTTCACCCACATGGCATGTGAAAAAGAGTAGAGAGGGTTACGGCAAAAACCGGACGCACTTCATGTACAAACTGGACAATCTCTTTCGGAGTATCATGGTTTCGGACGACAACTCATCGGTTACACGGGCACTTCACTTTTTTAAAGTTATTTAAACTCCAGACTTTTTTGCCTTCCGTATGCACCATTCAAAGCGAGGTCATCAATTTTCAACATGTTCTGACATCATTTGCTATTTTCTAGTCATTTACCTATTTGTTTAGAGAGCTAAATGACCGTGAAATTGAAAATCACTACAAAATGAACTCTGAAAAGGTTGAAACTTGGCATGGTATCATCATTTCACGCACATGCCATGTGAAAAAGATTAGAGAGGGTTACGGCAGAAACTGGACGCACTTCGTGTACAAACTGGGCAATCTCTTTCGGAGTATCAGGGTTTCGAACGAGAACTCATCTGTTACATGGGCACTTCATTTTTTTAAACTTATTTGAACTCCAGACTTTTTTGCGTTCCCATGCACCATTCAAAGTGACGTCATAAAATTTCAACACTTTCTAACATCATTTGCTATTTTCAGTCATTTACCGATTTGTTTAGAGAGCTAAATGACCGTGAAATTGAAAACCACTACACAATGAACTCTGAAAAGGTTGAAACTTGGCATGGTATCATCATTTCAACCACATGGAATGTGCAAAAGAGTAGGGGGTTATGGCAAAAACTGGACAAACTTCATCTACAAACTGGACAATCTCTTTCGGAGTATCAGAGTTCCGGACGAGAACTCATCTGTTACACGGGCATTTCATTTTTTTAAACTGATTTGAACTCCAGACTTTTTTGCGTTCCTATGCACCATTCAAAGCGAGGTCATCAATTTCAACACTTTCTAACATCATTTGCTATTTTCAGTCATTTACCGATTTATTTAGTGAGCTAAATGACCGTGAAATTGAAAATCACTACAAAATGAACTCTGAAAATGTTGAAACTTGGTATGGTATCATCATTTCACCCACATGGCATGTGAAAAAGAGTAGAGAGGGTTACGGCAAAAACCAGACGCACTTCGTGTACAAACTGGACAATCTCTTTCGGAGTATCAGCGTTTCGGGCGAGAACTCATCTGTTACACGGGCACTTCATTTTTTTAAAATTATTTGAACTCCAGACATTTTTTTTGCGTTCCTATGCACCATTCAAAGACTCTTCATCAATTTTCAACACTTTCTAACATCATTTGCTAGTTTTCAATTATTTCTGATTTGTTTAGAGAACTGAATGACCGTGAAATTAAAAATCACTACAAAATGAACAAGGAAAATGTTGAAACTTGGCATGGTATCATCATTTCACCCACATGGCATGTGAAAAAGAGTAGAGAGGGTTACGGCAAAAACTGGACGCACTTCGTGTACAAACTGGAAAGTCTCTTTTGGAGTATCAGGGTTTCGGACGAGAACTCATCGGTTACATGGGCACTTCATTTTTTTAAACTTATTTAAACTCCAGACTTTTTTGCGTTCCGTATGCACCATTCAAAGCGAGGTCATCAATTTTCAACATGTTCTGACATCATTTGCTATTTTCTAGTCATTTACCTATTTGTTTAGAGAGCTAAATGACCGTGAAATTGAAAATCACTACAAAATGAACTCTGAAAAGGTTGAAACTTGGCATGGTATCATCATTTCACGCACATGCCATGTGAAAAAGAGTAGAGGGGTTACGGCAGAAACTGGACGCACTTCGTGTACAAACTGGGCAATCTCTCTCGGAGTATCAGGGTTTCGGACGAGAACTCATCTGTTACACAGGCACTTCATTTTTTTAAACTTATTTGAACTCCATACTTTTTTTGCGTTCCTATGCACCATTCAAAGTGACATCATAAAATTTCAACACTTTCTAACATCATTTCCTATTTTCAGTCATTTACCGATTTGTTTAGAGAGCTAAATGATCGTGAAATTGAAAATCACTACACAATGAACTCTGAAAAGGTTGAAACTTGGCATGGTATCATCATTTCAACCACATGGATTGTGCAAAAGAGTAGAGGGTTACGGCAAAAACTGGACATAATTCGTGTACAAACTGGACAATCTCTTTCGGAGTATCAGGGTTTCGAACGAGAACTCATCTGTTACACGGGCACTTCATTTTTTAAAACTTATTTGAACTCCAGACATTTTTTTGCGTTCCTATGAACCATTCAAAGAAACGTCATCAATTTTCAACACTTTCTAACATCATTTGTTATTTTTCAGTCATTTACCGATTTGTTCAGAGAGCTAAATGACCATGAAATTGAAAATCACTACAAAATGAAATTTGAAAATGTTGAAACTTGGCATGGTATCGACATTCACCCACATAGCATGTGCAGATTAGTAGAGAGGGTTACGTCAAAAACTAGACGCACTTCGTGTACAAACTGGAAAATCTCTTTCGGAGTATCAGGGTTTCGAACGAGAACTCATCTGTTACACGGGCACTTCATTATTTAAAACTTATTTGAACTCCAGACTTTTTTTGCGTTCCGTATGCACCATTCAAAGCTACATCATCAATTTTCAACACTTCCTAACATCATTTGCTATTTTCAGTCATTTACCAATTTATTTAGAGAGCTAAATGACCGTGAAATTGAAAATCACTACAAAATGAACTCTGAAAACGTTGAAACTTGGCATGGTATCATCATTTCACCCAGATGGCATGTGAAAAAGAGTAGAGAGGGTTACGGTAAAAACTGGACGCACTTCGCGTACAAACTAGGCAATCTCTTTCGGAGTATCAGGGTTTCGGACGAGAACTCATCTGTTACACGGGCACTTCATTTTTTAAACTTATTTGAACTACAGACTTTTATTGCGTTCCTATGCACCATTCAAAGCAACGTCATAAGATTTCAACACGTTCTAACATCATTTGCTATTTTCAGTCATTTACCGATTTGTTTAGAGAGCTAAATGACCGTGAAATTCAAAATCACTACAAAATGAACTCTGTAAAGGTTGAAACTTGGCATGGTATCATCATTTCACCCACATGGCATGTGCAAAAGAGTAGAGGGTTACGGCAAAAACTGGACACACTTCGTGTAGAAACTGGACAATCTCTTTCGGAGTATCAGGGTTTTGGACGAGAACTCATCTGTTACACGGCACTTCATTTTTTTAAACTTATTTGAACTCCAGACTTTTTTTTTGCATTCCTATGCACCATTCATAGAGACGTCATCAATTTTCAACACTTTCTAACTTCATTTGCTATTTTTCAGTCATTTACCGATTTGTTTAGAGAGCTAAATGACCGTGAAATTGAAAATCACTACAAAATGAACTCTGAAAATGTTGAAACTTGGCATGGTATCATCATTCACCCACATAGCATGTGCAAAATAGTAGAGAGGGTTACGACAAAAAATGGACGCACTTCGTGTACAAACTGGATGCATGGTATCATCAATTCTCAACACGTTCTGACATCATTTGCTATTTTTCAGTCATTTACCTATTTGTTTAGAGAGCTAAATGACCGTGAAATTGAAAATTACTACAAAATGAACTCTGAAAAGGTTGAAACTTGGCATGGTATCATCATTTCAACCACATGGCATGTGAAAAATAGAAGAGAGGGTTACGGCAAAAACTGGACGCACTTCGTGTACAAACTAGGCAATCTCTTTTGGAGTATCAGGGTTTCGGACGAGAACTCATCTGTTACACGGGCTCTTCATTTTTTTAAACTTATTTGAACTCCAGACTTTTTTTGCATTCCGTATGAACCATTAAAAGCGAGGTCATCAATTTTCAACACGTTCTGACATCATTTGCTATTTTTCAGTCATTTACCTATTTGTTTAGAGAGCTAAATGACCGTGAAATTGAAAATCACGACAAAATGAACTCTGAAAAGGTTGAAACTTGGCATGGTATCATCATTTCACCAACATGTCATGTGAATAAGAGTAGAGAGGGTTACGGCAAAAACTGGACACACTTCGCGTACAAATTGGGCAATCTCTTTCGGAGTATCAGGGTTTTGGACCAGAACTCATCTGTTACACGGGCACTTCATTTTGTTAAACTTATTTGAACTCCAGACTTTTATTGCGTTCCTATGCTCCATTCAAAGTGACGTCATAAAATTTCAACACTTTCTAACATCATTTGCTATTTTCAGTCATTTACCGATTTGTTTAGAGAGCTAAATGACTGTGAAATTCAAAATCACTACAAAATGAACTCTGTAAAGGTCGAAACTTGGCATGGTATCATCATTTCACCCACATGGCATGTGCAAAAGAGTAGAGGGTTACGGAAAAAACTGGACACACTTCGTGTACAAACTGGACAATCTCTTTCGGAGTATCAGGGTTTTGGACGAGAACTCATCTGTTACACGGCACTTCATTTTTTTAAACTTATTTGAACTCCAGACATTTTTTTGCGTTCCTATGCACCATTCATAGAGACGTCATCAATTTTCAACACTTTCTAACTTCATTTGCTATTTTTCAGTCATTTACCGATTTGTTTAGAGAGCTAAATGACTGTGAAATTGAAAATCACTACAAAATGAACTCTGAAAATGTTGAAACTTGGCATGGTATCATCATTCACCCACATAGCATGTGCAAAATAGTAGAGAGGGTTACGACAAAAAATGGACGCACTTCGTGTACAAACTGGAAAATCTCTTTCAGAGTATAAGGGTTTCGGACGAGAACTCATCGGTTACACGGGCACTTCATTTTTTAAAAGTTATTTGAACTCCAGAGTTTTTTTGCATTCCGTATGCACCATTCAAAGTGAGGTCATCAATTTTCAACATGTTCTGACATCATTTGCTATTTTTCAGTCATTTACCTATTTGTTTAGAGAGCTAAATGACCGTGAAATTTAAAATCACTACAAAATGAACTCTGAAAATGTTGAAACTTGGCATGGTATCATCATTCACCCACATAGCATGTGCAAAATAGTAGAGAGGGTTACGACAAAAAATGGACGCACTTCGTGTACAAACTGGAAAATCTCTTTCAGAGTATAAGGGTTTCGGACGAGAACTCATCGGTTACACGGGCACTTCATTTTTTAAAAGTTATTTGAACTCCAGACTTTTTTTGCATTCCGTATGCACCATTCAAAGTGAGGTCATCAATTTTCAACATGTTCTGACATCATTTGCTATTTTTCAGTCATTTACCTATTTGTTTAGAGAGCTAAATGACCGTGAAATTGAAAATCACTACAAAATGAACTCTGAAAAGGTTGAAACTTGGCATGCTATCATCATTTCACCCACATGGCATGTGAAAAGAGTAGAGAGGGTTACGGATAAAACTGGACGCACTTCGCGTACAAACTGGGCAATCTCCTTTGGAGTATCAGGGTTTCGGACGAGAACTCATCTGTTACATGGGCACTTCATTTTTCTAAACCTATTTGAACTCCAGACTTTTCTTGCATTCCTATGCCCCACTCAAAGGGACGTCATAAAATTTCAACACTTTCTAACATCATTTGCTATTTTCAGTCATTTACCGATTTGTTTAGTGAGCTAAATGACCGCGAAATTGAAAATCACTACAAAATGAACTCTTCAAAGGTTGAAACTTGTCATGGTATCATCATTTCACCCACATGGTATGTGCAAAAGAGTAGAGGGTTACGGCAAAAACTGGACACACTTCGTGTACAAACTAGACAATCTCTTTCGGAGTATCAAGGTTTTGGACGAGAACTCATCTGTTACATGGCACTTCATTTTTTTAAACTTATTTGAACTCCAGACTTTTTTTTGCATTCCTATGCACCATTCAAAGAGACGTCATCAATTCTCAACACTTTCTAGCATCATTTGTTATTTTTCAGTCATTTACCGATTTGTTTAGAGAGCTAAATGACCGTGAAATTGAAAATCCCTGCAAAATGAACTCTGAAAATGTTGAAACTTGGCATGGTATCATCATTCACCCACATAGCATGTGCAAAATAGTAGAGAGGGTTATGACAAACACTGGATGCATGGTATCATCAATTTTCAACACGTTCTGACATCATTTCCTATTTTTCAGTCATTTACCTATTTGTTTAGAGAGCTAAATGACCGTGACAATGAAAAATCACTACAACATGAACTCTGAAAAGGTTGAAACTTGGCATGCTATCATCATTTCACCCACATGGCATGTGAAAAGAGTAGAGAGGGTTACGGATAAAACTGGACGCACTTCGCGTACAAACTGGGCAATCTCCTTTGGAGTATCAGGGTTTCGGACAAGAACTTATCTGTTACATGGGCACTTCATTTTTCTAAACCTATTTGAACTCCAGACTTTTCTTGCGTTCCTATGCCCCATTCAAAGCGACGTCATAAAATTTCAACACTTTCTAACATCATTTGCTATTTTCACTCATTTACCGATTTGTTTAGAGAGCTAAATGACCGTGAAATTGAAAATCACTACAAAATGGACTCTTCAAAGGTGGAAACTTGGCATGGTATCATCATTTCACCCACATGGTATGTGCAAAAGAGTAGAGGGTTACGGCAAAAACTGGACACACTTCGTGTACAAACTAGACAATCTCTTTCGGAGTATCAAGGTTTTGGACGAGAACTCATCTGTTACACGGCACTTCATTTTTTTAAACTTATTTTAACTCCAGACTTTTTTTTGCATTCCTATGCACCATTCAAAGAGACGTCATCAATTTTCAACATTTTCTAACATCATTTGTTATTTTTCAGTCATTTACCGATTTGTTTAGAGAGCTAAATGAACGTGAAATTGAAAATCACTACAAAATGAACTCTGAAAATGTTGAAACTTGGCATGGTATCATCATTCACCCACATAGCATGTGCAAAATAGTAGAGAGGGTTACGACAAAAACTGGACGCACTTCGTGTACAAACTGGATGCATGGTATCATCAATTTTCAACACGTTCTGACATCATTTACTATTTTTCAGTCATTTACCTATTTGTTTAGAGAGCTAAATGACCGTGAAATTGAAAATCACTACAAAATGAACTCTAAAAAGGTTGAAACTTGGCATGGTATCATCATTTCAACCACATGGCATGTGAAAAATAGAAGAGAGGGTTACGGCAAAAACTGGACGCACTTCGTGTACAAACTGGGCAATCTCTTTCGGAGTATCAGGGTTTCGGACGAGAACTCATCTGTTACACGGGCACTTCATTTTTTAAACTTATTTGAACTCCATACTTTTTTTGCATTCCGTATGAACCATTAAAAGCGAGGTCATCAATTTTCATCACGTTCTGACATCATTTGCTATTTTTCAGTCATTTACCTATTTGTTTAGAGAGCTAAATGACCGTGAAATTGAAAATCACAACAAAATGAACTCTGAAAACGTTGAAACTTGGCATGGTATCATCATTTCACCCACATGGCATGTGAAAAAGAGTAGAGAGGGTTACAGCAAAAACTGGACGCACTTCTCGTACAAACTGGGCAATCTCTTTCGGAGTATCAGGGTTTCCGACGAGAACTCATCTGTTACACGGGCACTTCATTTTTTAAACTTATTTGAACTCCAGACTTTTTTTGCATTCCGTATGAACCATTAAAAGCGAGGTCATCAATTTTCATCACGTTCTGACATCATTTGCTATTTTTCAGTCATTTACCTATTTGTTTAGAGAGCTAAATTACCGTGAAATTGAAAATCACTACAAAATGAACTATGAAAACGTTGAAACTTGGCATGGTATCATCATTTCACCCACATGGCATGTGAAAAAGAGTAGAGAGGGTTACGGCAAAAACTGGACGCACTTCGCGTACAAACTAGGCAATCTCTTTCGGAGTATCAGGGTTTCGGACGAGAACTCATCTGTTACACGGGCACTTCATTTTTTTAAACTTATTTCAACTACAGACTTTTTTGCGTTCCTATGCACCATTCAAAGCGACGTCATAAAATTTCAACACTTTCTAACATCATTTGCTATTTTCAGTCATTTACCGATTTGTTTAGAGAGCTAAATGACCGTGAAATTCAAAATCACTACACAATGAACTCTGAAAAGGTTGAAACTTGGCATGGTATCATCATTTCACCCACATGAAATGTGCAAAAGAGTAGAGGGTTACAACAAAAACTAGACACACTTCGTGTACAAACTGGACAATCTCTTTCGGAGTATCAGGGTTTCGAACGAGAACTCGTCTGTTACACGCGCACTTCATTTTTTTAAACTTATTTGAACTCCAGACTTTTTTTGCGTTCCATATGCACCATTCAGAGCGAGGTCATCAATTTTCAACATGTTCGGACATCATTTGCTATTTTTCAGTCATTTACCTATTTCTTGAGAGAGCCAAATGACCGGGAAATTGAAAATCACTACAAAATGAACTCTGAAAAGGTTGAAACTTGGGATGGTATCATCATTTCACCCACATGGCATGTGAAACAGAGTAGAGAGGATTACAGCAAAAACTGGACGCACTTCTCGTACAAACTGGGCAATCTCTTTCGGAGTATCAGGGTTTCCGACGAGAACTCATCTGTTACACGGGCACTTCATTTTTTTAAACTTATTTGAATTCCAGACTTTTATTGCGTTCCTATGCTCCATTCAAAGCGACGTCATAAAATTTCAACACTTTCTAACATCATTTGCTATTTTCAGTCATTTACCGATTTGTTTAGAGAGCTAAATAACAGTGAAATTCAAAATCACTACAAAATGAACTCTGTAAAGGTTGAAACTTGGCATGGTATCATCATTTCACCCACATGGCATGTGCAAAAGAGTAGAGGGTTACGGCAAAAACTGGACACACTTCGTGTACAAACTGGACAATCTCTTTCGGAGTATCAGGGTTTTGGATGAGAACTCATCGGTTACACGTCACTTCATTTTTTTAAACTTATTTGAACTCCAGACATTTTTTTGCGTTCCTATGCACCATTCATAGAGACGTCATCAATTTTCAACACTTTCTAACTTCATTTGCTATTTTTCAGTCATTTACCGATTTGTTTAGAGAGCTAAATGACCGTGAAATTGAAAATCACAACAAAATGAACTCTGGAAATGTTGAAACTTGGCATGGTATCATCATTCACCCACATAGCATGTGCAAAATAGTAGAGAGGGTTACGACAAAAAATGGACGCACTTCATGTACAAACTGGAAAATCTCTTTCAGAGTATAAGGGTTTCGGACGAGAACTCCTCGGTTACACAGGCACTTCATTTTTTTAAAGTTATTTGAACTCCAGACTTTTTTTGCATTCCGTATGCACCATTCAAAGTGAGGTCATCAATTTTCAACATGTTCTGACATCATTTGCTATTTTTCAGTCATTTACCTATTTGTTTAGAGAGCTAAATGACCGTGAAATTGAAAATCACTACAAAATGAACTCTGAAAAGGTTGAAACTTGGCATCCTATCATCATTTCACCCACATGGCATGTGAAAAAGAGTAGAGAGGGTTACGGGTAATATTGGACGCACTTCGCGTACAAACTGGGCAATCTCCTTCAGAGTATCAGGGTTTCGGACGAGAACTCATCTGTTACATGGGCACTTCATTTTTCTAAACCTATTTGAACTCCAGACTTTTCTTGCGTTCCTATGCCCCATTCAAAGCGACGTCATAAAATTTCAACACTTTCTAACATCATTTGCTATTTTCAGTCATTTACCGATTTGTTTAGAGAGCTAAATGACCGTGAAATTGAAAATCACTACAAAAGGAACTCTTCAAAGGTTGAAACTTGGGATGGTATCATAATTTCACCCACATGGTATGTGCAAAAGAGTAGAGGGTTACGGCAAAAACTGGACACACTTCGTGTACAAACTAGACAATCTCTTTCGGAGTATCAAGGTTTTGGACGAGAACTCATCTGTTACACGGCACTTCATTTTTTTAAACTTATTTGAACTCCAGACATTTTTTGCGTTTCGTATGCACCATTCAAAGCGAGGTAATCAATTTTCAGTCATTTACCGATTTGTTTAGAGAGCTAGATGACCGTGAAATTGAAAATCACTGCAAAATGAACTCTGAAAATGTTGAAACTTGGCATGGTATCATCATTCACCCACATAGCATGTGCAAAATAGTAGAGAGGGTTATGACAAAAACTGGACGCACTTCGTGTACAAACTGGATGCATGGTATCATCAATTTTCAACACGTTCTGACATCATTTGCTATTTTTCAGTCATTTACCTATTTGTTTAGAGAGCTAAATGACCATGAAATTGAAAATTACTACAAAATGAACTCTGAAAAGGTTGAAACTTGGCATGGTATCATCATTTCAACCACATGGCATGTGAAAAATAGAAGAGAGGGTTACGGAAAAAACTGGACGCACTTCGTGTACAAACTGGGCAATCTCTTTCGGAGTATCAGGGTTTCGGACGAGAACTCATCTGTTACACGGGCTCTTAATTTTTTAAACTTATTTGAACTCCAGACTTTTTTTGCATTCCGTATGAACCATTAAAAGCGAGGTCATCAATTTTCAACACGTTCTGACATCATTTGCTATTTTTCAGTCATTTACCTATTTGTTTAGAGAGCTAAATGACCGTGAAATTGAAAATCACGACAAAATGAACTCTGAAAAGGTTGAAACTTGGCGTGGTATCACCATTTCACCAACATGTCATGTGAATAAGAATAGAGAGGGTTACGGCAAAAACTGGACACACTTCGCGTACAAACTGGGCAATCTCTTTCGGAGTATCAGGGTTTCGGACGAGAACTCATCTGTTACACGGGCACTTCATTTTTTAAACCTTATTTGAACTCCAGACTTTTATTGCGTTCCTATGCTCCATTCAAAGCGATGTCATAAAATTTCAACACTTTCTAACATCATTTGCTATTTTCAGTCATTTACCGATTTGTTTAGAGAGCTAAATGACTGTGAAATTCAAAATCACTACAAAATGAACTCTGTAAAGGTTGAAACTTGGCATGGTATCATCATTTCACCCACATGGCATGTGCAAAAGAGTAGAGGGTTACGGCAAAAACTGGACACACTTCGTGTACAAACTGGACAATCTCTTTCGGAGTATCAGGGTTTTGGACGAGAACTCATCTGTTACACGGCACTTCATTTTTTTAAACTTATTTGAACTCCAGACATTTTTTTGCGTTCCTATGCACCATTCATAGAGACGTCATCAATTTTCAACACTTTCTAACTTCATTTGCTATTTTTCAGTCATTTACCGATTTGTTTAGACGCATAGCATGTGCAAAATAGTAGAGAGGGTTACGACAAAAAATGGACGCACTTCGTGTACAAACTGGAAAACCTCTTTCAGAGTATAAGGGTTTCGGACGAGAACTCATCGGTTACACGGGCACTTCATTTTTTAAAAGTTATTTGAACTCCAGACTTTTTTTGCATTCCGTATGCACCATTCAAAGTGAGGTCATCAAGTTTCAACATGTTCTGACATCATTTGCTATTTTTCAGTCATTTACCTATTTGTTTAGAGAGCTAAATGACCGTGAAATTGAAAATCACTACAAAATGAACTCTGAAAAGGTTGAAACTTGCCATGCTATCATCATTTCACCCACATGGCATGTGAAAAAGACTAGAGAGGGTTACGGATAATACTGGACGCACTTCGCGTACAAACTGGGCAATCTCCTTCAGAGTATCAGGGTTTCGGACGAGAACTCATCTGTTACAAGGGCACTTCATTTTTCTAAACCAATTTGAACTCCAGACTTTTCTTGCGTTCCTATGCCCCATTCAAAGCGACGTCATAAAATTTCAACACTTTCTAACATCATTTGCTATTTTCAGTCATTTACCGATTTGTTTAGAGAGCTAAATGACCGTGAAATTGAAAATCACTACAAAATGAACTCTTCAAAGGTTGAAACTTGGCATGGTATCATCATTTCACCTACATGGTATGTGGAAAAGAGTAGTGGGTTACGGCAAAAACTGGACAAACTTCGTGTACAAACTAGACAATCTCTTTCGGAGTATCAAGGTTTTGGACGAGAACTCATCTGTTACACGGCACTTCATTTTTTTAAACTTATTTGAACTCCAGACTTTTTTTGCGTTTCGTATGCACCATTCAAAGCGAGGTAATCAATTTTCAGTCATTTACCGATTTGTTTAGAGAGCTAAATGACCGTGAAATTGAAAATCACTGCAAAATGAACTCTGAAAATGTTGAAACTTGGCATGGTATCATCATTCACCCACATACCATGTGCAAAATAGTAGAGAGGGTTACGACAAAAACTGGACGCACTTCGTGTACAAACTGCATGCATGGTATCATCAATTTTCAACACGTTCTGACATCATTTGCTATTTTTCAGTCATTTACCTATTTGTTTAGAGAGCTAAATGACCGTGAAACTGAAAATTACTACAAAATGAACTCTGAAAAGGTTGAAACTTGGCATGGTATCATCATTTCAACCACATGGCATGTGAAAAATAGAAGAGAGGGTTACGACAAAACCTGGACGCACTTCGTGTACAAACTGGGCAATCTCTTTCGGAGTATCAGGGTTTCGGACGAGAACTCATCTGTTACACGGGCTCTTCATTTTTTTAAACTTATTTGAACTCCAGACTTTTTTTGCATTCCGTATGAACCATTAAAAGCGAGGTCATCAATTATCAACACGTTCTGACATCATTTGCTATTTGTCAGTCATTTACCTATTTGTTTAGAGAGCTAAATGACCGTGAAATTGAAAATCACGACAAAATGAACTCTGAAAAGGTTGAAACTTGGCATGGTATCATCATTTCACCCACATGGCATGTGAAAAAGAGTAGAGAGGGTTACGGCAAAAACTGGACGCACTTCGCGTACAAACTAGGCAATCTCTTTCGGAGTATCAGGGTTTCGAACGAGAACTCATCTGTTACACGCGCACTTCATTTTTTTAAACTTATTTGAACTATAGACTTTTTTGCGTTCCTATGCACCATTCAAAGCGATGTCATAAAATTTCAACACTTTCTAACATCATTTGCTATTTTCAGTCATTTACCAATTTGTTTAGAGACCTAAAAGACCGTGAAATTGAAAATCACTACACAATGAACTCTGAAAAGGTTGAAACTTGGCATGGTATCATCATTTCACCCACATGGAATGTGCAAAAGAGTAGAGGGTTACAACAAAAACTAGACACACTTCGTGTACAAAATGGACAATCTCTTTTGGAGTATCAGGGTTTCGAACGAGAACTCGTCTGTTACACGGGCACTTCATTTTTTTAAACTAATTTGAACTCCAGACTTTTCTTGCGTTCCTATGCCCCATTCAAAGCGACATCATAAAATTTCAACACTTTCTAACATCATTTGCTATGTTCAGTCATTTACCGATTTGTTTAGAGAGCTGAATGACCGTGAAATTGAAAATCACTACAAAATGAACTCTTCAAAGGTTGAAACTTGGCATGGTATCATCATTTCACCCACATGGTATGTGCAAGAGAGTAGAGGGTTACGGCAAAAACTGGACACACTTCGTGTACAAACTGGACAATCTCTTTCGGAGTATCAGGGTTTCGGACAAGAAGTCTTCTGTTACACGGGCACTTCATTTTTTTTAACTTATTTGAGCTCCAGTCATTCTTTGCGTTCATATGCACCATTCAAAGAGACGTCATCAATTTTCAACACTTTCTAACATCATTTGCTATTTTTCAGTCATTTACCGATTTGTTCAGAGAGCTAAATGACCGTGAAATTGAAAGTCACTACAAATTGAACTCTGAAAATGTTGAAACTTGGCATGGTATCGTCATTGACCCACGTAGCATGTGCAGAATAGTAGAGAGGGTTACCGCGAAAACTGGACGCACTTCGTGTACAAACTGGAAAATCTCTTTTGGAGTATCAGGGTTTCGGACGAGAACTCATCTGTTACATGGGCACTTCATTTTTTTAAACTTATTTGAACTCCAGACTTTTTTTTGTGTTCCGTATGCACCATTCAAAGCGACGTCATCAATTTTCAACACTTTCTAACATCATTTGCTATTTTTAGTCATTTAGCGATTTATTTAGAGAGCTAAATGACCGTGAAATTGAAAATCACTACAAAATGAACTCTGAACATGTTGAAACTTGGCATGGTAACATCATTTCATCCACATGGCATGTGCAAAATAGTAGAGAGGGTTACGACAAAAACTGGACGCAATTCACGTACAAACTGGGCAATCTCTTTCGGAGTATCAGGGTTTCGGACGAGAACTCATCGGTTACACGGGCACTTCATTTTTTAAAACTTATTTGAACTCGAGACTTTTTTTGCGTTCCATATGAACCATTCAAAGTGAGGTCATCAATTTTCAACACGTTCTGACATCATTTGCTATTTTGCAGTCATTAACCTATTTGTTTAGAGAGCTAAATGTCCATGAAATTGAAAATCACTACAAAATGAACTCTGAAAAGGTTGAAAATTGGCATGGTATCATCATTTCACCCACATGGCATGTGAAAAAGAGTAGAGAGGATTACGGCAAAAACTGGACGCACTTCGTGTACAAACTGGGCAATCTCTTTCGAAGTAGCAGGGTTTCGGACGAGAACCCATCTGTTACACGGGCACTTCATTTTTTAAAACTTATTTGAACTCCAGACTTTTTTCCGTTCCGTATGCACCATTCAAAGCAAGGTAATCAATTTTCAACATGTTCTGACCTCATTTGCTATATTTCAGTCATTTACCTGTTTGTTTAGAGAACTAAATGATCGTGAAATTGAAAAGCACTACAAAATGAACTCTGAAAAGGTTGAAACTTGGCATGGTATCATCATTTCACCCACATGGCATGTGAAAAAGAGTAGAGAGGGTTACAGCAAAAACTGGGCGCACTTCGCGTACAAACTGGGCAATCTCTTTCGTAGTATCAGGGTTTCCGATGAGAACTCATCTCTTACACGGGCACTTCATTTTTTTAAACTTATTTGAACTCCAGACTTTTTTTGCGTTCCTATGCACCATTCAAAGCGACGTCATAAAATTTCAACACTTTCTAACATCATTTGCTATTTTCAGTCATTTACCAATTTGTTTAGAGAGCTAAATGACCGTGAAATTGAAAATCACTATACAATGAACTCTGAAAAGGTTGAAACTTGGCATGGTATCATCATTTCACCCACATGGAATGTGCAAAAGAGTAGAGGGTTATGGCAAAAACTGGACACACTTCGTGTACAAACTGGAGAATCTCTATCGGAGTATCAGGGTTTCGGACGAGAACTCTTTTGTTACACGGGCACTTCATTTTTTTAAACTTATTTGAACTCCAGTCATTTTTTGCGTTCCTATGCACCATTCAAAGAGACGTCATCAATTTTCAACACTTTCTAACATCATTTGCTATTTTTCAGTCATTTATCGATTTGTTTAGAGAGCTAAATGACCGTGAAATTGAAAATCACTACAAATTGAACTCTGAAAATGTTGAAACTTGGCATGGTATCGGCATTGACCCACATAGCATGTGCAAAATAGTAGAGAGGGTTACGGAAAAAACTGGACGCACTTCGTGTTCAAACTGGAAAATCTCTTTTGGAGTATCAGGGTTTCGGACGAGAACTCATCTGTTACACGGGCACTTCATTTTTTTAAACTTATTTGAACTCCAGACTTTTTTTTGTGTTCCGTATGCACCATTCAAAGCGAAGTCATCAATTTTCAACACTTTCTAACATCATTTGCTATTTTTAGTCATTTACCGATTTATTTAGAGAGCTAAATGACCGTGAAATTGAAAATCACTACAAAATGAACTCTGAACATGTTGAAACTTGGCATGGTAACATCATTTCATCCACATGGCATGTGCAAAATAGTAGAGAGGGTTACGGAAAAAAACTGGACGCACTTCGTGTACAAACTGGACAATCTCTTTCGGAGTATCAGGGTTTCGGACGAGAACTCATCGGTTACACGGGCACTTCATTTTTTAAAACTTATTTGAACTCCAGACTTTTTTTGCGTTCCATATGAACCATTCAAAGTGAGTTCATCAATTTTCAACACGTTCTGACATCATTTGCTATTTTGCAGTCATTAACCTATTTGTTTAGAGAGCTAAATGTCCATGAAATTGAAAATCACTACAAAATGAACTCTGAAAAGGTTGAAACTTGGCATGGTATCATCATTTCACCCACATGGCATGTGAAAAAGAGTAGAGAGGGTTACGGCAAAAACTGGACGCACTTCGTGTACAAACTGGGCAACCTCTTTCGAAGTATCAGGGTTTCGGACGAGAACCCATCTGTTACACGGGCACTTCATTTTTTAAAACTTATTTGAACTCCAGACTTTTTTCCGTTCCGTATGCACCATTCAAAGCAAGGTAATGAATTTTCAACATGTTCTGACCTCATTTGCTATATTTCAGTCATTTACCTGTTTGTTTAGAGAACTAAATGATCGTGAAAATGAAAAGCACTACAAAATGAACTCTGAAAAGGTTGAAACTTGGCATGGTATCATCATTTCACCCACATGGCATGTGAAAAAGAGTAGAGAGGGTTACAGCAAAAACTGGGCGCACTTCGCGTACAAACTGGGCAATCTCTTTCGTAGTATCAAGGTTTCCGATGAGAACTCATCTCTTACACGGGCACTTCATTTTTTTAAACTTATTTGAACTCCAGACTTTTTTTGCGTTCCTATGCACCATTCAAAGCGACGTCATAAAATTTCAACACTTTCTAACATCATTTGCTATTTTCAGTCATTTACCAATTTGTTTAGAGAGCTAAATGACCGTGAAATTGAAAATCACTATACAATGAACTCTGAAAAGGTTGAAACTTGGCATGGTATCATCATTTCACCCACATGGAATGTGCAAAAGAGTAGAGGGTTATGGCAAAAACTGGACACACTTCGTGTACAAACTGGAGAATCTCTATCGGAGTATCAGGGTTTCGGACGAGAACTCTTTTGTTACACGGGCACTTCATTTTTTTAAACTTATTTGAACTCCAGTCATTTTTTGCGTTCCTATGCACCATTCAAAGAGACGTCATCAATTTTCAACACTTTCTAACATCATTCGCTATTTTTCAGTCATTTATCGATTTGTTTAGAGAGCTAAATGACCGTGAAATTGAAAATCACTACAAATTGAACTCTGAAAATGTTGAAACTTGGCATGGTATCGGCATTGACCCACATAGCATGTGCAAAATAGTAGAGAGGGTTACAGAAAAAACTGGACGCACTTCGTGTTCAAACTGGAAAATCTCTTTTGGAGTATCAGGGTTTCGGACGAGAACTCATCTGTTACACGGGCACTTCATTTTTTTAAACTTATTTGAACTCCAGACTTTTTTTTGTGTTCCGTATGCACCATTCAAAGCGACGTCATCAATTTTCAACACTTTCTAACATCATTTGCTATTTTTAGTCATTTACCGATTTATTTAGAGAGCTAAATGACCGTGAAATTGAAAATCACTACAAAATGAACTCTGAACATGTTGAAACTTGGCATGGTAACATCATTTCATCCACATGGCATGTGCAAAATAGTAGAGAGGGTTACGGAAAAAAAATGGACGCACTTCGTGTACAAACTGGACAATCTCTTTCGGAGTATCAGGGTTTCGGACGAGAACTCATCGGTTACACGGGCACTTCATTTTTTAAAACTTATTTGAACTCCAGACTTTTTTTGCGTTCCATATGAACCATTCAAAGTGAGGTCATCAATTTTCAACACGTTCTGACATCATTTGCTATTTTGCAGTCATTAACCTATTTGTTTAGAGAGCTAAATGTCCATGAAATTGAAAATCACTACAAAATGAACTCTGAAAAGGTTGAAACTTGGCATGGTATCATCATTTCACCCACATGGCATGTGAAAAAGAGTAGAGAGGGTTACGGCAAAAACTGGACGCACTTCGTGTACAAACTGGGCAATCTCTTTCGAAGTATCAGGGTTTCGGACGAGAACCCATCTGTTACATGGGCACTTCATTTTTTAAAACTTATTTGAACTCCAGACTTTTTTCCGTTCCGTATGCACCATTCAAAGCAAGGTAATCAATTTTCAACATGTTCTGACCTCATTTGCTATATTTCAGTCATTTACCTGTTTGTTTAGAGAACTAAATGATCGTGAAAATGAAAAGCACTACAAAATGAACTCTGAAAAGGTTGAAACTTGGCATGGTATCATCATTTCACCCACATGGCATGTGAAAAAGAGTAGAGAGGGTTACAGCAAAAACTGGGCGCACTTCGCGTACAAACTGGGCAATCTCTTTCGTAGTATCAGGGTTTCCGATGAGAACTCATCTCTTACACGGGCACTTCATTTTTTTAAACTTATTTGAACTCCAGACTTTTTTTGCGTTCCTATGCACCATTCAAAGCGACGTCATAAAATTTCAACACTTTCTAACATCATTTGCTATTTTCAGTCATTTACCAATTTGTTTAGAGAGCTAAATGACCGTGAAATTGAAAATCACTATACAATGAACTCTGAAAAGGTTGAAACTTGGCATGGTATCATCATTTCACCCACATGGAATGTGCAAAAGAGTAGAGGGTTATGGCAAAAACTGGACACACCTCGTGTACAAACTGGAGAATCTCTATCGGAGTATCAGGGTTTCGGACGAGAACTCTTTTGTTACACGGGCACTTCATTTTTTTAAACTTATTTGAACTCCAGTCATTTTTTGCGTTCCTATGCACCATTCAAAGAGATGTCATCAATTTTCAACACTTTCTGACATCATTTGCTATTTTTCAGTCATTTATCGATTTGTTTAGAGAGCTAAATGACCGTGAAATTGAAAATCACTACAAATTGAATTCTGAAAATGTTGAAACTTGGCATGGTATCGGCATTGACCCACAAAGCATGTGCAAAATAGTAGAGAGGGTTACGGAAAAAACTGGACGCACTTCGTGTTCAAACTGGAAAATCTCTTTTGGAGTATCAGGGTTTCGGACGAGAACTCATCTGTTACACGGGCACTTCATTTTTTTAAACTTATTTTAACTCCAGACTTTTTTAGCATTCCGTATACACCATTCAAAGCGAGTTCATCAATTTTCAACACGTTCTGACATGATTTGCTATTTTTCAGTCATTCACCTATTTGTTTAGAGAGCTAAATGACCGTGAATTTGAAAATTACTACAAAATGAACTCTAAAAAGGTTGAAACTTGGCATGGTATCATTGTTTCACCCACGTGGCATGTGAAAAAGAGTAGAAGAGGGTTACGGCAAAAACTGGACGTACTTCGCGTACAAACTTGGCAATCTCTTTCGGAGTATCAAGGTTTGGGACGAGAACTCATCTGTTACACGGTACTTCATTTTTTTAACTTATTTGAACTCCAGACTTTTTTTGCGTTCCGTATGCACCATTCAAAGCGACGTCATCAATTTTCAACACTTTCTAACATCATTTGCTATTTGCAGTCATTTACCGATTTATTTAGAGAGCTAAATGACCGTGAAATTGAAAATCACTACAAAATGAACTCTGAACATGTTGAAACTTGGCATGGTAACATCATTTCACCCACATGGCATGTGCAAAATAGTAGAGAGGGTTACGGAAAAAAACTGGACGCACTTCGTGTACAAACTGGACAATCTCTTTCGGAGTATCAGGGTTTCGGACGAGAACTCATCGGTTACATGGGCACTTAATTTTTTTAAACTTATTTGAACTCCAGACTTTTTTTGCGTTCCGTATGCACCATTCAAAGCGACGTTGCTATTTTCAGTCATTTACCGATTTATTTAGAGAGCTAAATGACCGTGAAATTGAAAATCACTACAAAATGAACTCTGAACATGTTGAAACGTGGCATGGTAACATCATTTCACCCACATGGCATGTGCAAAATAGTAGAGAGGGTTACGGAAAAAACTGGACGCACTTCGTGTACAAACTGGACAATCTCTTTCGGAGTATCAGGGATTCGGACGAGAACTCATCGGTTACACGGCCACTTCATTTTTTAAACTTATTTGAACTCCAGACTTTTTTTGTGTTCCGTATGAACCATTCAAAGCGAGGTCATAAATTTTCAACACGTTCTAACATCATTTGCTATTTTTCAGTCATTTACCTATTTGTTTAGAGAGCTAAATGACCGTGAAATTGAAAATCACTACAAAATTAACTCTGAAAACGTTGAAACTTGGCATGGTATCATTATTTCACCCACGTGGCATGTGAAAAAGAGTAGAGAGGGTTACGGCAAAAACTGGACGCACTTCGCGTACAAACTGGGCAATCTCTTTCGGAGTATCAGGGTTTCGGACGAGAACTCATCTGTTACACGGGCACTTCATTTTTTAAAACTTATTTGAACTCCAGACATTGTTTTTGTGTTCCTATGCACCATTTAAAGAGACGTCATCAATTTTCAACACTTTCTAACATGATTTGCTATTTTTCAGTCATTTACCGATTTGTTTAGAGAGCTAAATGACCGTGAAATTTAAAATCACTACAAATTGAACTCTGAAAATGTTGAAACTTGGCATGGTATCGTCATTCACCCACATAGCATGTGCAAAATAGTACAGAGGGTTACAACAAAAACTGGACGCACTTCGTGTACAAACTGGGCAATCTCTTTCAGAGTACCAGAGTTTCGAACGAGAACTCATCGGTTACACAGGCACTTCATTTTTTTAAACTTCTTTGAACTCCAGTCATTTTTTGCGTTCCTATGCACCACTCAAAGAGATGTCATCAATTTTCAAAACTTTCTAACATCATTTGCTATTTTTCAGTCATTTACCGATTTGTTTAGAGAGCTAAATGACCGTGAAATTGAAAATCACTACAAATTGAACTCTGAAAATGTTGAAACTTGGCATGGTATCGTCATTCACCCACATAGCATGTGCAAAATAGTAGAGAGGGTTACGGCAAAAACTGGACGCACTTCGTGTACAAACTGGGCAATCTCTTTTGGAGTATCAAGGTTTCGGACGAGAACTCATCTGTCACACGGTCACTTCACTTTTTCAAACTTATTTTAATTCCAGACTTTTTTTGCGTTCCGTATGCACCATTCAAAGCGAGGTCATCAATTTTCAAGACGTTCTGACATGATTTGCTATTTTTCAGTAATTCACCAATTTGTTTAGAGAGCTAAATGACCGTGAAATTGAAAATCACTATAAATGAACTCTGAAAAGGTTGAAACTTGGCATGGTATCATTATTTCACCCACAAGGCATGTGAAAAATAGTAGAGAGGGTTACGGCAAAAACTGGACGCACTTCGCGTACAAACTGGGTAATCTCTTTCGGAGTATCAGGGTTTCGGACGAGAACTCATCTGTTACACGGGCACTTCATTTTTTTAAACTTATTTGAACACCAGACTTTTTTTTCCATTCCTATTCACCATTCAAAGCGATGTCATAAAATTTCAATACTTTCTAACATCATTTGCTATTTTCAGTCATTTGCCGATTTGTTTAGAGAGCTAAATGACTGTGAAATTGAAAATCACTACACAATGAACTCTGAAAAGGATGAAACTTGGCCTGGTATCATCATTTCACCCACATGGAATGTGCAAAAGAGTAGAGGGTTATGGAAAAAACTGGACATACTTCGTGTACAAACTGGACAATCTTTTTCGGAGTATCAGCGTTTCGACCGAGAACTCATCTGATACACGGGCACTTCATTTTTTTAAACTTATTTGAACTCCAGACATTTTTTGCGTTCCTATGCACCATTCAAAGAGACGTCATCAATTTTCAACACTTTCTGACATCACTTGCTATTTTTCAGTCATTTACCAATCTGTTTAGAGAACTAAATAACCGTGAAATTGAAAATCACTACAAAATGAACTCTGAAAATTTTGAAACTTGGCATGGTATCGTCATTCACCCACATAGCATGTGCAAAATAGTAGAGAGGGTTACGGCAGAAACGAGACATACTTCGTGTACAAACTGGAAAATCTCTTTCGGAGTATCAGGGTTTCGAATGAGAACTCATCTGTTACACGGGCACTTCATTTTTTTAAACTTATTTGAACTCCAGACTTTTTTTGCGTTCCGTATGCACCATTAAATGTGACGCCATCAATTTTCAACACTTCCTAACATCATTTGCTATTTTCAGTCATTTACCGATTTATTTAGAGAGCTAAATGACCGTGAAATTGAGAAACACTACAAAATAAACTCTAAAAATGTTGAAACTTGGCATGGTAACATCATTTCACCCATATAGCATCTGCAAAATAGTAGAGAGGGTTACGGCAAAAACTGGACGCACTTCGCGTACAAACTGGGTAATCTCTTTCGGAGTATCAGGGTTTCGGACGAGAACTCATCTCTTACACGGGCACTTCATTTTTTCAAACTTATTTGAACTCCAGACTTTTTTTGCGTTCCTATTCACCATTCAAAGCGATGTCATAAAATTTCAACATGTTCTGACATCATTTGCTATTTTCAGTCATTTGCTGATTTGTTTAGAGAGCTAAATGACTGTGAAATTGAAAATCACTACACAATGAACTCTGAAAAGGATGAAACTTCGCCTGGTATCATCACTTCACCCACATGGAATGTGCAAAAGAGTAGAGGGTTACGGAAAAAACTGGACACACTTCGTGTACAAACTGGACAATCTTTTTCGGAGTATCAGGGTTTCGACCGAGAACTCATCTGATACACGGGCACTTCATTTTTTTAAACTTATTTGAACTCCAGACATTTTTGCGTTCCTATGCACCATTCAAAGAGACGTCATCAATTTTCAACACTTTCTGACATCATTTGCTATTTTTCAGTCATTTACCGATTTGTTTAGAGAGCTAAATGACCGTGAAATTGAAAATCACTACAAAATGAACTCTGAAAATGTTGAAACTTGGCATGGTCTCGTCATTCACCCACATAGCATGTGCAAAATGGTAGAGAGGGTTACGGCAAAAACTAGACATACTTCGTGTACAAACTGGACAATCTCTTTCGGAGTATCAGCGTTTCGAATGAGAACTCATCTGTTACGCGGGCACTTCATTTTTTTAAACTTATTTGAACTCCAGACATTTTTTTGCGTTCCTATGCACCATTCAAACATGCGTCATCAATTTTCAACACTTTCTAACATCATTTGTTATTTTTCAGTCATTTACCGATTTTTTTAGAGAGCTAAATGACCGTGAAATTGAAAATCACTACAAAATGAAATTTGAAAATGTTGAAACTTGGCATGGTATCATCATTTACCCACATAGCATGTGGAAAATAGTAGAGAGGGTTACGGAAAAAACTGGACATACTTCGTGTACAAACTGGACAATCTTTTTCGGAGTATCAGGGTTTCGACCGAGAACTCATCTGATACACGGGCACTTCATTTTTTAAAACTTATTTGAACTCCAGACATTTTTTGCGTTCCTATGCACCATTCAAAGAGACGTCATCAATTTTCAACACTTTCTGACATCACTTGCTATTTTTCAGTCATTTACCAATCTGTTTAGAGAACTAAATAACCGTGAAATTGAAAATCACTACAAAATGAACTCTGAAAATTTTTAAACTTGGCATGGTATCGTCATTCACCCACATAGCATGTGCAAAATAGTAGAGAGGGTTACGGCAGAAACTAGACATACTTCGTGTACAAACTGGAAAATCTCTTTCGGAGTATCAGGGTTTCGAATGAGAACTCATCTGTTACACGGGCACTTCATTTTTTTAAACTTATTTGAACTCCAGACTTTTTTTGCGTTCCGTATGCACCATTAAATGTGACGCCATCAATTTTCAACACTTCCTAACATCATTTGCTATTTTCAGTCATTTACCGATTTATTTAGAGAGCTAAATGACCGTGAAATTGAGAAACACTACAAAATAAACTCTAAAAATGTTGAAACTTGGCATGGTAACATCATTTCACCCATATAGCATCTTCAAAATAGTAGAGAGGGTTACGGCAAAAACTGGACGCACTTCGCGTACAAACTGGGTAATCTCTTTCGGAGTATCAGGGTTTCGGACGAGAACTCATCTCTTACACGGGCACTTCATTTTTTCAAACTTATTTGAACTCCAGACTTTTTTTGCGTTCCTATTCACCATTCAAAGCGATGTCATAAAATTTCAACATGTTCTGACATCATTTGCTATTTTCAGTCATTTGCTGATTTGTTTAGAGAGCTAAATGACTGTGAAATTGAAAATCACTACACAATGAACTCTGAAAAGGATGAAACTTGGCCTGGTATCATCACTTCACCCACATGGAATGTGCAAAAGAGTAGAGGGTTACGGAAAAAACTGGACACACTTCGTGTACAAACTGGACAATCTTTTTCGGAGTATCAGGGTTTCGACCGAGAACTCATCTGATACACGGGCACTTCATTTTTTTAAACTTATTTGAACTCCAGACATTTTTTCGTTCCTATGCACCATTCAAAGAGACGTCATCAATTTTCAACACTTTCTGACATCATTTGCTATTTTTCAGTCATTTACCGATTTGTTTAGAGAGCTAAATGACCGTGAAATTGAAAATCACTACAAAATGAACTCTGAAAATGTTGAAACTTGGCATGGTCTCGTCATTCACCCACATAGCATGTGCAAAATGGTAGAGAGGGTTACGGCAAAAACTAGACATACTTCGTGTACAAACTGGACAATCTCTTTCGGAGTATCAGCGTTTCGAATGAGAACTCATCTGTTACGCGGGCACTTCATTTTTTTAAACTTATTTGAACTCCAGACATTTTTTTGCGTTCCTATGCACCATTCAAACATGCGTCATCAATTTTCAACACTTTCTAACATCATTTGTTATTTTTCAGTCATTTACCGATTTTTTTAGAGAGCTAAATGACCGTGAAATTGAAAATCACTACAAAATGAAATTTGAAAATGTTGAAACTTGGCATGGTATCATCATTTACCCACATAGCATGTGGAAAATAGTAGAGAGGGTTACGGAAAAAACTGGACATACTTCGTGTACAAACTGGACAATCTTTTTCGGAGTATCAGGGTTTCGACCGAGAACTCATTTGATACACGGGCACTTCATTTTTTTAAACTTATTTGAACTCCAGACATTTTTTGCGTTCCTATGCACCATTCAAAGAGACGTCATCAATTTTCAACACTTTCTGACATCACTTGCTATTTTTCAGTCATTTACCAATCTGTTTAGAGAACTAAATAACCGTGAAATTGAAAATCACTACAAAATGAACTCTGAAAATTTTGAAACTTGGCATGGTATCGTCATTCACCCACATAGCATGTGCAAAATAGTAGAGAGGGTTACGACAGAAACTAGGCATACTTCGTGTACAAACTGGAAAATCTCTTTCGGAGTATCAGGGTTTCGAATGAGAACTCATCTGTTACACGGGCACTTCATTTTTTTAAACTTATTTGAACTCCAGACTTTTTTTGCGTTCCGTATGCACCATTAAATGTGACGCCATCAATTTTCAACACTTCCTAACATCATTTGCTATTTTTCAGTCATTTACCTGTTTGTTTAGAGAACTAATTGACTGTGAAATTGAAAATCACTACAAAATGAACTCTAAAAAGGTTGAAACTTGGCATGGTATCATCATTTCACCCACATGGCATGAGAAAAAGAGTAGAGAGGGTTACGGCAAAAAATGGACGCACTTTGTGTACAAACTGGGCAATCTCTTTCGGAGTATCAGGGTTTCGGACGAGAATTCATCTGTTACACGGGGACTTCATTTTTTTAAACTTATTTGAACTCCAGACTTTTTTTGCGTTCCTATGCACCATTCAAAGCGACGTCATAAAATTTCAACACTTTCTAACATCATTTGCTATTTTCAGTCATTTACCGATTTGTTTAGAGAGCTAAATGACCGTGAAATTGAAAATCACTACACAATGAACTCCGAAAATGTTGAAACTTGGCATGGTATCATCATTTCACCCACATGGAATGTGCAAAAGAGTAGAGGGTTACGGCAAAAACTAGACACACTTCGTGTACAAACTGGACAATCTCTTTCAGAGTATCAGGGTTTCGGACGAGAACTCTTCTGTTACACGGGCACTTCATTTTTTAAACTTATTTGATCTCCAGTCATTTTTTGCGTTCCTATGCACCATTCAAAGAGACGTCATCAATTTTCAACACTTTCTAACATCATTTGCTATTTTCAGTCATTTACCGATTTGTTTAGAGAGCTAAATGACCGTGAAATTAAAAATCACTACAAATTGAACTCTAAAAATGTTGAAACTTGGCATGGTATCGTCATTGACCCACATAGCATGTGCAAAATAGTAGAGAGGGTTACGGCAAAAACTGGACGCACTTCGTGTACAAACTGGAAAATCTCTTTTGGAGTATCAGGGTTTCGGACGAGAACTCATCTGTTACACGGGCACTTCATTTTTTAAACTTATTTGAACTCCAGACTTTTTTGCGTTCCATATGCACCATTCAAAGCGACGTCATCAATTTTCAACACTTTCTAACATCATTTGCTATTTTTAGTTGTTTACTGATCTATTTAGAGGGCTAAATGACCGTGAAATTGAAAATCACTACAAAATGAACTCTGAACATGTTGAAACTTGGCATGGTAACATTATTTCACCCACATGGCATGTGCAAAATAGTAGAGAGGGTTACGGAAAAAAACTGGACGCACTGCGTGTACAAACTGGACAATCTCTTTCAGAGTATCAGGGTTTCGGACGAGAACTCATCGGTTACACGGGCACTTCATTTTTTTAAACTTATTTGAACTCCAGACATTTTTTGGCATTCCGTATGCACCATTCAAAGCAAGGTCATCAATTTTCAACACGTTCTGACATGATTAGCTATTTTTCAGTCATTTACCTATTTATTTAGAGAGGTAAATGACCGCGAAATTGAAAATCACTACAAAATGAACTCTGAACATGTTGAAACTTGGCATGGTAACATCATTTCACCCACATGGCATGTGCAAAATAGTAGAGAGGGTTATGGAAAAAAACTGGACGCACTTCATGTACAAACCAGACAATCTCTTTAGGAGTATCAGGGTTTCGGACGAGAACTCATCTGTTACACGGGCACTTCATTTTTTTAACTTATTTTAACTCCAAACTTTTTTTGCGTTCCGTATGCACCATTCAAAGTGAGGTCATCAATTTTCAACACGTTCTGACATTATTTGTTATTTTTCAGTCATTTACCTATTTGTTTAGAGAGCTAAATGACCGTGAAACTGAAAATAACTACAAAATGAACTCTGAAAAGGTTGAAACTTGGCATGGTATCATTATTTCACCCACGTGGCATGTGAAAAAGAGTAGAGAGGGTTACGGCAAAAACTGGACGCACTTCGCGTACAAACTGGGCAATCTCTTTCCGAGTATCAGGGTTTCGGATGAGAACTCATCTGTTACACGGGCACTTCATTTTTTCAAACCTATATGAACACCAGACTTTTTTTGCGTTCCTATTCACCATTCAAAGCGACGTCATAAAATTTCAACACTTTCTAACATCATTTGCTATTTTCAGTCATTTGCCGATTTGTTTAGAGAGCTAAATGACCGTGAAATTGAAAATCACTACACAATGAACTCTGAAAAGGATGAAACTTGGCCCGGTATCATCATTTCACCCACGTGGAATGTGTAAAAGAGTAGAGGGTTACGGAAAAAACTGGACACACTTCGTGTACAAACTGGATAATCTTTTTCGGAGTATCAGGGTTTCAAACAAGAACTCATCTGATACACGGGCACTTCATTTTTTTAAACTTATTTGAACTCCAGACATTTTTTTGCGTTCCTATGCACCATTCAAAGAGACGTCATCAATTTTCAACACTTTCTGACATCATTTGCTATTTTTCAGTCATTTACCAATTAGTTTAGAGAGCTAAATGACCGTGAAATTGAAAATCACTACAAAATGAACTCTGAAAATGTTGTCATTCACCCACATAGCATGTGCAAAATAGTAGAGAGGGTTACGGCAAAAACTGGACATATTTCGTGTACAAACTGGACAATCTCTTTCGGAGTATCAGGGTTTCGAACGAGAACTCATTTGTTGCACGGGCACTTCATTTTTTTTAAATTATTTGAACTCCAGACATTTTTTTGCGTTCCTATGCACCATTCAAAGAGACGTCATCAATTTTCAACACTTTCTGACATCATTTGCTATTTTTCAGTCATTTACCGATTTGTTTAGGGAGCTAAATGACCCTGAAATTGAAAATCACTACAAAATGAACTCTGAAAATGTTGAAACTTGGCATGGTATCGACATTCACCCACATAGCATGTGCAAAATAGTAGAGAGGGTTACGGCAAAAACTGGACATACTTCGTGTACAAACTAGACAATCTCTTTCGGAGTATCAGGGTTTTGAACGAGAACTCATCTCTTACACAGGCACTTCATTTTTTTAAACTTATTTGAACTCCAGACATTTTTTTGCGTTCCTATGCACCATTCGAAGAGGCGTCATGAATTTTCAACACTTTCTAACATCATTTGTTATTTTTCAGTCATTTACCGATTTGCTTAGAGAGCTAAATGACCGTAAAATTGAAAATCACAACAAAATGAAATTTGAAAATGTTGAAACTTGGCATGGTATCGTCATTCACCCACATAGCATGTGGAAAATAGTAGAGAGGGTTACGGCAAAAACTAGACGCACTTCGTGTACAAACTGGAAAATCTGTTTCAAAGTATCAGGGTTTCGAACAAGAACTCATCTGTTACACGGGCACTTCATTTTTTTAAACTTATTTGAACTCCAGACTTTTTTACGTTCCGTATGCACAATTCAATGTGACGTCTTCAATTTTCAACACTTTCTAACATCATTTGGTATTTTCAGTCATTTACCGATTTATTTAGAGAGCTAAATGACCGTGAAATTGAAAAACACTACAAAATGAACTCTAAAAATGTTGAAACTTGGCATGGTAACATCATTTCACCCACATAGCATGTGCAAAATAGTAGAGAGGGTTACGGCAAAAACTGGACGCACTTCGTGTACAAACTAGACAATCTCTTTCGGAGTATCAGGATTTCGGACGAGAACACATCGGTTACACGAGCACTTCATTTTTTTAAACTTATTTGAACTCTAGACTTTTTTTGCGTTCCGTATGCACCATTCAAAGCGAGGTCATCAATTTTCAACACGTTCTGACATCATTTGCTATTTTTCAGTCATTTACCTATTTGTTTAGAGAGCCAAATGACCGTGAAATTGAAAATCACTACAAAATGAACTCTGAAAAGGTTGAAACTTGGCATGGTATCATCATTTCATCCACATGGCATGTGAAAAAGAGTAGAGAGGGTTACGGCAAAAACTGGATGCACTTCGCGTACAAACTGGGCAATCTCTTTCGGAGTATCAGGGTTTCGGACGAGAACTCATCTGTTACACGGGCACTTCATTTTTTTTAACTTATTTGAACTCCAGACTTTTATTGCGTTCCTATGCACCATTCAAAGCGAGGTCATCAATTTTCAACATGTTCTGACATCATTTGCTATTTTTCAGTCATTTACCTATTTGTTTAGAGAGCTAAATGACCGTGAAATTGGAAATCACTACAAAATGAACTCTGAAAAGGTTGAAACTTGGCATGGTATCACCATTTCACCCACATGGCATGTGAAAAAGAGTAGAGAGGGTTACGGCAAAAACTGGACGCACTTCGTGTACAAACTGGGCAATCTCTTTCGGAGTATCAGGGTTTCGGACGAGAACTCATCTGTTACACGGGCACTTCATTTTTTTAAACTTATTTGAACTCCAGACTTTTTTTGCGTTCCGTATGCACCATTCAAAGTGAAGTAATCAATTTTCAACATGTTCTGACCTCATTTGCTATTTTTCAGTCATTTACCTGTTTGTTTAGAGAACTAAATGACCGTGAAATTAAAAATCACTACAAAATGAACTCTGAAAAGGTTGAAACTTGGCATGGTATCATCATTTCACCCACATGGCATGTGAAAAAGAGTAGAGAGGGTTACGGTAAAAACTGGACGCACTTCACGTACAAACTGGGCAATCTCTTTCGGAGTATCAGGGTTTCGGACGAGAACTCATCTGTTACACGGGCACTTCATTTTTTTAGACTTATTTGAACTCCAGACTTTTTTTATGTTCCGTATGCACCATTCAATGTGACGTCATCAATTTTGAACACTTTCTAACATCATTTGGTATTTTCAGTCATTTACCGATTTATTTAGAGGGCTAAATGACCGTGAAATTGAAAAACACTACAAAATGAACTCTAAAAATGTTGAAACTAGGCATGGTAACATCATTTCACCCACATGGCATGTGCAAAATTGTAGAGAGGGTTACGGCAAAAACTGGACGCACTTCGTGTACAAACTAGACAATCTCTTTCGGAGTATTAGGATTTCGGACGAGAACACATCGGTTACACGGGCACTTCATTTTTTTTAAACTTATTTGAACTCCAGACTTTTTTTGCGTTCCGTATGCACCATTGAAAGTGAGGTCATCAATTTTCAACACGTTCTGACATCATTTGCTATTTTTCAGTCATTTACCTATTTGTTTAGAGAGCCAAATGACCGTGAAATTGAAAATCAATACAAAATGAACTCTGAAAAGGTTGAAACTTGGCATGGTATCATCATTTCATCCACATGGCATGTGAAAAAGAGTAGAGAGGGTTACGGCAAAAACTGGATGCACTTCGCGTACAAACTGGGCAATCTCTTTCGGAGTATCAGGGTTTCGGACGAGAACTCATCTGTTACACGGGCACTTCATTTTTTTAACTTATTTGAACTCCAGAGTTTTATTGCATTCCTATGCACCATTCAGAGCGAGGTCATCAATTTTCAACACGTTCTGACATCATTTGCTATTTTTCAGTCATTTACCTATTTGTTTTGAGAGCTAAATGACCGTGAAATTGGAAATCACTACAAAATGAACTCTGAAAAGGTTGAAACTTGGCAGGGTATCATCATTTCACCCACATGGCATGTGAAAAAGAGTAGAGGGGGTTACGGCAAAAACTGGACGCACTTTGTGTACAAACTGAGCAATCTCTTTCGGAGTATCAGGGTTTCGGACGAGAACTCATCTGTTACACGGGCACTTCATTTTTTAAAACTTATTTGAACTCGAGACTTTTTTCGCGTTCCGTATGCACCATTCAAAGTGAAGTAATCAATTTTCAACATGTTCTGACCTCATTTGCTATTTTTTCAGTCATTTACCTGTTTGTTTAGAGAACTAAATGACCGTGAAATTGAAAATCACTACAAAATGAACTCTGAAAAGGTTGAAACTTGGCATGGTATCATCATTTCACCCACATGGCATGTGAAAAAGCGTAGAGAGGGTTATGGCAAAAACTGGACGCACTTCGCGTACAAACTGGGCAATCTCTTTTGGAGTATCAGGGTTTCGGACGAGAACTCATCTGTTACACGGGCACTTCATTTTTTCAAACTTATTTGAACTCCAGACTTTTTTTGCGTTCCTATGCACCATTCAAAGCGACGTCATAAAATTTCAACACTTTCTAACATCATTTGCTATTTTCAGTCATTTACCGATTTGTTTAGAGAGCTAAATGACCGTGAAAATTAAAATCACTACACAATGAACTCTGAAAATGTTGAAACTTGCCATGGTATCATCATTTCACCCACATGGAATGTGCAAAAGAGTAGAGGGTTACGGCAAAAACTGGACACACTTCGTGTACAAACTGGAAAATCTCTTTTGGAGTATCAAGGTTTCGGACGAGAACTCATTTGTTACACGGGCACTTCATTTTTTTTAAACTTATTTGAACTCCAGACTTTTTTTGCGTTCCGTATGCACCATTCAAAGCGACGTCATCAATTTTCAACACTTTCTAACATCATTTGCTATTTTCAGTCATTTACCGATTTATTTAGAGAGCTAAATGACCGTGAAATTGAAAATCACTACAAAATGAACTCTGAACATGTTGAAACTTGGCATGGTATCATCATTCACCCACATAGCATGTGCAAAATAGTAGAGAGGGTTACGGCAAAAACTGGACATACTTCGTGTACAAACTGGACAATCTCTTTCGGAGTATCAGGGTTTCGAATGAGAACTCATCTGTTACACGGGCACTTCATTTTTTAAAACTTATTTGAACTCCAGACATTTTTTTGCGTTCCTATGCACCATTCAAAGAGGCGTCATCAATTTTCAACACTTTCTAACATCATTTGTTATTTTCAGTCATTTACTGATTTGTTTAGAGAGCTAAATGACGGTGAAATTGAAAATCACTACAAAATGAAATTTGAAAATGTTGAAACTTGGCATGGTATCGTCATTCACCCACATAGCATGTGGAAAATACTAGAGAGGGTTATGGCAAAAACTAGACGCACTTCGTGTACAAACTGGAATATCTCTTTCGAAGTATCAGGGTTTCAGACGAGAACTCATCGGTTACACGGGCACTTCATTTTTTAAAACTTATTTGAACTCGAGACTTTTTTTGCGTTCCGTATGCACCATTCAAAGCGAAGTAATCAATTTTCAACATGTTCTGACCTCATTTGCTATTTTTCAGTCATTTACCTATTTGTTTGGAGAGCTAAATGACCGTGAAATTGAAAATCACTACAAAATCAACTCTGAAAAGGTTGAAACTTGGCATGGTATCATTATTTCACCCACGTGGCATGTGAAAAAGAGTAGAGAGGGTTAGGGCGAAAACTGGACGTACTTCGCGTACAAACTGGCCAATCTCTTTCGGAGTATCAGGGTTTCGGACGAGAACTCATCTGTTACACGGGCACTTCATTTTTTTAAACTTAGTTGAACACCAGACTTTTTTTGCATTCCTATTCACCATTCAAAGCGACGTCATAAAATTTCAACACTTTCTAACATCATTTGCTATTTTCAGTCATTTGCCGATTTGTTTAGAGAGCTAAATGACTGTGAAATTGAAAATCACTACACAATGAACTCTGAAAAGGACGAAACTTGGCCTGGTATCATCATTTCACCCACATAGCATGTGGAAAATAGTAGAGAGGGTTATGGCAAAAACTAGACGCACTTCGTGTACAAACTGGAAAATCTCTTTCGGAGTATCAGGGTTTCGAACAAGAACTCATCTGTTACACGGGCACTTCACTTTTTTAAACTTATTTGAACTCCAGACATTTTTTTTCGTTCCTATGCAACATTCAAAGAGACATCATCAATTTGCAACACTTTCTGACATCATTTGCTATTTTTCAGTCATTTATCGATTTGTTTAGAGATCTAAATGACCGTGAAATTGAAAATCACTACAAAATGAACTCTGAAAATGTTGAAACTTGGCATGGTATCGTCATTCACCCACATAGCATGTGGAAAATAGTAGAGAGGGTTACGGCAAAAACAGGACATACTTCGTGTACAAACTGGACAATCTCTTTCGGAGTATCAGGGTTTCGGACGAGAACTCATCTGTTACACGGGCACTTCATTTTTTTAAACTTATTTGAACTCCAGACATTTTTTTGCGTTCCTATGCACCATTCAAAGAGGCATCATCAATTTTCAACACTTTCTAACATCATTTGTTATTTTTCAGTCATTTACCGATTTTTTTAGAGAGCTAAATGACCGTGAAATTGAAAATCACTACAAAATGAAATTTGAAAATGTTGAAACTTGGCATGGTATCGTCATTCACCCACATAGCATGTGGAAAATAGTAGAGAGGGTTACGGCAAAACTAGACGCACTTCGTGTACAAACTGGAAAATCTCTTTCGGAGTATTAGGGTTTCGGAGGAGAACTCATCTGTTACACGGGCACTTCATTTTTTAAACTTATTTGAACTCCAGACTTTTTTTGCATTCCGTATGCACCATTCAAAGAGACGTCATCAATTTTCAACACTTTCTAACATCATTTGCTATTTTCAGTCATTTACCGATTTATTTAGAGAGCTAAATGACCGTGAAATTGAAAATCACTACAAAATGAACTCTGAACATGTTGAAACTTGGCATGGTAACATCATTTCACCCACATGGCATGTGCAAAATAGTAGAGAGGGTTACGGAAAAAAATTGGACGCACTTCGTGTACAAACTGGACAATCTCTTTCCGAGTATCAGGGTTTCGGACGAGAACTCATCGGTTACACGGGCACTTCATTTTTTTTAAACTTATTTGAACTCCAGACATTTTTTGGCGTTCCATATGCACCATTCAAAGCGAGGTCATCAATTTTCAACACGTTCTGACATGATTTGCTATTTTTCAGTCATTTACATATTTATGTAGAGAGCTAAATGACCGTGAAATTGAAAAACACTACAAAATGAACTCTAAAAATGTTGAAACTTGGCATGGTAACATCATTTCACCCACATGGCATGTGCAAAATAGTAGAGAGGGTTACGGAAAAAAACTGGACGCACTTCGTGTACAAACTAGACAATCTCTTTCGGAGTATCAGTGTTTCGGACGAGAACTCATCCGTTACACGGGCACTTCATTTTTTTAAACTTATTTGAACTCCATACTTTTTTTGCGTTCCGTATGCACCATTCAAGGCGAGGTCATCAATTTTCAACATGTTCTGACATGATTTGCTATTTTTCAGTCATTTACCTATTTGTTTAGAGAGCTAAATGACCGTGAAATTGAAAATCACTACAAAATGAACTCTGAAAAGGTTGAAACTTGGCATGGTATCATTATTTCACCCACGTGGCATGTGAAAAAGAGTAGAGAGGGTTACGGCAAAAACTGGACGCACTTCGCATACAAACTGGCCAATCTCTTTCGGAGTATCATGGTTTCGGACGAGAACTCATCTGTTACACGGGCACTTCATATTTTTAAACTTAGTTGAACACCAGACTTTTTTTGCGTTCCTATTCACCATTCAAAGCGACGTCATAAAATTTCAACACTTTCTAACAACATTTGCTATTTTTAGTCATTTGCCGATTTGTTTAGAGAGCTAAATGACCGTGAAATTGAAAATCACTACACAATGAACTCTGGAAAGGATGAAACTTGGCCTGGTATCATCATTTCACCCACATGGAATGTGCAACAGAGTAGAGGGTTACGGAAAAAATTGGACACACTTCGTGTACAAACTGGACAATCTTTTTCGTAGTATCAGGGTTTCGAACGAGAACTCATCTGATACACGGGCACTTAATTTTTTTAAACTTATTTGAACTCCAGACATTTTTTTGCGTTCCTATGCAACATTGAAAGAGACGTCATCAATTTTCAACACTTTCTGACATCATTTGCTATTTTTCAGTCATTTACCAATTTGTTTAGAGAACTAAATGACCGTGAAATTGAAAATCACTACAAAATGAACTCTGAAAATGTTGAAACTTGGCATGGTATCGTCATTCACCCACATAGCATGTGCAAAATAGTAGAGAGGATTACGGCAAAAAGTGGACATACTTCGTGTACAAACTGGACAATCTCTTTCGGAGTATCAGGGTTTCGAACGAGAACTCATCTGTTACACGGGCAGTTCATTTTTTTAAACTTATTTGAACTCCAGACATTTTTTTGCGTTCCTACGCACCATTCAAAGAGGCATCATCAATTTTCAACACTTTCTAACATCATTTGTTATTTTTCAGTCATTTACCGATTTTTTTAGAGAGCTAAATGACCGTGAAATTGAAAATCACTACAAAATGAAATTTGAAAATGTTGAAACTTGGCATGGTATCGTCATTCAGCCACATAGCATGTGGAAAATAGTAGAGAGGGTTACGGCAAAAACTAGACGCACTTCGTGTACAAACTGGAAAATCTCTTTCGGAGTATCAGGGTTTCTAACAAGAACTCATTTGTTACACGGGCACTTCATTTTTTAAACTTATTTGAACTCCAGACATTTTTTTGCTTTCCTATGCACCATTCAAAGAGACGTCATCAATTTTCAACACTTTCTAACATCATTTGCTATTTTTCAGTCATTTACCGATTTATTTAGAGAGCTAAATGACCGTGAAATTGAAAATCACTACAAAATGAACTCTGAACATGTTGAAAGTTGGCATGGTAACACCATTTCACCCACATGGCATGTGCAAAATAGTAGAGAGGGTTACGGAAAAAAACTGGACACACTTCGTGAACAAACTGGACAATCTCTTTCCGAGTATCAGGGTTTCAGACGAGAAGTCATCCGTTACACGGGCACTTCATTTTTTTAAACTTATTTGAACTCCAGACATTTTTTGGCGTTCCATATGCACCATTCAAAGCGAGGTCATCAATTTTCAACATGTTCTGACATGATTTGCTATTTTTCAGTCATTTACATATTTATGTAGAGAGCTAAATGACCGTGAAATTGAAAAACACTACAAAATGAACTCTAAAAATGTTGAAACTTGGCATGGTAACATCATTTCACCCACATGGCATGTGCAAAATAGTAGAGAGGGTTACGAAAAAAAACTGGACGCACTTCGTGTACAAACTAGACAATCTCTTTCGGAGTATCAGTGTTTCGGACGAGAACTCATCTGTTACACGGGCACTTCATTTTTTTAAACTTATTTGAACTCCAGACTTTTTTTGCGTTCCGTATGCACTATTCAAGGCGAGGTCATCAATTTTCAACATGTTCTGACATGATTTGCTATTTTTTAGTCATTTACCTATTTGTTTAGAGAGCTAAATGACCGTGAAATTGAAAATCACTACAAAATGAACTCTGAAAAGGTTGAAACTTGGCATGGTATCATTATTTCACCCACGTGGCATGTGAAAAAGAGTAGAGAGGGTTACGGCAAAAACTGGACGCACTTCGCATACAAACTGGCCAATCTCTTTCGGAGTATCATGGTTTCGGACGAGAACTCATCTGTTACACGGGCACTTCATTTTTTTAAACTTAGTTGAACACCAGACTTTTTTTGCGTTCCTATTCACCATTCAAAGCGACGTCATAAAATTTCAACACTTTCTAACAACATTTGCTATTTTTAGTCATTTGCCGATTTGTTTAGAGAGCTAAATGACCGTGAAATTGAAAATCACTACACAATGAACTCTGAAAAGGATGAAACTTGGCCTGGTATCATCATTTCACGCACATGGAATGTGCAACAGAGTAGAGGGTTACGGAAAAAATTGGACACACTTCGTGTACAAACTGGACAATCTTTTTCGTAGTATCAGGGTTTCGAACAAGAACTCATCTAATACACGGGCACTTCATTTTTTTAAACTTATTTGAACTCCAGACATTTTTTTGCGTTCCTATGCAACATTCAAAGAGACGTCATCAATTTTCAACACTTTCTGACATCATTTGCTATTTTTCAGTCATTTACCGATTTGTTTAGAGAACTAAATGACCGTGAAATTGAAAATCACTACAAAATGAACTCTGAAAATGTTGAAACTTGGCATGGTATCGTCATTCACCCACATAGCATGTGCAAAATACTAGAGAGGATTACGGCAAAAAGTGGACATACTTCGTGTACAAACTGGACAATCTTTTTCGGAGTATCAGGGTTTCGAACGAGAACTCATCTGTTACACGGGCAGTTCATTTTTTTAAACTTATTTGAACTCCAGACATTTTTTTGCATTCCTACGCACCATTCAAAGAGGCATCATCAATTTTCAACACTTTCTAACATCATTTGTTATTTTTCAGTCATTTACCGATTTTTTTAGAGAGCTAAATGACCGTGAAATTGAAAATCACTACAAAATGAAATTTGAAAATGTTGAAACTTGGCATGGTATCGTCATTCACCCACATAGCATGTGGAAAATAGTAGAGAGGGTTACGGCAAAAACTAGACGCACTTCGTGTACAAACTGGAAAATCTCTTTCGGAGTATCAGGGTTTCTAACAAGAACTCATTTGTTACACGGGCACTTCATTTTTTAAACTTATTTGAACTCCAGACATTTTTTTGCTTTCCTATGCACCATTCAAAGAGACGTCATCAATTTTCAACACTTTCTAACATCATTTGCTATTTTTCAGTCATTTACCGATTTATTTAGAGAGCTAAATGACCGTGAAATTGAAAATCACTACAAAATGAACTCTGAACATGTTGAAAGTTGGCATGGTAACACCATTTCACCCACATGGCATGTGCAAAATAGTAGAGAGGGTTACGAAAAAAAACTGGACACACTTCGTGTACAAACTGGAAAATCTCTTTTGGAGTATCAGGGTTTCGGACGAGAACTCATCTGTTACACGGGCACTTCATTTTTTTAAACTTATTTGAACTCCAGACTTTTTTTGCGTTCCGTATGCACCATTCAAAGCGACGTCATCAAATTTCAACACTTCCTAACATCATTTGCTATTTTCAGTCATTTACCGATTTGTTTATAGAGCTAAATGACCGTGAAATTGAAAATCACTACAAATTGAACTCTGAAAATGTTGAAGCTTGGCATGGTATCATTATTTCACCCACGTGGCATGTGAAAAAGAGTAGAGAGGGTTACGGCAAAAAACTGGACGCACTTCGTGTACAAACTGGACAATCTCTTTCGGAGTATGAGGGTTTCGGACGAGAACTCAACGGTTACACAGGCACTTCATTTTTTTAAACTTATTTGAACTCCAGACATTTTTTGGCGTTCCATATGCACCATTCAAAGCGAGGTCATCAATTTTCAACACGTTCTGACATGATTTTCTATTTTTCAGTCATTTACATATTTATTTAGAGAGCTAAATGACCGTGAAATTGAAAAACACTACAAAATGAACTCTAAAAATGTTGAAACTTGGCATGGTAACATCATTTCACCCACATGGCATGTGCAAAATAGTAGAGAGGGTTACGGAAAAAAACTGGACGCACTTCGTGTACAAACTAGACAATCTCTTTCGGAGTATCAGTGTTTCGGACGAGAACTCATCTGTTACACGGGCACTTCATTTTTTTAAACTTATTTGAACTCCAGACTTTTTTTGCGTTCCGTATGCACCATTCAAGGCGAGGTCATCAATTTTCAACATGTTCTGACATGATTTGCTATTTTTCAGTCATTTACCTATTTGTTTAGAGAGCTAAATGACAGTGATATTGAAAATCACTACAAAATGAACTCTGAAAAGGTTGAAACTTGGCATGGTATCATTATTTCACCCACGTGGCATGTGAAAAAGGGTAGAGAGGGTTACGGCAAAAACTGGACGCACTTCGCGTACAAACTGGCCAATCTCTTTCGGAGTATCATGGTTTCGGACGAGAACTCATCTATTACACGGGCACTTCATTTTTTTAAACTTAGTTGAACACCAGACTTTTTTTCCGTTCCTATTCACCATTCAAAGCGACGTCATAAAATTTCAACACTTTCTAACAACATTTTCTATTTTTAGTCATTTGCCGATTTGTTTAGAGAGCTAAATGACCGTGAAATTGAAAATCACTACACAATGAACTCTGAAAAGGATGAAACTTGGCCTGGTATCATCATTTCACCCACATGGAATGTGCAACAGAGTAGAGGGTTACGGAAAAAATTGGACACACTTCGTGTACAAACTGGACAATCTTTTTCGTAGTATCAGGGTTTCGAACGAGAACTCATCTAATACACGGGCACTTCATTTTTTTAAACTTATTTGAACTCCAGACATTTTTTTGCGTTCCTATGCAACATTCAAAGAGACGTCATCAATTTTCAACACTTTCTGACATCATTTGCTATTTTTCAGTCATTTACCGATTTGTTTAGAGAACTAAATGACCGTGAAATTGAAAATCACTACAAAATGAACTCTGAAAATGTTGAAACTTGGCATGGTATCGTCATTCACCCACATAGCATGTGCAAAATAGTAGAGAGGATTACGGCAAAAAGTGGACATACTTCGTGTACAAACTGGACAATCTCTTTCGGAGTATCAGGGTTTCGAACGAGAACTCATCTGTTACACGGGCAGTTCATTTTTTTAAACTTATTTGAACTCCAGACATTTTTTTGCATTCCTACGCACCATTCAAAGAGGCATCATCAATTTTCAACACTTTCTAACATCATTTGTTATTTTTCAGTCATTTACCGATTTTTTTAGAGAGCTAAATGACCGTGAAATTGAAAATCACTACAAAATGAAATTTGAAAATGTTGAAACTTGGCATGGTATCGTCATTCACCCACATAGCATGTGGAAAATAGTAGAGAGGGTTACGGCAAAAACTAGACGCACTTCGTGTACAAACTGGAAAATCTCTTTCGGAGTATCAGGGTTTCTAACAAGAACTCATTTGTTACACGGGCACTTCATTTTTTAAACTTATTTGAACTCCAGACATTTTTTTGCTTTCCTATGCACCATTCAAAGAGACGTCATCAATTTTCAACACTTTCTAACATCATTTGCTATTTTTCAGTCATTTACCGATTTATTTAGAGAGCTAAATGACCGTGAAATTGAAAATCACTACAAAATGAACTCTGAACATGTTGAAAGTTGGCATGGTAACACCATTTCACCCACATGGCATGTGCAAAATAGTAGAGAGGGTTACGGAAAAAAACTGGACACACTTCGTGTACAAACTGGAAAATCTCTTTTGGAGTATCAGGGTTTCGGACGAGAACTCATCTGTTACACGGGCACTTCATTTTTTTAAACTTATTTGAACTCCAGACTTTTTTTGCGTTCCGTATGCACCATTCAAAGCGACGTCATCAAATTTCAACACTTCCTAACATCATTTGCTATTTTCAGTCATTTACCGATTTGTTTAGAGAGCTAAATGACCCTGAAATTGAAAATCACTACAAATTGAACTCTGAAAATGTTGAAGCTTGGCATGGTATCATTATTTCACCCACGTGGCATGTGAAAAAGAGTAGAGAGGGTTACGGCAAAAAACTGGACGCACTTCGTGTACAAACTGGACAATCTCTTTCGGAGTATCAGGGTTTCGGACGAGAACTCAACGGTTACACAGGCACTTCATTTTTTTAAACTTATTTGAACTCCAGACATTTTTTGGCGTTCCATATGCACCATTCAAAGCGAGGTCATCAATTTTCAACACGTTCTGACATGATTTGCTATTTTTCAGTCATTTACATATTTATTTAGAGAGCTAAATGACCGTGAAATTGAAAAACACTACAAAATGAACTCTAAAAATGTTGAAACTTGGCATGGTAACATCATTTCACCCACATGGCATGTGCAAAATAGTAGACAGGGTTACGGAAAAAAACTGGACGCACTTCGTGTACAAACTAGACAATCTCTTTCGGAGTATCAGTGTTTCGGACGAGAACTCATCTGTTACACGGGCACTTCATTTTTTTAAACTTATTTGAACTCCAAACTTTTTTTGCGTTCCGTATGCACCATTCAAGGCGAGGTCATCAATTTTCAACATGTTCTGACATGATTTGCTATTTTTCAGTCATATACCTATTTGTTTAGAGAGCTAAATGAGCGTGATATTGAAAATCACTACAAAATGAACTCTGAAAAGGTTGAAACTTGGCATGGTATCATTATTTCACCCACGTGGCATGTGAAAAAGGGTAGAGAGGGTTACGGCAAAAACTGGACGCACTTCGCGTACAAACTGGCCAATCTCTTTCGGAGAATCAGGGTTTCGGACGAGAACTCATCTGTTACACGGGCACTTCATTTTTTTAAACATAGTTGAACACTAGACTTTTTTTGCGTTCCTATTCACCATTCAAAGCGACGTCATAAAATTTCAACACTTTCTAACATCATTTGCTAATTTTAGTCATTTGCCGATTTGTTTAGAGAGCTAAATGACCGTGAAATTGAAAATCACTACACAATGAACTCTGAAAAGGATGAAACTTGGCCTGGTATCATCATTTCACCCACATGGAATGTGCAACAGAGTAGAGGGTTACGGAAAAAATTGGACACACTTCGTGTACAAACTGGACAATCTTGTTCGTAGTATCAGGGTTTCGAACGAGAATTCATCTGATACGCGGGCACTTCATTTTTTTAAACTTATTTGAACTCCAGACATTTTTTTGCATTCCTATGCAACATTCAAAGAGACGTCATCAATTTTCAACACTCTCTGACATCATTTGCTATTTTTCAGTCATTTACCGATTTGTTTAGAGAACTAAATGACCGTGAAATTGAAAATCACTACAAAATGAACTCTGAAAATGTTGAAACTTGGCATGGTATCGTCATTCACCCACATAGCATGTGCAAAATAGTAGAGAGGATTACGGCAAAAAGTGGACATACTTCATGTACAAACTGGACAATCTCTTTCGGAGTATCAGGGTTTCGAACGAGAACTCATCTGTTACACGGGCAGTTCATTTTTTAAACTTATTTGAACTCCAGACATTTTTTTGCGTTCCTACGCACCATTCAAAGAGGCATCATCAATTTTCAACACTTTCTAACATCATTTGTTATTTTTCAGTCATTTACCGATTTTTTTAGAGAGCTAAATGACCGTGAAATTGAAAATCACTACAAAATGAAATTTGAAAATGTTGAAACTTGGCATGGTATCGTCATTCACCCACATAGCATGTGGAAAATAGTAGAGAGGGTTACGACAAAAACTAGACGCACTTCGTGTACAAACTGGAAAATCTCTTTCGGAGTATCAGGGTTTCTAACAAGAACTCATCTGTTACACGGGCACTTCATTTTTTAAACTTATTTGAACTCCAGACATTTTTTTGCTTTCCTATGCACCATTCAAAGAGACGTCATCAATTTTCAACACTTTCTAACATCATTTGCTATTTTTCAGTCATTTACCGATTTATTTAGAGAGCTAAATGACCGTGAAATTGAAAATCACTACAAAATGAACTCTGAACATGTTGAAAGTTGGCATGGTAACACCATTTCACCCACATGGCATGTGCAAAATAGTAGAGAGGGTTACGGAAAAAAACTGGACACATTTCGTGTACAAACTGGAAAATCTCTTTTGGAGTATCAGGGTTTCGGACGAGAACTCATCTGTTACACGGGCACTTCATTTTTTAAAACTTATTTGAACTCCAGACTTTTTTTGCGTTCCGTATGCACCATTCAAAGCGACGTCATCAAATTTCAACACTTTCTAACATCATTTGCTATTTTCAGTCATTTACCGATTTGTTTAGAGAGCTAAATGACCGTGAAATTGAAAATCACTACAAATTGAACTCTGAAAATGTTGAAGCTTGGCATGGTATCATTATTTCACCCACGTGGCATGTGAAAAAGAGTAGAGAGGGTTACGGCAAAAAACTGGACGCACTTCGTGTACAAACTGGACAATCTCTTTCGGAGTATCAGGGTTTCGGACGAGAACTCATCGGTTACACAGGCACTTCATTTTTTTAAACTTATTTGAACTCCAGACATTTTTTGGCGTTCCATATGCACCATTCAAAGCGAGGTCATCAATTTTCAACACGTTCTGACATGATTTGCTATTTTTCAGTCATTTACATATTTATTTAGAGAGCTAAATGACCGTGAAATTGAAAAACACTACAAAATGAACTCTAAAAATGTTGAAACTTGGCATGGTAACATCATTTCACCCACATGGCATGTGCAAAATAGTAGAGAGGGTTACGGAAAAAAACTGGACGCACTTCGTGTACAAACTAGACAATCTCTTTCGGAGTATCAGTGTTTCGGACGAGAACTCATCTGTTACACGGGCACTTCATTTTTTTAAACTTATTTGAACTCCAGACTTTTTTTGCGTTCCGTATGCACCATTCAAGGCGAGGTCATCAATTTTCAACATGTTCTGACATGATTTGCTATTTTTCAGTCATTTACCTATTTGTTTAGAGAGCTAAATGACCGTGATATTGAAAATCACTACAAAATGAACTCTGAAAAGGTTGAAACTTGGCATGGTATCATTATTTCACCCACGTGGCATGTGAAAAAGGGTAGAGAGGGTTACGGCAAAAACTGGACGCACTTCGCGTACAAACTGGCCAATCTCTTTCGGAGAATCAGGGTTTCGGACGAGAACTCATCTGTTACACGGGCACTTCATTTTTTTAAACTTAGTTGAACACTAGACTTTTTTTGCATTCCTATTCACCATTCAAAGCGACGTCATAAAATTTCAACACTTTCTAACATCATTTGCTAATTTTAGTCATTTGCCGTTTTGTTTAGAGAGCTAAATGACCGTGAAATTGAAAATCACTACACAATGAACTCTGAAAAGGATGAAACTTGGCCTGGTATCATCATTTCACCCACATGGAATGTGCAACAGAGTAGAGGGTTACGGAAAAAATTGGACACACTTCGTGTACAAACTGGACAATCTTTTTCGTAGTATCAGGGTTTCGAACGAGAACTCATCTGATACACGGGCACTTCATTTTTTTAAACTTATTTGAACTCCAGACATTTTTTGCGTTCCTATGCAACATTCAAAGAGACGTCATCAATTTTCAACACTTTCTGACATCATTTGCTATTTTTCAGTCATTTACCGATTTGTTTAGAGAACTAAATGACCGTGAAATTGAAAATCACTACAAAATGAACTCTGAAAATGTTGAAACTTGGCATGGTATCGTCATTCACCCACATAGCATGTGCAAAATAGTAGAGAGGATTACGGCAAAAAGTGGACATACTTCGTGTACAAACTGGACAATCTCTTTCGGAGTATCAGGGTTTCGAACGAGAACTCATCTGTTACACGGGCAGTTCATTTTTTTAAACTTATTTGAACTCCAGACATTTTTTTGCGTTCCTACGCACCATTCAAAGAGGCATCATCAATTTTCAACACTTTCTAACATCACTTGTTATTTTCAGTCATTTACCGATTTTTTTAGAGAGCTAAATGACCGTGAAATTGAAAATCACTACAAAATGAAATTTGAAAATGTTGAAACTTGGCATGGTATCGTCATTCACCCACATAGCATGTGCAAAATAGTAGAGAGGGTTACGGCAAAAACTAGACGCACTTCGTGTACAAACTGGAAAATCTCTTTCGGAGTATCAGGGTTTCTAACAAGAACTCATCTGTTACACGGGCACTTCATTTTTTAAACTTATTTGAACTCCAGACATTTTTTTGCTTTCCTATGCACCATTCAAAGAGACGTCATCAGTTTTCAACATGTTCTGACATGATTTGCTATTTTTCAGTCATTTAACTATTTGTTTAGAGAGCTAAATGACCGTGAAATTCAAAATCACTACAAAATGAACTCTGAACATGTTGAAACTTGGCATGGTAACATCATTTCACCCACATGGCATGTGCGAAATAGTAGAGAGGGTTACAGAAAAAAACTGGACGCACTTCGTGTAGAAACTAGACAATCTCTTTCGGAGTATCAGGGTTTCGGACGAGAACTCATCTGTTACACGGGCACTTCATTTTTTAAAACTTATTTGAACTCCAGACTTTTTTTGCGTTCCGTATGCACCATTCAAAGCGACGTCATCAAATTTCAACACTTTCTAACATCATTTGCTATTTTCAGTCATTTACCGATTTATTTAGAGAGCTAAATGACCGTGAAATTGAAAATCACTACAAATTGAACTCTGAAAATGTTGAAGCTTGGCATGGTATCATTATTTCACCCACGTGGCATGTGAAAAAGAGTAGAGAGGGTTACGGCGAAAATCGGACGTACTTCGCGTACAAACTGGCCAATCTCTTTCGGAGTATCAGGGTTTCGGACGAGAACTCATCTGTTACATGGGCACTTCATTTTTTTAAACTTAGTTGAACACCAGACTTTTTTTGCGTTCCTATTCACCATTCAAAGCGACATCATAAAATTTCAACACTTTCTAACATCATTTGCTATTTTCAGTCATTTGCCGATTTGTTTAGAGAGCTAAATGACCGTGAAATTGAAAATCACTACACAATGAACTCTGAAAAGGATGAAACTTGGCCTGGTATCATCATTTCACTCACATAGCATGTGGAAAATAGTAGAGAGGGTTACGGCAAAAACTAGACGCACTTCGTGTACAAACTGGAAAATCTCTTTCGGAGTATCAGGGTTTCGAACAAGAACTCATCTGTTACACGGGCACTTCATTTTTTAAACTTATTTGAACTCCAGACAATTTTTTGCTTTCCTATGCACCATTCAAAGAGACGTCATCAATTTTCAACACTTTCTAACATCATTTGCTACTTTTCAGTCATTTACCGATTTATTTAGAGAGCTAAATGACCGTGAAATTGAAAATCACTACAAAATGAACTCTGAACATGTTGAAACTTGGCATGGTAACATTATTTCACCCACATGGCATGTGCGAAATAGTAGTGAGGGTTACAGAAAAAAACTGGACGCACTTCGTGTAGAAACTGGACAATCTCTTTCGGAGTATCAGGGTTTCGGACGAGAACTCATCGGTTACACGGGCACTTCATTTTTTTAAACTTATTTGAACTCCAGACATTTTTTGGCGTTCCGTATGCACCATTCAAAGTGAGGTCGTCAATTTTCAACACGTTCTGACATGATTTGCTATTTTTCAGTCATTTACCTATTTATTTAGAGAGCTAAATGACCGTGAAATTGAAAATCACTACAAAATGAACTCTGAACATGTTGAAACTTGGCATGGTAACATCATTTCACCCACATGGCATGTGCAAAATAGTAGAGAGGGTTACAGAAAAAAACTGGACGCACTTCGTGTACAAACTGGACAATCTCTTTCGGAGTATCAGGGTTTCGGACGAGAACTCATCGGTTACACGGGCACTTCATTTTTTAAACTTATTTGAACTCCAGACATTTTTTGGCGTTCCATATGCACCATTCAAGGCAAGGTCATCAATTTTCAACATGTTCTGACATGATTTGCTATTTTTCAGTCATTTAACTATTTGTTTAGAGAGCTAAATGACCGTGAAATTGAAAATCACTACAAAATGAACTCTGAAAAGGTTGAAACTTGGCATGGTATCATTATTTCACCCACGTGGCATGTGAAAAAGAGTAGAGAGGGTTACGGCAAAAAAAAGGACGCACTTCACGTACAAACTGGCCAATCTCTTTCGGAGTATCAGGGTTTCGGACGAGAACTCATCTGTTACACGGGCACTTCATTTTTTTAAACTTAGTTGAACACCAGTCTTTTTTTGCGTTCCTATTCACCATTCAAAGCGACGTCATAAAATTTCAACACTTTCTAACATCATTTGCTATTTTCAGTCATTTGTCGATTTGTTTAGAGAGCTAAATGACCGTGAAATTGAAAATCACTACACAATGAACTCTGAAAAGGATGAAACTTGGCCTGGTATCATCATTTCACCCACATGGAATGTGCAACATAGTAGAGGGTTACGGAAAAAATTGGACACACTTCGTGTACAAACTGGACAATCTTTTTCGTAGTATCAGGGTTTCGAACGAGAACTCATCTGATACATGGGCACTTCATTTTTTTAAACTTATTTGAACTCCAGACATTTTTTTGCGTTCCTATGCAACATTCAAAGAGACGTCATCAATTTTCAACATTTTCTGACATCATTTGCTATTTTTCAGTCATTTATCGATTTGTTTAGAGAACTAAATGACCGTGAAACTGAAAATCACTACAAAATGAACTCTGAAAATGTTGAAACTTGGCATGGTATCGTCATTCACCCACATAGCATGTGCAAAATAGTAGAGAGGGTTACGGCAAAAACAGGACATACTTCGTGTACAAACTGGACAATCTCTTTCGGAGTATCAGGGTTTCGGACGAGAACTCATCCGTTACACGGGCACTTCATTTTTTTAAACTTATTTGAACTCCAGACATTTTTTTGCGTTCCTATGCACCATTTAAAGAGGCATCATCAATTTTCAACACTTTCTAACATCATTTGTTATTTTTGAGTCATTTACCGATTTGTTTTGAGAGCTAAATGACCGTGAAATTGAAAATCACTACAAAATGAAATTTGAAAATGTTGAAACTTGGCATGGTATCGTCACTCACCCACATAGCATGTGGAAAATAGTAGAGAGGGTTACGGCAAAAACTAGACGCACTTCGTGTACAAACTGGAAAATCTCTTTCGGAGTATTAGGGTTTCGAACAAGAACTCATCTGTTACACGAGCACTTCATTTTTTAAACTTATTTGAACTCCAGACATTTTTTTGCTTTCCTATGCACCATTCAAAGAGACGTCATCAATTTTCAACACTTTCTAACATCATTTGTCTATTTTTCAGTCATTTACCGATTTATTTTGAGAGCTAAATGACCGTGAAATTGAAAATCACTACAAAATGAACTCTGAACATGTTGAAACTTGGCATGGTAACACCATTTCACCCACATGGCATGTGGAAAATAGTAGAGAGGGTTACGGAAAAAAACTGGACGCACTTCGTGTACAAACTGGACAATCTCTTTCGGAGTATCAGGGTTTCGGACGAGAACTCATCGGTTACACGGGCACTTCATTTTTTAAACTTATTTGAACTCCAGACATTTTTTGGCGTTCCATATGCACCATTCAAAGCGAGGTCATCAATTTTCAACACGTTCTGACATGATTTGCTATTTTTCAGTCATTTACATATTTATTTAGAGAGCTAAATGACCGTGAAATTGAAAAACACTACAAAATGAACTCTAAAATGTTGAAACTTGGCATGGTAACATCATTTCACCCACATGGCATGTGCAAAATAGTAGAGAGGGTTACGGAAAAAAACTGGACGCACTTCGTGTACAAACTAGACAATCTCTTTCGGAGTATCAGTGTTTCGGACGAGAACTCATCTGTTACACGGGCACTTCATTTTTTTAAACTTATTTGAACTCCAGACTTTTTTTGCATTCCGTATGCACCATTCAAGGCGAGGTCATCAATTTTCAACATGTTCTGACATGATTTGCTATTTTTCAGTCATTTACCTATTTGTTTAGAGAGCTAAATGACCGTGAAATTGAAAATCACTACAAAATGAACTCTGAAAAGGTTGAAACTTGGCATGGTATCATTATTTCACCCACGTGGCATGTGAAAAAGAGTAGAGAGGGTTACGGCAAAAACTGGACGCACTTCGCGTACAAACTGGCCAATCTCTTTCGGAGTATCAGGGTTTCGGACGAGAACTCATCTGTTACACGGGCACTTCATTTTTTTAAACTTAGTTGAACACCAGACTTTTTTGCGTTCCTATGCACCATTCAAAGCGACGTCATAAAATTTCAACACTTTCTAACATCATTTGCTATTTTCAGTCATTTGCCGATTTGTTTAGAGAGCTAAATGACCGTGAAATTGAAAATCACTACACAATGAACTCTGAAAAGGATGAAACTTGGCCTGGTATCATCATTTCACCCACATAGCATGTGGAAAATAGTAGAGAGGGTTATGGCAAAAACTAGACGCACTTCGTGCACAAACTGGAAAATCTCTTTCGGAGTATCAGGGTTTCGAACAAGAAATCATCTGTTACACGGGCACTTCATTTTTTAAACTTATTTGAACTCCAGACATTCTTTTGCTTTCCTATGCACCATTCAAAGAGACGTCATCAATTTTCAACACTTTCTAACATCATTTGCTACTTTTCAGTCATTTACCGATTTATTTAGAGAGCTAAATGACCGTGAAATTGAAAATCACTACAAAATGAACTCTGAACATGTTGAAACTTGGCACGGTAACATCATTTCACCCACATGGCATGTGCAAAATAGTAGAGAGGGTTACGGAAAAAAACTGGACGCACTTCGTGTACAAACTGGACAATCTCTTTCGGAGTATCAGGGTTTCGGATGAAAACTCATCGGTTACACGGGCACTTCATTTTTTTAAACTTATTTGAACTCCAGACATTATTTGGCGTTCCGTATGCACCATTAAAAGTGAGGTCATCAATTTTCAACACGTTCTGACATGATTTGCTATTTTTTAGTCATTTACCTATTTATTTAGAGAGCTAAATGACCGTGAAATTGAAAATCACTACAAAATGAACTCTAAACATGTTGAAACTTGGCATGGTAACACCATTTCACCCACATGGCATGTGCAAAATAGTAGAGAGGGTTACGGAAAGAAAATGGACGCACTTCGTGTACAAACTGGACAATTTCTTTCGGAGTATCAGGGTTTTGGACGAGAACTCATCGGTTACACGGGCACTTCATTTTTTTAAACTTATTTGAACTCCAGACATTTTTTGGCGTTCCGTATGCACCATTCAAAGCGAGGTCATCAATTTTCAACACGTTCTGACATGATTTGCTATTTTTTAGTCATTTACCTATTTATTTAGAGAGCCAAATGACCGTGAAATTGAAAAACAGTACAAAATGAACTCTAAAAATGTTGAAACTTGGCATGGTAACATCATTTCACCCACATGGCATGTGCAAAATAGTAGAGAGGGTTACGGAAAAAAACTGGACGCACTTCGTGTACAAACTAGACAATCTCTTTCGGAGTATCAGGGTTTCGGACGAGAACTCATCGGTTACACGGGCACTTCATTTTTTTTAAACTTATTTGAACTCCAGACTTTTTTTGCGTTCTGTATGCACCATTCAAGGCGAGGTCATCAATTTTCAACACGTTCTGACATGATTTGCTATTTTTCAGTCATTTACCTATTTGTTTAGAGAGCTAAATGACCGTGAAATTGAAAATCACTACAAAATGAACTCTGAAAATGTTGAAACTTGGCATGGTATCATTATTTCACCCACGTGGCATGTGAAAAAGAGTAGAGAGGGTTACGGCAAAAACTGGACATACTTCGTGTACAAACTGGACAATCTCTTTCGGAGTATCAGGGTTTCGAACGAGAACTCATCGGTTACACGGGCAGTTCATTTTTTTAATCTTATTTGAACTCCAGACATTTTTTTGCGTTCCTACGCACCATTCAATGAGGCATCATCAATTTTCAACACTTTCTAACATCATTTGTTATTTTTCAGTCATTTACCGATTTGTTTAGAGAGCTAAATGACCGTGAAATTGAAAATCACTACAAAATGAAATTTGAAAATGTTGAAACTTGGCATGGTATCGTCATTCACCCACATAGCATGTGGAAAATAGTAGAGAGGGTTACGGCAAAAACTAGACGCACTTCGTGTACAAACTGGAAAATCTCTTTCGGAGTATCAGGATTTCTAACAAGAACTCATCTGTTACACGAGCACTTCATTTTTTAAACTTATTTGAACTCCAGACATTTTTTTGCTTTCCTATGCACCATTCAAAGAGACGTCATCAATTTTCAACACTTTCTAACATCATTTGTCTATTTTTCAGTCATTTACCGATTTATTTTGAGAGCTAAATGACCGTGAAATTGAAAATCACTACAAAATGAACTCTGAACATGTTGAAACTTGGCATGGTAACACCATTTCACCCACATGGCATGTGGAAAATAGTAGAGAGGGTTACGGAAAAAAACTGGACGCACTTCGTGTACAAACTGGACAATCTCTTTCGGAGTATCAGGGTTTCGGACGAGAACTCATCGGTTACACGGGCACTTCATTTTTTAAACTTATTTGAACTCCAGACATTTTTTGGCGTTCCATATGCACCATTCAAAGCGAGGTCATCAATTTTCAACACGTTCTGACATGATTTGCTATTTTTCAGTCATTTACATATTTATTTAGAGAGCTAAATGACCGTGAAATTGAAAAACACTACAAAATGAACTCTAAAATGTTGAAACTTGGCATGGTAACATCATTTCACCCACATGGCATGTGCAAAATAGTAGAGAGGGTTACGGAAAAAAACTGGACGCACTTCGTGTACAAACTAGACAATCTCTTTCGGAGTATCAGTGTTTCGGACGAGAACTCATCTGTTACACGGGCACTTCATTTTTTTAAACTTATTTGAACTCCAGACTTTTTTTGCCTTCCGTATGCACCATTCAAGGCGAGGTCATCAATTTTCAACATGTTCTGACATGATTTGCTATTTTTCAGTCATTTACCTATTTGTTTAGAGAGCTAAATGACCGTGAAATTGAAAATCACTACAAAATGAACTCTGAAAAGGTTGAAACTTGGCATGGTATCATTATTTCACCCACGTGGCATGTGAAAAAGAGTAGAGAGGGTTACGGCAAAAACTGGACGCACTTCGCGTACAAACTGGCCAATCTCTTTCGGAGTATCAGGGTTTCGGACGAGAACTCATCTGTTACACGGGCACTTCATTTTTTTAAACTTAGTTGAACACCAGACTTTTTTGCGTTCCTATGCACCATTCAAAGCGACGTCATAAAATTTCAACACTTTCTAACATCATTTGCTATTTTCAGTCATTTGCCGATTTGTTTAGAGAGCTAAATGACCGTGAAATTGAAAATCACTACACAATGAACTCTGAAAAGGATGAAACTTGGCCTGGTATCATCATTTCACCCACATAGCATGTGGAAAATAGTAGAGAGGGTTATGGCAAAAACTAGACGCACTTCGTGCACAAACTGGAAAATCTCTTTCGGAGTATCAGGGTTTCGAACAAGAAATCATCTGTTACACGGGCACTTCATTTTTTAAACTTATTTGAACTCCAGACATTCTTTTGCTTTCCTATGCACCATTCAAAGAGACGTCATCAATTTTCAACACTTTCTAACATCATTTGCTAATTTTCAGTCATTTACCGATTTATTTAGAGAGCTAAATGACCGTGAAATTGAAAATCACTACAAAATGAACTCTGAACATGTTGAACCTTGGCATGGTAACATCATTTCACCCACATGGCATGTGCAAAATAGTAGAGAGGGTTACGGAAAAAAACTGGACGCACTTCGTGTACAAACTGGACAATCTCTTTCGGAGTATCAGGGTTTCGGACGAAAACTCATCGGTTACACGGGCACTTCATTTTTTTAAACTTATTTGAACTCCAGACATTATTTGGCGTTCCGTATGCACCATTAAAAGTGAGGTCATCAATTTTCAACACGTTCTGACATGATTTGCTATTTTTCAGTCATTTACCTATTTATTTAGAGAGCTAAATGACCGTGAAATTGAAAATCACTACAAAATGAACTCTAAACATGTTGAAACTTGGCATGGTAACACCATTTCACCCACATGGCATGTGCAAAATAGTAGAGAGTGTTACGGAAAGAAAATGGACGCACTTCGTGTACAAACTGGACAATCTCTTTCGGAGTATCAGGGTTTTGGACGAGAACTCATCGGTTACACGGGCACTTCATTTTTTTAAACTTATTTGAACTCCAGACATTTTTTGGCGTTCCGTATGCACCATTCAAAGCGAGGTCATCAATTTTCAACACATTCTGACATGATTTGCTATTTTTTAGTCATTTACCTATTTATTTAGAGAGCCAAATGACCGTGAAATTGAAAAACAGTACAAAATGAACTCTAAAAATGTTGAAACTTGGCATGGTAACATCATTTCACCCACATGGCATGTGCAAAATAGTAGAGAGGGTTACGGAAAAAAACTGGACGCACTTCGTGTACAAACTAGACAATCTCTTTCGGAGTATCAGGGTTTCGGACGAGAACTCATCGGTTACACGGGCACTTCATTTTTTTAAACTTATTTGAACTCCAGACTTTTTTTGCGTTCCGTATGCACCATTCAAGGCGAGGTCATCAATTTTCAACACGTTCTGACATGATTTGCTATTTTTCAGTCATTTACCTATTTGTTTAGAGAGCTAAATGACCGTGAAATTGAAAATCACTACAAAATGAACTCTGAAAAGGTTGAAACTTGGCATGGTATCATTATTTCACCCACGTGGCATGTGAAAAAGAGTAGAGAGGGTTACGGCAAAAACCGGACATACTTCATGTACAAACTGGACAATCTCTTTCGGAGTATCAGGGTTTCGAACGAGAACTCATTGGTTACACGGGCAGTTCATTTTTTTAATCTTATTTGAACTCCAGACATTTTTTTGCGTTCCTACGCACCATTCAATGAGGCATCATCAATTTTCAACACTTTCTAACATCATTTGTTATTTTTCAGTCATTTACCGATTTGCTTAGAGAGCTAAATGACCGTGAAATTGAAAATCACTACAAAATGAAATTTGAAAATGTTGAAACTTGGCATGGTATCGTCATTCACCCACATAGCATGTGGAAAATAGTAGAGAGGGTTACGGCAAAAACTAGACGCACTTCGTGTACAAACTGGAAAATCTCTTTCGGAGTATCAGGGTTTCTAACAAGAACTCATCTGTTACACGAGCACTTCATTTTTTAAACTTATTTGAACTCCAGACATTTTTTTGCTTTCCTATGCACCATTCAAAGAGACGTCATCAATTTTCAACACTTTCTAACATCATTTGTCTATTTTTCAGTCATTTACCTGTTTGTTTAGAGAACTAAATGACCGTGAAATTGAAAATCACTACAAAATGAACTCTGAAAAGGTTGAAACTTGGCATGGTATCATCATTTCACCCACATGGCATGTGCAAAAGAGTAGAGAGGGTTACGGCAAAAACTGGACGCACTTCCTATACAAACTGGGCATTCTCTTTCGGAGTAGCAGGGTTTCGGACGAGAACTCATCGGTTACACGGGCACTTCATTTTTTAAACTTATTTGAACTCCAGACATTTTTTGGCGTTCCATATGCACCATTCAAAGCGAGGTCATCAATTTTCAACACGTTCTGACATGATTTGCTATTTTTCAGTCATTTACATATTTATTTAGAGAGCTAAATGACCGTGAAATTGAAAAACACTACAAAATGAACTCTAAAATGTTGAAACTTGGCATGGTAACATCATTTCACCCACATGGCATGTGCAAAATAGTAGAGAGGGTTACGGAAAAAAACTGGACGCACTTCGTGTACAAACTAGACAATCTCTTTCGGAGTATCAGTGTTTCGGACGAGAACTCATCTGTTACACGGGCACTTCATTTTTTTAAACTTATTTGAACTCCAGACTTTTTTTGCGTTCCGTATGCACCATTCAAGGCGAGGTCATCAATTTTCAACATGTTCTGACATGATTTGCTATTTTTCAGTCATTTACCTATTTGTTTAGAGAGCTAAATGACCGTGAAATTGAAAATCACTACAAAATGAACTCTGAAAAGGTTGAAACTTGGCATGGTATCATTATTTCACCCACGTGGCATGTGAAAAAGAGTAGAGAGGGTTACGGCAAAAACTGGACGCACTTCGCGTACAAACTGGCCAATCTCTTTCGGAGTATCAGGGTTTCGGACGAGAACTCATCTGTTACACGGGCACTTCATTTTTTTAAACTTAGTTGAACACCAGACTTTTTTGCGTTCCTATGCACCATTCAAAGCGACGTCATAAAATTTCAACACTTTCTAACATCATTTGCTATTTTCAGTCATTTGCCGATTTGTTTAGAGAGCTAAATGACCGTGAAATTGAAAATCACTACACAATGAACTCTGAAAAGGATGAAACTTGGCCTGGTATCATCATTTCACCCACATAGCATGTGGAAAATAGTAGAGAGGGTTATGGCAAAAACTAGACGCACTTCGTGCACAAACTGGAAAATCTCTTTCGGAGTATCAGGGTTTCGAACAAGAAATCATCTGTTACACGGGCACTTCATTTTTTAAACTTATTTGAACTCCAGACATTCTTTTGCTTTCCTATGCACCATTCAAAGAGACGTCATCAATTTTCAACACTTTCTAACATCATTTGCTAATTTTCAGTCATTTACCGATTTATTTAGAGAGCTAAATGACCGTGAAATTGAAAATCACTACAAAATGAACTTTGAACATGTTGAACCTTGGCATGGTAACATCATTTCACCCACATGGCATGTGCAAAATAGTAGAGAGGGTTACGGAAAAAAACTGGACGCACTTCGTGTACAAACTGGACAATCTCTTTCGGAGTATCAGGGTTTCGGACGAAAACTCATCGGTTAAACGGGCACTTCATTTTTTTAAACTTATTTGAACTCCAGACATTATTTGGCGTTCCGTATGCACCATTAAAAGTGAGGTCATCAATTTTCAACACGTTCTGACATGATTTGCTATTTTTCAGTCATTTACCTATTTATTTAGAGAGCTAAATGACCGTGAAATTGAAAATCACTACAAAATGAACTCTAAACATGTTGAAACTTGGCATGGTAACACCATTTCACCCACATGGCATGTGCAAAATAGTAGAGAGTGTTACGGAAAGAAAATGGACGCACTTCGTGTACAAACTGGACAATCTCTTTCGGAGTATCAGGGTTTTGGACGAGAACTCATCGGTTACACGGGCACTTCATTTTTTTAAACTTATTTGAACTCCAGACATTTTTTGGCGTTCCGTATGCACCATTCAAAGCGAGGTCATCAATTTTCAACACATTCTGACATGATTTGCTATTTTTTAGTCATTTACCTATTTATTTAGAGAGCCAAATGACCGTGAAATTGAAAAACAGTACAAAATGAACTCTAAAAATGTTGAAACTTGGCATGGTAACATCATTTCACCCACATGGCATGTGCAAAATAGTAGAGAGGGTTACGGAAAAAAACTGGACGCACTTCGTGTACAAACTAGACAATCTCTTTCGGAGTATCAGGGTTTCGGACGAGAACTCATCGGTTACACGGGCACTTCATTTTTTTAAACTTATTTGAACTCCAGACTTTTTTTGCGTTCCGTATGCACCATTCAAGGCGAGGTCATCAATTTTCAACACGTTCTGACATGATTTGCTATTTTTCAGTCATTTACCTATTTGTTTAGAGAGCTAAATGACCGTGAAATTGAAAATCACTACAAAATGAACTCTGAAAAGGTTGAAACTTGGCATGGTATCATTATTTCACCCACGTGGCATGTGAAAAAGAGTAGAGGGGGTTACGGCAAAAACCGGACATACTTCATGTACAAACTGGACAATCTCTTTCGGAGTATCAGGGTTTCGAACGAGAACTCATTGGTTACACGGGCAGTTCATTTTTTTAATCTTATTTGAACTCCAGACATTTTTTTGCGTTCCTACGCACCATTCAATGAGGCATCATCAATTTTCAACACTTTCTAACATCATTTGTTATTTTTCAGTCATTTACCGATTTGTTTAGAGAGCTAAATGACCGTGAAATTGAAAATCACTACAAAATGAAATTTGAAAATGTTGAAACTTGGCATGGTATCGTCATTCACCCACATAGCATGTGGAAAATAGTAGAGAGGGTTACGGCAAAAACTAGACGCACTTCGTGTACAAACTGGAAAATCTCTTTCGGAGTATCAGGGTTTCTAACAAGAACTCATCTGTTACACGAGCACTTCATTTTTTAAACTTATTTGAACTCCAGACATTTTTTTGCTTTCCTATGCACCATTCAAAGAGACGTCATCAATTTTCAACACTTTCTAACATCATTTGTCTATTTTTCAGTCATTTACCTGTTTGTTTAGAGAACTAAATGACCGTGAAATTGAAAATCACTACAAAATGAACTCTGAAAAGGTTGAAACTTGGCATGGTATCATCATTTCACCCACATGGCATGTGCAAAAGAGTAGAGAGGGTTACGGCAAAAACTGGACGCACTTCCTATACAAACTGGGCATTCTCTTTCGGAGTATCAGGGTTTCGGACGAGAACTCATCGGTTACACGGGCACTTCATTTTTTAAACTTATTTGAACTCCAGACATTTTTTGGCGTTCCATATGCACCATTCAAAGCGAGGTCATCAATTTTCAACACGTTCTGACATGATTTGCTATTTTTCAGTCATTTACATATTTATTTAGAGAGCTAAATGACCGTGAAATTGAAAAACACTACAAAGTGAACTCTAAAATGTTGAAACTTGGCATGGTAACATCATTTCACCCACATGGCATGTGCAAAATAGTAGAGAGGGTTACGGAAAAAAACTGGACGCACTTCGTGTACAAACTAGACAATCTCTTTCGGAGTATCAGTGTTTCGGACGAGAACTCATCTGTTACACGGGCACTTCATTTTTTTAAACTTATTTGAACTCCAGACTTTTTTTGCGTTCCGTATGCACCATTCAAGGCGAGGTCATCAATTTTCAACATGTTCTGACATGATTTGCTATTTTTCAGTCATTTACCTATTTGTTTAGAGAGCTAAATGACCGTGAAATTGAAAATCACTACAAAATGAACTCTGAAAAGGTTGAAACTTGGCATGGTATCATTATTTCACCCACGTGGCATGTGAAAAAGAGTAGAGAGGGTTACGGCAAAAACTGGACGCACTTCGCGTACAAACTGGCCAATCTCTTTCGGAGTATCAGGGTTTCGGACGAGAACTCATCTGTTACACGGGCACTTCATTTTTTTAAACTTAGTTGAACACCAGACTTTTTTGCGTTCCTATGCACCATTCAAAGCGACGTCATAAAATTTCAACACTTTCTAACATCATTTGCTATTTTCAGTCATTTGCCGATTTGTTTAGAGAGCTAAATGACCGTGAAATTGAAAATCACTACACAATGAACTCTGAAAAGGATGAAACTTGGCCTGGTATCATCATTTCACCCACATAGCATGTGGAAAATAGTAGAGAGGGTTATGGCAAAAACTAGACGCACTTCGTGCACAAACTGGAAAATCTCTTTCGGAGTATCAGGGTTTCGAACAAGAAATCATCTGTTACACGGGCACTTCATTTTTTAAACTTATTTGAACTCCAGACATTCTTTTGCTTTCCTATGCACCATTCAAAGAGACGTCATCAATTTTCAACACTTTCTAACATCATTTGCTACTTTTCAGTCATTTACCGATTTATTTAGAGAGCTAAATGACCGTGAAATTGAAAATCACTACAAAATGAACTCTGAACATGTTGAAACTTGGCATGGTAACATCATTTCACCCACATGGCATGTGCAAAATAGTAGAGAGGGTTACGGAAAAAAACTGGACGCACTTCGTGTACAAACTGGACAATCTCTTTCGGAGTATCAGGGTTTCGGACGAAAACTCATCGGTTACACGGGCACTTCATTTTTTTAAACTTATTTGAACTCCAGACATTATTTGGCGTTCCGTATGCACCATTAAAAGTGTGGTCATCAATTTTCAACACGTTCTGACATGATTTGCTATTTTTCAGTCATTTACCTATTTATTTAGAGAGCTAAATGACCGTGAAATTGAAAATCACTACAAAATGAACTCTAAACATGTTGAAACTTGGCATGGTAACACCATTTCACCCACATGGCATGTGCAAAATAGTAGAGAGGGTTACGGAAAGAAAATGGACGCACTTCGTGTACAAACTGGACAATCTCTTTCGGAGTATCAGGGTTTTGGACGAGAACTCATCGGTTACACGGGCACTTCATTTTTTTAAACTTATTTGAACTCCAGACATTTTTTGGCGTTCCGTATGCACCATTCAAAGCGAGGTCATCAATTTTCAACACGTTCTGACATGATTTGCTATTTTTTAGTCATTTACCTATTTATTTAGAGAGCCAAATGACCGTGAAATTGAAAAACAGTACAAAATGAACTCTAAAAATGTTGAAACTTGGCATGGTAACATCATTTCACCCACATGGCATGTGCAAAATAGTAGAGAGGGTTACGGAAAAAAACTGGACGCACTTCGTGTACAAACTAGACAATCTCTTTCGGAGTATCAGGGTTTCGGACGAGAACTCATCGGTTACACGGGCACTTCATTTTTTTAAACTTATTTGAACTCCAGACTTTTTTTGCGTTCCGTATGCACCATTCAAGGCGAGGTCATCAATTTTCAACACGTTCTGACATGATTTGCTATTTTTCAGTCATTTACCTATTTGTTTAGAGAGCTAAATGACCGTGAAATTGAAAATCACTACAAAATGAACTCTGAAAAGGTTGAAACTTGGCATGGTATCATTATTTCACCCACGTGGCATGTGAAAAAGAGTAGAGAGGGTTACGGCAAAAACTGGACATACTTCGTGTACAAACTGGACAATCTCTTTCGGAGTATCAGGGTTTCGAACGAGAACTCATTGGTTACACGGGCAGTTCATTTTTTTAATCTTATTTGAACTCCAGACATTTTTTTGCGTTCCTACGCACCATTCAATGAGGCATCATCAATTTTCAACACTTTCTAACATCATTTGTTATTTTTCAGTCATTTACCGATTTGTTTAGAGAGCTAAATGACCGTGAAATTGAAAATCACTACAAAATGAAATTTGAAAATGTTGAAACTTGGCATGGTATCGTCATTCACCCACATAGCATGTGGAAAATAGTAGAGAGGGTTACGGCAAAAACTAGACGCACTTCGTGTACAAACTGGAAAATCTCTTTCGGAGTATCAGGGTTTCTAACAAGAACTCATCTGTTACACGAGCACTTCATTTTTTAAACTTATTTGAACTCCAGACATTTTTTTGCTTTCCTATGCACCATTCAAAGAGACGTCATCAATTTTCAACACTTTCTAACATCATTTGTCTATTTTTCAGTCATTTACCGATTTATTTTGAGAGCTAAATGACCGTGAAATTGAAAATCACTACAAAATGAACTCTGAACATGTTGAAACTTGGCATGGTAACACCATTTCACCCACATGGCATGTGGAAAATAGTAGAGAGGGTTACGGAAAAAAACTGGACGCACTTCGTGTACAAACTGGACAATCTCTTTCGGAGTATCAGGGTTTCGGACGAGAACTCATCGGTTACACGGGCACTTCATTTTTTAAACTTATTTGAACTCCAGACATTTTTTGGCGTTCCATATGCACCATTCAAGGCGAGGTCATCAATTTTCAACACTTTCTAACATGATTTGCTATTTTTCAGTCATTTTCCGATTTGTTTAGAGAGCTAAATGACCGTGAAATTGAAAATCACTACAAATTGAACTCTGAAAATGTTTAAGCTTGGCATGGTATCGTCATTGACCCAAATAGCATGTGCAAAATAGTAGAGAGGGTTACGGAAAAAACTGGACGCACTTCGTGTACAAACTAGAAAATCTCTTTTGGAGTATCAGGGTTTCGGACGAGAACTCATCTGTTAAACGGGCACTTCATTTTTTTAAACTTAGTTGAACTCCAGACTTTTTTTGCCTTCCGTATGCACCATTCAATGTGACGTCATCAATTTTCAACACTTCCTAACATCATTTGCTATTTTCAGTCATTTACCGATTTATTTAGAGAGCTAAATGACCGTGAAATTGAAAAACACTACAAAATGAACTCTAAAATTGTTGAAACTTGGCATGGTAACATCATTTCACCCACATGGCATGTGTAAAATAGTAGAGAGGGTTACGACAAAAACTGGACGCACTTCATGTACAAACTAGACAATCTCTTTCGTAGTATCACGGTTTCGGACGAGAACTCATCGGTTACAGGGGAACTTCATTTTTTTAAAACTTATTTGAACTCCAGACTTTTTTTGCATTCCGTATGCACCATTCAACGCGAGGTCATCAATTTTCAACACGTTCTGACATCATTTGCTATTTTTCAGTCATTTACCTATTTGTTTAGAGATCCAAATGACCGTGAAATTGAAAATCACTACAAAATGAACTCTGAAAAGGTTGAAACTTCGCATGGTATCATCATTTCACCCACATGGCATGTGAAAAAGAGTAGAGAGGGTTATGGCAAAAACTGGACAAACTTCACGTACAAACTGGGCAATCTCTTTCGGAGTATCAGGGTTTCGGACGAGAACTCATCTGTTACACGGGCACTTCATTTTTTTAAACTTATTTGAACTCCAGACTTTTTTTGCGTTCCTATGCACCATTCAAAGCGACGTCATAAAATTTCAACACTTTCTAACATCATTTGCTATTTTCAGTCATTTACCGGTTTGTTTAGAGAGCTAAATGACCCTGAAATTGAAAATCACTACACAATGAACTCTGAAAATGTTGAAACTTGCCATGGTATCATCATTTCACCCACATGGAATGTGCAAAAGAGTAGAGGGTTACGGCAAAAACTGGACACACTTCGTGTACAAACTGGACAATCTCTTTCGGAGTATCAGGGTTTCGGACGAGAACTCTTCTGTTACACGGGCACTTAATTCTTTTAAACTTATTTGAACTCCAGTCAGTTTTTGCGTTCCAATGCACCATTCAGAGAGACGTCATCAATTTTCAACACTTTCTAACATCATTTGCTATTTTTCAGTCATTTACCGATTTGTTTAGAGAGCTAAATGACCGTGAAATTGAAAATCACTACAAAATTTACTCTGAACATGTTGAAACTTGGCATGGTAACATCATTTCACAAACATGGCATGTGCAAAATAGTAGAGAGGGTTACAGAAAAAAACTGGACGCACTTCGTGTACAAACTGGACAATCTCTTTCGGAGTATCAGGGTTTCGGACGAGAACTCATCGGTTACACGGGCACTTCATTTTTTAAACTTATTTGAACTCCAGACATTTTTTGGCGTTCCATATGCACCATTCAAGGCGAGGTCATCAATTTTCAACACTTTCTAACATGATTTGCTATTTTTCAGTCATTTTCCGATTTGTTTAGAGAGCTAAATGACCGTGAAATTGAAAATCACTACAAATTGAACTCTGAAAATGTTTAAGCTTGGCATGGTATCGTCATTGACCCAAATAGCATGTGCAAAATAGTAGAGAGGGTTACGGAAAAAACTGGACGCACTTCGTGTACAAACTAGAAAATCTCTTTTGGAGTATCAGGGTTTCGGACGAGAACTCATCTGTTAAACGGGCACTTCATTTTTTTAAACTTAGTTGAACTCCAGACTTTTTTTGCCTTCCGTATGCACCATTCAATGTGACGTCATCAATTTTCAACACTTCCTAACATCATTTGCTATTTTCAGTCATTTACCGATTTATTTAGAGAGCTAAATGACCGTGAAATTGAAAAACACTACAAAATGAACTCTAAAATTGTTGAAACTTGGCATGGTAACATCATTTCACCCACATGGCATGTGTAAAATAGTAGAGAGGGTTACGACAAAAACTGGACGCACTTCATGTACAAACTAGACAATCTCTTTCGTAGTATCACGGTTTCGGACGAGAACTCATCGGTTACAGGGGAACTTCATTTTTTTAAAACTTATTTGAACTCCAGACTTTTTTTGCATTCCGTATGCACCATTCAACGCGAGGTCATCAATTTTCAACACGTTCTGACATCATTTGCTATTTTTCAGTCATTTACCTATTTGTTTAGAGATCCAAATGACCGTGAAATTGAAAATCACTACAAAATGAACTCTGAAAAGGTTGAAACTTCGCATGGTATCATCATTTCACCCACATGGCATGTGAAAAAGAGTAGAGAGGGTTATGGCAAAAACTGGACAAACTTCACGTACAAACTGGGCAATCTCTTTCGGAGTATCAGGGTTTCGGACGAGAACTCATCTGTTACACGGGCACTTCATTTTTTTAAACTTATTTGAACTCCAGACTTTTTTTGCGTTCCTATGCACCATTCAAAGCGACGTCATAAAATTTCAACACTTTCTAACATCATTTGCTATTTTCAGTCATTTACCGGTTTGTTTAGAGAGCTAAATGACCCTGAAATTGAAAATCACTACACAATGAACTCTGAAAATGTTGAAACTTGCCATGGTATCATCATTTCACCCACATGGAATGTGCAAAAGAGTAGAGGGTTACGGCAAAAACTGGACACACTTCGTGTACAAACTGGACAATCTCTTTCGGAGTATCAGGGTTTCGGACGAGAACTCTTCTGTTACACGGGCACTTAATTCTTTTAAACTTATTTGAACTCCAGTCAGTTTTTGCGTTCCAATGCACCATTCAGAGAGACGTCATCAATTTTCAACACTTTCTAACATCATTTGCTATTTTTCAGTCATTTACCGATTTGTTTAGAGAGCTAAATGACCGTGAAATTGAAAATCACTACAAAATTTACTCTGAACATGTTGAAACTTGGCATGGTAACATCATTTCACAAACATGGCATGTGCAAAATAGTAGAGAGGGTTACGGAAAAAAACTGGACGCACTTCGTGTACAAACTGGACAATCTCTTTCTGAGTATCTGGGTTTCGGACGAGAACTCATCGGTTACACGGGCACTTCATTTTTTAAAACTTATTTGAACTCGAGACTTTTTTTGCGTTCCGTATGCACCATTCAAATCGAAGTAATCAATTTTCAACATGTTCTGACCTCATTTGCTATTTTTCAGTCATTTACCTGTTTGTTTAGAGAACTAAATGACCGTGAAATTGAAAATCACTACAAAATGAACTCTGAAAAGGTTGAAACTTGGCATGGTATCATCATTTCACCCACATGGCATGTGCAAAAGAGTAGAGAGGGTTACGGCAAAAACTGGACGCACTTCCTATACAAACTGGGCATTCTCTTTCGGAGTATCAGGGTTTCGGACGAGAACTCATCTGTTACACGGGCACTTCATTTTTTTAGACTTATTTGAACTCCAGACTTTTTTTGCGTTCCTATGCACCATTCAAAGTGACGTCATAAAATTTCAACACTTTCTAACATCATTTGCTATTTTCAGTCATTTACCGATTTGTTTAGAGAGCTAAATGACCGTGAAATTGAAAATCACTACAAAATGAACTCTGAACATGTTGAAACTTGGCATGGTAACATCATTTCACCCACATGGCATGTGCAAAATGGTAGAGAGGGTTACGGCAAGAACTGGACGCACTTCGTGTACAAACTGGGCAATCTCTTTCGGAGTATCAGGGTTTCGGACGAGAACTCATCTCTTTCACGGGCACTTCATTTTTTAAAACTTAATTGAACTCCAGATTTTTTTTGCGTTCCGTATGCACCATTCAAAGTGAGGTAATCAATTTTCGACATGTTCTGACCTCATTTCCTATTTTTCAGTCATTTACCTATTTTTTTAGAGAACTAAATGACCGTGAAATTGAAAATCACTACAAAATGAACTCTGAAAAGGTTGAAACTTGGCATGGTATCATCATTTCACCCACATGGCATCTGAAAAAGAGTAGAGAGGGTTACGGCAAAAACTGGACGCACTTCGCGTACAAACTGGGCAATCTCTTTCGGAGTATCAGGGTTTCGGACGAGAACTCATCTGTTACACGGGCACTTCATTTTTCTAAACTTATTTTAACTCCAGACTTTTTTTGCGTTCCTATGCACCATTCAAAGCGATGTCATAAAATTTCAACACTTTCTAACATCATTTGCTATTTTCAGTCATTTACCGATTTGTTTAGAGAGCTAAATGACCGTGAAATTGAAAATCACTACAAAATGAACTCTGAACATGTTGAAACTTGGCATGGTAACATCATTTCATCCACATGGCATGTGCAAAATAGTAGAGAGGGTTATGGAAAAAAACTGGACGCACTTCGTGTACAAACTAGACAATCTCTTTCGGAGTATCTGGGTTTCGGACGAGAACTCATCGGTTACACGGGCACTTCATTTTTTAAAACTTATTTGAACTCGAGACTTTTTTTGCGTTCCGTATGCACCATTCAAAGCGAAGTAATCAATTTTCAACATGTTCTGACCTCATTTACTATTTTTCAGTCATTTACCTGTTTGTTTAGAGAGCTAAATGACCGTGAAATTGAAAATCACTACAAAATGAACTCTGAAAAGGTTTAAACTTGGCATGGTATCATCATTTCACCCACATGGCATGTGAAAAAGAGTAGAGAGGGTTACGGCAAAAACTGGACGCACTTCGCGTACAAACTGGGCAATCTATTTCGGATTATCAGGGTTTCGGACGAGAACTCATCTGTTACACGGGCACTTCATTTTTTTAAACTTATTTTAACTCCATACTTTTTTTGCGTTCCTATGCACCATTCAAAGCGACGTCATAAACTTTCAACACGTTCTAACATCAGTTGCTATTTTCAGTCATTTACCGATTTGTTTAGAGAGCTAAATGACCGTGAAATTGAAAATCACTACAAAATGAACTCTGAACATGTTGAAACTTGGCATGGTAACATCATTTCACCCACATGGCATGTGCAAAATAGTAGAGAGGGTTACGGAAAAAAACTGGACGCACTTCGTGTACAAACTGGACAATCTCTTTCGGAGTATCTGGGTTTCGGACGAGAACTCATCGGTTACACGGGCACTTCATTTTTTAAAACTTATTTGAACTCGAGACTTTTTTTGCGTTCCGTATGCACCATTCAAAGCGAAGTAATCAATTTTCAACATGTTCTGACCTCATTTACTATTTTTCAGTCATTTACCTGTTTGTTTAGAGAACTAAATGACCGTGAAATTGAAAATCACGACAAAATGAACTCTGAAAAGGTTGAAACTTGGCATGGTATCATCATTTCACCCACATGGCATGTGAAAAAGAGTAGAGAGGGTTACGGCAAAAACTGGACGCACTTCGCGTACAAACTGGGCAATCTCTTTCGGAGTATCAGGGTTTCAGACGAGAACTCATCTGTTACACGGGCACTTAATTTTTTTAAACTTATTTTAACTCCATACTTTTTTTGCGTTCCTATGCACCATTCAAAGCGATGTCACAAAATTTCAACACGTTCTAACATCATTTGCTATTTTCAGTCATTTACCGATTTGTTTAGAGAGCTAAATGACCGTGAAATTGAAAATCACTACAAAATGAACTCTGAACATGTTGAAACTTGGCATGGTAACATCATTTCACCCACATGGCATGTGCAAAATAGTAGATAGGGTTACGGAAAAAAACTGGACGCACTTCGTGTACAAACTGGACAATCTCTTTCGGAGTATCTGGGTTTCGGACGAGAACTCATCGGTTACACGGGCACTTCATTTTTTAAAACTTATTTGAACTCGAGACTTTTTTTGCGTTCCGTATGCACCATTCAAAGCGAAGTAATCAATTTTCAACATGTTCTGACCTCATTTGTTATTTTCAGTCATTTACCTGTTTGTTTAGAGAACTAAATGACCGTGAAATTGAAAATCACTACAAAATGAACTCTGAAAAGGTTGAAACTTGGCATGGTATCATCATTTCACCCACATGGCATGTGAAAAAGAGTAGAGAGGGTTACGGCAAAAACTGGACGCACTTCGCGTACAAACTGGGCAATCTCTTTCGGAGTATCAGGGTTTCGGACGAGAACTCATCTGTTACACGGGCACTTCATTTTTTTAAACTTATTTTAACTCCAGACTTTTTTTGCGTTCCTATGCACCATTCAAAGCGATGTCATAAAATTTCAACACTTTCTAACATCATTTGCTATTTTCAGTCATTTACCGAGTTGTTTAGAGAGCTAAATGACCGTGAAATTGAAAATCACTACAAAATGAACTCTGAACATGTTGAAACTTGGCATGGTAACATCATTTCACCCACATGGCATGTGCAAAATAGTAGAGAGGGTTACGGAAAAAACTGGACGCACTTCGTCTACAAACTGGACAATCTCTTTCGGAGTATCTGGGTTTCGGACGAGAACTCATTGGTTACACGGGCACTTCATTTTTTAAAACTTATTTGAACTCGAGACTTTTTTTGCGTTCCGTATGCACCATTCAAAGCGAAGTAATCAATTTTCAACATGTTCTGACCTCATTTGCTATTTTTCAGTCATTTACCTGTTTGTTTAGAGAACTAAATGACCGTGAAATTGAAAATCACTACAAAATGAACTCTGAAAAGGTTGAAACTTGGCATGGTATCATCATTTCACCCACATGGCATGTGAAAAAGAGTAGAGAGGGTTACGGCAAAAACTGGACGCACTTCGCGTACAAACTAGGCAATCTCTTTCGGAGTATCAGGGTTTCGGACGAGAAGTCATCTGTTACACGGGCACTTTATTATTTTAAACTTATTTTAACTCCAGACTTTTTTTGCGTTCGTATGCACCATTCAAAGTGATGTCATAAAATTTCAACACTTTCTAACATCATTTGCTATTTTCAGTCATTTACCGATTTCTTTAGAGAGCTAAATGACCGTGAAATTGAAAATCACTACAAAATGAACTCTGAACATGTTGAAACTTGGCATGGTAACATCATTTCACCCACATGGCATGTGCAAAATAGTAGAGAGGGTTACGGAAAAAAACTGGACGCACTTCGTGTACAAACTTGACAATCTCTTTCGGAGTATCTGGGTTTCGGACGAGAACTCATCGGTTACACGGGCACTTCATTTTTTATAACTTATTTGAACTCGAGACTTTTTTTGCGTTCCGTATGCACCATTCAAAGCGAAGTAATCAATTTTCAACATGTTCTGACCTCATTTGCTATTTTTCAGTCATTTACCTGTTTGTTTAGAGAACTAAATGACCGTGAAATTGAAAATCACTACAAAATGAACTTTGAAAAGGTTGAAACTTGGCATGGTATCATCATTTCACCCACATGGCATGTGTAAAATAGTAGAGAGGGTTACGACAAAAACTGGACGCGCTTCATGTACAAACTAGACAATCTCTTTCGTAGTATCAGGGTTTCGGACGAGAACTCATCGGTTACACGGGAACTTCATTTTTTTAAAACTTATTTGAACTCCAGACTTTTTTTGCGTTCCGTATGCACCATTCAAAGCGAGGTCATCAATTTTCAAAGCGACACACTTCAAAGCGACACACATCAATTTTCAAAGCTCTCTAAACTGGGCAATCTCTTCACGTACACTTCACGTACAATTTCAGGGTCATTTTTTTAAACTTATTTGAACTCCAGACTTTTTTTGCGTTCCTATGCACCATTCAAAGCGACGTCATAAAATTTCAACACTTTCTAACATCATTTGCTATTTTCAGTCATTTACCGGTTTGTTTAGAGAGCTAAATGACCCTGAAATTGAAAATCACTACACAATGAACTCTGAAAATGTTGAAACTTGGCATGGTATCATCATTTCACCCACATGGCATGTGAAAAAGAGTAGAGAGGGTTACGGCAAAAACTGGACGCACTTCGCGTACAAACTGGGCAATCTCTTTCGGGGTATCAGGGTTTTGGACGAGAACTCATCTGTTACATGGGCACATCATTTTTTTAAACTTATTTGAACTCCAGACTTTTTATGCGTTCCTATGCACCATTCAATGTGACGTCATAAAATTTCAACACTTTCTAACATCATTTGCTATTTTCAGTCATTTACCGATTTGTTTAGAGAGCTAAATGACCGTGAAATTGAAAATCACTACACAATGAACTCTGAAAATGTTGAAGCTTGGCATGGTATCGTCATTGACCCACATAGCATGTGCAAAATAGTAGAGAGGGTTACGGAAAAAACTGGACCCACTTCGTGTACAAACTGGAAAATCTCTTTTGGAGTATCAGGGTTTCGGACGAGAACTCATCTGTTAAACGGGCACTTCATTTTTTTAAACTTAGTTGAACTCCAGACTTTTTTTTGCCTTCCGTATGCACCATTCAATGTGACGTCATCAATTTTCAACACTTCCTAACATCATTTGCTATTTTCAGTCATTTACCGATTTATTTAGAGAGCTAAATGACCGTGAAATTGAAAAACACTACAAAATGAACTCTAAAAATGTTGAAACATGGCATGGTAACATCATTTCACCCACATGGCATGTGTAAACTAGTAGCGAGGGTTACGGCAAAAACTGGACGCACTTCGTGTACAAACTAGACAATCTCTTTCGTAGTATCAGGGTTTCGGACGAGAACTCATCGGTTACACGGGAACTTCATTTTTTTAAAACTTATTTGAACTCCAGACTTTTTTTGCGTTCCGTATGCACCATTCAAAGTGATGTCATAAAATTTCAACACTTTCTAACATCATTTGCTATTTTCAGTCATTTACCGATTTGTTTAGAGAGCTAAATGACCGTGAAATTGAAAATCACTACAAAATGAACTCTGAACATGTTGAAACTTGGCATGGTAACATCATTTCACCCACATGGCATGTGCAAAATAGTAGAGAGGGTTACGGAAAAAAACTGGACGCACTTCGTGTACAAACTTGACAATCTCTTTCGGAGTATCTGGGTTTCGGACGAGAACTCATCGGTTACACGGGCACTTCATTTTTTAAAACTTATTTGAACTCGAGACTTTTTTTGCGTTCCGTATGCACCATTCAAAGCGAAGTAATCAATTTTCAACATGTTCTGACCTCATTTGCTATTTTTCAGTCATTTACCTGTTTGTTTAGAGAACTAAATGACCGTGAAATTGAAAATCACTACAAAATGAACTTTGAAAAGGTTGAAACTTGGCATGGTATCATCATTTCACCCACATGGCATGTGTAAAATAGTAGAGAGGGTTACGACAAAAACTGGACGCGCTTCATGTACAAACTAGACAATCTCTTTCGTAGTATCAGGGTTTCGGACGAGAACTCATCGGTTACACGGGAACTTCATTTTTTTAAAACTTATTTGAACTCCAGACTTTTTTTGCGTTCCGTATGCACCATTCAAAGCGAGGTCATCAATTTTCAAAGCGACACACTTCAAAGCGACACACATCAATTTTCAAAGCTCTCTAAACTGGGCAATCTCTTCACGTACACTTCACGTACAATTTCAGGGTCATTTTTTTAAACTTATTTGAACTCCAGACTTTTTTTGCGTTCCTATGCACCATTCAAAGCGACGTCATAAAATTTCAACACTTTCTAACATCATTTGCTATTTTCAGTCATTTACCGGTTTGTTTAGAGAGCTAAATGACCCTGAAATTGAAAATCACTACACAATGAACTCTGAAAATGTTGAAACTTGGCATGGTATCATCATTTCACCCACATGGCATGTGAAAAAGAGTAGAGAGGGTTACGGCAAAAACTGGACGCACTTCGCGTACAAACTGGGCAATCTCTTTCGGGGTATCAGGGTTTTGGACGAGAACTCATCTGTTACATGGGCACATCATTTTTTTAAACTTATTTGAACTCCAGACTTTTTATGCGTTCCTATGCACCATTCAATGTGACGTCATAAAATTTCAACACTTTCTAACATCATTTGCTATTTTCAGTCATTTACCGATTTGTTTAGAGAGCTAAATGACCGTGAAATTGAAAATCACTACACAATGAACTCTGAAAATGTTGAAGCTTGGCATGGTATCGTCATTGACCCACATAGCATGTGCAAAATAGTAGAGAGGGTTACGGAAAAAACTGGACCCACTTCGTGTACAAACTGGAAAATCTCTTTTGGAGTATCAGGGTTTCGGACGAGAACTCATCTGTTAAACGGGCACTTCATTTTTTTAAACTTAGTTGAACTCCAGACTTTTTTTTGCCTTCCGTATGCACCATTCAATGTGACGTCATCAATTTTCAACACTTCCTAACATCATTTGCTATTTTCAGTCATTTACCGATTTATTTAGAGAGCTAAATGACCGTGAAATTGAAAAACACTACAAAATGAACTCTAAAAATGTTGAAACATGGCATGGTAACATCATTTCACCCACATGGCATGTGTAAACTAGTAGCGAGGGTTACGGCAAAAACTGGACGCACTTCGTGTACAAACTAGATAATCTCTTTCGTAGTATCAGGGTTTCGGACGAGAACTCATCGGTTACACGGGAACTTCATTTTTTTAAAACTTATTTGAACTCCAGACTTTTTTTGCGTTCCGTATGCACCATTCAAAGTGATGTCATAAAATTTCAACACTTTCTAACATCATTTGCTATTTTCAGTCATTTACCGATTTGTTTAGAGAGCTAAATGACCGTGAAATTGAAAATCACTACAAAATGAACTCTGAACATGTTGAAACTTGGCATGGTAACATCATTTCACCCACATGGCATGTGCAAAATAGTAGAGAGGGTTACGGAAAAAAACTGGACGCACTTCGTGTACAAACTTGACAATCTCTTTCGGAGTATCTGGGTTTCGGACGAGAACTCATCGGTTACACGGGCACTTCATTTTTTAAAACTTATTTGAACTCGAGACTTTTTTTGCGTTCCGTATGCACCATTCAAAGCGAAGTAATCAATTTTCAACATGTTCTGACCTCATTTGCTATTTTTCAGTCATTTACCTGTTTGTTTAGAGAACTAAATGACCGTGAAATTGAAAATCACTACAAAATGAACTCTGAAAAGGTTGAAACTTGGCATGGTATCATCATTTCACCCACATGGCATGTGTAAAATAGTAGAGAGGGTTACGACAAAAACTGGATGCGCTTCATGTACAAACTAGACAATCTCTTTCGTAGTATCACGGTTTCGACGAGAACTCATCGGTTACACGGGAACTTCATTTTTTTAAAACTTATTTAAACTCCAGACTTTTTTTGCGTTCCGTATGCACCATTCAAAGCGAGGTCATCAATTTTCAAAGCGACACACTTCAAAGCGACACACATCAATTTTCAAAGCTCTCTAAACTGGGCAATCTCTTCACGTACACTTCACGTACAATTTCAGGGTCATTTTTTTAAACTTATTTGAACTCCAGACTTTTTTTGCGTTCCTATGCACCATTCAAAGCGACGTCATAAAATTTCAACACTTTCTAACATCATTTGCTATTTTCAGTCATTTACCGGTTTGTTTAGAGAGCTAAATGACCCTGAAATTGAAAATCACTACACAATGAACTCTGAAAATGTTGAAACTTGGCATGGTATCATCATTTCACCCACATGGCATGTGAAAAAGAGTAGAGAGGGTTACGGCAAAAACTGGACGCACTTCGCGTACAAACTGGGCAATCTCTTTCGGGGTATCAGGGTTTTGGACGAGAACTCATCTGTTACATGGGCACTTCATTTTTTTAAACTTATTTGAACTTCAGACTTTTTATGCGTTCCTATGCACCATTCAATGTGATGTCATAAAATTTCAACACTTTCTAACATCATTTGCTATTTTCAGTCATTTACCGATTTGTTTAGAGAGCTAAATGACCGTGAAATTGAAAATCACTACACAATGAACTCTGAAAATGTTGAAGCTTGGCATGGTATCGTCATTGACCCACATAGCATGTGCAAAATAGTAGAGAGGGTTACGGAAAAAACTGGACCCACTTCGTGTACAAACTGGAAAATCTCTTTTGGAGTATCAGGGTTTCGGACGAGAACTCATCTGTTAAACGGGCACTTCATTTTTTTAAACTTAGTTGAACTCCAGACTTTTTTTGCCTTCCGTATGCACCATTCAATGTGACGTCATCAATTCTCAACACTTCCTAACATCATTTGCTATTTTCAGTCATTTACCGATTTATTTAGAGAGCTAAATGACCGTGAAATTGAAAAACACTACAAAATGAACTCTAAAAATGTTGAAACATGGCATGGTAACATCATTTCACCCACATGGCATGTGTAAACTAGTAGAGAGGGTTACGGCAAAAACTGGACGCACTTCGTGTACAAACTAGACAATCTCTTTCGTAGTATCAGGGTTTCGGACGAGAACTCATCGGTTACACGGGAACTTCATTTTTTTAAAACTTATTTGAACTCCAGACTTTCTTTGCGTTCCGTATGCACCATTCAAAGCGAGGTCATCAATTTTCAACACGTTCTGACATCATTTGCTATTTTTCAGTCATTTACCTATTTGTTTAGAGAGGTAAATGACCGTGAAATTGAAAATCACTAGAAAATGAACTCTGAAAAGGTTTAAACTTGGCATGGTATCATCATTTCACCCACATGGCATGTGAAAAAGAGTAGAGAGGGTTATGGCAAAAACTGGACACACTTCACGTACAAACTGGGCAATCTCTTTCGGAGTATCAGGGTTTCGGACGAGAACTCGTCTGTTACACGGGCACTTCATTTTTTTAAACTTATTTGAACTCCAGACTTTTTTTGCGTTCCTATGCACCATTCAAAGCGACGTCATAAAATTTCAACACTTTCTAACATCATTTGCTATTTTCAGTCATTTACCGGTTTGTTTAGAGAGCTAAATGACCCTGAAATTGAAAATCACTACACAATGAACTCTGAAAATGTTGAAACTTGGCATGGTATCATCATTTCACCCACATGGCATGTGAAAAAGAGTAGAGAGGGTTACGGCAAAAACTGGACGCACTTCGCGTACAAACTGGGCAATCTCTTTCGGGGTATCAGGGTTTTGGACGAGAACTCATCTGTTACATGGGCACTTCATTTTTTTAAACTTATTTGAACTCCAGACTTTTTATGCGTTCCTATGCACCATTCAATGTGACGTCATAAAATTTCAACACTTTCTAACATCATTTGCTATTTTCAGTCATTTACCGATTTGTTTAGAGAGCTAAATGACCGTGAAATTGAAAATCACTACACAATGAACTCTGAAAATGTTGAAGCTTGGCATGGTATCGTCATTGACCCACATAGCATGTGCAAAATAGTAGAGAGGGTTACGGAAAAAACTGGACCCACTTCGTGTACAAACTGGAAAATCTCTTTTGGAGTATCAGGGTTTCGGACGAGAACTCATCTGTTAAACGGGCACTTCATTTTTTAAAACTTAGTTGAACTCCAGACTTTTTTTTGCCTTCCGTATGCACCATTCAATGTGACGTCATCAATTTTCAACACTTCCTAACATCATTTGCTATTTTCAGTCATTTACCGATTTATTTAGAGAGCTAAATGACCGTGAAATTGAAAAACACTACAAAATGAACTCTAAAAATGTTGAAACATGGCATGGTAACATCATTTCACCCACATGGCATGTGTAAACTAGTAGCGAGGGTTACGGCAAAAACTGGACGCACTTCGTGTACAAACTAGACAATCTCTTTCGTAGTATCAGGGTTTCGGACGAGAACTCATCGGTTACACGGGAACTTCATTTTTTTAAAACTTATTTGAACTCCAGACTTTTTTTGCGTTCCGTATGCACCATTCAAAGTGATGTCATAAAATTTCAACACTTTCTAACATCATTTGCTATTTTCAGTCATTTACCGATTTGTTTAGAGAGCTAAATGACCGTGAAATTGAAAATCACTACAAAATGAACTCTGAACATGTTGAAACTTGGCATGGTAACATCATTTCACCCACATGGCATGTGCAAAATAGTAGAGAGGGTTACGGAAAAAAACTGGACGCACTTCGTGTACAAACTTGACAATCTCTTTCGGAGTATCTGGGTTTCGGACGAGAACTCATCGGTTACACGGGCACTTCATTTTTTAAAACTTATTTGAACTCGAGACTTTTTTTGCGTTCCGTATGCACCATTCAAAGCGAAGTAATCAATTTTCAACATGTTCTGACCTCATTTGCTATTTTTCAGTCATTTACCTATTTGTTTAGAGAACTAAATGACCGTGAAATTGAAAATCACTACAAAATGAACTCTGAAAAGGTTGAAACTTGGCATGGTATCATCATTTCACCCACATGGCATGTGTAAAATAGTAGAGAGGGTTACGACAAAAACTGGATGCGCTTCATGTACAAACTAGACAATCTCTTTCGTAGTATCACGGTTTCGGACGAGAACTCATCGGTTACACGGGAACTTCATTTTTTTAAAACTTATTTAAACTCCAGACTTTTTTTGCGTTCCGTATGCACCATTCAAAGCGAGGTCATCAATTTTCAAAGCGACACACTTCAAAGCGACACACATCAATTTTCAAAGCTCTCTAAACTGGGCAATCTCTTCACGTACACTTCACGTACAATTTCAGGGTCATTTTTTTAAACTTATTTGAACTCCAGACTTTTTTTGCGTTCCTATGCACCATTCAAAGCGACGTCATAAAATTTCAACACTTTCTAACATCATTTGCTATTTTCAGTCATTTACCGGTTTGTTTAGAGAGCTAAATGACCCTGAAATTGAAAATCACTACACAATGAACTCTGAAAATGTTGAAACTTGGCATGGTATCATCATTTCACCCACATGGCATGTGAAAAAGAGTAGAGAGGGTTACGGCAAAAACTGGACGCACTTCGCGTACAAACTGGGCAATCTCTTTCGGGGTATCAGGGTTTTGGACGAGAACTCATCTGTTACATGGGCACTTCATTTTTTTAAACTTATTTGAACTTCAGACTTTTTATGCGTTCCTATGCACCATTCAATGTGATGTCATAAAATTTCAACACTTTCTAACATCATTTGCTATTTTCAGTCATTTACCGATTTGTTTAGAGAGCTAAATGACCGTGAAATTGAAAATCACTACACAATGAACTCTGAAAATGTTGAAGCTTGGCATGGTATCGTCATTGACCCACATAGCATGTGCAAAATAGTAGAGAGGGTTACGGAAAAAACTGGACCCACTTCGTGTACAAACTGGAAAATCTCTTTTGGAGTATCAGGGTTTCGGACGAGAACTCATCTGTTAAACGGGCACTTCATTTTTTTAAACTTAGTTGAACTCCAGACTTTTTTTGCCTTCCGTATGCACCATTCAATGTGACGTCATCAATTCTCAACACTTCCTAACATCATTTGCTATTTTCAGTCATTTACCGATTTATTTAGAGAGCTAAATGACCGTGAAATTGAAAAACACTACAAAATGAACTCTAAAAATGTTGAAACATGGCATGGTAACATCATTTCACCCACATGGCATGTGTAAACTAGTAGAGAGGGTTACGGCAAAAACTGGACGCACTTCGTGTACAAACTAGACAATCTCTTTCGTAGTATCAGGGTTTCGGACGAGAACTCATCGGTTACACGGGAACTTCATTTTTTTAAAACTTATTTGAACTCCAGACTTTCTTTGCGTTCCGTATGCACCATTCAAAGCGAGGTCATCAATTTTCAACACGTTCTGACATCATTTGCTATTTTTCAGTCATTTACCTATTTGTTTAGAGAGGTAAATGACCGTGAAATTGAAAATCACTAGAAAATGAACTCTGAAAAGGTTTAAACTTGGCATGGTATCATCATTTCACCCACATGGCATGTGAAAAAGAGTAGAGAGGGTTATGGCAAAAACTGGACACACTTCACGTACAAACTGGGCAATCTCTTTCGGAGTATCAGGGTTTCGGACGAGAACTCGTCTGTTACACGGGCACTTCATTTTTTTAAACTTATTTGAACTCCAGACTTTTTTTGCGTTCCTATGCACCATTCAAAGCGACGTCATAAAATTTCAACACTTTCTAACATCATTTGCTATTTTCAGTCATTTACCGGTTTGTTTAGAGAGCTAAATGACCCTGAAATTGAAAATCACTACACAATGAACTCTGAAAATGTTGAAACTTGGCATGGTATCATCATTTCACCCACATGGCATGTGAAAAAGAGTAGAGAGGGTTACGGCAAAAACTGGACGCACTTCGCGTACAAACTGGGCAATCTCTTTCGGGGTATCAGGGTTTTGGACGAGAACTCATCTGTTACATGGGCACTTCATTTTTTTAAACTTATTTGAACTCCAGACTTTTTATGCGTTCCTATGCACCATTCAATGTGACGTCATAAAATTTCAACACTTTCTAACATCATTTGCTATTTTCAGTCATTTACCGATTTGTTTAGAGAGCTAAATGACCGTGAAATTGAAAATCACTACACAATGAACTCTGAAAATGTTGAAGCTTGGCATGGTATCGTCATTGACCCACATAGCATGTGCAAAATAGTAGAGAGGGTTACGGAAAAAACTGGACCCACTTCGTGTACAAACTGGAAAATCTCTTTTGGAGTATCAGGGTTTCGGACGAGAACTCATCTGTTAAACGGGCACTTCATTTTTTTAAACTTAGTTGAACTCCAGACTTTTTTTGCCTTCCGTATGCACCATTCAATGTGACGTCATCAATTCTCAACACTTCCTAACATCATTTGCTATTTTCAGTCATTTACCGATTTATTTAGAGAGCTAAATGACCGTGAAATTGAAAAACACTACAAAATGAACTCTAAAAATGTTGAAACATGGCATGGTAACATCATTTCACCCACATGGCATGTGTAAACTAGTAGAGAGGGTTACGGCAAAAACTGGACGCACTTCGTGTACAAACTAGACAATCTCTTTCGTAGTATCAGGGTTTCGGACGAGAACTCATCGGTTACACGGGAACTTCATTTTTTTAAAACTTATTTGAACTCCAGACTTTTTTTGCCTTCCGTATGCACCATTCAAAGTGATGTCATAAAATTTCAACAGTTTCTAACATCATTTGCTATTTTCAGTCATTTACCGATTTGTTTAGAGAGCTAAATGACCGTGAAATTGAAAAGCACTACAAAATGAACTCTGAACATGTTGAAACTTGGCATGGTAACATCATTTCACCCACATGGCATGTGCAAAATAGTAGAGAGGGTTACGGAAAAAAACTGGACGCACTTCGTGTACAAACTTGACAATCTCTTTCGGAGTATCTGGGTTTCGGACGAGAACTCATCGGTTACACGGGCACTTCATTTTTTAAAACTTATTTGAACTCGAGACTTTTTTTGCGTTCCGTATGCACCATTCAAAGCGAAGTAATCAATTTTCAACATGTTCTGACCTCATTTGCTATTTTTCAGTCATTTACCTGTTTGTTTAGAGAACTAAATGACCGTGAAATTGAAAATCACTACAAAATGAACTCTGAAAAGGTTGAAACTTGGCATGGTATCATCATTTCACCCACATGGCATGTGTAAAATAGTAGAGAGGGTTACGACAAAAACTGGACGCGCTTCATGTACAAACTAGACAATCTCTTTCGTAGTATCACGGTTTCGGACGAGAACTCATCGATTACACGGGAACTTCATTTTTTTAAAACTTATTTGAACTCCAGACTTTTTTTGCGTTCCGTATGCACCATTCAAAGCGAGGTCATCAATTTTCAAAGCGACACACTTCAAAGCGACACACATCAATTTTCAAAGCTCTCTAAACTGGGCAATCTCTTCACGTACACTTCACGTACAATTTCAGGGTCATTTTTTTAAACTTATTTGAACTCCAGACTTTTTTTGCGTTCCTATGCACCATTCAAAGCGACGTCATAAAATTTCAACACTTTCTAACATCATTTGCTATTTTCAGTCATTTACCGGTTTGTTTAGAGAGCTAAATGACCCTGAAATTGAAAATCACTACACAATGAACTCTGAAAATGTTGAAACTTGGCATGGTATCATCATTTCACCCACATGGCATGTGAAAAAGAGTAGAGAGGGTTACGGCAAAAACTGGACGCACTTCGCGTACAAACTGGGCAATCTCTTTCGGGGTATCAGGGTTTTGGACGAGAACTCATCTGTTACATGGGCACTTCATTTTTTTAAACTTATTTGAACTCCAGACTTTTTATGCGTTCCTATGCACCATTCAATGTGACGTCATAAAATTTCAACACTTTCTAACATCATTTGCTATTTTCAGTCATTTACCGATTTGTTTAGAGAGCTAAATGACCGTGAAATTGAAAAACACTACAAAATGAACTCTAAAAATGTTGAAACATGGCATGGTAACATCCTTTTACCCACATGGCATGTGTAAACTAGTAGAGAGGGTTACGGCAAAAACTGGACGCACTTCGTGTACAAACTAGACAATCTCTTTCGTAGTATCAGGGTTTCGGACGAGAACTCATCGGTTACACGGGAACTTCATTTTTTTAAAACTTATTTGAACTCCAGACTTTTTTTGCGTTCCGTATGCACCATTCAAAGCGAGGTCATCAATTTTCAACACGTTCTGACATCATTTGCTATTTTTCAGTCATTTACCTATTTGTTTAGAGAGGTAAATGACCGTGAAATTGAAAATCACTACAAAATGAACTCTGAAAAGGTTGAAACTTGGCATGGTATCATCATTTCACCCACATGGCATCTGAAAAAGAGTAGAGAGGGTTACGGCAAAAACTGGACACACTTCGTGTACAAACTGGACAATCTCTTTCGGAGTATCAGGGTTTCGGACGAGAACTCGTCTGTTACACGGGCACTTAATTCTTTTAAACTTATTTGAACTCCAGTCATTTTTTGCGTTCCAATGCACCATTCAAAGAGACGTCATCAATTTTCAACACTTTCTAACATCATTTGCTATTTTTCAGTCATTTACCGATTTGTTTAGAGAGCTAAATGACCGTGAAATTGAAAATCACTACAAAATGAACCCTGAACATGTTGAAACTTGGCATGGTAACATCATTTCACGCACATGGCATGTGCAAAATAGTAGAGAGGGTTACGGAAAAAAACTGGACGCACTTCGTGTACAAACTGGACAATCTCTTTCGGAGTATCTGGGTTTCGGACGAGAACTCATCAGTTACACGGGCACTTCATTTTTTAAAACTTATTTGAACTCGAGACTTTTTTTGCGTTCCGTATGCACCATTCAAAGCGAAGTAATCAATTTTCAACATGTTCTGACCTCATTTGCTATTTTTCAGTCATTTACCTGTTTGTTTAGAGAACTAAATGACCGTGAATTGAAAACCACTACAAAATGAACTCTGAAAAGGTTGAAACTTGGCATGGTATCATCATTTCACCCACATGGCATGTGCAAAAGAGTAGAGAGGGTTACGGCAAAAACTGGACCCACTTCGCATACAAACTGGGCATTCTCTTTCGAAGTATCGGGGTTTCGGACGAGAACTCATCTGTTACACGGGCACTTCATTTTTTTAAACTTATTTGAACTCCAGAATTTTTTTGCGTTCCTATGCACCATTCAAAGCGACGTCATAAAATTTCAACACTTTCTAACATCATTTGCTATTTTCAGTCATTTACCGATTTGTTTAGAGAGCTAAATGACCGTGAAATTGAAAATCACTACAAAATGAACTCTTAACATGTTGAAACTTGGCATGGTAACATCATTTCACCCACATCGCATGTGCAAAATAGTAGAGAGGGTTACGGAAAAAAACTGGACACACTTCGTGTACAAACTGGACAATCTCTTTCGGAGTATCTGGGTTTCGGACGAGAACTCATCGGTTACACGGGCACTTCATTTTTTAAAACTTATTTGAACTCGAGACTTTTTTTGCGTTCCGTACGCACCATTCAAAGTGAAGTAATCAATTTTCAACATGTTCTGACCTCATTTACTATTTTTCAGTCATTTACCTGTTTGCTTAGAGAACTAAATGACCGTGAAATTGAAAATCACTACAAAATGAACTCTGAAAAGGTTGAAACTTGGCATGGTATCATCATTTCACCCACATCGCATGTGAAAAAGAGTAGAGAGGGTTACGGCAAAAACTGGACGCACTTCGCGTACAAACTGGGCAATCTCTTTCGGAGTATCAGGGTTTCGGACGAGAATTCATCTGTTACACGGGCACTTCATTTTTTAAAACTTATTTGAACTTGAGACTTTTTTTGCGTTCCGTATGCACCATTCAAAGCGAAGTAATCAATTTTCAACATGTTCTGACCTCATTTGCTATTTTTCAGTCATTTACCTATTTGTTTAGAGAACTAAATGACCGTGAAATTGAAAATCACTACAAAATGAACTCTGAAAAGGTTGAAACTTGGCATGGTATCATCATTTCACCCACATGGCATGTGAAAAAGAGTAGAGAGGGTTACGGCAAAAACTGGATGCACTTCGTGTACAAACTGGGCAATCTCTTTCGGATTATCAGGGTTACAGACGAGAACTCATCTGTTACACGGGCACTTCATTTTTTTAAACTTATTTTAACTCCAGACTTTTTTTGCGTTCCGTATGCACCATTCAAAGCGACGTCATCAATTTTCAACACTTTCTAACATCATTTGCTATTTTCAGTCATTTACCGATTTATTTAGAGAGCTAAATGACCGTGAAATTGAAAATCACTACATAATGAACTCTGAACATGTTGAAACTTGGCATGGTAACATCATTTCACCCACATGGCATGTGCAAAATAATAGAGAGGGTTACGGAAAAAAACTGGACGCACTTCGTGTACAAACTGGACAATCTCTTTCCGAGTATCAGGGTTTCGGACGAGAACTCATCGGTTACATGGGAACTTCATTTTTTTAAACTTATTTGAACTCCAGACTTTATTTGCGTTCCGTATGCACCATTCAAAGCGACGCATCAAATTTCAACACTTTCTAACACCATTTGCTATTTTCAGTCATTTACCGATTTGTTTAGAGAGCTAAATGACCGTGAAATTGAAAATCACTACAAATTGAACTCTGAAAATGTTGAAGCTTGGCATGGTATCTTCATTGACCCACATAGCATGTGCAAAATAGTAGAGAGGGTTACGGCAAAAACTGGACGCACTTCGTGTACAAACTGGAAAATCTCTTTTGGAGTATCAGGGTTTCGGACGAGAACTCATCTGTTACACGGGCACTTCATTTTTTAAAACTTATTTGAACTCCAGACTTCTTTTGCGTTCCGTATGCACCATTCAAAGTGACGTCATCAAATTTCAACACTTTCTAACATCATTTGCTATTTTCAGTCATTTACCGATTTGTTTAGAGAGCTAAATGACCGTGAAATTGAAAATCACTACAAATTGAACTCTGAAAATGTTGAAGCTTGGCATGGTATCTTCATTGACCCACATAGCATGTGCAAAATAGTAGAGAGGGTTACAGAAAAAACTGGACGCACTTCGTGTACAAACTGGAAAATCTCTTTTGGAGTATCAGGGTTTCGGACGAGAACTCATCTGTTACACGGGCACTTCATTTTTCTAAACTTATTTGAACTCCAGATTTTTTTGTGTTCCGTATGCACCATTCAAAGCGAGGTCATCAATTTTCAACACGTTCTGACATCATTTGCTATTTTTCAGTCATTTACCTATTTGTTTAGAGAGCTAAATGACCGTGAAATTGAAAATCACTACAAAATGAACTCTGAAAAGGTTGAAACTTGGCATGGTATCATCATTTCACCCACATGGCATATGAAAAAGAGTAGAGAGGGTTACGACAAAAACTGGACGCAATTCACGTACAAACTGGACAATCTCTTTCGGAGTATCAGGGTTTCGGACGAGAACTCATCTGTTACACGGGCACTTCATTTTTTAAAACTTATTTGAACTCCAGACTTTTTTTGCGTTCCGTATGCACCATTCAAAGCGACGTCATCAATTTTCAACACTTTCTAACATCATTTGCTATCTTCAGTCATTTAACAATTTATTTAGAGAGCTAAATGACCGTGAAATTGAAAATCACTACATAATGAACTCTGAACATGTTGAAACTTGGCATGGTAACATCATTTCACCCACATGGCATGTGCAAAATAATAGAGAGGGTTACGGAAAAAAACTGGACGCACTTCGTGTACAAACTGGACAATCTCTTTCGGAGTATCAGGGTTTCGGACGAGAACTCATCGGTTACATGGGAACTTCATTTTTTTTAAATTTATTTGAACTCCAGACTTTATTTGCGTTCCGTATGCACCATTCAAAGCGACGTCATCAAATTTCAACACTTTCTAACATCATTAGCTATTTTCAGTCATTTACCGATTTGTTTAGAGAGCTAAATGACCGTGAAATTGAAAATCACTACAAATTGAACTCTGAAAATGTTGAAGCTTGGCATGGTATCGTCATTGACCCACATAGCATGTGCAAAATAGTAGAGAGGGTTACGGTAAAAACTGGACGCACTTCGTGTACAAACTAGAAAATCTCTTTTGGAGTATCAGGGTTTCGGACGAGAACTCATCTGTTACACGGGCACTTCATTTTTTAAAACTTATTTGAACTTGAGACTTTTTTTGCGTTCCGTATGCACCATTCAAAGCGAAGTAATCAATTTTCAACATGTTCTGACCTCATTTGCTATTTTTCAGTCATTTACCTATTTGTTTAGAGAACTAAATGACCGTGACATTGAAAATCACTACAAATTGAACTCTAAAAATGTTGAAGCTTGGCATGGTATCGTCATTGACCCACATAGCATGTGCAAAATAGTAGAGAGGGTTACGGAAAAAACTGGACGCACTTCGTGTACAAACTGGAAAATCTCTTTTGGAGTATTAGGGTTTTGGACGAGAACTCATCTGTTACACGGGCACTTCATTTTTTTAAACTTATTTGACCTCCAGACTTTTTTTCCATTCCATATGCACCATTCAAAGCGACTTCATCAATTTTCAACACTTTCTAACATCATTTGCTATTTTCAGTCATTTACCGATTTATTTAGAGAGCCAAATGACTGTGAAATTGAAAATCACTACAAAATAAACTCTGAACATGTTGAAACTTGGCATGGTAACATCATTTCACCCACATGGCATGTGCAAAATAATAGAGAGGGTTACGGAAAAAAACTGGACGCACTTCGTGTACAAACTGGACAATCTCTTTCCGAGTATCAGGGTTTCGGACGAGAACTCATCGGTTACATGGGAACTTCATTTTTTTAAACTTATTTGAACTCCAGACTTTATTTGCGTTCCGTATGCACCATTCAAAGCGACGCATCAAATTTCAACACTTTCTAACACCATTTGCTATTTTCAGTCATTTACCGATTTGTTTAGAGAGCTAAATGACCGTGAAATTGAAAATCACTACAAATTGAACTCTGAAAATGTTGCAGCTTGGCATGGTATCTTCATTTCACCCACATGGCATGTGAAAAAGAGTAGAGAGGGTTACGGCAAAAACTGGACGCACTTCACGTACAAACTGGGCAATCTCTTTCGGAGTATCAGGGTTTCGGACGAGAACTCATCTGTTACACGGGCACTTCATTTTTTTAAACTTATTTTAACTCCAGACTTTTTTTGCGTTCCTATGCACCATTCAAAGCGAGGTCATCAATTTTCAACACGTTCTGACATCATTTGCTATTTTCAGTCATTTACCGATTTGTTTAGAGAGCTAAATGACCGTGAAATTGAAAATCACTACAAAATGAACTCTGAACATGTTGAACCTTGCCATGGTAACATCATTTCACCCACATGGCATGTGCAAAATAGTAGAGAGGGTTACGACAAAAACTGGACGCAATTCGCGTACAAACTGGGCAATCTCTTTCGGAGTATCAGGGTTTCGGACGAGAACTCATCTGTTACACGGGCACTTCATTTTTCTAAACTTATTTGAACTCCAGATTTTTTTGTGTTCCGTATGCACCATTCAAAGCGAGGTCATCAATTTTCAACACGTTCTGACATCATTTGCTATTTTTCAGTCATTTACCTATTTGTTTAGAGAGCTAAATGACCGTGAAATTGAAAATCACTACAAAATGAACTCTGAAAAGGTTGAAACTTGGCATGGTATCATCATTTCACCCACATGGCATATGAAAAAGAGTAGAGAGGGTTACGACAAAAACTGGACGCAATTCACGTACAAACTGGACAATCTCTTTCGGAGTATCAGGGTTTCGGACGAGAACTCATCTGTTACACGGGCACTTCATTTTTTAAAACTTATTTGAACTCCAGACTTTTTTTGCGTTCCGTATGCACCATTCAAAGCGACGTCATCAATTTTCAACACTTTCTAACATCATTTGCTATTTTCAGTCATTTACCGATTTATTTAGAGAGCTAAATGACCGTGAAATTGAAAATCACTACATAATGAACTCTGAACATGTTGAAACTTGGCATGGTAACATCATTTCACCCACATGGCATGTGCAAAATAATAGAGAGGTTTACGGAAAAAAACTGGACGCACTTCGTGTACAAACTGGACAATCTCTTTCCGAGTATCAGGGTTTCGGACGAGAACTCATCGGTTACATGGGAACTTCATTTTTTTAAACTTATTTGAACTCCAGACTTTATTTGCGTTCCGTATGCACCATTCAAAGCGACGTCATCAAATTTCAACACTTTCTAACATCATTTGCTATTTTCAGTCATTTACCGATTTGTTTAGAGAGCTAAATGACCGTGAAATTGAAAATCACTAATAATTGAACTCTGAAAATGTTGAAGCTTGGCATGGTATCTTCATTGACCCACATAGCATGTGCAAAATAGTAGAGAGGGTTACGGCAAAAACTGGACGCACTTCGTGTACAAACTGGAAAATCTCTTTTGGAGTATCAGGGTTTCGGACGAGAACTCATCTGTTACACGGGCACTTCATTTTTTAAAACTTATTAGAACTCCAGACTTTTTTTGCGTTCCGTATGCACCATTCAAAGCGGCGTCATCAAATTTCAACACTTTCTAACATCATTTGCTATTTTCAGTCATTTACCGATTTGTTTAGAGAGCTAAATGACCGTGAAATTGAAAATCACTACAAATTGAACTCTGAAAATGTTGAAGCTTGGCATGGTATCTTCATTGACCCACACAGCATGTGCAAAATAGTAGAGAGGGTTACGGAAAAAACTGGACGCACTTCGTGTACAAACTGGAAAATCTCTTTTGGAGTATCATGGTTTCGGACGAGAACTCATCTGTTACACGGGCACTTCATTTTTTTAAACTTATTTGAACTCCAGACTTTTTTTGCATTCCATATGCACCATTCAAAGCGACGTCATCAATTTTCAACACTTTCTAACATCATTTGCTATTTTCAGTCATTTACCGATTTATTTAGAGAGCTAAATGACTGTGAAATTGAAAATCACTACAAAATGAACTCTGAACATGTTGAAACTTGGCATGGTAACATCATTTCACCCACATGGCATGTGCAAAATAGTAGAGAGGGTTATGGAAAAAAACTGGACGCACTTCGTGTACAAACTGGACAATCTCTTTCGGAGTATCTGGGTTTCGGACGAGAACTCATCGGTTACACGGGCACTTCATTTTTTAAAACTTATTTGAACTCGAGACTTTTTTTGCGTTCCGTATGCACCATTCAAAGCGAAGTAATCAATTTTCAACATGTTCTGACCTCATTTACTATTTTTCAGTCATTTACCTGTTTGTTTAGAGAACTAAATGACCGTGAAATTGAAAATCACTGCAAAATGAACTCTGAAAAGGTTGAAACTTGGCATGGTATCATCATTTCACCCACATGGCATGTGAAAAAGAGTAGAGAGGGTTACGGCAAAAACTGGACGCACTTCGCGTACAAACTGGGCAATCTCTTTCGGAGTATCAGGGTTTCGGACGAGAACTCATCTGTTACACAGGCACTTCATTTTTTTAAACTTATTTTAACTCCAGACTTTTTTTGCGTTCCTATGCACCATTCAAAGCGAGGTCATCAATTTTCAACACGTTCTGACATCATTTTCTATTTTCAGTCATTTACCGATTTGTTTAGAGAGCTAAATGACCGTGAAATTGAAAATCACTACAAAATGAACTCTGAACATGTTGAAACTTGGCATGGTAACATCATTTCACCCACATGGCATGTGCAAAATAGTAGAGAGGGTTACGACAAAAACTGGACGCAATTCACGTACAAACTGGGCAATCTCTTTCGGAGTATCAGGGTTTCGGACGAGAACTCATCTTTTACACGGGCACTTCATTTTTCTAAACTTATTTGAACTCCAGATTTTTTTGCGTTCCGTATGCACCATTCAAAGCGAGGTCAACAATTTTGAACACGTTCTGACATCATTTGCTATTTTTCAGTCATTTACCTATTTGTTTAGAGAGCTAAATGACCGTGAAATTGAAAATCACTACAAATTGAACTCTGAAAATGTTGAAACTTGGCATGGTATCGTCATTAACCCACATAGCATGTGCAAAATAGTAGAGAGGGTTACGGCAAAAACTGGACGCACTTCGTGTACAAACTGGAAAATCTCTTTTGGAGTATCAGGGTTTCGGACGAGAACTCATCTGTTACACGGGCACTTCATTTTTTAAAACTTATTTGAACTTGAGACTTTTTTTGCGTTCCGTATGCACCATTCAAAGCGAAGTAATCAATTTTCAACATGTTCTGACCTCATTTGCTATTTTTCAGTCATTTACCTATTGTTTAGAGAACTAAATGACCGTGAAATTGAAAATCACTACAAAATGAACTCTGAAAAGGTTGAAACTTGGCATGGTATCATCATTTCACCCACATGGCATGTGAAAAAGAGTAGAGAGGGTTACGGCAAAAACTGGATGCACTTCGCGTACAAACTGGGCAATCTCTTTCGGATTATCAGGGTTACGGACGAGAACTCATCTGTTACACGGGCACTTCATTTTTTAAAACTTATTTGAACTCGAGACTTTTTTTGCGTTCCGTATGCACCATTCAAACCGAAGTAATCAATTTTCAACATGTTCTGACCTCATTTGCTAATTTTCAGTCATTTACCTATTTGTTTAGAGAACTAAATGACCGTGAAATTGAAAATCACTACAAAATGAACTCTGAACATGTTGAAACTTGCCATGGTAACATCATTTCACCCACATGGCATGTGCAAAATAGTAGAGAGGGTTACGACAAAAACTGGACGCAATTCGCGTACAAACTGGGCAATCTCTTTCGGAGTATCAGGGTTTCGGACGAGAACTCATCTGTTACACGGGCACTTCATTTTTTAAAACTTATTTGAACTCCAGACTTTTTTTGCATTCCGTATGCACCATTCAAAGCGACATCATCAAATTTCAACACTTTCTAACATCATTTGCTATTTTCAGTCATTTACCGATTTGTTTAGAGAGCTAAATGACCGTGACATTGAAAATCACTACAAATTGAACTCTGAAAATGTTGAAGCTTGGCATGGTATCGTCATTGACCCACATAGCATGTGCAAAATAGTAGAGAGGGTTACGGAAAAAACTGGACGCACTTCGTGTACAAACTGGAAAATCTCTTTTGGAGTATTAGGGTTTTGGACGAGAACTCATCTGTTACACGGGCACTTCATTTTTTTAAACTTATTTGAACTCCAGACTTTTTTTCCATTCCATATGCACCATTCAAAGCGACTTCATCAATTTTCAACACTTTCTAACATCATTTGCTATTTTCAGTCATTTACCGATTTATTTAGAGAGCCAAATGACCGTGAAATTGAAAATCACTACAAAATAAACTCTGAACATGTTGAAACTTGGCATGGTGACATCATTTCACCCACATGGCATGTGAAAAATAGTAGAGAGGGTTACGGAAAAAAACTGGACGCACTTCGTGTACAAACTGGACAATCTCTTTCGGAGTATCTGGGTTTCGGACGAGAACTCATCTGTTACACGGGCACTTCATTTTTTTAAACTTATTTTAACTCCAGACTTTTTTTGCGTTCCTATGCACCATTCAAAGCGAGGTCATCAATTTTCAACACGTTCTGACATCATTTGCTATTTTCAGTCATTTACCGATTTGTTTAGAGAGCTAAATGACCGTGAAATTGAAAATCACTACAAAATGAACTCTGAACATGTTGAAACTTGCCATGGTAACATCATTTCACCCACATGGCATGTGCAAAATAGTAGAGAGGGTTACGACAAAAACTGGACGCAATTCGCGTACAAACTGGGCAATCTCTTTCGGAGTATCAGGGTTTCGGACGAGAACTCATCTGTTACACGGGCACTTCATTTTTCTAAACTTATTTGAACTCCAGATTTTTTTGTGTTCCGTATGCACCATTCAAAGCGAGGTCATCAATTTTCAACACGTTCTGACATCATTTGCTATTTTTCAGTCATTTACCTATTTGTTTAGAGAGCTTAATGACCGTGAAATTGAAAATCACTACAAAATGAACACTGAAAAGGTTGAAACTTGGCATGGTATCATCATTTCACCCACATGGCATATGAAAAAGAGTAGAGAGGGTTACGACAAAAAATGGACGCAATTCACGTACAAACTGGACAATCTCTTTCGGAGTATCAGGGTTTCGGACGAGAACTCATCTGTTACACGGGCACTTCATTTTTTAAAACTTATTTGAACTCCAGACTTTTTTTGCGTTCCGTATGCACCATTCAAAGCGAAGTAATCAATTTTCAACATGTTCTGACCTCATTTACTATTTTTCAGTCATTTACCTGTTTGTTTAGAGAACTAAATGACCGTGAAATTGAAAATCACTGCAAAATGAACTCTGAAAAGGTTGAAACTTGGCATGGTATCATCATTTCACCCACATGGCATGTGAAAAAGAGTAGAGAGGGTTACGGCAAAAACTGGACGCACTTCACGTACAAACTGGGCAATCTCTTTCGGAGTATCAGGGTTTCGGACGAGAACTCATCTGTTACACAGGCACTTCATTTTTTTAAACTTATTTTAACTCCAGACTTTTTTGTGTTCCTATGCACCATTCAAAGCGAGGTCATCAATTTTCAACACGTTCTGACATCATTTGCTATTTTCAGTCATTTACCGATTTGTTTAGAGAGCTAAATGACCGTGAAATTGAAAATCACTACAAAATGAACTCTGAACATGTTGAAACTTGGCATGGTAACATCATTTCACCCACATGGCATGTGCAAAATAGTATAGAGGGTTACGACAAAAACTGGACGCAATTCACGTACAAACTGGGCAATCTCTTTCGGAGTATCAGGGTTTCGGACAAGAACTCATCTGTTACACGGGCACTTCATTTTTCTAAACTTATTTGAACTCTAGATTTTTTTGCGTTCCGTATGCACCATTCAAAGCGAGGTCAACAATTTTGAACACGTTCTGACATCATTTGCTATTTTTCAGTCATTTACCTATTTGTTTAGAGAGCTAAATGACCGTGAAATTGAAAATCACTACAAATTGAACTCTGAAAATGTTGAAACTTGGCATGGTATCGTCATTAACCCACATAGCATGTGCAAAATAGTAGAGAGGGTTACGGCAAAAACTGGACGCACTTCGTGTACAAACTGGAAAATCTCTTTTGGAGTATCAGGGTTTCGGACGAGAACTCATCTGTTACACGGGCACTTCATTTTTTAAAACTTATTTGAACTTGAGACTTTTTTTGCGTTCCGTATGCACCATTCAAAGCGAAGTAATCAATTTTCAACATGTTCTGACCTCATTTACTATTTTTCAGTCATTTACCTGTTTGTTTAGAGAACTAAATGACCGTGAAATTGAAAATCACTGCAAAATGAACTCTGAAAAGGTTGAAACTTGGCATGGTAACATCATTTCAACCACATGGCATGTGCAAAATAATAGAGAGGGTTACGGAAAAAAACTGGACGCACTTCGTGTACAAACTGGACAATCTCTTTCGGAGTATCAGGGTTTCGGACGAGAACTCATCGGTTACATGGGAACTTCATTTTTTTTAAATTTATTTGAACTCCAGACTTTATTTGCGTTCCGTATGCACCATTCAAAGCGACGTCATCAAATTTCAACACTTTCTAACATCATTTGCTATTTTCAGTCATTTACCGATTTGTTTAGAGAGCTAAATGACCGTGAAATTGAAAATCACTACAAATTGAACTCTGAAAATGTTGAAGCTTGGCATGGTATCGTCATTGACCCACATAGCATGTGCAAAATAGTAGAGAGGGTTACGGTAAAAACTGGACGCACTTCGTGTACAAACTGGAAAATCTCTTTTGGAGTATCAGGGTTTCGGACGAGAACTCATCTGTTACACGGGCACTTCATTTTTTAAAACTTATTTGAACTCCAGACTTTTTTTGCATTCCGTATGCACCATTCAAAGCGACATCATCAAATTTCAACACTTTCTAACATCATTTGCTATTTTCAGTCATTTACCGATTTGTTTAGAGAGCTAAATGACCGTGACATTGAAAATCACTACAAATTGAACTCTGAAAATGTTGAAGCTTGGCATGGTATCGTCATTGACCCACATAGCATGTGCAAAATAGTAGAGAGGGTTACGGAAAAAACTGGACGCACTTCGTGTACAAACTGGAAAATCTCTTTCGGAGTATCTGGGTTTCGGACGAGAACTCATCGGTTACACGGGCACTTCATTTTTTTAAACTTATTTGAACTCCAGACTTTTTTTGCATTCCATATGCACCATTCAAAGCGACTTCATCAATTTTCAACACTTTCTAACATCATTTGCTATTTTCAGTCATTTACCGATTTATTTAGAGAGCCAAATGACCGTGAAATTGAAAATCACTACAAAATAAACTCTGAACATGTTGAAACTTGGCATGGTAACATCATTTCACCCACATGGCATGTGAAAAATAGTAGAGAGGGTTACGGAAAAAAACTGGACGCACTTCGTGTACAAACTGGACAATCTCTTTCGGAGTATCTGGGTTTCGGACGAGAACTCATCGGTTACACGGGCACTTCAGTTTTTAAAACTTATTTGAACTCGAGACTTTTTTTGTGTTCCGTATGCACCATTCAAAGTGAAGTAATCAATTTTCAACATGTTCTGACCTCATTTACTATTTTTCAGTCATTTACCTGTTTGTTTAGAGAACTAAATGACCGTGAAATTGAAAATCACTGCAAAATGAACTCTGAAAAGGTTGAAACTTGGCATGGTATCATCATTTCACCCACATGGCATGTGAAAAAGAGTAGAGAGGGTTACGGCAAAAACTGGACGCACTTCACGTACAAACTGGGCAATCTCTTTCGGAGTATCAGGGTTTCGGACGAGAACTCATCTGTTACACGGGCACTTCATTTTTCTAAACTTATTTGAACTCCAGACTTTTTTTGCATTCCATATGCACCATTCAAAGCGACGTCATCAATTTTCAACACTTTCTAACATCATTTGCTATTTTCAGTCATTTACCGATTTATTTAGAGAGCTAAATGACCGTGAAATTGAAAATCACTACAAAATGAACTCTGAACATGTTGAAACTTGGCATGGTAACATCATTTCACCCACATGGCATGTGCAAAATAGTAGAGAGGGTTATGGAAAAAAACTGGACGCACTTCGTGTACAAACTGGGCAATCTCTTTCGGAGTATCTGGGTTTCGGACGAGAACTCATCTGTTACACGGGCACTTCATTTTTTAAAACTTATTTGAACTCCAGACCTCATTTGCTATTTTTCAGTCATTTACCTGTTTGTTGAGAGAGCCAAATGACCGTGAAATTGAAAATCACTACAAAATGAACTCTGAAAAGGTTGAAACTTGGGATGGTATCATCATTTCACCCACATGGCATGTGAAAAAGAGTAGAGAGGGTTACGGCAAAAACTGGACGCACTTCTCGTACAAACTGGGCAATCTCTTTCGGAGTATCAGGGTTTCGGACGAGAACTCATCTCTTACACGGGCACTTCATTTTTTTAAACTTATTTGAACTCCAGACTTTTTTTGCATTTCGTATGCACCATTCAAAGCGAGGTCATCAATTTTCAGCACGTCTGACATCATTTGCTATTTTTCAGTCATTTACCTATTTGTTTAGAGAGCTAAATGACCGTGAAATTGAAAATCACTACAGAATGAACTCTGAAAAGGTTGAAACTTGGCATGGTATCATCATTTCACCCACATGGAATGTGCAAAAGAGTATCGGGTTACGGCAAAAACTAGACACACTTCGTGTACAAACTGGACAATCTCTTTCGGAGTATCAGGGTTTCGAACGAGAACTCGTCTGTTACACGGGCACTTCATTTTTTTAAACTTATTTGAACTCCAGACTTTTTTTTGCGTTCCTATGCACCATTCAAAGAGACGTCATCCATTTTCAACACTTTGTAACATCATTTGTTATTTTTCAGTCATTTACCAATTTGTTTAGAGAGCTAAAAGAACGTGAAATTGAAAATCACTACAAATTGAACTCTGAAAGTGTTGAAACTTGGCATGGTATGGTCATTCACCCACATAGCATGTGCAAAATACTAGATAGGGTTACGGCAAAAACTGGACGCACTTCGTGTACAAACTGGGCAATCTCTTTCAGAGTATCAGGGTTTCGGACGAGAACTCATCTGTTACACGGGCACTTCATTTTTTTAACTTATTTGAACTCTAGAATTTTTTGGCGTTCCGTATGCACCACTCAAAGCGACGTCATCAATATTCAACACTTTCTAACATCATTTGCTATTTTTAGTCATTTACCGATTTATTTAGAGAGCTAAATGATGGTGAAATTGAAAATCACTACAAAATGAACTCTGAACATGTTGAAACTTGGCATGGTAACATCATTTCACCCACATGGCATGTGCAAAATAGTAGAGAGGGTTACGGAAAAAAAACTGGACGCACTTCGCGTACAAACTGGGCAATCTCTTTCGGAGTATCAGGGTTTCGGACAAGAACTCATCTGGTACACGGGCACTTCATTTTTTTAAACTTATTTGAACTCCAGACTTTTTTGCGTTCCTATGCACCATTCAAAGCGACGTCATAAAATTTCAACACTTTCTAACATCATTTGCTATTTTCAGTCATTTACCGATTTGTTTAGAGAGCTAAATGACCGTGAAATTGAAAATCACTACAAGTTGAACTCTGAAAATGTTGAAACTTGGCATGGTATCGTCATTGACCGACATACCATGTGCAAAATAGTAGAGAGGGTTACGGCAAAAACTGGACGCACTTCGTGTACAAACTGGAAAATCTCTTTTGGAGTATCAGGGTTTCGGACGAGAACTCATGTGTTACACGGGCACTTCATTTTTTAAAACTTATTTGAACTCTAGACTTTTTTGGCGTTCCGTATGCACCACTCAAAGCGACGTCATCAATATTCAACACTTTCTAACATCATTTGCTATTTTTAGTCATTTACCGATTTATTTAGAGAGCTAAATGATGGTGAAATTGAAAATCACTACAAAATGAACTCTGAACATGTTGAAACTTGGCATGGTAACATCATTTCACCCACATGGCATGTGCAAAATAGTAGAGAGGGTTACGGAAAAAAAACTGGACGCACTTCGTGTACAAACTGGAAAATCTCTTTCGGAGTATCAGGGTTTCGGACGAGAACTCTTTTTTTACACGGGCACTTCATTTTTTTAAACTTATTTGAACTCCAGACTTTTTTTTGCGTTCCTATGCACCATTCAAAGAGACGTCATCCATTTTCAACACTTTGTAACATCATTTGCTATTTTTCAGTCATTTACCAATTTGTTTAGACAGCTAAAAGACCGTGAAATTGAAAATCACTACACAATGAACTCTAAAAAGGTTGAAACTTGGCATGGTAACATCATTTCTCCCACGCGGCATGTGCAAAATAGTAGAGAGGGTTACGGAAAAAAACTGGACGCACTTCGTGTACAAACTGGACAATCTCTTTCGAAGTATTAGGGTTTCGGACGAGAACTCGTCGGTTACACGGGCACTTCATTTTTTACCCGGGCACCATTCAAAGCGAGGTCATCAATTTTCAACACGTTCTGACATCATTTGCTATTTTTCAGTCATTTACCTATTTGTTGAGAGAGCCAAATGACCGTGAAATTGAAAATCACTACAAAATGAGCTCTGAAAAGGTTGAAACTTGGGATGGTATCATCATTTCACCCAGATGGCATGTGAAAAAGAGTAGAGAGGGTTACGGCAAAAACTTGACGCACTTCTCGTACAAACTGGGCAATCTCTTTCGGAGTATCAGGGTTTCGGACGAGAACTCATCTGTTACACGGGCACTTCATTTTTTTAAACTTATTTGAACTCCATACTTTTTTTGCGTTTCGTATGCACCATACAAAGCGAGGTCATCAATTTTCAACACGTCTCACATCATTTGCTATTTTTCAGTCATTTACCTATTTGTTTAGAGATCTAAATGACCGTGAAATTGAAAATCACTACACAATGAACTCTGAAAAGGTTGAAACTTGGCATGGTATCATCATTTCACCCACATGGAATGTGCAAAAGAGTAGAGGGTTACGGCAAAAACTAGACACACTTCGTGTACAAACTGGACAATCTCTTTCGGAGTATCAGGGTTTCGAACGAGAACTCGTCTGTTACACGGGCACTTCATTTTTTTTAAACTTATTTGAACTCCAGACTTTTTTTTGCGTTCCTATGCACCATTCAAAGAGATGTCATCAATTTTCCACACGTTCTGACATCATTTGCTATTTTTCAGTCATTTACCAATTTGTTTAGAGAGCTAAATGACCGTGAAATTGAAAATCACTACAAATTGAACTCTGAAAATGTTGAAACTTGGCACGGTATCGTCATTGACCCACATAGCATGTGCAAAATAGTAGATAGGGTTACGGCAAAAACTGGACGCACTTCGTGTACAAACTGGGCAATCTCTTTCAAAGTATCAGGGTTTCGGACGAGAACTCATCTGTTACACGGGCACTTCATGTTTTTAGACTTATTTGAACTCCAGACTTTTTTTGCGTTCCGTATGCACCATTCAAAGCGAGGTCATCAATTTTCAACATGTTCTGACCTCATTTGCTATTTTTCAGTCATTTACCAGTTTGTTTAGAGAACTAAATGACCGTGAAATTGAAAATCACTACAAAATGAACTTTGGAAAGGTTGAAACTTGGCATGGTATCATCATTTCACCCACATGGCATGTGAAAAAGAGTAGAGAGGGTTACGGCAAAAACTGGACGCACTTCGCGTACAAACTGGGCAATCTCTTTCGGAGTATTAGGGTTTCGGACGAGAACTCATCTGGTACACGGGTACTTCATTTTTTTAAACTTATTTGAACTCCAGACTTTTTTGCATTCCTATGCACCATTCAAAGGGACGTCATAAAATTTCAACACTTTCTAACATCATTTGCTATTTTCAGTCATTTACCGATTTGTTTGGAGAGCTAAATGACCGTGAAATTGAAAATCACTACACAATGAAGTCTGAAAAGGTTGAAACTTGGCATGGTATCATCATTTCACCCACATGGAATGTGCAAAAGAGTAGAGGGTTACGGCAAAAACTGGACACACTTCGTGTACAAATTGGACAATCTGTTTCGGAGTATCAGGGTTTTGAATGAGAACTCGTCTGTTACACGGGCACTTCATTTTTTTAAACTTATTTGAACTCCAGACATTTTTTTGCGTTCCTATGCACCATTCAAATCGACGTCATCAATTTTCAACACTTTCTAACATCATTTGCTATTTTCAGTCATTTACCGATTTATTTAGAGAGCTAAATGACGGTGAAATTGAAAATCACTACAAAATCAACTCTGAAAAGGTTGAAACTTGGCATGGTATCATCATTTCACCCACATGGGATGTGCAAAAGAGTAGAGGGTTATGGCAAAAATTGGACACACTTCATGTACAAACTGGAGAATCTCTTTTGGAGTATCAGGGTTTCGGACGAGAACTCTTTTGTTAGATGGGCACTTCATTTTTTTAAACTTATTTGAACTCCAGACTTTTTTTGCGTTTCATATGCACCATTCAAAGCGAAGTCATCAATTTTCAACACGTTCTGACATCATTTGCTATTTTTCAGTCATTTACCTATTTGTTGAGAGAGCCAAATGACCGTGAAATTGAAAATCACTACAAAATGAACTCTGAAAAGGTTGAAACTTGGGATGGTATCATCATTTCACCCACATGGCATGTGAAAAAGAGTAGAGAGGGTTACGGCAAAAACTGGACGCACTTCTCGTACAAACTGGGCAATCTCTTTCGGAGTATCAGGGTTTCGGACGAGAACTCATCTCTTACACGGGCACTTCATTTTTTTAAACTTATTTGAACTCCAGACTTTTTTTGCGTTTCGTATGCACCATTCAAAGCGAGGTCATCAATTTTCAGCACGTCTGACATCATTTGCTATTTTTCAGTCATTTACCTATTTGTTTAGAGAGCTAAATGACCATGAAATTGAAAATCACTACATAATGAACTCTAAAAAGGTTGAAACTTGGCATGGTATCATCATTTCACCCACATGGAATGTGCAAAAGAGTAGAGGGTTACGGCAAAAACTAGACACACTTCGTGTACAAACTGGACAATCTCTTTCGGAGTATCAGGGTTTCGAACGAGAACTCGTCTGTTACACGGGCACTTCATTTTTTTTAAACTTATTTGAACTCCAGACTTTTTTTTGCGTTCCTATGCACCATTCAAAGAGACGCCATCCATTTTCAACACTTTGTAACATCATTTGCTATTTTTCAGTCATTTACCAATTTGTTTACAGAGCTAAAAGACCGTGAAATTGAAAATCACTACAAATTGAACTCTGAAAGTGTTGAAACTTGGCATGGTATGGTCATTCACCCACATAGCATGTGCAAAATAGTAGATAGGGTTACGGCAAAAACTGGACGCACTTCGTGTACAAACTGGGCAATCTCTTTCGGAGTATCAGGGTTTCGGACGAGAACTCATCTGTTACACCGGCACTTCATTTTTTTAAACTTATTTGAACTCCAGACTTTTTTTCGTTCCGTATGTAACATTCAAAGCGAGGTCATCAATTTTCAACATGTTCTGACCTCATTTGCTATTTTTCAGTCATTTACCAGTTTGTTTAGAGAACTAAACGACCGTGAAATTGAAAATCACTACAAAATGAACTCTGAAAAGGTTGAAACTTGGCACGGTATCATCATTTCACCCACATGGCATGTGAAAAAGAGTAGAGAGGGTTACGGCAAAAACTGGACGCACTTCGCGTACAAACTGGGCAATCTCTTTCGGAGTATCCGGGTTTCGGACAAGAACTCATCTGGTACACGGGCACTTCATTTTTTTAAACTTATTTGAACTCCAGACTTTTTTGCGTTCCTATGCACCACTCAAAGCGACGTCATAAAATTTCAACACTTTCTAACATCATTTGCTATTTTCAGTCATTTACCGATTTGTTTAGAGAGCTAAATGACCGTGAAATTGAAAATCACTACACAATCAACTCTGAAAAGGTTGAAACTTGGCATGGTATCGTCATTCACCCACATAGCATGTGCAAAATAGTAGAGAGGGTTACGGCAAAAACTGGACGCACTTCGTGTACAAACTGGGCAATCTCTTTCGGAGTATCAGGGTTTCGGATGAGAACTCTTCTGTTACACGGGCACTTCATTTTTTTAAACTTATTTGAACTCCAGTCATTTTTTGCGTTCCTATGCACCATTCAAAGAGACGTCATCAATTTTCAACACTTTCTAACATCATTTGCTATTTTTCAGTCATTTACCGATTTGTTTAGAGAGCTAAATTTGAAAATCACTACAAATTGAACTCTGAAAATGTTGAAACTTGGCATGGTATCGTCGTTGACCCACATAGCATGTGCAAAATAGTAGAGAGGGTTACGGCAAAAACTGGACGCACTTCGTGTACAAACTGGAAAATCTCTTTTGGAGTATCAGGGTTTCAGACGAGAACTCATCTGTTACACGGGCACTTCATTTTTTAAAACTTATTTGAACTCCAGACTTTTTTTGCGTCCGTATGCACCATTCCAAGCGACGTCATCAATTTTCAACACTTTCTAACATCATTTGCTATTTTCAGTCATTTACCGATTTATTTAGAGAGCTAAATGACCGTGAAATTGATAATCACTACAAAATGAACTCTAAACATGCTGAAACTTGGCATGGAAACATCATTTCACCCACATGGCATGTGCAAAATAGTAGAGAGGGTTACGGAAAAAAACTGGACGCACTTCGTGTACAAACTGGGCAATCTCTTTCGGAGTATCAGGGTTTCGGACGAGAACTCATCGATTACACAGGAACTTCATTTTTTAAAACTTATATGAACTCCAGACTTTTTTTGCGTTCCGTATGCACCATTCAAAGCGAGGTCATCAATTTTCCACATGTTCTGACATCATTTGCTATTTTTCAGTCATTTACCTATTTGTTTAGAGAGCTAAATGACCGTGAAATAGAAAATCACTACAAATTGAACTCTGAAAATGTTGAAACTTGGCATGGTATCGTCATTGACCCACATACCATGTGCAAAATAGTAGAGAGGGTTACGGCAAAAACTGGACGCACTTCGTGTACAAACTGGAAAATCTCTTTTGGAGTATCAGGGTTTCGGACGAGAACTCATGTGTTACACGGGCACTTCATTTTTTAAAACTTATTTGAACTTCAAACTTTTTTGCGTTCCGTATACACCATTCAAAGCGACGTCATCAATATTCAACACTTTCTAACATCATTTGCTATTTTTAGTCATTTACCGATTTATTTAGAGAGCTAAATGATGGTGAAATTGAAAATCACTACAAAATGAACTCTGAACATGTTAAAACTTGGCATGGTAACATCATTTCACCCACATGGCATGTGCAAAATAGTAGAGAGGGTTACGGAAAAAAAACTGGACGCACTTCGTGTACAAACTGGACAATCTCTTTCGAAGTATTAGGGTTTCGGACGAGAACTCGTCGGTTACACGGGCACTTCATTTTTTAAACTTATTTGAACTATAGACTTTTTTTGCGTTTCGTATGCACCATTCAAAGCGAGGTCATCAATTTTCAACACGTTCTGACATCATTTGCTATTTTTCAGTCATTTACCTATTTGTTGAGAGAGCCAAATGACCGTGAAATTGAAAATCACTACAAAATGAACTCTGAAAAGGTTGAAACTTGGGATGGTATCATGATTTCACCCAGATGGCATGTGAAAAAGAGTAGAGAGGGTTACGGCAAAAACTGGACGCACTTCTCGTACAAACTGGGCAATCTCTTTCGGAGTATCAGGGTTTCGGACGAGAACTCATCTGTTGCACGGGCACTTCATTTTTTTAAACTTATTTGAACTCCAGACTTTTTTTGCGTTTCGTATGCACCATTCAAAGCGAGGTCAGCAATTTTCAACACGTCTCACATCATTTGCAATTTTTCAGTCATTTACCTATTTGTTTAGAGAGCTAAATGACCGTGAAATTGAAAATCACTACACAATGAACTCTTAAAAGGTTGAAACTTGGCATGGTATCATCATTTCGCCCACATGGAATGTGCAAAAGAGTAGAGAGTTACGGCAAAAACTAGACACACTTCGTGTACAAACTGGACAATCTCTTTCGGAGTATCAGGGTTTCGAACGAGAACTCGTCTATTACACGGGCACTTCATTTTTTTAAACTTATTTGAACTCCAGACTTTTTTTTGTGTTCCTATGCACCATTCAAAGAGACGTCATCAATTTTCAACACTTTCTAACATCATTTGCTATTTTTCAGTCATTTACCAATTTGTTTAGAGAGCTAAATGACCGTGAAATTGAAAATCACTACAAATTGAACTCTGAAAATGTTGAAACTTGGCATGGTATCGTCATTCACCCACATAGCATGTGCAAAATAGTAGATAGGGTTACGGCAAAAACTGGACGCACTTCGTGTACAAACTGGGCAATCTCTTTCGGAGTATCAGGGTTTCGGACGAGAACTCATCTGTTACACGGGCACTTCATTTTTTTAAACTTATTTGAACTCCAGACTTTTTTTGCGTTCCGTATGCACCATGCAAAGCGAGGTCATCAATTTTCAACATGTTCTGACCTCATTTGCTATTTTTCAGTCATTTACCAGTTTGTTTAGAGAACTAAATGACCGTGAAATTGAAAATCAGTACAAAATGAACTCTGAAAAGGTTGAAACTTGGCATGGTATCATCATTTCACCCACACGGCATGTGAAAAAGAGTAGAGAGGGTTACGGCAAAAACTGGACGCACTTCGCGTACAAACTGGGCAATCTCTTTCGGAGTATCAGGGTTTCGTACGAGAACTCATCTGTTACACTGGCACTTCATTTTTTTTAACTTATTTGAACTACAGACTTTTTTGCGTTCCTATGCACCATTCAAAGCGACGTCATAAAATTTCAACACTTTCTAACATCATTTGCTATTTTCAGTCATTTACCGATTTTTTTAGAGAGCTAAATGACCGTGAAATTGAAAATCACTACACAATGAACTCTGAAAAGGTTGAAACTTGGCATGGTATCATCATTTCACCCACATGGAATGTGCAAAAGAGTAGAGGGTTACGGCAAAAACTAGACAGACTTCGTGTACAAACTGGACAATCTCTTTCGGAGTATGAGGGTTTCGAACGAGAACTCGTCTGTTACACGGGCACTTCATTTTTTTAAACTTATTTGAACTCCAGACTTTTTTTGCGTTCCTATGCACCACTCAAAGAGACGTCATCAATTTTCAACACTTTCTAACATCATTTGCTATTTTCAGTCATTTACCAATTTGTTTAGAGAGCTAAATGATCGTGAAATTGAAAATCACTACAAATTGAGCTCTGAAAATGTTGAAACTTGGCATGGTATCGTCATTCACACACATAGCATGTGCAAAATAGTAGAGAGGGTTACGGCAAAAACTGGACGCACTTCGTGTACTAACTGGGCAATCTCTTTCGGAGTATCAGGGTTTCGGACGAGAACTCATCTGTTACATGAGCATTTCATTTTATCAAACTTATTTGAACTCCAGACTTTTTTTTGGTTCCCTATGCACCATTCAAAGCGAGGTCATGAATTTTCAACATGTTCTGACCTCATTTGCTGTTTTTCAGTCATTTACCTGTTTGTTTAGAGAACTAAATGACCGTGAAATTGAAAATCACTACAAAATGAACTCTGAAAAGGTTGAAACTTGGTATGGTATCATCATTTCACCCACATGGCATGTGAAAAAGAGTAGAGAGGGTTACGGCAAAAACTGGACGCACTTCGCGTACAAACTGGGCAATCTTTTTCGGAGTATCAGGGTTTCGGACGAGAACTCATCTGGTACACGGGCACTTCATTTTTTTAAACTTATTTGAACTCCAGACTTTTTTGCGTTCCTATGCACCATTCAATGCAACGTCATAAAATTTCAACACTTTCTAACATCATTTGCTATTTTCAGTCATTTACCGATTTGAGAGCTAAATGACCGTGAAATTGAAAATCACTACACAATGAACTCTAAAAAGGTTGAAACTTGGCATGGTAACATCATTTCACCCGCGTGGCATGTGCAAAATAGTAGAGAGGGTTACGGAAAAAAACTGGACGCACTTCGTGTACAAACTGGACAATCTCTTTCGAAGTATTAGGGTTTCGGACGAGAACTCGTCGGTTACACGGGCACTTCATTTTTTTAAACTTATTTGAACCATAGACTTTTTTTGCGTTTCGTATGCACCATTCAAAGCGAGGTCATCAATTTTCAACACGTTCTGACATGATTTGCTATTTTTCAGTCATTTACCTATTTGTCGAGGGAGCCAAATGACTGTGAAATTGAAAATCACTACAAAATGAACTCTGAAAAGGTTGAAACTTGGGATGGTATCATCATTTCACCCAGATGGCATGTGAAAAAGAGTAGAGAGGGTTACGGCAAAAATTGGACGCACTTCTCGTACAAACTGGGCAATCTCTTTCGGAGTATCAGGGTTTCGGACGAGAACTCATCTGTTACACGGGCACTTCATTTTTTTAAACTTATTTGAACTCCATACTTTTTTTGCGTTTCGTATGCACCATTCAAAGCGAGGTCATCAATTTTCAACACGTCTGACATCATTTGCTATTTTTCAGTCATTTACCTATTTGTTTAGAGAGCTAAATGACCATGAAATTGAAAATCACTACACAATGAACTCTGAAAAGGTTGAAACTTGGCATGGTATCATCATTTCACCCACATGGAATGTGCAAAAGAGTAGAGGGTTACGGCAAAAACTAGACACACTTCGTGTACAAACTGGGCAATCTCTTTCGGAGTATCAGGGTTTCGGACGAGAACTCATCTGTTACACGGGCACTTCATTTTTTTAAACTTATTTGAACTCCATACTTTTTTTGCGTTTCGTATGCACCATTCAAAGCGAGGTCATCAATTTTCAACACGTCTGACATCATTTGCTATTTTTCAGTGATTTACCTATTTGTTTAGAGAGCTAAATGACCGTGAAATTGAAAATCACTACACAATGAACTCTGAAAAGGTTGAAACTTGGCATGGTATCATCATTTCACCCACATGGAATGTGCAAAAGAGTAGAGGGTTACGGCAAAAACTAGACACACTTCGTGTACAAACTGGACAATCTCTTTCGGAGTATCAGGGTTTCGAATGAGAACTCGTCTGTTACATGGGCACTTCATTTTTTTAAACTTATTTGAACTCCAGACTTTTTTTTGCGTTCCTATGCACCATTCAAAGAGATGTCATCAATTTTCCACACGTTCTGACATCATTTGCTATTTTTCAGTCATTTAGCAATTTGTTTAGAGAGCTAAATGACCGTGAAATTGAAAATCACTACAAATTGAACTCTGAAAATGTTGAAACTTGGCATGGTATCGTCATTCACCCACATAGCATGTGTAAAATAGTAGATAGGGTTACGGCAAAAACTGGACGCACTTCGTGTACAAACTGGGCAATCTCTTTCAGAGTATCAGGGTTTCGGACGAGAACTCATCTGTTACACGGGCACTTCATGTTTTTAGACTTATTTGAACTCCAGACTTTTTTGCGTTCCGTATGCACCATTCAAAGTGAGGTCATCAATTTTCAACATGTTCTGACCTCATTTGCTATTTTTCAGTCATTTACCAGTTTGTTTAGAGAACTAAATGACCGTGAAATTGAAAATCACTACAAAATGAACTTTGAAAAGGTAGAAACTTGGCATGGTATCATCATTTCACCCACATGGCATGTGAAAAAGAGTAGAGAGGGTTATGGCAAAAACTGGACGCACTTCGCGTACAAACTGGGCAATCTCTTTCGGAGTATCAGGGTTTCGGATGAGAACTCATCTGGTACACGGGCACTTCATTTTTTTAAACTTATTTGAACTCCAGACTTTTTTGCGTTCCTATGCACCATTCAAAGGGACGTCATAAAATTTCAACACTTTCTAACATCATTTGCTATTTTCTGTCATTTACCGATTTGTTTGGAGAGCTAAATGACCGTGAAATTGAAAATCACTACACAATGAACTCTGAAAAGGTTGAAACTTGGCATGGTATCATCATTTCACCCACATGGAATGTGCAAAAGAGTAGAGGGTTACGGCAAAAACTGGACACACTTCGTGTACAAACTGGACAATCTGTTTCGGAGTATCAGGGTTTCGAATGAGAACTCGTCTGTTACACGGGCACTTCATTTTTTCAAACTTATTTGACCTCCAGACATTTTTTTGCGTTCCTATGCACCATTCAATTAGACGTCATCAATTTTCAACACTTTCTAACATCGTTTGCTATTTTTCAGTCATTTACCGATTTGTTTAGAGAGCTAAATGACCGTGAAATTGAAAATCACTACAAATTGAACTCTGAAAATGTTGAAACTTGGCATGGTATCGTCATTCACCCACATAGTATGTGCAAAATAGTAGAGAGGGTTACGGCAAAAACTGGACGCACTTCGTGTACAAACTGGAGAATCTCTTTTGGAGTATCAGGGTTCCGGACGAGAACTCTTTTGTTACACGGGCACTTCATTTTTTTAAACTTATTTGAACTCCAGACTTTTTTTGCGTTTCATATGCACCATTCAAAGCGAGGTCATCTATTTTTCAGTCATTTACCAGTTTGTTTAGACAACTAAATGACCGTGAAATTGAAAATCACTACAAAATGAACTCTGAAAAGGTTGAAACTTGGCACGGTATCGTCATTCACACACATAGCATGTGCAAAATAGTAGAGAGGGTTACGGCAAAAACTGGACGCACTTCATGTACTAACTGGGCAATCTCTTTCGGAGTATCAGGGTTTCGGACAAGAACTCATCTGTTACACGAGCACTTCATTATTTAAACTTATTTGAACTCCAGACTTTTTTTGCGTTCCCTATGCACCATTCAAAGCGAGGTCATCAATTTTCAACATGTTCTAACCTCATTTGCTGTTTTTCAGTCATTTACCTGCTTGTTTAGAGAACTAAATGACCATGAAATTGAAAATCACTACAAAATGAACTCTGAAAAGGTTGAAACTTGGTATGGTATCATCATTTCACCCACATGCCATGTGAACAAGAGTAGAGAGGGTTACGGCAAAAACTGGACGCACTTCGCGTACAAACTGGGCAATCTCTTTCGGAGTACCAGGGTTTCGGACGAGAACTCATCTGGTACACGGGCACTTCATTTTTTTAAACTTATTTGAACCCCAGACTTTTTTGCGTTCCTATGCACCATTCAATGCAACGTCATAAAATTTCAACACTTTCTAACATCATTTGCTATTTTCAGTCATTTACCGATTTGAGAGCTAAATGACCGTGAAATTGAAAATCACTACACAATGAACTCTAAAAAGGTTGAAACTTGGCATGGTATCATCATTTCACCCACATGGAATGTGCAAAAGAGTAGAGGGTTACGGCAAAAACTGGACACACTTCGTGTACAAACTAGACAATCTCTTTCGGAGTATCAGGGTTTCGAACAAGAACTCGTCTGTTACACGGGCACTTCATTTTTTTAAAATTATTTGAACTCCAGACATTTTTTTGCGTTCCTATGCACCATTCAAAGAGACGATATCAATTTTCAACACTTTCTAACATCATTTGCTATTTTTTAGTCATTTACCGATTTGTTTAGAGAGGCTAATGACCATGAAATTGAAAATCACTACAAATTGAACTATGAAAATGTTGAAACTTGACCTGGTACCGTCATTGACCCACATAGCATGTGCAAAATAGTAGAGAGGGTTACGGAAAAAACTGGACGCACTTCGTGTACAAACTGGAAAATCTCTTTTGGAGTATCTGGGTTTCGAACGAGAACTCATCTGTTACACAGGCACTTCATTTTTTTAAACTTATTTGAACTCCAGACATTTTTTTGCGTTCCTATGCACCATTCGAAGAGATGTCATCAATTTTCAACACTTTCTAACATCATTTGCTATTTTTCAATCATTTACCGATTTGTTTAGAGAGCTAAATGAGCATGAAATTGAAAATCACTACAAATTGAACTCTGAAAATGTTGAAACTTGTCATGGTATCGTCATTGACCCACATAGCATGTGCAAAATAGTAGAGAGGGTTACGGAAAAAAAAACTGGACGCACTTCGTGTACAAACTGGAAAATCTCTTTTGGAGTATCAGGGTTTCGAACGAGAACTCATCTGTTACATGGGCACTTCATTTTTTTAAACTTATTTGAACTCCAGACTTTTTTTGCGTTCCTTATGCACCATTCAAAGCGACGTCATCAATTTTCAACACTTTCTAACATCATTTGCTATTTCCAGTCATTTACCGATTTATTTAGAGAGCTAAATGACGGTGAAATTGAAAATCACTATAAAATGAACTCTGAACAAGTTGAAACTTGGCATGGTAACATCATTTCACCCACATGGCATGTGGAAAATAGTAGAGAGGGTTACGGAAAAAAAACTGGACGCACTTCATGTACAAACTGGACAATCTCTTTCAGAGTATCAGGGTTTCGGACGAGAACTCATCGGTTACACGGGCACTTCATTTTTTTAAACTTATTTGAACTCCAGACTTTTTTTGCGTTTCGTATGCACCATTCAAAGCGAGGTCATCAATTTTCAACATGTTCTAACATCATTTGCTATTTTTCAGTCATTTACCTATTTGTGGAGAGAGCCAAATGACCGTGAAATTGAAAATAAACTACAAAATGAACTCTGAAAAGGTTGAAACTTGGGATGGTATCATCATTTCACCCACATGGCATGTGAAAAAGAGTAGAGAGGGTTACGGCAAAAACTGGATGCACTTCTCGTACAAACTGGGCAATCTCTTTCAGAGTATCAGGGTTTCAGACGAGAACTCATCTATTACACGGGCACTTCATTTTTTAAAACTTATTTGAACTCCAGACTTTTTTTGCGTTTCGTATGCACCATTCAAAGCAAGGTCATCAATTTTGAACATGTTCTCACATCATTTGCTATTTTTCAGTCATTTACCTATTTGTTGAGAGAGCCAAATGACCGTGAAATTGAAAATCACTACAAAACGAACTCTGAAAAGGTTGAAACTTGGGATGGCATCATCATTTCACCCACATGGCATGTGAAAAAGAGTAGAGAGGGTTACGGAAAAAACTGGACGCACTTCTTGTACAAACTGGGCAATCTCTTTCGGAGTATCAGGGTTTCGGACGAGAACTCATCTGTTGCACGGGCACTTCATTTTTTTAAACTTATTTGAACTCCAGACTTTTTTTGCATTTCGTATGCACCATTCAAAGCAAGGTCATCAATTTTCAACACGTCTCACATCATTTGCAATTTTTCAGTCATTTACCTATTTGTGGAGAGAGCCAAATGACCGTGAAATTGAAAATCACTACACAATGAACTCTGAAAAGGTTGAAACTTGGCATGGTAACATCATTTCACCCACATGGAATGTGCAAAAGTGTAGAGGGTTACGGCAAAAACTAGACACACTTCGTGTACAAACTGGACAATCTCTTTCGGAGTATCAGGGTTTCGGACGAGAACTCATCTGTTACACGGGCACTTCATTTTTTTAAACTTATTTGAACTCCATACTTTTTTTGCGTTTCGTATGCACCATTCAAAGCGAGGTCATCAATTTTCAACACGTCTGACATCATTTGCTATTTTTCAGTCATTTACCTATTTGTTTAGAGAGCTAAATGACCGTGAAATTGAAAATCACTACACAATGAACTCTGAAAAGGTTGAAACTTGGCATGGTATCATCATTTCACCCACATGGAATGTGCAAAAGAGTAGAGGGTTACGGCAAAAACTAGACACACTTCGTGTACAAACTGGACAATCTCTTTCGGAGTATCAGGGTTTCGAATGAGAACTCGTCTGTTACATGGGCACTTCATTTTTTTAAACTTATTTGAACTCCAGACTTTTTTTTGCGTTCCTATGCACCATTCAAAGAGATGTCATCAATTTTCCACACGTTCTGACATCATTTGCTATTTTTCAGTCATTTACCAATTTGTTTAGAGAGCTAAATGACCGTGAAATTGAAAATCACTACAAATTGAACTCTGAAAATGTTGAAACTTGGCATGGTATCGTCATTCACCCACATAGCATGTGTAAAATAGTAGATAGGGTTACGGCAAAAACTGGACGCACTTCGTGTACAAACTGGGCAATCTCTTTCAGAGTATCAGGGTTTCGGACGAGAACTCATCTGTTACACGGGCTCTTCATGTTTTTAGACTTATTTGAACTCCAGACTTTTTTGCGTTCCGTATGCACCATTCAAAGTGAGGTCATCAATTTTCAACATGTTCTGACCTCATTTGCTATTTTCAGTCATTTACCAGTTTGTTTAGAGAACTAAATGACCGTGAAATTGAAAATCACTACAAAATGAACTTTGAAAAGGTAGAAACTTGGCATGGTATCATCATTTCACCCACATGGCATGTGAAAAAGAGTAGAGAGGGTTATGGCAAAAACTGGACGCACTTCGCGTACAAACTGGGCAATCTCTTTCGGAGTATCAGGGTTTCGGATGAGAACTCATCTGGTACACGGGCACTTCATTTTTTTAAACTTATTTGAACTCCAGACTTTTTTGCGTTCCTATGCACCATTCAAAGGGACGTCATAAAATTTCAACACTTTCTAACATCATTTGCTATTTTCTGTCATTTACCGATTTGTTTGGAGAGCTAAATGACCGTGAAATTGAAAATCACTACACAATGAACTCTGAAAAGGTTGAAACTTGGCATGGTATCATCATTTCACCCACATGGAATGTGCAAAAGAGTAGAGGGTTACGGCAAAAACTGGACACACTTCGTGTACAAACTGGACAATCTGTTTCGGAGTATCAGGGTTTCGAATGAGAACTCGTCTGTTACACGGGCACTTCATTTTTTCAAACTTATTTGACCTCCAGACATTTTTTTGCGTTCCTATGCACCATTCAATTAGACGTCATCAATTTTCAACACTTTCTAACATCGTTTGCTATTTTTCAGTCATTTACCGATTTGTTTAGAGAGCTAAATGACCGTGAAATTGAAAATCACTACAAATTGAACTCTGAAAATGTTGAAACTTGGCATGGTATCGTCATTCACCCACATAGTATGTGCAAAATAGTAGAGAGGGTTACGGCAAAAACTGGACGCACTTCGTGTACAAACTGGAGAATCTCTTTTGGAGTATCAGGGTTCCGGACGAGAACTCTTTTGTTACACGGGCACTTCATTTTTTTAAACTTATTTGAACTCCAGACTTTTTTTGCGTTTCATATGCACCATTCAAAGCGAGGTCATCTATTTTTCAGTCATTTACCAGTTTGTTTAGAGAACTAAATGACCGTGAAATTGAAAATCACTACAAAATGAACTCTGAAAAGGTTGAAACTTGGCACGGTATCGTCATTCACACACATAGCATGTGCAAAATAGTAGAGAGGGTTACGGCAAAAACTGGACGCACTTCATGTACTAACTGGGCAATCTCTTTCGGAGTATCAGGGTTTCGGACAAGAACTCATCTGTTACACGAGCACTTCATTATTTAAACTTATTTGAACTCCAGACTTTTTTTGCGTTCCCTATGCACCATTCAAAGCGAGGTCATCAATTTTCAACATGTTCTAACCTCATTTGCTGTTTTTCAGTCATTTACCTGCTTGTTTAGAGAACTAAATGACCATGAAATTGAAAATCACTACAAAATGAACTCTGAAAAGGTTGAAACTTGGTATGGTATCATCATTTCACCCACATGCCATGTGAAAAAGAGTAGAGAGGGTTACGGCAAAAACTGGACGCACTTCGCGTACAAACTGGGCAATCTCTTTCGGAGTATCAGGGTTTCGGACGAGAACTCATCTGGTACACGGGCACTTCATTTTTTTAAACTTATTTGAACCCCAGACTTTTTTGCGTTCCTATGCACCATTCAATGCAACGTCATAAAATTTCAACACTTTCTAACATCATTTGCTATTTTCAGTCATTTACCGATTTGAGAGCTAAATGACCGTGAAATTGAAAATCACTACACAATGAACTCTAAAAAGGTTGAAACTTGGCATGGTATCATCATTTCACCCACATGGAATGTGCAAAAGAGTAGAGGGTTACGGCAAAAACTGGACACACTTCGTGTACAAACTAGACAATCTCTTTCGGAGTATCAGGGTTTCGAACAAGAACTTGTCTGTTACACGGGCACTTCATTTTTTTAAACTTATTTGAACTCCAGACATTTTTTTGCGTTCCTATGCACCATTCAAAGAGACGATATCAATTTTCAACACTTTCTAACATCATTTGCTATTTTTTAGTCATTTACCGATTTGTTTAGAGAGGCTATTGACCATGAAATTGAAAATCACTACAAATTGAACTATGAAAATGTTGAAACTTGACCTGGTACCGTCATTGACCCACATAGCATGTGCAAAATAGTAGAGAGGGTTACGGAAAAAACTGGACGCACTTCGTGTACAAACTGGAAAATCTCTTTTGGAGTATCTGGGTTTCGAACGAGAACTCATCTGTTACACGGGCACTTCATTTTTTTAAACTTATTTGAACTCCAGACATTTTTTTGCGTTCCTATGCACCATTCGAAGAGATGTCATCAATTTTCAACACTTTCTAACATCATTTGCTATTTTTCAATCATTTACCGATTTGTTTAGAGAGCTAAATGAGCGTGAAATTGAAAATCACTACAAATTGAACTCTGAAAATGTTGAAACTTGTCATGGTATCGTCATTGACCCACATAGCATGTGCAAAATAGTAGAGAGGGTTACGGAAAAAAAAACTGGACGCACTTCGTGTACAAACTGGAAAATCTCTTTTGGAGTATCAGGGTTTCGAACGAGAACTCATCTGTTACATGGGCACTTCATTTTTTTAAACTTATTTGAACTCCAGACTTTTTTTGCGTTCCTTATGCACCATTCAAAGCGACGTCATCAATTTTCAACACTTTCTAACATCATTTGCTATTTCCAGTCATTTACCGATTTATTTAGAGAGCTAAATGACGGTGAAATTGAAAATCACTATAAAATGAACTCTGAACAAGTTGAAACTTGGCATGGTAACATCATTTCACCCACATGGCATGTGCAAAATAGTAGAGAGGGTTACGGAAAAAAAACTGGACGCACTTCATGTACAAACTGGACAATCTCTTTCAGAGTATCAGGGTTTCGGACGAGAACTCATCGGTTACACGGGCACTTCATTTTTTTAAACTTATTTGAACTCCAGACTTTTTTTGCGTTTCGTATGCACCATTCAAAGCGAGGTCATCAATTTTCAACATGTTCTAACATCATTTGCTATTTTTCAGTCATTTACCTATTTGTGGAGAGAGCCAAATGACCGTGAAATTGAAAATAAACTACAAAATGAACTCTGAAAAGGTTGAAACTTGGGATGGTATCATCATTTCACCCACATGGCATGTGAAAAAGAGTAGAGAGGGTTACGGCAAAAACTGGATGCACTTCTCGTACAAACTGGGCAATCTCTTTCAGAGTATCAGGGTTTCAGACGAGAACTCATCTATTACACGGGCACTTCATTTTTTAAAACTTATTTGAACTCCAGACTTTTTTTGCGTTTCGTATGCACCATTCAAAGCGAGGTCATCAATTTTCAACATGTTCTCACATCATTTGCTATTTTTCAGTCATTTACCTATTTGTTGAGAGAGCCAAATGACCGTGAAATTGAAAATCACTACAAAACGAACTCTGAAAAGGTTGAAACTTGGGATGGCATCATCATTTCACCCACATGGCATGTGAAAAAGAGTAGAGAGGGTTACGGAAAAAACTGGACGCACTTCTTGTACAAACTGGGCAATCTCTTTCGGAGTATCAGGGTTTCGGACGAGAACTCATCTGTTGCACGGGCACTTCATTTTTTTAAACTTATTTGAACTCCAGACTTTTTTTGCGTTTCGTATGCACCATTCAAAGCAAGGTCATCAATTTTCAACACGTCTCACATCATTTGCAATTTTTCAGTCATTTACCTATTTGTGGAGAGAGCCAAATGACCGTGAAATTGAAAATCACTACACAATGAACTCTGAAAAGGTTGAAACTTGGCATGGTAACATCATTTCACCCACATGGAATGTGCAAAAGTGTAGAGGGTTACGGCAAAAACTAGACACACTTCGTGTACAAACTGGACAATCTCTTTCGAAGTATCAGGGTTTCGAACGAGAACTCGTCTGTTAAACGGGCACTTCATTTTTTTAAACTTATATGAACTCCAGACTTTTTTTGCGTTCCTATGCACCATTCAAAGAGACGTCATCAATTTTCAACACTTTCTAACATCATTTGCTATTTTTCAGTCATTTACCAATTTGTTTAGAGAGCTAAATGACCATGAAATTGAAAGTCACAATAAATTGAACTCTGAAAATGTTGAAACTTGGCATGGTATCGTCATTCACCCACATAGCATGTGCAAAATAGTAGAGAGGGTTACGGCAAAAACTGGACGCACTTCATGTGCAAACTGGGCAATCTCTTTCGGAGTATCAGGGTTTCGGACGAGAACTCATCTGTTACACGGGCACTTCATTTTTTTAAACTTATTTGAACTCCAGACTTTTTCTGCGTTCCTATGCACTATTCCAAGCGACGTCATAAAATTTCAACACTTTCTAACATCATTTGCTATTTTCAGTCATTTACCTATTTGTTTGGAGAGCTAAATGACCGTGAAATTGAAAATCACTACACAATGAACTCTGAAAAGGTTGAAACCTGGCATGGTATCATCATTTCACCCAGATGGAATGTGCAAAAGAGTAGAGGGTTACAACAAAAACTAGACACACTTTGATGAGGAGATGACTACCTTGGATACGACCAAAAATATTGCATACATGCATATTTGTCATGTGATTTCTAATGCAAACTATTCAATAATCTATTTATGTTATCCAGAACAAAAATACTTCACACACTTTTGTTTTTTGTCTAATTGCAGGTGTATGGGACATTTGTACAATCCACATATGAAGATAAGGGAAAAGGAGAAGTTTAGGTTGTGTTCAAAAATTCCTTCTCACGTCACTTTTGGGCCAAGAGAAGATAGAGTCCAAGTCTCTCACGTTCAGGATTCAGATTCGGACTGCACAGACATACCTGACTCAAAACGCCAACAACTTTTTCATACGGACTCCGAATTGGGTGATTCTTTTTTGTTGGAAAAGTAGATTTCGTTATCTTTCCAACCCAATTGGATTCACCTTCAAATTCGTCCGGAGAGTTGAGTTACGGACGAATCAATCTGACATTGCAGCAGAATCCGAGTCAAACTACAAGCCCAAAGGTGTTGCATCACCTCCACTTGGGCCCATGAGCCTTGTACGACCTAGGGTTAGTTTTAGGATGCCTTGGGACATCCTCCCACCTCCTTGGCCGCCACCCCTTGCTCCTATATAAGTAGATCCATCTAGTAGCTTTTTGCTTGGGATTTGTTTAGTTAAAAGTTAGCCATTGCAACTTCGTGTACTTCGTTTGTGTCCAACGACCAGACCAAGACCGCTTACGGATCCCCACCATTATCAATACCTCATATATATTTGCAATATTCAGATTGCTTTATCATATTCTTGCTCGTTGTTTGATTGCTTGCAGGAATAGACCTTCGTGGTCAGGCTGACCGTGCATCCGGCATCGTGAGTAACCTCAGGAGATTGGTTTAGCGATTGCTAAGGCACAACGTCGTGCACGTTTGTAGTCAGATCGTAAAAGTTGTCTCCACCAAATCGATAGTTATCATCTCATCGAAAGATCGGGACACCCTCGCCCCTATCAAGTGGTATCAGTTTTCAGGTTGCTCGGTGAGAATTTCCAGTTTTCCTAGATTAGATTTATTTTCTTACCTATTGTCCAAGAAAAAGCCACAAAAAAGAGTTAGATCTATTCATCCTTGTTCCAAGCCAGTCTGAGCCTTTGCAATTTTCTTTTCATTGCTTGCATAGTTGAATTATCGGTTGCATCGTCGTGTCGAGTTGCTGGTCTTAGTGTCTAGTTCGTTTAGAGTTTCGAGTTCTGTTCACATTAGTCACGCCACCGCTGCATCATTATCTCTTCCGCTGTCCACCACCCATCCATCAATTTCAACCACGTGCTACCCACCATTCATTGTCATAATAATAGTTGAGATCGTTCACATCTTCACTTGATCCAATCTGCATCTTATCTAGTTTGTTTTGGAAAGAGGGAGAAAAAAAGAGAGAAAAAAAACGAGAGAAAAAAAGAGAAAAAAAAGTCAGAGAAAAAAAGGAGAGAAAGAAAAAAAGTGTGAGGAAAAAAAGAGAAAAAAAAACAAAATTCGGATCTTTTTAGACTCAATCTCGTTGTTGAATTCAGATTGGAATCTGTTTTGTGCACTGTTCAGTGAAACAGCTTGGATGTTGTTTCACATCATTATCTTTACTGCCGTTGTGATCTTCACTTATATCTTGCTGTCCAGAGCTACTTAGTATCCTTCATTGATGCTGGTTGTGCTACGACGTGACCTCATTAGTGTTCTAGGCTCGCGTCTCTAGTTCGGTCTAGCCTAGGACCAGCACAGTACCGTCGTTGAGCGTTTATTCAACATTGCATCTCTGAATTGATTATTGCTAATCTTTTGCTACCATATATAGCCAACCCAGCTCCACATATTTCTACACCGTGTATACGCACGTTCCCCTGGCAATCGCTTTACACAATCTTCGGAGTTATTTGACACCACTGGTTGCCTGTCACCACCAGCCGCATGGTAAGAACTTGTAAGATATTGATATTTGCTTTACTGTGAGCACTTTACAACCACATCCTAGTAGTTCATAGGAACATTATTCCCGAATTTTGGTTCTTGTTTCTACTAATCATGACAGGTTCCAGAGATAGAATTTCTTGGACGACGGACACATCTTCACCATCACGAGAGTTGGGACAACACACAGAAGCATATGGTCAGGTTATCTCTTTACCATCATTTGAGGGTAGATTTAATCCTGCTATTTATCTAGCTTGGGAGCTTGAAGTAGAACAAGTTTTTAGTCACCATGATTTTTCTGTACTTGAGAGAGTACGAGCTACCATTAGAGCATTTACTGGTTTTGCTTCTGTTTGGTGGAGTGTACATTGTAAGAAAAACATTGATAACCAACCCACAACTTGGAAAGTTTTGAAAGCTGTAATGAGACAACAATTTTTTCCTCCTTACTATCGTCGTGAATTGCGTTGCAAATTAGAGCAATTAAAACAAGGCAGTAACACTGTTCATGCTTACTACCAAGAGTTCAAATCTTATATGCATCATTGTGACATAGAAGAATCTGAGGATGATACAATGAATAGATTTTTTGGTGGTTTGAACCATGATATTCAGGCAAGATTTCGGTATATTCCCCATTGCATTATTGGTATGTATGTCCGTGCTTGTACCTTTGAGAGAAAGATACAGGAGGATGCATTGGGTGACTACAACAACTACTATTCCAGTTCATGCTCACCATCGCCGGTTGGTTACTCCACTATTGCACCTACTAGAGCAGCCCCACCTCGGATTGTGAGCGCAATATCATCTCAAGAGTATGGTACATTGTCAATGTCCGTACCTACATCAGCTACATCTCTGCGAGGTAACAGTAAAGGTATTGATGATATAACTTCACATGAGAATGAAGCATGCCTAGTTAACTTGAATGAATCATGTGTTGAGTTACCTGTTGATTTGAGCACACCACCTATTTTAGAGACTCTTGTTACTGTCATGAATGCGTCATGTGATCAAACAACTGAAATATCAACAATTTTGAGTGCACCCATTGAATTAACTGTTGATGCAAAAGAACCAATGTTTAATCATTTTGATATGACCTCTAATCTTGATGATGATTCTGTGTCCAATGACTTATTGCATGTTTGCTTATTTAAGCATGTTGTAGCATGTAAATTTGATGCAAGTAAGGTTTATTCATCGAAGTTAGGATGGTTTAATGATGAACATTGCCAATCTTTTGAAGAGAATAAGAGCTTCACTTATATGTGCAAACTGAGTTCCAATATTTTCATGCCTTCTACTTCCTGTGATAATTTTTTGGCTTTAGTTTTTATGAACTATGAAAGTTACTCATGTATACATGTGTCATACGTGCAAAAATCAAGGGAAGTTAAACTGGATGACATATACATATACAACATGTACACCTTGTCTCTTTTGTTAGCCACATTTCAGATTAAGCAACACCGAGGACGGCTTTGTTTTCAAAAAGGGGAGGATGATGAGGACATGACTACCTTGGATACAACCAAAAATATTGCATACATGCATAGTTGTCAGGTGATTTCTAATGCAAACTATTCAATAATCTATTTATGTTATCCAGAACAAAAATACTTCACACACTTTTGTGTTTTGTCTAATTGCAGGTGTATGGGACATTTGTACAATCCACATATGAAGATAAGGGAAAAGGATAAGTTTAGGTTGTGTTCAAAAAGTCCTTCTCACGTCACTTTTGGGCCAAGAGAAGATAGAGTCCAAGTCTCTCACGTTCTGGATTCAGATTCGGACTACACAGACATACCTGACTCAAAACGCCAACAACTTTTTCATACAGACTCCGAATTGGGTGATTCTTTTTTTGTTGGAAACTAGATTTCGTGCTCTTTCCAACCCAATTGGATTAACCTTCAAATTCGTCCGGAGCGTTGAGTTACGGACGAATCAATCTGACGTTGCAGCAGAATCCGAGTCAAACTACAAGCCCAAAGGTGTTGCATCACCTCCACTTGGGCCCATGAGCCTTGTACGACCTAGGGTTAGTTTTAGGATGCCTTGGGACGTCCTCCCACCTCCTTGGCCGCCACCCCTTGCTCCTATATAAGTAGATCCATCTAGTAGCTTTTTGCTTGGGATTTGTTTAGTTAAAAGTTAGCCATTGCAACTTCGTGTACTTCGTTTGTGTCCAACGACCAGACCAAGACTGCATACGGATCCCCACCATTATCAATACCTCATATATATTTGCAATATTCAGATTGCTTTATCATATTCTTGCTCGTTGTTCGATTGCTTGCAGGAATAGACCTTCGTGGTCAGGCTGACCGTGCTTCCGGCATCGTCAGTAACCTCAGGAGATTAGTTTAGCGATTGCTAAGGCACAACGTCGTGCACGTTTGTAGTCGGATCGTAAAAGTCGTCTCCACCAAATCGATAGTTATCATCTCATCGAAAGATCGGGACACCCTCGCCCCTATCACACTTCGTGTACAAACTGGACAATCTCTTTCGGACTATCAGGGTTTCGAACGAGAACTCGTCTGTTACATGGGCACTTCATTTTTTTAAACTTATTTGAACTCCAGACATTTTTTTCATTCCTATGCACCATTCAAAGAGACGTCATCAATTTTCAACACTTTCTAACATCATTTGCTATTTTTTAGTCATTTACCGATTTGTTTAGAGAGCTAAATGACCGTGAAATTGAAAATCACTACAAATTGAACTCTGAAAATGTTGAAACTTGGCATTGTACCGTCATTGACCCACATAGCATGTGCAAAATAGTAGAGAGGGTTACGGAAAAAACTGGACGCACTTTGTGTACAAACTGGAAAATCTCTTTTGGAGTATCATGGTTTCGAACGAGAACTCATCTGTTACACGGGCACTTCATTTTTTTAAACTTATTTGAACTCCAGACATTTTTTTGCGTTCCTATGCACCATTCAAAGAGACGTCATCAATTTTCAACACTTTCTAACATCATTTGCTATTTTTCAGTCATTTACCGATTTGTTTAGAGAGCTAAATGACCGTGAAATTGAAAATCACTACAAATTGAACTCTGAAAATGTTGAAACTTGGCATGGTATCGTCATTGACCCACGTAGCATGTGCAAAATAGTAGAGAGGGTTACGGAAAAAACTGGACGCACTTCGTGTACAAACTGGAAAATCTCTTTTGGAGTATCAGGGTTTCGAACGAGAACTCATCTTTTACACGGGCACTTCATTTTTTTAAACTTATTTGAAATCCAGACTTTTTTTGCGTTCCGTATGCACGATTCAAAGCGACGTCATCAATTTTCAACACTTTCTAACATCATTTGCTATTTTCAGTCATTTACCGATTTATTTAGAGAGCTAAATGACGGTGAAATTGAAAATCACTACAAAATGAACTCTGAACATGTTGAAACTTGGCATGGTAACATCATTTCACCCACATGGCATGTGCAAAATAGTAGAGAGGGTTACGGAAAAAAAACTGGACGCACTTCGTGTACAAACTGGACAATCTCTTTCGGAGTATCAGGGTTTCGGACGAGAACTCATCGGTTACACGGGCACTTCATTTTTTAAAACTTATTTGAACTCCAGAATTTTTTTGCGTTTCGTATGCACCATTCAAAGCGAGGTCATCAATTTTCAACAAGTTCTGACATCATTTGCTATTTTTCAGCCATTTACCTATTTGTTGAGAGAGCCAAATGACCGTGAAATTGAAAATCACTACAAAATGAACTCTGAAAAGGTTGAAACATGGGATGGTATCATCATTTAACCCACATGGCATGTGAAAAAGAGTAGAGAGGGTTACGGCAAAAACTGGACGCACTTCTCGTACAAACTGGGCAATCTCTTTCGAAGTATCAGGGTTTCAGACGAGAACTCATCTATTACACGGGCACTTCATTTTTTTAAACTTATTTGAACTCCAGACTTTTTTTGCATTTCGTATGCACCATTCAAAGCGAGGTCATCAATTTTCAAAACGTTCTGACATCATTTGCTATTTTTCAGTCATTTACCTATTTGTTTAGAGAGCTAAATGACCGTGAAATTGAAAATCACTACACAATGAACTCTGAAAAGGTTGAAACTTGGCATGGTATCATCATTTCACCCACATGGAATGTGCAAAAGAGTAGAGGGTTACGGAAAAAACTAGACACACTTCGTGTACAAACTGGACAATCTCTTTCGGAGTATCAGGGTTTCGAACGAGAACTCGTCTGTTACACGGGCACTTCATTTTTTTAAACTTATTTGAACTCCAGACTTTTTTTTGCGTTCCTATGCACGATTCAAAGAGACGTCATCAATTTTCAACACTTTCTAACATCATTTGCTATTTTCAGTCATTTACCAATTTTTTTAGAGAGCTAAATGACCATGAAATTGAAAGTAACTACAAATTGAACTCTAAAAATGTTGAAACTTGGCATGGTATCGTCATTCACCCACATAGCATGTGCAACATAGTACAGAGGGTTACGGCAAAAACTGGACGCACCTCGTGTGCAAACTGGGCAATCTCTTTCGGAGTATCAGGGTTTCGGACGAGAACTCATCTGTTACACGGGCACTTCATTTTTTTAAACTTATTTGAACTCCAGACTTTTTTGCGTTCCGTATGCACCATTCAAAGCGAGGTCATCAATTTTCAACATGTTCTGACCTTATTTGCCATTTTTCAGTCATTTACCTGTTTATTTAGAGAACTAATGACCGTGAAATTGAAAATCACTACAAAATGAACCCTGAAAAGGTTGAAACTTGGTATGGTGTCATCATTTCACCCACATGGCATGTGAAAAAGAGTAGAGAGGGTTATGGCAAAAACTGGACATAGTTCGCGTACAAACTGGGCAATCTCTTTCGGAGTATCAGGGTTTCGGACGAGAACTCATCTGGTAAACGGGCACTTCATTTTTTTAAGCTTATTTGAACTCCAGACTTTTTCCGTTCCTATGCACCATTCAAAGCAACGTCATAAAATTTCAACACTTTCTAACATCATTTGCTATTTTCAGTCATTTACCGATTTGTTTAGAGAGCTAAATGACCGTGAAATTGAAAATCACTACACAATGAACTCTGAAAAGGTTGAAACGTGGCATGGTATCATCATTTCACTCACATGGAATGTGTAAAAGAGTAGAGGGTTACGGCAAAAACTGGACACACTTCGTGTACAAAGTGGACAATCTCTTTCGGAGTATCAGGGTTTCGAACGAGAACTCGTCTATTACACGGGCACTTCATTTTTTAAAACTTATTTGTACTCCAGAAATTTTTTGCATTCCTATGCACCATTCAGAGAGACGTCATCAATTTTCAACGCTTTCTAACATCATTTGCTATTTTTCAGTCATTTACCGATTTGTTTAGAGAGCTAAATGACCGTGAAATTGAAAATCACTACAAGTTGAACTCTGAAAATGTTGAAACTTGGCATGGTATCGTCATTCACCCACATAGCATGTGCAAAATAGTAGAGAGGGTTACGGCAAAAACTGGACGCACTTCGTGTACAAACTGGGCAATCTCTTTCGGAGTATCAGGGTTTTGGACGAGAACTCTTCTGTTACACGGGCACTTCATTTTTTTAAACTTATTTGAACTCCAGTAATTTTTTGCGTTCCTATGCACCATTCAAAGAGACGTCATCAGTTTTCAACAATTTCTAACATCATTTGCTATTTTTCAGTCATTTACCGATTTGTTAGAGAGCTAAATGACCGTGAAATTGAAAATCACTACAAATTGAACTCTGAAAATGTTGAAACTTGGCATGGTATCGTCATTGACCCACATAGCATGTGCAAAATATTAGAGAGGGTTACGGCAAAAACTGGACGCACTTCGTGTACAAACTGGGCAATCTCTTTCGGAGTATCAGGGTTTTGGACGAGAACTCTTCTGTTACACGGGCACTTCATTTTTTTAAACTTATTTGAACTCCAGTAATTTTTTGCGTTCCTATGCACCATTCAAAGAGACGTCATCAGTTTTCAACAATTTCTAACATCATTTGCTATTTTTCAGTCATTTACCGATTTGTTTAGAGAGCTAAATGACCGTGAAATTGAAAATCACTACAAATTGAACTCTGAAAATGTTGAAACTTGGCATGGTATCGTCATTGACCCACATAGCATGTGCAAAATAGTAGAGAGGGTTACGGCGAAAACTAGACGAACTTCGTGTACAAAATGGAAAATCTCTTTTGGAGTATCAGGGTTTCGGACGAGAACTCATCTGTTACACGGGCACTTGATTTTTTTAAACTTATTTGAACTCCAGACTTTTTTTGCGTTCCTATGCACCATTCAAAGAGACGTCATCAATTTTCAACACTTTCTAACATCTTTTGCTATTTTTCAGTCATTTACCAGTTTGTTTAGAGAGCTAAATGACCGTGAAATTGAATATCACTACAAATTGAACTCTGAAAATGTTGAAACTTGGCATGGTATTGCCATTCACCCACATAGCATGTGCAAAATGGTAGAGAGGGTTACGGCAAGAACTGGACGCACTTCGTGTACAAACTGGGCAATCTCTTTCGGAGTATCAGGGTTTCGGACGAGAACTCATCTCTTTCACGGGCACTTCATTTTTTAAAACTTAATTGAACTCCAGATTTTTTTTGCGTTCCGTATGCACCATTCAAAGCGAGGTAATCAATTTTCGACATGTTCTGACCTCATTTCCTATTTTTCAGTCATTTACCTATTTGTTTAGAGAACTAAATGACCGTGAAATTGAAAATCACTACAAAATGAACTCTGAAAAGGTTGAAACTTGGCATGGTATCATCATTTCACCCACATGGCATGTGAAATAGAGTAGAGAGGGTTACGGCAAAAACTGGACGCACTTCGCGTACAAACTGGGCAATCTCTTTCGGAGTATCAGGGTTTCGGACGAGAACTCATCTATTACACGGGCACTTCATTTTTTTAAACTTGTTTGAACTCCAGACTTTTTTTGCGTTCCTATGCACCATTCAAAGCGACGTCATAAAATTTCAACACTTTCTAACATCATTTGCTATTTTCAGTCATTTACCAATTTGTTTAGAGAGCTAAATGACCGTGAAATTGAAAATCACTACACAATGAACTCTGAAAAGGTTGAAACTTGGCATGGTATCATCATTTCACCGACATGGAATGTGCAAAAGAGTGGAGGGTTACGGCAAAAACTGGACGCACTTCGTGTACAAACTGGACAATCTCTTTCGGAGTATCAGGGTTTCGAACGAGAACTCGTGTGTTACACGGGCACTTCATTTTTTTTAAACTAATTTGAACTCCAGACATTTTTTGCGTTCCTATGCACCATTCAAAGAGACGTCATCTATTTTCAACACTTTCTAACATTATTTGCTATTTTTCAGTCATTTACAAATTTGTTTAGAGAGCTAAATGACCGTGAAATTGAAAATCACTAAAAAATGAACTCTGAACATGTTGAAACTTGGCATGGTAACATCATTTCACCCACATGGCATGTGCAAAATAGTAGAGAGGGTTACGGAAAAAAACTGGACGCACTTCGTGTACAAACTGGACAATCTCTTTCGGAGTATCAGGGTTTCGAACGAGAACTCGTCTATTACACGGGCACTTCATTTTTTAAAACTTATTTGTACTCCAGAAATTTTTTGCATTCCTATGCACCATTCAGAGAGACGTCATCAATTTTCAACGCTTTCTAACATCATTTGCTATTTTTCAGTCATTTACCGATTTGTTTAGAGAGCTAAATGACCGTGAAATTGAAAATCACTACAAGTTGAACTCTGAAAATGTTGAAACTTGGCATGGTATCGTCATTCACCCACATAGCATGTGCAAAATAGTAGAGAGGGTTACGGCAAAAACTGGACGCACTTCGTGTACAAACTGGGCAATCTCTTTCGGAGTATCAGGGTTTCGGACGAGAACTCATCTCTTTCACGGGCACTTCATTTTTTAAAACTTAATTGAACTCCAGATTTTTTTTGCGTTCCGTATGCACCATTCAAAGCGAGGTAATCAATTTTCGACATGTTCTGACCTCATTTCCTATTTTTCAGTCATTTACCTATTTGTTTAGAGAACTAAATGACCGTGAAATTGAAAATCACTACACAATGAACTCTGAAAAGGTTGAAACTTGGCATGGTATCATCATTTCACCCACATGGCATGTGAAATAGAGTAGAGAGGGTTACGGCAAAAACTGGACGCACTTCGCGTACAAACTGGGCAATCTCTTTCGGAGTATCAGGGTTTCGGACGAGAACTCATCTATTACACGGGCACTTCATTTTTTTAAACTTGTTTGAACTCCAGACTTTTTTTGCGTTCCTATGCACCATTCAAAGCGACGTCATAAAATTTCAACACTTTCTAACATCATTTGCTATTTTCAGTCATTTACCAATTTGTTTAGAGAGCTAAATGACCGTGAAATTGAAAATCACTACACAATGAACTCTGAAAAGGTTGAAACTTGGCATGGTATCATCATTTCACCGACATGGAATGTGCAAAAGAGTAGAGGGTTACAACAAAAACTAGACACACTTCGTGTAAAACTGGACAATCTCTTTCGGAGTATCAGGGTTTCGAACGAGAACTCGTCTATTACACGGGCACTTCATTTTTTAAAACTTATTTGTACTCCAGACATTTTTTGCGTTCCTATGCACCATTCAAAGAGACGTCATCTATTTTCAACACTTTCTAACATTATTTGCTATTTTTCAGTCATTTACAAATTTGTTTAGAGAGCTAAATGACCGTGAAATTGAAAATCACTAAAAAATGAACTCTGAACATGTTGAAAGTTGGCATGGTAACATCATTTCACCCACATGGCATGTGCAAAATAGTAGAGAGGGTTACGGAAAAAAACTGGACGCACTTCGTGTACAAACTGGACAATCTCTTTCGGAGTATCAGGGTTTCGAACGAGAACTCGTCTATTACACGGGCACTTCATTTTTTAAAACTTATTTGTACTCCAGAAATTTTTTGCATTCCTATGCACCATTCAGAGAGACGTCATCAATTTTCAACGCTTTCTAACATCATTTGCTATTTTTCAGTCATTTACCGATTTGTTTAGAGAGCTAAATGACCGTGAAATTGAAAATCACTACAAGTTGAACTCTGAAAGTGTTGAAACTTGGCATGGTATCGTCATTCACCCACATAGCATGTGCAAAATAGTAGAGAGGGTTACGGCAAAAACTAGACGCACTTCGTGTACAAACTGGGCAATCTCTTTCGGAGTATCAGGGTTTTGGACGAGAACTCTTCTGTTACACGGGCACTTAATTTTTAAAACTTATTTGAACTCCAGAGTTTTTTTGCGTTCCGTATGCACCATTCAAACCGACGTCGTCAATTTTCAACACTTTCTAACATCATTTGCTATTTTCAGTCATTTACCGATTTATTTAGAGAGCTAAATGACCGTGAAATTGAAAATCACTACAAAATGAACTCTGAACATGTTGAAACTTGGCATGGCAACATCATTTCAACCACATGGCATGTGCAAAATAGTAGAGAGGGTTACGGAAAAAAACTGGACACACTTCGTGTACAAACTAGACAATCTCTTTCGGAGTATCAGGGTTTCAGACGAGAACTCATCGGTTACACGGGCACTTCATTTTTTTAAACTTATTTGAACTCCAGAATATTTTTGCGTTCCGTATTCACCATTCAAAGCGAGGTCATCAATTTTCAACACGTTCTGACATCATTTGCTATTTTTCAGTCATTTACCTATTTGTTTACAGAGCTAAATGTCCGTGAAATTGAAAATCACTACAAAATGAACTCTGAAAAGGTTGAAACTTGGCATGGTATCATCATTTCACCCACATGGCATGTGAAAAAGAGTAGAGAGGGTTATGGCAAAAACTGGACACACTTCGCGTACAAACTGGGCAATCTCTTTCGGAGTATCAGGGTTTCGGACGAGAACTCATCTGGTACACGAGCACTTCATTTTGTAAACTTATTTGAACTCCAGACTTTTTTGCGCTCCTATGCACCATTCAAAGCAACGTCATAAAATTTCAACACTTTCTAACATCATTTGCTATTTTCAGTCATTTATCGATTTGTTTAGAGAGCTAAATGACCGTGAAATTGAAAATCACTACACAATGAACTCTGAAAAGGTTGAAACTTGGCATGGTATCATCATTTCACCCACATGGAATGTGCAAAAGAGTAGAGGGTTACGGCAAAAACTGGACACACTTCGTGTACAAAGTGGAAAATCTCTTTCCGAGTATTAGGGTTTCGAACGAGAACTCGTCTGTTACACGGGCACTTCATTTTTTTAAACTTATTTGAACTCCAGAAATTTTTTGCATTCCTATGCACCATTCAGAGAGACGTCATCAATTTTCAACACTTTCTAACATCATTTGCTATTTTTCAGTCATTTACCGATTTGTTTAGAGAGCTAAATGACCGTGAAATTGAAAATCACTACAAGTTGAACTCTGAAAATGTTGAAACTTGGCATGGTATCATCATTCATCGACATAGCATGTGCAAAATAGTAGAGAGGGTTACGGCGAAAACTAGACGCACTTCGTGTACAAACTGGGCAATCTCTTTCGGAGTATCAGGGTTTTGGACGAGAACTCTTCTGTTACACAGGCACTTCATTTTTTTAAACTTATTTGAAATCCAGTAATTTTTTGCGTTCCTATGCACCATTCAAAGAGACGTCATCAATTTTCAACAATTTCTAACATCATTTGCTATTTTTCAGTCATTTACCGAGTTGTTTAGAGAGCTAAATGACCGTGAAATTGAAAATCACTACAAATTGAACTCTGAAAATGTTGAAACTTGGCATGGTATCGTCATTGACCCACATAGCATGTGCAAAATAGTAGAGAGGGTTACGAAAAAAACTGGAAAACTTCGTGTACAAAATGGAAAATCTCTTTTGGTGTATCAGGGTTTCGGACGAGAACTCATCTGTTACACGGGCACTTCATTTTTTAAAACTTATTTGAACTCCAGACTTTTTTTGCGTTCCGTATGCACCATTCAAAGCGATGTTGTCGATTTTCAACACTTTCTAACATCATTTGCTATTTTCAGTCATTTACCGATTTATTTAGAGAGCTAAATGACCTTGAAATTGAAAATCACTACAAAATAAACTCTGAACATGTTGAAACTTGGCATGGTAACATCATTTCACCCACATGGCATGTGCAAAATAGTACAGAGGGTTACAAAAAAAAACTGGACAATCTCTTTCGGAGTATCAGGGTTTCAGACGAGAACTCATCGGTTACACGGGCACTTCATTTTTTTAAACTTTTTTGAACTCCAGAATTTTTTTGCGTTCTGTATGCACCATTCAAAGTGAGGTCAACAATTTTCAACACGTTCTAACATCATTTGCTATTTTTCAGTCATTTACCTATTTGTTTAGAGAGCTAAATGTCCGTGAAATTGAAAATCACTACAAAATGAACTCTGAAAAGGTTGAAACTTGGCATGGTATCATCATTTCACCCACGTGGCATGTGAAAAAGAGTACAGAGGGTTATGGCAAAAACTGGACGCACTTCGCGTACAAACTGGGCAATCTCTTTCGGAGTATCAGGGTTTCGGACAGGAACTCATCTGGTACACGGGCACTTCATTTTTTAAACTTATTTGAACTCCAGACTTTTTTGTGTTCCTATACACCATTCAAAGCGACGTCATAAAATTTCAACACTTTCTAACATCATTTGCTATTTTCAGTCATTTACCGATTTGTTTAGAGAGCTAAATGACCGTGAAATTGAAAATAACTACACAATGAACTCTGAAAAGGTTGAAACTTGGCATGGTATCATCATTTCACCCACATGGAATGTGCAAAAGAGTAGAGGGTTATGGCAAAAACTGGACACACTTCGTGTACAAACTGGACAATCTCTTTCGGAGTATCAGGGTTTCGAACGAGAACTCGTCTGTTACACGGGCACTTCATTTTTTAAAACTTATTTGAACTCCAGACATTTTTTTGCGTTCCTATGCACCATTCAAAGAGACGTCATCAATTTTCAACACTTTCTAACATCTTTTGCTATTTTTCAGTCATTTACCAATTTGTTTAGAGAGCTAAATGACCGTGAAATTGAAAATCACTACAAATTGAACTCTGAAAATGTTGAAACTTGGCATGGTATCGTCATTCACCCACATAGCATGTGCAAAATAGTAGAGAGGGTTACGGCAAGAACTGGACGCACTTCGTGTACAAACTGGGCAATCTCTTTCGGAGTATCAGGGTTTCGGACGAGAACTCATCTCTTACACGGGCACTTCATTTTTTTAAACTTATTTGAACTCCAGAATTTTTTTGCGTTCCGTATGCACCATTCAAAGCAAGGTCATCAATTTTCAACATGTTCTGACCTCATTTCCTATTTTTTAGTCATTTACCTGTTTGTTTAGAGAACTAAATGACCGTGAAATTGAAAATCACTACAAAATGAACTCTGAAAAGGTTGAAACTTGGCATGGTATCATCATTTCACCCACATGGCATGTGAAATAGAGTAGAGAGGGTTACAGCAAAAACTGGACGCACTTCGCGTACAAACTGGGCAATCTCTTTCGGAGTATCAGGGTTTCGGACGAGAACTCATCTGTTACACGGGCACTTCATTTTTTTAAACTTATTTGAACTCCAGACTTTTTTTGCGTTCCTATGCACCATTCAAAGCGACGTCACAAAATTTCAACACTTTCTATCATCATTTGCTATTTTCAGTCATTTACAGATTTGTTTAGAGAGCTAAATGACCGTGAAATTGAAAATCACTACACAATGAACTCTGAAAAGGTTGAAACTTGGCATGGTATCATCATTTCACCGACATGGAATGTGCAAAATAGTAGAGGGTTACAACCAAAACTAGACACACTTCGTGTACAAACTGGACAATCTCTTTCGGATTATCAGGGTTTCGAACGAGAACTCGTCTGTTACACAGGCACTTCATTTTTTAAACTAATTTGAACTCCAGACATTTTTTGCATTCCTACGCACCATTCAAAGAGACGTCATCTATTTTCAACACTTTCTAACATCATTTGCTATTTTTCAGTCATTTACCAATTTGTTTAGAGAGCTAAATGACCGTGAAATTGAATATCACTACAAAATGAACTCTGAACATGTTGAAACTTGGCATGGTATCGTCATTCACCCACATAGCATGTGCAAAATAGTAGAGAGGGTTATGGCAAAAACTGGACGCACTTCGTGTACAAACTGGGCAATCTCTTTCGGAGTATCAGGGTTTCGGACGATAACTCATCTCTTACACGGGCACTTCATTTTTTAAAACTCATTTGAACTCCAGACTTTTTTGCGTTCCGTATGCACCATTCAAAGCGAGGCAATCAATTTTCAACATTTTCTGACCTCATTTCCTATTTTTCAGTAATTTACCTGTTTGTTTAGAGAATTAAATGACCGTGAAATTGAAAATCACTACAAAATGAACTCTGAAAAGGTTGAAACTTGGCATGGTATCATCATTTCACCCACATGGCATGTGAAATAGAGTAGAGAGGGTTACGGCAAAAACTGGACGCACTTCGCGTACAAACTGGGCAATCTCTTTCGGAGTATCAGGGTTTCGAAAGAGAACTCATCTGTTACACGGGCACTTCATTTTTTTAAACTTATTTGAACTACAGACTTTTTTTGCGTTCCTATGCACCATTCAAAGCGACGTCATAAAATTTCAACACTTTCTAACATCATTTGCTATTTTCAATCATTTACCGATTTGTTTAGAGAACTAAATGACCGTGAAATTGAAAATAACTACACAATGAACTCTGAAAAGGTTGAAACTTGGCATGGTATCATCATTTCACCCAAATGGAATGTGCAAAAGAGTAGAGGGTTACAACAAAAACTGGACACACTTCGTGTACAAACTGGACCATCTCTTTCGGAGTATCAGGGTTTCGAACGAGAACTCGTCTGTTACACGGGCACTTCATTTTTTTAAACTAATTTGAACTCCAGACATTTTTTGCGTTCCTATGCATCATTCAAAGAGACGCCATCTATTTTCAACACTTTCTAACATCATTTGCTATTTTTCAGTCATTTACCAATTTGTTTAGAGAGCTAAATGAGCGTGAAATTGAAAATCACTACAAAATGAACTCTGAACATGTTCAAACTTGGCATGGTAACATCATTTCACCCACATGGCATGTGCAAAATAGTAGAGAGGGTTACGGAAAAAAAACTGAACGCACATCGTGTACAAACTGGACAATCTCTTTCGGAGTATCAGGGTTTCGGACGAGGACTCATCGGTTACACGGGCACTTCATTTTTTAAAACTTATTTGAACTCCAGACTTTTTTTGCGTTTCGTATGCACCATTCAAAGCGAGGTCATCAATTTTGAACACGTTCTGACATCATTTGCTATTTTTCAGTCATTTACCTATTTGTTGAGAGAGCCAAAGGACCGTGAAATTGAAAATCACTACAAAATGAACTCTGAAAAGGTTGAAACTTGGGATGGTATCATCATTTCACCCTCATGGCATGTGAAAAAGAGTAGAGAGGGTTACGGCAAAAACTGGACGCACTTCTTGTACAAACTGGGCAATCTCTTTCGGAGTATCAGGGTTTCGGACGAGAAGTCATCTGCTACACGGGCACTTCATATTTTAAAAATAATTTGAACTCCAGAGTTTTTTTGCGTTTCGTATGCACCATTCAAAGCGAGGTCATCAATTTTCAACACGTTCTGACATCATTTGCTTTTTTTCAGTCATTTACCTATTTGTTTAGAGAGCTAAATGACCGTGAAATTGAAAATCACTACACAATGAACTCTGAAAAGGTTGAAATTTGGCATGGTATCATCATTTCACCCACATGGAATGTGCAAAAGAGTAGAGGGTTACGGCAAAAACTAGACACACTTCGTGTACAAACTGGACAATCTCTTTCGGAGTATCCGGGTTTCGAACGAGAACTCATCTGTTACACGGGCACTTCATTTTTTAAAACTTATTTGAACTCCAGACTTTTTTTTGCGTTCCTATGCACCATTCAAAGAGACGTCATCAATTTTCAACACTTTCTAACATCTTTTGCTATTTTTCAGTCATTTACTAGTTTGTTTAGAGAGCTAAATGACCGTGAAATTGAAAATCACTACAAATTGAACTCTGAAAATGTTGAAACTTGGCATGGTATCGTCATTCACCCACATAGCATGTGCAAAATGGTAGAGAGGGTTACGGCAAGAACTGGACGCACTTCGTGTACAAACTGGGCAATGTCTTTCAGAGTATCAGGGTTTCGGACGAGAACTCATCTCTTTCACGGGCACTTCATTTTTTAAAACTTATTTGAACTCCAGATTTTTTTGCGTTCCGTATGCACCATTCAAAGCGAGGTAATCAATTTTCGACATGTTCTGACCTCATTTCCTATTTTTCAGTCATTTACCTGTTTGTTTAGAGAACTAAATGACCGTGAAATTGAAAATCACTACAAAATGAACTCTGAAAAGGTTGAAACTTGGCATGGTATCATCATTTCACCCACATGGCATGTGAAATAGAGTAGAGAGGGTTACGGCAAAAACTGGACGCACTTCGCGTACAAACTGGGCAATCTCTTTCGGAGTATCAGGGTTTCGGACGAGAACTCATCTATTACACGGGCACTTCATTTTTTTAAACTTGTTTGAACTCCAGACTTTTTTTGCGTTCCTATGCACCATTCAAAGCGACGTCATAAAATTTCAACACTTTCTAACATCATTTGCTATTTTCAGTCATTTACCGATTTGTTTAGAGAGCTAAATGACCGTGAAATTGAAAATCACTACACAATGAACTCTGAAAAGGTTGAAACTTGGCATGGTATCATCATTTCACCGACATGGAATGTGCAAAAGAGTAGAGGGTTACAACAAAAACTAGACACACTTCGTGTACAAACTGGACAATCTCTTTCGGAGTATCAGGGTTACGAACGAGAACTCGTGTGTTACACGGGCACTACATTTTTTTAAACTAATTTGAACTCCAGACATTTTTTGCGTTCCTATGCACCATTCAAAGAGACGTCATCTATTTTCAACACTTTCTAACATTATTTGCTATTTTTCAGTCATTTACCAATTTGTTTAGAGGGCTAAATGACCGTGAAATTGAAAATCACTAAAAAATGAACTCTGAACATGTTGAAACTTGGCATGGTAACATCATTTCACCCACATGGCATGTGCAAAATAGTAGAGAGGGTTACGGAAAAAAAACTGGACGCACTTCGTGTACAAACTGGATAATCTCTTTCGGAGTATCAGGGTTTCGGACGAGAACTCATCGGTTACACGGGCACTTCATTTTTTTAAACTTATTTGAACTCCAGACTTTTTTTGCGTTTCGTATGCACCATTCAAAGCGAGGTCATCAATTTTGAACACGTTCTGACATCATTTGCTATTTTTCAGTCATTTACCTATTTGTTGAGAGAGCCAAAGGACCGTGAAATTGAAAATCACTACAAAATGAACTCTGAAAAGGTTGAAACTTGGGATGGTATCATCATTTCACCCTCATGGCATGTGAAAAAGAGTAGATGGTTACGGCAAAAACTAGACACACTTCGTGTGCAAACTGGACAGTCTCTTTCGGAGTATCAGGGTTTCGAACGAGAACTCATCTGTTACACGGGCACTTAATTTTTTTAAAGTTATTTGAACCCCAGACTTTTTTTTGCGTTCCTATGCACCATTCAAAGAGACGTCATCAATTTTCAACACTTTCTAACATCTTTTGCTATTTTTCAGTCATTTACTAGTTTGTTTAGAGAGCTAAATGACCGTGAAATTGAAAATCACTACAAATTGAACTCTGAAAATGTTGAAACTTGGCATGGTATCGTCATTCACCCACATAGCATGTGCAAAATGGTAGAGAGGGTTACGGCAAGAACTGGACGCACTTCGTGTACAAACTGGGCAATGTCTTTCAGAGTATCAGGGTTTCGGACGAGAACTCATCTCTTTCACGGGCACTTCATTTTTTAAAACTTATTTGAACTCCAGATTTTTTTTGCGTTCCGTATGCACCATTCAAAGCGAGGTAATCAATTTTCGACATGTTCTGACCTCATTTCATATTTTTCAGTCATTTACCTGTTTGTTTAGAGAACTAAATGACCGTGAAATTGAAAATCACTACAAAATGAACTCTGAAAAGGTTGAAACTTGGCATGGTATCATCATTTCACCCACATGGCATGTGAAATAGAGTAGAGAGGGTTACGGCAAAAACTGGACGCACTTCGCGTACAAACTGGGCAATCTCTTTCGGAGTATCAGGGTTTCGGACGAGAACTCATCTATTACACGGGCACTTCATTTTTTTAAACTTGTTTGAACTCCAGACTTTTTTTGCGTTCCTATGCACCATTCAAAGCGACGTCATAAAATTTCAACACTTTCTAACATCATTTGCTATTTTCAGTCATTTACCGATTTGTTTAGAGAGCTAAATGACCGTGAAATTGAAAATCACTACACAATGAACTCTGAAAAGGTTGAAACTTGGCATGGTATCATCATTTCACCGACATGGAATGTGCAAAAGAGTAGAGGGTTACAACAAAAACTAGACACACTTCGTGTACAAACTGGACAATCTCTTTCGGAGTATCAGGGTTACGAACGAGAACTCGTGTGTTACACGGGCACTACATTTTTTTAAACTAATTTGAACTCCAGACATTTTTTGCGTTCCTATGCACCATTCAAAGAGACGTCATCTATTTTCAACACTTTCTAACATTATTTGCTATTTTTCAGTCATTTACCAATTTGTTTAGAGAGCTAAATGACCGTGAAATTGAAAATCACTAAAAAATGAACTCTGAACATGTTGAAACTTGGCATGGTAACATCATTTCACCCACATGGCATGTGCAAAATAGTAGAGAGGGTTACGGAAAAAAAAACTGGACGCACTTCGTGTACAAACTGGATAATCTCTTTCGGAGTATCAGGGTTTCGGACGAGAACTCATCGGTTACACGGGCACTTCATTTTTTTAAACTTATTTGAACTCCAGACTTTTTTTGCGTTTCGTATGCACCATTCAAAGCGAGGTCATCAATTTTGAACACGTTCTGACATCATTTGCTATTTTTCAGTCATTTACCTATTTGTTGAGAGAGCCAAAGGACCGTGAAATTGAAAATCACTACAAAATGAACTCTAAAAAGGTTGAAACTTGGGATGGTATCATCATTTCACCCTCATGGCATGTAAAAAGGGTAGAGAGGGTTACGGCAGAAACTGGAGGCACTTCTTGTACAAACTGGGCAATCTCTTTCGGAGTATCAGGGTTTCGGACGAGAACTCATCTGTTACACGGCACTTCATATTTTAAAACTAATTTGAACTCCAGACTTTTTTTGCGTTTCGTATGCACCGTTCAAAGCAAGGTCATCAATTTTCAACACGTTCTGACATCATTTGCTATTTTTCAGTCATTTACCTATGTGTTTAGAGAGCTAAATGACCGTGAAATTGAAAATCACTACACAATGAACTCTGAAAAGGTTGAAATTTGGCATGGTATCATCATTTCACCCACATGGCATGTGAAATAGAGTAGAGAGGGGTACGGCAAAAACTGGACGCACTTCGCGTACAAACTGGGCAATCTCTTTCGGAGTATCAGGGTTTCGGACGAGAACTCATCTGGCACACGGGCACTTCATTTTTTTAAACTTATTTGAACTCCAGACTTTTTTGCGTTCCTATGCACCATTCAAAGCGACGTCATAAAATTTCAGCACTTTCTAACATCATTTGCTATTTTCAATAATTTACCGATTTGTTTAGAGAGCTAAATGACCGTGAAATTTAAAATCACTACACAATGAACTCTGAAAAGGTTGAAACTTGGCATGGTATCATCATTTCACCCACATGGAATGTGCAAAAGAGTAGAGGGTTACGGCAAAAACTGGACACACTTCGTGTACAAACTGGACAATCTCTTTCGGAGTATCAGGGTTTCGAACGAGAACTCGTCTGTTACACGGGCACTTCATTTTTTTAAACTAATTTGAACTCCAGACATTTTTTGCGTTCCTATGCAGCATTCGAAGAGACGTCATCTATTTTCAACACTTTCTAACATCATTTGCTATTTTTCAGTTATTTACCAATTTGTTAAGAGAGCTAAATGACCATGAAATTGAAAATCACTACAAATTGAACTCTGAAAATGTTGAAACTTGGCATGGTATCGTCATTCACCCACATAGCATGTGCAAAATAGTAGAGAGGGTTACGACAAGAACTGGACGCACTTCGTGTACAAACTGGGCAATCTCTTTCGGAGTATCAGGGTTTCGGACGAGAACTCATCTCTTACACGGGCACTTCATTTTTTAAAACTTATTTGAACTCCAGAATTTTTTTGCGTTCTGTATGCACCATTCAAAGCGAGGTCATCAATTTTCAACATGTTCTGACCTCATTTCCTATTTTTCAGTCATTTACCTGTTTGTTTAGAGAACTAAATGACCGTGAAATTGAAAATCACTACAAAATGAACTCTGAAAAGGTTGAAACTTGGGATGGTATGATCATTTCACCCACATGGCATGTGAAATAGAGTAGAGAGGGTTACAGCAAAAACTGGACGCACTTCGCGTACAAACTGGGCAATCTCTTTCGGAGTATCAGGGTTTCGGACGAGAACTCATCTGTTACACGGGCACTTCATATTTTAAAACTAATTTGAACTCCAGACTTTTTTTGCGTTTCGTATGCATAGTTCAAAGCGAGGTCATCAATTTTCAACACGTTCTGACATCATTTGCTATTTTTCAGTCATTTACCTATTTGTTTAGAGAGCTAAATGACCGTGAAATTGAAAATCACTACACAATGAACTCTGAAAAGGTTGAAATTTGGCATGGTATCATCATTTCACCCACATGGAATGTGCAAAAGAGTAGAGGGTTACGGCAAAAACTAGACACACTTCGTGTGCAAACTGGACAGTCTCTTTCGGAGTATCAGGGTTTCGAACGAGAACTCATCTGTTACACGGGCACTTAATTTTTTTAAAGTTATTTGAACCCCAGACTTTTTTTTGCGTTCCTATGCACCATTCAAAGAGACGTCATCAATTTTCAACACTTTCTAACATCTTTTGCTATTTTTCAGTCATTTACCAATTTGTTTAGAGAGCTAAATGACCGTGAAATTGAAAATCACTACAAATTGAACTCTGAAAATGTTGAAACTTGGCATGGTATCGTCATTCACCCACATAGCATGTGCAAAATAGTAGAGAGGGTTACGGCAAGAACTAGACGCACTTCGTGTACAAACTGGGCAATCTCTTTCGGAGTATCAGGGTTTCGGACGAGAACTCATCTCTTACACGGGCCCTACATATTTTAAAACTTATTTGAACTCCAGAATTTTTTTGCGTTCCGTATGCACCATTCAAAGCGAGGTAATCAATATTCAACATGTTTTGACCTCATTTCCTATTTTTCAGTCATTTACCTGTTTGTTTAGAGAACTAAATGACCATGAAATTGAAAATCACTACAAAATGAACTCTGAAAAGGTTCAAACTTGGCATGGTATCATCATTTCACCCACATGGCATGTGAAATAGAGTAGAGAGGGTTATGGCAAAAACTGGACGCACTTCGCGTACAAACTGGGCAATCTCTTTCGGAGTATCAGGGTTTCGGACGAGAACTCATCTGGCACACGGGCACTTCATTTTTTTAAACTTATTTGAACTCCAGACTTTTTTGCGTTCCTATGCACCATTCAAAGCGACGTCATAAAATTTCAACACTTTCTAACATCATTTGCTATTTTCAGTCATTTACCGATTTGTTTAGAGAGCTAAATGACCGTGAAATTGAAAATCACTACACAATGAACTCTGAAAAGGTTGAAACTTGGCATGGTATCATCATTTCACCCACATGGAATGTGCAAAAGAGTAGAGGGTTACGGCAAAAACTGGACACAGTTCGTGCACAAACTGGACAATCACTTTCGGAGTATCAGGGTTTCGAACGAGAACTCGTCTGTTACACGGGCACTTCATTTTTTTAAACTAATTTGAACACCAGACATTTTTTGCGTTCCTATGCAACATTCAAAGAGACGTCATCTATTTTCAACACTTTCTAACATCATTTGCTATTTTTCAGTCATTTACCAATTTGTTTAGAGAGCTAAATGACCGTGAAATTGAAAATCACTACAAAATGAACTCTGAACATGTTGAAACTTGGCATGGTGTCGTCATTCACCCACATAGCATGTGCAAAATAGTAGAGAGGGTTACGGCAAAAACTGGACGCACTTCGTGTACAAACTGGGCAATCTCTTTTGGAGTATGAGGGTTTCGGACGAGAACTCATCTCTTACACAGGCACTTCATTTTTTAAAACTTATTTGAACTCCAGACTTTTTTGCGTTCCGTATGCACCATTCAAAGCGAGGTAATCAATTTTCAACATTTTCTGACCTCATTTCCTATTTTTCAGTAATTTACCTGTTTGTTTAGAGAACTAAATGACCGTGAAATTGAAAATCACTACAAAATGAACTCTGAAAAGGTTGAAACTTGGCATGGTATCATCATTTCACCCACATGGCATGTGAAATAGAGTAGAGAGGGTTACGGCAAAAACTGGACGCACTTCGCGTACAAACTGGGCAATCTCTTTCGGAGTATCAGGGTTTCGGACGAGAACTCATCTGTTACACGGGCACTTCATTTTTTTAATCTTATTTGAACTCCAGACTTTTTTTGCGTTCCTATGCACCATTCAAAGCGACGTCATAAAATTTCAACACTTTCTAACATCATTTGCTATTTTCAGTCATTTACTGATTTGTTTAGAGAGCTAAATGACCGTGAAATTGAAAATCACTACACAATGAACTCTGAAAAGGTTGAAACTTGGCATGGTATCATCATTTCACCGACATGGAATGTGCAAAAGAGTATAGGGTTACAACAAAAACTAGACACACTTCGTGTACAAACTGGACAATCTCTTTCGGAGTATCAGGGTTACGAACGAGAACTCGTGTGTTACACGGGCACTACATTTTTTTAAACTAATTTGAACTCCAGAAATTTTTTGCGTTCCTATGCACCATTCAAAGAGACGTCATCTATTTTCAACACTTTCTCACATTATTTGCTATTTTTCAGTCATTTACCAATTTGTTTAGAGAGCTAAATGACCGTGAAATTGAAAATCACTAAAAAATGAACTCTGAACATGTTGAAACTTGGCATGGTAACATCATTTCACCCACATGGCATGTGCAAAATAGTAGAGAGGGTTACGGAAAAAAAACTGGACGCACTTCGTGTACAAACTGGATAATCTCTTTCGGAGTATCAGGGTTTCGGACGAGAACTCATCGGTTACACGGGCACTTCATTTTTTTAAACTTATTTGAACTCCAGACTTTTTTTGCGTTTCGTATGCACCATTCAATGCGAGGTCATCAATTTTGAACACGTTCTGACATCATTTGCTATTTTTCAGTCATTTACCTATTTGTTGAGAGAGCCAAAGGACCGTGAAATTGAAAATCACTACAAAATGAACTCTGAAAAGGTTGAAACTTGGGATGGTATCATCATTTCACCCTCATGGCATGTGAAAAAGGGTAGAGAGGGTTACGGCAGAAACTGGAGGCACTTCTTGTACAAACTGGGCAATCTCTTTCGGAGTATCAGGGTTTCGGACGAGAACTCATCTGTTACACGGCACTTCATATTTTAAAACTAATTTGAACTCCAGACTTTTTTTGCGTTTCGTATGCACCGTTCAAAGCAAGGTCATCAATTTTCAACACGTTCTGACATCATTTGCTATTTTTCAGTCATTTACCTATTTGTTTAGAGAGCTAAATGACCGTGAAATTGAAAATCACTACAAAATGAACTCTGAAAAGGTTGAAACTTGGCATGGTATCATCATTTCACCCACATGGCATGTGAAATAGAGTAGAGAGGGTTACGGCAAAAACTGGACGCACTTCGCGTACAAACTGGGCAATCTCTTTCGGAGTATCAGGGTTTCGGACGAGAACTCATCTGTTACACGGGCACTTCATTTTTTTAATCTTATTTGAACTCCAGACTTTTTTTGCGTTCCTATGCACCATTCAAAGCGACGTCATAAAATTTCAACACTTTCTAACATCATTTGCTATTTTCAGTCATTTACTGATTTGTTTAGAGAGCTAAATGACCGTGAAATTGAAAATCACTACACAATGAACTCTGAAAAGGTTGAAACTTGGCATGGTATCATCATTTCACCGACATGGAATGTGCAAAAGAGTATAGGGTTACAACAAAAACTAGACACACTTCGTGTACAAACTGGACAATCTCTTTCGGAGTATCAGGGTTACGAACGAGAACTCGTGTGTTACACGGGCACTACATTTTTTTAAACTAATTTGAACTCCAGACATTTTTTGCGTTCCTATGCACCATTCAAAGAGACGTCATCTATTTTCAACACTTTCTCACATTATTTGCTATTTTTCAGTCATTTACCAATTTGTTTAGAGAGCTAAATGACCGTGAAATTGAAAATCACTAAAAAATGAACTCTGAACATGTTGAAACTTGGCATGGTAACATCATTTCACCCACATGGCATGTGCAAAATAGTAGAGAGGGTTACGGAAAAAAAACTGGACGCACTTCGTGTACAAACTGGATAATCTCTTTCGGAGTATCAGGGTTTCGGACGAGAACTCATCGGTTACACGGGCACTTCATTTTTTTAAACTTATTTGAACTCCAGACTTTTTTTGCGTTTCGTATGCACCATTCAATGCGAGGTCATCAATTTTGAACACGTTCTGACATCATTTGCTATTTTTCAGTCATTTACCTATTTGTTGAGAGAGCCAAAGGACCGTGAAATTGAAAATCACTACAAAATGAACTCTGAAAAGGTTGAAACTTGGGATGGTATCATCATTTCACCCTCATGGCATGTGAAAAAGGGTAGAGAGGGTTACGGCAGAAACTGGAGGCACTTCTTGTACAAACTGGGCAATCTCTTTCGGAGTATCAGGGTTTCGGACGAGAACTCATCTGTTACACGGCACTTCATATTTTAAAACTAATTTGAACTCCAGACTTTTTTTGCGTTTCGTATGCACCGTTCAAAGCAAGGTCATCAATTTTCAACACGTTCTGACATCATTTGCTATTTTTCAGTCATTTACCTATTTGTTTAGAGAGCTAAATGACCGTGAAATTGAAAATCACTACACAATGAACTCTGAAAAGGTTGAAATTTGGCATGGTATCATCATTTCACCCACATGGCATGTGAAATAGAGTAGAGAGGGGTACGGCAAAAACTGGACGCACTTCGCGTACAAACTGGGCAATCTCTTTCGGAGTATCAGGGTTTCGGACGAGAACTCATCTGGCACACGGGCTCTTCATTTTTTTAAACTTATTTGAACTCCAGACTTTTTTGCGTTCCTATGCACCATTCAAAGCGACGTCATAAAATTTCAGCACTTTCTAACATCATTTGCTATTTTCAGTCATTTACCGATTTGTTTAGAGAGCTAAATGACCGTGAAATTTAAAATCACTACACAATGAACTCTGAAAAGGTTGAAACTTGGCATGGTATCATCATTTCACCCACATGGAATGTGCAAAAGAGTAGAGGGTTACGGCAAAAACTGGACACACTTCGTGTACAAACTGGACAATCTCTTTCGGAGTATCAGGGTTTCGAACGAGAACTCGTCTGTTACACGGGCACTTCATTTTTTTAAACTAATTTGAACTCCAGACATTTTTTGCGTTCCTATGCAGCATTCAAAGAGACCTCATCTATTTTCAACACTTTCTAACATCATTTGCTATTTTTCAGTTATTTACCAATTTGTTTAGAGAGCTAAATGACCATGAAATTGAAAATCACTACAAATTGAACTCTGAAAATGTTGAAACTTGGCATGGTATCGTCATTCACCCACATAGCATGTGCAAAATAGTAGAGAGGGTTACGACAAGAACTGGACGCACTTCGTGTACAAACTGGGCAATCTCTTTCGGAGTATCAGGGTTTCGGACGAGAACTCATCTCTTACACGGGCACTTCATTTTTTAAAACTTATTTGAACTCCAGAATTTTTTTGCGTTCTGTATGCACCATTCAAAGCGAGGTCATCAATTTTCAACATGTTCTGACCTCATTTCCTATTTTTCAGTCATTTACCTGTTTGTTTAGAGAACTAAATGACCGTGAAATTGAAAATCACTACAAAATGAACTCTGAAAAGGTTGAAACTTGGGATGGTATCATCATTTCACCCACATGGCATGTGAAATAGAGTAGAGAGGGTTACAGCAAAAACTGGACGCACTTCGCGTACAAACTGGGCAATCTCTTTCGGAGTATCAGGGTTTCGGACGAGAACTCATCTGTTACACGGGCACTTCATATTTTAAAACTAATTTGAACTCCAGACTTTTTTTGCGTTTCGTATGCACAGTTCAAAGCGAGGTCATCAATTTTCAACACGTTTTGACATCATTTGCTACTTTTCAGTCATTTACCTATTTGTTTAGAGAGCTAAATGACCGTGAAATTGAAAATCACTACACAATGAACTTTGAAAAGGTTGAAATTTGGCATGGTATCATCATTTCACCCACATGGAATGTGCAAAAGAGTAGAGGGTTACGGCAAAAACTAGACACACTTCGTGTGCAAACTGGACAGTCTCTTTCGGAGTATCAGGGTTTCGAACGAGAACTCATCTGTTACACGGGCACTTAATTTTTTTAAAGTTATTTGAACTCCAGACTTTTTTTTGCGTTCCTATGCACCATTCAAAGAGACGTCATCAATTTTCAACACTTTCTAACATCTTTTGCTATTTTTCAGTCATTTACCAATTTGTTTAGAGAGCTAAATGACCGTGAAATTGAAAATCACTACAAATTGAACTCTGAAAATGTTGAAACTTGGCATGGTATCGTCATTAACCCACATAGCATGTGCAAAATAGTAGAGAGGGTTACGGCAAGAACTAGACGCACTTCGTGTACAAACTGGGCAATCTCTTTCGGAGTATCAGGGTTTCGGACGAGAACTCATCTCTTACACGGGCACTACATATTTTAAAACTTATTTGAACTCCAGAATTTTTTTGCGTTCCGTATGCACCATTCAAAGTGAGGTAATCAATATTCAACATGTTCTGACCTCATTTCCTATTTTTCAGTCATTTACCTGTTTGTTTAGAGAACTAAATGACCATGAAATTGAAAATCACTACAAAATGAACTCTGAAAAGGTTCAAACTTGGCATGGTATCATCATTTCACCCACATGGCGTGTGAAATAGAGTAGAGAGGGTTACGGCAAAAACTGGACGCACTTCGCGTACAAACTGGGCAATCTCTTTCGGAGTATCAGGGTTTCGGACGAGAACTCATCTGGCACACGGGCACTTCATTTTTTTAAACTTATTTGAACTCCAGACTTTTTTGCGTTCCTATGCACCATTCAAAGCGACGTCATAAAATTTCAACACTTTCTAACATCATTTGCTATTTTCAGTCATTTACCGATTTGTTTAGAGAGCTAAATGACCGTGAAATTGAAAATCACTACACAATGAACTCTGAAAAGGTTGAAACTTGGCATGGTATCATCATTTCACCCACATGGAATGTGCAAAAGAGTAGAGGGTTACGGCAAAAACTGGACACACTTCGTGCACAAACTGGACAATCACTTTCGGAGTATCAGGGTTTCGAACGAGAACTCGTCTGTTACACGGGCACTTCATTTTTTTAAACTAATTTGAACACCAGACATTTTTTGCGTTCCTATGCAGCATTCAAAGAGACGTCATCTATTTTCAACACTTTCTAACATCATTTGCTATTTTTCAGTCATTTACCAATTTGTTTAGAGAGCTAAATGACCGTGAAATTGAAAATCACTACAAAATGAACTCTGAACATGTTGAAACTTGGCATGGTGTCGTCATTGACCCACATAGCATGTGCAAAATAGTAGAGAGGGTTACGGCAAAAACTGGACGCACTTCGTGTACAAACTGGGCAATCTCTTTTGGAGTATCAGGGTTTCGGACGAGAACTCATCTCTTACAGAGGCACTTCATTTTTTAAAACTTATTTGAACTCCAGACTTTTTTGCGTTCCGTATGCACCATTCAAAGCGAGGTAATCAATTTTCAACATTTTCTGACCTCATTTCCTATTTTTCAGTAATTTACCTGTTTGTTTAGAGAACTAAATGACCGTGAAATTGAAAATCACTACAAAATGAACTCTGAAAAGGTTGAAACTTGGCATGGTATCATCATTTCACCCACATGGCATGTGAAATAGAGTAGAGAGGGTTACGGCAAAAACTGGACGCACTTCGCGTACAAACTGGGCAATCTCTTTCGGAGTATCAGGGTTTCGGACGAGAACTCATCTGTTACACGGGCACTTCATATTTTAAAACTTATTTGAACTCCAGACTTTTTTTGCGTTTCGTATGCACCATTCAAAGCGAGGTCATCAATTTTCAACACGTTCTGACATCATTTGCTATTTTTCAGTCATTTACCTATTTGTTTAGAGAGCTAAATGACCGTGAAATTGAAAATCACTACACAATGAACTCTGAAAAGGTTGAAACTTGGCATGGTATCATCATTTCACCCACATGGAATGTGCAAAAGAGTAGAGGGTTACAACAAAAACTAGACACACTTCGTGTACAAACTGGACAATCTCTTTCGGAGTATCAGGGTTTCGAACGACAACTCGTCTGTTACACAGGCAGTTCACTTTTTTAAACTAATTTGAACTTAAGACATTTTTTGCGTTCCTATGCACCATTCAAAGAGAAGTCATCAATTTTCAACACTTTCTAACATCATTTGCTATTTTTCAGTCATTTACCAATTTGTTTAGAGAGCTAAATGACCGTGAAATTGAAAATCACTACAAATTGAACTCTGAAAATGTTGAAACTTGGCATGGTAACATCATTTCACCCACATGGCATGTGCAAAATAGTAGAGAGGATTACGAAAAAAAAACTGGACGCACTTCGTGTACAAACTGGACAATCTCTTTCGGAGTATCAGGGTTTCGGACGAGAACTCATCGGTTACACGGGCACTTCATTTTTTAAAACTTATTTGAACTCCAGACTTTTTTTGCGTTTCGTATGCACCATTCAAAGCGAGGTCATCAATTTTGAACACGTTCTGACATCATTTGCTATTTTTCAGTCATTTACCTATTTGTTGAGAGAGCCAAATGACCGTGAAATTGAAAATCACTACAAAATGAACTCTGAAAAGGTTGAAACTTGGGATGGTATAATCATTTCACCCTCATGGCATGTGAAAAAGAGTAGGGAGGGTTACGGAAAAAACTGGACGCACTTCTTGTACAAACTGGGCAATCTCTTTCGGAGTATCAGGGTTTCGGACGAGAACTCATCTGTTACACGGGCACTTCATATTTTAAAACTTATTTGAACTCCAGACTTTTTTTGCGTTTCGTATGCACCATTCAAAGCGAGGTCATCAATTTTCAACACGTTCTGACATCATTTGCTATTTTTCAGTCTCTTACCTATTTGTTTAGAGAGCTAAATGACCGTGAAATTGAAAATCACTACACAATGAACTCTGAAAAGGTTGAAACTTGGCATGGTATCATCATTTCACCCACATGGAATGTGCAAAAGAGTAGAGGGTTACAACAAAAACTAGACACACTTCGTGTACAAACTGGACAATCTCTTTCGGAGTATCAGGGTTTCGAACGACAACTCGTCTGTTACACAGGCAGTTCACTTTTTTAAACTAATTTGAACACCAGACATTTTTTGCGTTCCTATGCACCATTCAAAGAGAAGTCATCAATTTTCAACACTTTCTAACATCATTTGCTATTTTTCAGTCATTTACCAATTTGTTTAGAGAGCTAAATGACCGTGAAATTGAAAATCACTACAAATTGAACTCTGAAAATGTTGAAACTTGGCATGGTAACATCATTTCACCCACATGGCATGTGCAAAATAGTAGAGAGGATTACGGAAAAAAAACTGGACGCACTTCGTGTACAAACTGGACAATCTCTTTCGGAGTATCAGGGTTTCGGACGAGAACTCATCGGTTACACGGGCACTTCATTTTTTAAAACTTATTTGAACTCCAGACTTTTTTTGCGTTTCGTATGCACCATTCAAAGCGAGGTCATCAATTTTGAACACGTTCTGACATCATTTGCTATTTTTCAGTCATTTACCTATTTGTTGAGAGAGCCAAATGACCGTGAAATTGAAAATCACTACAAAATGAACTCTGAAAAGGTTGAAACTTGGGATGGTATAATCATTTCACCCTCATGGCATGTGAAAAAGAGTAGGGAGGGTTACGGAAAAAACTGGACGCACTTCTTGTACAAACTGGGCAATCTCTTTCGGAGTATCAGGGTTTCGGACGAGAACTCATCTGTTACACGGGCACTTCATATTTTAAAACTTATTTGAACTCCAGACTTTTTTTGCGTTTCGTATGCACCATTCAAAGCGAGGTCATCAATTTTCAACACGTTCTGACATCATTTGCTATTTTTCAGTCTCTTACCTATTTGTTTAGAGAGCTAAATGACCGTGAAATTGAAAATCACTACACAATGAACTCTGAAAAGGTTGAAACTTGGCATGGTATCATCATTTCACCCACATGGAATGTGCAAAAGAGTAGAGGGTTACAACAAAAACTAGACACACTTCGTGTACAAACTGGACAATCTCTTTCGGAGTATCAGGGTTACGAACGAGAACTCGTGTGTTACACGGGCACTACATTTTTTTAAACTAATTTGAACTCCAGACATTTTTTGCGTTCCTATGCACCATTCAAAGAGACGTCATCTATTTTCAACACTTTCTCACATTATTTGCTATTTTTCAGTCATTTACCAATTTGTTTAGAGAGCTAAATGACCGTGAAATTGAAAATCACTAAAAAATGAACTCTGAACATGTTGAAACTTGGCATGGTAACATCATTTCACCCACATGGCATGTGCAAAATAGTAGAGAGGGTTACGGAAAAAAAACTGGACGCACTTCGTGTACAAACTGGATAATCTCTTTCGGAGTATCAGGGTTTCGGACGAGAACTCATCGGTTACACGGGCACTTCATTTTTTTAAACTTATTTGAACTCCAGACTTTTTTTGCGTTTCGTATGCACCATTCAATGCGAGGTCATCAATTTTGAACACGTTCTGACATCATTTGCTATTTTTCAGTCATTTACCTATTTGTTGAGAGAGCCAAAGGACCGTGAAATTGAAAATCACTACAAAATGAACTCTGAAAAGGTTGAAACTTGGGATGGTATCATCATTTCACCCTCATGGCATGTGAAAAAGGGTAGAGAGGGTTACGGCAGAAACTGGAGGCACTTCTTGTACAAACTGGGCAATCTCTTTCGGAGTATCAGGGTTTCGGACGAGAACTCATCTGTTACACGGCACTTCATATTTTAAAACTAATTTGAACTCCAGACTTTTTTTGCGTTTCGTATGCACCGTTCAAAGCAAGGTCATCAATTTTCAACACGTTCTGACATCATTTGCTATTTTTCAGTCATTTACCTATTTGTTTAGAGAGCTAAATGACCGTGAAATTGAAAATCACTACACAATGAACTCTGAAAAGGTTGAAATTTGGCATGGTATCATCATTTCACCCACATGGCATGTGAAATAGAGTAGAGAGGGGTACGGCAAAAACTGGACGCACTTCGCGTACAAACTGGGCAATCTCTTTCGGAGTATCAGGGTTTCGGACGAGAACTCATCTGGCACACGGGCTCTTCATTTTTTTAAACTTATTTGAACTCCAGACTTTTTTGCGTTCCTATGCACCATTCAAAGCGACGTCATAAAATTTCAGCACTTTCTAACATCATTTGCTATTTTCAGTCATTTACCGATTTGTTTAGAGAGCTAAATGACCGTGAAATTTAAAATCACTACACAATGAACTCTGAAAAGGTTGAAACTTGGCATGGTATCATCATTTCACCCACATGGAATGTGCAAAAGAGTAGAGGGTTACGGCAAAAACTGGACACACTTCGTGTACAAACTGGACAATCTCTTTCGGAGTATCAGGGTTTCGAACGAGAACTCGTCTGTTACACGGGCACTTCATTTTTTTAAACTAATTTGAACTCCAGACATTTTTTGCGTTCCTATGCAGCATTCAAAGAGACCTCATCTATTTTCAACACTTTCTAACATCATTTGCTATTTTTCAGTTATTTACCAATTTGTTTAGAGAGCTAAATGACCATGAAATTGAAAATCACTACAAATTGAACTCTGAAAATGTTGAAACTTGGCATGGTATCGTCATTCACCCACATAGCATGTGCAAAATAGTAGAGAGGGTTACGACAAGAACTGGACGCACTTCGTGTACAAACTGGGCAATCTCTTTCGGAGTATCAGGGTTTCGGACGAGAACTCATCTCTTACACGGGCACTTCATTTTTTAAAACTTATTTGAACTCCAGAATTTCTTTGCGTTCTGTATGCACCATTCAAAGCGAGGTCATCAATTTTCAACATGTTCTGACCTCATTTCCTATTTTTCAGTCATTTACCTGTTTGTTTAGAGAACTAAATGACCGTGAAATTGAAAATCACTACAAAATGAACTCTGAAAAGGTTGAAACTTGGGATGGTATCATCATTTCACCCACATGGCATGTGAAATAGAGTAGAGAGGGTTACAGCAAAAACTGGACGCACTTCGCGTACAAACTGGGCAATCTCTTTCGGAGTATCAGGGTTTCGGACGAGAACTCATCTGTTACACGGGCACTTCATATTTTAAAACTAATTTGAACTCCAGACTTTTTTTGCGTTTCGTATGCACAGTTCAAAGCGAGGTCATCAATTTTCAACACGTTTTGACATCATTTGCTACTTTTCAGTCATTTACCTATTTGTTTAGAGAGCTAAATGACCGTGAAATTGAAAATCACTACACAATGAACTTTGAAAAGGTTGAAATTTGGCATGGTATCATCATTTCACCCACATGGAATGTGCAAAAGAGTAGAGGGTTACGGCAAAAACTAGACACACTTCGTGTGCAAACTGGACAGTCTCTTTCGGAGTATCAGGGTTTCGAACGAGAACTCATCTGTTACACGGGCACTTAATTTTTTTAAAGTTATTTGAACTCCAGACTTTTTTTTGCGTTCCTATGCACCATTCAAAGAGACGTCATCAATTTTCAACACTTTCTAACATCTTTTGCTATTTTTCAGTCATTTACCAATTTGTTTAGAGAGCTAAATGACCGTGAAATTGAAAATCACTACAAATTGAACTCTGAAAATGTTGAAACTTGGCATGGTATCGTCATTAACCCACATAGCATGTGCAAAATAGTAGAGAGGGTTACGGCAAGAACTAGACGCACTTCGTGTACAAACTGGGCAATCTCTTTCGGAGTATCAGGGTTTCGGACGAGAACTCATCTCTTACACGGGCACTACATATTTTAAAACTTATTTGAACTCCAGAATTTTTTTGCGTTCCGTATGCACCATTCAAAGTGAGGTAATCAATATTCAACATGTTCTGACCTCATTTCCTATTTTTCAGTCATTTACCTGTTTGTTTAGAGAACTAAATGACCATGAAATTGAAAATCACTACAAAATGAACTCTGAAAAGGTTCAAACTTGGCATGGTATCATCATTTCACCCACATGGCGTGTGAAATAGAGTAGAGAGGGTTACGGCAAAAACTGGACGCACTTCGCGTACAAACTGGGCAATCTCTTTCGGAGTATCAGGGTTTCGGACGAGAACTCATCTGGCACACGGGCACTTCATTTTTTTAAACTTATTTGAACTCCAGACTTTTTTGCGTTCCTATGCACCATTCAAAGCGACGTCATAAAATTTCAACACTTTCTAACATCATTTGCTATTTTCAGTCATTTACCGATTTGTTTAGAGAGCTAAATGACCGTGAAATTGAAAATCACTACACAATGAACTCTGAAAAGGTTGAAACTTGGCATGGTATCATCATTTCACCCACATGGAATGTGCAAAAGAGTAGAGGGTTACGGCAAAAACTGGACACACTTCGTGCACAAACTGGACAATCACTTTCGGAGTATCAGGGTTTCGAACGAGAACTCGTCTGTTACACGGGCACTTCATTTTTTTAAACTAATTTGAACACCAGACATTTTTTGCGTTCCTATGCAGCATTCAAAGAGACGTCATCTATTTTCAACACTTTCTAACATCATTTGCTATTTTTCAGTCATTTACCAATTTGTTTAGAGAGCTAAATGACCGTGAAATTGAAAATCACTACAAAATGAACTCTGAACATGTTGAAACTTGGCATGGTGTCGTCATTGACCCACATAGCATGTGCAAAATAGTAGAGAGGGTTACGGCAAAAACTGGACGCACTTCGTGTACAAACTGGGCAATCTCTTTTGGAGTATCAGGGTTTCGGACGAGAACTCATCTCTTACAGAGGCACTTCATTTTTTAAAACTTATTTGAACTCCAGACTTTTTTGCGTTCCGTATGCACCATTCAAAGCGAGGTAATCAATTTTCAACATTTTCTGACCTCATTTCCTATTTTTCAGTAATTTACCTGTTTGTTTAGAGAACTAAATGACCGTGAAATTGAAAATCACTACAAAATGAACTCTGAAAAGGTTGAAACTTGGCATGGTATCATCATTTCACCCACATGGCATGTGAAATAGAGTAGAGAGGGTTACGGCAAAAACTGGACGCACTTCGCGTACAAACTGGGCAATCTCTTTCGGAGTATCAGGGTTTCGGACGAGAACTCATCTGTTACACGGGCACTTCATATTTTAAAACTTATTTGAACTCCAGACTTTTTTTGCGTTTCGTATGCACCATTCAAAGCGAGGTCATCAATTTTCAACACGTTCTGACATCATTTGCTATTTTTCAGTCATTTACCTATTTGTTTAGAGAGCTAAATGACCGTGAAATTGAAAATCACTACACAATGAACTCTGAAAAGGTTGAAACTTGGCATGGTATCATCATTTCACCCACATGGAATGTGCAAAAGAGTAGAGGGTTACAACAAAAACTAGACACACTTCGTGTACAAACTGGACAATCTCTTTCGGAGTATCAGGGTTTCGAACGACAACTCGTCTGTTACACAGGCAGTTCACTTTTTTAAACTAATTTGAACTTAAGACATTTTTTGCGTTCCTATGCACCATTCAAAGAGAAGTCATCAATTTTCAACACTTTCTAACATCATTTGCTATTTTTCAGTCATTTACCAATTTGTTTAGAGAGCTAAATGACCGTGAAATTGAAAATCACTACAAATTGAACTCTGAAAATGTTGAAACTTGGCATGGTAACATCATTTCACCCACATGGCATGTGCAAAATAGTAGAGAGGATTACGGAAAAAAAACTGGACGCACTTCGTGTACAAACTGGACAATCTCTTTCGGAGTATCAGGGTTTCGGACGAGAACTCATCGGTTACACGGGCACTTCATTTTTTAAAACTTATTTGAACTCCAGACTTTTTTTGCGTTTCGTATGCACCATTCAAAGCGAGGTCATCAATTTTGAACACGTTCTGACATCATTTGCTATTTTTCAGTCATTTACCTATTTGTTGAGAGAGCCAAATGACCGTGAAATTGAAAATCACTACAAAATGAACTCTGAAAAGGTTGAAACTTGGGATGGTATAATCATTTCACCCTCATGGCATGTGAAAAAGAGTAGGGAGGGTTACGGAAAAAACTGGACGCACTTCTTGTACAAACTGGGCAATCTCTTTCGGAGTATCAGGGTTTCGGACGAGAACTCATCTGTTACACGGGCACTTCATATTTTAAAACTTATTTGAACTCCAGACTTTTTTTGCGTTTCGTATGCACCATTCAAAGCGAGGTCATCAATTTTCAACACGTTCTGACATCATTTGCTATTTTTCAGTCTCTTACCTATTTGTTTAGAGAGCTAAATGACCGTGAAATTGAAAATCACTACACAATGAACTCTGAAAAGGTTGAAACTTGGCATGGTATCATCATTTCACCCACATGGAATGTGCAAAAGAGTAGAGGGTTACAACAAAAACTAGACACACTTCGTGTACAAACTGGACAATCTCTTTCGGAGTATCAGGGTTTCGAACGACAACTCGTCTGTTACACAGGCAGTTCACTTTTTTAAACTAATTTGAACTTAAGACATTTTTTGCGTTCCTATGCACCATTCAAAGAGACGTCATCAATTTTCAACACTTTCTAACATCATTTGCTATTTTTCAGTCATTTACCAATTTGTTTAGAGAGCTAAATGACCGTGAAATTGAAAATCACTACAAATTGAACTCTGAAAATGTTGAAACTTGGCATGGTAACATCATTTCACCCACATGGCATGTGCAAAATAGTAGAGAGGATTACGGAAAAAAAAACTGGACGCACTTCGTGTACAAACTGGACAATCTCTTTCGGAGTATCAGGGTTTCGGACGAGAACTCATCGGTTACACGGGCACTTCATTTTTTAAAACTTATTTGAACTCCAGACTTTTTTTGCGTTTCGTATGCACCATTCAAAGCGAGGTCATCAATTTTGAACACGTTCTGACATCATTTGCTATTTTTCAGTCATTTACCTATTTGTTGAGAGAGCCAAATGACCGTGAAATTGAAAATCACTACAAAATGAACTCTGAAAAGGTTGAAACTTGGGATGGTATCATCATTTCACCCTCATGGCATGTGAAAAAGTGTAGGGAGGGTTACGGAAAAAACTGGACGCACTTCTTGTACAAACTGGGCAATCTCTTTCGGAGTATCAGGGTTTCGGACGAGAACTCATCTGTTACACGGGCACTTCATATTTTAAAACTTATTTGAACTCCAGACTTTTTTTGCGTTTCGTATGCACCATTCAAAGCGAGGTCATCAATTTTCAACACGTTCTGACATCATTTGCTATTTTTCAGTCATTTACCTATTTGTTTAGAGAGCTAAATGACCGTGAAATTGAAAATCACTACACAATGAACTCTGAAAAGGTTGAAATTTGGCATGGTATCATCATTTCACCCACATGGAATGCGCAAAAGAGTAGAGGGTTATGGCAAAAACTAGACACACTTCGTGTACAAACTGGACAATCTCTTTCGGAGTATCAGGGTTTCGAATGAGAACTCGTCTGTTACACGGGCACTTCATTTTTTTTAAACTAATTTGAACTCCAGACATTTTTTGCGTTCCTATGCACCATTCAAAGAGACGTCATCAATTTTCAACACTTTCTAACATCATTTGCTATTTTTCAGTCATTTACCAATTTGTTTAGAGAGCTAAATGACCGTCAAATTGAAAATCACTACAAATTAACTCTGAAAATGTTGAAACTTGGCATGGTATCGTCATTCATCCACATAGCATGTGCAAAATAGTAGAGAGGGTTACGGCAAAAACTGGACGCACTTTGCGTACAAACTGGGCAATCTCTTTCGGAGTATCAGGGTTTCGGACGAGAACTCATCTGTTACATGGGCACTTCATTTTTTTAAACTTATTTGAACTCCAGACTTTTTTTGCGTTCTGTATGCACCATTCAAAGCGAGGTCATCAATTTTCAACATGTTCTGACCACATTTGCTATTTATCAGTCATTTACCTGTTTGTTTAGAGAACTAATGACCGTGAAATTGAAAATCACTACAAAATGAACTCTGAAAAGGTTGAAACTTGGCATGGTGTCATCATTTCACCCACATGGCATGTGAAAAAGAGTAGAGAGGGTTACGGCAAAAACTGGACGTAGTTCGCGTACAAACTGGGCAATCTCTTTCGGAGTATCAGGGTTTCGGACGAGAACTCATCTGGTACACGGGCACTTCATTTTTTTAAACTTATTTGAACTCCACACTTTTTTCCATTCCTATGCACCATTCAAAGCAACGTCATAAAATTTCAACACTTTCTAACATCATTTGCTATTTTCAGTCATTTACCGATTTGTTTAGAGAGCTAAATGACCGTGAAATTGAAAATCACTACACAATGAACTCTGAAAAGGTTGAAACTTGGCATGGTATCATCATTTCACCCACATGGAACGTGCAAAAGAGTAGAGGGTTACGGCAAAAACTGGACATACTTCGTGTACAAACTGGACAATCTCTTTCGGAGTATCAGGGTTTCGAACGACAACTCGTCTGTTACGCAGGCAGTTCACTTTTTTAAACTAATTTGAACTTAAGACATTTTTTGCGTTCCTATGCACCATTCAAAGAGACGTCATCTATTTTCAACACTTTCTAACATCATTTGCTATTTTTCAATCATTTACCAATTTGTTTAGAGAGCTAAATGACCGTGAAATTGAAAATCACTACAAAATGAACTCTGAACATGTTGAAACTTGGCATGGTAACATCATTTCACCCACATGGCATGTGCAAAATAGTAGAGAGGATTACGGAAAAAAAACTGGACGCACTTCGTGTACAAACTGGACAATCTCTTTCGGAGTATCAGGGTTTCGGACGAGAACTCATCGGTTACACGGGCACTTCATTTTTTAAAACTTATTTGAACTCCAGACTTTTTTTGCGTTTCGTATGCACCATTCAAAGCGAGGTCATCAATTTTGAACACGTTCTGACATCATTTGCTATTTTTCAGTCATTTACCTATTTGTTGAGAGAGCCAAATGACCGTGAAATTGAAAATCACTACAAAATGAACTCTGAAAAGGTTGAAACTTGGGATGGTATCATCATTTCACCCTCATGGCATGTGAAGAAGAGTAGAGAGGGTTACGGAAAACACTGGACGCACTTCTTGTACAAACTGGGCAATCTCTTTCGGAGTATCAGGGTTTCGGACGAGAACTCATCTGTTACACGGGCACTTCATATTTTAAAACTTATTTGAACTCTAGACTTTTTTGCGTTTCGTATGCACCATTCAAAGCGAGGTCATCAATTTTCAACACGTTCTGACATCATTTGCTATTTTTCAGTCATTTACCTATTTGTTTAGAGAGCTAAATGACCGTGAAATTGAAAATCACTACACAATGAACTCTGAAAAGGTTGAAATTTGGCATGGTATCATCATTTCACCCACATGGAATGCGCAAAAGAGTAGAGGGTTATGGCAAAAACTAGACACACTTCGTGTACAAACCGGACAATCTCTTTCGGAGTATCAGGGTTTCGAATGAGAACTCGTCTGTTACACGGGCACTTCATTTTTTTTAAACTAATTTGAACTCCAGACATTTTTTGCGTTCCTATGCAGCATTCAAAGAGACGTCATCAATTTTCAGCACTTTCTAACATCATTTGCTATTTTTCAGTCATTTACCAATTTGTTTAGAGAGCTAAATGACCGTCAAATTGAAAATCACTACAAATTGAACTCTGAAAATGTTGAAACTTGGCATGGTATCGTCATTCATCCACATAGCATGTGCAAAATAGTAGAGAGGGTTACGGCAAAAACTGGACGCACTTTGCGTACAAACTGGGCAATCTCTTTCGGAGTATCAGGGTTTCGGACGAGAACTCATCTGTTACATGGGCACTTCATTTTTTTAAACTTATTTGAACTCCAGACTTTTTTTGCGTTCTGTATGCACCATTCAAAGCGAGGTCATCAATTTTCAACATGTTCTGACCTCATTTGCTATTTTTCAGTCATTTACCTGTTTGTTTAGAGAACTAATGACCGTGAAATTGAAAATCACTACAAAATGAACTTTGAAAAGGTTGAAACTTGGCATCGTGTCATCATTTCACCCACATGGCATGTGAAAAAGAGTAGAGAGGGTTACGGCAAAAACTGGACGCAGTTCGCGTACAAACTGGGCAATCTCTTTCGGAGTATCAGGGTTTCGGACGAGAAATCATCTGGTACATGGGCACTTCATTTTTTTAAACTTATTTGAACTCCAGACTTTTTTCCGTTCCTATGCACCATTCAAAGCAACGTCATAAAATTTCAACACTTTCTAACATCATTTGCTATTTTCAGTTATTTACCGATTTGTTTAGAGAGCTAAATGACCGTGAAATTGAAAATCACTACACAATGAACTCTGAAAAGGTTGAAACTTGGCATGGTATCATCATTTCACCCACATGGAACGTGCAAAAGAGTAGAGGGTTACGGCAAAAACTGGACATACTTCGTGTACAAACTGGAAAATCTCTTTCGGAGTATCAGGGTTTCGAATGAGAACTCGTCTATAACATGGGCACTTCATTTTTTTAAACTTATTTGAAGTCCAGAAATTTTTTTGCATTCCTATGCACCATTCAGAGAGACGTCATCAATTTTCAACCCTTTCTAACATCATTTGCTATTTTTCAGTCATTTACCGATTTGTTTAGAGAGCTAAACGATTGTGAAATTGAAAATCACTACAAATTGAACTCTGAAAGTGTTGAAACTTGGCATGGTATTGTCATTCACCCACATAGCATGTGCAAAATAGTAGAGAGGGTTACGACAAAAACTGGACGAACTTCGTGTACAAACTGGAAAATCTCTTTTGGAGTATCAGGGTTTCGGACAAGAACTCATCTGTTACACGGGCACTTCATTTTTTTAAACTTATTTGAACTCCAGACTTTTTTCCATTCCTATGCACCATTCAAAGCAACGTCATAAAATTTCAACACTTTCTAACATCATTTGCTATTTTCAGTCATTTACCGATTTGTTTAGAGAGCTAAATGACCGTGAAATTGAAAATCACTACACAATGAACTCTGAAAAGGTTGAAACTTGGCATGGTATCATCATTTCACCCACATGGAACGTGCAAAAGAGTAGAGGGTTACGGCAAAAACTGGACATACTTCGTGTACAAACTGGACAATCTCTTTCGGAGTATCAGGGTTTCGAACGACAACTCGTCTGTTACGCAGGCAGTTCACTTTTTTAAACTAATTTGAACTTAAGACATTTTTTGCGTTCCTATGCACCATTCAAAGAGACGTCATCTATTTTCAACACTTTCTAACATCATTTGCTATTTTTCAATCATTTACCAATTTGTTTAGAGAGCTAAATGACCGTGAAATTGAAAATCACTACAAAATGAACTCTGAACATGTTGAAACTTGGCATGGTAACATCATTTCACCCACATGGCATGTGCAAAATAGTAGAGAGGATTACGGAAAAAAAACTGGACGCACTTCGTGTACAAACTGGACAATCTCTTTCGGAGTATCAGGGTTTCGGACGAGAACTCATCGGTTACACGGGCACTTCATTTTTTAAAACTTATTTGAACTCCAGACTTTTTTTGCGTTTCGTATGCACCATTCAAAGCGAGGTCATCAATTTTGAACACGTTCTGACATCATTTGCTATTTTTCAGTCATTTACCTATTTGTTGAGAGAGCCAAATGACCGTGAAATTGAAAATCACTACAAAATGAACTCTGAAAAGGTTGAAACTTGGGATGGTATCATCATTTCACCCTCATGGCATGTGAAGAAGAGTAGAGAGGGTTACGGAAAAAACTGGACGCACTTCTTGTACAAACTGGGCAATCTCTTTCGGAGTATCAGGGTTTCGGACGAGAACTCATCTGTTACACGGGCACTTCATATTTTAAAACTTATTTGAACTCTAGACTTTTTTGCGTTTCGTATGCACCATTCAAAGCGAGGTCATCAATTTTCAACACGTTCTGACATCATTTGCTATTTTTCAGTCATTTACCTATTTGTTTAGAGAGCTAAATGACCGTGAAATTGAAAATCACTACACAATGAACTCTGAAAAGGTTGAAATTTGGCATGGTATCATCATTTCACCCACATGGAATGCGCAAAAGAGTAGAGGGTTATGGCAAAAACTAGACACACTTCGTGTACAAACCGGACAATCTCTTTCGGAGTATCAGGGTTTCGAATGAGAACTCGTCTGTTACACGGGCACTTCATTTTTTTTAAACTAATTTGAACTCCAGACATTTTTTGCGTTCCTATGCACCATTCAAAGAGACGTCATCAATTTTCAACACTTTCGAACATCATTTGCTATTTTTCAGTCATTTACCAATTTGTTTAGAGAGCTAAATGACCGTCAAATTGAAAATCACTACAAATTGAACTCTGAAAATGTTGAAACTTGGCATGGTATCGTCATTCATCCACATAGCATGTGCAAAATAGTAGAGAGGGTTACGGCAAAAACTGGACGCACTTTGCGTACAAACTGGGCAATCTCTTTCGGAGTATCAGGGTTTCGGACGAGAACTCATCTGTTACATGGGCACTTCATTTTTTTAAACTTATTTGAACTCCAGACTTTTTTTGCGTTCTGTATGCACCATTCAAAGCGAGGTCATCAATTTTCAACATGTTCTGACCTCATTTGCTATTTTTCAGTCATTTACCTGTTTGTTTAGAGAACTAATGACCGTGAAATTGAAAATCACTACAAAATGAACTTTGAAAAGGTTGAAACTTGGCATCGTGTCATCATTTCACCCACATGGCATGTGAAAAAGAGTAGAGAGGGTTACGGCAAAAACTGGACGCAGTTCGCGTACAAACTGGGCAATCTCTTTCGGAGTATCAGGGTTTCGGACGAGAAATCATCTGGTACACGGGCACTTCATTTTTTTAAACTTATTTGAACTCCAGACTTTTTTCCGTTCCTATGCACCATTCAAAGCAACGTCATAAAATTTCAACACTTTCTAACATCATTTGCTATTTTCAGTTATTTACCGATTTGTTTAGAGAGCTAAATGACCGTGAAATTGAAAATCACTACACAATGAACTCTGAAAAGGTTGAAACTTGGCATGGTATCATCATTTCACCCACATGGAACGTGCAAAAGAGTAGAGGGTTACGGCAAAAACTGGACATACTTCGTGTACAAACTGGAAAATCTCTTTCGGAGTATCAGGGTTTCGAATGAGAACTCGTCTGTTACATGGGCACTTCATTTTTTTAAACTTATTTGAACTCCAGAATTTTTTTTGCGTTCCTATGCACCATTCAGAGAGACGTCATCAATTTTCAACCCTTTCTAACATCATTTGCTATTTTTCAGTCATTTACCGATTTGTTTAGAGAGCTAAACGATTGTGAAATTGAAAATCACTACAAATTGAACTCTGAAAGTGTTGAAACTTGGCATGGTATTGTCATTCACCCACATAGCATGTGCAAAATAGTAGAGAGGGTTACGGCAAAAACTGGACGAACTTCGTGTACAAACTGGAAAATCTCTTTTGGAGTATCAGGGTTTCGGACAAGAACTCATCTGTTACACGGGCATTTCATTTTTTAAAACTTATTTGAACTCCAGACTTTTTTTGCGTTCCTATGCACCATTCAAAGCGATGTCATAAAATTTCAACACTTTCTAACATCATTTGCTATTTTCAGTCATTTACCGATTTGTTTAGAGAGCTAAATGACCGTGAAATTGAAAATCACTACACAATGAACTCTGAAAAGGTTGAAACTTCGCATGGTATCATCATTTCACCCACATGGTATGTGCAAAAGAGTAGAGGGTCACAACAAAAACTAGACACACTTCGTGTACAAACTGGACAATCTCTTTCAGAGTATCAGGGTTTCGAACGAGAACTCGTTTGTTAAACGGGCACTTCATTTTTTTAAAATAATTTGACCTCCAGACATTTTTTTGCATTCCTATGCACCATTCAAAGAGACGTCATCAATTTTCAGCACTTTCTAACATCATTTGCTATTTTTCAGTCATTTACCAATTTGTTTAGAGAGCTAAATGACCGTGAAATTGAAAATCACTACAAATTGAACTCTGAAAATGTTGAAACTTGGCATGGTATCGTCATTCACCCACATGGCATGTCCAAAATAGTAGAGAGGGTTACGGAAAAAAACTGGACGCACTTCGTGTACAAACTAGACAATCTCTTTCGGAGTATCAGGGTTTCGGACGAGAACTCATCGGTTACACGGGCACTTCATTTTTTTAAACTTATTTGAACTCCAGAATTTTTTTGCGTTCCGTATGCACCATTCAAAGCGAGGTCATTAATTTCCAACATGTTCTGACATCATTTCCTATTCTTCAGTCATTTACCTGTTTATTTAGAGAGCTAAATGTCCGTGAAATTGAAAATCACTACAAAATGAACTCTGAAAAGGTTGAAACTTGGCATGGTATCGTCATTTCACCCACATGGCATGTGAAAAAGAGTAGATAGGGTTACGGCAAAAACTGGACGCACTTCGCGTACAAACTGGGCAATCTCTTTCGGAGTATCAGGGTTTCGGACGAGAACTCATCTGGCACACGGGCACTTCATTTTTTTAAACTTATTTGAACTCCAGACTTTTTTGCGTTCCTATGCACCATTCAAAGCGACGTCATAAAATTTCAACACTTTCTAACATCATTTGCTATTTTCAGTCATTTACCGATTTGTTTAGAGAGCTAAATGACCGTGAAATTGAAAATCACTACACAATGAACTCTGAAAAGGTTGAAACTTGGCATGGTATCATCATTTCACCCACATGGAATGTGCAAAAGAGTAGAGGGTTACGGCAAAAACTGGACACACTTCGTGTACAAACTGGACAATCTCTTTCGGAGTATCAGGGTTTCGAACGAGAACTCGTCTGTTACACGGGCACTTCATTTTTTTAAACTTATTTGAACTCTAGACATTTTTTTGCGTTCCTGTGGACCATTCAAAGAGACGTCATCAATTGTCAACACTTTCTAACATCTTTTGCTATTTTTCAGTCATTTACCAATTTGTTTAGAGAGCTAAATGACCGTGAAATTGAAAATCACTACAAATTGAACTCTGAAAATGTTGAAACCTGGCATGGTATCGTCATTCACCCACATAGCATGTGAAAAATAATAGAGAGGGTTACGGCAAAAACTGGACGCACTTCATGTACAAACTGGGCAATCTCTTTCGAAGTATCAGTGTTTCGGACGAGAACTCATCTCTTACACTTGCACTTCATTTTTTAAAACTTATTTGAACTCCAGACTTTTTTTGCGTTCCGTATGCACCATTCAAAGCGAGGTAATCAATTTTCAACATGTTCTGACCTCATTTGCTATTTTTCAGTCATTTACCTGTTTGTTTAGAGAACTAAATGACCGTGAAATTGAAAATCACTAGAAAATGAACTCTGAAAAGGTTGAAACTTGGCATCGTATCATCATTTCACCCACATGGCATATATAAAAGAGTAGAGAGGGTTACGGCAAAAACTGGATGCACTTGGCGTACAAACTGGGCAATCTCTTTCGGAGTATCAGGGTTTCGGACGAGAACTCATCTGTTACATAGGCACTTCATTTTTTAAACTTATTTGAACACCAGACTTTATTTGCGTTCCTATGCACCATTCAAAGCGACGTCATAAAATTTGAACACTTTCTAACATCATTTGCTATTTTCAGTCATTTACCGATTTGTTTAGAGAGCTAAATGACTGTGAAATTGAAAATCACTACACAATGAACTCTAAAAAGGTTGAAACTTGGTATGGTATCATCATTTCACCCACATGGAATGTGCAAAAGAGTAGAGGGTTACAACAAAAACCAGACACACTTCATGTACAAACTGGACAATCTCTTTCGGAGTATCAGGGTTTCGAACGAGAACTCGTCTGTTACACGGGCACTTCATTTTTTTAAACTAATTTGAACTCCAGACATTTTTTGCGTTCCTATGCACCATTCAAAGAGACGTCATCAAGTTTCAACACTTTCTAACATCATTTGCTATTTTTCAGTCATTAACCAATTTGTTTAGAGAGCTAAATGACCGTGAAATTGAAAATCACTACAAATTGAACTCTGAAAATGTTGAAACTTGGCATGGTATCGTCATTCACCCACATAGCACGTGCAAAATAGTAGAGAGGGTTACGGCAAAAACTGGACGCACTTCGTGTACAAACTGGGCAATCTCTTTCGGAGTATCAGGGTTTCGGACGAGAACTCATCTGTTACACGGGAACTTCATTTTTTAAACTTATTTGAACTCCAGACTTTTTTTGCGTTCCGTATGCACCATTCAAAGTGAGGTAATCAATTTTCAACATGTTCTGACCTCATTTGCTATTTTTCAGTCATTTACCTGTTTGTTTTGAGAACTAAATGACCGTGAAATTGAAAATCACTACAAAGTGAACTCTGAAAAGGTTGAAACTTGGCATGGTATCATCATTTCACCCACATGGCATGTGTAAAAGAGTAGAGAGGGTTACGGCAAAAACTGGACGCACTTCGCGTACAAACTGGGCAATCTCTTCCGGAGTATCGGGGTTTCGGACGAGAACTCATCTGTTACACAGGCACTTCATTTTTTAAACTTATTTGAACACCAGACTTTTTTTGCGTTCCTATGCACCATTCAAAGCGATGTCATAAAATTTCAACACTTTCTAACATCATTTTCTATTTTCAGTCATTTACCGATTTGTTTAGAGAGCTAAATGACCGTGAAATTGAAAATCACTACACAATGAACTCTAAAAAGGTTGAAAGTTGGCATGGTATCATCATTTCACCCACATGGAATGTGCAAAAGAGTAGAAGGTTACGGCAAAAACTGGACACACTTCGTGTACAAACTGGACAATCTCTTTCGGAGTATCAGGGTTTCGGACGAGAACTCTTCTCTTACACGGGCACTTCATTTTTTTAAACTTATTTGAACTCCAGTCATTTTTTGCGTTCGTATGCACCATTCAAAGAGACGTCATCAATTTTCAACACTTTCTAACATCATTTGCTATTTTTCAGTCATTTACCGATTTGTTTAGAGAGCTAAATGACCGTGAAATTGAAAATCACTACAAATTGAACTCTGAAAATGTTGAAACTTGGCATGGTATCGTCATTGACCATCATAGCATGTGCAAAATAGTAGAGAGGGTTACGGCAAAAACTGGACGCACTTCGTGTACAAACTGGAAAATCTCTTTTGGAGTATCAGGGTTTCGGACGGGAACTCATCTGTTACCCGAGCACTTCATTTTTTTAAACTTATTTGAGCTCCAGAATGTTTTTGCGTTCCGTATGCACCATTCAAAGCGACGTCATCAATTTTCTACACTTTCTAACATCATTTGCTATTTTCAGTCATTTACCGATTTATTTAGAGAGCTAAATGACCGTGAAATTGAAAATCACTACAAAATGAACTCTGAACATGTTGAAACTTGGCATGGTAACATCATTTCACCCACATGGCATGTGCAAAATAGTAGAGTGGGTTACGGAAAAAAACTAGACGCACTTCGTGTACAAACTGGACAATCTCTTTCGGAGTATCTGGGTTTAGGACGAGAACTCATCGGTTACACGGGCACTTCATTTTTTTAAACTTATTTGAACACCAGACTTTTTTTGCGTTCCGTATGAACCATTCAAAGCGAGGTCATCAATTTTCAACACGTTCTGACATCATTCGCTATTTTTCAGTCATTTACCTATTTGTTTAGAGAGCTAAATGTCCGTGAAATTGAAAATCACTACAAAATGAACTCTGAAAAGGTTGAAACTTGGCATGGTATCATCATTTCACCCACATGGCATGTGAAAAAGAGTAGAGAGGGTTACGGCAAAAACTGGACGCACTTCGTGTACAAACTGGGCAATCTCTTTCGGAGTACCAGGGTTTCGGCGAGAACTCATCTGCTACACGGGCACTTCATTTTTTTAAACTTATTTGAACTCCAGACTTTTTTGCGTTCCGTATGCACCATTCAAAGCGAGGTAATCAATTTTCAACATGTTCTAACCTCATTTGCTATTTTTCAATCATTTACCTGTTTATTTAGAGAACTAAATGACCGTGAAATTGAAAATCACTACAAAATGAACTCTGAAAAGGTTGAAACTTGGCATGGTATCATCATTTCACCCACATGGCATGTGAAAAAGAGTAGAGAGGGTTACAGCAAAAACTGGACGCACTTCGCGTACAAACTGGGCAATCTCTTTCGGAGTATCAGGGTTTCGGACGAGAATTCAACTGTTATACGGGCACTTCATTTTTTTAAACTTATTTGAACTCCAGACTTTTTTGCGTTCCTATGCACCATTCAAAGCGACGTCATAAAATTTCAACACTTTCTAACATCATTTGCTATTTTCAGTCATTTACCGATTTATTTAGAGAGCTAAATGACCGTGAAATTGAAAATCACTACACAATGAACTCTGAAAAGGTTGAAACATGGCATGGTATCATCATTTTAGCCACATGGAATGTGCAAAAGAGTAGAGGGTCATGGCAAAAACTGGACACACTTCGTGTACAAACTGGACAATCTCTTTCCGAGTATCAGGGTTTCGGACGAGAACTCTTCTGTTACACGGGCACTTCATTTTTTTAAACTTATTTGAACTCCAGTCATTTTTTGCGTTCCTATGCACCACTCAAAGAGACGTCATCAATTTTCAACACTTTCTAACATCATTTGCTATTTTCAGTCATTTATCGATTTTTTTAGAGAGCTAAATGACCGTGAAATTGAAAATCACTACAAATTGAACTCTAAAAATGTTGAAACTTGGCATGGTATCGTCATTGACCCACATAGCACGTGCAAAATAGTAGAGAGGGTTACAGAAAAAGCTGGACGCACTTCGTGTACAAACTGGAAAATCTCTTTTGGAGTATCACGGTTTCGGACGAGAACTCATCTGTTACACGGGCACTTCATTTTTTTGAACTTATTTGAACTCCAGAATTTTTTTGCGTTCTGTATGCACCATTCAAAGCGACGTCATCAATTTTCAACACTTTCTAACATCATTTGCTATTTTCAGTCATTTACCGATTTATTTAGGGAGCTAAATGACTGTGAAATTGAAAATCACTACGAAATGAACTCTGAACATGTTGAAACTTGGCATGGTAACATCATTTCACCCACATGGCGTGTGCAAAATAGTAGAGAGGGTTACAGATAAAAACTAGACGCACTTCGTGTAAAAACTGGAAAATCTCTTTCGGAATATTAGGGTTTCGCACGAGAACTCATCGGTTACACGGGCACTTCATTTTTTTAAACTTATTTGAACTCCAGACTTTTTTTGCGTTCCGTATGAACCATTCAAAGGGAGGTCATAAATTTTCAACACGTTCTGAAATCATTTGCTATTTTTCAGTCATTTACCTATTTGTTTAGAGAGCTAAATGTCCGTGAAATTGAAAATCACTACAAAATGAACTCTGAAAAGGTTGAAACGTGGCATGGTATCATCATTTCACCCACATGGTATGTGCAAAAGAGTAGAGAGGGTTACAGAAGAAACTGGACGCACTTCGTGTACAAACTGGGCAATCTCTTTTGGAGTATCAAGGTTTCAGACGAGAACTCATCTGTTACACGGGCACTTCATTTTTTTTAACTTATTTTAATACCAGACTTTTTTTGCGTTCCGTATGAACCATTCAAAGCGAGGAAATTAATTTTCAACACATTCTGACATGATTTGATATTTTTCAGTCATTTACCTATTTGTTTAGAGAGCTAAATGATCGTGAAATTGAAAATCACTACAAAATGAACTCTGAAAAGGTTGAAACTTGGCATGGTATCATTATTTCACCCACGTGGCATGTGAAAAAGAGTAGAGAGGGTTACGGCAAAAACTGGACGCACATCGCGTACAAACTGGGCAATCTCTTTCGGAGTATCAGGGTTTCGCACGAGAACTCATCTGTTACACGGGCACTTCATTTTTATAAACTTATTTGAACTCCAGACTTTTTTTGCGTTCCGTATGCACCATTCAAAGTGACGTCATCAAGTTTCAACACTTTCTAACATCATTTGCTATTTTCAATCATTTGCCAATTTATTTAGAGAGCTAAATGACCGTGAAATTGAAAATCACTACAAAATGAACTCTGAACATGTTGAAACTTGGCATGGTAACATCATTTCACCCACGTGGCATGTGCAAAATAGTACAGAGGGTTACGGAAAAAAACTGGACGCATTTCGTGTACAAACTGGACAATCTCTTTCGGAGTATCTGGGTTTCGGACGAGAACTCATCGGTTAGACGGGCACTTCATTTTTTTAAACTTATTTGAACTCCAGACTTTTTTGCGTTCCCTATGAACCATTCAAAGCGAGGTCATAAATTTTCAACACGTTCTGACATCATTTGCTATTTTTCAGTCATTTACCTATTTGTTTAGAGAGCTAAATGACCGTGAAATTGAAAATCACTACAAAATGAACTCTGAAAACGTTGAAACTAGGCATGGTATCATTATTTCACCCATGTGGCATGTGAAAAAGAGTAGAGAGGGTTACGGCAGAAACTGGACGCATTTCTGTACAAACTGGACAATCTCTTTCGGAGTATCTATGTTTCAGACAAGAACTCATCTGTTACACGGGCACTTCATTTTTTAAACTTATTTTAACTACAGAATTTTTTTGCGTTCTGTATGCACCATTCAAAGCAAGGTCATCAATTTTCAACACGTTCTGACATGATTTGCTATTTTTCAGTCATTTACCTATTTGTTTAGAGAGCTAAATGACCGTGAAATTAAAAATCACTACAAAATGAACTCTGAAAAGGTTGAAACTTGGCATGGTATCATTATTTCACCCATGTGGCATGTGAAAAAGAGTAGAGAGGGTTACGGCAAAAACTGGACGCACTTCGCGTACAAACTGGGCAATCTCTTTCGGAGTATCAGGGTTTCGGACGAGAACTCATCTGTTACACGGGCACTTCATTTTTTTAAACTTATTTCAACACCAGACTTTTTTGCATTCCTATTCACCATTCAAAGCGAGGTCATAAAATTTCAACATGTTCTGACATCATTTGCTATTTTTAGTCATTTACCGATTTGTTTAGAGAGCTAAATGACCGTGAAATTGAAAATCACTACACAATGAACTCTAAAAAGGTTGAAACTTAGCATGGTATCATCATTTCACCCACATGGAATGTGCAAAAGAGTAGAGGGTTACGGCAAAAACTGGACACACTTCGTGTACAAACTGCATCATCTCTTTCGGAGTATCAGGGTTTTGGACGAGAACTCTTCTGTTACACGGGCACTTCATTTTTTAAACTTATTTGAACTCCAGTCATTTTTTGCGTTCCTATGCACCATTCAAAGAGACGTCATCAATTTTCAACACTTTCTGACATCATTTGCTATTTTTCAGTCATTTACCGATTTGTTTAGAGAGCTAAATAACCGTGAAATTGAAAATCACTACAAAATGAACTCTGAAAATGTTGAAACTTGGCATGGTATCGTCATTCACCCACATAGCATGTGCAAAATAGTAGAGAGGGTTACGGCAAAAACTGGACATACTTCGTGTACAAACGGGACAATCTCTTTCGGAGTATCAGGGTTTCGAACGAGAACTCATCTGTTACACGGGCACTTCATTTTTTTAAACTTATTTGAACTCCAGACATTTTTTTGCATTCCTATGCACCATTCAAAGAGGCGTCATCAATTTTCAACACTTTCTAACATCATTTGTTATTTTTCAGTCATTTACCGCTTTGTTTAGAGAGCTAAATGACCGTGAAATTGAAAATCACTACAAAATGAAATGTGAAAATGTTGAAACTTGGCATGGTATCGTCATTCACCCACATAGCATGTGGAAAATAGTAGAGAGGGTTACGGCAAAAACTAGACGCATTTCGTGTACAAACTTGGCAATCTCTTTCGGAGTATCAGGGTTTCGGACGAGAACTCATCGGTTACATGGGCACTTCATTTTTTTAAACTTATTTGAACTCCAGACTTTTTTGCGTTCCGTATGAACCATTCAAAGCGAGGTCATAAATTTTCAACATGTTCTGACATCATTTTCTATTTTTCAGTCATTTACCTATTTGTTTAGAGAGCTAAATGTCCGTGAAATTGAAAATCCCTACAAAATGAACTCTGAAAAGGTTGAAACGTGGCATGGTATCATCATTTCACCCACATGGCATGTGAAAAAGAGTAGAGAGGGTTACGGTAGAAACTGGACGCACTTCGTGTACAAACTGGGCAATCTCTTTCGGAGTATCAGGGTTTCGGACGAGAACTCATCTGTTACACGGGCACTTCATTTTTTTAAACATATTTTAACTCCAGACTTTTTTTGCGTTCCGTATGCACCATTCAAAGCGAGGTCATCAATTTTCAACATGTTCTGACATAATTTGCTATTTTTCAGTCATTTACCTATTTGTTTAGAGAGCCAAATGACCGTGAAATTGAAAATCACTACAAAATGAACTCTGAAAAGGTTGAAACTTGGCATGGTATCATCATTTCACCCACATGGCATGTGAAAAAGGGTAGAGAGGGTTACGGCAAAAACTGGATGCACTTCGCGTACAAACTGGGCAATCTCTTTCGGAGTATCAGGGTTTCGGACGAGAACTCATCTGTTACACGGGCACTTCATTTTTTTAAACTTATTTGAACTCCAGACTTTTTTTGCATTCCGTATGCACCATTCAAAGCGACGTCATCAGTTTTCAACATGTTCTGACATCATTTGCTATTTTTCAGTCATTTACCTATTTGTTTAGCGAGCTAAATGACCGTGAAATTGGAAATCACTACAAAATGAACTCTGAAAAGGTTCAAACTTGGCATGGTATCATCATTTCACCCACATGGCATGTGAATAAGAGTAGAGAGGGTTACGGCAAAAAATGGACGCACTTCGCGTACAAACTGGGCAATCTCTTTCGGAGTATCAGGGTTTCGGACGATAACTCATCTGTTACACGGGCACTTCATTTTTTTAAAATTATTTGAACTCCAGACTTTTATTGCGTTCCTATGCACCATTCAAAGCGAGGTCATCAATTTTCAACACGTTCTCACATCATTTGCTATTTTTCAGTCATTTACCTATTTGTTTAGAGAACTAAATGTCCGTGAAATTGAAAATCACTACAAAATGAACTCTAAAAAGGATGAAACTTGGCATGGTTTCATCATTTCACCCACATGGCATGTGAAAAAGAGTAGAGAGGGTTACGGCAAAAACTGGATGCACTTCGTGTACAAACTGGGCAATCTCTTTCGGACTATCAGGGTTTCGGACGAGAACTCATCTGTTACACGGGCATGCCGGGGTGCTGATCCACGGGCACCTATGGGACCGGCGGACCGGGTCCCTTTCGGTTCGGCGGGGGCGGAGGTCGTGCAAAGAGCAGATCGAGGCGAAGCACGCAAGCGATTTACGCAGGTTCAGGCCGCATGGATGCGTAAAACCCTACTCCTGCTTTGTGGTTTTGTATTGATTTCTAGCTCGGGAGCGCGGAGTGCTACAGTACACACCAGCGGCTAGCAAAACCGAGCGTGAGTGTTCGAACTGGCTAACCGCCCTCTACGTTGCACACGAGCCTCCTTTTATATGCTCGAGGGGCTACCGACAGGTGGCAACGGAGGTAAAGGGCAAAAATGGAAAGGTGCTGTGGTAGGCACAGCTACCTGCTACAGTGTATCATACCTAACCCTGACGGCAGGGGACAAGGGCATTAATTGCCCGTCTATGTCGCCTAAACAGTACCGAAAGGGACCGCTAGGGACGCCACCGTTTGCCACGATGGTTATCTTGTCAGCGCCTGCTTGCCACCGTGCACCCCTAGCTGCACGGCCTCCTGCCACGTGTGCTTGGGAGGGTCCTAGAGCGACACGTTGGCGGGTGTGCTGGAGCGCGGGCACGAAGTGGGGGTTTCCCGCGGCAAGCTCCTTGCCGCGGTCGTCGTCTTGTCGTGTTCGGGAGCTTGTCGCTCACCGGGCCTTGCCGGGACGCGTGGCGCGTCGCGGCAAGTTTTCTTGGTATGCCTTGGTTGGCCTTCCCGGCAAGCTCCTCTTGCCGGGGTTTTGTTTCCTTCCCGGCCAGCTCCTCTTGCCGAGGCCTTGGTTTGAGTACTTTGTTCTTGAATGGTCTTCAAAGTAGCCGCGGAGGGTCTTGGCGGTCACTCGGCAAGCCTTGCCGCGGGATGCTGCGACTGCCCGTGCACAAGTTCGGGATACTAGGGTACCCCTACTCTAGTACACCGACAGGGCACTTCATTTTTTAAAACTTATTTGAACTCCAGACTTTTTTTGCGTTCCGTATGCACCATTCAAAGCGAGGTAATCAATTTTCAACATGTTCTGACCTCATTTGCTATTTTTCAGTCATTTACCTGTTTGTTTAGAGAACAAAATGACAGTGAAATTGAAAATCACTACAAAATGAACTCTGAAAAGGTTGAAACTTGGCATGGTATCATCATTTCACCCACATGGCATGTGAAAAAGAGTAGAGAGGGTTACGGCAAAAACTGGACGCACTTCGCGTACAAACTGGGCAATCTCTTTCGGAGTATCAGGGTTTCGGACGAGAAATCATCTGTTACACGGGCACTTCATTTTTTAAAACTTATTTGAACTCGAGACTTTTTTTGCGTTCCTATGCACCATTCAAAGCGACGTCATAAAATTTCAACACTTTCTAACATCATTTGCTATTTTCAGTCATTTACCGATTTGTTTAGAGAGCTAAATGACCGTGAAATTGAAAATCACTACACAATGAACTCTGAAAAGGTTGAAACTTAGCATGGTATCATCATTTCACCCACATGGAATGTGCAAAAGAGTAGAGGGTTACGGCAAAAACTGGACACACTTCGTGTACAAACTGGACAATCTCTTTCGAAGTATTAGGGTTTCGAACGAGAACTCGTCTGTTACACGGGCACTTCATTTTTTTAAACTTATTTGAACTCCAGACTTTTTTTTGCGTTCCTATGCACCATTCAAAGAGACGTCATCAATTTTCAACACTTTCTAACATCATTTGCTATATTCAGTCATTTACCGATTTGTTTAGAGAGCTAAATGATCGTGAAATTGAAAATCACTACAAATTGAACTCTGAAAATGTTGAAACTTGGATGGTATCGTCATTGGCCCACATAGCATGTGCAAAATAGTAGAGAGGGTTACGGAAAAAACTGGACGCACTTCGTGTACAAACTTGAAAATCTCTATTGGAGTATCAGGGTTTCGGACGAGAACTCATCAGTTACACGTGCACTTCATTTTTTTAAACTTATTTGAATTCCAGACTTTTTTTGCGTTCCGTATAAACCATTCAAAGCGACGTCATCAATTTTCAACACTTTCTAACATCATTTGCTATTTTCAGTCATTTACCGATTTATTTAGAGAGCTAAATGACCGTGAAATTGAAAATCATTACAAAATGAACTCTGAACATGTTGAAACTTGGAATGGTAACATCATTTCACCCACATGGCATGTGCAAAATAGTAGAGAGGGTTACGGAAAAAAACTGGACGCACTTCGTGTACAAACTGGACAATCTCTTTCGGAGTATCAGGGTTTCAGACGAGAACTCATCGGTTCCACGGGCACTTCATTTTTTTAAACTTATTTGAACTCCAGACTTTTTTTGTGTTCCGTATGAACCATTCAAAGCGAGGTCATAATTTTTCAACATGTTCTGACATCATTTGCTATTTTTCAGTCACTTACCTATTTGTTTAGACAGCTAAATGTCCGTGAAATTGAAAATCACTACAAAATGAACTCTTAAAAGGATCAAACTTGGCATGGTATCATCATTTCACCCACATGGCATGTGAAAAAGAGTAGAGAGGGTTACGACAAAAACTGGACGCACTTCGTGTACAAACTGGGCAATCTCTTTCGGAGTATCAGGGTTTCGGACGAGAACTCATCTGTTACACGAGCACTTCATTTTTTTAAACTTATTTGAACTCCAGACTTTTTTTGCGTTCCGTATGCACCATTCAAAGCGAGGTGATCAGTTTTCAACATGTTCTGACCTCATTTGCTATTTTTCAGTCATTTACCTGTTTGTTTAGAGAACTAAATGTGACGCCCGGGTAATCAAGCTACAGTAACCTCTGCAAATGATGCCATGTCACCTCGATTACTGTTGATTATCTCGCGTTAGTTCGAAACTGATTCAAATTCAAATTCAAAATTGAGGCAGACAATAAAAGTTTTCAAATATTAAAAACTAAATGTTTGGGTGGAGCCGAATAATGCATAGGTAATTATGGTGGAGAAACCACACTTTTATAAAATGTTTAAATAATCTAAAATAAATAAAACAGTAGCAAAACCGATATTTAAATGCTTTTATAAATAAATAAAATACTAAACTAAATTATTTTGGGATAAAGCCTTTTGTGGCAGTGGGTTTCATGGTATTACTAAGTAAAAGTAAACTTAAATAGAAAGTAAAATAAAAACAAAAGGGAAATAAATAAGAAAAAGGAAAAGAAAAGAATCAACCCCCGCCCCACTGGACCACCCAACCCAGTTGGCCAACCGGCCGGCCCAGCCATCCCCCTAGCCTATAACCAACCCCGATGAAACCCTACCCCGATCCCGCTCTCCACTCCTCCCCACGATCCCCTTCTCTCACCCGTCTGGATCGGGATCGAGGCAACTTTGCCTCGTCCCCATCGCCCCTGACGCACGCCCCCAACGTCGCCCGATCCCACGACCCCGCTCCCCCATCTCTCCCGATTGGATCGGGAGGGGAACGAACCGCACCGGACCGCGCCGACGCCGCCGGCGATCCCTGCCGCCCGGAGCTGCGTCGCCGCCCTCGTCCACCGTCACAGGACCGCCTCGACCACCTCTTCCTCCCCGACGAGTCAATTGAGCAGGAGCGCCTCTGCATCGAGCTCCTCGGCGTCTCCTTCAACCTTCGGCCACCCGCGCGCCGTCGCCGATTTCGTCGCCGTCCCCCTCCACAACGGCCCTCCCCGACCTCCACCTAGCCCAGTGCCTTGACCCTGCGAACCTCGGTGAGGCCCCGGGTCTCCCCCGTCTCCTATCCTCTCCCTCGGCCCCGCGCTCACCGTGGCCCTCACGCCCTCTGGCCGCGCCTGTGCTCGCCCCTGGTCGCGCCCGTGACCGCGCTCCCCGCTGCCCCCGCCGTCTGCCATGCGCCGACGTCCCCCTGCGCCCAGACGCGCGCCCGCGCCTCCCTGCTAGCCCAGCCGCGCCCCGCGCCGTCCCGCTCAGGCCACAGCCTCCTCCCCGCTCGGTCGCGCCCGCTTCCTGCAGCGCTCCACCCCTGGCCTCCTCCTCCTACCGCGTCGCGCAGCCACCGCTCGACTGCCGGCCACGCCCGTCGTCCGCCCCGGCGCGCCCGCTCTCGGCTGCGCCGCGCCTCGCGCCCACCTTCACCGCGCCTCGTGCGCCCCCCTGCCGCAGCCCCACCGGGCCACCACGCGCGGTCGTGCCCTCCGCCAGCAGGCCGCCCTGGCCACTGGCCTCGCATCTCTGCACTCCCTGCGGGCGAGCGCCGCCCAGGCGCACGTCGCCCCTCGCCCGCACCGCCCGTTAACCCGCAAACCCGCAAGGCCCCCGGGGCCTATGACAAGGGGGCCCCATCCCCCAGAACGTTTAAAAAAAGAATAAAAATAATAATAAATAAAATTATTAATTAATTAAATAAATTAATTGTGTTTAATTAACCTAATAACTAATTAAACTAATTAACTACTGTTAATTAACATAACTAATCTGTTAACTAAACTAATTAACCTGGTTAATTAGTTAACAGACAATGACATGTGGGTCCCACTGGACCCACCTGTCTGTTTGACTGGTCAACCGACCAGTTGACCTGCTGACATCACTCTGATGTCATGCCTGCGTCATCATTCACTGTTCTGGATAATGCTGGGTTTAAATAAATAATTAAAATCAAAAAATGATTTAAATCTTTAGAAAATCATATCTTTTAATCCGTAACTCGGATTAAAATATTTTCAACATGAAAGTTGCTCAGAACGACGAGACGAATCCGGATACGCAACCCGTTCGTCCGCCACGCATCCCTAGCATACTGAACACGCAACTTTCCCCCTCCGGTTCATTTGTCCGAAAACGCGAAACATCGGGAATACGTTCCCAGATGTTTCCCCCCTTCACCGGTACCACCTCGTACCGCGTTAGGGCATACCTAGCACCGCGCATTGCCACATTATGTTTTGTGTTACTTTGTTTGCTCTGTTATTTATTGTGTTCCCCCTCCGTTAGTTCTTTCCGGTAGACCCCGAGACCGCTGCTACCCAGTACGACTACGGTGTTGACGACCCCTCTCTCTTGCCAGAGCAACCAGGCAAGCCCCCCCTTTGATCACGAGATATCGCCTACTCTTCTCTATACTGCTTGCATTAGAGTAGGGTAGCATGTTACTGCTTTCCGTTATTCCTATCCTGATGCATAGCCTGTCCTTGCTACTACTGTTGTTACCATTACCTGCTATCCTACTGCTTAGTATAGGATGCTAGTGTTCCATCAGTGGCCCTACACTCTTGTCCGTCTGCCATGCTATAATACTGGGCCGTGATCACTTCGGGAGGTGATCACGGGCATATACTATGTCCTTTACACAGTTACATTATCGGTGATACTATTTGGAGATGGGGGCTGAAGGGGTAGGTGGCTCCATCCAGGTAGTGGTGGGCCTGGGTTCCCGACGGCCCCTGACTGTTACTTTGTGGCGGAGCGACAGGGCAGGTTGAGACCACCTAGGAGAGAGGTGGGCCTGGCCCTGGTCGGCGTTCGCGGACACTTAACACGCTTAACGAGATCTGGGTATTTGATCTGAGTCTGGCCATTTGGTCTATACGCACTAACCATCTACGCGGGAGTAGTTATGGGTATCCCAGCGTCGTGGTATCAGCCGAAGCCTTCGTGATGTCAGCGACTGAGTGGCGCACGCCGCATTGGATCGTAAGCTCGCGCTTGTATTAAGGGGGCTAGATCTACTTCCGGCCGCGTTCGCAACGTGCAGGTGTGCTATGGGCGATGGGCCCAGACCCCTGTGTGCTTAGGTTTAGACCGGCGTGCTGACCTCTCTGTTGTGCCTAGGTGGGGCTGCGACGTGTTGATCTTTCATGGCCGGGCATGACCCCGAAAAGTGTGTCCGGCCAAATGGGATCAAGCATGTTGGGGTATGTGGTGCACCCCTGCAGGGAAGTTTATCTATTCGAATAGCCGTGTCCCTCAGTAAAAGGACGACCCGGACTTGTACCTTGACCTTATGACAACTAGAACCGGATGCTTAATAAAACACACCCTTCCAAGTGCCAGATACAACCCGGTGATCGCTCTCTAACCGGGCAATGAGGAGGGGATCACCGGGTAGGATTATGCTATGCGATGCTACCTGGAGGACTTCAGTCTACTCTCTCCTATATGCTGCAAGATGGAGGTTACCAGAAGCGTAGTCTTCGACAGGATTAGCTATCCCCCTCTTATTCTGGCATTCTGCAGTTCAGTCCACTGATATGGCCTTTTACACATATACCCATGCATATGTAGTGTAGCTCCTTGCTTGCGAGTACTTTGGATGAGTACTCACGGTTGCTTTCTCCTTCTTTTCTCTCTATCCCTTCTACCTGGTTGTCGCAACCAGATGTTGGAGCCCAGGAGCCAGACGCCACCATCGACGACGACTCCTACTACTACGTGCTGTCCGCTGATGACGACCAGGAGTAGTTAGGAGGATCCCAGGCAGGAGGCCTGCGCCTCTTTCGATCTGTATCCCCGTTTGTGCTAGCCTTCTTAAGGCAAACTTGTTTAACTTATGTCTGTGCTCAGATTTTGTTGCTTCCGCTGACTCTTGTGCCTTCGAGCATTTGTATTCGAGCCTTCGAGGCCCCTAGCTTGTAATATAAAGCTTGAATTATTTTAATTTGTGTCTAGAGTTGTGTTGTGATATCCTCCCGTGAGTTCCTGATCTTGGTCGTACACATTGGCATGCATGATTAGTGTACGGTCAAATCGGGGGCGTCACAAGTTGGTATCAGAGCCGACTGCCTGTAGGAATCCCCCTTTCCAACTCCTTGGCCGAAGTCGAGTCTAGGCATTGCAAAACTTTTACTAACTTGGCTGTGTGTCTTACGGGCACACGTCGCCATCGGGTGGTAGTGGGATCTTTTACTCCTTGACCTATAATCTGGGACTCTGACATCTCTTCTATTCGGGTTAATTGATTTTGCTAAAATCTAACTCTAGGTTCTCGTTACCACTTCCTGCCGGAGAGCCCTTTAATACGGATGATCGACTGCTTCAACGAAAGATTCTGACAATACGCTCGGATGTTCCCTCGATACTTTGTGCCATCCCTCTTGCAATTCCATTCCATCGATAAACCCCAATGGATAACCAAGTACACTTGCCATTCATGCAATTATTCCCCGTTGATCTTGTTATTACAGGATACCCCGAAAATTCTCTCTAATGTTTCGAGAATACGTTGTGCCTACTGCCTTGCAGTTCTTGCCACATGAATATCCCTACGGATAATTTCTCGCACTTACCGAGTATCCACTCATCCCCAGTCGATTCATGTATGTCACCAATCTTCGAAATACCATTCGATCTTCCAAAAATACTCAGGAGCCTATTGCTCTAGAAATTCTTGCTTGCTTACATTTTGGTTAACCCCATAAGTCTAGTAATCTTATTGGCATCCTTTGCCACTATCCTTTTGAGTCCATTGATTCAATAAGATGCTAATGCTCGCATTCCTCAGTCGAATCCTTGAATTCATCCTTCCGACTCAGTGTCATTTGAACATGAGCTGGATCTCGACCAATCAAATTGCCATCGATTGTACCCCTAAGTCTACTCAACTTATCCATCCTTGATCAGAGCATTGCTTTTGATCCCCTGATTTGAAAATCATAATTCTTTTGCATCTGAACTTTGAATTAGTCAGTTGTTTCTATAATAAGATCTCCTTGCATTATTCTTCCTCTGGTTGAGTACCGATGCTCACATCATATCCCTTGTGGACCATCGGTTCCTTTGTTGGATATTATCCGACAGTGTGCTTCATATTGAATAACCTTGTGAGCCTTTCCATGGGTATATAATGCCTTTGGTAAATTGTATCATCTGTTTTTGAACAATGCTCTACTTTCGATCTTGTATTATTTACTTCGAAGTTTGTGGTATATGTTCCTAAGATGCCCTGATGGGTTGAACCTACGCCTTCCCTAATCCGCGTGAACCCGAAATATTACACGGGTCATATTTATCTGGTATTGCACCAGGTAGAACATTCAACAGCTAATGTCATTTTTGAAATACGAGGGGTGAATGAAGGTTATGCATTAAGGAAGTGGGAGTCGACCTTGAACCTTGCGTTCATGCCCATGGACACGATGTAGATCCTATCATTAAAGCTTCTCTTAAATTAAGTATTCCTTTGGTATAAGTTCATCTTATATCTGGGATCTGGCCTTTTGCAATCGTGGTTCCGACCATGTTCTCCTTTAAATAACATTTCTCGTGCAAGTTTAAGCACTTGTCTTCTGCAGAGCAATACCCTAGTCCAACCTCTACCTTGATCTGTCGTCGAGTATTACCCCCTGGTATCTCGAGATAATCATGGAACTGCATAACTTCTTATGAGTTCTTCATCAAGTGCTACATTCTCACTGATTCCAATTTTCCACGGGCTGGAGTTATTAGACACTCAAAGACACCGATAACTGAATCGAGATCGCACCGCGATTAAACAACTCTTGGTAACCTTCATTACTTACAAATTTGAACTCGATCACGTAAGTCCTGGCCTGCTCGGCTATATCATTGTCATGCTAAACTTTAACTGAGCTACCTGGTCCTTAATCCTGAAGCACAACTTTCGATGATGAGCTAAGCTTACGTCGATCTTGCTCGTCATATCAGTTCGCCTTGAACAACAAGCTTGATTTCAAGTTTGTGTCCTACCGTGGTTCCAATGACCCTTCGCTTCACCATTGCTTTTTCTTGATGTCGTCGCTGTTCGATTGCTTCTTCGTGAAATCTCCCGACAATTGTGTCGTGATCATCATCGGCATTCTGAGCTCTTCCAGGATGTCAATTGAGTTCATTACGTGAAATACCATCCTTGCCCTCGATGAATTGTGTTATCTTTGACCACTCTATTGCCTTCCGTTCAACACAAACTTGTTCGTGTTTTGTGTTATACCTTGAGATCCCTGCTAACCAGCATTTGTTCTTCTTTACCTTGGAGTATTACCATCTTTTAATATCAAGGATGTTGTGAGGACTGCTCCACCTCTTAATGGAATTCTTGGTATTGTGATGCTTCTTGCCATCACCATTCTTTTCTTGGCCCCCGTGTTGAGTGAACTCTGTTGTGAGAATTTGATATCTCTAGCAACCCTATTGCTTCAAAGTTAATGGACAATAATTCCAATTTGGTGTACTGGTTGCTAAATCGCCATTCTGATGTTGGTCATGCAACCCAACCCATATTTCGGGTGCACCTTTCAACCCATGCTTAATTGTGTATGTTTTCCTCGAACATACATCATTATATTGTACTGTTCGATCTGACAAATGTTATCTCCTTGCTCACATAGTTGTGGAAATCCATCTTTTGTTAATCTCGATGAATTGTCGCTGATTCCATCAGCCACCTCCTCGTCCTCTCCTTGGATTAATGATGAACTCTTGTTAACGGAAATCACTTCATAGTTCATTTCCCGAGAATCTTACATTGTCATCTCGTCAATTGTGTTGCACCTTTTCTTCTCAGGCTTACTAAGTTGGAGGTATCCTGGCACTAATCAGATCTGAATCTAGGTCAGATATGATGGTTGGAACATATTTCCGAGAGTTACAACAATGGTCCTTATGTGACCCGGTAAGGTGATGTCATGCCTAGCACACCTGGCCGGAGGCCCAATTGTTATAGTTTCCCTTTTCAGCCAGGCTATCCTTTCTTCCATGAGGAAATTGTAAGACTTATTCTATAAGTTCTTCCTGATGGACCCTTTTTGTTTCCAAAGTCTGAACTTGCTTGAAGACCATGCAATGCTATCTCGAAGCATGTTTGTGGTACTCCGATTTTCAACAAGGACATTTGAACCCAATGCTAAATGTTTCCCGCTAAATTATCCAAACACCGCTATATGGGTAATGTCATGAAATTTCTCTCCCCTTACCTAAAGAGTTTTCTACATTATATCCTATCATGGATATCATGCTCTGCTTGTCCTTGGGAAGGGTATACCCCTAGTATATGTGTCAAACACATTATCCTTTCCACTGTTCTGTTTGATCTGATGATCACATTTTCCTTCCATTGGTTTGTTTAAACCTCCTTGTGATCTATAATATATAAGCAGTAATATTTCCCTGCTTATGTAAACACCTCGTTGTACCACTCTGTCCACAAGACCCTGTTGCGATTGTTGATGACATTTCGGTAACCACCGATGGACGAGAACTTTGCCTATTGGTCCGCCTCATTTCAACGAGCAGGAGAGTGGTTCTCTTCGTCCCTCGCCCTTGGTACCGATGTTGTTGCCGACATAACCGATGGACTATCCTCTAACATGCCTTGCTCACATGATCGTGCAAGATGTCCTCGCCCTTCATACTTTTAACCCACATGGTGGGCCCATAACCCATAGTTCCTCAGGATCGAAACCTGACTCTCCTGTACACCCTGTTGCCAAAGATATTCCTCGCGCTTGACTTGATATGTAATTTGCAAGCCACCTTCCTAGTGATCTACTCTGGTATCAGACGCAATACTTATTCTCGTGCCCTGAAACCCTTTCACCTTCTAATTGGGCATCTGACGATTCCCTATCCGCTTGATACTTCTTACTATACCTTTGAACTTTACTCTCAATGTGTTTTAATTGTTCAACTCGAGAGGCACTCGTATGATCATTCATGGGTTAACCCCAGATTTTATCGTTATAGCATTCTGTCGTTGCCAATCTGCCCTGTTACCTATTCGTAATAACGATGGAACCCCCGAAGAAAGGATGAAGACTTCATAATGATGACCTGAAGCAGTGAAATGAAGACATCAACGAAAGGGATCAACCTCTTAGAAAGGGCAGCCAAGACCGAGAAGACTCGTTAGGTTTTTCGCTACCAACACCTTCGCCCCTTACTCCACCGCTTAAATCTCGGGACGAGATTTCTTGTAGTGGAGGAGAATTATGATGGCCGGGTAATCAAGCTACAGTAACCTCTGCAGATGATGCCATGTCACCTCGATTACTGTTGATTATCTCGCGTTAGTTCGAAACCGATTCAAATTCAAATTCAAAATTGAGGCAGACAATAAAAGTTTTCAAATATTAAAAACTAAATGTTTGGGTGGACCGAATAATGCATAGGTAATTATGGTGGAGAAACCACACTTTTATAAAATGTTTAAATAATCTAAAATAAATAAAACAGTAGCAAAACCGATATTTAAATGCTTTTATAAATAAATAAAATACTAAACTAAATTGTTTTGAGATAAAGCCTTTTGTGGCAGTGGGTTTCATGGTATTACTAATTTAGGGATCATTTTAATATTAAGTAAAAGTAAACTTAAAAAGAAAGTAAAATAAAAACAAAAGGGAAATAAATAAGAAAAAGGAAAAGAAAAGAAACAACCCCCCCCACTGGACCACCCAACCCAGTTGGCCAACCGGCCGGCCCAGCCATCCCCCTGGCCTATAACCAACCCCGATGAAACCCTAGCCCGATCCCACTCTCCACTCCTCCCCATGATCCCCTTCTCTCACCCGTCTGGATCGGGATCGAGGCAACTTTGCCTCGTCCCCATCGCCCCTGGCGCACGCCCCCAACGTCGCCCGATCCCACGACCCCGCTCCCCCGTCTCTCCCGATTGGATCGGGAGGGGAACGAACCGCACTGGACCGCGCCGACGCCGCCGGCGATCCCCGCCGTCCGGAGCTGCGTCGCCGCCCTCGTCCGCCGTCACAGGACCGCCTCGACCTCCTCTTCCTCCCAGACGAGTCACTTGAGCAGCAGCGCCTCTGCATCGAGCTCCTCGGCGTCTTCTTCAACCTTCGGCCACCCGCGCGCCGTCGCCGATTTCGTCGCCGTCCCCCTCCACAACGGCCCTCCCCGACCTCCACCGAGCCCACTGCCTTGACCCTGCGAACCTTGGTGAGGCCCCGGGTCTCCCCCCTCTCCTATCCTCTCCCTCGGCCCCACGCTCACCGTGGCCCTCACGCCCTCTGGCCGCGCCTGTGCTCGCCCCTGGTCGCGCCCGCGACCGCGCTCCCCTCTGCCCCTGCCGTCTGCCATGCGCCGACGTCCCCCTGCGCCCAGACGCGCGCCCGCGCCTCCCTGCTAGCCCAGCCGCGCCCCGCGCCGTCCCGCTCAGGCCACGGCCTCCTCCCCGCTCGGTCGCGCCCGCTTCTTGCAGCGCTCCGCCCCTAGCCTCCTCCTCCTACCGCGTCGCGCGGCCACCGCTCGACTGCCGGCCACGCCCGTCGTCCGCCCCGGCGCGCCCGCTCTCGGCTGCGCCGCGCCTTGCTCCCACCTTCACCACGCCTCGTGCGCCCCCCTGCCGTAGCGCCGCAGGGCCTCCACGCGCGGTCGTGCCCGCCGCCAGCAGGCTGCCCTGGCCACTGGCCTCGCCTCTTTGCACTCCCTGCGGGCGAGCGCCGCCCAGGCGCACGTCGCCCCTCGCCCGCACCGCCCGTTAACCCGCAAACCCGCAAGGCCCCCGGGGCTATGACAAGGGGGCCCCATCCCCCAGAACGTTTAAAAAAAAGAATAAAAATAATAATAAATAAAATTATTAATTAATTAAATAAACTAATTGTGTTTAATTAACCTAATAACTAATTAAACTAATTAACTACTGTTAATTAACATAACTAATCTGTTAACTAAACTAATTAACCTGGTTAATTAGTTAACAGACAATGACATGTGGGTCCCACTGGACCCACCTGTCTGTTTGACTGGTCAACCGACCAGTTGACCTGCTGACATCACTCTGATGTCATGCCTGCATCATCATTCACTATTCTGGATAATGTTGGGTTTAAATAAATAATTAAAATCAGAAAATGATTTAAATCTTTAGAAAATCATATCTTTTAATCCGTAACTCGGATTAAAATATTTTCAACATGAAAGTTGCTCAAAACGACGAGACGAATCCGGATACGCAACCCGTTCGTCCGCCACGCATCCCTAGCATACCGAACACGCAACTTTCCCCCTCCGGTTCATCTGTCCGAAAACGCGAAACATCGGGAATACGTTCCCGGATGTTTTCCCCCCTTCACCGGTACCACCTCGTACCGTGTTAGGGCATACCTAGCACCGCGCATTGCCACATTACGTTTTGTGTTACTTTCTTTGCTCTATTATTTATTGTGTTCCCCCTCCGTTACTTCTTTCCGGTAGACCCCGAGACCGCTGCTACCCAGTACGACTACGGTGTTGACGACCCCTCTCTCTTGCCAGAGCAACCAGGCAAGCCCCCCCTTTGATTACCAGATATCGCCTACTCTTCTCTATACTGCTTGTATTAGAGTAGGGTAGCATGTTGCTGCTTTCCGTTACCATTACTTGCTATCCTACTGCTTAGTATAGGCTGCTAGTGTTCCATCAGTGGCCCTACACTCTTGTCCGTCTGCCATCCTATAATACTGGGCCGTGATCACTTCGGGAGGTGATCATGGGCATATACTATGTACTTTACACAGTTACATTACCGGTGATACTGTTTGGAGATGGGGGCTGAAGGGGCAGGTGGCTCCATCCAGGTAGTGGTGGGCCTGGGTTCCCGACGGCCCCCGACTGTTACTTTGTGGCGGAGCGACAGGGCAGGTTGAGACCACCTAGGAGAGAGGTGGGCCTGGCCCTGGTCGGCGTTCGCGGACACTTAACACGCTTAACGAGATCTGGGTATTTGATCTGAGTCTGGCCATTTGGTCTATACGCACTAACCATCTACGCGGGAGTAGTTATGGATATCCCGGCATCGTGGTATCAGCCGAAGCCTTCGTGACGTCAGTGACTGAGTGGCGTGCGCCGCATTGGATCGTAAGATCGCGCTTGTATTAAGGGGGCTAGATCTGCTTCCGGCCGCGTTCGCAACGTGCAGGTGTGCTATGGGCGATGGGCCCAGACCCCTGTGCGCTTAGGTTTAGACTGGTGTGCTGACCTCTCTGTTGTGCCTAGGTGGGGCTGCGACGTGTTGATCTTTCGCGGCCGGGCATGACCCCGAAAAGTGTGTCCGGCCAAATGGGATCAAGCGTGTTGGGGTATGTGGTGCACCCCTGCAGGGAAGTTTATCTATTCGAATAGCCGTGTCCCTCGGTAAAAGGATGACCCGGAGTTGTACCTTGACCTTATGACAACTAGAACCGGATGCTTAATAAAACACACCCTTCCAAGTGCCAGATACAACCCGGTGATCACTCTCTAACCGGGCAATGAGGAGGGGATCGCCAGGTAGGATTATGCTATGCGATGCTACCTGGAGGACTTCAGTCTACTCTCTCCTATATGCTGCAAGATGGAGGTTACCAGAAGCGTAGTCTTCGACAGGATTAGCTATCCCCCTCTTATTCTGGCATTCTGCAGTTCAGTCCACTGATATGGCCTTTTACACATATACCCATGCATATGTAGTGTAGCTCCTTGCTTGCGAGTACTTTGGATGAGTACTCACGGTTGCTTTCTCCTTGTTTTCTCTCTATCCCTTCTACCTGGTTGTCGCAACCAGATGTTGGAGCCCAGGAGCCAGACGCCACCGTCGACGACGACTCCTACTACACCGGAGGTGCCTACTACTACGTGATGTCCGCTGATGACGACCAGGAGTAGTTACGAGGATCCCAGGCAGGAGGCCTGTGCCTCTTTCGATCTGTATCCCCGTTTGTGCTAGCCTTCTTAAGGCAAACTTGTTTAACTTATGTCTGTGCTCAGATTTTGTTGCTTCCGCTGACTCTTGTACCTTCGAGCATTTGTATTCGAGCCTTCGAGGCCCCTGGCTTATAATATAAAGCTTGAATTATTTATATTTGTGTCTAGAGTTGTGTTGTGATATCCTCCCATGAGTTCCTGATATTGGTCGTACACATTTGCGTGCATGATTAGTGTACGGTCAAATCGGGGGCGTCACACACAAAATGAACTCTAAAAATGTTGAAACTTGGCATGGTATCATCATTTCACCCACATGGCATGTGAAAAAGAGTAGAGAGGGTTACGGCAAAAACTGGACGCACTTCGCGTACAAACTGGGCAATCTCTTTCGGAGTATCAGGGTTTCGGACGAGAACTCATCTGTTACACGGGCACTTCATTTTTTTAAACTTATTTGAACTCCAGACTTTTTTTCCGTTCCTATGCACCATTCAAAGCGACGTCATAAAATTTCAACACTTTCTAACATCATTTGCTATTTTCAGTCATTTACCGATTTGTTTAGAGAGCTAAATGACCGTGAAATTGAAAATCACTACACAATGAACTCTGAAAAGGTTGAAACTTAGCATGGTATCATCATTTCACCCACATGGAATGTGCAAAAGAGTAGAGGGTTACGGCAAAAACTGGACACACTTTGTGTACAAACTGGACAATCTGTTTCGGAGTATCAGTGTTTCGGACGAGAACTCTTCTGTTACACGGGCACTTCATTTTTTTAAACTTATTTGAACTCCAGTCTTTTTTGCGTTCCTATGCACCATTCAAAGAGACGTCATCAATTTTCAACACTTTCTAACATCATTTGCTATTTTCAGTCATTTACCGATTTGTTTAGAGAGCTAAATGACCGTGAAATTGAAAATCACTACAAAATGAACTCTGAAAATGTTGAAACCTGGATGGTATCGTCATTGACCCACATAGCATGTGCAAAATAGTAGAGAGGGTTACGGAAAAAACTGGACGCACTTCGTGTACAAACTGGAAAATCTCTATTGGAGTATCAGGGTTTCGGACGAGAACTCATCTGTTACATGGGCACTTCATTTTTTTAAACTTATTTGAACTCCAGACTTTTTTTGCATTCCGTATGCACCATTCAAAGCGACGTCATCAATTTTCAACACTTTCTAACATCATTCGCAATTTTCAGTCATTACAAAATGAACTCTGAACATGTTGAAACTTGGCATGGTAACATCATTTCACCCACATGGCATGTGCAAAATAGTAGAGAGGGTTACGGAAAAAAACTGGACGCACTTCGTTTACAAACTGGACAATCTCTTTCGGAGTATCAGGGTTTCGGACGAGAACTCATCGGTTCCACGGGCACTTCATTTTTTTAAACTTATTTGAACTCCAGACTTTTTTTGCATTCCGCATGAACCATTCAAAGCGAGCTCATAAATTTTCAATATGTTCCGACATCATTTGCTATTTTTTAGTCATTTACCTATTTGTTTAGAGAGCTAAATGTCCGTGAAATTGAAAATCACTACAAAATGAACTCCAAAAGGTTGAAACGTGGCATGGTATCATCATTTCACCCACATGGCATGTGAAAAAGAGTAGAGAGGGTTACGGCAGAAACTGGACGCACTTCGTGTACAAACTGGGCAATCTCTTTTGGAGTATCAGGGTTTCGGACAAGAACTCATCTGTTACACGGGCACTTCATTTTTTAAACTTATTTTAACTCCAGACATTTTTGCGTTCCGTATGCACCATTCAAAGCGAGGTCATCAATTTTCAACACGTTCTGACATCATTTGCTATTTTTCAGTCATTTACCTATTTGTTTAGAGATCCAAATGACCATGAAATTGAAAATCACTACAAAATGAACTCTGAAAAGGTTGAAACTTGGCATGGTATCATCATTTCACCCACACGGCATGTGAAAAGGAGTAGAGAGTGTTACGGCAAAAACTGGATGCACTTCGCGTACAAACTGGGCAATCTCTTTCGGAGTATCAGGGTTTCGGACGAGAACTCATCTGTTACACGGGCACTTCATTTTCTTAAACTTATTTGAACTCCAGAATTTTTTTGCGTTTCGTATGCACTATTCAAAGCGATGTCATCAATTTTCAACATGTTCTGACATCATTTGCTATTTTTCAGTCATTTACCTATTTGTTTAGAGAGCTAAATGACCGTGAAATTGGAAATCACTACAAAATGAACTCTGAAAAGGTTCAAACTTGGCATGGTATCATCATTTAACCCACATGGCATGTGAATAAGAGTAGAGAGGGTTACGGCAAAAACTGGATGCACTTCGCGTACAAACTGGGCAATCTCTTTTGGAGTATGAGGGTTTCGGACGAGAACTCATCTGTTACACGGGCACTTCATTTTTTAAAACTTATTTGAAATCCAGACTTTTATTGCGTTCCTATGCACCATTCAAAGCGAGGTCATCAATTTTCAACACGTTCTGACATCATTTGCTATTTTTCAGTCATTTACCTATTTGTTTAGAGAGCTAAATGTCCGTGAAATTGAAAATCAGTACAAAATGAACTCTGAAAAGGATGAAACTTGGCATGGTATCCTCATTTCACCCACATGGCATGTGAAAAAGAGTAGAGAGGGTTACGGCAAAAACTGGACGCGCTTCGTGTATAAACTGGGCAATCTCTTTCGGAGTATCAGGGTTTCGGACGAGAACTCATCTGTTACACGGGCACTTCATTTTTTTAAACTTATTTTAACTCCAGACTTTTTTGCGTTCCGTATGCACCATTCAAAGCGAGGTAATCAATTTTCAACATGTTCTGACCTCATTTGCTATTTTTCAGTCATTTACCTGTTTGTTTAGAGAACTAAATGACCGTGAAATTGAAAATCACTACAAAATGAACTCTGAAAAGGTTGAAACTTGGCATGGTATCATCATTTCACCCACATGGCATGTGAAAAAGAGTAGAGAGGGTTACGGCAAAAACTGGACGCACTTTGCGTACAAACTGGGCAATCTCCTTCGGAGTATCAGGGTTTCGTACGAGAACTCATCTGTTACACGGGCACTTCATTTTTTTAAACTTATTTGAACTCAAGACTTTTTTTACGTTCCTATGCACCATTCAAAGAGATGTCATCAATTTTCAACACTTTCTAACGTCATTTGCTATTTTCAGTCATTTACCGATTTGTTTAGAGAGCTAAATGACCGTGAAATTGAAAATCACTACAAAATGAACTCTGAAAAGGTTGAAACGTGGCATGGTATCATCATTTCACCCACATGGCATGTGAAAAAGAGTAGAGAGGGTTACGGCAGAAACTGGACGCACTTCGTGTACAAACTGGGCAATCTCTTTCGGAGTATCAGGGTTTCGGACGAGAACTCATCTGTTACACGGGCACTTCATTTTTTTAAACTTATTTTAACTCGAGACTGTTTTTACGTTCCGTATGCACCATTAAAAGCGAGGTCATCAATTTTCAACACGTTCTGACATGTTTTGCTATTTTTTAGTCATTTACCTATTTGTTTAGAGAGCTAAATGACCGTGAAATTGAAAATCACTACAAAATGAACTCTGAAAAGGTTGAAACTTGGCATGGTATAATTATTTCACCCACGTGGCATGTGAAAAAGAGTAGAGAGGGTTACGGCAAAAACTGGATGCACTTCGCATTCAAACTGGGCAATCTCTTTCGGAGTATCAGGGTTTCGGACGAGAACTCATCTGTTACACGGGCACTTCATTTTTTTAAACTTATTTTAACTCCAGACTTTTTTGCGTTCCGTATGCACCATTCAAAGCGAGGTAATCAATTTTCAACATGTTCTGACCTCATTTGCTATTTTTCAGTCATTTACCTGTTTGTTTAGAGAACTAAATGACCGTGAAATTGAAAATCACTACAAAATGAACTCTGAAAAGGTTGAAACTTGGCATGGTATCATCATTTCACCCACATGGCATGTGAAAAAGAGTAGAGAGGGTTACGGCAAAAACTGGACGCACTTTGCGTACAAACTGGGCAATCTCCTTCGGAGTATCAGGGTTTCGTACGAGAACTCATCTGTTACACGGGCACTTCATTTTTTTAAACTTATTTGAACTCAAGACTTTTTTTGCGTTCCTATGCACCATTCAAAGAGATGTCATCAATTTTCAACACTTTCTAACGTCATTTGCTATTTTCAGTCATTTACCGATTTGTTTAGAGAGCTAAATGACCGTGAAATTGAAAATCACTACAAAATGAACTCTGAAAAGGTTGAAACGTGGCATGGTATCATCATTTCACCCACATGGCATGTGAAAAAGAGTAGAGAGGGTTACGGCAGAAACTGGACGCACTTCGTGTACAAACTGGGCAATCTCTTTCGGAGTATCAGGGTTTCGGACGAGAACTCATCTGTTACACGGGCACTTCATTTTTTTAAACTTATTTTAACTCGAGACTGTTTTTACGTTCCGTATGCACCATTAAAAGCGAGGTCATCAATTTTCAACACGTTCTGACATGTTTTGCTATTTTTTAGTCATTTACCTATTTGTTTAGAGAGCTAAATGACCGTGAAATTGAAAATCACTACAAAATGAACTCTGAAAAGGTTGAAACTTGGCATGGTATAATTATTTCACCCACGTGGCATGTGAAAAAGAGTAGAGAGGGTTACGGCAAAAACTGGATGCACTTCGCATTCAAACTGGGCAATCTCTTTCGGAGTATCAGGGTTTCGGACGAGAACTCATCTGTTACACGGGCACTTCATTTTTTTAAACTTATTTGAACACCAGACTGTTTTTGCGTTCCTATTCACCATTCAAAGCGACGTCATAAAATTTCAACACTTTCTAGCATCATTTGCTATTTTCAGTCATTTGTCGATTTGTTTAGAGAGCTAAATGACCGTGAAATTGAAAATCACTACACAATGAACTCTCAAAAGGATGAAACTTGGCCTGGTATCATCATTTCACCCACGTGGAATGTGCAAAAGAGTAGAGGGTTACGGAAAAAACTGGACACACTTCGTGTACAAACTGGATAATCTTTTTCGGAGTATCAGGGTTTCGAATGAGAACTCATCTGATACACGGGCACTTCATTTTTTTTAAACTTATTTGAACTCCAGGCTTTTTTTGCGTTCCTACGCACCATTCAAAGAGACGTCATCAATTTTCAACACTTTCAGACATCATTTGCTATTTTTCAGCCATTTACCGATTTGTTTAGAGAGCTAAATGACCGTGAAATTGAAAATCACTACAAAATGAACTCTGAAAATGTTAAAACTTGGCATGGTATCGTCATTCACCCACATAGCATGTGCAAAATAGTAGAGAGGGTTACGGCAAAAACTGGACATACATAATGTACAAACTGTACAATCTCTTTCGGAGTATCAGGGTTTCGAACGAGAACTCATCTTTTACACGGGCACTTCATTTTTTAAAACTTATTTGAACAACAGACATTTTTTTGCGTTCCTATGCACCATTCAAAGAGGCGTCATCAATTTTCAACACTTTCTAACACTACAAAATGAAATTTGAAAATGTTGAAACTTGGCATGGTATCGTCATTCACCCACATAGCATGTGGAAAATAGTAGAGAGGGTTACGGCAAAAACTAGACGCACTTCGTGTACAAACTGGAAAATCTCTTTTGGAGTATCAGGGTTTCGAACAAGAACTCATCTGTTACACGGGTACTTCATTTTTTTAAACTTATTTGAACTCCAGACTTTTTTTGCGTTCCGTATGCACCATTCAATCTGACGTCATCAATTTTCAACACTTTGTAACATCATTTGCTATTTTGAGTCATTTACCGATTTATTTAGAGAGATAAATGACCGTGAAATTGAAAAACACTACAAAATGAACTCTAAAAATGTTGAAACTTGGCATGGTAACATCATTTCACCCACATGGCATGTGCAAAATAGTAGAGAGTGTTAAGGCAAAAACTGGACGCACTTCGTGTACAAACTAGACAATCTCTTTCGGAGTATCAGGGTTTCGGACAAGAACACATCAGTTACACGGGCACTTCATTTTTTTAAACTTATTTGAACTCCAGACTTTTTTTGCGTTCCGTATGCACCATTCAAAGCGAGGTCATCAATTTTCAACATGTTGTGACCTCATTTGCTATTTTTCAGTCATTTACCTATTTGTTTAGAGAGCTAAATGACGGTGAAATTGAAAATCACTACAAAATGAACTCTGAACATGTTGAAACGTGGCACGGTATCATCATTTCACCCACATGGCATGTGAAAAAGAGTAGAGAGGGTTACGGCAGAAACTGGATGCACTTCGTGTACAAACTGGGCAATCTCTTTCGGAGTATCAGGGTTTCGGACGAGAACTCATCTGTTACACGGGCACTTCGTTTTTTTTAACTTATTGGAACTCCAGTATTTTTTTGCATTCCGTATGAACCATTCAAAGCGAGGTCATCAATTTTCAACACGTTCTGACATCATTTGCTATTTGTCAGTCATTTAGCTATTTGTATAGAGAGCTAAATGACCGTGAAATTGAAAATCACTACAAAATGAACTCTGAAAAGTTTGAAACTTGTCATGGTATCATCATTTCACCCACATGGAATGTGCAAAAGAGTAGAGGGTTACGGCAAAAACTGGACGCACTTCGTGTACAAACTGGGCAATCTCTTTCGGAGTATCAGGGTTTCGGACGAGAACTCATCGGTTACACAGGCACTTCATTTTTTTAAACTTATTTGAACTCCAGACTTTTTTTGCGTTTCGTATGCACCATTCAAAGCGACGTCATCAATTTTCAACACTTTCTAACATCATTTGCTATTTTCAGTCATTTATCGATTTATTTAGAGAGCTAAATGACGGTGAAATTGAAAATCACTACAAAATGAACTCTGAACATGTTGAAACTTGGCATGGTAACATCATTTCACCCACATGGCATGTGCAAAATAGTAGAGAGGGTTACGAAAAAAAACTGGACGCACTTCGTGTACAAACTCGACAATCTCTTTCGAAGTATCAGGGTTTCGGACGAGAACTCATCGGTTACACGGGCACTTCATTTTTTTAAACTCATTTGAACTCCAGACTTTTTTTGCGTTTCGTATGCACCATTCAAAGCGAGGTCATCAATTTTCAACACGTTCTGACATCATTTGCTATTTTTCAGTCATTTACCTATTTGTTGAGAGAGCCAAATGACCGTGAAATTGAAAATCACTACAAAATGAACTCTGAAAAGGTTGAAACTTGGGATGGTATCATCATTTCACCCACATGGCATGTGAAAAAGAGTATAGAGGGTTACGGCAAAAACTGGACGCACTTCTCGTACAAACTGGGCAATCTCTTTCGGAGTATCAGGGTTTCGGACGAGAACTCATCTGTTACACGGGCACTTCATTTTCTTAAACTTATTTGAACTCCAGACTTTTTTTGCGTTTTGTATGCACCATTCAAAGCGAGGTCATCAATTTTCAACACGTTCTGACATCATTTGCTATTTTTCAGTCATTTACCTATTTGTTTAGAGAGCTAAATGACCGTGAAATTGAAAATCACTACAGAATTAAATCTGAAAAGGTTGAAACTTGGCATGGTATCATCATTTCACCCAGATGGAATGTGCAAAAGAGTAGAGGGTTACGGCAAAAACTAGACACACTTCGTGTACAAACTGGACAATCTCTTTCGGAGTATTAGGGTTTCGAACGAGAACTCGTCTGTTACACGGGCACTTCATTTTTTTAAACTTATTTGAACTCCAGAATTTTTTTGCGTTTCGTATGCACCATTCAAAGCGAGGTCATCAATTTTCAACACGTTCTAACATCATTTGCTATTTTTCAGTCATTTACCTATTTGTTGAGAGAGCCAAATGACCGTGAAATTGAAAATCACTACAAAATGAACTCTGAAAAGGTTGAAACTTGGGATGGTATCATCATTTCACCCACATGGCATGTGAAAAAGAGTAGAGAGGGTTACGGCAAAAACTGGACGCACTTCTCGTACAAACTGGGCAATCTCTTTCGGAGTATCAGGGTTTCGGACGAGAACTCATCTGTTACACGGGAACTTCATTTTTTTAAACTTATTTGAACTCCAGACTTTTTTTGCGTTTCGTATGCACCATTCAAAGCGAGGTCATCAATTTTCAACACGTTCTGACATCATTTGCTATTTTTCAGTCATTTACCTATTTGTTGAGAGAGCCAAATGACCGTGAAATTGAAAATCGATACAAAATGAACTCTGAAAAGGTTAAAACTTGGGATGGTATCATCATTTCACCCACATGGCATGTGAGAAAGACTATCGAGGGTTACGGCAAAAACTGGACGCACTTCTTGTACAAACTAAGCAATCTCTTTCGGAGTATCAGGGTTTCGGACAAGAACTCATTTGTTACACGGGGACTTCATTTTTTTAGACTTATTTGAACTCCAGACTTTTTTTGCGTTTCGTATGCACCATTCAAAGCGAGGTCATCAATTTTCAACACGTTCTGACATCATTTGCTATTTTTCAGTCATTTACCTATTTGTTGAGAGAGCCAAATGACCGTGAAATTGAAAATCACTACAAAATGAACTCTGAAAAGGTTGAAACTTGGGATGGTATCATCATTTCACCCACATGGCATGTGAAAAAGAGTATAGAGGGTTACGGCAAAAACTGGACGCACTTCTCGTACAAACTGGGCAATCTCTTTCGGAGTATCAGGGTTTCGGACGAGAACTCATCTGTTACACGGGCACTTCATTTTCTTAAACTTATTTGAACTCCAGACTTTTTTTGCGTTTTGTATGCACCATTCAAAGCGAGGTCATCAATTTTCAACACGTTCTGACATCATTTGCTATTTTTCAGTCATTTACCTATTTGTTTAGAGAGCTAAATGACCGTGAAATTGAAAATCACTACAGAATTAAATCTGAAAAGGTTGAAACTTGGCATGGTATCATCATTTCACCCAGATGGAATGTGCAAAAGAGTAGAGGGTTACGGCAAAAACTAGACACACTTCGTGTACAAACTGGACAATCTCTTTCGGAGTATTAGGGTTTCGAACGAGAACTCGTCTGTTACACGGGCACTTCATTTTTTAAAACTTATTTGAACTCCAGAATTTTTTTGCGTTTCGTATGCACCATTCAAAGCGAGGTCATCAATTTTCAACACGTTCTAACATCATTTGCTATTTTTCAGTCATTTACCTATTTGTTGAGAGAGCCAAATGACCGTGAAATTGAAAATCACTACAAAATGAACTCTGAAAAGGTTGAAACTTGGGATGGTATCATCATTTCACCCACATGGCATGTGAAAAAGAGTAGAGAGGGTTACGGCAAAAACTGGACGCACTTCTCGTACAAACTGGGCAATCTCTTTCGGAGTATCAGGGTTTCGGACGAGAACTCATCTGTTACACGGGCACTTCATTTTTTTAAACTTATTTTAACTCGAGACTGTTTTTACGTTCCGTATGCACCATTAAAAGCGAGGTCATCAATTTTCAACACGTTCTGACATCATTTGCTATTTTTCAGTCATTTACCTATTTGTTGAGAGAGCCAAATGACCGTGAAATTGAAAATCGATACAAAATGAACTCTGAAAAGGTTAAAACTTGGGATGGTATCATCATTTCACCCACATGGCATGTGAGAAAGAGTATCGAGGGTTACGGCAAAAACTGGACGCACTTCTTGTACAAACTAAGCAATCTCTTTCGGAGTATCAGGGTTTCGGACAAGAACTCATTTGTTACACGGGGACTTCATTTTTTTAGACTTATTTGAACTCCAGACTTTTTTTGCGTTTCGTATGCACCATTCAAAGCGAGGTCATCAATTTTCAACACGTTCTGACATCATTTGCTATTTTTCAGTCATTTACCTATTTGTTGAGAGAGCCAAATGACCGTGAAATTGAAAATCACTACAAAATGAACTCTGAAAAGGTTGAAACTTGGGATGGTATCATCATTTCACCCACATGGCATGTGAAAAAGAGTATAGAGGGTTACGGCAAAAACTGGACGCACTTCTCGTACAAACTGGGCAATCTCTTTCGGAGTATCAGGGTTTCGGACGAGAACTCATCTGTTACACGGGCACTTCATTTTCTTAAACTTATTTGAACTCCAGACTTTTTTTGCGTTTTGTATGCACCATTCAAAGCGAGGTCATCAATTTTCAACACGTTCTGACATCATTTGCTATTTTTCAGTCATTTACCTATTTGTTTAGAGAGCTAAATGACCGTGAAATTGAAAATCACTACAGAATTAAATCTGAAAAGGTTGAAACTTGGCATGGTATCATCATTTCACCCAGATGGAATGTGCAAAAGAGTAGAGGGTTACGGCAAAAACTAGACACACTTCGTGTACAAACTGGACAATCTCTTTCGGAGTATTAGGGTTTCGAACGAGAACTCGTCTGTTACACGGGCACTTCATTTTTTAAAACTTATTTGAACTCCAGAATTTTTTTGCGTTTCGTATGCACCATTCAAAGCGAGGTCATCAATTTTCAACACGTTCTAACATCATTTGCTATTTTTCAGTCATTTACCTATTTGTTGAGAGAGCCAAATGACCGTGAAATTGAAAATCACTACAAAATGAACTCTGAAAAGGTTGAAACTTGGGATGGTATCATCATTTCACCCACATGGCATGTGAAAAAGAGTAGAGAGGGTTACGGCAAAAACTGGACGCACTTCTCGTACAAACTGGGCAATCTCTTTCGGAGTATCAGGGTTTCGGACGAGAACTCATCTGTTACACGGGAACTTCATTTTTTTAAACTTATTTGAACTCCAGACTTTTTTTGCGTTTCGTATGCACCATTCAAAGCGAGGTCATCAATTTTCAACACGTTCTGACATCATTTGCTATTTTTCAGTCATTTACCTATTTGTTGAGAGAGCCAAATGACCGTGAAATTGAAAATCGATACAAAATGAACTCTGAAAAGGTTAAAACTTGGGATGGTATCATCATTTCACCCACATGGCATGTGAGAAAGAGTATCGAGGGTTACGGCAAAAACTGGACGCACTTCTTGTACAAACTAAGCAATCTCTTTCGGAGTATCAGGGTTTCGGACAAGAACTCATTTGTTACACGGGGACTTCATTTTTTTAGACTTATTTGAACTCCAGAATTTTTTTGCGTTTCGTATGCACCATTCAAAGCGAGGTCATCAATTTTCAACACGTTCTGACATCATTTGCTATTTTTCAGTCATTTACCTATTTGTTGAGAGAGCCAAATGACCGTGAAATTGAAAATCACTACAAAATGAACTCTGAAAAGGTTGAAACTTGGGATGGTATCATCATTTCACCCACATGGCATGTGAAAAAGAGTATAGAGGGTTACGGCAAAAACTGGACGCACTTCTCGTACAAACTGGGCAATCTCTTTCGGAGTATCAGGGTTTCGGACGAGAACTCATCTGTTACACGGGCACTTCATTTTCTTAAACTTATTTGAACTCCAGACTTTTTTTGCGTTTTGTATGCACCATTCAAAGCGAGGTCATCAATTTTCAACACGTTCTGACATCATTTGCTATTTTTCAGTCATTTACCTATTTGTTTAGAGAGCTAAATGACCGTGAAATTGAAAATCACTACAGAATTAAATCTGAAAAGGTTGAAACTTGGCATGGTATCATCATTTCACCCAGATGGAATGTGCAAAAGAGTAGAGGGTTACGGCAAAAACTAGACACACTTCGTGTACAAACTGGACAATCTCTTTCGGAGTATTAGGGTTTCGAACGAGAACTCGTCTGTTACACGGGCACTTCATTTTTTAAAACTTATTTGAACTCCAGAATTTTTTTGCGTTTCGTATGCACCATTCAAAGCGAGGTCATCAATTTTCAACACGTTCTAACATCATTTGCTATTTTTCAGTCATTTACCTATTTGTTGAGAGAGCCAAATGACCGTGAAATTGAAAATCACTACAAAATGAACTCTGAAAAGGTTGAAACTTGGGATGGTATCATCATTTCACCCACATGGCATGTGAAAAAGAGTAGAGAGGGTTACGGCAAAAACTGGACGCACTTCTCGTACAAACTGGGCAATCTCTTTCGGAGTATCAGGGTTTCGGACGAGAACTCATCTGTTACACGGGAACTTCATTTTTTTAAACTTATTTGAACTCCAGACTTTTTTTGCGTTTCGTATGCACCATTCAAAGCGAGGTCATCAATTTTCAACACGTTCTGACATCATTTGCTATTTTTCAGTCATTTACCTATTTGTTGAGAGAGCCAAATGACCGTGAAATTGAAAATCGATACAAAATGAACTCTGAAAAGGTTAAAACTTGGGATGGTATCATCATTTCACCCACATGGCATGTGAGAAAGAGTATCGAGGGTTACGGCAAAAACTGGACGCACTTCTTGTACAAACTAAGCAATCTCTTTCGGAGTATCAGGGTTTCGGACAAGAACTCATTTGTTACACGGGGACTTCATTTTTTTAGACTTATTTGAACTCCAGACTTTTTTTGCGTTTCGTATGCACCATTCAAAGCGAGGTCATCAATTTTCAACACGTTCTGACATCATTTGCTATTTTTCAGTCATTTACCTATTTGTTGAGAGAGCCAAATGACCGTGAAATTGAAAATCACTACAAAATGAACTCTGAAAAGGTTGAAACTTGGGATGGTATCATCATTTCACCCACATGGCATGTGAAAAAGAGTATAGAGGGTTACGGCAAAAACTGGACGCACTTCTCGTACAAACTGGGCAATCTCTTTCGGAGTATCAGGGTTTCGGACGAGAACTCATCTGTTACACGGGCACTTCATTTTCTTAAACTTATTTGAACTCCAGACTTTTTTTGCGTTTTGTATGCACCATTCAAAGCGAGGTCATCAATTTTCAACACGTTCTGACATCATTTGCTATTTTTCAGTCATTTACCTATTTGTTTAGAGAGCTAAATGACCGTGAAATTGAAAATCACTACAGAATTAAATCTGAAAAGGTTGAAACTTGGCATGGTATCATCATTTCACCCAGATGGAATGTGCAAAAGAGTAGAGGGTTACGGCAAAAACTAGACACACTTCGTGTACAAACTGGACAATCTCTTTCGGAGTATTAGGGTTTCGAACGAGAACTCGTCTGTTACACGGGCACTTCATTTTTTTAAACTTATTTGAACTCCAGAATTTTTTTGCGTTTCGTATGCACCATTCAAAGCGAGGTCATCAATTTTCAACACGTTCTAACATCATTTGCTATTTTTCAGTCATTTACCTATTTGTTGAGAGAGCCAAATGACCGTGAAATTGAAAATCACTACAAAATGAACTCTGAAAAGGTTGAAACTTGGGATGGTATCATCATTTCACCCACATGGCATGTGAAAAAGAGTAGAGAGGGTTACGGCAAAAACTGGACGCACTTCTCGTACAAACTGGGCAATCTCTTTCGGAGTATCAGGGTTTCGGACGAGAACTCATCTGTTACACGGGAACTTCATTTTTTTAAACTTATTTGAACTCCAGACTTTTTTTGCGTTTCGTATGCACCATTCAAAGCGAGGTCATCAATTTTCAACACGTTCTGACATCATTTGCTATTTTTCAGTCATTTACCTATTTGTTGAGAGAGCCAAATGACCGTGAAATTGAAAATCGATACAAAATGAACTCTGAAAAGGTTAAAACTTGGGATGGTATCATCATTTCACCCACATGGCATGTGAGAAAGAGTATCGAGGGTTACGGCAAAAACTGGACGCACTTCTTGTACAAACTAAGCAATCTCTTTCGGAGTATCAGGGTTTCGGACAAGAACTCATTTGTTACACGGGGACTTCATTTTTTTAGACTTATTTGAACTCCAGACTTTTTTTGCGTTTCGTATGCACCATTCAAAGCGAGGTCATCAATTTTCAACACGTTCTGACATCATTTGCTATTTTTCAGTCATTTACCTATTTGTTTAGAGCGCTAAATGACCGTGAAATTGAAAATCACTACAGAATGAACTATGAAAAGGTTGAAACTTGGCATGGTATCATCATTTCACCCAGATGGAATGTGCAAAAGAGTAGAGGGTTACGGCAAAAACTAGACACACTTCGTGTACAAACTGGACAATCTCTTTCAGAGTATTAGGGTTTCGAACAAGAACTCGTGTGTTACACGGGCACTTCATTTTTTTAAACTTATTTGAACTCCAGACTTTTTTTGCGTTTCGTATGCACCATTCAAAGCGAGGTCATCAATTTTCAACACGTTCTGACATCATTTGCTATTTTTCAGTCATTTACCTATTTGTTGAGAGAGCCAAATGACCGTGAAATTGAAAATCACTACAAAATGAACTCTGAAAAGGTTGAAACTTGGGATGGTATCATCATTTCACCCACATGGCATGTGAAAAAGAGTAGAGAGGGTTACGGCAAAAACTGGACGCACTTCTCGTACAAACTGGGCAATCTCTTTCGGAGTATCAGGGTTTCGGACGAGAACTCATCTGTTACACGGGCACTTCATTTTTTTTAAACTTATTTGAACTCCAGACGTTTTTTGCGTTTTGTATGCACCATTCAAAGCGAGGTCATCAATTTTCAACACGTTCTGACATCATTTGCTATTTTTCAGTCATTTACCTATTTGTTGAGAGAGCCAAATGACCGTGAAATTTAAAATCACTACAAAATGAACTCTGAAAAGGTTGAAACTAGGGATGGTATCATCATTTCACCCACATGGCATGTGAAAAAGAGTAGAGAGGGTTACGGCAAAAACTGGACACACTTCTCGTACAAACTGGGCAATCTCTTTCGGAGTATCAGGGTTTCGGACGAGAACTCATCTGTTACACGGGCACTTCATTTTTTTAAACTTATTTGAACTCCAGACTTTTTTTGCGTTTCGTATGCACCATTCAAAGCGAGGTCATCAATTTTCAACACGTTCTGACATCATTTGCTATTTTTCAGTCATTTACCAATTTGTTTAGAGAGCTAAATGACCGTGAAATTGAAAATCACTACACAATGAACTCTGAAAAGGTTGAAACTTGGCATGGTATCATCATTTCACCCACATGGAATGTGCAAAAGAGTAGAGGGTTACGGAAAAAACTAGACACACTTCGTGTACAAACTGGACAATCTCTTTCGAAGTATTAGGGTTTCGAATGAGAACTCGTCTGTTACACGGGCACTTCATTTTTTTAAACTTATTTGAACTCCAGACTTTTTTTTGCGTTCCTATGCACCATTCAAAGAGATGTCATCAATTTTCAACACTTTCTAACATCATTTGCTATTTTTCAGTCATTTACCAATTTGTTTAGAGAGCTAAATGACCGTGAAATTGAAAATCACTACAAATTGAACTCTGAAAATGTTGAAACTTGGCATGGTATCGTCATTCACCCACATAGCATGTGCAAAATAGTAGAGAGGGTTACGGCAAAAACTGGACGCACTTCGTGTACAAACTGGGCAATCTCTTTCGGAGTATCAGGGTTTCGGACAAGAACTCATCTGTTACACGGGCACTTCATTTTTTTAAACTTATTTGAACTCCAGACTTTTTTTGCGTTCCGTATGCACCATTCAAAGCGAGGTCATCAATTTTCAACATGTTCTGACCTCATTTGCTATTTTCAGTCATTTACCAGTTTGTTTAGAGAACTAAATGACCGTGAAATTGAAAATCACTACAAAATGAACTCTGAAAAGGTTGAAACTTGGCATGGTATCATCATTTCACCCACATGGCATGTGAAAAAGAGTAGAGAGGGTTATGGCAAAAACTGGACGCACCTCGCGTACAAACTGGGCAATCTCTTTCGGAGTATGAGGGTTTCGGACGAGAACTCATCTGGTACACGGGCACTTTATTTTTTTAAACTTATTTGAACTCCAGACTTTTTTTGCGTTCCGTATGCACCATTCAAAGCGACGTCATCAATTTTCAACACTTTCTAACATCATTTGCTATTTTCAGTCATTTACCGATTTATTTAGAGAGCTAAATGACGGTGAAATTGAAAATCACTACAAAATGAACTCTGAACATGTTGAAACTTAGCATGGTAACATCATTTCACCCACATGGCATGTGAAAAATAGTAGAGAGGGTTACGGAAAAAAACTGGACGCACTTCTTGTACAAACTCGACAATCTCTTTCGAAGTATCAGGGTTTCGGACGAGAACTCATCGGTTACACGGGCACTTCATTTTTTAAAACTTATTAGAACTCCAGACTTTTTTTTGCGTTTCGTATGCACCATTCAAAGCGAGGTCATCAATTTTCAACATGTTCTGACATCATTTGCTATTTTTCAGTCATTTACCTATTTGTTGAGAGAGCCAAATGACCGTGAAATTGAAAATCACTACAAAATGAACTCTGAAAAGGTTGAAACTTGGGATGGTATCATCATTTCACCCACATGGCATGTGAAAAAGAGTATAGAGGGTTACGGCAAAAACTGGACGCACTTCTCGTACAAACTGGGCGATCTCTTTCGGAGTATCAGGGTTTCGGACGAGAACTCATCTGTTACACGGGCACTTCATTTTTTTAAACTTATTTGAACTCCAGACTTTTTTTGCGTTTCGTATGCACCATTCAAAGCGAGGTCATCAATTTTCAACACGTTCTGACATCATTTGCTATTTTTCAGTCATTTACCTATTTGTTTAGAGAGCTAAATGACCGTGAAATTGAAAATCACTACAGAATTAACTCTGAAAAGGTTGAAACTTGGCATGGTATCATCATTTCACCCAGATGGAATGTGCAAAAGAGTAGAGGGTTACGGCAAAAACTAGACACACTACGTGTACAAACTGGACAATCTCTTTCGGAGTATTAGGGTTTCGAACGAGAACTCGTCTGTTACACGGGCACTTCATTTTTTTAAACTTATTTGAACTCCAGACTTTTTTTGCGTTCCTATGCACCATTCAAAGAGATGTCATCAATTTTCAACACTTTCTAACATCGTTTGCTATTTTTCAGTCATTTACCAATTTGTTTAGAGAGCTAAATGACCGTGAAATTGAAAATCACTACAAATTGAACTCTGAAAATGTTGAAACTTGGCATGGTATCGTCATTCACCCACATAGCATGTGCAAAATAGTAGAGAGGGTTACGGCAAAAACTGGACGCACTTCGTGTACAAAATGGGCAATCTCTTTCGGAGTATCAGGGTTTCGGACAAGAACTCATCTGTTACACGGGCACTTCATTTTTTAAAACTTATTTGAACTCCAGACTTTTTTTGCGTTCCGTATGCACAATTCAAAGCAAGGTCATCAATTTTCAACATGTTCTGACCTCATTTGCTATTTTCAGTCATTTACCAGTTTGTTTAGAGAACTAAATGACCGTGAAATTGAAAATCACTACAAAATGAATTCTGAAAAGGTTGAAACTTGGCATGGTATCATCATTTCACCCACATGGCATGTGAAAAAGAGTAGAGAGGGTTACGGCAAAAACTGGACGCACTTCGCGTACAAACTGGGCAATCTCTTTCGGAGTATCAGGGTTTCGGACGAGAACTCATCTGGTACACGGGCACTTTATTTTTTTAAACTTATTTGAACTCTAGACTTTTTTTGCGTTCCGTATGCACCATTCAAAGCGACGTCATCAATTTTCAACACTTTCTAACATCATTTGCTATTTTCAGTCATTTACCGATTTATTTAGAGAGCTAAATGACGGTGAAATTGAAAATCACTACAAAATGAACTCTGAACATGTTGAAACTTGGCATGGTAACATCATTTCACCCACATGGCATGTGCAAAATAGTAGAGAGGGTTACGGAAAAAAACTGGACGCACTTCGTGTACAAACACGACAATCTCTTTCGAAGTATCAGGGTTTCGGACGAGAACTCATCGGTTACACGGGCACTTCATTTTTTTTAACTTATTTGAACTCCAGACTTTTTTTTGCGTTTCGTATGCACCATTCAAAGCGAGGTCATGAATTTTCAACACGTTCTGACATCATTTGCTATTTTTCAGTCATTTACCTATTTGTTGAGAGAGCGAAATGACCATGAAATTGAATATCACTACAAAATGAACTCTGAAAAGGTTGAAACTTGGGATGGTATCATCATTTCACCCACATGGCATGTGAAAAAGAGTATAGAGGGTTACGGCAAAAACTGGACGCACTTCTCGTACAAACTAAGCAATCTCTTTCGGAGTATCAGGGTTTCGGACGAGAACTCATCTGTTACACGGGCACTTCATTTTTTTAAACTTATTTGAACTCCAGACTTTTTTTGCGTTTCGTATGCACCATTCAAAGCGAGGTCATCAATTTTCAACACGTTCTGACATCATTTGCTATTTTTCAGTCATTTACCTATTTGTTTAGAGAGCTAAATGACTGTGAAATTGAAAATCACTACAGAATGAACTCTGAAAAGGTTGAAACTTGGCATGGTATCATCATTTCACCCAGATGGAATGTGCAAAAGAGTAGAGGGTTACGGCAAAAACTAGACACACTTCGTGTACAAAATGGACAATCTCTTTCGGAGTATTAGGGTTTCGAACGAGAACTCGTCTGTTACACGGGCACTTCATTTTTTTAAACTTATTTGAACTTCAGACTTTTTTTGCTTTCCTATGCACCATTCAGAGAGATGTCATCAATTTTCAACACTTTCTAACATCGTTTGCTATTTTTCAGTCATTTACCAATTTGTTTAGAGAGCTAAATGACCGTGAAATTGAAAATCACTACAAATTGAACTCTGAAAATGTTGAAACTTGGCATGGTATCGTCATTCACCCACATAGCATGTGCAAAATAGTAGAGAGGGTTACGGCAAAAACTGGACGCACTTCGTGTACAAAATGGGCAATCTCTTTCGGAGTATCAGGGTTTCGGACAAGAACTCATCTGTTACACGGGCACTTCATTTTTTTAAACTTATTTGAACTCCAGACATTTTTCGCGTTCCGTAAGCACCATTCAAAGCAAGGTCATCAATTTTCAACATGTTCTGACCTCATTTGCTATTTTCAGTCATTTACCAGTTTGTTTAGAGAACTAAATGACCGTGAAATTGAAAATCACTACAAAATGAACTCTGAAAAGGTTGAAACTTGGCATGGTATCATCATTTCACCCACATGGCATGTGAAAAAGAGTAGAGAGGGTTGCGGCAAAAACTGGACGCACTTCGCGTACAAACTGGGCAATCTCTTTCGGAGTATCAGGGTTTCGGACGAGAACTCATCTGGTACACGGGCACTTTATTTTTTTAAACTTATTTGAACTCCAGACTTTTTTTGCGTTCCGTATGCACCATTCAAAGCGACGTCATCAATTTTCAACACTTTCTAACATCATTTGCTATTTTCAGTCATTTACCGATTTATTTAGAGAGCTAAATGACGGTGAAATTGAAAATCACTACAAAATGAATTCTGAACATGTTGAAACTTGGCATGGTAACATCATTTCACCCACATGGCATGTGCAAAATAGTAGAGAGGGTTACGGAAAAAAACTGGACGCACTTCGTGTACAACCACGACAATCTCTTTCGAAGTATCAGGGTTTCGGACGAGAACACATCGGTTACACGGGCACTTCATTTTTTAAACTTATTTGAACTCCAGACTTTTTTTGCGTTTCGTATGCACCATTCAAAGCGAGGTCATCAATTTTCAACACGTTCTGACATCATTTGCTATTTTTCAGTCATTTACCTATTTGTTGAGAGAGCCAAATGACCGTGAAATTGAAAATCACTACAAAATGAACTCTGAAAAGGTTGAAACTTGGGATGGTATCATCATTTCACCCACATGGTGTGTGAAAAAGAGTAGAGAGGGTTACGGCAAAAACTGGACGCACTTCTCGTACAAACCGGGCAATCTCTTTCGGAGTATCAGGGTTTCGGACGAGAACTCATCTGTTGCACGGGACTTCATTTTTTTAAACTTATTTGAACACCAGACTTTTTTTGCGTTCCTATGCACCATTCAAAGAGACGTCATCAATTTTCAACACTTTCTAACATCATTTTCTATTTTTCAGTCATTTACCAATTTCTTTAGAGAGCTAAATGTCCGTGAAATTGAAAATCACTACAAATTGAACTCTGAAAATGTTGAAACTTGGCATGGTCTCGTCATTGAGCCACATAGCATGTGCAAAATAGTAGAGAGGGTTATGGCAAAAACTGGACGCACTTCGTGTACAAACTGGAAAATCTCTTTTGGAGTATCAGGGTTTCGGACGAGAACTCATCTGTTACACGGGCACTTCATTTTTTAAAACTTATTTGAACTCCAGACTTTTTTTGCGTTCCGTATGCACCATTCAAACCGACGTCATCAATTTTCAACACTTTCTAACATCATTTGGTATTTTCAGTCATTTGCCGATTTATTTAGAGAGCTAAATGACGGTGAAATTGAAAATCACTACAAAATGAACTCTGAACATGTTGAAACTTGGCATGGTAACATCATTTCACCCACATGGCATATGCAAAATAGTAGAGAGGGTTACGGAAAAAAACTGGATGCACTTCGTGTACAAACTCCACAATCTCTTTCGGAGTATCAGGGTTTCGGACGAGAACTCATCGGTTACACGGGCACTTCATTTTTTTAAGCTTATTTGAACTCCAGACTTTTTTTGCGTTTCATATGCACCATTCAAAGCGAGCTCATCAATTTTCAACACTTTCTGACATCATTTGCTATTTTTCAGTCATTTACCTATTTGTTGAGAGAGCCAAATGACCGTGAAATTGAAAATCACTACAAAATGAACTCTGAAAAGGTTGAAACTTGGCATGGTATCATCATTTCACCCACATGGCATGTGAAAAAGAGTAGAGAGGGTTACGGCAAAAACTGGATGCACTTCTTGTACAAACTGGGCAATCTCTTTCGGAGTATCAGGGTTTCGGACGAGAACTCATCTGTTACACGAGCACTTCATTTTTTTAAACTTATTTGAACTCCAGACTTTTTTTGCGTTCCTATGCACCATTCAAAGAGACGTCATCAATTTTCAACACTTTCTAACATCATTTTCTATTTTTTAGTCATTTACCAATTTCTTTAGAGAGCTAAATGTCCGTGAAATTGAAAATCACTACAAATTGAACTCTGAAAATGTTGAAACTTGGCATGGTATCGTCATTGAGCCACATAGCATGTGCAAAATAGTAGAGAGGGTTACGGCAAAAACTGGACGCACTTCGTGTACAAACTGGAAAATCTCTTTTGGAGTATCAGGGTTTCGGACGAGAACTCATCTGTTACACGGGCACTTCATTTTTTAAAACTTATTTGAACTCCAGACTTTTTTTGCGTTCCGTATGCACCATTCAAACCGACGTCATCAATTTTCAACACTTTCTAACATCATTTGGTATTTTCAGTCATTTGCCGATTTATTTAGAGAGCTAAATGACGGTGAAATTGAAAATCACTACAAAATGAACTCTGAACATGTTGAAACTTGGCATGGTAACATCATTTCACCCACATGGCATATGCAAAATAGTAGAGAGGGTTACGGAAAAAAACTGGATGCACTTCGTGTACAAACTCCACAATCTCTTTCGGAGTATCAGGGTTTCGGACGAGAACTCATCGGTTACACGGGCACTTCATTTTGTTAAGCTTATTTGAACTCCAGACTTTTTTTGCGTTTCATATGCACCATTCAAAGCGAGCTCATCAATTTTCAACACTTTCTGACATCATTTGCTATTTTTCAGTCATTTACCTATTTGTTGAGAGAGCCAAATGACCGTGAAATTGAAAATCACTACAAAATGAACTCTGAAAAGGTTGAAACTTGGCATGGTATCGTCATTCACCCACATAGCATGTGAAAAAGAGTAGAGAGGGTTACGGCAAAAACTGGATGCACTTCTTGTACAAACTGGGCAATCTCTTTCGGAGTATCAGGGTTTCGGACGAGAACTCATCTGTTACACGGGCACTTCATTTTTTAAAACTTATTTGAACTCCAGACTTTTTTTGCGTTCCGTATGCACCATTCAAACCGACGTCATCAATTTTCAACACTTTCTAACATCATTTGGTATTTTCAGTCATTTGCCGATTTATTTAGAGAGTTAAATGACGGTGAAATTGAAAATCACTACAAAATGAACTCTGAACATGTTGAAACTTGGCATGGTAACATCATTTCACCCACATGGCATGTGGAAAATAGTAGAGAGGGTTACGGAAAAAAACTGGATGCACTTCGTGTACAAACTCGACAATCTCTTTCGGAGTATCAGGGTTTCGGACGAGAACTCATCGGTTACACGGGCACTTCATCTTTTTAAACTTATTTGAACTCCAGACTTTTTTGCGTTTCATATGCACCATTCAAAGCGAGCTCATCAATTTTCAACACTTTCTGACATCATTTGCTATTTTTCAGTCATTTACCTATTTGTTGAGAGAGCCAAATGAACTCTGAAAAGGTTGAAACTTGGCATGGTATCATCATTTCACCCACATGGCATGTGAAAAAGAGTAGAGAGGCTTACGGCAAAAACTGGACACACTTCTTGTACAAACTGGGCAATCTCTTTCGGAGTATCAGGGTTTCGGACGAGAACTCATCTGTTACACGGGAACTTCATTTTTTTAAACTTATTTGAATTCCAGACTTTTTTTGCGTTTCGTATGCACCATTCAAAGCGAGGTCATCAATTTTCAACACGTTCTGACATCATTTGCTATTTTTTAGTCATTTACCTATTTGTTTGGAGAGCTAAATGACCATGAAATTGAAAATCACTACACAATGAACTCTGAAAAGGTTGAAACTCGGCATGGTATCATCATTTCACCCACATGGAATGTGCAAAAGAGTAGAGGGTTATGGCAAAAACTAGACACACTTCGGGTACAAACTGGACATTCTCTTTCGGAGTATTAGGGTTTCGAACGAGAACTCGTCTGTTACACGGGCACTTCATTTTTTTAAACTTATTTCAACTCCAGACTTTTTTTGCGTTCCTATGCACCATTCAAAGAGATGTCATCAATTTTCAACACTTTCTAACATCATTTGTTATTTTTCAGTCATTTACCAATTTGTTTAGAGAGCTAAATGACCGTGAAATTGAAAATCACTACAAATTGAACTCTGAAAATGTTGAAACTTGGCATGGTATCGTCATTCACCCACATAGCATGTGCAAAATAGTAGAGAGGGTTACGGCAAAAACTGGACGCACTTCGTGTACAAATTGGGCAATCTCTTTCAGAGTATGAGGGTTTCGGACAAGAACTCATCTGTTACACGGGCACTTCATTTTTTAAAACTTATTTGAACTCCAGACTTTTTTTGCGTTCCGTATGCACCATTCAAAGCGAGGTCATCAATTTTCAACATGTTCTGACCTCATTTGCTATTTTCAGTCATTTACCAGTTTGTTTAGAGAACTAAATGACCATGAAATTGAAAATCACTACAAAATGAACTCTGAAAAGGTTGAAACTTGGCATGGTATCATCATTTCACCCACATGGCATGTGAAAAAGAGTACAGAGGGTTACGGCAAAAACTGGACGCACTTCGCGTACAAACTAGGCAATCTCTTTCGGAGTATCAGGGTTTCGGATGAGAACTCATCTGGTACACGGGCACTTTATTTTTTAAACTTATTTGAACTCCGGACTTTTTTGCGTTCCTATGCACCATTCAAAGCGACGTCATAAAATTTTAACACTTTCTAACATCATTTGCTATTTTCAGTCATTTACCGATTTGTTTAGAGAGCTAAATGACCGTGAAATTGAAAATCACTACACAATGAACTCTGAAACGGTTGAAACTTGGCATGGTATCATCATTTCACCCACATGGAATGTGCAAAAGAGTAGAGGGTTACGGCAAAAACTGGACACACTTCGTGTACAAACTGGACAATCTCTTTCGGAGTATCAGGGTTTCGAACGAGAACTCGTCTGTTACACGGGCACTTCATTTTTTTAAACTTATTTGAACTCCAGACATTTTTTTGCGTTCCTATGCACCATTCAAAGAGGCGTCATCAATTTTCAACACTTTCTAACATCATTTGCTATTTTTCAGTCATTTACCGATTTGTTTAGAGAGCTAAATGACCGTGAAATTGAAAATCACTACAAATTGAACTCTGAAAATGTTCAAACTTGGCATGGTATCGTCATTCACCCACATAGCATGTGCAAAATAGTAGAGAGGGTTACGGCAAAAACTGGACGCACTTCATGTACAAACTGGGCAATCTCTTTCGAGTATCAGGGTTTCGGACGAGAACTCTTCTGTTACACGGGCACTTAATTTTTTTCAACTTATTTGAACTCCAGTCATTTTTTGTGTTCCTATGCACCATTCAAAGAGACGTCATGAATTTTCAACACTTTCTAACATAATTTGCTATTTTTCAGTCATTTACCGTTTTGTTTAGAGAGCTAAATGACCGTGAAATTGAAAATCACTACAAATTGTACTCTGAAAATGTTGAAACTTGGCATGGTATCGTCATTGACCCACATAGCATGTGCAAACTAGTAGAGAGGGTTATGGCAAAAACTGGACGGACTTCGTGTACAAACTGGAAAATCTCTTTTGGAGTATCAGGGTTTCGGACGAGAACTCATCTGTTACACGGGCACTTCATTTTTTAAAACTTATTTGAACTCCAAACTTTTTTTGTGTTCTGTATGCACCATTAAAAGCGACGTCATCAATTTTCAACGCTTTCTAACATCATTTGCTATTTTCAGTCATTTACCGATTTATTTAGAGAGCTAAATGACGGTGAAATTGAAAATCACTACAAAATGAACTCTGAACATGCTGAAACTTGGCATGGTAACATCATTTCACCCACATGGCATGTGCAAAATAGTAGAGAGGGTTACCGAGAAAAACTGGACGCACTTTGTGTAGAAACTCGACAATCTCTTTCGGAGTATCAGGGTTTCGGACGAGAACTCATCGGTTACACGGGCACTTCATTTTTTCAAACTTATTTGAACTCCAGACATTTTTTGCGTTTCGTATGCACCATTCAAAGCGAGGTCATCAATTTTCAACACGTTCTGACATCATTTGCTATTTTTCAGTCATTTACCTATTTGTTGAGAGAGCCAAATGACCGTGAACTTGAAAATCACTACAAAAGGAACTCTCAAAAGGTTGAAACTTGGGATGGTATCATCATTTGACCCACATGGCATGTGAAAAAGAGTAGAGAGGGTTACGGCAAAAACTGGACGCACTTCTCGTACAAACTGGGCAATCTCTTTCGGAGTATCAGGGTTTCGGACGAGAACTCATCTGTTACACGGGCACTTCATTTTTTTAAACTGATTTGAACTCCAGACTTTTTTTTGCGTTTCGTATGCACCATTCAAAGCGAGGTCATCAATTTTGAACACGTTCTGACATCATTTGCTATTTTTCAGTCATTTACCTATTTGTTTAGAGAGCTAAATGACCGTGAAATTGAAAATCACTACACAATGAACTCTGAAAAGGTTGAAACTTGGCATGGTATCATCATTTCACCCACATGGAATGTGCAAAAGAGTAGAGGGTTACGGCAAAAACTAGACACACTTCATGTACAAACTGGACAATCTCTTTCGGAGTATTAGGGTTTCGAACGAGAACAAGTCTGTTACACGGGCACTTCATTTTTTTAACTTATTTGAACTCCAGACTTTTTTTTGCATTCCTGTGCACCATTCAAAGAGACGTCATAAATTTTCAACACTTTCTAACATCATTTGCTATTTTTCAGTCATTTACCAATTTGTTTAGAGAGCTAAATGACCGTGAAATTAAAAATCACTACAAATTGAACTCTGAAAATGTTGAAACTTGGCATAGTATCGTCATTCACCCACATAGCATGTGCAAAATAGTAGAGAGGGTTACGGCAAAAACTGGACGCACTTCGTGTACAAACTGGGCAATCTCTTTCGGAGTATCAGGGTTTCGGACGAGAACTCATCTGTTACACGGGCACTTCATTTTTTTAAACTTATTTGAACTCCAGACTTTTTTTGCGTTCCGGATGCACCATTCAAAGCGACGTCATCAATTTTCAACATGTTCCGACCTCATTTGCTATTTTCAGTCATTTACCAGTTTGTTTAGAGAACTAAGTGACCGTGGAATTGAAAATCACTACAAAATGAACTCTGAAAAGGTTGAAACTTGGCATGGTATCATCATTTCACCCACATGGCATGTGAAAAAGAGTAGAGAGGGTTACGGCAAAAACTGGACGCACTTCGCGTACAAACTAGGCATTCTCTTGCGGAGTATCAGGGTTTCGGACGAGAACTCATCTGGTACATGGGCACTTCATTTTTTAAACTTATTTGAACTCCGTACTTTTTTGCGTTCCTATGCACCATTCAAAGCGACGTCATAAAATTTCAACACTTTGTAACATCATTTGCTATTTTCAGTCATTTACCGATTTGTTTAGAGAGCTAAATGACCGTGAAATTGAAAATCACTACACAATGAACTCTGAAACGGTTGAAACTTGGCATGGTATCATCATTTCACCCACATGGAATGTGCAAAAGAGTAGAGGGTTAAGGCAAAAACTGGACACACTTCGTGTACAAACTGGACAATCTGTTTGAGAGTATCAGGGTTTTGAACGAGAACTCGTCTGTTACACGGGCACTTCATTTTTTTAAACTTATTTGAACTCTAGACATTTTTTTGCGTTCCTATGCACCATTCAAAGAGGCGTCATCAATTTTCAACACTTTCTAACATGACTTGCTATTTTCAGTCATTTACCGATTTGTATAGAGAGCTAAATGACCGTGAAATTGAAAATCACTACACAATGAACTCTGAAATGGTTGAAACTTGGCATGGTATCATCATTTCACCCACATGGAATGTGCAAAAGAGTAGAGGGTTACGTCAAAAACTGGACACACTTCGTGTACAAACTGGACAATCTCTTTCGGAGTATCAGGGTTTCGAACGAGAACTCGTCTGTTACACGGGCACTTCATTTTTTAAACTTATTTGAACTCCAGACATTTTTTGCGTTCCTATGCACCATTCAAAGAGGCGTCATCAATTTTCAACACATTCTAACATCATTTGCTATTTTTCAGTCATTTACCGATTTGTTTAGAGAGCTAATTGACCGTGAAATTGAAAATCACTACAAATTGAACTCTGAAAATGTTGAAACTTGGCATGGTATCGTCATTCACCCACATAGCATGTGCAAAATAGTAGAGAGGGTTACGGCAAAAACTGGACGCACTTCATGTACAAACTGGGCAATCTCTTTCGGAGTATCAGGGTTTCGGACGAGAACTCTTCTGTTACACGGGCACTTAATTTTTTTAAACTCATTTGAACTCCAGTCATTTTTTGCGTTCCTATGCACCATTCAAAGAGACGTCATCAATTTTCAACACTTTCTAACATCATTTGCTATTTTTCAGTCATTTATGGATTTGTTTAGAGAGCTAGATGACCATGAAATTGAAAATCACTACAAATTGAACTCTAAAAATGTTGAAACTTGGCATGGTATCGTCATTGACCCACATAGCATGTGCAAAATAGTAGAGAGGTTTACGGAAAAAACTGGACGCACTTCGTGTACAAACTGGAAAATCTCTTTTGGAGAATCAGGGTTTCGGACGAGAACTCATCTGTTACACGGGCACTTCATTTTTTAAAACTTATTTGAACACCAGACTTTTTTTGCATTCCGTATGCACCATTCAAAGCGACGTCATCAATTTTCAACACTTTCTAACATCATTTGCAATTTTCAGTCATTTACCGATTTATTTAGAGAGCTAAATGACGGTGAAATTGAAAATCACTACAAAATTAACTCTGAACATGTTGAAACTTGGCATGTTAACATCATTTCACCCACATGGCATGTGCAAACTAGTAGAGATGGTTACGGAAAAAAACTGGACGCACTTCGTGTACAAACTCGACAATCTCTTTCGGAGTATCAGGGTTTCGGACGAGAACTCATCGGTTACACGGGCACTTCATTTTTTTAAACTTATTTGAACTCTAGACTTTTTTTGCGTTTCGTATGCACCATTCAAAGAGAGGTCATCAATTTTCAACACGTTCTGACATCATTTGCTATTTTTTCAGTCATTTACCTATTTGTTGAGAGACCCAAATGACCGTGAAATTGAAAATCACTACAAAATGAACTCTGAAAAGGTTGAAACTTGGGATGGTATCATCATTTCACCCACATGGCATATGAAAAAGAGTAGAGAGGGTTACGGCAAAAACTGGACGCACTTCTCGTCCAAACTGGGCAATCTCTTTCGGAGTATCGGGGTTTCGGACGAGAACTCGTCTGTTACACGGGCACTTCATTTTTTTCAACTTATTTGAACTCCAGACTTTTTTTGCGTTTCGTATGCACCATTCAAAGCGAGGTCATCAATTTTCAACACGTTCTGACAGCATTTGCTATTTTTCAGTCATTTACCTATTTGTTTAGAGAGCTAAATGACTGTGAAATTGAAAATCACTACACAATGAACTTTGAAAAGGTTGAAACTTGGCATGGTATCATCATTTCACCCACATGGAATGTGCAAAAGAGTAGAGGGTTACGGCAAAAACTAGACACACTTCGTGTACAAACTGGACAATCTCTTTCGGAGTATTAGGGTTTAGAACGAGAACTCGTCTGTTACACGGGCACTTCATTTTTTTAAACTTATTTGAACTCCAGACTTTTTTTTGCATTCCTATGCACCATTCAAAGAGACGTCATCAATTTTCAACACTTTCTAACATCATTTGCTATTTTTCAGTCATTTACCAATTTGTTTAGAGAGCTAAATGACCGTGAAATTGAAAATCACTACACAATGAACTCTGAAAAGGTTTAAACTTGGCATGGTATCATCATTTCACCCAGATGGAATGTGCAAAAGAGTAGAGGGTTACGGCAAAAACTAGACACACTTCGTGTACAAACTGGACAATCTCTTTCGGAGTATCAGGGTTTCGAACGAGAACTCGTCTGTTACACGGGCACTTCATTTTTTTCAACTTATTTGAACTCCAGACTTTTTTTGTGTTCCGTATGCACCATTCAAAGCGAGGTCATCAATTTTCAACTTGTTCTGACCTCATTTGCTATTTTTCAGTCATTTACCAGTTTGTTTAGAGAACTAAATGACCGTGAAATTGAAAATCACTACAAAATGAACTCTGAAAAGGTTGAAACTTGGCAGGGTATCATCATTTCACCCACATGGCATGTGAAAAAGAGTAGAGAGGGTTATGGCAAAAACTGGACGCACTTCGCGTACAAACTGGGCAATCTCTTTCGGAGTATCAGGGTTTCGGACGAGAACTCATCTGGTACACGGGCACTTCATTTTTTTAAACTTATTTGAACTCTAGACTTTTTTGCGTTCCTATGCACCATTCAAAGTGACGTCATAAAATTTCAACACTTTCTAACATCATTTGCTATTTTCAGTCATTTACCGATTTGTTTAGAGAGCTTGACTGTGAAATTGAAAATCACTACACAATGAACTCTGAAACGGTTGAAACTTGGCATGGTATCATCATTTCACCCACATGGAATGTGCAAAAGAGTAGAGGGTTATGGCAAAAACTGGACACACTTCGTGTACAAACTGGACAATCTCTTTCGGAGTATCAGGGTTTCGAACGAGAACTCGTCTGTTACACGGGCACTTCATTTTTTTAAACTTATTTGAAATCCAGACATTTTTTTGCGTTCCTATGCACCATTCAAAGAGACGTCATCAATTTTCAACACTTTCTAACATCATTGGCTATTTTTCAGTCATTTACCAATTTGCTTAGAGAGCTAAATGACCGTGAAATTGAAAATCACTACAAATTGAACTCTGAAAATGTTGAAACTTGGCATGGTATCATCAATCACCCTCATAGCATGTGCAAAATTGTAGATAGGGTTACGGCAAAAACTGGACGCACTTCATGTACAAACTGGGCAATCTCTTTCGGAGTATCAGGGTTTCGGACGAGAACTCTTCTGTTACACGGGCACTTCATTTTTTAAAACTTATTTGAACTCCAGACTTTTTTTGCGTCCGTATGCACCATTCAAAGCGATGTCATCAATTTTCAACACTTTCTAACATCATTTGCTATTTTCAGTCATTTACCGATTTATTTAGGGAGCTAAATGACCGTGAAATTGAAAATCACTACAAAATGAACTCTGAACCTTTTGAAACTTGGCATGGTAACATCATTTCACCCACATGGCATGTGCAAAATAGTAGAGAGGGTTACGAAAAAAACTGGACGCACTTCGTCTACAAACTGGACAATCTTTTTCGGAGTATCAAGCTTTCGGACGAGAACTCATCGGTTACACGGGCACTTCATTTTTTTAAACTTATTTGAACTCCAGACTTTATTTGCGTTCTGTATGCACCATTCAAAGCGAGGTCATCAATTTTCCACACGTTCTGACATCATTTGCTATTTTTCATTCATTTACCTATTTGTTTAGAGAGCTAAATGTCCGTGAAACTGAAAATCACTACAAAATTAACTCTGAAAAGGTTGAAACTTGGCATGGTATCATCATTTCACCCACATGGCATGTGAAAATGAGTAGAGAGGGTTACAGCAAAAACTGGACGCACTTCGTGTACAAACTGGGCAATCTCTTTCGGAGTATTAGGGTTTCGGACGAGAACTCATCTGTTACACGGGCACTTCATTTTTTTAAACTTATTTGTACTCCGGACTTTTTTTGCATTCCGTATGAACCATTTAGAGAGAGGTCATCAATTTTCAACACGTTCTGACATAATTTGTTTAGAGAGCCAATTGACCGTGAAATTGAAAATCACTACAAAATGAACTCTGAAAAGATTGAAACTTGGCATGGTATCATCATTTCACCCACATGGCATGTGAAAAGAGTAGAGAGGGTTACGGCAAAAACTGGACGCACTTCGCGTACAAACTGGGCAATCTCTTTCGGAGTATCAGGGTTTCGGACGAGAACTCATCTGTTACACGGGCACTTCATTTTTTTAAACTTATTTGAACTACAGACTTTTTTTGCGTTCCTATGCACCATTCAAAGCAACGTCATAAAATTTCAACACTTTCTAACATCATTTGCTATTTTCAGTCATTTACCGATTTGTTTAGAGAGCTAAATGACCGTGAAATTGAAAATCACTACACAATGAACTCTGAAAAGGTTGAAACTTGGCATGGTATCATCATTTCACCCACATGGAATGTGCAAAAGAGTAGAGGGTTACGACAAAAACTAGACACACTTCGTGTACAAACTGGACAATCTCTTTGGGACTATGAGGGTTTCGAACGAGAAATCGTCTGTTACACGGGCACTTCATTTTTTTAAACTTATTTGAACTCCAGACTTTTTTTTGCGTTTCTACGCACCATTCAAAGAGACGTCATCAATTTTCAACACATTCTAACATCATTTGCTATTTTTCAGTCATTTACCGATTTGTTTAGAGAGCTAAATGACCGTGAAATTGAAAATCACTACATATTGAACTCTGAAAATGTTGAAACTTGGCATGGTATCGTCATTCACCCACATAGCATGTGCAAAATGTTAGAGAGGGTTACGGCAAAAACTATACGCACTTCGTGTACAAACTGGGCAATCTCTTTCGGAGTATCAGGGTTTCGGACGAGAACTCATCTGTTACACGGACTTCATTTTTTTAAACTTATTTGAACTCCGGACTTTTTTGCATTCCGTATGAACCATTTAGAGAGAGGTCATCAATTTTCAACACGTTCTGACATAATTTGCTATTTTTCAGTCATTTAGCTATTTGTTTAGAGAGCCAAATGACCGTGAAATTGAAAATCACTACAAAATGAACTCTGAAAAGGTTGAAACTTGGCATGGTATCATCATTTCACCCACATGGCATGTGAAAAGAGTGGAGAGGGTTACGGCAAAAACTGGACGCACTTCGCGTACAAACTGGGCAATCTCTTTCGGAGTATCAGGGTTTCGGACGAGAACTCATCTGTTACACGGGCACTTCATTTTTTTAAACTTATTTGAACTACAGACTTTTTTGCGTTCCTATGCACCATTCAAAGCGACGTCATAAAATTTCAACACTTTCTAACATCATTTGCTATTTTCAGTCATTTACCGATTTGTTTAGAGAGCTAAATGACCGTGAAATTGAAAATCACTACACAATGAACTCTGAAAAGGTTGAAACTTGGCATGGTATCATCATTTCACCCACATGGAATGTGCAAAAGAGTAGAGGGTTACGACAAAAACTAGACACACTTCGTGTACAAACTGGACAATCTCTTTGGGACTATCAGGGTTTCGAACGAGAACTCGTCTGTTACACGGGCACTTCATTTTTTTAAACTTATTTGAACTCCAGACTTTTTTTGCGTTCCTATGCACCATTCGAAGAGACGTCATCAATTTTCAACACTTTCTAACATCATTTGCTATTTTTCAGTCGTTTACCGATTTGTTTAGAGAGCTAAATGACCGTGAAATTGAAAATCACTACATATTGAACTCTGAAAATGTTGAAACTTGGCATGGTATCGTCATTCACCCACATAGCATGTGCAAAATAGTAGAGAGGGTTACGGAAAAAACTGGACGCACTTCGTGTACAAACTGGGCAATCTCTTTCGGAGTATCAGGGTTTCGGACGAGAACTCATCTGTTACACTAGCACTTCATTTTTTAAACTTATTTGAACTCCAGACTTTTTTGCGTTCCGTATGCACCATTCAAAGAGACGTCATCAATTTTCAACATGTTCTGACCTCATTTGCTATTTTTCAGTCATTTACCAGTTTGTTTAGAGAACTAAATGACCGTGAAATTGAAAATCACTACAAAATGAACTCTGAAAAGGTTGAAACTTGGCATGGTATCATCATTTCACCCACATGGCATGTGAAGAAGAGTAGAGAGGGTTACGGCAAAAACTGGATGCACTTCGCGTAGAAACTAGCCAATCTCTTTCGGAGTATCAGGGTTTCGGACGAGAACTCATCTGGTACACGGGCACTTCATTTTTTTAAACTTATTTGAACTCCAGACTTTTTTTTGCGTTCCTATGCACCATTCAAAGAGACGTCATCAATTTTCAACACTTTCTAACATCATTTGCTATTTTTCAGTCATTTACCGATTTGTTTAGAGAGCTAAATGACCGTGAAATTGAAAATCACTACATATTGAACTCTGAAAATGTTGAAACTTGGCATGGTATCGTCATTCACCCACATGGCATGTGAAATAGAGTAGAGAGGGTTACGGCAAAAACTGGACGCACTTCGCGTACAAACTGGGCAATCTCTTTCGGAGTATCAGGGTTTCGGACGAGAACTCATCTATTACACGAGCACTTCATTTTTTTAAACTTATTTGAACTCCAGACTTTTTTTGTTCCTATGCACCATTCAAAGTGACGTCATAATATTTCAACACTTTCTAACATCATTTGCTATTTTCAGTCATTTACCGATTTGTTTAGAGAGCTAAATGACCGTGAAATTGAAAATCACTACACAATGAACTCTAAAATGGTTGAAACGTGGCATGGTATCATCATTTCACCCACATGGAATGTGCAAAAGAGTAGAGGGTTACGGCAAAAACTGGACACACTTCGTGTACAAACTGGACAATCTCTTTCAGAGTATCAGGGTTTCGAACGAGAACTCGGCTGTTACACGGGCACTTCATTTTTTAAAACTTATTTGAACTCCAGACATTTTTTTGCGTTCCTATGCACCATTCAAAGAGACGTCATCAATTTTCAACACTTTCTAACATCATTTGCTATTTTTTAGTCATTTACCGATTTGTTTAGAGAGCTAAATGACCGTGAAATTGAAAATCACTACATATTGAACTCTGAAAGTGTTGAAACTTGGCATGGTATCGTCATTCACCCACATAGCATGTGCAAAATAGTAGCGAGGGTTACGGCAAAAACTGGACGCACTTCATGTACAAACTGGGCAATCTCTTTCGGAGTATCAGGGTTTCGGACGAGAACTCTTCTGTTACACGAGCACTTCATTTTTTTAAACTTATTTGAACTCCAGTCATTTTTTGCGTTCCTATGCCCCATTCAAAGAGACGTCATCAATTTTCAACACTTTCTAACATCATTTGCTATTTTTCAGTGATTTGCCGATTTGTTTAGAGAGGTAAATGACCGTGAAACTGAAAATCACTACAAATTGAACTCTGAAAATTATGAAACTTGGCATGGTATCATCATTGACCCACATAGCATGTGCAAAATAGTAGAGAGGGTTACGGCAAAAACTGGACGCACTTCGTGTACAAACTGGAAAATCTCTTTTGGAGTATCAGGGTTTCGGACGAGAACTCATCTGTTACACGGGCACTTCATTTTTTAAAACTTATTTGAACTCCAGACTTTTTTTGCGTCCGTATGCACCATTCAAAGCGACTTTATCACACTTTCTAACATCATTTGCTATTTTCAGTCATTTACCGATTTATTTAGCGAACTAAATGACCGTGAAATTGAAAATCACTACAAAATGAACTCTGAACATGTTGAAACTTGGCATGGTAACATCATTTCACCCACATGGCATGTGCAAAATAGTAGAGGGTTACGGAAAAAAATGGACACACTTCGTGTACAAACCGGACAATCTCTTTCGGAGTATCAGGGTTTCGGACGAGAACTCATCAGTTACACGGGCACTTCATTTTTTAAACTTATTTGAACTCCAGACTTTTTTTGCGTTTCGTATGCACCATTCAAAGCGAGGTCATCAATTTTCCACATGTTCTGACATCATTTGCTATTTTTCAGTCATTTACCTATTTGTTTAGAGAGCTAAATGTCCGTGAAATTGAAAATCACTACAAAATGAACTCTGAAAAGGATGAAACTTGGCATGGTATCATCATTTCACCCACATGGCATGTGAAAAAGAGTAGAGAGGGTTACGGCAAAAACGTGACGCACTTCGTGTACAAACTGGGCAATCTCTTTCGGAGTATGAGGGTTTCGGACGAGAACTCATCTGCGAGGGCAGTTCATTTTTTTAAAATTATTTGAACTCCAGACTTTTTTTGCATTCCGTGTGAACCATTCAGAGCGAGGTCATCAATTTTCAACACATTCTGACATAATTTGCTATTTTCAGTCATTTACCGATTTGTTTAGAGAGCTAAATGACCGTGAAATTGAAAATCACTACAAAATGAACTCTGAAAAGGTTGAAACTTGGCATGGTATCATCATTTCACCCACATGGCATGTGAAAAGAGTAGAGAGGGTTACGAAAAAAACTAGACACACTTCGTGTACAAACTGGACAATCTCTTTCGGATTATCAGGGTTTCGAATGAGAACTCGTCTGTTACACGGGCACTTCAATTTTTAAACTTATTTGAACCCCAGACTTTTTTTTGCGTTCCTATGCACCATTCAAAGAGACGTCATCAATTTTCAACACTTTCTAACATCATTTGCTATTTTTCAGTCATTTACCAATTTGTTTAGAGAGCTAAATGACCGTGAAATTGAATATCACTACAAATTGAACTCTGAAAATGTTGAAACTTGGCATGGTATCGTCATTCACCCACATAGCATGTGCAAAATAGTAGAGAGGGTTATGGAAAAAACTGGAGGCACTTCGTGTACAAACTGGGCAATCTCTTTCGGAGTATCAGGGTTTCGGACGAGAACTCATCTGTTACACGAGCACTTCATTTTTTTAAACTTATTTGAACTCCAGACTTTTTTGCGTTCCCTATGCACCATTCAAAGCGAGGTCATCAATTTTCAACATGTTCTGACCTCATTTGCTATTTTTCAGTCATTTACCTGTTTGTTTAGAGAACTAAATGACCGTGAAATTGAAAATCACTACAAAATGAACTCTGAAAAGGTTGAAATTGGCATGGTATCATCATTTCACCCACATGGCATGTGAAAAAGACTAGAGAGGGTTACGGCAGAAACGTGACGCACTTCATGTACAAACTGGGCAATCTCTTTCGGAGTATGAGGGTTTCGGACGAGAACTCATCTGCTACACGGGCAGTTCATTTTTTTAAAATTATTTGAACTCCAGTCTTTTTTGCGTTCCTATGCACCATTCAAAGCAACGTCATAAAATTTCAACACTTTCTAGCATCATTTGCTATTTTCAGCCATTTACCGATTTGCTTAGAGAGCTAAATGACCATGAAATTGAAAATCACTACACAATGAACTTTGAAAAGGTTGATACTTGCGATGGTATCATCATTTCACCCACATGGAATGTGCAAAAGAGTAGAGGGTTACGAAAAAACTAGACACACTTCGTGTACAAACTGGACAATCTCTTTCGGAGTATCAGGGTTTTGAACGAGAACTCGTCTATTACACGGGCACTTCATTTTTTTAAACTTATTTGAACTCCAGATTTTTTTGCATTCCTTATGAACCATTCAAAGCGAGGTCATCAATTTTCAACACGTTCTGACATCATTTGCTATTTTTCAGTCATTTAGCTATTTGTTTAGAGAGCTAAATGACTGTGAAATTTAAAATCACTACAAAATAAACTCTGAAAAGGTTGAAACTTGGCATGGTATCATCATTACACCCACATGGCATGTGAAAAAGAGTAGAGAGGGTTACGGCACAAACTGGACGCACCTCACGTACAAACTGGGCAATCTCTTTCGGAGTATCAGGGTTTCGGACGAGAACTCATCTGGTACACGGGCACTTCATTTTTTTCAACTTATTGGAAGTCCAGACATTTTTTTGCGTTATTATGCACCATTCAAAGAGACGTCATCAATTTTCAACACTTTCTAACATCATTTTCTATTTTTCAGTCATTTACCGATTTGTTTAGAGAGCTAAATGACCGTGAAATTGAAAATCACTACAAATTGAACTCTGAAAATGTTGAAACTTGGCATGGTATCGTCATTCACCCACATAGCATGTGCATAATAGTAGAGAGGGTTACGGCAAAAACTGGACGCACTTCGTGTACAAACTGGGCAATCTCTTTCGGAGTATTAGGGTTTCGGACGAGAACTCTTCTTTTACACGGGCACTTCATTTTTTTAAACTTATTTGAACTCCAGACATTTTTTTACGTTCCTATGCACCATTCAAAGAGACGTCATCAATTTTCAACACGTTCTGACATCATTTGCTATTTTTCAGTCATTTACCGATTTGTTTAGAGAGCTAAATGACCGTGAAATTGAAAATCACTACAAAATAAACTCTGAAAAGGTTGAAACTTGGCATGGTATCATCATTACACCCACATGGCATGTGAAAAAGAGTAGAGAGGGTTACGGCAAAAACTGGGCGCGCTTCGCGTACAAACTGGGCAATCTCTTTCGGAGTATCAGGGTTTCGGACGAGAACTCATCTGTTACACGGGCACTTCATTTTTTTAAACTTATTTGAACTCCAGACTTTTTTTGCATTCCGTATGAACCATTCAAAGCGAGGTCATCAATTTTCAACATGTTCTGACATCATTTGCCATTTTTCAGTTATTTAGCTATTTGTTTACAGAGCTAAATGACCGTGAAATTTAAAATCACTACAAAATAAACTCTGAAAAGGTTGAAACTTGGCATGGTATCATCATTACACCCACATGGCATGTGAAAAAGAGTAGAGAGGGTTACGGCAAAAACTGGACGCACTTCGCGTACAAACTGGGCAATCTCTTTCGGAGTATCAGGGTTTCGGACGAGAACTCATCTGTTACATGGGCACTTCATTTTTTTAAACTTATTTGAACTACAGACTTTTTTTGCGTTCCTATGCACCATTCAAAGCGACGTCACAAAATTTCAACACTTTCTAACATCATTTGCTATTTTCAGTCATTTACCGATTTGTTTAGAGAGCTAAATGACCGTGAAATTGAAAATCACTACACAAGGAACTCTGAAAAGGTTGAAACATGGCATGGTATCATCATTTTACCCACATGGCATGTGAAAACGAGTAGAGAGCATTACGGCAAAAATTGGACGCACTTCGTGTACAAACTGGGCAATCTCTTTCGGAGTATCAGGGTTTCGGACGAGAACTCATCTGTTACACGGGCACTTCATTTTTTTAAATTTATTTGAACTCCAGACTTTTTTTGCATTCCGTATGAACCATTCATAGCGAGGTCATCGATTTTCAACACGTTCTGACATCATTTGCTATTTTTCAGTCATTTAGCTATTTGTTGAGAGAGCTAAATGACCGTGAAATTGAAAATCACTACAAAATAAACTATGAAAAGGTTGAAACTTGGCATGGTATCATCATTACACCCACATGGCATGTGAAAAAGAGTAGAGAGGGTTACAGCAAAAACTGGACGCATACGCGTACAAACTGGGCAATCTCTTTTGGAGTATCAGGGTTTCGGACGAGAACTCATCTGGTACACGGGCACTTCATTTTTTTAAACTTATTTGAACTCCAGACTTTTTTCCATTTCTATGCACCATTCAAAGCAACATCATAAAATTTCAACACATTCTAACATCATTTGTTATTTTCAGTCATTTACCGATTTGTTTAGAGAGCTAAATGACTGTGAAATTGAAAACCACTACACAATGAACTCTGAAAAGGTGAAACTTGGCATGGTATCATCATTTCACCCACATGGAATGTGCAAAAGAGTAGAGGGTTACGGCAAAATCTGGACACACTTCGCGTACAAAATGGACAATCTCTTTCGGAGTATCAGGGTTTCGAACGAGAACTCGTCTGTTACACGGGCACTTCATTTTTTTAAACTTATTTGAACTCCAGAAATTTTTTTGCGTTCGTATGCACCATTCAGAGAGACGTCATCAATTTTCAACACTTTCTAACATCATTTTCTATTTTTCAGTCATTTACCGATTTGTTTAGAGAGCTAAATGACCGTGAAATTGAAAATCACTACAAATTGAACTCTAAAAATGTTGAAGCTTGGCATGGCATCGTCATTCACCCACATAGCATGTGCAAAATAGTAGAGAGGGTTACGGCAAAAACTGGACGCACTTCGTGTACAAACTGGGCAATCTCTTTCGGAGTATCAGGGTTTAGGACGAGAACTCTTCTGTTACACGGGCACTTCATTTTTTTAAACTTTTTTGAACTCCAGTCATTTTTTGCGTTCCTATGCACCATTCAAAGAGACGTCAGCAATTTTCAACAATTTCTAACATCATTTGCTATTTTTCAGTCATTTACCGTTTTGTTTAGAGAGCTAAATGACCGTGAAATTGAAAATCACTACAAATTGTATCATCATTTCACCCACATGGCATGTGCAAAATAGTAGAGAGGGTTATGGCAAAAACTGGACGCACTTCGTGTACATACTGGACAATCTCTTTCGGAGTATCAGGGTTCCTGACGAGAACTCATCTGTTACACGGGCACTTCATTTTTTAAACTTATTTGAACTCCAGACTTTTTTTGCATTCCGTATGCACCATTCAAAGCGACGTCATCAATTGTCAACACTTTCTAACATCATTTGCTATTTTCAGTCATTTACCGATTTATTTAAAGAGCTAAATGACAATGAAATTGAAAATCACTACAAAGTGAACTCTGAAAATGTTGAAACTTGGCATGGTATCATCATTTCACCCACATGGCATGTGCAAAATACTAGAGGGGGTTACGGCAAAAACTGGATGCACTTCGTGTACAAACTGGACAATCTGTTTCAGAGTACCAGGGTTTCAGACGAGAACTCATCGGTTACACGGGCACTTCATTTTTTAAAATTATTTGAACTCCAGACTTTTTTTGCATTCTGTATGCACCATTCAAAGCGAGGTCATCAATTTTCAACCTGTTCTGACATCATTTGCTATTTTTCAGTCATTTACCGATTTGTTTAGAGAGCTAAATGACCGTGAAATTTAAAATCACTACAAAATTAACTCTGAAAAGGTTGAAACTTGGCATGGTATCATCATTTCACACACATGGCATGTGAAAAAGAGTAGAGAGGGTTACGACAAAAACTAGACGCACTTCGTGTACAAACTGGACAATCTATTTCGGAGTATCAGGGTTTACGACAAGAACTCATCTGTTACACGGGCACTTCATTTTTTTAAACTTATTTGAACTCCATACTTTTTTCGTGTTCCGTATGCACCATTCAAAGCGACGTAATGAACTTTCAACACTTTCTAACATCATTTGCTATTTTCAGTCATTTATCGATTTATTTAGAGAGCTAAATGATCGTGAAATTGAAAATCACTACAAAGTGAACTCTAAAAATGTTGAAACTTGGCATGGTGTCATCATTTCACCCACATGGCATGTGCAAAATACTAGAGAGGGTTACGGCAAAAACTGGACGCACTTCGTGTACAAACTGGACAATCTGTTTCAGAGTATCAGGGTTTCGGACGAGAACTCATCGGTTACATGGGCACTTCATTTTTTTAAACTTATTTGAACTCCAGACTTTTTTTGCGTTCTGTATGCACCATTTAAAGCGAGGTCATCTATTTTCAACACGTTCTGACATCATTTGCTATTTTTCAGTCATTTACCGATTTGTTTAGAGAGCTAAATGACCGTGAAATTGAAAATCACTACAAATTGAACTCTGAAAATGTTGAAACTTGGCATGGTATCGTCATTCACCCACATAGCATGTGCAAAATAGTAGAGAGGGTAACGGCAAAAACTGGATGCACTTCGTGTACAAAATGGGCAATCTCTTTCGGAGTATCAGGTTTTCGGACAAGAACTCATCTGTTACACGGGCACTTCATTTTTTAAAACTTATTTGAACTCCAGACATTTTTTGCGTTCCATAAGCACCATTCAAAGCAAGGTCATCAATTTTCAACACTTTTAACAACATTTGCTATTTTCAGTCATTTACCGATTTATTTAGAGAGCTAAATGACCATGAAATAGAAAATCACTACAAAATGAACTCTGAAAATGTTGAAACTTGGCATGGTATCATCATTTCACCCACATGGCATGTGCAAAATTGTAGCGAGGGTTACGGCAAAAACTGGACGCACTTCGTGTACAAACTGGACAATCTCTTTTGGAGTATCAGGGTTTCGGACGAGAACTCATCTGTTACACGGGCACTTCATTTTTTAAACTTATTTGAACTCCAGACATTTTTGTGTTCCGTATGCACCATTCAAAGCGACGTCATCAATTTTCAAAACTTTCTAACAACATTTGCTATTTTCAGTCATTTACCGATTTATTTAGAGTGCTAAATGACCATGAAATAGAAAATCACTACAAAATGAACTCTGAAAATGTTGAAACTTGGCATGGTATCATCATTTCACCCACATGGCATGTGCAAAATTGTAGAGAGGGTTACGGCAAAAACTGGACGCACTTCGTGTACAAACTGGACAATCTCTTTTGGAGTATCAGGGTTTCGGACGAGAACTCATCTGTTACACGGGCACTTCATTTTTTAAACTTATTTGAACTCCAGACTTTTTTCGCGTTCCGTATGCACCATTCAAAGCGACGTAATCAATTTTCAACACTTTCTAACATCATTTGCTATTTTCAGTCATTTACCGATTTATTTAAAGAGCTAAATGACCATGAAATTGAAAATCACTACAAAGTGAACTCTGAAAATGTTGAAACTTGGCATGGTATCATCATTTCACCCACATGGCATGTGCAAAATACTAGTAAGGGTTACGGCAAAAACTGGACGCACTTCGTGTACAAACTGGGCAATCTATTTCGGAGTATCAGGATTTCGGACGAGAACTCTTCTGTTACACGGGCACTTCATTTTTTTAAACTTATTTGAACTCCAGATATTTTTTTACGTTCCTATGCACCATTCAAAGAGACGTCATCAATTTTCAACACGTTCTGACATCATTTGCTATTTTTCAGTCATTTACCGATTTGTTTAGAGAGCTAAATGACCGTGAAATTGAAAATCACTACAAAATAAACTCTGAAAAGGTTGAAACTTGGCATGGTATCATCATTACACCCACATGGCATGTGAAAAAGAGTAGAGAGGGTTACGGCAAAAACTGGGCGCGCTTCGCGTACAAACTGGGCAATCTCTTTCGGAGTATCAGGGTTTCGGACGAGAACTCATCTGTTACACGGGCACTTCATTTTTTTAAACTTATTTGTACTCCAGACTTTTTTTGCATTCCGTATGAACCATTCAAAGCGAGGTCATCAATTTTCAACACGTTTTGACATCATTTGCTATTTTTCAGTCATTTACCGATTTGTTTAGAGAGCTAAATGACCGTGAAATTGAAAATCACTACAAAATAAACTCTGAAAATGTTGAAACTTGGCATGGTATCATCATTACACCCACATGGCATGTGAAAAAGAGTAGAGAGGGTTACGGCAAAAACTGGGCGCGCTTCGCGTACAAACTGGGCAATCTCTTTCGGAGTATCAGGGTTTCGGACGAGAACTCATCTGTTACACGGGCACTTCATTTTTTTAAACTTATTTGAACTCCAGACTCTTTTTGCATTCCGTATGAACCATTCAAAGCGAGGTCATCAATTTTCAACATGTTCTGACATCATTTGCTATTTTTCAGTTATTTAGCTATTTGTTGAGAGAGCTAAATGACCGTGAAATTGAAAATCACTACAAAATAAACTATGAAAAGGTTGAAACTTGGCATGGTATCATCATTACACCCACATGGCATGTGAAAAAGAGTAGAGAGGGTTACAGCAAAAACTGGACGCATACGCGTACAAACTGGGCAATCTCTTTCGGAGTATCAGGGTTTCGGACGAGAACTCATCTGGTACACGGGCACTTCATTTTTTTAAACTTATTTGAACTCCAGACTTTTTTCCATTTCTATGCACCATTCAAAGCAACATCATAAAATTTCAACACATTCTAACATCATTTGTTATTTTCAGTCATTTACCGATTTGTTTAGAGAGCTAAATGACTGTGAAATTGAAAACCACTACACAATGAACTCTGAAAAGGTGAAACTTGGCATGGTATCATCATTTCACCCACATGGAATGTGCAAAAGAGTAGAGGGTTACGGCAAAATCTGGACACACTTCGCGTACAAACTGGACAATCTCTTTCGGAGTATCAGGGTTTCGAACGAGAACTCGTCTGTTACACGGGCACTTCATTTTTTTTAAACTTATTTGAACTCCAGAAATTTTTTTGCGTTCCTATGCACCATTCAGAGAGACGTCATCAATTTTCAACACTTTCTAACATCATTTTCTATTTTTCAGTCATTTACCGATTTGTTTAGAGAGCTAAATGACCGTGAAATTGAAAATCACTACAAATTGAACTCTAAAAATGTTGAAACTTGGCATGGCATCGTCATTCACCCACATAGCATGTGCAAAATAGTAGAGAGGGTTACGGCAAAAACTGGACGCACTTCGTGTACAAACTGGGCAATCTCTTTCGGAGTATCAGGGTTTAGGACGAGAACTCTTCTGTTACACGGGCACTTCATTTTTTTAAACTTTTTTGAACTCCAGTCATTTTTTGCGTTCCTATGCACCATTCAAAGAGACGTCAGCAATTTTCAACAATTTCTAACATCATTTGCTATTTTTCAGTCATTTACCGTTTTGTTTAGAGAGCTAAATGACCGTGAAATTGAAAATCACTACAAATTGTATCATCATTTCACCCACATGGCATGTGCAAAATAGTAGAGAGGGTTATGGCAAAAACTGGACGCACTTCGTGTACATACTGGACAATCTCTTTCGGAGTATCAGGGTTCCTGACGAGAACTCATCTGTTACACGGGCACTTCATTTTTTAAACTTATTTGAACTCCAGACTTTTTTTGCATTCCGTATGCACCATTCAAAGCGACGTCATCAATTGTCAACACTTTCTAACATCATTTGCTATTTTCAGTCATTTACCGATTTATTTAAAGAGCTAAATGACAATGAAATTGAAAATCACTACAAAGTGAACTCTGAAAATGTTGAAACTTGGCATGGTATCATCATTTCACCCACATGGCATGTGCAAAATACTAGAGGGGGTTACGGCAAAAACTGGATGCACTTCGTGTACAAACTGGACAATCTGTTTCAGAGTACCAGGGTTTCAGACGAGAACTCATCGGTTACACGGGCACTTCATTTTTTAAAATTATTTGAACTCCAGACTTTTTTTGCATTCTGTATGCACCATTCAAAGCGAGGTCATCAATTTTCAACCTGTTCTGACATCATTTGCTGTTTTTCAGTCATTTACCGATTTGTTTAGAGAGCTAAATGACCGTGAAATTTAAAATCACTACAAAATTAACTCTGAAAAGGTTGAAACTTGGCATGGTATCATCATTTCACACACATGGCATGTGAAAAAGAGTAGAGAGGGTTACGACAAAAACTAGACGCACTTCGTGTACAAACTAGACAATCTATTTCGGAGTATCAGGGTTTACGACAAGAACTCATCTGTTACACGGGCACTTCATTTTTTTAAACTTATTTGAACTCCATACTTTTTTCGTGTTCCGTATGCACCATTCAAAGCGACGTAATGAACTTTCAACACTTTCTAACATCATTTGCTATTTTCAGTCATTTATCGATTTATTTAGAGAGCTAAATGATCGTGAAATTGAAAATCACTACAAAGTGAACTCTAAAAATGTTGAAACTTGGCATGGTGTCATCATTTCACCCACATGGCATGTGAAAAATACTAGAGAGGGTTACGGCAAAAACTGGACGCACTTCGTGTACAAACTGGACAATCTGTTTCAGAGTATCAGGGTTTCGGACGAGAACTCATCGGTTACATGGGCACTTCATTTTTTTAAACTTATTTGAACTCCAGACTTTTTTTGCGTTCTGTATGCACCATTTAAAGCGAGGTCATCTATTTTCAACACGTTCTGACATCATTTGCTATTTTTCAGTCATTTACCGATTTGTTTAGAGAGCTAAATGACCGTGAAATTGAAAATCACTACAAATTGAACTCTGAAAATGTTGAAACTTGGCATGGTATCGTCATTCACCCACATAGCATGTGCAAAATAGTAGAGAGGGTAACGGCAAAAACTGGATGCACTTCGTGTACAAAATGGGCAATCTCTTTCGGAGTATCAGGTTTTCGGACAAGAACTCATCTGTTACACGGGCACTTCATTTTTTAAAACTTATTTGAACTCCAGACATTTTTTGCGTTCCGTAAGCACCATTCAAAGCAAGGTCATCAATTTTCAACACTTTTAACAACATTTGCTATTTTCAGTCATTTACCGATTTATTTAGAGAGCTAAATGACCATGAAATAGAAAATCACTACAAAATGAACTCTGAAAATGTTGAAACTTGGCATGGTATCATCATTTCACCCACATGGCATGTGCAAAATTGTAGCGAGGGTTACGGCAAAAACTGGACGCACTTCGTGTACAAACTGGACAATCTCTTTTGGAGTATCAGGGTTTCGGACGAGAACTCATCTGTTACACGGGCACTTCATTTTTTAAACTTATTTGAACTCCAGACATTTTTTGTGTTCCGTATGCACCATTCAAAGCGACGTCATCAATTTTCAAAACTTTCTAACAACATTTGCTATTTTCAGTCATTTACCGATTTATTTAGAGTGCTAAATGACCATGAAATAGAAAATCACTACAAAATGAACTCTGAAAATGTTGAAACTTGGCATGGTATCATCATTTCACCCACATGGCATGTGCAAAATTGTAGAGAGGGTTACGGCAAAAACTGGACGCACTTCGTGTACAAACTGGACAATCTCTTTTGGAGTATCAGGGTTTCGGACGAGAACTCATCTGTTACACGGGCACTTCATTTTTTAAAATTATTTGAACTCCAGAATTTTTTCGCGTTCCGTATGCACCATTCAAAGCGACGTAATCAATTTTCAACACTTTCTAACATCATTTGCTATTTTCAGTCATTTACCGATTTATTTAAAGAGCTAAATGACCATGAAATTGAAAATCACTACAAAGTGAACTCTGAAAATGTTGAAACTTGGCATGGTATCATCATTTCACCCACATGGCATGTGCAAAATACTAGTAAGGGTTACGGCAAAAACTGGACGCACTTCGTGTACAAACTGGGCAATCTATTTCGGAGTATCAGGATTTCGGACGAGAACTCTTCTGTTACACGGGCACTTCATTTTTTTAAACTTATTTGAACTCCAGATATTTTTTTACGTTCCTATGCACCATTCAAAGAGACGTCATCAATTTTCAACACGTTCTGACATCATTTGCTATTTTTCAGTCATTTACCGATTTGTTTAGAGAGCTAAATGACCGTGAAATTGAAAATCACTACAAAATAAACTCTGAAAAGGTTGAAACTTGGCATGGTATCATCATTACACCCACATGGCATGTGAAAAAGAGTAGAGAGGGTTACGGCAAAAACTGGGCGCGCTTCGCGTACAAACTGGGCAATCTCTTTCGGAGTATCAGGGTTTCGGACGAGAACTCATCTGTTACACGGGCACTTCATTTTTTTAAACTTATTTGTACTCCAGACTTTTTTTGCATTCCGTATGAACCATTCAAAGCGAGGTCATCAATTTTCAACACGTTTTGACATCATTTGCTATTTTTCAGTCATTTACCGATTTGTTTAGAGAGCTAAATGACCGTGAAATTGAAAATCACTACAAAATAAACTCTGAAAATGTTGAAACTTGGCATGGTATCATCATTAACCCACATGGCATGTGAAAAAGAGTAGAGAGGGTTACGGCAAAAACTGGGCGCGCTTCGCGTACAAACTGGGCAATCTCTTTCGGAGTATCAGGGTTTCGGACGAGAACTCATCTGTTACACGGGCACTTCATTTTTTTAAACTTATTTGAACTCCAGACTCTTTTTGCATTCCGTATGAACCATTCAAAGCGAGGTCATCAATTTTCAACATGTTCTGACATCATTTGCTATTTTTCAGTTATTTAGCTATTTGTTTAGAGAGCTAAATGACCGTGAAATTTAAAATCACTACAAAATAAACTCTGAAAATGTTGAAACTTGGCATGGTATCATCATTACACCCACATGGCATGTGAAAAAGAGTAGAGAGGGTTACAGCAAAAACTGGACGCACTTCGCGTACAAACTGGGCAATCTCTTTCGGAGTATCAGGGTTTCGGACGAGAACTCATCTGTTACACGGGCACTTCATTTTTTTAAACTTATTTGAACTACAGACTTTTTTTGCGTTCCTATGCACCATTCAAAGCGACGTCACAAAATTTCAACACTTTCTAACATCATTTGCTATTTTCAGTCATTTACCGATTTGTTTAGAGAGCTAAATGACCGTGAAATTGAAAATCACTACACAAGGAACTCTGAAAAGGTTGAAACATGGCATGGTATCATCATTTTACCCACATGGCATGTGAAAACGAGTAGAGAGCATTACGGCAAAAATTGGACGCACTTCGTGTACAAACTGGGCAATCCCTTTCGGAGTATCAGGGTTTCGGACAAGAACTCATCTGTTACACGGGCACTTCATTTTTTTAAATTTATTTGAACTCCAGAATTTTTTTGCATTCCGTATGAACCATTCATAGCGAGGTCATCAATTTTCAACACGTTCTGACATCATTTGCTATTTTTCAGTCATTTAGCTATTTGTTCAGAGAGCTAAATGACCGTGAAATTGAAAATCACTACAAAATAAACTATGAAAAGGTTGAAACTTGGCATGGTATCATCATTACACCCACATGGCATGTGAAAAAGAGTAGAGAGGGTTACAGCAAAAACTGGACGCACTTCGCGTACAAACTGGGCAATCTCTTTCGGAGTATCAGGGTTTCGGACGAGAACTCATCTGGTACACGGGCACTTCATTTTTTTAAACTTATTTGAACTCCAGACTTTTTCCATTTCTATGCACCATTCAAAGCAACATCATAAAACTTCAACACATTCTAACATCATTTGCTATTTTCAGTCATTTACCGATTTGTTTAGAGAGCTAAATGACCATGAAATTGAAAACCACTACACAATGAACTCTGAAAAGGTGAAACTTGGCATAGTATCATCATTTCACCCACATGGAATGTGCAAAAGAGTAGAGGGTTATGGCAAAATCTGGACACACTTCGCGTACAAACTGGACAATCTCTTTCGGAGTATCAGGGTTTCGAACGAGAACTCGTCTGTTACACGGGCACTTCATTTTTTAAAACTTATTTGAACTCCAGAAATTTTTTTGCGTTCCTATGCACCATTGAGAGGGACGTCATCAATTTTCAACACTTTCTAACATCATTTTCTATTTTTCAGTCATTTACCGATTTGTTTAGAGAGCTAAATGACCGTGAAATTGAAAATCACTACAAATTGAACTCTAAAAATGTTGAAACTTGGCATGGTATCGTCATTCACCCACATAGCATGTGCAAAATAGTAGAGAGGGTTACGGCAAAAACTGGACGCACTTCGTGTACAAAATGGGCAATCTCTTTTGGAGTATCAGGGTTTCGGACGAGAACTCTTCTGTTACAGCACTTCATTTTTTTGAACTTTTTTAAACTCCAGTCATTTTTTGCGTTCCTATGCACCATTCAAAGAGACGTCAGCAATTTTCAACAATTTCTAACATCATTTGCTATTTTTCAGTCATTTACCGTTTTGTTTAGAGAGCTAAATGACCGTGAAATTAAAAATCACTACAAATTGTATCATCATTTCACCCACATGGCATGTGCAAAATAGTAGAGAGGGTTATGGCAAAAACTGGACGCACTTCGTGTACATACTGGAGAATCTCTTTCGGAGTATCAGGGTTCCTGACGAGAACTCATCTGTTACACGGGCACTTCATTTTTTAAACTTATTTGAACTCCAGACTTTTTTTGCATTCCGTATGCACCATTCAAAGCGACGTCATCAATTTTCAACACTTTCTAACATCATTTGCTATTTTCAGTCATTTACCGATTTATTTAAAGAGCTAAATGACAATGAAATTGAAAATCACTACAAAGTGAACTCTGAAAATGTTGAAACTTGGCATGGTATCATCATTTCACCCACATGGCATGTGCAAAATACTAGAGGGGGTTACGGCAATAACTGGATGCACTTCGTGTACAAACTGGACAATCTGTTTCAGAGTACCAGGGTTTCGGACGAGAACTCATCGGTTACACGGGCACTTCATTTTTTTAAATAATTTGAACTCCAGACTTTTTTTGCATTCTGTATGCACCATTCAAAGCGAGGTCATCAATTTTCAACATGTTCTGACATCATTTGCTATTTTTCAGTCATTTACCGATTTGTTTAGAGAGCTAAATGACCGTGAAATTTCTAATCACTACAAAATTAACTCTGAAAAGGATGAAACTTGGCATGGTATCATCATTTCACACACATGGCATGTGAAAAAGAGTAGAGAGGGTTACGACAAAAACTAGACGCACTTCGAGTACAAACTGGACAATCTATTTCGGAGTATCAGGGTTTACGACAAGAACTCATCTGTTACACGGGCACTTCATTTTTTTAAACTTATTTGAACTCCATACTTTTTTCGCGTTCCGTATGCACCATTCAAAGCGACGTCATCAATTTTCAACACTTTCTAACATCATTTGCTATTTTCAGTCATTTATCAATTTATTTAGAGAGCCAAATGATTGTGAAATTGAAAATCACTACAAAGTGAACTCTGAAAATGTTGAAACTTGGCATGGTATCATCATTTCACCCACATGGCATGTGCAAAATACTAGAGAGGGTTACGGCAAAAACTGGACGCACTTCGTGTACAAACTGGACAATCTGTTTCAGAGTATCAGGGTTTCGGACGAGAACTCATCGGTTACATGGGCACTTCATTTTTTTAAACTTATTTGAACTCCAGACTTTTTTTGCGTTCTGTATGCACCATTTAAAGCGAGGTCATCTATTTTCAACACGTTCTGACATCATTTGCTATTTTTCAGTCATTTACCGATTTGTTTAGGGAGCTAAATGACCGTGAAATTGAAAATCACTACAAAATTAACTCTAAAAAGGTTGAAACTTGGCATGGTATCATCATTTCACCCACATGGCATGTGAAAAAGAGTAGAGAGGGTTACGAAAAAAACTGGAGTCACTTCATGTACAAACTGGACAATCTATTTCGGAGTATCAGGGTTTACAACGAGAACTCATCTGTTACACGGGCACTTAATTTTTTTAAACTTATTTGAACTCCAGACTTCTTTTGCGTTTTATGCACCATTCAAAGAGACATCATCAATTTTCAACACTTTCTAACATCATTCGCTATTTTACAGTCATTTACCGATTTGTTTAGAGAGCTAAATGACCGTGAAATTGAAAATCACTAAAAATGAACTCTGAAAATGTTGAAACTTGGCATGGTATCATCATTCACCCACATAGCATGTGAATAATAGTAGAGAGGGTTACGGCAAAAACTGGACGCACTTCATGTACAAACTGGAAAATCTCTTTCGGAGTATCAGGGTTTCGGACGAGAACTCATTTGTTACATGGGCACTTCATTTTTTAAACTTATTTGAACTCTAGACATTTTTGTGTTCCGTATGCACCATTCAGAGCGACGTCATCAATTTTCAACACTTTTAACAACATTTGCTATTTTCAGTCATTTACCGATTTATTTAGAGAGCTAAATGACCATGAAATAGAAAATCACTACAAAATGAACTCTGAAAATGTTGAACTTGGCATGGTATCATCATTTCACCCACATGGCATGTGCAAAATTGTAGAGAGGGTTACGGCAAAAACTGGACGCACTTCGTGTACAAACTGGACAATCTCTTTTGGAGTATCAGGGTTTCGGACGAGAACTCATCTGTTACACGGGCACTTCATTTTTTAAACTTATTTGAACTCCAGACATTTTTTGTGTTCCGTATGCACCATTCAAAGCGACGTCATCAATTTTCAAAACTTTCTAACAACATTTGCTATTTTCAGTCATTTACCGATTTATTTAGAGAGCTAAATGACCATGAAATAGAAAATCACTACAAAATGAACTCTGAAAATGTTGAAACTTGGCATGGTATCATCATTTCACCCACATGGCATGTGCAAAATTGTAGAGAGGGTTACGGCAAAAACTGGACGCACTTCGTGTACAAACTGGACAATCTCTTTTGGAGTATCAGGGTTTCGGACGAGAACTCATCTGTTACACGGGCACTTCATTTTTTAAACTTATTTGAACTCCAGACTTTTTTCGCGTTCCGTATGCCCCATTCAAAGCGACGTAATCAATTTTCAACACTTTCTAACATCATTTGCTATTTTCAGTCATTTACCGATTTATTTAAAGAGCTAAATAACCATGAAATTGAAAATCACTACAAAGTGAACTCTGAAAATGTTGAAACTTGGCATGGTATCATCATTTCACCCACATGGCATGTGCAAAATACTAGAGAGGGTTACGGCAAAAACTGGATGCACTTCGTGTACAAACTGGACAATCTGTTTCAGAGTATCAGGGTTTCGAACGAGAACTCATCGGTTACACGGGCACTTCATTTTTTTAAACTTATTTGAACTCCAGACTTTTTTTGCATTCTGTATGCACCATTCAAAGCGAGGTCATCAATTTTCAACATGTTCTGACATCATTTGCTATTTTTCAGTCATTTACCGATTTGTTTAGAGAGCTAAATGACCGTGAAATATAAAATCACTACAAAATTAACTCTGAAAAGGTTGAAACTTGGCATGGTATCATCATTTCACACACATGGCACGTGAAAAAGAGTAGAGAGGGTTACGACAAAAACTAGACGCACTTCGTGTACAAACTGGACAATCTATTTCGGAGTATCAGGGTTTACGACAAGAACTCATCTGTTACACGGGCACTTCATTTTTTTAAACTTATTTGAACTCTAGACTTTTTCCGCGTTCCGTATGCACCATTCAAAGCGACGTCATCAGTTTTCAACACTTTCTAACATCATTTGCTATTTTCAGTCATTTACCGATTTATTTAGAGAGATAAATGACCATGAAATTGAAAATCACTACAAAGTGAACTCTGAAAATGTTCAACCTTCGCATGGTATCATCATTTCACCCACATGGCATGTGCAAAATACTAGAGAGGGTTACAGCAAAAACTGGACGCACTTCGTGTACAAACTGGACAATCTGTTTCAAAGTATCAGGGTTTCGGACGAGAACTCATCGGTTACACAGGCACTTCATTTTTTTAAACTTATTGAACTCCAGATTTTTTTTTGCGTTCTGTATGCACCATTCAAAGCGAGGTCATGTATTTTCAACACGTTCTGACATCATTTGCTATTTTCAGTCATTTACCGATTTATTTAGAGAGCTAAATGACCATGAAATTGAAAATCACTACAAAGTGAACTCTGAAAATGTTGAAACTTCGCATGGTATCATCATTTCACCCACATGGCATGTGAAAAAGAGTAGAGAGGGTTACGACAAAAACTGGACGCACTTCGTGTACAAACTGGACAATCTATTTAGAAGTATCAGGGTTTACGACGAGAACTCATCTGTTACACGGGCACTTCTTTTTTTTAAACTTATTTGAAGTCCCGACTTTTTTTTCATTCCTATGCACCATTCAAAGAGACGTCATCAATTTTCAACACTTTCTAACATCATTTGCTATTTTATAGTCATTTACCGATTTGTTTAGAGAGCTAAATGACCGTGAAATTGAAAATCACTACAAAACGAACTCTGAAAATGTTGAAACTTGGCATGGTATCATCATTCACCCACATAGCATGTGCAAAATAGTAGAGAGGGTTACGGCAAAAACTCGACGCACTTCATGTACAAAATGGAAAATCTCTTTCGGAGTATCAGGGTTTCGGACGAGAACTCATCTGTTACATGGGCACTTCATTTTTTAAACTTATTTGAACTCCAGACATTTTTTGTGTTCCGTATGCACCATTTAAAGAGACGTCATCAATTTTCAACACTTTCTAACATCATTTACTATTTTTCAGTCATTTACCGATTTGTTTAGAGAGCTAAATGACCGTGAAATTGAAAATCACTACATATTGAACTCTAAAAATGTTGAAACTTGGCATGGTATCGTCATTCACCCACATAGCATGTGCAAAATAGTAGAGAGGGTTACGGCAAAAACTGGACGCACTTCGTGTACAAACTGGGCAATCTCTTTCGGAGTATCAGGGTTTCGGACGAGAACTCATCTGTTACACTGGCACTTCATTTTTTTAAACTTATTTGAACTCCAGACTTTTTTGCGTTCCGTATGCACCATTAAAAGAGACGTCATCAATTTTCAACATGTTCTGACCTCATTTGCTATTTTTCAGTCATTTACCAGTTTGTTTACAGAACTAAATGACCGTGAAATTGAAAATCACTACAAAATGAACTCTGAAAAGGTTGAAACTTGGCATGGTATCATCATTTCACCCACATGGCATGTGAAGAAGAGTAGAGAGGGTTACGGCAAAAACTGGATGCACTTCGCGTAGAAACTAGGCAATCTCTTTCGGAGTATCAGGGTTTCGGACGAGAACTCATCTGGTACACGGGCACTTCATTTTTTAAACTTATTTGAACTCCAGACTTTTTTTTGTTCCTATGCACCATTCAAAGCGACGTCATAAAATTTCAACACTTTCTAACATCATTTGCTATTTTCAGTCATTTACCGATTTGTTTAGAGAGCTAAATGACCGTGAAATTGAAAATCACTACACAATGAACTCTGAAAATGGTTGAAACTTGGCATGGTATCATCATTTCACCCGCATGGAATGTGCAAAAGAGTAGAGGGTTACGGCAAAAACTGGACACACTTCGTGTACAAACTGGACAATCTCTTTCGGAGTATGAGGGTTTCGAACGAGAACTCGTCTATTACACGGGCACTTCATTTTTTTAAACTTATTTGGACTCCAGAATTTTTTTTGCGTTCTGTATGCACCATTCAAAGCGAGGTCATCTATTTTCAACACATTCTGACATCATTTGCTATTTTTCAGTCATTTACCAGTTTGTTTAGAGAGCTAAATGACCGTGAAATTGGAAATCACTACAAAATTAACTCTGAAAACATTGAAACTTGGCATGGTATCATCATTTCACACACATGGCATGTGAAAAAGAGTAGACAGGGTTACGACAAAAACTGGACGCACTTCGTGTACAAACTGGACAATCTATTTAGAAGTATCAGGGTTTACGACGAGAACTCATCTGTTACACGGGCACTTCTTTTCTTTAAACTTATTTGAACTCCCGACTTTTTTTTCATTCCTATGCACCATTCAAAGAGATGTCATCAATTTTCAACACTTTCTAACATCATTTGCTATTTTCAGTCATTTACCGATTTGTTTAGAGAGCTAAATGACCGTGAAATTGAAAATCACTACAAAACGAACTCTGAAAATGTTGAAACTTGGCATGGTATCATCATTCACCCACATAGCATGTGCAAAATAGTAGAGAGGGTTACGGCAAAAACTGGACACACTTCATGTACAAACTGGAAAATCTCTTTCGGAGTATCAGGGTGTCGGACGAGAACTCATTGGTTACACGGGCACTTCATTTTTTTAAACTTATTTGAACTCCAGACTTTTTTCGCGTTCCGTATGCACCATTCAAAGCGACGTCATCAATTTTCAACACTTTCTAACATCATTTGCTATTTTCAGTCATTTACCGATTTATTTAGAGAGCTAAATGACCATGAAATTGATAATCACTACAAAGTGAACTCTGAAAATGTTGAAACTTCGCATGGTATCATCATTTCACCCACATGGCATGTGCAAAAGAGTAGAGGGTTACGACAAAAACTAGACACACTTCGTGTACAAACTGGACAAACTCTTTGGGACTATCAGGGTTTCGAACGAGAACTCGTCTGTTACATGGCAACTTCATTTTTTAAACTTATTTGAACTCCAGACTTTTTTTTGCGTTCCTATGCACCATTCAAAGAGACGTCATCAATTTTCAACACTTTCTAACATAATTTACTATTTTTCAGTCATTTACCGATTTGTTTAGAGAGCTAAATGACCGTGAAAGTGAAAATCACTACAGATTGAACTCTAAAAATGTTGAAACTTGGCATGGTATCGTCATTCACCCACATAGCATATGCAAAATAGTAGAGAGGGTTACGGCAAAAACTGGACGCACTTCGTGTACAAACTGGGCAATATCTTTCGGAGTATCAGGGTTTCGGACGAGAACTCATCTGTTACACTGGCACTTCATTTTTTTAAACTTATTTGAACTCCAGACTTTTTTGCGTTCCGTATGCCCAATTCAAAGAGACGTCATCAATTTTCAACATGTTCTGACCTCATTTGCTATTTTTCAGTCATTTACCAGTTTGTTTACAGAACTAAATGACCGTGAAATTGAAAATCACTACAAAATGAACTCTGAAAAGGTGGAAACTTGGCATGGTATCATCATTTCACCCACATGGCATGTGAAGAAGAGTAGAGAGGGTTACGGCAAAAACTGGATGCACTTCGCGTAGAAACTAGGCAATCTCTTTCGGAGTATCAGGGTTTCGGACGAGAACTCATCTGGTACACGGGCACTTCATTTTTTAAACTTATTTGAACTCCAGACTTTTTTTTGTTCCTATGCATCATTTGCTATTTTCAGTCATTTACCAATTTGTTTAGAGAGCTAAATACCCGTGAAATTGAAAATCACTACATATTGAACTCTGAAAATGTTGAAACTTGGCATGGTATCGTCATTCACCCACATAGCATGTGCAAAATAGTAGAGAGGGTTACGGCAAAAACTCGACGCACTTCATGTACAAACTAGAAAATCTCTTTCGGAGTATCAGGGTGTCGGACGAGAACTCATTGGTTACACGGGCACTTCATTTTTTTAAACTTATTTGAACTCCAGACTTTTTTCGCGTTCCGTATGCACCATTCAAAGCGACGTCATCAATTTTCAACACTTTCTAACATCATTTGCTATTTTCAGTCATTTACCGATTTATTTAGAGAGCTAAATGACCATGAAATTGAAAATCACTACAAAGTGAACTCTGAAAATGTTGAAACTTCGCATGGTATCATCATTTCACCCACATGGCATGTGAAAAAGAGTAGAGAGGGTTACGACAAAAACTGGACGCACTTCGTGTACAAACTGGAAAATCTATTTAGAAGTATCAGGGTTTACGACGAGAACTCATCTGTTACACGGGCACTTCTTTTTTTTAAACTTATTTGAAGTCCCGACTTTTTTTCATTCCTATGCACCATTCAAAGAGACGTCATCAATTTTCAACACTTTCTAACATCATTTGCTATTTTATAGTCATTTACCGATTTGTTTAGAGAGCTAAATGACCGTGATATTGAAAATCACTACAAAACGAACTCTGAAAATGTTGAAACTTGGCATGGTATCATCATTCACCCACATAGCATGTGCAAAATAGTAGAGAGGGTTACGGCAAAAACTCGACGCACTTCATGTACAAAATGGAAAATCTCTTTCGGAGTATCAGGGTTTCGGACGAGAACTCATCTGTTACATGGGCACTTCATTTTTTTAAACTTATTTGAACTCCAGACATTTTTTGTGTTCCGTATGCACCATTCAAAGAGACGTCATCAATTTTCAACACTTTCTAACAACATTTTCTATTTTCAGTCATTTACCGATTTATTTAGAGAGCTAAATGACCATGAAATTGAAAATCACTACAAAATGAACTCTGAAAATGTTGAAACTTGGCATGGTATCATCATTTCACCCACATGGCATGTGCAAAATAGTAGAGAGGGTTACGGCAAAAACTGGACGCACTTCATGTACAAACTTGACAATCTCTTTCGGAGTATCACGGTTTCAGACGAGAACTCATCTATTACACGAGCACTTCATTTTTTAAACTTATTTGAATTCCAGACTTTTTTCGCGTTCCGTATGCACCATTCAAAGTGACATCATCAATTTTCAACACTTTCTAACATCATTTGCTATTTTCAGTCATTTACCGATTTATTTAGAGAGCTAAATGACTGTGAAATTGAAAATCACTACAAAGTGAACTCTGAAAATGTTGAAACTTGGCATGGTATCATCATTTCACCCACATGGCATGTGCAAAATACTAGAGGGTTACGGCAAAAACTGGACGCACTTCGTGTACAAATTGGACAATCTGTTTCAGAGTATCAGGGTTACGGATGAGAACTCATTGGTTACACGGGCACTTCATTTTTTAAAACTTATTTGAACTTCAGACTTTTTTCGCGTTCCGTATGCACCATTCAAAGCGACGTCATCAATTTTCAACACTTTCTAACATCATTTGCTATTTTCAGTCATTTACCGATTTATTTAGAGAGCTAAATGACCATGAAATTGAAAATCACTACAAAGTGAACTCTGAAAATGTTGAAACTTCGCATGGTATCATCATTTCACCCACATGGCATGTGCAAAAGAGTAGAGGGTTACGACAAAAACTAGACACACTTCGTGTACAAACTGGACAAACTCTTTGGGACTATCAGGGTTTCGAACGAGAACTCGTCTGTTACATGGCAACTTCATTTTTTAAACTTATTTGAACTCCAGACTTTTTTTTGCGTTCCTATGCACCATTCAAAGAGACGTCATCAATTTTCAACACTTTCTAACATAATTTACTATTTTTCAGTCATTTACCGATTTGTTTAGAGAGCTAAATGACCGTGAAAGTGAAAATCACTACAGATTGAACTCTAAAAATGTTGAAACTTGGCATGGTATCGTCATTCACCCACATAGCATATGCAAAATAGTAGAGAGGGTTACGGCAAAAACTGGACGCACTTCGTGTACAAACTGGGCAATATCTTTCGGAGTATCAGGGTTTCGGACGAGAACTCATCTGTTACACTGGCACTTCATTTTTTTAAACTTATTTGAACTCCAGACTTTTTTGCGTTCCGTATGCCCAATTCAAAGAGACGTCATCAATTTTCAACATGTTCTGACCTCATTTGCTATTTTTCAGTCATTTACCAGTTTGTTTACAGAACTAAATGACCGTGAAATTGAAAATCACTACAAAATGAACTCTGAAAAGGTGGAAACTTGGCATGGTATCATCATTTCACCCACATGGCATGTGAAGAAGAGTAGAGAGGGTTACGGCAAAAACTGGATGCACTTCGCGTAGAAACTAGGCAATCTCTTTCGGAGTATCAGGGTTTCGGACGAGAACTCATCTGGTACACGGGCACTTCATTTTTTAAACTTATTTGAACTCCAGACTTTTTTTTGTTCCTATGCATCATTTGCTATTTTCAGTCATTTACCAATTTGTTTAGAGAGCTAAATACCCGTGAAATTGAAAATCACTACATATTGAACTCTGAAAATGTTGAAACTTGGCATGGTATCGTCATTCACCCACATAGCATGTGCAAAATAGTAGAGAGGGTTACGGCAAAAACTCGACGCACTTCATGTACAAACTAGAAAATCTCTTTCGGAGTATCAGGGTGTCGGACGAGAACTCATTGGTTACACGGGCACTTCATTTTTTTAAACTTATTTGAACTCCAGACTTTTTTCGCGTTCCGTATGCACCATTCAAAGCGACGTCATCAATTTTCAACACTTTCTAACATCATTTGCTATTTTCAGTCATTTACCGATTTATTTAGAGAGCTAAATGACCATGAAATTGAAAATCACTACAAAGTGAACTCTGAAAATGTTGAAACTTCGCATGGTATCATCATTTCACCCACATGGCATGTGAAAAAGAGTAGAGAGGGTTACGACAAAAACTGGACGCACTTCGTGTACAAACTGGAAAATCTATTTAGAAGTATCAGGGTTTACGACGAGAACTCATCTGTTACACGGGCACTTCTTTTTTTTAAACTTATTTGAAGTCCCGACTTTTTTTCATTCCTATGCACCATTCAAAGAGACGTCATCAATTTTCAACACTTTCTAACATCATTTGCTATTTTATAGTCATTTACCGATTTGTTTAGAGAGCTAAATGACCGTGATATTGAAAATCACTACAAAACGAACTCTGAAAATGTTGAAACTTGGCATGGTATCATCATTCACCCACATAGCATGTGCAAAATAGTAGAGAGGGTTACGGCAAAAACTCGACGCACTTCATGTACAAAATGGAAAATCTCTTTCGGAGTATCAGGGTTTCGGACGAGAACTCATCTGTTACATGGGCACTTCATTTTTTTAAACTTATTTGAACTCCAGACATTTTTTGTGTTCCGTATGCACCATTCAAAGAGACGTCATCAATTTTCAACACTTTCTAACAACATTTTCTATTTTCAGTCATTTACCGATTTATTTAGAGAGCTAAATGACCATGAAATTGAAAATCACTACAAAATGAACTCTGAAAATGTTGAAACTTGGCATGGTATCATCATTTCACCCACATGGCATGTGCAAAATAGTAGAGAGGGTTACGGCAAAAACTGGACGCACTTCATGTACAAACTTGACAATCTCTTTCGGAGTATCACGGTTTCAGACGAGAACTCATCTATTACACGAGCACTTCATTTTTTAAACTTATTTGAATTCCAGACTTTTTTCGCGTTCCGTATGCACCATTCAAAGTGACATCATCAATTTTCAACACTTTCTAACATCATTTGCTATTTTCAGTCATTTACCGATTTATTTAGAGAGCTAAATGACTGTGAAATTGAAAATCACTACAAAGTGAACTCTGAAAATGTTGAAACTTGGCATGGTATCATCATTTCACCCACATGGCATGTGCAAAATACTAGAGGGTTACGGCAAAAACTGGACGCACTTCGTGTACAAATTGGACAATCTGTTTCAGAGTATCAGGGTTACGGATGAGAACTCATTGGTTACACGGGCACTTCATTTTTTAAAACTTATTTGAACTTCAGACTTTTTTCGCGTTCCGTATGCACCATTCAAAGCGACGTCATCAATTTTCAACACTTTCTAACATCATTTGCTATTTTCAGTCATTTACCGATTTATTTAGAGAGCTAAATGACCATGAAATTGAAAATCACTACAAAGTGAACTCTGAAAATGTTGAAACTTCGCATGGTATCATCATTTCACCCACATGGCATGTGCAAAAGAGTAGAGGGTTACGACAAAAACTAGACACACTTCGTGTACAAACTGGACAAACTCTTTGGGACTATCAGGGTTTCGAACGAGAACTCGTCTGTTACATGGCCACTTCATTTTTTTAAACTTATTTGAACTCCAGACTTTTTTTTGCGTTCCTATGCACCATTCAAAGAGACGTCATCAATTTTCAACACTTTCTAACATCATTTACTATTTTTCAGTCATTTACCGATTTGTTTAGAGAGCTAAATGACCGTGAAATTGAAAATCACTACATATTGAACTCTGAAAATGTTGAAACTTGGCATGGTATCGTCATTCACCCACATAGCATGTGCAAAATAGTAGAGAGGGTTACGGCAAAAACTGGACGCACTTCGTGTACAAACTGGGCAATCTCTTTCGGAGTATCAGGGTTTCGGACGAGAACTCATCTGTTACACTGGCACTTCATTTTTTTAAACTTATTTGAACTCCAGACTTTTTTGCGTTCCATATGCACCATTAAAAGAGACGTCATCAATTTTCAACATGTTCTGACCTCATTTGCTATTTTTCAGTCATTTACCAGTTTGTTTACAGAACTAAATGACCGTGAAATTGAAAATCACTACAAAATGAACTCTGAAAAGGTTGAAACTTGGCATGGTATCATCATTTCACCCACATGGCATGTGAAGGAGAGTAGAGAGGGTTACGGCAAAAACTGGATGCACTTCGCGTAGAAACTAGGCAATCTCTTTCGGAGTATCAGGGTTTCGGACGAGAACTCATCTGGTACATGGGCACTTCATTTTTTAAACTTATTTGAACTCCAGACTTTTTTTTGTTCCTATGCACCATTCAAAGCGACGTCATAAAATTTCAACACTTTCTAACATCATTTGCTATTTTCAGTCATTTACCGATTTGTTTAGAGAGCTAAATGACCGTGAAATTGAAAATCACTACACAATGAACTCTGAAATGGTTGAAACTTGGCATGGTATCATCATTTCACCCACATGGAATGTGCAAAAGAGTAGAGGGTTACGGCAAAAACTGGACACACTTCGTGTACAAACTGGACAATTTCTTTCGGAGTATGAGGGTTTCGAACGAGAACTCGTCTATTACACGGGCACTTCATTTTTTTAAACTTATTTGGACTCCAGAATTTTTTTTGCGTTCTGTATGCACCATTCAAAGCGAGGTCATCTATTTTCAACACGTTCTGACATCATTTGCTATTTTTCAGTCATTTACCAGTTTGTTTAGAGAGCTAAATGACCGTGAAATTGGAAATCACTACAAAATTAACTCTGAATACATTGAAACTTGGCATGGTATCATCATTTCACACACATGGCATGTGAAAAAGAGTAGACAGGGTTACGACAAAAACTGGACGCACTTCGTGTACAAACTGGACAATCTATTTAGAAGTATCAGGGTTTACGACGAGAACTCATCTGTTACACGGGCACTTCTTTTCTTTAAACTTATTTGAACTCCCGACTTTTTTTTCATTCCTATGCACCATTCAAAGAGATGTCATCAATTTTCAACACTTTCTAACATCATTTGCTATTTTCAGTCATTTACCGATTTGTTTAGAGAGCTAAATGACCGTGAAATTGAAAATCACTACAAAACGAACTCTGAAAATGTTGAAACTTGGCATGGTATCATCATTCACCCACAAAGCATGTGCAAAATAGTAGAGAGGGTTACGGCAAAAACTCGACGCACTTCATGTACAAACTGGAAAATCTCTTTCGGAGTATCAGGGTGTCGGACGAGAACTCATTGGTTACACGGGCACTTCATTTTTTTAAACTTATTTGAACTCCAGACTTTTTTCGCGTTCCGTATGCACCATTCAAAGCGACGTCATCAATTTTCAACACTTTCTAACATCATTTGCTATTTTCAGTCATTTACCGATTTATTTAGAGAGCTAAATGACCATGAAATTGAAAATCACTACAAAGTGAACTCTGAAAATGTTGAAACTTCGCACGGTATCATCATTTCACCCACATGGCATGTGCAAAAGAGTAGAGGGTTACGACAAAAACTAGACACACTTCGTGTACAAACTGGACAATCTCTTTGGGACTATCAGGGTTTCGAACGAGAACTCGTCTGCTACACGGGCACTTCATTTTTTTGAACTTATTTGAACTCCAGACTTTTTTTTGCGTTCCTATGCACCATTCAAAGAGACGTCATCAATTTTCAACACTTTCTAACATCATTTGCTATTTTTCAGTCATTTACCGATTTGTTTAGAGAGCTAAATGACCGTGAAATTGAAAATCACTACAAATTGAACTCTGAAAATGTTGAAACTTGGCATGGTATCGTCATTCACCCACATAGCATGTGCAAAATAGTAGAGAGGGTTACGGCAAAAATTGGACGCACTTCGTGTACAAACTGGGCAATCTCTTTCGGAGTATCAGGGTTTCGGATGAGAACTCATCTGTTACACTGGCACTTCATTTTTTTAAACTTATTTGAACTCCAGACTTTTTTGCGTTCCGTATGCCCAATTCAAAGAGACGTCATCAATTTTCAACATGTTCTGACCTCATTTGCTATTTTTCAGTCATTTACCAGTTTGTTTACAGAACTAAATGACCGTGAAATTGAAAATCACTACAAAATGAACTCTGAAAAGGTTGAAACTTGGCATGGTATCATCATTTCACCCACATGGCATGTGCAGAAGAGTAGAGAGGGTTACGGCAAAAACTGGATGCACTTCGCGTAGAAACTAGGCAATCTCTTTCGGAGTATCAGGGTTTCGGACGAGAACTCATCTGGTACACGGGCACTTCATTTTTTTAAACTTATTTGAACTCCAGACTTTTTTTTGTTCCTATGCACCATTCAAAGCGACGTCATAAAATTTCAACACTTTCTAACATCATTTGCTATTTTCAGTCATTTACCGATTTGTTTAGAGAGCTAAATGACCGTGAAATTGAAAATCACTACACAATGAACTCTGAAATGGTTGAAACTTGGCATGGTATCATCATTTCACCCACATGGAATGTGCAAAAGAGTAGAGGGTTACGGCAAAAACTGGACACACTTCGTGTACAAACTGGACAATCTCTTTCGGAGTATGAGGGTTTCGAACGAGAACTCGTCTATTACACGGGCACTTCATTTTTTTAAACTTATTTGGACTCCAGAATTTTTTTTTGCGTTCTGTATGCACCATTCAAAGCGAGGTCATCTATTTTCAACACGTTCTGACATCATTTGCTATTTTTCAGTCATTTACCAGTTTGTTTAGAGAGCTAAATGACCGTGAAATTGGAAATCACTACAAAATTAACTCTGAAAACATTGAAACTTGGCATGGTATCATCATTTCACACACATGGCATGTGAAAAAGAGTAGACAGGGTTACGACAAAAACTGGACGCACTTCGTGTACAAACTGGACAATCTATTTAGAAGTATCAGGGTTTACGACGAGAACTCATCTGTTACACGGGCACTTCTTTTCTTTAAACTTATTTGAACTCCCGACTTTTTTTTCATTCCTATGCACCATTCAAAGAGATGTCATCAATTTTCAACACTTTCTAACATCATTTGCTATTTTCAGTCATTTACCGATTTGTTTAGAGAGCTAAATGACCGTGAAATTGAAAATCACTACAAAACGAACTCTGAAAATGTTGAAACTTGGCATGGTATCATCATTCACACACATAGCATGTGCAAAATAGTAGAGAGGGTTACGGCAAAAACTCGACGCACTTCATGTACAAACTGGAAAATCTCTTTCGGAGTATCAGGGTGTCGGACGAGAACTCATTGGTTACACGGGCACTTCATTTTTTTAAATTTATTTGAACTCCAGACTTTTTTCGCGTTCCGTATGCACCATTCAAAGCGACGTCATCAATTTTCAACACTTTCTAACATCATTTGCTATTTTCAGTCATTTACCGATTTATTTAGAGAGCTAAATGACCATGAAATTGAAAATCACTACAAAGTGAACTCTGAAAATGTTGAAACTTCGCACGGTATCATCATTTCACCCACATGGCATGTGCAAAAGAGTAGAGGGTTACGACAAAAACTAGACACACTTCGTGTACAAACTAGACAATCTCTTTGGGACTATCAGGGTTTCGAACGAGAACTCGTCTGCTACACGGGCACTTCATTTTTTTGAACTTATTTGAACTCCAGACTTTTTTTTGCGTTCCTATGCACCATTCAAAGAGACGTCATCAATTTTCAACACTTTCTAACATCATTTGCTATTTTTCAGTCATTTACCAATTTGTTTAGAGAGCTAAATGACCGTGAAATTGAAAATCACTACAAATTGAACTCTGAAAATGTTGAAACTTGGCATGGTATCATCATTCACCCACATAGCATGTGCAAAATAGTAGAGAGGGTTACGGCAAAAACTGGACGCACTTTGTGTACAAACTGGGCAATCTCTTTCGGAGTATCAGGGTTTCGGACGAGAACTCTTCTGTTACACGGGCACTTCATTTTTTTAAACTTATTTGAACTCCAGACATTTTTTTACGTTCCTATGCACCATTCAAAGAGACGTCATCAATTTTCAACACGTTCTAACATCATTTGCAATTTTCAGTCATTTACCGATTTGTTTAGAGAGCTAAATGACCGTGAAATTGAAAATCACTACAAAATGAACTCTTCAAAGGTTGAAACTTGGCATGGTATCATCATTTCACCCACATGGTATGTGCAAAAGAGTAGAGGGTTACGGCAAAAACTGGACACACTTCGTGTACAAACTGGACAATCTCTTTCGGAGTATCAACATCATTTGCTATTTTCAGTCATTTACCGATTTGTTTAGAGAGCTAAATGACCGTGAAATTGAAAATCACTACAAAATGAACTCTTCAAATGTTGAAACTTGGCATGGTATCATCATTTCACCCACATGGTATGTGCAAAAGAGTAGAGGGTTACGGCAAAAACTGGACACACTTCGTGTACAAACTGGACAATCTCTTTCGGAGTATCAGGGTTTCGGACGAGAACTCTTCTGTTACACGGGCACTTCATTTTTTTAACTTATCTGAACTCCAGTCATTTTTTGCGTTCATATGCACCATTCAAAGAGACGTCAGCAATTTTCAACACTTTCTAACATCATTTGCTATTTTTCAGTCATTTACCGATTTGTTTAGAGAGCTAAATGACCGTGAAATTGAAAATCACTACAAATTGAACTCTGAAAATGTTGAAACTTGGCATGGTATCGTCATTGACCCACATAGCATGTGCAGAATAGTAGAGTGGGTTACCGCAAAAACTGGACGCACTTCGTGTACAAACTGGAAAATCTCTTTTGGAGTATCAAGGTTTCGGACAAGAACTCATCTGTTACACGGGCACTTCATTTTTTAAAACTTATTTGAACCCCAGACTTTTTTTGTGTTCTGTATGCACCATTCAAAGCGACGTCATCAATTTCAACACTTTCTAACATCATTTGCTATTTTCATTCATTTACCGATTTATTTAGAGAGCTAAATGACCGTGAAATTGAAAATCACTACAAAATGAACTCTGAACATGTTGAAACTTGGCATGGTAACATCATTTCATCCACATGGCATGTGCAAAATAGTAGAGAGGGTTACGGAAAAAAAACTTGACGCACTTCGTGTACAAACTGGACAATCTCTTTCGGAGTATCAGGGTTTCGGACGAGAACTCATCGGTTACACGGGCACTTCATTTTTTTAAACTTATTTGAACTCCAGACTTTTTTTGCGTTCCATATGAACCATTCAAAGTGAGGTCATCAATTTTCAACACGTTCTGACATCATTTGCTATTTTGCAGTCATTTACCTATTTGTTTAGAGAGCTAAATGTCCATGAAATTGAAAATCACTACAAAATGAACTCTGAAAAGGTTGAAACTTGGCATGGTATCATCATTTCACCCACATGGCATGTGAAAAAGAGTAGAGAGGGTTACGGCAAAGACTGGACGCACTTCGTGTACAAACTGGGCAATCTCTTTCGAAGTATCAGGGTTTCGGACGAGAACCCATCTGTTACACGGGCACTTCGTTTTTTAAAACTTATTTGAACTCCAGACTTTTTTTGCGTTCCGTATGCACCATTCAAAGCGAGGTAATCAATTTTCAACGTGTTCTGACCTCATTTGCTATATTTCAGTCATTTACCTGTTTGTTTAGAGAGCTAAATGACCGTGAAATTGAAAATCACTACAACATGAACTCTGAACATGTTGAAACTTGGCATGGTAACATCATTTCACCCACATGGCATGTGCAAAATAGTAGAGAGGGTTACGGAAAAAAACTGGACGCACTTCGTGTACAAACTGGACAATCTCTTTCGGAGTATCAGGGTTTCGGACGAGAACTCATCGGTTACACGGGCACTTAATTTTTTTAAACTTATTTGAACTCCAGACTTTTTTTGCGTTCCGTATGCACCATTCAAAGCGACGTTGCTATTTTCAGTCATTTACCGATTTATTTAGAGAGCTAAATGACCGTGAAATTGAAAATCACTACAAAATGAACTCTGAACATGTTGAAACTTGGCATGGTAACATCATTTCACCCACATGGCATGTGCAAAATAGTAGAGAGGGTTACGGAAAAAAACTGGACGCACTTCGTGTACAAACTAGACAATCTCTTTCGGAGTATCAGGGTTTCGGACGAGAACTCATCGGTTACACGGCCACTTCATTTTTTAAACTTATTTGAACTCCAGACTTTTTTTGCGTTCCTTTTCACCATTCAAAGCGAGGTCATAAATTTTCAACACGTTCTAACATCATTTGCTATTTTTCAGTCATTTACCTATTTGTTTAGAGAGCTCAATGACCGTGAAATTGAAAATCACTACAAAATGAACTCTGAAAACGTTGAAACTTGGCATGGTATCATTATTTCACCCACGTGGCATGTGAAAAAGAGTAGAGAGGGTTACGGCAAAAACTGGACGCACTTCGCATACAAACTGGGCAATCTCTTTCGGCGTATCAGGGTTTCGGACGAGAACTCATCTGTTACACGGGCACTTCATTTTTTAAAACTTATTTGAACTCCAGACATTGTTTTTGCGTTCCTACGCACCATTTAAAGAGACGTCATCAATTTTCAACACTTTCTAACATGATTTGCTATTTTTCAGTCATTTACTGATTTGTTTAGAGAGCTAAATGACCGTGAAATTTAAAATCACTACAAATTGAACTCTGAAAATGTTGAAACTTGGCATGGTATCGTCATTTACCCACATAGCATGTGCAAAATAGTACAGAGGGTTACAGCAAAAACTGGACGCACTTCGTGTACAAACTGGGCAATCTCTTTCAGAGTACCAGAGTTTCGAACGAGAACTCATCGGTTACACGGGCACTTCATTTTTTTAAACTTCTTTGAACTCCAGTCATTTTTTGCGTTCCTATGCACCATCAAAGAGACATCATCAATTTTCAAAACTTTCTAACATCATTTGCTATTTTTCAGTCATTTACCGATTTGTTTAGAGAGCTAAATGACCGTGAAATTGAAAATCACTACAAATTGAACTCTGAAAATGTTGAAACTTGGCATGGCATCGTCATTCACCCACATAGCATGTGCAAAATAGTAGAGAGGGTTACGGCAAAAACTGGATGCACTTCGTGTACAAACTGGGCAATCTCTTTTGGAGTATCAAGGTTTCAGACGAGAACTCATCTGTCACACGGTCACTTCACTTTTTTAAACTTATTTTAATTCCAGACTTTTTTTGCGTTCTGTATGCACCATTCAAAGCGAGGTCATCAATTTTCAAGACGTTCTGACATGATTTGCTATTTTTCAGTCATTCACCTATTTGTTTAGAGAGCTAAATGACCGTGAAATTGAAAATCACTACAAAATGAACTCTGAAAAGGTTGAAACTTGGCATGGTATCATTATTTCACCCACAAGGCATGTGAAAAAGAGTAGAGAGGGTTACGGCAAAAACTGGACGCACTTCGCGTACAAACTGGGTAATCTCTTTCGGAGTATCAGGGTTTCGGACGAGAACTCATCTGTTACACGGGCACTTCATTTTTTTAAACTTATTTGAACACAAGACTTTTTTCCATTCCTATTCACCATTCAAAGCGATGTCATAAAATTTCAACACTTTCTAACATCATTCGCTATTTTCAGTCATTTGCCGATTTGTTTAGAGAGCTAAATGACTGTGAAATTGAAAATCACTACACAATGAACTCTGAAAAGGATGAAACTTGGCCTGGTATCATCATTTCACCCACATGGAATGTGCAAAAGAGTAGAGGGTTACGGAAAAAACTGGACACACTTTGTGTACAAACTGGACAATCTTTTTCGGAGTATCAGGGTTTCGACCGAGAACTCATCTGATACACGGGCACTTCATTTTTTTAAACTTATTTGAACTCCAGACATTTTTTGCGTTCCTATGCACCATTCAAAGAGACGTCATCAATTTTCAACACTTTCTGACATCACTTGCTATTTTTCAGTCATTTACCAATTTGTTTAGAGAGCTGAATGACCGTGAAATTGAAAATCACTACAAAATGAACTCTGAAAATTTTGAAACTTGGCGTGGTATCGTCATTCACCCACATAGCATGTGCAAAATAGTAGAGAGGGTTACGACAGAAACTAGACATACTTCGTGTACAAACTGGAAAATCTCTTTCGGAGAATCAGGGTTTCGAACGAGAACTCATCTGTTACACGGGCACTTCATTTTTTTAAACTTATTTGAACTCCAGACTTTTTTTGCGTTCCGTATGCACCATCAAATGTGACGCCATCAATTTTCAACACTTTCTAACATCATTTGCTATTTTCAGTCATTTACCGATTTATTTAGAGAGCTAAATGACCGTGAAATTGAGAAACACTACAAAATGAACTCTAAAAATGTTGAAACTTGGCATGGTAACATCATTTCACCCATATAGCATGTGCAAAATAGTAGAGAGGGTTACGGCAAAAACTGGACGCACTTCACGTACAAACTGGGTAATCTCTTTCGGAGTATCAGGGTTTCGGACGAGAATTCATCTCTTACACGGGCACTTCATTTTTTCAAACTTATTTGAACTCCAGACTTTTTTTGCGTTCCTATTCACCATTCAAAGCAATGTCATAAAATTTCAACATGTTCGGACATCATTTGCTATTTTCAGTCATTTGCCGATTTGTTTAGAGAGCTAAATGACTGTGAAATTGAAAATCACTACACAATGAACTCTGAAAAGGATGAATCTTGGCTTGGTATCATCACTTCACCCACATGGAATGTGCAAAAGAGTAGAGGGTTACGGAAAAAACTGGACACACTTCGTGTACAAACTGGACAATCTTTTTCGGAGTATCAGGGTTTCGACCGAGAACTCATCTGATACACGGGCACTTCATTTTTTTAAACTTATTTGAACTCCAGACATTTTTTGCGTTCCTATGCACCATTCAAAGAGACGTCATCAATTTTCAACACTTTCTGACATCATTTGCTATTTTTCAGTCATTTACCGATTTTTTTAGAGAGCTAAATGACCGTGAAATTGAAAATCACTACAAAATGAACTCTGAGAATGTTGAAACTTGGCATTGTATCGTCATTCACCCACATAGCATGTGCAAAATGGTAGAGAGGGTTACGGCAAAAACTAGACATACTTCGTGTACAAACTGGACAATTTCTTTCGGAGTATCAGCGTTTCGAATGAGAACTCATCTGTTACACGGGCACTTCATTTTTTTAAACTTATTTGATCTCCAGACTTTTTTTGCGTTCCATATGAACCATTCAAAGTGAGGTCATCAATTTTCAACACGTTCTGACATCATTTGCTATTTTGCAGTCATTTACCTATTTGTTTAGAGAGCTAAATGTCCATGAAATTGAAAATCACTACAAAATGAACTCTGAAAAGGTTGAAACTTGGCATGGTATCATCATTTCACCCACATGGCATGTGAAAAAGAGTAGAGAGGGTTACGGCAAAGACTGGATGCACTTCGTGTACAAACTGGGCAATCTCTTTCGAAGTATCAGGGTTTCGGACGAGAACCCATCTGTTACACGGGCACTTCATTTTTTAAAACTTATTTGAACTCCAGACTTTTTTTGCGTTCCGTACGCACCATTCAAAGCGAGGTAATCAATTTTCAATGTGTTCTGACCTCATTTGCTATATTTCAGTCATTTACCTGTTTGTTTAGAGAGCTAAATGACCGTGAAATTGAAAATCACTACAAAATGAACTCTGTACATGTTGAAACTTGGCATGGTAATATCATTTCACCCACATGGCATGTGCAAAATAGTAGAGAGGGTTACGGAAAAAAACTGGACGCACTTCGTGTACAAACTGGACAATCTCTTTCGGAGTATCAGGGTTTCAGACGAGAACTCATCGGTTACACGGGCACTTAATTTTTTTAAACTTATTTGAACTGCAGACTTTTTTTGCGTTCCGTATGCACCATTCAAAGCGACGTTGCTATTTTCAGTCATTTACCGATTTATTTAGAGAGCTAAATGACCGTGAAATTGAAAATCACTACAAAATGAACTCTGAACATGTTGAAACTTGGCATGGTAACATCATTTCACCCACATGGCATGTGCAAAATAGTAGAGAGGGTTACGGAAAAAAACTGGACGCACTTCGTGTACAAACTGGACAATCTCTTTCGGAGTATCAGGGTTTCGGACGAGAACTCATCGGTTACACGGCCACTTCATTTTTTTAAACTTATTTGAACTCCAGACTTTTTTTGCGTTCCTATTCACCATTCAAAGCGAGGTCATAAATTTTCAACACGTTCTAACATCATTTGCTATTTTTCAGTCATTTACCTATTTGTTTAGAGAGCTCAATGACCGTGAAATTGAAAATCACTACAAAATGAACTCTGAAAACGTTGAAACTTGGCATGGTATCATTATTTCACCCACGTGGCATGTGAAAAAGAGTAGAGAGGGTTACGGCAAAAACTGGACGCACTTCACGTACAAACTGGGCAATCTCTTTCGGAGTATCAGGGTTTCGGACGAGAACTCATCTGTTACACGGGCACTTCATTTTTTAAAACTTATTTGAACTCCAGACATTGTTTTTGCGTTCCTACGCACCATTTAAAGAGACGTCATCAATTTTCAACACTTTCTAACATGATTTGCTATTTTTCAGTCATTTACTGATTTGTTTAGAGAGCTAAATGACCGTGAAATTTAAAATCACTACAAATTTAACTCTGAAAATGTTGAAACTTGGCATGGTATCGTCATTCACCCACATAGCATGTGCAAAATAGTACAGAGGGTTACAGCAAAAACTGGACGCACTTCGTGTACAAACTGGGCAATCTCTCTCAGAGTACCAGAGTTTTGAACGAGAACTCATCGGTTACACGGGCACTTCATTTTTTTAAACTTCTTTGAACTCCAGTCATTTTTTGCGTTCCTATGCACCATTCAAAGAGACATCATCAATTTTCAAAACTTTCTAACATCATTTGCTATTTTTCAGTCATTTACCGATTTGTTTAGAGAGCTAAATGACCGTGAAATTGAAAATCACTACAAATTGAACTCTGAAAATGTTGAAACTTGGCATGGTATCGTCATTCACCCACATAGCATGTGCAAAATAGTAGAGAGGGTTACGGCAAAAACTGGACGCACTTCGTGTACAAACTGGGCAATCTCTTTTGGAGTATCAAGGTTTCAGACGAGAACTCATCTGTCACACGGTCACTTCACTTTTTTAAACTTATTTTAATTCTAGACTTTTTTTGCGTTCCGTATGCACCATTCAAAGCGAGGTCATCAATTTTCAAGACGTTCTGACATGATTTGCTATTTTTCAGTCATTCACCTATTTGTTTAGAGAGCTAAATGACCGTGAAATTGAAAATCACTACAAAATGAACTCTGAAAAGGTTGAAACTTGGCATGGTATCATTATTTCACCCACAAGGCATGTGAAAAAGAGTAGAGAGGGTTACGGCAAAAACTGGATGCACTTCGCGTACAAACTGGGTAATCTCTTTCGGAGTATCAGGGTTTCGGACGAGAACTCATCTGTTACACGGGCACTTCATTTTTTTAAACTTATTTGAACACAAGACTTTTTTTCCATTCCTATTCACCATTCAAAACTCATTTGCTATTTTCAGTCATTTGCCGATTTGTTTAGAGAGCTAAATGACTGTGAAATTGAAAATCACTAGACAATGAACTCTGAAAAGGATGAAACTTGGCCTGGTATCATCATTTCACCCACATGGAATGTGCAAAAGAGTAGAGGGTTACGGAAAAAACTGGACACACTTTGTGTACAAACTGGACAATCTTTTTCGGAGTATCAGGGTTTCGACCGAGAACTCATCTGATACAAGGGCACTTCATTTTTTTAAACTTATTTGAACTCCAGACATTTTTTGCGTTCCTATGCACCATTCAAAGAGACGTCATCAATTTTCAACACTTTCTAACATCACTTGCTATTTTTCAGTCATTTACCAATTTGTTTAGAGAGCTGAATGACCGTGAAATTGAAAATCACTACAAAATGAACTCTGAAAATTTTGAAACTTGGCGTGGTATCGTCATTCACCCACATAGCATGTGCAAAATAGTAGAGAGGGTTACGACAGAAACTAGACATACTTCGTGTACAAACTGGAAAATCTCTTTCGGAGTATCAGGGTTTCGAACGAGAACTCATCTGTTACACGGGCACTTCATTTTTTTAAACTTATTTGAACTCCAGACTTTTTTTGCGTTCCGTATGCACCATTAAATGTGACGCCATCAATTTTCAACACTTTCTAACATCATTTGCTATTTTCAGTCATTTACCGATTTATTTAGAGAGCTAAATGACCGTGAAATTGAGAAACAATACAAAATGAACTCTAAAAATGTTGAAACTTGGCATGGTAACATCATTTCACCCATATAGCATGTGCAAAATAGTAGAGAGGGTTACGGCAAAAACTGGACGCACTTCGCGTACAAACTGGGTAATCTCTTTCAGAGTATCAGGGTTTCGGACGAGAATTCATCTCTTACACGGGCACTTCATTTTTTCAAACTTATTTGAACTCCAGACTTTTTTTGCGTTCCTATTCACCATTCAAAGCAATGTCATAAAATTTCAACATGTTCGGACATCATTTGCTATTTTCAGTCATTTGCCGATTTGTTTAGAGAGCTAAATGACTGTGAAGTTGAAAATCACTACACAATGAACTCTGAAAAGGATGAATCTTGGCTTGGTATCATCACTTCACCCACATGGAACGTGCAAAAGAGTAGAGGGTTACGGAAAAAACTGGACACACTTCGTGTACAAACTGGACAATCTTTTTCGGAGTATCAGGGTTTCGACCGAGAACTCATCTGATACATGGGCACTTCATTTTTTTAAACTTATTTGAACTCCAGACATTTTTTGCGTTCCTATGCACCATTCAAAGAGACGTCATCAATTTTCAACACTTTCTGACATCATTTGCTATTTTTCAGTCATTTACCGATTTGTTTAGAGAGCTAAATGACCGTGAAATTGAAAATCACTACAAAATGAACTCTGAAAATGTTGAAACTTGGCATTGTATCGTCATTCACCCACATAGCATGTGCAAAATGGTAGAGAGGGTTACGGCAAAAACTAGACATACTTCGTGTACAAACTGGACAATTTCTTTCGGAGTATCAGCGTTTCGAATGAGAACTCATCTGTTACACGGGCACTTCATTTTTTTAAACTTATTTGAACTCCAGACATTTTTTTGCGTTCCTATGCACCATTCAAAGATGCGTCATCAATTTTCAACACGTTCTAACATCATTTGTTATTTTTCAGTCATTTACCGATTTTTTTAGAGAGCTAAATGACCGTGAAATTGAAAATCACTACAAAATGAAATTTGAAAATGTTGAAACTTGGCATGGTATCGTCATTCACCCACATAGCATGTGGAAAATAGTAGAGAGGGTTACGGCAAAAACTGGACGCACTTCGTGTACAAACTAGACAATCTCTTTCGGAGTATCAGGGTTTCGGACGAGAACTCATCGGTTACACGGGCACTTCATTTTTTTAAGCTTATTTGAACTCCAGAATTTTTTTGCGTTCCGTATGCACCATTAAATGTGACGTCGTCAATTTTCAACACTTTCTAACATCATTTGCTATCTTCAGTCATTTACCGATTTATTTAGAGAGCTAATGAGCATGAAATTGAAAAACACTACAAAATGAACTCTAAAAATGTTGAAACTTGGCATGGTAACATCATTTCACCCACATGGCATGTGCAAAATAGTAGAGAGGGTTACGGCAAAAACTGGATGCACTTCGTGTACAAACTAGACAATCTCTTTCGGAGTATCAGGGTTTCGGACGAGAACTCATCGGTTACACGGGCACTTCATTTTTTTAAACTTATTTGAATTCCAGACTTTTTTTGCGTTCCGTATGCACCATTCAAAGAGACGTCATCAATTTTCAACACTTTCTAACATCATTTGCTATTTTCCAGTCTTTTATGGATTTGTTTAGAGAGCTAAATGACCGTGAAATTGAAAATCACTACAAATTGAACTCTGAAAATGTTGAAACTTGGCATGGTATCATCATTTCACCCACATGGAATGTGCAAAATAGTAGACAGGGTTACAGAAAAAACTGGACGCACTTCGTGTACAAACTGGAAAATCTCTTTTGGAGTATCAGGGTTTCGGATGAGAACTTATCTGTTACACGGGCACTTCATTTTTTAAACTTATTTGAACTCCAGACTTTTTTTGCGTTCCATATGCACTATTCAAAGCGACATCATCAATTTTCAACACTTTCTAACATCATTTGCTATTTTCAGTCATTTACCGATTTATTTAGAGAGCTAAATGACCGTGAAATTGAAAATCACTACAAAATGAACTCTGAACATGTTGAAACTTGGCATGGTAACATCATTTCACCCACATGGCATGTGCAAAAGAGTACAGAGGGTTACGGAAAAAAACTGGACGCACTTCGTGTACAAACTGGACAAACTCTTTCGGACTATCAGGGTTTCGGACGAGAACTCATCGGTTACACGGGCAGTTCATTTTTTTAAACTTATTTGAACTCCAGACTTTTTTTGCGTTCCGTATGAACTATTCAAAGCGAGGTCAAAACTTTTCAACACGTTCTGACATCATTTGCTATTTTTCAGTCATTTACCTATTTGTTTAGAGAGCTAAATGTCCGTGAAAATGAAAATCACTACAAAATGAACTCTGGAAAGGTTGAAACGTGGCATGGCATCATCATTTCACCCACATGGCATTTGAAAAAGAGTAGAGAGGGTTACGGCAGAAACTGGACGCACTTCGTGTACAAACTGGGCAATCTCTTTCGGAGTATCAAGGTTTCGGACGAGAACTCATCTGTTACACGGTCACTTCATTTTTTTAAACTTATTTTAACTCCAGAATTTTTTAGCATTCCGTATACACCATTCAAAGCGAGTTCATCAATTTTCAACACGTTCTGACATGATTTGCCATTTTTCAGTCATTCACCTATTTGTTTAGAGAGCTAAATGACCGTGAAATTGAAAATTACTACAAAATGAACTCTGAAAAGGTTGAAACTTGGCATGGTATCATTATTTCACCCACGTGGCATGTGAAAAAGAGTAGAGGAGGGTTACGGCAAAAACTGGATGTACTTCACGTACAAACTGGACAATCTCTTTCGGAGTATCAGGGTTTCGGACGAGAACTCATCTGTTACATGGGCACTTCATTTTTCTAAACTTATTTGAACACCAGACTTTTTTGCATTCCTATTCACCATTCAAAGCAACGTCATAAAATTTCAACACTTTCTAACATCATTTTCTATTTTCAGTCATTTGCCGATTTGTTTAGAGAGCTAAATGACTGTGAAATTGAAAATCACTACACAATGAACTCTGAAAAGGATGAAACTTGGCCTGGTATCATCATTTCACCGACATGGAATATGCAAAAGAGTAGAGGGTTACAGAAAAAACTGGACACACTTCGTGTACAAACTGGACAATCTTTTTCGGAGTATCATGATTTCGACCGAGAAGTCATCTGATACACGGGCACTTCATTTTTTTAAACTTACTTGAACTCTAGACTTTTTTGTGTTCCTTATGCACCATTCAAAGCGAGGTCATCAATTTTCAACACGTTCTGACATCATTTGCTATTTTTCAGTCATTTACCTATTTGTTTAGAGAGCCAAATGACCGTGAAATTGAAAATCACTACAAAATGAACTCTGAACATGTTGAAACTTGGCATGGTATCATCATTTCACCCACATGGCATGTCAAAAAGAGTAGAGAGGGTTACGGCAAAAACTGGACGCACTTCGCGTACAAACTGGGCAATCTCTTTCGGAGTATCAGGGTTTCAGACGAGAACTCATCTGTTACACGGGCACTTCATATTTTTAAACTTATGTGAACTCCAGAATTTTATTGCGTTCCTATGCACCATTCAAAGCGAGGTCATCAATTTTCAACACGTTCTGACATCATTTGCTATTTTTCAGTCATTTACCGATTTGTTTAGAGAGCTAAATGTTCGTGAAATTTAAAATCACTACAAAATTAACTCTGAAAAGGTTGAAACATGGCATGGTATCATCATTTCACCCACATGGCATGTGAAAAAGAGTAGAGAGGGTTACGGCAAAAACTGGACGCACTTCGTGTACAAACCTGGCAATCTCTTTCGGAGTATCAGGGTTTCGGACGAGAAGTCATCTGTTACACGGGCACTTCATTTTTTAAAACTTATTTGAACTCCAGACTTTTTTTGCGTTCCGTATGCACCATTCAAAGCGAGGTAATCAATTTTCAACATGTTCCGACCTCATTTGCTATTTTTCAGTCATTTACAAGTTTGTTTAGAGAACTAAATGACCGTGAAATTGAAAATCACTACAAAATGAACTCTAAAAAGGTTGAAACTTGGCATGGTATCATCATTTCACCCACATGGCATGAGAAAAAGAGTAGAGAGTGTTACGGCAAAAACTGGACGCACTTCGCGTACAAACTGGGCAATCTCTTTCGGAGTATCAGGGTTTCGGACGAGAATTCATCTGTTACACGGGGACTTCATTTTTTTAAACTTATTTGAACTCCAGACTTTTTTTGCGTTCCTATGCACCATTCAAAGCGACGTCATAAAATTTCAACACTTTCTAACATCATTTGCTATTTTCAGTCATTTACCGATTTGTTTAGAGAGCTAAATGACCGTGAAATTGAAAATCACTACACAATGAACTCTGAAAATGTTGAAACTTGGCATGGTATCATCATTTCACCCACATGGAATGTGCAAAAGAGTAGAGGGTTAAGGCAAAAACTAGACACACTTCGTGTACAAACTGGACAATCTCTTTCAGAATATCAGGGTTTCGGACGAGAACTCTTCTGTTACACGGGCACTTCATTTTTTAAACTTATTTGAACTCCAGTCATTTTTTGCGTTCCTATGCACCATTCAAAGAGACGTCATCAATTTTCAACACTTTCTAACATCATTTGCTATTTTCAGTCATTTACCGATTTGTTTAGAGAGCTAAATGACCGTGAAATTGAAAATCACTACAAATTGAACTCTGAAAATGTTGAAACTTGGCATGGTATCGTCATTGACCCACATAGCATGTGCAAAATAGTAGAGAGGGTTACGGCAAAAACTGGACGCACTTCGTGTACAAACTGGAAAATCTCTTTTGGAGTATCAGGGTTTCGGACGAGAACTCATCTGTTACACGGGCACTTCATTTTTTTAAACTTTTTGAACTCCAGTCATTTTTTGCGTTCCTATGCACCATTCAAAGAGATGTCAGCAATTTTCAACAATTTCTAACATCATTTGCTATTTTTCAGTCATTTACCGTTTTGTTTAGAGAGCTAAATGACCGTGAAATTGAAAATCACTACAAATTGTATCATCATTTCACCCACATGGCATGTGCAAAATAGTAGAGAGAGGTTACGGCAAAAAATGGACGCACTTAGTGTACAAACTGGAGAATCTCTTTCGGAGTATCAGGGTTACTGACGAGAACTCATCTGTTACACGGGCGCTTCATTTTTTAAACTTATTTGAACTCCAGACTTTTTTCGCATTCAGTATGCACCATTCAAAGCGACGTCATCAATTTTCAACACTTTCTAACATCATTTGCTATTTTCAGTCATTTACCAATTTATTTAAAGAGCTAAATGACAATGAAATTGAAAATCACTACAAAGTGAACTCTGAAAATGTTGAAACTTGGCATGGTATCATCGTTTCACCCACATGGCATGTGCAAAATACTAGAGGGGGTTACGGCAAAAAATGGATGCACTTCGTGTACAAACTAGACAATCTGTTTCAGAGTATCAGGGTTTCGGACGAGAACTCATCGGTTACACGGGCACTTCATTTTTTTAAATTATTTGAACTCCAGACTTTTTTTGCATTCTGTATGCACCATTCAAAGCGAGGTCATCAATTTTCAACATGTTCTGACATCATTTGCTATTTTTCAGTCATTTACCGATTTGTTTAGAGAGCTAAATGACCGTGAAATTTAAAATCACTACAAAATTAACTCTGAAAAGGTTGAAACTTGGCATGGTATCATCATTTCACACACATGGCATGTGAAAAAGAGTAGAGAGGGTTACGACAAAAACTAGACGCACTTCGTGTACAAACTGGACAATCTATTTCGGAATATCAGGGTTTACGACAAGAACTCATCTATTACACGGGCACTTCATTTTTTTAAACTTATTTGAACTCCATACTTTTTTCGCGTTCCGTATGCACCATTCAAAGCGACGTCATCAATTTTCAACACTTTCTAACATCATTTGCTATTTTCAGTCATTTATCGATTTATTTAGAGAGCTAAATGACCGTGAAATTGAAAATCACTACAAAGTGAACTCTGTAAATGTTGAAACTTGGCATGGTATCATCATTTCACCCACATGGCATGTGCAAAATACTAGAGAGGGTTACGGCAAAAACTGGACGTACTTCGTGTACAAACTGGACAATCTGTTTCAGAGTATCAGGGTTTCGGACGAGAACTCATCGGTTACATGGGCACTTCATTTTTTTAAACTTATTTGAACTCCAGACTTTTTTTGCGTTCTGTATGCACCATTTAAAGCGAGGTCATCTATTTTCAACACGTTCTGACATCATTTGCTATTTTTCATTCATTTACCGATTTGTTTAGAGAGCTAAATGACCGTGAAATTGAAAATCACTACAAAATTAACTCTAAAAAGGTTGAAACTTGGCATGGTATCATCATTTCACCCACATGGCATGTAAAAAAGTGTAGAGAGGGTTACAACAAAAACTGGAGGCACTTCATGTACAAACTGGACAATCTATTTCGGAGTATCAGGGTTTACAACGAGAACTCATCTGTTACACGGGCACTTCATTTTTTTAAACTTATTTGAACTCCAGACTTCTTTTGCGTTCTATGCACCATTCAAAGAGACATCATCAATTTTCAACACTTTCTAACATCATTTGCTATTTTACAGTCATTTACCGATTTGTTTAGAGAGCTAAATGACCGTGAAATTGAAAATCACTAAAAATGAACTCTGAAAATGTTGAAACTTGGCATGGTATCATCATTCACCCACATAGCATGTGAAAAATAGTAGAGAGGGTTACGGCAAAAACTGGACGCACTTCATGTACAAACTGGAAAATCTCTTTCGGAGTATCAGGGTTTCGGACGAGAACTCATCTGTTACGTGGGCACTTCATTTTTTAAACTTATTTCAACTCCAGACATTTTTTGTGTTCCGTATGCACCATTCAAAGCGACGTCATCAATTTTCAACACTTTTAACAACATTTGCTATTTTCAGTCATATACCGATTTATTTAGAGAGCTAAATGACCATGAAATAGAAAATCACTACAAAATGAACTCTGAAAATGTTGAAACTTGGCATGGTATCATCATTTCACCCACATGGCATGTGCAAAATTGTAGAGAGGGTTACGGCAAAAACTGGACGCACTTCGTGTACAAACTGGACAATCTCTTTTGGAGTATCAGGGTTTCGGACGAGAACTCATCTGTTACACGGGCACTTCATTTTTTAAACTTATTTGAAATCCAGACATTTTTTGTGTTCCGTATGCACCATTCAAAGCGACGTCATCAATTTTCAAAACTTTCTAACAACATTTGCTATTTTCATTCATTTACCGATTTACTTAGAGAGCTAAATGACCATGAAATAGAAAATCAATACAAAATGAACTCTGAAAATGTTGAAACTTGGCATGGTATCATCATTTCACCCACATGGCATGTGCAAAATTGTAGAGAGGGTTACGGCAAAAACTGGACGCACTTTGTGTACAAACTAGACAATCTCTTTTGGAGTATCAGGGTTTCGGACGAGAACTCATCTGTTACACGGGCACTTCATTTTTTAAACTTATTTGAACTCCAGACTTTTTTCGCGTTCCGTATGCACCATTCAAAGCGACGTAATCAATTTTCAACACTTTCTAACATCATTTGCAATTTTCAGTCATTTACCGATTTATTTAAAGAGCTAAATGACCATGAAATTGAAAATCACTACAAAGTGAACTCTGAAAATGTTGAAACTTGGCATGGTATCATCATTTCACCCACATGGCACGTGCAAAATACTAGAGAGGGTTACGGCAAAAACTGGATGCACTTCGTGTACAAACTGGACAATCTGTTTCAGAGTATCAGGGTTTCGAACGAGAACTCATCGGTTACACGGGCACTTCATTTTTTTAAACTTATTTGAACTCCAGACTTTTTTGGCATTCTGTATGCACCATTCAAAGCGAGGTCATCAATTTTCAACATGTTCTGACATCATTTGCTATTTTTCAGTCATTTACCGATTTGTTTAGAGAGCTAAATGACCGTGAAATTTAAAATCACTACAAAATTAACTCTGAAAAGGTTGAAACTTGGCATGGTATCATCATTTCACACACATGGCATGTGAAAAAGAGTAGAGAGGGTTACGACAAAAACTAGACGCACTTCGTGTACAAACTGGACAATCTATTTCAGAGTATCAGGGTTTATGACAAGAACTCATCTGTTACACGGGCACTTCATTTTTTTAAACTTATTTGAACTCCAGACTTTTTTCGCATTCCGTATGCACCATTCAAAGCGACGTCATCAATTTTCAACACTTTCGAACATCATTTGCTATTTTTAGTCATTTACCGATTTATTTAGAGAGCTAAATGACCATGAAATTGAAAATCACTACAAAGTGAACTCTGAAAATGTTGAAACTTCGCATGGTATCATCATTTCACCCACATGGCATGTGCAAAATACTAGAGAGGGTTACGGCAAAAACTAGATGCACTTCGTGTACAAACTGGACAATCTGTTTCAGAGTATCAGGGTTTCGGACGAGAACTCATCGGTTACACGGGCACTTCATTTTTTTAAACTTATTGAACTCCAGACTTTTTTTGCGTTCTGTATGCACCATTCAAAGCGAGGTCATCTATTTTCAACACGTTCTGACATCATTTGCTATTTTTCAGTCATTTACCGATTTGTTTAGAGAGCTAAATGACCGTGAAATTGAAAATCACTACAAAATTAACTCTGAAAACGTTGAAACTTGGCATGGTATCATCATTTCACACACATGGCATGTGAAAAAGAGTAGAGAGGGTTACGACAAAAACTGGACGCACTTCATGTACAAACTGGACAATCTATTTAGAAGTATCAGGGTTTACGACGAGAACTCATCTGTTACACGGGCACTTCTTTTTTTTAAACTTATTTGAACTCCAGACTTTTTTTTCATTCCTATGCACCATTCAAAGAGACGTCATCAATTTTCAACACTTTCTAACATCATTTGCTATTTTATAGTCATTTACCAATTTGTTTAGAGAGCTAAATGACCGCGAAATTGAAAATCACTACAAAACGAACTCTGAAAATGTTGAAACTTGGCATGGTATCATCATTCACCCACATAGCATGTGCAAAATAGTAGAGAGGGTTACGGCAAAAACTCGACGCACTTCATGTACAAACTGGAAAATCTCTTTCGGAGTATCAGGGTTTCGGACGAGAACTCATCTGTTACATGGGCACTTCATTTTTTTAAACTTATTTGAACTCCAGACATTTTTTGTGTTCCGTATGCACCATTCAAAGAGACGTCATCAATTTTCAACACTTTCTAACAACATTTGCTATTTTCAGTCATTTACCGATTTATTTAGAGAGCTAAATGACCATGAAATTGAAAATCACTACAAAATGAACTCTGAAAATGTTGAAACTTGGCATGGTATCATCATTTCACCCACATGGCATGTGCAAAATAGTAGAGAGGGTTACGGCAAAAACTGGACGCACTTCATGTACAAACTGGACAATCTCTTTCGGAGTATCACGGTTTCAGACGAGAACTCATCTATTACACGAGCACTTCATTTTTTAAACTTATTTGAACTCCAGACTTTTTTCGCGTTCCGTATGCACCATTCAAAGCGACATCATCAATTTTCAACACTTTCTAACATCATTTGCTATTTTCAGTCATTTACTGATTTTTTTAGAGAGCTAAATGACTGTGAAATTGAAAATCACTACAAAGTGAACTCTGAAAATGTTGAAACTTGGCATGGTATCATCATTTCACCCACATGGCATGTGCAAAATACTAGAGAGAGTTACGGCAAAAACTGGACGCACTTCGTGTAAAAACTGGACAATCTGTTTCAGAGTATCAGGGTTACGGACGAGAACTCATCGGTTACACGGGCACTTCATTTTTTTAAACTTATTTGAACTCCAGACTTTTTTCACGTTCCGTATGCACCATTCAAAGCGACGTCATCAATTTTCAACACTTTCTAACATCATTTGCTATTTTCTGTCATTTACCGATTTATTTAGAGAGCTAAATGACTGTGAAATTGAAAATCACTACAAAGTGAACTCTGAAAATGTTAAAACTTGGCATGGTATCATCATTTCACCCACATGGCATGTGCAAAATTGTAGAGAGGGTTACGGCAAAAACTGGACGCACTTCGTGTACAAACTGGACAATCTATTTCAGAGTATCAGGGTTTCGGACGAGAACTCATCGGTTACATGGGCACTTCATTTTTTTAAACTTATTGAACTCCAGACTTTTTTTGCGTTCTGTATGCACCATTCAAAGCGAGGTCATCTATTTTCAACACGTTCTGACATCATTTGCTATTTTTCTGTCATTTACCGATTTGTTTAGAGAGCTAAATGACCGTGAAATTGAAAATCACTACAAAATTAACTCTGAAAACGTTGAAACTTGGCATGGTATCATCATTTCACACACATGGCATGTGAAAAAGAGTAGAGAGGGTTACGACAAAAACTGGACGCACTTCGTGTACAAACTGGACAATCTATTTAGAAGTATCAGGGTTTACGACGAGAACTCATCTGTTACACGGGCACTTCTTTTTTTTTAAACTTATTTGAACTCCAGACTTTTTTTTCATTCCTATGCATCATTCAAAGAGACGTCATCAATTTTCAACACTTTCTAACATCATTTGCTATTTTATAGTCATTTACCGATTTGTTTAGAGAGCTAAATGACCGTGAAATTGAAAATCACTACAAAACAAACTCTGAAAATGTTGAAACTTGGCATGGTATCATCATTCACCCACATAGCATGTGCAAAATAGTAGAGACGGTTACGGCAAAAACTCGACGCACTTCATGTACAAACTGGAAAATCTCTTTCGGAGTATCAGGGTTTCGGACGAGAACTCATCTGTTACATGGGCACTTCATTTTTTTAAACTTATTTGAACTCCAGACATTTTTTTTGTTCCGTATGCACCATTCAAAGAGATGTCATCAATTTTCAACACTTTCTAACAACATTTGCTATTTTCAGTCATTTACCGATTTATTTAGAGAGCTAGATGACCATGAAATTGAAAATCACTACAAAATGAACTCTGAAAATGTTGAAACTTGGCATGGTATCATCATTTCACCCACATGGCATGTGCAAAATAGTAGAGAGGGTTACGGCAAAAACTGGATGCACTTCATGTACAAACTGGACAATCTTTTTCGGAGTATCACGGTTTCAGACGAGAACTCATCTATTACACGAGCACTTCATTTTTTAAACTTATTTGAACTCCAGACTTTTTTCGCGTTCCGTATGCACCATTCAAAGCGACATCATCAATTTTCAACACTTTCTAACATCATTTGTTATTTTCAGTCATTTACCGATTTATTTAGAGAGCTAAATGACCGTGAAATTGAAAATCACTACAAAGTGAACTCTGAAAATGTTGAAACTTGGCATGGTATCATCATTTCACCCACATGGCATGTGCAAAATACTAGAGAGGGTTACGGAAAAAACTGGACGCACATCGTGTACAAACTGGACAATCTGTTTCAGAGTATCAGGGTTTCGGACGAGAACTCATCGGTTACACGGGCACTTCATTTTTTTAAACTTATTTGAACTCCAGACTTTTTTGCGTTCTGTACGCACAATTCAAAGCAAGGTCATCTATTTTCAACACGTTCTGACATCATTTGCTATTTTTCAGTCATTTACCGATTTGTTTAGAGAGCTAAATGACCGTGAAATTGAAAATCACTACAAAATTAACTCTGAAAAGGTTGAAACATGGCATGGTATCATCATTTCACCCACATGGCATGTGAAAAAGAGTAGAGAGGGTTACGACAAAAACTGGACGCACTTAGTGTACAAACTGGACAATCTATTTCGGAGTATCAAGGTTTACGACGAGAAATCATCTGTTACACGGGCACTTCATTTTTTTAAACTTATTTGAACTCCAGACTTTTTTTTCATTCCTATGCATCATTCAAAGAGACGTCATCAATTTTCAACACTTTCTAACATCATTTGCTATTTTATAGTCATTTACCGATTTGTTTAGAGAGCTAAATGACCGTGAAATTGAAAATCACTACAAAACAAACTCTGAAAATGTTGAAACTTGGCATGGTATCATCATTCACCCACATAGCATGTGCAAAATGGTAGAGAGGGTTATGGCAAAAACTCGACGCACTTCATGTACAAACTGGAAAATCTCTTTCGGAGTATCAGGGTTTCGGACGAGAACTCATCTATTACATGGGCACTTCATTTTTTTAAACTTATTTGAACTCCAGACATTTTTTGTGTTCCGTATGCACCATTCAAAGAGATGTCATCAATTTTCAACACTTTCTAACAACATTTGCTATTTTCAGTCATTTACCGATTTATTTAGAGAGCTAGATGACCATGAAATTTAAAATCACTACAAAATGAACTCTGAAAATGTTGAAACTTGGCATGGTATCATCATTTCACCCACATGGCATGTGCAAAATAGTAGAGAGGGTTACGGCAAAAACTGGATGCACTTCATGTACAAACTGGACAATCTCTTTCGGAGTATCACGGTTTCAGACGAGAACTCATCTATTACACGAGCACTTCATTTTTTAAACTTATTTGAACTCCAGACTTTTTTCGCGTTCCGTATGCACCATTCAAAGCGAGGTCATCAATTTTCAACATGTTCTGACATCATTTGCTATTTTTCAGTCATTTACCGATTTGTTTAGAGAGCTAAATGATCGTGAAATCTAAAATCACTACAAAATTAACTCTGAAAAGGTTGAAACTTGGCATGGTATCATCATTTCACACACATGGCATGTGAAAAAGAGTAGAGAGGGTTACGACAAAAACTAGACGCACTTCGTGTACAAACTGGACAATCTATTTCGGAGTATCAGGGTTTACGACAAGAACTCATCTGTTACACGGGCACTTCATTTTTTTAAACTTATTTGAACTCCAGACTTTTTTCGCGTTCCGTATGCACCATTGAAAGTGACGTCATCAATTTTCAACACTTTCTAACATCATTTGCTATTTTCAGTCATTTACCGATTTATTTAGAGAGCTAAATGACCATGAAATTGAAAATCACTACAAAGTGAACTCTGAAAAGGTTGAAACTTCGCATGGTATCATCATTTCACCCACATGGCATGTGCAAAATACTAGAGAGGGTAACGGCAAAAACTGGATGCACTTCGTGTACAAACTGGACAATCTGTTTCAGAGTATCAGGGTTTCGGACGAGAACTCATCGGTTACACGGGCACTTCATTTGTTTAAACTTATTGAACTCCAGACTTTTTTTGCGTTCTGTATGCACCATTCAAAGCGAGGTCATCCATTTTCAACACGTTCTGACATCATTTGCTATTTTTCAGTCATTTACCGATTTGTTTAGAGAGCTAAATGACCGTGAAATTGAAAATCACTACAAAATTAACTCTGAAAACGTTGAAACTTGGCATGGTATCATCATTTCACACACATGGCATGTGAAAAAGAGTAGAGAGGGTTACGACAAAAACTGGACGCACTTCGTGTACAAACTGGACAATCTATTTAGAAGTATCAGGGTTTACGACGAGAACTCATCTGTTACACGGGCACTTCTTTTTTTTAAACTTATTTGAACTCCAGACTTTTTTTTCATTCCTATGCACCATTCAAAGAGACGTCATCAATTTTCAACACTTTCTAACATCATTTTCTATTTTATAGTCATTTACCGATTTGTTTAGAGAGCTAAATGACCGTGAAATTGAAAATCACTACAAAACGAATTCTGAAAATGTTGAAACTTGGCATGGTATCATCATTCACCCACATAGCATGTGCAAAATAGTAGAGAGGGTTACGGCAAAAACTCGACGCACTTCATGTACAAACTGGAAAATCTCTTTCGGAGTATCAGGGTTTCGGACGAGAACTCATCTGTTACATGGGCACTTCATTTTTTTAAACTTATTTGAACTCCAGACATTTTTTGTGTTCCGTATGCACCATTCAAAGAGACGTCATCAATTTTCAACACTTTCTAACAACATTTGCTATTTTCAGTCATTTACCGATTTATTTAGAGAGCTAAATGACCATGAAATTGAAAATCACTACAAAATTAACTCTGAAAATGTTGAAACTTGGCATGGTATCATCATTTCACCCACATGGCATGTGCAAAATAGTAGAGAGGGTTACGGCAAAAACTGGATGCACTTCATGTACAAACTGGACAATCTCTTTCGGAGTATCACGGTTTCAGACGAGAACTCATCTATTACACGAGCACTTCATTTTTTAAACTTATTTGAACTCCAGACTTTTTTCGCGTTCCGTATGCACCATTCAAAGCGAGGTCATCAATTTTCAACATGTTCTGACATCATTTGCTATTTTTCAGTCATTTACCGATTTGTTTAGAGAGCTAAATGATCGTGAAATCTAAAATCACTACAAAGTGAACTCTGAAAATGTTGAAACTTGGCATGGTATCATCATTTCACCCACATGGCATGTGCAAAATACTAGAGAGGGTTACGGCAAAAACTGGACGCACTTCGTGTACAAACTGGACAATCTGTTTCAGAGTATCAGGGTTACGGACGAGAACTCATCGGTTACACGGGCACTTCATTTTTTTAAACTTATTTGAACTCCAGACTTTTTTCGCGTTCCGTATGCACCATTCAAAGCGATGTCATCAATTTTCAACACTTTCTAACATCATTTGCTATTTTCAGTCATTTACCGATTTATTTAGAGAGCTAAATGACCATGAAATTGAAAGTCACTACAAAGTGAACTCTGAAAATGTTGAAACTTCGCATTGTATCATCATTTCACCCACATGGCATGTGCAAAATACTAGAGAGGGTTACGGCAAAAACTGGACGCACTTCGTGTACAAACTGGACAATCTGTTTCAGAGTATCAGGGTTTCGGACAAGAACTCATCGGTTACACAGGCACTTCATTTTTTTAAACTTATTGAACTCCAGACTTTTTTCACGTTCCGTATGCACCATTCAAAGCGACATCATCAATTTTCAACACTTTCTAACATCATTTGCTATTTTCAGTCATTTACCGATTTATTTAGAGAGCTAAATGACTGTGAAATTGAAAATCACTACAAAGTGAACTCTGAAAATGTTGAAACTTGGCATGGTATCATCATTTCACCCACATGGCATGTGCAAAATTGTAGAGAGGGTTACGGCAAAAACTGGACGCACTTCGTGTACAAACTGGACAATCTATTTCAGAGTATCAGGGTTTCGGACGAGAACTCATCGGTTACACGGGCACTTCATTTTTTTAAACTTATTGAACTCCAGACTTTTTTTGCGTTCTGTATGCACCATTCAAAGCGAGGTCATCTATTTTCAACACGTTCTGACATCATTTGCTATTTTTCTGTCATTTACCGATTTGTTTAGAGAGCTAAATGACCGTGAAATTGAAAATCACTACAAAATTAACTCTGAAAACGTTGAAACTTGGCATGGTATCATCATTTCACACACATGGCATGTGAAAAAGATTAGAGAGGGTTACGACAAAAACTGGACGCACTTCGTGTACAAACTAGACAATCTATTTAGAAGTATCAGGGTTTACGACGAGAACTCATCTGTTACACGGGCACTTCTTTTTTTTTAAACTTATTTGAACTCCAGACTTTTTTTTCATTCCTATGCATCATTCAAAGAGACGTCATCAATTTTCAACACTTTCTAACATCATTTGCTATTTTATAGTCATTTACCGATTTGTTTAGAGAGCTAAATGACCGTGAAATTGAAAATCACTACAAAACAAACTCTGAAAATGTTGAAACTTGGCATGGTATCATCATTCACCCACATAGCATGTGCAAAATAGTAGAGTGGGTTACGGCAAAAACTCGACGCACTTCATGTACAAACTGGAAAATCTCTTTCGGAGTATCAGGGTTTCGGACGAGAACTCATCTGTTACATGGGCACTTCATTTTTTTAAACTTATTTGAACTCCAGACATTTTTTGTGTTCCGTATGCACCATTCAAAGAGATGTCATCAATTTTCAACACTTTCTAACAACATTTGCTATTTTCAGTCATTTACCGATTTATTTAGAGAGCTAGATGACCATGAAATAGAAAATCACTACAAAATGAACTCTGAAAATGTTGAAACTTGGCATGGTATCATCATTTCACCCACATGGCATGTGCAAAATAGTAGAGAGGGTTACGGCAAAAACTGGACGCACTTCATGTACAAACTGGACAATCTCTTTCGGAGTATCACGGTTTCAGACGAGAACTCATCTATTACACGAGCACTTCATTTTTTAAACTTATTTGAACTCCAGACTTTTTTCGCGTTCCGTATGCACCATTCAAAGCGACATCATCAATTTTCAACACTTTCTAACATCATTTGTTATTTTCAGTCATTTACCGATTTATTTAGAGAGCTAAATGACCGTGAAATTGAAAATCACTACAAAGTGAACTCTGAAAATGTTGAAACTTGGCATGGTATCATCATTTCACCCACATGGCATGTGCAAAATACTAGAGAGGGTTACGGCAAAAACTGGACGCACATCGTGTACAAACTGGACAATCTGTTTCAGAGTATCAGGGTTTCGGACGAGAACTCATCGGTTACACGGGCACTTCATTTTTTTAAACTTATTTGAACTCCAGACTTTTTTGCGTTCTGTACGCACAATTCAAAGCAAGGTCATCTATTTTCAACACGTTCTGACATCATTTGCTATTTTTCAGTCATTTACTGATTTGTTTAGAGAGCTAAATGACCGTGAAATTGAAAATCACTACAAAATTAACTCTGAAAAGGTTGAAACATGGCATGGTATCATCATTTCACCCACATGGCATGTGAAAAAGAGTAGAGAGGGTTACGACAAAAACTGGACGCACTTAGTGTACAAACTGGACAATCTATTTCGGAGTATCAAGGTTTACGACGAGAAATCATCTGTTACACGGGCACTTCATTTTTTTAAACTTATTTGAACTCCAGACTTTTTTTTCATTCCTATGCATCATTCAAAGAGATGTCATCAATTTTCAACACTTTCTAACATCATTTGCTATTTTATAGTCATTTACCGATTTGTTTAGAGAGCTAAATGACCGTGAAATTGAAAATCACTACAAAACAAACTCTGAAAATGTTGAAACTTGGCATGGTATCATCATTCACCCACATAGCATGTGCAAAATAGTAGAGAGGGTTACGGCAAAAACTCGACGCACTTCATGTACAAACTGGAAAATCTCTTTCGGAGTATCAGGGTTTCGGACGAGAACTCATCTCTTACATGGGCACTTCATTTTTTTAAACTTATTTGAACTCCAGACATTTTTTGTGTTCCGTATGCACCATTCAAAGAGATGTCATCAATTTTCAACACTTTCTAACAACATTTGCTATTTTCAGTCATTTACCGATTTATTTAGAGAGCTAGATGACCATGAAATTTAAAATCACTACAAAATGAACTCTGAAAATGTTGAAACTTGGCATGGTATCATCATTTCACCCACATGGCATGTGCAAAATAGTAGAGAGGGTTACGGCAAAAACTGGATGCACTTCATGTACAAACTGGACAATCTCTTTCGGAGTATCACGGTTTCAGACGAGAACTCATCTATTACACGAGCACTTCATTTTTTAAACTTATTTGAACTCCAGACTTTTTTCGCGTTCCGTATGCACCATTCAAAGCGAGGTCATCAATTTTCAACATGTTCTGACATCATTTGCTATTTTTCAGTCATTTACCGATTTGTTTAGAGAGCTAAATGATCGTGAAATCTAAAATCACTACAAAATTAACTCTGAAAAGGTTGAAACTTGGCATGGTATCATCATTTCACACACATGGCATGTGAAAAAGAGTAGAGAGGGTTACGACAAAAACTAGACGCACTTCGTGTACAAACTGGACAATCTATTTCGGAGTATCAGGGTTTACGACAAGAACTCATCTGTTACACGGGCACTTCATTTTTTTAAACTTATTTGAACTCCAGACTTTTTTCGCGTTCCGTATGCACCATTGAAAGTGACGTCATCAATTTTCAACACTTTCTAACATCATTTGCTATTTTCAGTCATTTACCGATTTATTTAGAGAGCTAAATGACCATGAAATTGAAAATCACTACAAAGTGAACTCTGAAAAGGTTGAAACTTCGCATGGTATCATCATTTCACCCACATGGCATGTGCAAAATACTAGAGAGGGTAACGGCAAAAACTGGACGCACTTCGTGTACAAACTGGACAATCTGTTTCAGAGTATCAGGGTTTCGGACGAGAACTCATCGGTTACACGGGCACTTCATTTGTTTAAACTTATTGAACTCCAGACTTTTTTTGCGTTCTGTATGCACCATTCAAAGCGAGGTCATCCATTTTCAACACGTTCTGACATCATTTGCTATTTTTCAGTCATTTACCGATTTGTTTAGAGAGCTAAATGACCGTGAAATTGAAAATCACTACAAAATTAACTCTGAAAACGTTGAAACTTGGCATGGTATCATCATTTCACACACATGGCATGTGAAAAAGAGTAGAGAGGGTTACGACAAAAACTGGACGCACTTCGTGTACAAACTGGACAATATATTTAGAAGTATCAGGGTTTACGACGAGAACTCATCTGTTACACGGGCACTTCTTTTTTTTAAACTTATTTGAACTCCAGACTTTTTTTTCATTCCTATGCACCATTCAAAGAGACGTCATCAATTTTCAACACTTTCTAACATCATTTGCTATTTTATAGTCATTTACCGATTTGTTTAGAGAGCTAAATGACCGTGAAATTGAAAATCACTACAAAACGAATTCTGAAAATGTTGAAACTTGGCATGGTATCATCATTCACCCACATAGCATGTGCAAAATAGTAGAGAGGGTTACGGCAAAAACTCGACGCACTTCATGTACAAACTGGAAAATCTCTTTCGGAGTATCAGGGTTTCGGACGAGAACTCATCTGTTACATGGGCACTTCATTTTTTTAAACTTATTTGAACTCCAGACATTTTTTGTGTTCCGTATGCACCATTCAAAGAGACGTCATCAATTTTCAACACTTTCTAACAACATTTGCTATTTTCAGTCATTTACCGATTTATTTAGAGAGCTAAATGACCATGAAATTGAAAATCACTACAAAATTAACTCTGAAAATGTTGAAACTTGGCATGGTATCATCATTTCACCCACATGGCATGTGCAAAATAGTAGAGAGGGTTACGGCAAAAACTGGATGCACTTCATGTACAAACTGGACAATCTCTTTCGGAGTATCACGGTTTCAGACGAGAACTCATCTATTACACGAGCACTTCATTTTTTAAACTTATTTGAACTCCAGACTTTTTTCGCGTTCCGTATGCACCATTCAAAGCGACATCATAAATTTTCAACACTTTCTAACATCATTTTCTATTTTCAGTCATTTACCGATTTATTTAGAGAGCTAAATGACTTTGAAATTGAAAATCACTACAAAGTGAACTCTGAAAATGTTGAAACTTGGCATGGTATCATCATTTCACCCGCATGGCATGTGCAAAATACTAGAGAGGGTTACGGCAAAAACTGGACGCACTTCGTGTACAAACTGGACAATCTGTTTCAGAGTATCAGGGTTACGGACGAGAACTCATCGGTTACACGGGCACTTCATTTTTTTAAACTTATTTGAACTCCAGACTTTTTTCGCGTTCCGTATGCACCATTCAAAGCGATGTCATCAATTTTCAACACTTTCTAACATCATTTGCTATTTTCAGTCATTTACCGATTTATTTAGAGAGCTAAATGACCATGAAATTGAAAGTCACTACAAAGTGAACTCTGAAAATGTTGAAACTTCGCATGGTATCATCATTTCACCCACATGGCATGTGCAAAATACTAGAGAGGGTTACGGCAAAAACTGGACGCACTTCGTGTACAAACTGGACAATCTGTTTCAGAGTATCAGGGTTTCGGACGAGAACTCATCGGTTACACAGGCACTTCATTTTTTTAAACTTATTGAACTCCAGACTTTTTTTGCATTCTGTATGCACCATTCAAAGCGAGGTCATCTATTTTCAACACGTTCTGACATCAGTTGCTATTTTTCAGTCATTCACCGATTTGTTTAGAGAGCTAAATGACCGTGAAATTGAAAACAACTATAAAATTAACTCTGAAAACGTTGAAACTTGGCATGGTATCATCATTTCACACACATGGCATGTGAAAAAGAGTAGAGAGGGTTACGACAAAAACTGGACGCACTTCGTGTACAAACTGGACAATCTATTTAGAAGTATCAGGGTTTACGACGAGAAATCATCTGTTACACGGGCACTTCTTTTTTTTAAACTTATTTGAACTCCAGACTTTTTTTTCATTCCTATGCACCATTCAAAGAGACGTCATCAATTTTCAACACTTTCTAACATCATTTGCTATTTTATAGTCATTTACCGATTTGTTTAGAGAGCTAAATGACCGTGAAATTGAAAATCACTACAAAACGAACTCTGAAAATGTTGAAACTTGGCATGGTATCATCATTCACCCACATAGCATGTGCAAAATAGTAGAGAGGGTTATGCCAAAAACTCGACGCACTTCATGTACAAACTGGAAAATCTCTTTCGGAGTATCAGGGTTTCGGACGAGAACTCATCTGTTACATGGGCACTTCATTTTTTTAAACTTATTTGAACTCCAGACATTTTTTGTGTTCCGTATGCACCATTCAAAGAGACGTCATCAATTTTCAACACTTTCTAACAACATTTGCTATTTTCAGTCATTTACCGATTTATTTAGAGAGCTAAATGACCATGAAATTGAAAATCACTACAAAATTAACTCTGAAAATGTTGAAACTTGGCATGGTATCATCATTTCACCCACATGGCATGTGCAAAATAGTAGAGAGCGTTACGGCAAAAACTGGATGCACTTCATGTACAAACTGGACAATCTCTTTCGGAGTATCACGGTTTCAGACGAGAACTCATCTATTACACGAGCACTTCATTTTTTAAACTTATTTGAACTCCAGACTTTTTTCGCGTTCCGTATGCACCATTCAAAGCGACATCATCAATTTTCAACACTTTCTAACATCATTTGCTATTTTCAGTCATTTACCGATTTATTTAGAGAGCTAAATGACTTTGAAATTGAAAATCACTACAAAGTGAACTCTGAAAATGTTGAAACTTGGCATGGTATCATCATTTCACCCACATGGCATGTGCAAAATACTAGAGAGGGTTACGGCAAAAACTGGACGCACTTCATGTACAAACTGGACAATCTGTTTCAGAGTATCAGGGTTACGGACGAGAACTCATCGGTTACACGGGCACTTAATTTTTTTTAACTTATTTGAACTCCAGACTTTTTTCGCGTTCCGTATGCACCATTCAAAGCGATGTCATCAATTTTCAACACTTTCTAACATCATTTGCTATTTTCAGTCATTTACCGATTTATTTAGAGAGCTAAATGACCATGAAATTGAAAATCACTACAAAGTGAACTCTGAAAATGTTGAAACTTGGCATGGTATCATCATTCACCCACATAGCATGTGAAAAATAGTAGAGAGGGTTACGGCAAAAACTGGACGCACTTCATGTACAAAATGGAAAATCCCTTTCGGAGTATCAGGGTTTCGGACGAGAACACATCTGTTACACGGGCACTTCATTTTTTTAAACTTATTTGAACTCCAGACATTTTTTGTGTTCCGTATGCACCATTCAAAGCGACGTCATCAATTTTCAACACTTTCTAACAACATTTGCTATTTTCAGTCATTTACCGATTTAGTTAGAGAGCTAAATGACCACGAAATTGAAAATCACTACAAAATGAACTCTGAAAATGTTGAAACTTGCCATGGTATCATCATTTCACCCACATGGCATGTGAAAAATAGTAGAGAGGGTTACGGCAAAAACTGGAAGCACTTCGTGTACAAACTGGACAAGCTCTTTCGGAGTATCAGGGTTTCAGACGAGAACTCATTTATTACACGGGCACTTCATTTTTTAAACTTATTTGAACTCCAGACTTTTTTCGCGTTCCGTATGCACCATTCAAAGCGACGTCATCAATTTTCAACACTTTCTAACATCATTTGCTATTTTCAGTCATTTACCGATTTATTTAGAGAGCTAAATGACCGTGAAATTGAAAATCACTACAAAGTGAACTCTGAAAATGTTGAAACTTGGCACGGTATCATCATTTCACCCACATGGCATGTGCAAAATACTAGAGAGGGTTACGGCAAAAACTGGATGCACTTCGTGTACAAACTGGACAAGCTGTTTCAGAGTATCAGGGTTTCGGACGAGAACTCATCGGTTACACGGGCACTTCATTTTTTAAACTTATTTGAACTCCAGACTTTCTTTACATTCTTTATGCACCATTCAAAGCGAGGTCATCAATTTTCAACATGTTCTCACATCATTTGCTATTTTTCAGTCATTTACCGATTTGTTTAGAGAGCTAAATGACCGTGAAATTGAAAATCACTACAAAATGAACTCTGAAAAGGTTGAAACTTGGCATGGTATCATCATTTCACCCACATGGAATGTGAAAAAGAGTAGAGAGGGTTACGACAAAAACTGTACGCACTTCGTGTACAAACTGGACAATCTATTTCGGAGTATCAGGGTTTACGACAAGAACTCATATGTTACACGGGCACTTCATTTTTTTAAACTTATTTGAACTCCAGACTTTTTTCGCATTCCGTATGCACCATTCAAAGCGACATCATCAATTTTCAACACTTTCTAACATCATTTGCTATTTTCAGTCATTTACCGATTTATTTAGAGAGCTAAATGACCGTGAAATTGAAAATCACTACAAAGTGAACTCTGAAAATGTTGAAACTTGGCATGGTATCATCATTTCACCCACATGGCATGTGCAAAATACTAGAGAGGGTTACGACAAAAACTGGATGCACTTCGTGTACAAACTGGACAATCTGTTTTAGTGTATCAGGGTTTCGGATGAGAACTCATCGGTTACACGGGCACTTCATTTTTTAAACTTATTTGAACTCCAGAATTTTTTTCGTTCTGTATGCACCATTCAAAGCGAGGTCATCTATTTTCAACACGTTCCGACATCATTTGCTATTTTTCAGTCATTTACCAATTTGTTTAGAGAGCTAAATGAGCGTGAAATTGAAAATCACTACAAAATTAAATCTGAAAAGGTTCAAACTTGGCATGGTATCATCATTTCACCCACTTGGCATGTGAAAAAGAGTAGAGAGGGTTACGACAAAAACTGGACGCACTTTGTGTACAAACTGGACAATCTATTTCGGAGTATCAAGGTTTACGACGAGAACTCATATGTTACACGGGCACTTCATTTTTTTAAACTTATTTGAACTCCAGACTTCTTTTGCGTTCCTATGCACCATACAAAGAGACTTCATCAATTTTCAACACTTTCTAACATCATTTGCTATATTACAGTCATTTACCGATTTGTTTAGAGAGCTAAATGACTGTGAAATTGAAAATCACTACAAAATGAACTCTGAAAATGTTGAAACTTGGCATGGTATCATCATTCACCCACATAGCATGTGAAAAATAGTAGAGAGGGTTACGGCAAAAACTGGACACACTTCATGTACAAACTGGAGAATCTGTTTCGGAGTATCAGGGTTTCTGACGAGAACTCATCTGTTACACGGGCACTTCATTTTTCAAACTTATTTGAACTCCAGACTTTTTTCGCGTTCCGTATGCACCATTCAAAGCGACGTCATCAATTTTCAACACTTTCTAACATCATTTGCTATTTTCAGTCATTTACCGATATATTTAAAGAGCTAAATGACAATGAAATTGAAAATCACTACAAAGCGAACTCTGAAAGTGTTGAAACTTGGCATGGTATCATCATTTCACCCACATGGCATGTGCAAAATACTAGAGAGGGTTACAGCAAAAACTGGATGCACTTCGTGTACAAACTGGACAATCTATTTCAGAGTATCAGGGTTTCGGACGAGAACTCATCGGTTACACGGGCACTTCATTTTTTAAAATTATTTGAACTCCAGACTTTTTTTGCATTCTGTATGCACCATTCAAAGCGAGGTCATCAATTTTCAACATGTTCTGCCATCATTTGCTATTTTTCAGTCATTTACCGATTTGTTTAGAGAGCTAAATGACCGTGAAATTTAAAATCACTACAAAATTAACTCTGAAAAGGTTGAAACTTGGCATGGTATCATCATTTCACACACATGGCATGTGAAAAAGAGTAGAGAGGGTTACGACAAAAACTAGACGCACTTCGTGTACAAACTGGACAATCTATTTCGGAGTATCAGGGTTTATGACAAGAACTCATCTGTTACACGGGCACTTCATTTTTTTAAACTTATTTGAACTCCATACTTATTTCGCGTTCCGTATGCACCATTCAAAGCGACGTCACCAATTTTCAACACTTTCTAACATCATTTGCTATTTTCAGTCATTTATCGATTTATTTAGAGAGCTAAATGACCGTGAAATTGAAAATCACTACAAAGTGAACTCTGAAAATGTTGAAACTTGGCATAGTATCATCATTTCACCCACATGACATGTGCAAAATACTAGAGAGGGTTACGGCAAAAACTGGACGCACTTCGTGTACAAACTGGACAATCTGTTTCAGAGAATCAGGGTTTCGGACGAGAACTCATCGGTTACATGGGCACTTCATTTTTTTTAAACTTATTTGAACTCGAGACTTTTTTGCGTTCTGTATGCACCCTTTAAAGCGAGGTCATCTATTTTCAACACGTTCTGACATCATTTGCTATTTCTCAGTCATTTACCGATTTGTTTAGAGAGCTAAATGACCGTGAAATTGAAAATCACTACAAAATTAACTCTAAAAAGGTTGAAACTTGGCGTGGAATCATCATTTCACCCACATGGCATGTGAAAAAGAGTAGAGAGGGTTACGACAAAAACTGGAGGCACTTCATGTACAAACTGGACAATCTATTTCGGAGTATCAGGGTTTACAACGAGAACTCATCTGTTACACGGGCACTTCATTTTTTTAAACTTATTTGAACTCCAGACTTCTTTTGCGTTCTATGCACCATTCAAAGAGACTTCATCAATTTTCAACACTTTCTAACATCATTTGCTATTTTACAGTCATTTACCGATTTGTTTAGAGAGCTAAATGACCGTGAAATTGAAAATCACTAAAAATGAACTCTGAAAATGTTGAAACTTGGCATGGTATCATCATTCACCCACATAGCATGTGAAAAATAGTAGAGAGGGTTACGGCAAAAACTGGACGGACTTCATGTACAAGCTGGAAAATCTCTTTCGGAGTATCAGGGTTTCAGACGAGAACTCATCTGTTACACGGGCACTTCATTTTTTAAACCTATTTGAACTCCAGACATTTTTTGTGTTCCATATGCACCATTCAAAGCGACGTCATCAATTTTCAACACTTTCTAACAACATTTGCTATTTTCAGTCATTTACCGATTTATTTAGAGAGCTAAATGACCATGAAATAGAAAATCACTACAAAATGAACTCTGAAAATGTTGAAACTTGGCATGGTATCATCATTTCACCCACATGGCATGTGCAAAATTGTAGAGAGGGTTACGGCAAAAACTGGACGCACTTCGTGTACAAACTGGACAATCTCTTTTGGAGTATCAGGGTTTCGGACGAGAACTCATCTGCTACACGGGCACTTCATTTTTTAGACTTATTTGAACTCCAGACATTTTTTGTGTTCCGTATGCACCATTCAAAGCGACGTCATCAATTTTCAACACTTTCTAACAACATTTGCTATTTTCAGTCATTTACCGATTTATTTAGAGAGCTAAATGACCATGAAATAGAAAATCACTACAAAATGAACTCTGAAAATGTTGAAACTTGGCATGGTATCATCATTTCACCCACATGGCATGTGCAAAATAGTAGAGAGGGTTACGGCAAAAACTGGACGCACTTCGTGTACAAACTGGAGAATCTCTTTCGGAGTATCAGGGTTTCTGACGAGAACTCATCTATTACACGGGCACTTCATTTTTTAAACTTATTTGAATTCCAGACTTTTTTTGCGTTCCGTATGCACCATTCAAAGCGACGTCATCAATTTTCAACACTTTCTAACATCATTTGCTATTTTCAGTCATTTACCGATTTATTTAAAGAGCTAAATGACAATGAAATTGAAAATCACTACAAAGTGAACTCTGAAAATGTTGAAACTTGGCATGGTATCATCATTTCACCCACATGGCATGTGCAAAATACTAGAGAGGGTTACGGCAAAATGTCGGTGTACTAGAGTAGGGGTACCCTTGTACCCCGAACTTGTGCACGGGCAGTCGCAGCGTCCCGCGGCAAGGCCTGCCAGGTCACCGCCAAGATTCCCCGTGGTCCCTTTGAAGACCATTCAAGAACAAAGTACTCAAGACAAGACCCCGGCAAGAGGAGCTTGCCGGGAAGAAAGCAAGACCCCGGCAAGAGGAGCTTGCCAGGAAGGCCATCAGAAGCGTCCCAAGGCCCCGGCAAGAGGCGCTTGCCGGGAAGGCCGTCCGAGGCATTCCAAGGAACTTGCCGCGGCGCGCTACGCGCCCCGACAAGGCCGGTTGAGCGACAAGCTCCCGGAAGCGACAAGACGACGGCCGCGGCAAGGCACTTGCCGCGGCAAGCCCCCACTCCACGCCCGCGCTCCAGCACATCCACCCACGTGTCGCTCCGGGGCCCCTCCCGAGCGCACGTGGCAGGAGGCTGTGCAGCTAGGGGCGTGCGGTGGCGCGCAGGCGCTGACAAGACAACCATCGTGGCAAGACGGTGGCGTCCCTAGCGGTCCCTTTCGGTGCTGTCTAGGCGACACAGACGGGCATTTAATGCCCTTGTCCCCTGCCGTCAGGGTTAGGTACGATAACACTATAGTAGCTAGCTGTGCCTACTACAGCACCTAGCTGTGCCTACCCACGGCGCCCTTTCCATTTTTGCCCTTGGCCCCCGTTGCTCTATGTCGGTAACCCCTTGAGTATAAAAGGAGGCCCGTGTGCAACGTAGAGGGGGTCGGCCACCTCGAGAGCCCTCGCGAGGTTCAGCAATTCCACACACTCACGCTCGCTCCCGAGCTAGAAATCAATACCAATCCACAAAGCAGGAGTAGGGTTTTACGCATCCGTGCGGCCCGAACCTGGGTAAACCGCCCGCGTGCTTCGCCTCGATCTGCTCTTTGCGCAACCTCCGCCCCCCGCCGAACCAAAAGGGATCCGGTCCGCCGGTCCCATAGGTGCCCGTGGATCAGAAACCCCGGCATCTCTGGCGCGCCAGGTAGGGGGCGTCGAAGTTGTGTGAATCAGATCCGGCGTTCTTGCGGGCTAGATCTTCATCTTCTTCATCGGTCTTCACCATCTTCATCAACATGCCGCCGAAGAAGAAGGTTTCGGAGGCAGCCGCTCCGTCCGCGCCGAGCCACCCACCGCCGGAGCAAACGGATGGTGGGGCAGGCGCCGGCGGAAGGGCACGCATCGACGAGGGAACTCTTGGTGCTGCCAGGTCCCAGGGCAAGGCTGCGCTGGCCGCCGGCGACGTAGCCGGCTCCCACAACGACCGGGCGCGCTCCAAGACCTCGGCGTCCGTGCATGCACCGCGCCCATCTCAGGAGGCGCGGGACCGGCAGCGTCATGGTACTCACGGTACCATGCACTCGCTGGATCAAGATCGAGCTGGTGGATCTCGGAGCGCCCAAGACCACCATGCACATCAACACACCCAGAACAGATAAGTTGCCAAAGCTTGAGCAACCAGATCTCTAATTTTTGAGTTATCTCCCCTGGATCGGCTCACTTTGTATGAGAAGCCTGTGCACAGAGGAGCCAACTCGTAGCTGGCTGCGCACTTGCGTTGTTTCGAGCTCGCTCAACAACATTAGGTGAGCTGCGGCCGGTTGCTACACTAGTCGCGCCCTTGCATTGCTTCGAGCCTGCTCAACAACGTAAGTTAGCTGCGGCTAGTTGCTACACTAGCCGCGACCTTACTTTGCTTCGAGCCCCGCTCAGCAACTTAAGTGAGCTGCAGCTGGCTGCGACAAGGTTTCTTGCCGGTAGCAGCACCGCCAGTTCCGCGCTCAGCGCTCACGGTCTGGATGCCTGCGCTGGCAAGTTCCCTAAAAGCGTGGGGTAAAAACATACAAAGTTGACGCCAGAATGGGAAGGCCCTTACCGGGTGAAACGAGTCACTGGGCCCGGCGCTGCCCGCCCTGAGACCGAAGATAGCATCCCAGTGAGCAACTCCTGGAGCATCGAGCATCTTCATGAGTTTTACCCGTAAGGCGCGGTTGCCGGAACCCGTTCCGGCAACCACCTCTTGTACAAAGTCTTGCCGCTGTTGCATGTAATCCTTTGTACGAGGCCGGGCGCAGATCCCGTGCGCAGCAGAGCTCGCGTGCTCCGCACATTTTGTCAATTTTATGCTTTCTAATTTCTGGCATATATGATCTGACATTTGTGCAGCACCAATCCCACGGTAAGCGCTGACGAGCTGCTAGGCTCTATATCTTTATTTTCTCTTCTTTCTTTTCTTCCTTCTTCCAAGGAAAGAAAGGATCCCTCGCCCACAAGTTTGCCGGGGGGGAAGGGAGAAGAGGAGGGTATGGACCAGGCATCGTTCAAGAATTTCGTCTTGCCGGGAAGCAAACGACAGAAAAGCTAAGTTGCCAAAGTTTGAGCAGCCAAATCTTTTAAATTCCAAGTTATCTCCCTTGAACGACTGCACTTTGTATGGGAAACCTGTGCGCGGAGGAGCCAACTCGTAGCTGGCTGCGCCCTTGCATTGTTTCGAGCTCGCTCAACAACATTAGGTGAGCCGCGGCTAGTTGCTACACTAGCCGCGCCCTTGCATCGTTTTGCGCCTGCTCAACAACGTAAGTTAGATGCTGCTAGTTTCTACACTAGCCGCGCCCTTACTTTGCTTCGAGCCCCGCTCAGCAACTTAAGTGAGCTGCAGCTGGCTGCGACAAGGTTTCTTGTCGGTAGCGGCACCGCCAGTTCCGCGCTCAGCGCTCGCGGACCGGATGCCTGCACCGGCAAGTTCCCTAAAAGCGTAGGGCAAAAACATACAAAGGGAGGAGTCAAGTAAAGGGAATAACATTGCAATGCCTACCCAGAAGAAAATTATATTACAAAATAGCTTGTCGCAGCTCTAATAAATGTTTTCTATGACATAGCTAGTAGCGACAAGGAAAGAAGGAAGCCGGTGGCCTAGTCGACGCGATCGCCCTCGACCCTCTTGATCCCGCTCACCTTGTCCACAATGGGTGCGACAAGGGCCTTGAGCTCTTCCTGATCGATATCAGGCGGCAAGGATCTGAGGACGTTGTGGAGGCGGAGGCCCGGATTGCGGAAAGCAGCCTTCATCAACACCTTCTGAAGGGCTCCTGCACAGATCTCGCGCGACTCGTCGGCCAGCCGCTTCGGGATCTCATCCCGGAGCCGCTGGAGTGCCGTCGCCACGCCTTGGAAGAACATAGTGAGCTTGGCGCTAGGTTGGAGGTTCTCGTCGGAGGAGTACCCGAAGTCCTCCACCCCCAGCTGCGCCAGCTCCTTGTCGATGTCCCTGGCGGTGTTCACGAGGCTCTCTGTCCAGTGCTCCACCGTATCCCTAAAGGCATTTTGGGTGGTGGCAGCGCTCTCCAGCAACGCCTTGTTGGCATCGATCTCCTTCTTCAAGGCCGCCTCCCGCTCCTTGGCGCCGTCCAGTGCCTTGGTCAAAGCGACCAGCCTCGACTCGAGGGCGGCGTTGGAGTCCTTGGCGACGCTGAGCTCTTCGCCATATGCTTTGCGGTCAGCCTCCAGCTGCACCACCTTCATCTCCAGCACCTTTTTGGCGGCCTCGGCAGCGGCGGCAGCGGCCTCCGCTTGCTTGAGGGCTCCGCCCAGCTTCTCCTCGCGCGCGGCAAGCTCCTCCTCGTGAGCGTCGAGGCTGACCTTCCGCTGCGCCTGCTCGCCCACTTCCATGGCTAGCTTCACGGCAGCAAGTCGCTGTAGCTCTTCGGCTTCGGCCTTCTCGAGGAGAAAGGCCTTCTTCGCCTCAGCGAGCTGCTCCCGCTCCTCTACCAAGGATCGGACGGCTTCCCGGTGGAAACCCGCAAGCTCGTCTGCGCACTTCTCAATGTCTGCTCCCGCCTTCGCGACAAGTGCCTCGCGGGACTCCAGCTTGGCTTGTCGCGTGCGGTAGAGCGACATCAACCTGCGCAGCAGCCGCTCCTCTTCGGGCTCATTGCTACTGCTGCTCGGCGCGTCGACCAGCTTCAGACCCGCGGAGGCAAGCACTTCCCCATCGAAGACTTCCCCCTCGACCGGCGCCCTGGAGCTTGATGCCCAGGGGAGGTTGATGAAGATGCCTTCGCCGACTTTCAAGTAAACGCCCGGCTGGGGCTCCTCGATGCTTGGCGCTGCGGCTTCGGCGGACGGGTCGGCGGTCGGGGTAGCGCCTGGCGCTCCTGCGGCCTCTGGGCCGTCAGTACGATCGCCAGATCCCTCGCCAGCCGCCGTGGCGCCAGCCTCGGCAGCCTCGGCGCTGGCGGCATCGCCGCCACCGGCTGCGTCCTCAGCGGCGACCTCGGTCTCCATCCGCTCCGCAGCAGATGGGTCTGATGGCCGGCAGAGGGGGAAAGAGTCAAACAAGATCCAGCCAAAAACTCAAAGAGACCAGAAGAAGAAGAACCCAAGGGAAGATTTGAAGCAAGGAGATTACCTGCGCTGGGCTCGGTGGCCATGGTCTCTGCCGCTGGGGGGATGCTGGTGCCGTCCCTTGGCGGAGAGCTTCCCCTTGCCGGAGAGCCACCCCCTGCCGGAGAATCTGTTGCCGGAGAATTTTCCCTGGGCGGCGTAGTTGAAGCAGATGGCGTGCCGGGGGCTGTCTCCGGACGCTCCTGGTGAGGCTGCTCTGCTCCTGCACAAGGCAACAAGCGGATATCAGCAAAGACAAGTACCCATGCGCGCCTCACCGCGGAAAAAAGTTCACACACTTACGCTGGGGGCTGCCATGGAGTAAAGTCGCCAGGTCCGGCAAGGTTGTCTCGGGCGCGCCACCTGTTGTCGCAGTAGGCACGTCCTCAACGATGACCACCGGGGCCTTAGCTCTCTTTGCCGCTCTCTGGGCCAGAGTCCTAAAAAGGAGCAGGCTCAGGGAAAAGCGATTGAGAAGCAAGAACAACAACAAAGACCGAAGAAATGCGAGTACAGCAAGAGAAGCTTACTCTTCTTCATCCTCCTCGTCGAAGCTCAGCGCGGAGAAGTCGAAGCCCGGCGCGCTCCCAGAGCGAGGAGGCGGAGGAGAAGCTTCCCTTGGCCGCTTAGCGGGAGCAGTGGTGGCGGTCTGAGAAGACCCCGCTCCGGCTGTCGGCACGGCACGGGAAGCGGCAGGGACTGAAGCGGTGGTCCGGCTGGACCCCGCTCCAGTTGCCGTCGTAACATGAGGCGCTCCCGCGGCAACGGTGTTTGCCGAGGTCGAGCGCGTCACGCGACGTGGCGACTGTTGACCCGCTTGCCGCTCCGCCTCATCGCCAGCCTTGCGGAGACGCCTCCTGGGCGGCGTTGGGGCCTCTGATTCTGGCAGAGGCAAGGAGGAAGAGGAGTCGTCTTCCCGCGAGCTGCCCGTATCTTTGGTAGGCTCGCTCGGCTCAGCATCTTGCCCGGCAAGCCCCTCCTTGCCGACAGACTCCCCTTGCTCGCCATAGCTCGCCACTTCTGCCGCGTCTGCTTCCGCGGTGGTGAACCCAAACTCGCCCGCGGCTGCGGCTGCCGCCGCCTCCTCCAGCCTGGTGGCAATGCGCGCCATCTCCGCGTCAGTGGTGTCGCGGGTGAGGCCGTCTTTCTCGTCGGGGCGGACGGCCACTTCCACCAAGTTGTCGAAGAAGTGCTGCACGACCTCATCGGCAGGCTCCTGCCAAGTTGGCACAATCCCGTGCGAGTCGCATTCCGGCATCATTGCACGGATGCGGTCGAGCGCGGAGTTGTTGCACAAAGGCACGACGCCCCCCGGCAACCTGAACACCTCGGGATGCTGGGGGTCATACTTGAACAGCTCCTGCAGCATCGCATGGAGCTCCAGAACTGTGAAGTTGTAGTTGAGGCCCGGCCACAGCCTCATAATGTCTGCCGCGTTCTTGAACTCCCAAGTTGGCCTCCCCCGCTCTTGCAGTGGGGCGATGCGGCGGCGGAGGAAGTCTGCGCCAACCGCGCCGACAGTGAGTCCGGCATTCCGGAGGCGCAGGATCCTGGTGACGGCGATCCCCAGCCTGTCGTCCTCCAGGGCCAGGTCGCTCCAGTCGTCGCCGCGCGCCACCGGGGTTTGGCGCCGGGCGGTGAAAGGCTGCGGACTCTCCTCAACAATCCAGCACCAATCAGCCCTCCACTCCTCCCACTTGCCGCGGAACTCTCCCTCCAGGTAGGTCTCCTTCTTGCCGGGCCTCGAGATCCAGGCGATCCCGCTGGATAGAGGCTCTCCTCTCTCTACTCGAGGGGTGAAGAAATGGCGGAAGAGGGCTACATTGGGAAGAACTCCGACAAAGTTTTCACAGAGATGCGCGAAAACTGCCATCGTCAGAACGACGTTGGGGGTGAAGTCGAGGAGGTGGAACCCATAGGTGTTCATGACGTCGCAGAAGAAATCAGAGAAGGGCGGGCAGTGCCCGCAATAGAAGAACAACGCGAAGAAGGCGTACCCATTTGGGGTAGTCTTACAGGCGGCAGCGGGGAGAACTCTTGTACGCGGATGCGCGCGCGTCTCCGCCGACCAGAACAGAGAATAGTCCGCCTTCAGCTCCGTCGCGCCGAGCCTGGAGGGGAAAATGGCCCGCGTCCTCCGCAGCGCCGCGAGCCGCTGCGCCTCGGTCGTCTTCATGGTCTTCCCCCTGTCGGCTTTCGGAGCCATGGCGGAAGCAGTGGAGGGGATCGACGGCGTCGGTGGTGCTGGCGACGGGGGAGGGCGGAGCGCTGCTCTCTCTCTCTCTGCTTTGGGGAGGCGAGAGGGCGGCGGAGATTTCCGAGATTGGGAACGGCAATGGGAGAATGGGCCAACTGCCCCCGCTTCCCCTGCTCTTAAAGGGGGAAGGGGGCGGACGTTCCGCATTTCGAGAAAAGGAACCCCCACGATCTCCCCCACGACGCCGCATTCAACGCATGCCGTCGGGGGGAGGGCGCGGTGGATGCGGAGAAAGACTCGGCGTGACCTAGGCCGCGCGTGCCCGTGCACTGTTTTGGGCCTAGCCCAACAGCGCTCGGCACCGTGTCTGGCCCAGGCCCGGGGGCTCCTGTCGGTGTACTAGAGTAGGGGTACCCTTGTACCCCGAACTTGTGCACGGGCAGTCGCAGCGTCCCGCGGCAAGGCCTGCCAGGTCACCGCCAAGATTCCCCGTGGTCCCTTTGAAGACCATTCAAGAACAAAGTACTCAAGACAAGACCCCGGCAAGAGGAGCTTGCTGGGAAGAAAGCAAGACCCCGGCAAGAGGAGCTTGCCAGGAAGGCCATCAGAAGCGTCCCAAGGCCCCGGCAAGAGGCGCTTGCCGGGAAGGCCGTCCGAGGCATTCCAAGGAACTTGCCGCGGCGCGCTACGCGCCCCGACAAGGCCCGGTGAGCGACAAGCTCTCGGAAGCGACAAGACGACGGCCGCGGCAAGGCGCTTGCCGCGCCAAGCCCCCACTCCACGCCCGCGCTCCAGCACATCCACCCACGTGTCGCTCCGGGGCCCCTCCCGAGCGCACGTGGCAGGAGGCTGTGCAGCTAGGGGCGTGCGGTGGCGCGCAGGCGCTGACAAGACAACCATCGTGGCAAGACGGTGGCATCCCTAGCGGTCCCTTTCGGTGCTGTCTAGGCGACACAGACGGTCATTTAATGCCCTTGTCCCCTGCCGTCAGGGTTAGGTACGATAACACTGTAGCAGCTAGCTGTGCCTACTACAGCACCTAGCTGTGCCTACCCACGGCACCCTTTCCATTTTTGCCCTCGGCCCCCGTTGCTCTATGTCGGTAACCCCTTGAGTATAAAAGGAGGCCCGTGTGCAACGTAGAAGGGGTCGGCCACCTCGAGAGCCCTCGCGAGGTTCAGCAATTCCACACACTCACGCTCACTCCCGAGCTAGAAATCAATACCAATCCACACAGCAGGAGTAGGGTTTTACGCATCCGTGCGGCCCGAACCTGGGTAAACCGCCCGCGTGCTTCGCCTCGATCTGCTCTTTGCGCAACCTCCTCCCCCCGCCGAACAAAAAGGGATCCGGTCCGCCAGTCCCATAGGTGCCCGTGGATCAGAAACCCCGGCACAAAAACTGGATGCACTTCGTGTACAAACTGGACAATCTGTTTCAGAGTATCAGGGTTTCGGACGAGAACTCATCGGTTACACGGGCACTTCATTTTTTTAAATTATTTGAACTCCAGACTTTTTTTGCATTCTGTATGCACCATTCAAAGCGAGGTCATCAATTTTCAACATGTTCTGACATCATTTGCTATTTTTCAGTCATTTACCGATTTGTTTAGAAAGCTAAATGACCGTGAAATTTAAAATCACTACAAAATTAACTCTGAAAAGGTTGAAACTTGGCATGGTATCATCATTTCACACACATGGCATGTGAAAAAGAGTAGAGAGGGTTACGACAAAAACTAGACGCACTTCATGTACAAACTGGACAATCTATTTCGGAGTATCAGGGTTTACGACAAGAACTCATCTGTTACACGGGCACTTCATTTTTTTAAACTTATTTGAACTCCAGACTTTTTTTTGCGTTCCTATGCACCATTTAAAGAGATGTCATCAATTTTCAACACTTTCTAACATCATTTGCTATTTTTCAGTCATTTACCAATTTGTTTAGAGAGCTAAATGACCGTGAAATTTAAAATCACTACAAATTGAACTCTGAAAATGTTGAAACTTGGCATGGTATCGTCATTCACCCACATAGCATGTGCAAAATAGTAGAGAGGGTTACGACAAAAACTGGACGCACTTCATGTACAAACTGGGCAATCTCTTTCGGAGTATCAGGGTTTTGGACAAGAACTCATCTGTTACACGGGCACTTCATTTTTTAAAACTTATTTGAACTCCAGACTTTTTTTGCGTTCCGTATGCACCATTCAAAGCGAGGTCATCAATTTTCAACATGTTCTGACCTCATTTGCTATTTTCAGTCATTTACCAGTTTGTTTAGAGAACTAAATGACCGTGAAATTGAAAATCACTACAAAATGAACTCTGAAAAGGTTGAAACTTGGCATGGTATCTTCATTTCACCCACATGGCATGTGAAAAAGAGTAGAGAGGGTTACGGCAAAAACTGGACGCACTTCGTGTACAAACTGGACAATCTATTTCGGAGTATCAGGGTTTACCACAAGAACTCATCTGTTACACGGCACTTCATTTTTTTTAAACTTATTTGAACTCCATACTTTTTTCGCGTTCCGTATGCACCATTCAAAGCGACGTCATCAATTTTCAACACTTCCTAACATCATTTGCTATTTTCAGTCATTTATCGATTTATTTAGAGAGCTAAATGACCGTGAAATTGAAAATCACTACAAAGTGAACTCTGAAAATGTTGAAACTTGGCATGGTATCATCATTTCACCCACATGGCATGTGCAAAATACTAGAGAGGGTTACGGAAAAAACTGGACGCACTTCGTGTACAAACTGGACAATCTGTTTCAGAGTATCAGGGTTTCGGACGAGAACTCATCTGTTACATGGGCACTTCATTTTTTTAAACTTATTTGAACTCCAGACTTTGTTTGCGTTCTATATGCACCATTTAAAGCGAGGTCATCTATTTTCAACACGTTCTGACATCATTTGCTATTTTTCAGTCATTTACCGATTTGTTTAGAGAGCTAAATGACCGTGAAATTGAAAATCACTACAAAATTAACTCTAAAAAGGTTGAAACTTGGCATGGTATCATAATTTCACCCACATGGCATGTGAAAAAGAGTAGAGAGGGTTACGACAAAAACTGGAGGTACTTCATGTACAAACTGGACAATCTATTTCGGAGTATCACGGTTTACAACGAGAACTCATCTGTTACACGGGCACTTCATTTTTTTAAACTTATTTGAACTCCAGACTTCTTTTGCGTTCTATGCACCATTCAAAGAGACTTCATCAATTTTCAACACTTTCTAACATCATTTGCTATTTTATAGTCATTTACCAATTTGTTTAGAGAGCTAAATGACCGTGAAATTGAAAATCACTAAAAATGAACTCTAAAAATGTTGAAACTTGGCATGGTATCATCATTCACCCACATAGCATGTGAAAAATAGTAGAGAGGGTTACGGCAAAAACTGGACGCACTTCATGTACAAACTGGAAAATCTCTTTCGGAGTATCAGGGTTTCGGACGAGAACTCATCTGTTACACGGGCACTTCATTTTTTAAACTTATTTGAACTCCAGACATTTTTTGTGTTCCGTATGCACCATTCAAAGCGACGTCATCAATTTTCAACACTTTCTAACAACATTTGCTATTTTCAGTCATTTACCGATTTATTTAGAGAGCTAAATGACCATGAAATAGAAAATCACTACAAAATGAACTCTAAAAATGTTGAAACTTGGCATGGTATCATCATTTCACCCACATGGCATTTGCAAAATTGTAGAGAGGGTTACGGCAAAAACTGGACGCACTTCGTGTACAAACTGGACAATCTCTTTTGGAGTATCAGGGTTTCGGACGAGAACTCATCTGTTACACAGGCACTTCATTTTTTAAACTTATTTGAACTCCAGACATTTTTTGTGTTCCGTATGCACCATTCAAACCGACGTCATCAATTTTCAACACTTTCTAACAACATTTGCTATTTTCAGTCATTTACCGATTTATTTACAGAGCTAAATGACCATGAAATAGAAAATCACTACAAAATGAACTCTGAAAATGTTGAAACTTGGCATGGTATCATCATTTCACCCACATGGCATATGCAAAATTGTAGAGAGGGTTACGGAAAAACTGGACGCACTTCGTGTACAAACTGGACAATCTCTTTTGGAGTATCAGGGTTTAGGACGAGAACTCATCTGTTACACGGGCACTTCATTTTTTAAACTTATTTGAACTCCAGACTTTTTTCGCGTTCCGTATGCACCATTCAAAGTGACGTAATCAATTTTCAACACTTTCTAACATCATTTGCTATTTTCAGTCATTTACCGATTTATTTAAAGAGCTAAATGACCATGAAATTGAAAATCACTACAAAGTGAACTCTGAAAATGTTGAAAGTTGGCATGGTATCATCATTTCACCCACATGGGATGTGCAAAATACTAGAGAGGGTTACGGCAAAAACTGGATGCACTTCGTGTACAAACTGGACAATCTGTTTCAGAGTATCAGGGTTTCGAACGAGAACTCATCGGTTACACGGGCAATTCATTTTTTTAAAATTATTTGAACTCCAGACTTTTTTTGCATTCTGTATGCACCATTCAAATCAAGGTCATCAATTTTCAACATGTTCTGACATCATTTGCTATTTTTCAGTCATTTACCGATTTGTTTAGAGAGCTAAATGACCGTGAAATTTAAAATCACTACAAAATTAACTCTGAAAAGGTTGAAACTTGGCATGGTATCATCATTTCACACACATGGCATGTGAAAAAGAGTAGAGAGGGTTACGACAAAAACTAGACGCACTTCGTGTACAAACTGGACAATCTATTTCGGAGTATCAGGGTTTACGACAAGAACTCATCTGTTACACAGGCACTTCATTTTTTTAAACTTATTTGAACTCCAGACTTTTTTCGCGTTCCGTATGCACCATTCAAAGCGACGTCATCAATTTTCAACACTTTCTAACATCATTTGCTATTTTCAGTCATTTACCGATTTATTTAGAGAGCTAAATGACCATGAAATTGAAAATCACTACAAAGTGAACTCTGAAAATGTTGAAACTTCGCATGGTATCATCATTTCACCCACATGGCATGTGCAAAATACTAGAGAGGGTTACGGAAAAAACTGGACGCACTTCGTGTACAAACTGGACAATCTGTTTCAGAGTATCAGGGTTTCGGACGAGAACTCATCGGTTACACGGGCACTTCATTTTTTTAAACTTATTTGAACTCCAGAATTTTTTTGCGTTCTGTATGCACCATTCAAAGCGAGGTCATCTATTTTCAACACGTTCTGACATCATTTGTTATTCTTCAGTCATTTACCAATTTGTTTAGAGAGCTAAATGAACGTGAAATTGAAAATCACTACAAAATTAACTCTGAGAAGGTTGAAACTTGGCATGGTATCATCATTTTCACCCACATGGCATGTGAAAAAGAGTAGAGAGGGTTACGACAAAAACTGGACGCACTTCGTGTACAAACTGGACAATCTATTTCGGAGTATCAGGGTTTACGACGAGAACTCATCTGTTACATGGACACTTCATTTTTTTAAACTTATTTGAACTCCAGACATTTTTTGCGTTCCTATGCACCATTCAAAGAGACGTCATCAATTTTTAACACTTTCTAACATCATTTGCTATTTTACAGTCATTTACCGATTTGTTTAGAGAGCTAAATGACCGTGAAATTGAAAATCACTACAAAATGAACACTGAAAATGTTGAAACTTGCCATGGTATCATCATTCACCCACATAGGATGTGAAAAATAGTAGAGAGGGTTACGACAAAAACTAGACGAACTTCATGTACAAACTGGAAAATCTCTATCGGAGTATCAGGGTTTCGGACGAGAACTCATCTGTTACATGGGCACTTCATTTTTTCAAACTTATTTGAACTCCAGACATTTTTTGTGTTCCGTATGCACCATTCCAAGCGACGTCATCAATTTTCAACACTTTCTAACAACATTTGCTATTTTCAGTCACTTACCGATTTATTTAGAGAGCTAAATGACCATGAAATGGAAATCACTACAAAATGAACTCTGAAAATGTTGAAACTTGGCATGGTATCATCATTTCACCCACATGGCATGTGAAAAATAGTAGAGAGGGTTACGGCAAAAACTGGACGCACTTCGTGTACAAACTGGACAATCTCTTTCGGAGTATCAGGGTTTCAGACGAGAACTCATCTATTACACGGGCACTTTATTTTTTTAAACCTATTTTTACTCCAGACTTTTTTCGCGTACCGTACGCACCATTCAAAGCGACGTCATCAATTTTCAACACTTTCTAACATCATTTGCTATTTTCAGTCATTTACCGATTTATTTAGAGAGCTAAATGATCGTGAAATTGAAAATCACTACAAAGTGAACTCTGAAAATGTTGAAACTTGGCATGGTATCATCATTTCACCCACATGGCATGTGCAAAATACTAGAGAGGGTTACGGCAAAAACTGGACGCACTTCGTGTACCAACTAGACAATCTGTTCCAGAGTATCAGGATTTCGGACGAGAACTCATCGGTTACACGGGCACTTCATTTTTTTTAAACTTATTTGAACTCAAGACTTTTTTGCATTCTGTATGCACCATTCAAAGCGAGGTCATCAATTTTCAGCACGTTCTGACATCATTTGCTATTTTTCAGTCATTTACCGATTTGTTTAGAGACCTAAATGACCGTGAAATTGAAAATCACTACAAAATAAACTCTGAAAAGGTTGAAACTTGGCATGGTATCATCATTTCACCCACATGGCATGTGAAAAAGAGTAGAGAGGGTTACGACAAAAACTGGACGCACTTAGTGTACAAACTGGACAATCTATTTCGGAGTATCAGGGTTTACCACAAGAACTCATCTGTTACACGGGCACTTCATTTTTTTAAACTTATTTGAACTCCATACTTTTTTTGTGTTCCGTATGCACCATTCAAAGCGACGTCATCAATTTTCAACACTTTCTAACAACATTTGCTATTTTCAGTCACTTACCGATTTATTTAGAGAGCTAAATGACCATGAAATGGAAAATCACTACAAAATGAACTCTGAAAATGTTGAACTTGGCATGGTATCATCATTTCACCCACATGGCATGTGAAAAATAGTAGAGAGGGTTACGGCAAAAATTGGATGCACTTCGTGTACAAACTGAACAATCTCTTTCGGAGTATCAGGGTTTCGGACGAGAACTCATCTATTACACGGGCACTTCATTTCTTTAAACCTATTTGTACTCCAGACTTTTTTCGCGTACCGTACGCACCATTCAAAGCGACGTCATCAATTTTCAACACTTTCTAACATCATTTGCTATTTTCAGTCATTTATCGATTTATTTAGAGAGCTAAATGATCGTGAAATTGAAAATCACTACAAAGTGAACTCTGAAAATGTTGAAACTTGGCATGGTATCATCATTTCACCCACATGGCATGTGCAAAATACTAGAGAGGGTTACGGCAAAAACTGGACGCACTTCGTGTACCAACTAGACAATCTGTTCCAGAGTATCAGGGTTTCGGACGAGAACTCATCGGTTACACGGGCACTTCATTTTTTTAAAACTTATTTGAACTCAAGACTTTTTTGCATTCTGTATGCACCATTCAAAGCGAGGTCATCAATTTTCAGCACGTTCTGACATCATTTGCTATTTTTCAGTCATTTACCGATTTGT